>NC_030820.1:17436967-18641265 GCF_001704415.2 Capra hircus
GGAAGGCAGAAAGCATGCACAAAAATAAAACTATGCTTAACTCACAATTTCAAGTCATTGAAAATTGTGGTCTTTTTTGTAAATGGTAATATACATAAATATTTTGAACACCTCCAAATTTTAACTCCCCAAATCACATTTTTAAAAGACTCCCTGAGTGTCAATGTCTTCCCTCTACCCAATCCTACCACTTACAGACCCCACAACCGAACAGTTAGCTAGCAGGTTAAGGAACAGACAAGACATTCAGTGAAGGAAAAATGCGTATACCCACCATTTAATTGTATACTTGAGGTTTGGTTGACTGACTGTGCTATCATCTAGGAAAATAGTCGAGCAGGAGCTGTATTTCCTCGCTATTTGTCCTGGAGGATGCTACAAAAACAATGGCAACAAGACAAGAACAATTAAAAAGGGGCTCAAAATTCTTCCAAGGAACATCATCCCCTTCACCTTGAGACCAGCCTATAGAGGAAAAGTGTCTTACCAAGAAATGTTAATACTATCATCAAGTACAGCACAAAACTTACTTTCTTCCTACAGCGGAATTCCATGTTCTTCCTTATAAAAAAGTCACCACCACCACTCCAGGTCTGAAACCTCCATCAGCTCAGCACACTCCCAAAATCGAGCATCAAAGGGTGTGCTGCAGAGTCCATAAAAATCACTGAGAAACAAGCAGCATGTACTCATCTCACCAGCAAAAGCCCATGCTTCAGGAGGCAACCTTGTGTGAGGCGCCAGAATTAAGACAGGAGTCCACAGCACCCATTTTTTCCTACCCCTGAGGTACAGTCAATTTGGGGACCATGGAAGATGCAGCCACTGTTAATTTAGAATCTCCTACTCTTCAATTTCATGAGGTGAAGATGTAAAGAAAAAAGTACTCCTTTAAGGGCAAAATACATTTTAAAGGTGAGAGTTATCTGATGCTTTTGAAAATATGACTTCAGGTGGGGTGCCTGTGGCAGCTGTGCATCTGGTTCTTTCAGGCTGTGTAAATTTTGAGCTCTTTGGAAAACTTTAGAACTGAGAACTATACTTCTCAAACATACTGCTAAAGAAAAAGAATTTAAATTACACGCAGATGACATCTAACTGAACAGCAAGCAGATCAGGCAATTGTGGGCAATTTGACTAGTATATATCAATCTGGATCATTCTTGCTCAAAGCATGCTTAAAAAAAAAAAAATCAAATCATCCAAACCAGTTTCGACTGGCCTGGTGCTATGCTGACAATCAAAAGTGTCATTTTCAGCAACCAAAACAATCAGTTCCTTAAGGATAATAACACTGCCCTGACTCAGCTGCCCACCCCCAGGGAAGCCCTTAGTACCCATGGTTTATGAACATGAAGGGAGCCTTAAAGCTCATCAGAGACCAAACGCCCTGTTTAACATTTACTTCTTATTTAATAAGGTTTCCCATGTAATAAGGGCTTCCCTTGTGGCTCGGCTGGTAAAGAATCTGCCTGCAATGTGGGAGACCTGGGTTTGATCCCTGGATTGGGAAGATCCCCTGGAGAAGGGAACGGCTATCTACTCCAGTATTCTGGCCTGGAGAATTCCATGGACTGTATAGTCCATGGGGTTGCAAAGAGTCGGACACGACTAAGCGACTTTCACTTTCACATGTGATAAAATTATGGAAATATGCAACAGCCTGAGAAACAGAAGTCAGTGTTATAAACAATCTCCCCTCTTGCTAATCGTCACTCCCTGGGGCATACAGTTCCTAAAACTCCCACCAGAGGGCACTGCACCACTGAATCACTACGACCCTCTGGAGCGCTGCTTTTACGAAGGGCATGTAGGTCAGGAGGAAATAACCAGAGTCAGGGAATTCAAAAGATAAGGCTTGATCTTGGCCAATGTGTTTAGGCACACATTGTTCTGTGCCTGTGTAAGATAACACGCACAGCTGTGTCCAACTCTTTGCGATTCCATGGGCTGTATGTAGTCCTCCAGGCTCCTCTGTCCATGGAATTCTCCAGGCAAGAGTACTGGAGTAGGTTGCCATTCCCTTCTCCAGGGGATCTTTCCTTCCCAGGGATTGAACCTGGGTCTCCTGCATTGCAGGCAGAATCTTTACCAACTGAGCTACTAGGGAAGCCCTGTGTAAGATAAGGGCACCAAAAAAGCCTGTCAAGTTCAAGTTTCTTGACTGCAATTTTAACATGGCATTTTTCACGTCTATCAAATTAATCACAACAGTTTCATTAAGACAAGCCGGAGACATTAAAAACCATTTTGATCTCTTTTGTAGGTCAGGTAGCAATCACACTTAAGTCACAGACAAAAACTTGCAATCTAATAATAGATATTAACATGTGCGCCAAGTTTTTAAAAAAATTCTTATGAAATTTTCCCCACCAATGGAAAATCTACTATAAACAGAAACCTTAACAGATATACTTAACACAAAAATTCAGTAATTAGTTGATATATTAAAGAATCTTTAGAGATACAAGAGAATTATTATTTAGGAATAATCACAACAGTGAAGCAAAGGACAGCAATGACGGGCTTCTATTTGTGAGGTTTCCACTGTTTCCTCTGACACAAATTTCCTCAAGATGAAAATGTGATAGGAACAGCCAAGAGTAAATGGTTTCCCTAAGAAAACATGAGCGCTAGAGTTAAAGAGAGAGGTCAGTGATACACCAGGTCACAGAGTGGGCACTTCCTCATCCTTTCAGGAGTAGAAGTACCCTTTGGGGTCACAGGGTTAACTGGAAACTAGCACCCCCAGGGGCCAGTCCTGCCTGGGGATCCCCATCTGTTAGTCTGAGCCCTCTATCACTAAGGGCTGGTGTGCCAACGGGGGATGCCAACTCAGCTTTCTGACTCTTTGCAACCCCATGGACTGTAGCCCACCAGGCTCCTCTGTCCATGGGATTCTCCAGGCAATAATACTGGAGTGGGTTGCCATTCCCTTCTCCAAGGGGTCTTCCTGACCCAGGGATGGAACTCGGGTCTCCTACAGTGCAGGCAGATTTGTTATCATCTGAGCCATCAGGGAAGCCCCCTTCAAACTATCTAGTAATTTCTAAATTGAACAGAAGTCCTTGGCATTGTTATAATAGGGTTAAGTTTGAAACCCTATTTGGGCATTAAGTCATTTGCTAGAAGGGCTACAAGGTTCACAGAATGTATACTTCTCTTGATCTGACATCCACCCCCCACCAAAAATAAAAAAAAAAGAGCTGAGAGAACAAGGATCCCTCCACAGAAAGTCTCCTGAGCCCAGGGCAGCTCCCCTGCCTGGTTCCTGGTTTGAACTCTTTCGTGTGGAAGAGGCAGGCAGGAACAGTGCTCAATAAATTTGTGTTCTATTAGGAGCAAAGCTCCCAAAGAGGCAAAAACAAAGTTTAGAATTTTTAAAATTTCAGTTCCTGGATCACATTCACTTCATTCCTTAATTTCTATGGCTTAATACTTATGAAAAAACTAAATCCGTACTCAAAATACCAGAAAGACTTTGATCAGTTTTGCTACTGAACTTGGAAAAGTCAACAAAATTTACTCACAAATCTAATGAGCAATAACAACATCAACATATTCAGATGGTGCTAAAATCACTTGCAAATCACCTTCTGTTCAGTCCACTAGGTAAACAGGCGGACCAGGAGTCATTTTACAAGATCAGACAACTATGACTTCAAGACTTTTTCAAGGTCCCCCTTTTATCAGCTGGTAGATTTAGGGCTTGAACAAAATTCTTTTGGCTCCAAGTCCAGCTACAAATGTGGCTCTTGTTAAACTGATAAGGTTCTACATTCCTTTGCAAAGTTTTTACAGCTACCACCTGTCTCAATATTAAGACAAATAACTGTGATTATTTTGCTGAGGGTGAAGGAGGCTGGCCATTCAACTCCTGACTCACTCTGTTTTAATTTTTTCTTTAACTTAGAATGATCAATTCCCTTCAGGTATGCTGTCATCAAGGGGAGGAAATGTCATGGAAAAATTAGGCTAAAGCAAAAGATGTGCATTTTCCCTAGGTTTCAGGAGAGAGATTCCAGATTCTCAGCCACTGACAATGCCACCCACAGTTTATAATCAGAGACTACCGCATTTTAATTAAACGATTCATTAAAACAGCTAGCCAAAACTTCAGCAAATTTTAAGCTATGAACTTTAAATAAAGCCCTTTACACAATCTTTGCTAAAATACCTAAGTGTCTCTATTGTATTAAATTTTCATGTAACTGTTGATCAGATAATTACATCTAAAACATAGTGCTATTAGAATATTAATCTTTATACTTTGCCCTGGTTTAACTTACTGTTAAAACTCCCCCAAAGGGTTTATCCTCAAATAGCTTCAAGATTTAAAACCTATAATTCTTTTAGAAGAAGCTCCTTTTACTTTGTAAGTCTCTTGTCAATTCTCAACCAGCAAGCGGTGCCCTCTTTACCAGCCAGGGGTTCCTTCTTTTGGCCCCTTCCTTGGAGGGTGTATCCAAAGTCAGCTTCCATCACTTGCTAGACTGTGTTACTGTCCTGGATCCAGAAAAAACCTTGTTTCTCTCCACCTGGTAGAAGCTATTTCCCTGTTGTGACCATCACCCCTCACCTTTCCTCACATGGCTTACCTACGTCCAACTGCTTTTTCTTAAATAGCAGCCTCTTTATAGATTGTCTTAGCAGCATGTACTAATAAGTAGGTTCTTCAGAAACTTGAAGGGTAAATTAAGAAACAACATCCCTCACAATAAAGCAAATAAAAAACACAACGGATTTTATAAACAAGGGCAAAGAACAATGGTCATTCCAGAGTTCAACAACAAAAGAAACTACAAATGTTAGTTGGGGCCCCGATTCAGAAAACAGCGCTCTCTGTCTTCAGATAAAAAGCTAAACAACTTGTGTCCGGGTGGCGCTTGGTATGACTGTCTGAGGACTGAATGGCCCGGGTCAGCCCCCTGGGCCCCAGGCTGGTTCCACTGCTCAGATGGCTGACTCTTTGTGCCTCACTTTCCCCATATGGAAGACTGGAGTGACACACAGTACCTCCTGGGCAAAGTTATCCAGTACATTAAACTAAAGAACAGAGTCTGACACAAACATGGTATAAAACGTTCGTTAGACTGTACTGATGATTATTACCACTTATTGTCTCTTTATTGCCCTAACTTATGACACTCGAGTGTCTCAAAACTTGAAAAGCACAGCTGGTTTATTAGCCTAATTGAACCTGCAGGTACTTCCATTCCAGTTCTACTTCAGTTGGTTGACGGCACATTCCAGTGGCTTCTCCCAGCGTGGGCAGAGCTGAGATGCTACTGTGCAATGTGGTCTGGAGGGCACGCTGTTACCCGGGCATCTATTACATAAGGCAGCACAGAGGTTTCTTCTATAGGCATGAGCACATCTGAGCACATTCCGACAACTGTGCTTCCGTTCTTTGTCTCGGGGGGCGAGAGGCTGGCAGGGGTGAGAGGACACGCTGAGTCAGGGGGCACAGCTTGGGGGATAGGCGCCAGGATGGTGCGCCGCAGAGCATGAAGTCATGGGGCACGGGGGAGACACGTGGGGCGTGCGGCTGGCACAAGGGCAGGCCTCCCCTCCGGCCACTGGCATGGGCTGCAGTGACCGGCAGCGGTGGTCTACAGGCTCCTGGGCAGACATGCTGACTGGGGGGCAGTGCTCTAGTGCCCCCGGCAAGTGAAGAGGCGGGAGTGAGACCTACAGAATGGGGTCAAACCTCTCAGCTCTCTAGGTCCAGGCAGATACAGCTTTCAAAAAAACCAAAAAGGGCACAGCAGTTTTCCGCATATTATCCTTAAGACACAGCTCGTAATTTCACAGATGCTTCACACTGCTGCGGCAAAACTGGAGAGGGCCAGGAAAAGGCCGCGAATTGCTGTAAGAATCTGATAAAAACTATAGGGCGTCTCTCCAACCCTGCGACCACTGCCTACGAAGGACTCACCAACCTCCTATGGGCTGAGCCCTTGGGGTGCAAGGGTCTGGCTATGAATTTCCTTTCAACTGCATTTTGCCCAGATTTTCAAAGAGCAGAAGAGGCAATACTATGGCTTTAAGTCTGTTTAGCACAAAGCTCTAGTGCCTAAGATCCACAAACACTTAAATGCAGACAGTTTAGAAATCCTGAGAAAAACCCCTGAGAAATCAAATACATCATTCTTGTTTTCAATATGAGAATTGATGGCATATACTTATTTGGTAACACACCTACTTCATCAAGAGGCCTAAGTTTAGAGGATTAGGATGTGTGGCCATAGTTTTCCTGGTGGCCGGGCACCACAGTCCTGGGGGGGTGGTGGCGCAGCTTGAGATCACCCCTGGGCAGGGTGGAGGGAGGCTGGCTGCACCCACTGATCAAAGGAGAAAGATCAAGTATCTTTATGCCTGGCCAGCAGGGCAGGGAGACGCTGCTCAGAATGGGCAAAAGACTACAGCTGGGTTTTTTTTAATTCGTTTTAAAATTCAAGTGTTGTCTAAGTTCATCCTTTCTTAGAGCATCGAAGGAAAACGCAGACTCTACTGCACCTATAAACAAGGGGGAAGAAAACATGTGTTTGCTTATTCAAATGGGACAGAGTTAGGAGACAGTCACTTGGGGGAAGGGAGGCAGGAAAGGACCTGTGGGATCTGATGTCGCCCTGTCCACGCACACCAATCGAGGAGCAGCAGCAGCCCGGGGCTTCAGGTCACACACTGGCCCTGGTGATAAATGCCAAGCCGTGCCCGTCCAGCCACAGGCCAAACAGAGCACGAGTGCCCTGCAGCCTTCTTCACACTCTTCCACGTGCAGACAAGATTCGCGGACCACTTCCCCACCGCACACACAGTGTGGATGGTCTCTGGACAGTTATTACGAAGAACACAGGGGAACAGCTCCACTTACATGGTTAATGAAGAGACTCTTGCGCTTTTCTCTCACTGTGAAAACAAAAGATGCAACAGAAATGTTACACACCTGCGTGCTAACCCCTGGCAGGTTGCTGAGGATGGGCCTCTGTGTCAAGGTCCCATCCTTCCACCAACCAACATATCCAGCTGCTCAGTTACGACTTAAGAAATGCGACCTGCACACATGCAGATGTGACCTCTGCTAAGACAGCAGAACATGAAACCACATACACCACAGCACCCAACAAAATCACTGCACCACAGTTAACTGAGTGGTAACGCCAAACTAAAGAAAACAGTAACTAGTAAAGCTCATAAAATTCTGCATGTATCCACTAATTAAGATTGTCAACAAAAAGCAGGACTGTTTATTTCTAACCAAAACAGACCCATACAGGTCCATACTACTAGGATGAAATAAGAGACAACACAGTGACTAGACAACAAATGATAACAATACTATCCATAACTGGATTAAAACACAGGACACTGGACGTCCGAAGCATCGCTGGAGACCAGTTACTCTCCACGCCGGTGCTGGGGGCCTCCCAGAGCACCCTGCCTCCCTGCAGGGAGGCCGAGCAAACTCACAACAAAAGTACCCCTTCTCAGAGGTTGTTCTCACGCTGGTGTCTGTGTGGCAGGGTCAGCACCCCACCTTCGTTTCCCGGACCTCAGTGTTTCTCAAAATTGGGGCCCTCAACCTCAAAGATGTAGAGGGGGGAGATAGGGAACCCAGAGGAGCTTTTTAACAACCTAGTATCACTGAGTTTTGCATTTTCTTTCCTGAAAACTCCCTTTTGAGAGTATATAGAGTGAGAGTTCAGTCAGGAAGATCCCCTGGAGAAGGGATAGGCTACCCACTCCAGTATTCTGGGGCTTCCCTGGTGGCTCAGATGGTAAAGAATCTGCCTGCAATGCATGAGACCCACTTCGATCCCTGGGTTGGGAACATTCCCTGGAGAAGGAAATGGCAACCCACTCCAGTATTCTTGTCTGGGACATTCCATGGACAGAGGAGCCTGGTGGGCTACAGTCCATGGGGTCTCAAAGTGTCAGACACGACTGAATGACTGTGCACAGCACAAAGTAATAGTTGGACCATAAAGAAGGCTGAGTGCCGAAGAAGTGATGCTTTCAAATTGTGGTGCTGGAGAAGACTTCTGAGAGTAGCTTGGACTGCAAGGAGATCAAACTAGTCCATCCTAGGGGAAATCAACTCTGAATATTCATTGGAAGAACTGATGCTGAAGCTGGAATGCCAACACTTTGGCCACCTGATGTGAAGAGCTTACTCACTGGACAAGACCCTGATGCTGGCAAAGACTGAACGCAGGAGGAGAAGGACGACGGAGGATGAGATGGCTGGATGGCATCACCAACTCAATGGTCATGAGTTTGAGCAAACTTGGCGAGATAGTGAAGGACAGCGAAGCCTAGCGTGCTGCAGTCCATGGGGGTTGCAGAGTCGGATGGGACTTAGTGACTGAACAACAACATAGAAATCAATCAACACAGTTAACAAGCAGCTCACTGCAGAGGACAGAGATATATTTAAACCAAAAGGAACATCAGCTGAAAGGAAAAGGGCAGGTGAGGCTCTCTGACTGAGTGTGGATGTGAGGTCCTTGTCTGTGAGGTGCTGCGCCTGGCATGCAGAAGAGACCCGCGGCTGACCCCTTGCCCACTTTCTCTAGGCTCCTGAGTGTGTCAGCTCAGCCCAGGTGCCACCAAATGACAAGAGCACTGGACGCGAGTGACAGTCATTCACAGGCTTTAGGGTGTACTTTCCAGAAACTCCTTACTTTTAAGGCACTCCCATGACCAGGTGACAAACTCTGACAATTAAGTGGACTCTAATTCCTTACTGTCAACAGAACTGAAGGAGAATAAGGCTGAACTGCAGCGATTAGGAGGGATTCTGGATGATAAATCCCTTGGAGTTTCTGACACATAAACCAAGTAGTGTAGAACCTATGGATTATTCAGTGTTTCACTGCAAACACATCCCCTGAACGGGGCTGGTAGAAGAGCCGAGTGGGCAAGCAGAGGAGGAGGAGGTACAGGAGTGTTCGCTCTGCAGGCTGGGAGACAGGACACCGCACAGACATGGGTGTCGGTTCCTCTTCCTTGTTTTCAACCTGTTGAGACTCAAGTAGATACTTTACACTCAAAGGGAAAACCCAGCATTTGAGGAATGAAGCAAAAACAGAAGGATGAGAGTTGCCAACTCTCCCCAGTGATCGGTGGAGGAGGGGAGGGTGAGAGGGAAGGGGTAGATGCGTGCCCCTGACTCACACCTGGGGATCCTGTGAGGTCAGAGGACCCTGCCATCCGTCTCCCTGTGACAACCAAGCCACGTGTCATCCACTTAAGAGCCTCTAGTGCCATTCCATGTGAATATAGGTAAAAAGCTTCTGACTGACGTTGGTCTGTGCCCTGAATTCACAGGAAGTGAGAACCAAATCTGAAAGTGTGCCAGATTCGTGTGACTTGTTTTCATAGTACTATATTAAGTGCAAAGACTTGCTTTTGACTCTCATTTTTCATTGTCCAAAACCTTCACCCCACCACCACTTTCCTGCCTGGCAATAACCTCCCTTCTCCATGGGCTCCCACTTCACCAGATGAAGAAAAAAACGTCCTGCTTAGCTTCCACCCAAAACATTCAAAACTTAAATCACAAGGATTTGATGCCTACAGTGATTTATTCTTATACACTTAAAAAAAAAAAAAGGCACCAAATTCTCTCAGATCTCATCACTGGCCTGCTTAAATCAAGATCACCAATATTATATCAGCAATATGCTACATCAAAGTTGTCACCTAGCCATAACTGAGGAGTTATCAGTTCTTAAAATGAACTCTCTTAAATATGTTTGATTACTTTTCTAGTCAACTTAGGATCTTCTCAAAATGAGACCTTAGCAATTTGACAAGAGTCACGGCTAGAAGCCCCAGGACCTCAGCACTGTCACTGCAACATGATTCAACAGATTCCTCCACTGCTCTTTTCTGCAGGAACAGGCTATGTTCACTGTATTGTGTGTTTTATCTCTCCTTTGCAGCCAAGAGCCAGGGAACAGCGACATAAGTCAAGGGCTAAAAAGAGGGGGAAATCCCCCAGAAGAAATTCCATGCCACAGAACAAACAGCTTAACACAAGTATGACAGAAGGAAAACATCTAACCCTAGTGTACAGGTTCAATCTGGCTCTCAAATGACACAACTGAGATAACGGTGTTTGTATTTAGAGTTGTATTATGATTTCTTTTTACATACTATCTAATACTTCTGATCTTTAGAGAATTTATGCAAATAATAAATTTTTAAAGGAAAGTTTCTGATTCTCAGGGTAGAAACTGCCTTGAACTATCCCAACTGATTGGCAAAATGAGGACAGTTGCTTCAAATAGCAAATTCTAAAAATATGACTTACTATAAAGAAACCCCAAAGGGTAACCACCCAAACATTCTTAGTGGTCACTAAGGATGACCACTTAGGATTCTATCTTTATCCTGAGAATCACAGTGACTGGAAAATCAAGACAGGCTAGTTACCAGCATAAGTCTTTAAAAAAAAAAAAGAAAGAAAGAACCTACCGTCTGTTTGAGATTTACTGAGGAATATCGTGCTGGCCCGAGGATGGTCTGAGGGATTGAATTCCATGTTCAAATCTTTAAAGAAAGAAAAAGAAGATATATGAAAACCCATCTGATAACTAAAGGGCATCAAGATTTTCAATTTTTTAAACCTCAGATCACTAAGACATTCAAGGATTCTGGAAGAAACCAACAATTACTGTGTTAATAGATTCTTCCAGGTTCAACTTCGAACACTTAACTATTTAGAAACTTGAGAAACTCACACATAAAACTTAGACACCTGGCTGGAGATCTATTAACTGAAAACTCCATTTTCTTTTTAAAAGTCTGTTCTGCACCCAGTATAACTACAAAATAGCAGGACAACGTCCTAACACATAATTAAGGAGAGGTACGTGCTAAAACGGACTCATCTAAATCCAGTTAAGCAAGTGGTATTTCCTTCTTAAATGTGATTAAAATAGGATATCTCAGCCAAATTGGTATCTACACACTCTGCTTAATTAAGATGGTTATTTTCTGAAAAGGCAAAATTAATCCTTTAGAGCAAAAGCTCACATTGCCCATCTGTGGGCATAATCGGGGCCACAGATGTGTTTTGTCTGATTCATTCATCTTCTTTCTTTTTTAATAAATTTGAACCCATGTATAATTTCCGTATTTCAAACACATATCACAAAGGGAAAAAAATTTATTTCCAGCTTCTCTTGAGAAATCAGATCATTTAGCAACACCAGGCCCCACCCCAATGGTAGCAACTGGCAGGACCTAAGACCCCACTGCCCAGTCCTCACCCTCTGCCCCACCACCCACTCCTTGGGGCCATTCCTCAGTTCCTCCCCTACTGGCATCTGCCTTTGTAATCCTGCCTTAGAACAGTCTCCAAGGGCTACAGACTTGTCCAGTATAAACAATCAGAATCCCATCACAGGGGAGTTTTTTCAATTAAAAAAAAATTCCATATGGAAAGAATGGTTAAGCAAAACAAAAGAATAAAGTTACAGAAGGGAAGAGAGAAGATCAAAATTAATGGAAAGTCAGAATGGTCTTCAAATCAGCTTCCAACATCACAGTGAAAACGTCTGAGTTCCATTATGTCAATAAATTTGCAAAGAAATCTAATCAACACCAACAAAAAACAGAAGGGATCTTATCCTTAGCTTTAACAGCTAATCTAGTCAAAGATAAAAGGAAAGAAAAAACAAGGATGGTCACATGTTGTTGTTGTTCGGGGCATCCAGGGCCCTGGGCTCAGGGCAGCCTCAGCTCTGGAGGGTGTTGGCGTGTCTGTGCTTGTGAGTTTTCTCTGGAGACTGCCTTGAGGGAGAGTGACTGTGTCTCAGCCTGAGGTGCCACCTGCATTAAGGTGTGGCAGCTCATGACCTGGTGGAAGGTGGGCGTTTGTGACTTGCTGGTGGAAAGAGAATCAGATCAGGAGAGCCATCGTGGTGCCTGTGGCTCACGTTGGCGGGGGCCCTGACTCCTTGTGTGTTTTTGTGTTCTATCGCTTCATTAAAAAAATATATATTTATAGTTTCCTTTGTTGTGCAGAAGCTTTTAATTTTAATTAGGTCCCGTTTATTTTTGCTTTTATTTATTTCCAGTATTCTGGGAGGTGGGTCATAGAGGATCCTGCTGTGATTTAGAGAGTGTTTTGCCTATGTTCTCCTCTAGTTTTATAGTTTCTGGTCTTAGATCTTTAATCCATTTTGAGTTTATTTTTGTGTATGGTGTTAGAAAGTGTTCTAGTTTCATTCTTTTACAAGTGGTTGACCAGTTTTCCCGGCACCACTTGTTACAGAGATTGTCTTTAATCCATTGTATATTCTCCTTTGTCAAAGATAAGGTGTCCATAGGTGTGTGGATTTATCTCTGGGCTTTCTATTTTGTTCCATTGATCTATATTTCTGTCTTTGTGCCAGTACCATAGTGTCTTGATGACTATGGCTTTGTAGTAGAGCCTGAAATCAGGCAGGTTGATTCCTCCTGTTCCATTCTTCTTTCTCTATATTGCTTTGGCTATTCGAGGTTTTTTGTTTTTCCATACAAATTGTGAAATTATTTGTTCTAGCTCTGTGAAAAATACCGTTGGTAGCTTGACAGGGATTGCATTGAATCTATAGATTGCTTTGGGTAGTAAACTCATTTTCACTATATTGATTCTTCCGATCCATGAACATGGTATATTTCTCCATCTATTAGTGTTCTCTTTGATTTCTTTCATCAGTGTTTTATAATTTTCTATATATAGGTCTTTAGTTTCTTTAGGTAGATATATTCCTAAGTATTTTATTCTTTTCGTTGCAATGGCGAATGGAATTGTTTCCTTAATTTCTTTTTCTATTTTCTCATTATTAGTGTATAGGAATGCAAGGGATTTCTGTGTGTTGATTTTATATCCTGCAACTTAACTTTATTCATTGATTAGCTCTAGTAATTTTCTGGCGGAGTCTTTAGGGTTTTCTATGTAGAGGATCATGTCATCTGCAAACAGTGAGAGTTTTACTTCTTCTTTTCCAATTTGGATTCCTTTTCTTTTTCTGCTCTGATTGCTGTTGCCAAAACTTCCAAAACTATATTGAATAGTAGTGTTGAGAGTGGGCACCCTGTTCTTGTCCCTGACTTTAGGGGAAATGCTTTCAATTTTTCACCATTGAGGATAATGTTTGCTGTAGGTTTGTCATATATAGCTTTTATTATGTTGAGGTATGTTCCTTCTATTCCTGCTTTCTGGAGAGTTTTCATCATAAATGGATGTTGAATTTGTCAAAGGCTTTCTCTGTATCTACTGAAATCATCATATGGCTTTTATTTCTCAATTTGTTAATGTGGTGTATTACATTGATTGATTTGCAGATATTGAAGAATCCTTGCATCCCTGGGATAAAGCCCACTTCACACCAGTCAGAATGGCTGCGATCCAAAAGTCTACAAGCAATAAATGCTGGAGAGGGTGTGGAGAAAAGGGAACCCTTTTACACTGTTGGTGGGAATGCAAACTAGTACAGCCACTATGGAGAACAGTGTGGAGATTCCTTAAAAAACTGGAAACAGAACTGCCTTATGACCCAGCAATCCCACTGCCGGGCATACACATCGAGGAAACCAGAATTGAAAGAGACATGTGTACCCCAATGTCCATCCCAGCACTGTTTATAATAGCCAGGACATGGAAGCAACCTAGATGTCCAATAGCAGATGAATGGTTAAGAAAGCTGTGGTACATATACACAATGGAGTATTACTCAGCCATTAAAAAGAATACATTTGAATTAGTTCTAATGAGGTGGATGAAACTGGAGCCTATTTATTATACAGAGTGAAGTAAGCCAGAAAGAAAAAACACCAATACAGTGTACTAACACATATATATGGAATTTACAAAGACGGTAACGATAATTCGGTATGTGAGAGAGCAAAAGAGACACAGATGTATAGAACAGTCTTTTGGACTCTGTGGGAGAGGGAGAGGGTGGGATGATTTGGGAGAATGGCACTGAAACATGTATAATATCATATAAGAAACGAATTGCCAGTCCAGGTTCGATGCAGGATACAGGATGCTTGGGGCTGGTGCACTGGGATGACCCAGAGGGATGGTATGGGGAGGGAGGTGGGAGGGGGGTTCAGGATGGGGAACACATGTACACCCGTGGCGGATTCATGCTGATGTATGGCAAAACCAATACAATATTGTAAAGTTAAAAAAATTATAATAATAAATGATAAATGGTTTAAAAAAATATATATATATATAGTATTTATTGGGTTGCCTGAGATCTCAGCTGTGGCAGGTGGGATCTAGTTCCCTGACCAGTAATCCAACCTGGGGTCCCCTGCCTTGGGAGCACAGAGTCTTGGCCCCTGGATCACCAGGGAAGTCGCTCTTTGCTCATTTTAACTTGAGGATCATATCCTCTGAGGAGATAAGTATCTACCTGCCAATCAGGAGAGAACACAGGGGAAATGGCTTCAGAATCCATTCAGAGTGGCAGGTTAAAGCCTAGGGCTTGCTCTAAGCCAGTGGTCCCCAACCTTTTTGGCACCAGGGACCAGCTTTGTGGAAGACAGTTTTTCTACAGATTAAGGTGGGGAGGATGGTTTTGGGGTGATTCAAGTACATTACTTTTATTGTGCACTTTATTATTCTTTGTTGTTCAGCCACTAAGTCATGTCTGACTCTTTGTGACCCTATGGACTGCAGCATGCCAGGCTTCCCTGTCCTTCACCATCTCCCAAAGTGTGCCCAAATTCAAGTCCATTGCATTGGTGATGCCATCCAGCCTTCTCATCCTCTGATGCCCTTTCCTCCTCCTACGCTCAATCTTTCCCAGCATCAGTGACTTTTCCAATGAGTTGGCTGTTCACATTAGGTGACCAAAACACGAGAGCTTCAGCTACAGCATCAGTCCTTCCAATGAGTATTCAGGGTTGATTTCCCTTAAGATTGACTGGTTCGATCTCCTTGCTGTCCAAGGGACTCTCAGGAGTCTTCTCCAGCACCATAGTTGGCAGGCATCACTACTTTGGCACTTTGCCTTGTACCCTGGAGGCAACACCTGATGGCTGTCACAGAGACCCCTTTGAGGTGACTGTGCCTCAGAGAGAAAAGGCAGTTTTAGGAGATGTCGAGTGCCTGGAGTTGACTTCAACCCACTGATTCTTTATGATGGTGATACTTATTAAGCTTTCCAGGTGGCTCAGCAGTAAAGAATCCAATGCAGGAGACGCAGATTAAATCCCTAGATTGGGAAGATCCCATGGAGAAGGAAAGGGCTGCCCACTCCAGTATTCTTGCCTGGGAAATCCCATGGACAGAGGAGCCTGGTAGGCTACAGTCCACAGGATCACAAAGAGTCGGACATGACTGAGCACCTCATACTAATAGAACATTATGAGTCTATCGCCAGACTTTCAGGTGAAAATGGAAATACTTGGTCACAATGCTTTCAGTCCACATTTTGGCTGAGTACAAGGCATGACAGGATCCCTTTATTCAAAACTGAAAAGAAACTGACAGAATTTAATACAGCAATGCTGTGAGCCTTCCATGTCTGTGGGAACTGCACCTGTGTGTTCAATCAACCTTTGGTCAAAAATAGTGCATTTGCCACACATGGGCATCTATTTAAATAACATTCATACTGCATATTTACAACTCTGTATATAAAATTCACATAGCATTAGGGATTATAAATAACCTAGGGATGACTTAAGGTGTATAGGGAGATGTGGTAGGTTATATGCAAATCCATGCCATTTTATATGAGGGACTTGGGCATCCACGGATTTTGGAACCAATCCCCAGTGGTTACTGAGGAATGACTATATTCTCCCATGCCACGTAACTTAGTTTTTTTTCTGTCCTTTCCACAGATGTCACAGGCCTGTTCGTCTCAGCTTTTAAACTAGCACCGATGCTATAAGGATCCCTGTGATGGTGCCTAAAAGAAGTGGGAGTCATAATCCATGATTGACGGTCTGGAAAACCAGAAAAAGAAAAACACGATGGCGCAGCAAGGCCTGAACAGTGCTGGGTCTAATTAGGATAGATGAGGAGACATAAAAGATGAGCTGCAAAAACCAGAAGCTTTCACCTCCCACCCACTTTCTCCGCACTGCCTGGCCTCAGGTTGGTCATGTTCCAGTGACTCATCCAAGAGACAAGCTGTTCATTTTGGCCTTGACAGCATCAGTGAGTAGAGGCCAAAGGACTCAAGGACCCTGTGAGCACTTGGTAGTGTTTTAAGACCAACTGTGGTCAGCTAACCACCCCAACCTAACCTCAGATGACTCCATCAGGTCTGTTTCCTATCTTTAGACAAATGTATTTGACATGGTCATAATCTTAAACTTCTAATTTCAATTTTAGGTAGTCACATTGCTAAGTGTGACTAGGATCTGCAAAGCAATGATGAAAAATCAGCAAATAAAGCTTGTTAATTTTAAATCAGTTTGGTTTACTTTTATTTTTAGTCACTGTTGACCCACTGCCTGAAGATCAGTGACTATCTCCATTCATTAGTGCTCCATTCATCAGAACCTGACCCCATTGGTTTGCTCCACTGGTTGCCGTCGGGCCAGCCCCAATCCCTGCATCCCGCATCAGCACCCCTATTTATAAACTCTGCTGCTGTTGCTGTGGCAGCAAACTGCTGCTACCACAATTTCGACTGATTCCAAAGCCATCTTTTGTACCCCTGCTAACTTCATGTTTATTCTTTACAATTATTCTAACGCGCTCACATTTGGTCATTTTCTGTTCTCTCTCTCCTAGGGGCACACCTGTGCATGGTGGGCCTCCAGCCTAGGTCTGTGCACACATCTGACTCCCACTCATGTGCTCTGTCTCTCCATCCACCTCTTTCCAAACTGCCTATCTCTCAGTCTCCTACTCACTCTTGTTCTCTTCCTGTATCTGTCTCCTCTTTCCCTCCCGCAAACTCTCTCCAGTCTCTCCACTGTCCCTTTCAAATATTCTTTGTTAAGATGAATCAAAGGAGAGAAAAGATCCTACTGTTTAAGGCTAAAGAGAGACTGTTCTGCCAATACAGCAACTAGATAACCTATAAGCTCTCACACTACAAGCACCTAGAAATCTGAGATAAAATACAAGACATCCATGAAAAAGCCTAGAGAGTGAGGCAAGGGAAATGGCTTGAGCCTCTAACCGAAGAGTGAAATGGAGTCTTCTGGCAGAGCAAAGGCTGTTTGGCTGTGTGCCCTGGGTCTCAGGTTTCAACCAAGGTGACCACATGTCTTGGTTCACACCAATTATTCTGGCACAATAACCAATTCTATCCTCTTTACTTATAATGTCCTGATTAGGAAGTTAGCTCATTTTAATGTCCTGCAGGATAGAATATAAGCCAGTATAGGGGATACAAGTTAGAACAGATGCTTGTACATGTGTCTGAAACCCTCAAAGAGATACAATTGCAACAAAAATTGAATTAGAAAACAAAGTTATCTATAAACCCAAATGAAAAAGGAGCTGGGCCTCAGAAGGGGAAACATCTCCCAAGTCCGCCCCCCACCCCCCCACAGTGAATGGTACCCACTGGTCTGTCTGAATCTCCAGCATGGTTCTGGAGTTCCACTCTACTCAGCACATGTAGTCCAGGGAACCCTGTGACAAGACTTTTACACCAAACTGGTCACATGCCAGTGAGACCCCTGTGTGCCTGGCAGAAGTAACTGCAAACCACTCTGGTGAAGTCTGCCTCTCTGAGCCCCTGCAAAGCCAGGCTTCCCATCCCAAACGACATGACTCAGAGGAAATGATCCATCAAAAGTGAGTATCAAGAGACACAACAAATGATTCGACTAGAACCTGGATTACAGAGCTGGTGAGAGACGGCAAAATAAGCACAGGCTGAGGTACTTAAAGTCCAGGAGAGAAAAAGATAAAAACGTACAACTGAAAATGACAAGACTGAATTCTGGCTTCTCCTCGGCCATGTGAGCAAATCACTTAAAGATGATGGTGACACTCTGACAGGCTACTGGACCCTGTGATGATCAGAGACAGTGCTGCTTAAAGCCAATGGGATTCGGGGGCCCCATGGAAAGGTTAGGTGGGGCCCTCAGCCCCACAGATCAGCACTGAGGACAGAGACCACATGTACAAAGTCCAAATGCTCAACAACAATAATCAGCAAACAAGGTGAATAATGGAAATACATAAGAGAATGATCAAGTGAAGCAGCTCTTCTCAGCTTTTTTTTTTCTTTAAAGAAAAACTGGCAAGAACCAACCATTAACTCACATGTAGATTAATTCAAAGAGAAAGAATCTCCTAGCAACCAGCCTCTCCTGAGGCCTGAATCAAGCTATCACCAAACAGGAAAAACACCACTTGGAACATTGATATTTTAATATCAGGCAAATAACTAGATTCAGTATGGGCAATATTGGTAAAATTGGCTACTGCAGACAACTAGAAAGTGTCTGAAATGACACCCTGAAAGTCAGCAGAGACACTTGAGTCCCAATTATTACTTTATTCAACGGTCAATAAATATTTACCCAGAATCAACCTGATGCAGGCACTGCATGCAAGGAATACAGAGTGGAAATCCCATGGCCCCAGGAATGCTGAGGCCTGGGGGCAGGGAAGCAGAGGGCAGGGCGGTGCCTCGGAACCCAGCAGAGAGCTGAGGCCGCCGTGAATCGAGCCACACTGTGTGCTGAGTGAGAGGAGAGGGATGTGGGGGTGCTGGGGATAAAACATAAGCGCACCAAGAACACTCAGTCCACAAAAGGACTCACATCTGATTTTAGAGGCAGGTGGGACTGAATAACATCCGGACAAATGAAGTCAGGGATACTGAGATCTCCCAAATAACAGATCTGACAGTATTTCCACTTTCAAACACAAAACCACCAAAAACTCACAGGTGCCGTAAAGAATACAGCACAAGCAAGAGGTGGCAAGAGATTCTCTGATCAATTCTCACCAAGTAATCCAAAGCATTCCCCAGTCACCACCGCACATGTAAATGAGGGTCACATTTGCAGCAGCAGCAGAAAGCGCTAAAAGCAGAGATCATGGTTATATAAATCAGGAATTATCTGAAAGCACTTTAAAGAGAGGAAATAAACCAAATAAAAAACGAAAATAAGACTACAAAAAGGTATCACATGGAAGACAGGTAAACAGAAGATATAACTCGGGGCAAATGCAGTGTAACCTATGTGTGAGGAGACCTGTTGGGTGAGTGACACCAGAATGCGGGCACCGAGGTGCAACGCCCCAGAACCATTTGAGGGGAAGAAAGACCTGGCTCCTTCTTGACGCCAACAACACGGGAATAAATGACGGGAAAGGAACCAGTCTGCCTCTCTTACAGCAATTCTATTCCACAGACTCTGAAGACTGTTCTCTCAGTTTCAATATGTCAGCCGAGAGCAAGTCCACAATCCCAAGAGGTCACACTCACTCTGCAAATGAGATCATCACCCTTCAGTATAGACCTGATCTATATCTTACAATCTAAGATATAGACCTGATCTATATCTTACAATCTAAGAAGAAAGTTAAATCCAGAATTTACCTCCTACTTCAATCTGTAACTTCAACCTGCCAATTCTGGGGAAATATATACAAGGGAATACTGTGGCCTCTGAGCATCCTACTTGACTCAGACACAAGGGAATGGGATGCATAACTAATAAAATCTGAGAGGCAACTGCCAGGGCCAAGCCGTTCTGTATTTAATCGGGTCTGTCGAGCTTCAGAGGGAAAGAAAACAGGCAGCCAGACGGACAAGACGTGCATTCATAAGAGCCACACCGGAAGATTCAAGTGAATAAATGCGCCTCCGACCCTGCCATCACACACCTGCTGCTCGGTTCACTAGCACCGAACTGAAACAATCACATTTCGTTTTTAAAGCTGAGTCAGCACCACGTCCAGCAGGAGAGAAGCGCGGTCCCGTCTGAGGGCTCAGCACTGGGCGCGCCAGGCTCCAGTCCCGGCGGCACTGAGGCGCAACAAGTCCGCCCTGCACAACCATCCGGCCAACGATGCAACTTGACTCTCAGCACGTGAGTGCAAGCACACACACCAGCACACGTGACAGCCCTCAGTCCTCCGCAAAACCCGAGGCGCTGAGACAGGGGGACAGGCAGCCAAGAGCCCAGCCTGCCACTAAAACAGCCATCGCGACAGCAGAAGAAAACAGAGACACGTTTGACTGGGGCAGGTCACTCGGGGTCCCTGGTTTGTTAACCTAGTAAACAAGTGTTCGATCAGTACGCCAGAACCAGGGGCTCAGCTCCCGTCCTGTTCCTCTCCTCTCTAGACCCGGTGAGAGATCAGGCACCAAGCCTGCTCGGTGTCCCCAGGCTTGAGTGCAGCAGCCAGGGTGCTGGGCATCTTCTCTGCACTGGCAGCACGGTGGTGACCCCAGGGGAAGCAGAATAGGAGCAGGTCCTCTGGTAGGTTTCTTGTGACGGAGAAGAGGAGGGGAGAATGCCACATTTATTACATTTTTCCTACCACAATCTGCCAGGTTTGGTGAAAATGGATTTTTAAGGCAACATTTTTCTCAGCATTCCAAGAAATCCATGATCAACCACATACCCTGGTGACTATGTTCAAAATAGGAAATGTCCCTTGTTTGCATGATACAATGAACTGCCCTTTGAGAAGAGAAAGACACTAGCAGTGATTAGCTTTGATTTTCTTCCATAATTAGAATGTCCTAGAGCGTTCACTGAAAGGTCATCCTGCCATGGTTACCGCACCGAAGGGAAGGGGACAGTTCCAGTGACATCAGGCCCTCAGAAACCCTTGGGTACTATGGTCACTGCATCATGCTTCTTGGGAGTCAGAGTGGTGAGAGGTCTGAGTCACTGACAGCCTCCTCCTCAAAGCACCCAGCAGCCACCTCTGATCCAAGCGGGGATCATACTGCTTCACGGGAGTTTGTGAACAGAAAACACAGATTTGGACAGGTCACAGTGAAAAAATTGATAAGGGCCACAAGTATATCAGTAAAACACCAATATTATTACTAGAAAGCATGCACAACTGCAAAAAGCCTTAAATATACCAGAGTTTCTTTTACCTGATTAAACTCTTTTAAAAAGTCTAGTCACTGAAGAGAGAAAAAGTAATTAAAAAGAATTAAAATAAGCTACACCTGCTCAATTTAGACATCCAACGAATAGCTTTTGCTAGTTACATTAAATATTAGTATTACCTACTTTCTCAAATAGTAGTTTCAGACTGCAATCTGAAACTATGAGAAAGTCATTTAGTTTCGGGACTCTATCCTAGTGAGATAATCTCACATGCAGACAAGGCTTTAAGCCCAAAGATGTTCATTACTGCATAACTTATAATAGGAAAAAGAAAATAATAAATAATCTAAATGTTCACTAATAAGAGACTGAATAAAGTAGGTGGCAAATGTACCACATTGAAAAATTTGCAGCTATTACAAATAATAAATGTTTATAAAATGCATAATGCATTTATAATTGGGGAAATGCTTCTATGTATCATGCTAAATGAAAATGAAGATAAAAAATTTTGTACACAAGTGTCACCAGAATTATATGTCACCCAGGTTTGGATTTTATTGCTTTGGTGGTGGTTTTAAGTAAATCTAGCTTTTAAAATTACTAAAAGAAAAAAAAAAATTACTAAAAGAAACTATACAAAAAAATGTTCCCAGTACTTCTTTTGAGTAAGGCAAGCATGGGAACTTGTTCTCTTTTCATTTTTTTTCCACTTTATTTTTTTAATTGAAAGATAACTGTTTTACAGAATTATGTTGTTTTCTGTCAAACATCAACAAGAATCAGCCCTAGGTACACCCATGTTCCCTCCCTCCCAAACCCCTCTCCCATCTCCCTCCCCATCCCACCCCTCTAGGTTGATACAGAGTCCCTGTCTGAGTTCCCTGAGTCATACAGCTAATTCCCATTGGCTATCTATTTTACATAGGGTAAAGTAAGTTTCCATGTTACTCTCTCCAGACATCCCACTCTCTCTTCTCCTCTCCCGTGTCCCTAAGTCTGTTCTCTATGTCTGTATCTCCACTGCTGGCCTGCAAATAAATTCATCAGTACCATCTTTGTAGATTCCATATATATGCGTTAGTATACGATATTTATATTTCTCTTTCTGACTCACTTCACTCTGTAAAATAGGCTCTAGGTGTGTCCACCTCATTAGAAGGGTGTGGAAAAAAGGGAACCCTCTTGCATTGCTGGTGGGAAAGTAAACTGATACAGCCACTATGGAAGAAGGTATGGAGATTCCATTAAAAATTAGGAATAAAACCACCATACGACCCAGCAATCCCACTCCTAGGCATATACCCTGAGGAAGCCAAAATTGAAAAAGACACATGTATCCCATTGTTCACTGCAGCACTATTTACAATAGCTAGAACATGACAGCACCTAGATGTCCATCGACAGATGAATGGATAAAGAAACTGTGGTACATATACACAATGGAATATTAGTCATAAAAAGGAACACATTTGAGTCCTTCCTTTTAAAAAAAAAAAGCTTTTCTATATGTTCCAGGTTTTCTCTGTGGACATATTTTGCATATTTAAAATGAAGAGAAAGTTAGAGCTGCCCTTTATATCATGCTACAGAGCTTTAAATCTTACCATTAAATTTTCAGCATCAACAAAGACAAAAAAATTTACTCTAAAATGGTGGAAACTTCCACAGTCACTTAGATGAAAAACAAAGAGTTGGTAGTAACTTCATATATGAGATGGGAAGACAAACATTACAAATTAAACAAGGTTAAATTTATTTACTGCTGAACAGGAACAGTTTCATTCCAGATAAGCAAGGTTATGGTTGGTTTAAGAAGACCAATACCACTGTTGGCTAAACTAAAAGGCTATTTTGATGTCTGAACAGGAGGTGAAAAGTGTGCATGTCATTTCTTATCTCAGCAGCATTTACCCTAAATGTATATGTAGAGACGGGGCTTCTCTTGTCGCTCAGCCGGTAGCTCGGCTAGTAGAGAATCCACCTACAATTCAGGAGACCCTGGTTTGATTCCTGGGTCGGGAAGATCCCCTGGAGGAGGACTAGGCTACCCACTCTAGTATTCTTGCTTGGAGAATACCCCAGGAGCCTGGCGGGCTACAGTCCATGGGGTTGGAAAGAGTAGGACATGACTGAGCGACTAAGCACATATGCAGAGACAAAGTCTCACAGAAGAGCGGGGAGCTGAACAGAGCACCCAGGGGCACCCTGAGCAGCTCAGTGCCCCAAAGAAATCCCAGGACAGACCTACACATTTGGGTTACTTCCTTATCCAACTATCTGTGGTCCCAAATCACAGACACAGCACAAATAGCCAACTTTGGGTGAAAAGACTGAGCAAAACCAGTGAACAGAAATCACAGGAAGCCTGCAAACGCCCCAGCGTCAGACATGCTATTTCTGGCATTTCATGGTAGACACACTACATCTGGGTTATTATTTATAAAGCTTTCAAGCTACTGAAACAACACTGCTACTAAATAACCCTTGACATCTTAGAAATTAAAATTTTACATTACTTCCAGTCTTGCCATATTTTTTCTTTTCTTTTTTTAGGATTCAGAGTTAATTGGGCGGGGGCGGGGGGGGGGGCACATCGTGCGGCCCTCACCAGGGATCGAACCTGGGCCATGGCAGTGAAAGTGCAGAGTCCAAACTACTAGACCACCAGGGAACTCCTGTCATATTTTCTTAAGAAACATGAATGCACAGTGTTAGAAATAACTGAGATGAGGACAACGATGATGATGGTGATCAATCATCATCACCACCATCTTTGTCATCATCACCATCTCAGGCCCAGAGTGCTGGCTTTTATCCTCTGCTTTTAAATATAAATGAAAACCAACCCACTTCTCCCCTGAACCAGCAGAGCAGGGAACCATAAACAGCCCTGGGGAAACATCGTGGGCAGGGGGGTGGGGGTGGGTGGTCATCAGCTTCACAGATCCCACAAGGGGCAGAGCAAGGACAGAAGGCTGTCTCTCCTCACCACCAAACAAAGACCCTGGCAAAGAGGGGAACCTGCTCGAGAAAGATGATCCAACACAATTTTACGATAATTCCTGTTTCTGAGTTTTGTGTTCCAAATATACACTATCTGTGGCAAATATACACCACCCGTTTTCACTGAAAGCAGGGAAGGAAAGGGAATGACTTCCTGCATACAAACATGGTCCAGAGGGCAGCAGATTTAGGACAGTTAAGTACTATTTAACTGAACTAAAATATTCTGTATTTGGAGGAGATGGAACAAACTCACATTTTCCACTGGGCGTATAGATTTGTCCAATGTTGAAAAGGGGACAACGCTTTAGAGATTAATTTGACACGTAAGTATTTTGAAGGGAAGACTTTTGAACCTCACTAATCTATCTCACTTCTCAATTAATAAAATTAATAAATAACGCAGTGTTACACTGTGGAATCAAACATTTACTATTTTTTGAAAAAGGTCCAAATAGCCATCATGTTCCTCTACCTTTTCTGCTGATTGGTTACCAGTCAAGAAAAACCAATATCTAAAAGAATAGTTTTTATTTCAGAACTTTATAGTATAGTCCAAGTCCCAAACTTTCTGTGTTTAAGCCTCTCATTAGACAATAACATAAAATATTTTAGGAGATGCTGGGGTGTCCTAATTATTTTCCAACAGAGTGTCTCAAAAGCTTTTTCTTATGAGAGTAAAGGGTATTAAACAGATTATATAACAAATGTGAGAGTTCTTAAAACATGAACTATTTAGAAGTAAAAATACCTACTGTCTGCAACTTATTCTCATATGGTTCAGGAAAAAAATGTATGTAAGAAAGAAAAAACAATAAAGCGATTGTGGCAAAATGTTAACTACATTTTGTGGTAACGTTAGTACTATTCCACCTTTTCTGTAAGTCTGAAACTGTTTACAAAAAAAACATGACGGAACATGTTGATATCAGCAGGTTTACTACACAAAAGAAGAGTTATTTAGGTTGTGAAGTCTTTCCTACAGACTCTCTACCTTTCCTCACTTCTGGTTCTCATCCAACCTCCGTGCTTCCTAGTCAGACTTGTAGGAAGGTGGGCTCTCTCACCCCACTCCTGGCTCCAAGCCACCTCCAAACACGGCTTCTGTTTCTTCTCACCTGAATCCTTTCTCACCAAAGCCATCAATGACTCTCACTTCCGACACACCAGCTCCAAGCAGACTCCAGCTTTTCTGGTAGCGATGTGACTCCGACTACTGCTCTGCTGTTGTCTCTCCATGAGCTTCTCTTCCTCTGACTCCTAAGACTTCCCTTAGATTTCAAATACGATGCACTTTTTGCCCCAACTTCTGTCAACTCCCAGTGCTCTGCCCCGGGAAGGATCCTGAGGCTCCACTGTAAACCCACGCAGGGCAACAGGCCCTGACTTCAAGGCTTGCCAAAGCCCAACCTCAGCACACGACCTTAAACACCAGGGGCGATACCGACGCGCTCTGCTGGGCAGGTAACTGGTCATTTAGTGCTGGTTGTGGAGACAAACTGACCTTTCCAGCCCTTGGGTTATGCCCGGGGACACTTTTCATACTGCTTTACTCAGACTTTTAAACTATTGTTTAAAACCTTTCTTTATAACTGTTTCACTGTTTAAAACTTTTTCTACCTAAAACTATAAATGGAAACTTTCCCTTTCATAGATTTTCTTATAAGGTTGGGTATTCTCAGTATCTTCAACTCTGAAGCCAAGTTTATTTCCTGAGAAACACATTTGCTTTCTCTTTTAATTTTACAGTGAGTCATTAACCGAATTTAACTTTATATAAAAGGCATCTCCACTGTCAAATGAGATACAACAGATAAACTCTTACCAAATTTATAAGAATAACCTCCTGCTTTTTCCATTTAAAAGCCCAACTTCTAAGGTACAGTCTATTTATAGACCATGACGGTAAAGCAAGCAGCACACACAAGGCCGATGCAGAGGAAGAAACACTCTGTGTAGCCACCTAAGGCCACACACACACATCTGGGAAAGCTCCGGCTCTTCCTGTTACCGTCCCTTCCACAGTGAAAGTCGTTTCAAACAAGACTGCTGCTGCTTCTCCGCTGACAATAGTCTAAAAGCCAACTTGTTCCACACTCACAATGGCGCCTTTCTGCAAGACGGTGGAACGGGCTGTGTTCCGAAGGAGGGGGCCCGACACCTGTCGGAGCTGGAGAACCCCCAGCCCAGCCCAGCCCATGACGCGTTCCACAGGACCGCCGGGAGCACAGAGCCATCTTTCAAAGCATGGAATGTTATGCAACAGTGCTCTTCTCAGATTGTTGTATAATTACAGCACTTGGGACTCAGATTCCTATATTTCTACTGCTACATTTTATGTCCCTTTAGTATAAGCAGAACTTTTATGAAGTTGACATTTTGGGAAACTTTACATTTCAAGCAATTTCAGTCTGATTTTTAACACATGACTTTCTTTAATTAAAAAAAAGGCGGGGGGAGGGGAGAAGGGGATTTCCCTTCTTGTCATGAACATTTATCATCTTTCCTTTTCTACTACAGGCCTTGTTGTTATTGAGTTGCTAAATTGTGTCCGACTCTTCGGGACTCCACGGACTGTAGTTCACCAGGCTCCTCTGTCCATGGGATTCTTCAGGCAAGAATACTGGAGTGGGTTGCCACCCTCGTCTTCAGGGAATCCTCCTGACCCAGGGATTGAACCTGAGTCTTCCCCTTGGCAGGTGGATTCTTTACCACTGGGTCACCAGGAAAGCCCATATTATAGGCTTAATCGCAAGTAAATAATCTAATGCATATTATTCATTTCAGTCTGGCTTCTTAAGAGACTCTGCCTTTAAATTTCCAGCAAATGGGGTCTTGTCAGGGAGGTGCTAATAATATAGCATGAACTCTGGATTAGCAACCACAACAGTCTAACTGGAGAAAAAGCACAGCTTTCTGCAATGTCTCTGGTCACAGCTATACAAAAGAAATAAGAGCACCCATCCTTAAACAACATCACAGAAGCACAAGCCAAAATGATGTGTAAAAAGATGTTTTGACTCAGCAACACTACGTGAAAATGCAGACATGCTTCAGCTGAGTGGATGACTTCTATGGGTAGCATCACTAAAAATGCTATGAACAAGCAAACAAGTGTTGTGTAAAGTCTACTGGAAGTGCAGCTCACTAGAGACTGGGTCCCAGTGTGCTTGAGTGTGTGTCAAATGTTCAAACACTGGAGACCAGGAACAGGGTCTGGAACATGGGCAGAAGCCCCAGTCAGACACCCCAAAGAAGCTTCTGGGAGTGCTGGAGAAACAGCGGTACGAGGCATGGGAAACAAGAAGAGTCTGCAGCGGGGGGACCTGTTCATGTGCAGCTTGTCTGTGGGTGTTTCTGTAGCTCTTTGGTGGAGCTGAGTAGGTGAGATGCAGACCACGTGGCCCTTTCCATAAAAAGTCAGCTGACCTCTGGTCTAGAGCTAAGGAAAAAGACCAAGGCTGGAAACACAGGTGAGGGAATCTCTGGATAGGGGCATAGAGGTGTCACTCCCCAGGAAAACAATGTCTTAGTCATCTGACGGTTAAGCAGGGGGTCGGACAAGGAAGCTTCTAGACCAGTCCCACCCAGTTCTTACTCTCGATCCCCGAAGAGCACACTCTGCTAAGTAAAAAGTATGTATGCAAAAGTACATGTGTTAGTTCTCATAAACAAGCGACAAGACACACCACAAGAAACAAAGAATAATTATGCTTAGTTTTTTGAAAATGTTTTTTTCTTTTCATCCATGTAAGGAATACAGGGATGTACCATTTATTCAAGTCTCTTACCCTTCAATGCTAATTATCAGTATCTCAAAAAAATGTCAAACACTCTTAAGTGTTTGAAAGGCATTTATATAACCCAAATATATGCTTCAAAAGATGCGTGCATACTGCTGACACGAGAACCTGCTCTGCCCCACCAACCTGCCTTCCTCTGCCCACCACTGCACCACCACACACACACAGTGGGTTGAGCAGGTTATGCATGGTACAAGATAACAAAGTCTTATTGTAGTTAGTTAAAGCAACCCTATAAACATGGTCTTTTAATTCCTATCTTACAAATGAAAACTGAGGCTGGTGCATGCGTGCTAAGTTGTTTCAGTCATGTCTGACTCTGCGACCCTATGGACTGTGGCCCGCCAGGCTCCTCTGTCCATGGGGTTCTCCAGGCAAGTATACTGGAGTGGGCTGCAATATCCTCCTCCAGGGGATCTTCCCAATCCAGAGATCGAATCCGCGCCACTTACATCTCCAGCATTGGCAGGCAGGTTCTTTATCATGAGCATAACCTGGGAAGCCCAAACTGAGGCTGAGAGAGAACTAAATAACTGGCCTAGTGTCTCAAAGCTAGAAACTGGCAGACCCGATACCCAAACCTAGCTCACCTGACCCCACAGTCTATAAAGCATTTTCATCTCCTGCAGATGTAAATCGTATGTGAACTCAGCACACCAGGGAAGCATAAAGCTACTTCCCTGTAGAGCTGCCCTTAGGGAGCAGTGGATAAGGACAGCTGCCCCAGATTCTTCTTCTCCATAGCCTAAGACAATCCAGGGAAATGCAATCGTAGTCAGGAGAGGAGCTGGCAGTTTCCTCAGTCCACGTTGCCAATCCCTAAATCTGCCACCTCAAAGGCCAGGTAAATGCTGCTTCATTCAGGCTGTGGCTACCTGCTGCCCTATGGTGGATTCCATTCCCCTCCGGGAGACTCTCGTGTTCATTTCAACAGTCAACTGTCCTTATTTTGATTGAAGAAAAGGAGAGAAGGTCCGGATGCATTCAAAACGCTCTCCTCCAGGGTTCCCTGAGTTTGCGGAAGCACCGCGCAGTGACTCAAACCAGTGGTTCCCTCCCCTCACACATCCAGCACGTGCTGCCAAAGTCACCACCTTAACCTTATCTCCATCACCTCTCACCTGCACAACTCCCCACCACATCGCCTCTCTAGATTGTTCTCATCTATTCTCCAACCCTAACAAGTGTTCCACCCGCCCTCCCTCTCTTCTCACACCCCATCACTGGCTTCTCACTCCTCAGTGTAAACACAGAGGATTGCCACAGCCACCTTGCTGTGTTTCACCCTTCTGGGCCCACCCTCCACCACCTTCCCTCCCTCTCACACTCCTGTTCTGGCCACGTGGGCTTCCTGCAGCTGCTGGTGGCGGGCAGCGGTCCACACGCTTACCTCTCCACTCAAAAGGCCTCGCATCACCACTGGTCCCCGCCAGACCCTCGGGTCTCAGTTAGACGCGCCCCGGCCCCGCGGTGCTGCTTCTCCCTGCAGGCTCTCCTGAACGACCCTGGCATCCATCATAGCGCACCGCCTCTCCCTCCTGACTGTCAACCACTAGCAGCAGGGGCGACATCTGCTCTGCTCACCATTTTAACCCAAAGCTCGGCACAGAGTAAGAACATAATAGACAGCCGTCAGATAAATAAAAGCCAACATATAATCAGAATGTGCTGATACACGCCCAGAAAGAACGAGCCGATTTACACTCCCACAGGAGGTGACAGTGACTTTTCCCACCTTCGTCACCAGGTACTAGGGAAGTTTCCATGTCCTGGCTAAGTGGTGGCTGCCAGGCCCAGGAGGGGCAGTGGTGAAGGACGCAGCAGCATGCGGTGCCCTTACAGCTGGCTCCCGTCAGCGTTTGGCTGGTTGCTGCTTCTTAAATCTCAATGAAGGATGTAATTTGAGACTGGGTTTCAGCCTCTTTTAAGAAGACCTCTGACAGACTCCCACTGACACTACACATATTTGCTCCTGGCAAATCCCAGACGCTGATCTCAACTCCCTTGCAATCTATGTTCTTTATTTACACATATGCTTCCGTGGGTTGTAACAAATTTATCTCAAATACATACATGGAAAAAGTGTGTACCAGTAAGTATTATAACACTCCCAACAGATACAAAGATTCATTAACATTTAGGGAACACTTATTATGTGCCTGGTGGCTTAGATGGTAAAGTGTCTGCCTGCAATGAGGGAGACCTGGGTTCAATCCCTGGGTTGGGAAGATCCCCTGGAGAAGGAAATGGCAACCCACTCCAGTACTCTTGCCTGGAAAATTCCATGGATGGAGGAGCCTGGTAGGCTACAGTCCATGGGGTCACAAAGGCTTGGACACGACTGAGTGACTTCACTCATTATGTGCCAGGCATAATAACAAAGGTTTTAGATGTATTATTTCAGTTACTTACTAGAAGGCTTTCAAGAACATCCTATGATCATATCCATTTAAAAATGAGGAAACTGAAGGTTAGAAGGCTGTATAACTGGCCCAAGGCCCAAGGCTACATAAAGAAGGATGAGCCCCAAAGAACTGATGTTTTCAAACTGTGGTGCTGGAGGAGACTCTTGAGAGTTCCCTGGACAGCAAGGAGATCAAACCAGTCGATGCTAAAGGAAATCAACCCTTAATATTGGAAGGACTGATGCTGAAGCTCCAATACTCTGGGCATCTGATGTGAAGAGCCGAAATTATAGGAAAAGATCCTGAAGCTGGGAAAGACTGAAGGCAGGAGGAGAAGGGGGCGACAGATGAAGAGACAACTGGATGGCATCACTGATTCAATGGACATGAGTTTGAGCAAACTCCCGGAGATAGTGAAGGACAGGGAAGCCAGGTGTGCTGCAGTCCATGGGGTCGCAGAGAGTCGGACACGACTGAGTGACTGAACAACCACAGGGGAGAGGCAGAGCAGGCGTCTGTCTGCTGCAGACCCGCCATCTCTTCCCCCAAGCTCCCTAGACTTCTGCCAAACTACAGCCAACCAGCAGGAGCTTGGAAAGAAAAATGTTTTGGCTTTTTTAAGAGAAGAAAATACCATCCTTAGCTTAATTAGTCTTTCCATGCCACGGCAGGCCTTAACCACACACAGAGCTAGAACAGTGGGTTTATTCGGAGATCCATCTCCACCATAGAATGAATTCTCAGGCTAGGTGTAAGCACATACAATCACACGCATCAAAGAAAGGCAGGGAAACTACCAAGGGTAATACCGTTTACTTAATACATTTCTTAAAACCGGCTTTTTTGATTCCACCCTTGCTGGCCTGGATGGAAAACTACAACATGCCCTTAGGAAGCATGTATTTTAACTACAGAGAAAATGACCATGTCCCTCCCTGGAAAAACACCCATGACGTACAAACCCTGAGAACAGCAATGCCAGGGCCCTCCGCTCACACTGCTGCTCCTCACCCACCTTTTTTCTTGTCCACTTTTTAAAAATAAACTTTATGGAGGTGATCTACAGGGAATTAAATGTACACCCATTTTGGGTGTACATCTCAGGGTGTTTTGGCAAATTTATACACTGTATGACCACCATCACAGTCAAGACACAGAGTATTTCTGTAACTTCAGATCTGCTCCTGTGCCCCTTCCCAGACCACACACCCCCCTCACCCCTACCCACAGGCAGGTCCTGATCCCCCGTCACTCACAGTGACCTGGAGGCGTCTTCTCTAGACTTGCACACAAACAGATGCATGGAGTATGACCCTTGCCCACCCGTGACTTACACATCTTCTCCACAGTGCACTGTTTCATAAATCCTGGTATTTAGTTAATTCTAGCTGTGCTGTCTGATGCTCTGCTCAATGAGCCACAGTGTGGAGAGGCAAGTTCATGCCGCACTGACGCAGGCACAAGTGTGCGTGCAAACAGCCGAGCCCTGGCACAGTGCCCCACCTCCCAGCACCCCAGGCAGGCTGAAGGCATGGAGCCTGGGAAGCCCGTTTTCTGTGAACCCCGGGAAGAGTTCCCTGTGACTCTGGCTGCCGCAAAATGAGCCCCCGGCTCACAGCAGGTCCTCAGGCTCTCTGGAATTGTGTTCAGCATCACTTCTGTTTCATCTTATGCTTCGATCACAGTTTTCCATTTTCTTTCCTTCCCTTTTAAATTTATAGTATTTTTCTCTATGTGTAGGTGTCACAGAAAAGGTGGAGCTGGTTCCCTGACTAGATGTGAGGGCAGGACTGGGAGAGATAGGTAACCACCTCCTCTTCCCTCGAAGGAGAGCTCCTCTCCTCCCACTGATCCATCCCAAGCAATCGGGCTCACCTGGCTTCAGGTGAGACTCACCTGGGAAGTTTACAAAATACTGATGCCTGGATCCACCCCAACAGCTCCAGACTCCACAGGTCTGGGATGGGCTCAGGCCAGGCAGATCTCAGAGTTGGTTGGGGAGCCCGTGAGGTAGCCGGAGGGAGGGGTGGGGTGCTGTACCAGCCTCCCTCCGGCAGCGCACCACCCCCACCCCTCACCATGAAAAAGACCCATAAGGCACCCGAGTTCTTCACTCCAAGGCTTTAATGCCTTAGTCCATCCAGGCACCAACTACGTCCCTGACAAAATTCATGTCGCATGCCCTGGTGGGCAGCTTGAGCAGTGGATTTCTTAGTGATGCTTAATAAATCTGTGATAGGGGTCACTGCATTTAATTATAACATAAAGCCCAGGATATTAAAGGGACCTTTTTTCTGCTCTGCTCAAGACACCGATATACTTCTTAAGAGTGCACAATGGATCTTAGAAATGGTTTCTGCCACTGTGGCTACATTTGTCTGGGTCCAGACAGGAAGCCTCAGGGGCACAATGGCTTCTCCTCATTACAAATTCGATCTAACAATAATGAAGGAACCAGAAAACCTATTGTGACACACAGACAGGTAGAAATCTGACTTCTTCCTCAGAACAAAATATCGAAGTCTTTTCTGTCAGAGTGCTTGTCCACGTAGAAATGATAATTCAGAATACTCTAATACTCTACCAGGGTGGAAGAGTTGCTAGAAAGATTTCTGGCTTCAACTTAACATTTTGAGACAAAGAGTTTCAGGGAGATGGATATTGTCTTTAAAAGTCAGTGAAACCACTGGTTCAGCATCTCAGAATTTCCAGGTAACTGACACTGTATTATACCATGCTGTTAAAAGAAATTCTAAGAGTGTTTCTAAAATGCACTGCGTACCCTCCTGCCTTCCTAATCAGAGTATCTGAGACCACATCTTGCCTGTTCTCAATGCCTGCCCAAAATTATCTATCAGGATAAATCCTCGGGGACAACACATTACTGCAGTGAAGAGGCTACTGAGGATGCTGGGGTCTTTGCACCAACGTGGAGTTTGACTTGGGGTGTTTTTTGAAGTCTTGGTTTATTTCTCTATAGTTCTGCTGTCTCCTTCCTCACTATCACGCCTTCCTAATACCTTGCTTCCAACTGGGAAAGCAGGCAACACAGCATGTTTGTAGAGAAGATTTCAGAGCAAAGGCTTAACTGCTGCTCACTGTGTGTGCAAGTGTGTAAGAATGGGTGTGGGTGTGTGCACATGGGTGTGTGCTGGGGTAGTGGAGGGGGGAGAAGGAAACAGGGTTTTAACTGAATGAAAGAAAAAAGTGAACTCGCTCAGTCGTGTCCGACTCTTTGCAATACCATGGACTATAGCCTATCAAGCTCCTCCGTCCATGGGATTTTCCAGGCAAGAGTACTGGAGTGGGCTGCCATTTCCTTCTCCAGAGGTCCTCCAATAAATAGTTACTATGAATAATGCTGTCATGAACGCCCGAAAGGTGGTAGTCGCTCAGTCGTGTCCAACTCTGAGACCCCGTGGATTTTAGCCAGCCAGGCTCCTCTGTCCATGGGATTTCCTAGGCAAGAATATTGGAGTGGGTTGCCACTCCCTTCTCCAGGGGATCTACCAGACCCAGGGACTGAACCCAGGTCTCCTGCATTGCAGGCGAATTCTTTACCATCTGAGCCACCAGGGAAGCCCAGATGGAAACCCTAGACCTTTGAAAATGCATACTAGTAATAAATGCCTTTAAATGGAAATTTCTTGGTCATTGGGTTCAAGTAAATTTAAACAGATATTGCCCAGTCACCTTCCCAACAGGCTGTGACAATTTACAGAACTTCTAATCTGATACCAATGCGATCATCTTTAGGCCTTTCCAAGGTTCCTGGCCCTAATAGGAGAAAACAGTAAAGAGTAAGTCAAATAAATGGGAACTGCGATCCCAAAGCCCACGCTACTTGGAAGGAGCCCCTCTTATGGCAGTGCTTTCTTGCTGACTCTAGCGGTAAAGAATCTGCCTACCAACGCAGGAGACAAGAGTTCGATCCCTGGGTTGGGAAAATCCCTTGGAGAAGGAAATGGTAACCCACTCTAGTATTCTTGCCTGGGAAATCCCATGGAGAGAGGAGCCTGGCAGGCTACAGTCCATGGGGTCACAAAGAGTCAGGCATGACTGAGCGACTAAACCACCACCACCACCACCTTTCAGAGCAGCCTGCCATCTCCGGAGAAGAGGACTGCCACATACCTTCTGGGGGCCCAGGCTGCACACCTGGCTGCACACGTGACTGTACACATGTGGAGTGAAAGCAGGGCCACCCATGTTACACCTGGAACACAGCACACAGCATCAGGACTTCTGCAGAACCAGAGAAAACCCCGGCCAGTTTATGGGGTTGAGAAGAAATCACAGTTCTACTTGTTTTAGAACCAATCTTGTACCTGACGTTTTTACTTGCACTTTCCAAGCTCGTGTAGCTGGAGGACAATGCAGATTAGACATTTCTCTTGACTGTGCCTGACAGTAGATATGTTCTCAGCAAAGGGAATTTCTACAATCACACAAGGCATGAGTTTCAAAGCATGAATTCTATAAACTATACACGTCTCCTCAGACACATGGTGGAACACCCACCTTCGTTCTCAACACTCTGGACAGCTGCAGAGCCAGCCTCTGCTCACGCCCCTTGAACACAAGGTCCAGCATCACTGACAGCAGACACACCCTTTGAGAAGATGCTGTGAACCTCGGATAAGAGAATGTGTGAGGAAACACTCTGTAAGCCACAAAGCACTGCAGAAATGCAAGGGGTTATTTACCACAATCAGAAGAACTAACATCTGAGAGCGTACAGTGGGCTCTGCATGCATTAACTCGTCCCACCCTCACAGCTGCTCTGAAGGAGGGGCTCCTACCCACGCTGAGCGGCTCGGGACGTGGAGAAGCCCAGGCAGTCTGACTGCAGGGCCCGTCCTTGCTCTCTGCTCTGCCCCCTTGTTCTGGGCACATTACCGCCCGGGCTTCCTCATCTCCATGCTGAAGGGGCTTGAGGGCCATCTGAAGGGTTCTTCTCTAACCAGCACGTTTCACTGCATGAATTCTGTTAGGTGACCTGAAAAGCAACCTTTGGATACGTGCAGCCTCACTGGAGTTTCGAAACAGCAAAAATGTGAGAATTTTCAAAGGAGGACGTCTGTCAAAGAGGTCTGCTGTTTTTAATCATTTGCCTGGTCTGGCCATGGCAGGAATTTCTGCCCCAGGAATTCAAGCAGGCCAAAGTTCTTGGATAGAGGTTTCCTTGCAGGATCTCCAAGAGGTCTCAGGTGTCGAAACCAAACTGACGCATCTGCCACCGTCCAGCACATGGAGAGAAAGCTTCTTCCCAAAACAAGAGTTTCTACCAAAATAACCCACTGCTGCAGTCAACCCTCAGTATGCACGTCCGCTCCCCCAAAAGCCTCTTTCAGTAGAAAATGATTAAATAAATGAAACTATCTATAGAAAACCGACTGAATTAAAGGCGAGCATCACGCTGACGAAGCAGCACCCGAGGAGGGCCCGTCTCATTTTAGGAGGCTGAGGGGATGGGGGGTTTGGTGGCTCAAAATAGAGGCTCATAAATCAAGGGGGTTTTCCTCCCCATTAATTCGAGCACTAAACTGCGGATGACTTACTGCCATCTAACAACATTTGGAGTCAGTTTCAAAGGCTGCAATTAGATGAAAGCAGAGACTATTTTATTGTGCTTTTAGAGAAAATTTTTATAAGGGCCTTTACCCTAGCTATAGACATTAAATGAGTCAATATTTCTTAAGAGAGAAAGTAAATGGGAAAAAAAATATGCAAAATATAAATCAGTATCTTCAGACTTAACTATATGTGAAAAGTTCTCGCCTATCCCTTCAGCTCTTAACTGGAAAAAACAACAACAAAAAAAGCCTTTTTGTCCCAAACTGAATGCAAACTGCAAAGTCTTTTCTTGGTCCCATCCATCATAAACCTGAATTAACTGCAAACACTGAACTAGCGTCTTTCTCAAGTTAATAACAGTTCACCGCTTTTTCATAAAGGACATAATAACTACCATTTTCTGAACATCTAGTATTGTGCCAGGAACCTTGCTACTTATTCACATTTAATCTTCCCAAATGGTCGTGAGTTACAGGAGGAAACAGATCAGGGAGGTTAGGAAGCTTATCCAAAGTTACATAATTACGTGAGTGTTGAAGCCAGGACCCCAGATCTAATCCAAAGCCCGAGGCTGTTTTCAAAACACACCTGCCTGTGTTACAGGGTGGCTGAGCACGTATGAATGAGCTGACCCATCTGGGACCACTGGGCCAGATGGAAAGAAGATTTCAGAGAACGGAGGAACCAAGACCTGCAAGCAGAATAAAGCAGTGGTACGAGATCTGGCCACAAAGACAGAGGTCTAAGTTCAAATCCCCGTTCCCCGACTTAGCAGTGACCTACCTGGGGCAGTGACCTACCTTCTTTTCTTTGCGCCTCTGTTGCCCCACCTGCAAAGCAGGGATAATGCACCTGGTAAGACCGTGATGAGGAATGGGTTAAATGTGCCCCTAACTGAGAACCACGTCTGGCTACAGCAAGCACTGAGCTAGGGCTGCTGCTGTGAAGGGAGACGTCTGGAGGCAGGGTTACCCCATGGACAAGGACAGAGCACAGAGGAGATGACAGAGCAGACAGGGAGACACAGCTCCAGCAGGACGACGGGCAGCCGCGCTCAGAGACACAGGGTGGGCTGCCCAGACCAGCGGGAAGGGCCACTCAGACTCTCGGAGAACGGGGTCCAGCCAGGAGGACACGGCAGCATCTGCGTAAGACGAGCAGGGTGGTTTTGGAGAGAAACAAAGCCAAGGGGGCGTGAAACTGAGTCTCTGACATGAATAGCCTGACTCTCGGAAATACCAATGGAGTCAAAAGTCCTTGGCCGCAGGCTGCAGACAGGACACTGAAGGCACACTAGCAAGTTCTGGGCCATCGAGGTCGGGGTCCAGAATAAGAGGGGAGGGCTCCTGGACAGGACTGCACACGGCACCAGCCCCATGAACCCGAGCAACAGGAGACAGGCGCTGGGAGTTACTAAGTTAGAGGGACAGAAGCACGAAGCCCCACACTGTCTGCCCAGTAACTTCCAGAGAAGTCAAAGTACAGACATGTCCATGAAGCCAGGACTGCCAACCTAAAGAAGAAATGCCCTCTCCTTACACTTGGCCTTCCAAAGATCACCTGAGCAGGGCACAGGCATGGGCTTCTGGGAGCGGGCCTGCTGGTCACCTCTGTGGCCACTCCGTGTCCTCAGCCAGGTTCCCTAGTCCCGTACCCAAGGCCCAGCTCCCGAGCCCAGCAGGCCTCAGCACAGCCTGACTTAGATGACAGGCCTGCGCTATTAATAAATAAATAAATGGAAACCGGCACATTTACATTTGATGAAGACAGGCTCAGATTTGGCTTAAAATGCTACAGGGTATGACTCTGACTTAGTAACACAATGACACATTTTTCACAGTGGTCGGCCAAGTGAGATTTTGAAATGAGAGTTCAGACTCATTTTCGTCCAGACTCCAACAAATTAATATTGAAGTAGTTAAGAATTACTCTCCACTCACACTCAGCCTAGGCAGCACCTGCGGCATGGCAGCCAGCTGCTTCATTTTAGAGCTTACTGAGCATTCAGTTTCTGCTTTTTAGGTGAGACTTCGTTTTCATTTTCAAATGAGAATTTGAGGTAAGGTAGTGATTTTCCTTATGATTCGATTATCGGGGACGAGATAGGCAATCCTGGGTTTCACATTCCACTCCCTAGAGCCTCCATCTGCAGGTGTGGGTTTTTACCTCACTCCAGTCGCACTCCACACATTTTCATCTTTTTTTAACCTCAAATTGAAGATACGCTGGAGGAGTAGGTGTAAACTCACCAAAAAGCTACCTGTGCCAAGTCAGAGGCATAAAAATATCATCGCAACAGCTTCACACCTTCTCGAGAAATAACAGGCCACCAGTGAGAAAGACCCAGAATATCCAGGCGGACCCAGATTCCCAAACTAGCTCCCTCCTCCCCATTATGAAGGACCACTGGGGCCAGATCCCACCAGCCCACTCCACTGTACACAAGGCAAATGATACCAGAAACTTCTCGCCCAGAGCAGGACATGAATCACTCAGGCATGGCTCTATACACTCCTACACACAAACAAAAGATGAAGCAGGATGCAGATTTCTCTAGGGAGCAAAGTGGTTCAAAGAAAATTTTCTGGAATTTATATACATGACAACACCCCCATTATTTTAGCTAGGGAAAGAGAGACAGTGCAGGAAGAAATCAGGCAAGCACAGGCCTAGGACCTCAACTAAGAAAAAAGAGAAGATTAGGAACAGGGGGCACCAAACTTTTCCTACAGAGAAAAACTGAATAAGGAAGAAATCATTTGCAGGACCAAATAATGACAGCCATATTTCTTATTTCTTTTAATTAGAAAATTTATCTAGGAATTGATAATCAGTCAACATACATCCTACCTTCAGAAGAGTGAAGATGGCCACAATGATGGGGAAGCATCAAAACTGAAAACACCATATATACATCTATAATTCATATATATATAAAATCCACACACATATATATGAATGACTAAGGATGAAAGTACAGCGAGTGGTGTGTCTATGGGGACCTAGTTTGGGACAGTCTCCAAATTAGCTACTCAGTCAGTCTCTCAACCTCTAATTTAACACCTGATACATACTGCAAAGAAAGGGAAAGGACCAATGCACCCCAGCTCCCTTTATGTCTCCATGGATACCACCCAGGTGCATGCCTGAGGCACACCTGCATTCATTATTTCACCAGGTTTCCAGTGAAACCTCGGGTCCACCATGGATGACTCTGCCAGTGTTCCAACATCTCCGAAACACTTCTCCATGCCATTGCTTTGCTTAATTTTTTTAAAGACTTACAGGACAAAGTCCAACTTATTTAGCATCAAATCACATTAAAGGTGCTTCACAATTAACCTCAACCTACCTTTTGTTAACTTTCCTTCAAGAATTCCCCAAGTAATAGAAATAGCAGAGCACTCAAGGTATGCTGAATTTGTGATTTATCACACTGCAATAACCAACTAACACAGAAGGGACAGGTAAAAAGGAGAAATCCTTGGACTGAAAGATCAGTATCTGCAACTTGACTCAGTGACAGAGGCTCCATGGCAGAAGGGAACTTGAGAGGTCAAGTTCAGCCACCACTGGCTCCACATCTCCCCAAGAAAGCAGGGTGAGGGGTGGAGGGGGCGCCTCTGTCCTGAGCATCACATCTCCCCATGTCTCCTCTCATTCTCAGTCCAGCTCTGCCCAGCTGGTATGCAAGCAGAGCAAGGGGAATGTACAAGAGAACCAAGCTGCTTGTTTTGTATCATCTTCCATGCAGGGAGCCTGTCTCTTCCTTGGTCGTGCTCAAGGCATAAGACCGTTTTCACTATTCTGTTTTGTCTCTAGCTTTTGTGAAAGCTGCTGCTTATCTTGGGTTTGACAGTGTTCATGAAAGTCAGTGCCTCTCCTGCATCTACGGTTTCCTCTTTCTGGGGGAACAGGTCAAGGCGGATTTTTTTGGTTCCTTTGTGTTTCTGTACCATCCAAGACGTATGTAAGAATCACAGACAACTTTATCACATGGGGGCGGAGTATCTCTTATCTGTAACGTTTTAGTATTAATTTCATTTTAACATGACTTCTTCAAGGTGTTCCCTATACTGTGCCTTTATTCCCTAGGAAACATCTATGCTGTGCTGTGCTTCATCGCTCAGTCGTGTCCGACTCTTTGTGACCCCATGGACTGTATGTAGCCTGCCAGGCTCCATGGGGATTCTCCAGGCAAGAATACTGGAGTGGGTTGCCATGCCCTCCTCCAGGGGATCTTCCTGACCCAGGGATCGAACTGGGGTATCCTGCATTGCAGGCAGATTCTTTACCAGCTGAGCTAACAGGGAAGCCCAGGAATCATCTGTACGTCAGCTTAAATTAAGGCAATTTCTCTTTGCACTTTAGAATTACAGTACATTTTCTGTTCCCGGCTGTTTCTCTTCTCTGCTCACTCTGGCCCGGCCTCTGGAGGGCAGGAGACCAGCTGGTCCTCTGTTCACAGCAGCCGTTACCTTCCGGCTGCCGGCGGTGACTTCAGTGACTCTCAGAGCGTGTGGCCTGGCCACCCCGCATACAGCTGCCCTGCTTCAGATGCCTGGAAAGCAGCTGCGGCCAGGCCCCCTCAGCCAGGGGGCTCTCCCAGCACAGGAGCTCCAGAAAAGCCAGCAAGCGAGCCGGAGCCATCACTGCAGCGACCCGGGGACACCGCAGCTGTGGGGTTGGGGGAGGTCACCATGGCAGGCGCAGGGCTCGCCCCCATGGAGGCGCCCGGCTATGCGGCATCCCGGCTCCCGACCTGGACTTGGGCCAGAAGCTTGGTGACTCCTGGTCACAATACACAGCGAGGCGAGTCCGCAAGGGAGAGACAGTCCTCCCAACACAGTTTGCTTCTCATAATGAGCTATGATGTAGGGTCACTGATTTCTGCTTTCATCTCTGTGCCTGGGTTCAGGGAAAAGAATAATTATTTTTTGTTTTTCTCCTGGAAAGTAAGATCAAGTTGTTAAGCAGGGTGGCGGATGGCAAGAACATAAGCTGAGCCATTCGCGATCAAACAATACAGTTTGCTGGCCTGTGTTCATCAATTTCTCATGTCAGGTCCTGAATTTTCACTTATTTTGAGAAAAACACTTCCGAGAGAGAAAAGCAGGTGTCACTCCCTCCCCCTACCCTGCAAAAAATTTAGAATCGTGCTAGCTTCTGGCAAAACAAATTTCTGCTATAGATATCTGAGGAGAGGACTGGCAGGCAATCATTCAGTCCAGGAGAGTGGAGCTGGAAGGGCAAGCACTCTGTGGTCCTCCAGTAGCGCCAGGGTTTTGTTATCACCTCCCAGGCAATGAGGGGGTCACAGAGGAACATGCTGCAGACCCCCTGGGAGTACACACTCTTCTTCACAGGCCTGCCCTCAGCCCTGCTTCCACTCCTCTCTCCACAGCTGCGATGGAGCAATCACAGGGCAGCTGGGGGCCAGGGATGTGAAGAGGCACATGCCTCTCATGACAGAACCCCCCCAGACGGGAACCCCCCCAAACACAAGTACCGCCCGCAGGGGCCTTCCAGCCCCATGCCTTCCCTGCCAGTCCTGCGTGCCCTTCAGAGCACAGTTCACTGCAGCCCGTTTTCTAGAAAGTACACACGCAAAAGTCTCTTTTCTTCTCCACCATCTTCTTCTCCCAAAAGAAAGTAAGTGCCGATTAAAAACAACAGATCACTGCCACAGCATGCCTACTAAAAGAAAACACAGAAGTCTGGAAATTCATGCAGAGGTTGCCACAGCAACAGTTCCACAGCCCAACTCGCGGCATCAACCATTGAATGCCTCCATGCTGCAGAGATTCCCAAGGCAGGGAGGGCTCCCTTGTTCTGTGATTGGGATTCTCTCCACTGAGAACACTGTTTGGGCACCTACAGCACCATTCATATCCCTGCTCCCAGCCATCTAACCCACAGCTGACGACTCTGGAGACATCTCCTGATAGTTCTTTCAGCTGGAGGACTGGGAGATGTCAGCCAGGAAAATCTCTGTCAGTTCTTAGAACAAAAAATACACTTTCTCAATAAGGCTTATTTTTAACCAAGCACACAAGGTTACTTCAAATAATCCAATCAAGTCGGCAACTACAAGGCTCCAGGCTGTGATGCCAAGTGCCCTCCTCTCTCCGAGAGACCCACTGAAGTGCCTGAACATGCATTCCCAAAGCAGGAGGATGGGGTGAGAAGAAGGTAACTGTTCAGCTTCTCCTCCCAGAATAAAACCCCAGCACTGTACCAGGGAGATTCTAAATAAAATGACTATTCATTGCATGACAAGGACAACTTCTTAGTGTCTCACAAAGACTACAAGGCTTCCTCTGCAAAACTACCCACATCAAATATATGTTGCTGGAAGGGAATCCAAATAGAAAGGAAAGTTACCCACGTGGCTGGAATCAGGAGAGAGAGAGTATCCAATAGGCGCTGGTGAGCAAGCCTCTGGTTGCACGTGTTTTCTGAGAGCCCCTATAAATAGGAGAACACATGCCTGGCCTGCCGTCCCAATAAAGCCCGATCTCCAGCCAAGGCTACCATTTACTGAGAGCAGCCAGACCCCAGGCTCCTGATAAGCATAATCTCATCTTGTCCTTACAACCACCGGGTGGGGGTGGGGGCGCCGCTGGCGTGGCGGTGGTGGTGGTGGTGGTGGTGGTGGTGAAGGGGGTAGGTATAGCTATTATTTCCATTTTAAAGATGACAAAACTGAAAACCAGGGCGACCTGCCTGAAGCACACGTCTAGTAAGTGATGGAGTCTGTGCTCTCTCTACTCTGCCACCAATTTCTCGAGGGGCACTGTGTTACCAGCGAGACCCTCAGACACTTGGCCTCAGCCTCCGCACTGAGCAGGGACGGCCCTGGCCCCTTCAGTGTCGCCTGAGCAGTTCCACCTGCACCCATCTTCTGTGTCTTCAGTATCTGTGTGAGAGCATTAAAAAAAAAAAAAAAAGGAGTTCTCAATGCTTCAAAAAATTAACAGCAGTTTGAAAACCACCTTCCTTTGCCACAGTGCCAATTACATGGGCCCTGAGGGGCTGAGATGTATTTGGTAGGTATGCTGGACAAGTGACACAGTGGGAAGGAAGAGGCGTGTGCTGGAAACAGAAATGAGATGGAACACGAGGGCCAGGACGTTCCAGAGGACCTGGAGCAGGAGAGAGGTGAAGGAGCCTCTAGGGGTGACAACCATCCACACCAAAACCAAATGTGTAGGTCACTCTCGAAGCAATGACGTTTAATACAAACTTCAGAGAGCCTGCTGTTCTGGGATAGCCGGTTCTGATTTAAAAACTCAAATACCAAGACAAATGCAACAGATGTGTAGCTCTGTTTTAAAATCAACTGAATGTGTGCCAATCCTGCAAAAGAAAGTGAGCTTTCTCAGCATTCCTGCTCCTGAGGCAGTCTCACTAGGTATTCTGGACAAGTTTTGGGGGGTGTTACTCTATCTGAGGTGAGCCTCCTACAAATTAATCACTAAAAAGGTGGCAAAAAGGACATTCAGACAAAGTCAAAATTAATGGACGAGAATTTATCTATCCTCACCTGTTATATAAAGAAAGATCAAATCGTGCTTTTGTGCTAACTTATATGGTACATTTGATACAAAAATAATCTGAAGTCCTCATAGTTTTACAATATTATCCTTAAGAGCAAGGCAATAATGAATGTGTGGTTTGAGGTTTTCCATTTTCCGTGATTTATAACAAAGCGATACTTGGTTTAGCAAAGAGCAGTCTTCAAAGAGACAAGCGGTAATTCATCTTGCACACTCATGACCAGCATCAGATGATGCGTTCCTGAGACATGGCTACAATAATGCATTCTACTGCACATGTAGGTTGTCTGAGCCTTACGCTCAATGGTTTTCAGAAGTCAAGAGACAAAAGGGGTTTTGAGTTCTTACTGCTTTGCTATAAAAGTCACAATTCTCCAGCTCTTATGTTTGTTCTTAAAATCTGGGCCAGGGTGGGATGGGGGGTGGTTGACACAGTTCTGTTTAGCTTGGCAAACACTTACTGAGGACCCTATATTGTGTGCCAGGTGCTGTGGAAAGGCTGGGAATTCAAAGGTGATACAGAAAACATGGTGGCCCTAGAGGAGTCTGGGAAATTTAGTAGGGATGAAATATATGTAAACAGAGAACTTCTATACGACTCAGTACAGATCAGGGTACTATGGAAATACAGAAAGAGCCTGTGGTAGGCAGAATAATGACTCCAGATGTGTCCACACTCTAACCCCAGGAACCCATAAACATGGAGAACAGAAGATATGCAATGAGAGAAGCAAGTCAAGAGATGTGAGGCTGCTGTCTCTGAAGACAGAGGGGACTACAAGCCAAGGGATGCAGTTGGAAAAGGCAGGGAGAGAGGGAGCTCCCGGAGCTGCACACGGGGCTGCGTGATGTCAGCCTGGTGATGCACGCGCACTTCTGAACCAGAGAAAATAAATACGTCTGTAGCATTTTAAACCACTAAGTGTGCAGTAATTTAAGGTAGGAACAGAAAGTTAATCAAGAGCCCTTCATTGGGAAGATACTAACTACATGTGAACGAGAACACTCACTCTTACCAAAGCTTCATCAGCCAGGCTCGGCAAGGAGAGCAAGCCTGTTCAACCTTAACGCTCCACCCAGAAGCACAAACGGCCAAGCTCCACACGTTCACGGTGCTACAGTAGGTCTCCGGGGCCTGCTCTTGAAACACCCTTCACTCGTTCACCAGCCAGAGAGCTGTCATTTGGGAGACAAACTACTTGCCAAATTACAAGGCCACAACCACTGGGCTGGTACCACCACCTTGAATACGTGCGTGCCACGCATCTGACGCAGGCCTTCTGAGGTGCCTGCTAGCTGAGTCTACTTTGCGGCAGCGTTGGTCAACAGAGACTATAAATGTTGCTTATTATGGAGCACAGCATTTAAATGTGATGTCACAAAAAGCTACAGAATCAGGGGCCACAGAGTCTGCTTCTCCGGAACTGCTCTGCAAAGGAAATAGCACCCAAGTCTCCTGCCAGGCTGAATTCTGAAACACCAACTGGAAGTGAATGTGGAAAAGCACAAGGCGACAGCTTCCCCTGGGTCCCAGCCTGGAGTGTGTGCGTGCCTCAAGAGGACTCTGGGGAGCACAGTCTCAGGAGGACCGAGGCCAAAGGGGAAGGGCCATGCCTCAGGGGGTATTTTCAGGAAAGTCAGGCTTCAGTATGAAATCCCATCCAGAATCCATCAACGATCTGTGGCTTAAAAATTATCCTGTGGATGCTGGCAGCAAGTTGCATTCAATGTGCTGTGTATTAACTACTAAATTTATTACACTGTCCAAAATTTTGTCTTAGTTTTTTGCACTTAGAATACTTCCCATAGTAAATTTTAAAAACAAGTGAACTGTTGTGAATACAGTCACTTTTAAGAACATGTGCATCCTCCCCTCTGCTCATGTCTAAGTTCTTTCTTTTTCCTGATCTCCTCATAGCTTCTCGGAGGTACCACCCAGTGTGCAACTTTGCACATGTGGTCAGCAGGCTGATTAAAGCTGCTTCCCGTCCCACCACCCTGTCCCATACCTGCACCAGATGGGACACTGAGCAGACAGCAATGCAAATTATCCTATTAAAGGCTCAGCAGAGGGCTATATGAAAGATGTCTGCTTTACTCTAAATGATGGGCTTCCCTAGTAGCTTAGACAGTAAAAGTATCCTCCCGCAATGCAGGAGACCTGGGTTCTATCCCTGGGTCAGCAAGATCCCATGGAGAAGGAAATGGCAACCCACTCCAGTATTCTTGCCTGGAGAATTCCATGGACAGAAGAGCCTGGCAGACTACAGTCCATGGGGTTGAAAGAATTGGACACGACTAAGTGACTAACACACACACATTACTCTAAACCATGGTTTTCCAAACTCACTGACAAAGGATCTTTTCCCCACCTAAAAGGACTACTTCCCAAATTTGCTTGATCTTAAGACTCACTGAGGACTACTGTTGACACTGAGGACTCCCGTCACACGGCTACAACCCTGGCTCCTTCTTCTAACCTCTGATCTTCAAGGGGAGGATTTTGTCATGTAACAAGCAACCCAGATGGCTTATCATCAGACTAGTTCGGGAAAAGACTGACAAGCCAGCATTTGGCCAGAAACACTACTTCCTGTTCAAACACTTCTAAGTGATTTCCAGTTCAATTTCCTAATTTAAAGGCACGATCTTGGGAATTTCCTGGGGATCCAGTGGTTACAATTTGGCACAGTGGCCTGGGTTCAACCCTTGATCAGGGGATTGAGATCCTGTAAGCTGCACAGTGCAGCCCAAAATGAATGAATATCTAAGGCTGGATCCTAAGCATCATCACCCGTGGAGAGCACCTAGGATGCAGAGTGGAGCGTTCCTACTGCACCTAAGCCATCACAGCAACAGGTTTCCATCCTACATGTCTCCCCAACAATTAACCATCATTGTTATGCCACCAAAAACTGGCCTCTTCAAGGTGTCATTTTCCACAGTTTGCTACAAAATCACTATGAGAAAAGCACCAATTTTTTCCCATTTCAAGGAAATGAAACGGGCTAGGGAATTTTACTTCATTTGCCCCAAGTCAAAGTTTCTCAGCACCGTGGATGTTCTGGGCAGAGAATTCTTTGCCATGGGGGTGGAGAGGCTGCTTGGTGCCCTGGAGGATACTGAGCTGCATAACCCGCCTCTACACACAAGATGCCAAGGTCAGATCCCCTCCAGCTGTGACCATGAATGTCTCCAGTCCTCACCACACCCCCCGGGGCACACAATCAGGTGTGCCTTGAGTGATGCTCCAGGTCAGAGCAGAGGTTTCCACCAGCCCACCACCTGGAGGGGAGCAGCCCTGATGCCAATCTTTGTGGCTCCATCCAGCTGGCCCTGTAAGAGCCCTCACTGCTCAGTCTCACAGGCTGCAGGCCCGGGAGAAGTTCGCAGAGGGACAGAGTGATATAAAGGTGCAGCGCGTGCCCACGGTGATTTCTGGCACAGACTCCTCCCGCAGTAGAGTCCTGAGTCTTTCTTCCTGTCCTGCCAAAGGCTAAGAAAAAGAATTCTGCCTGCCAGGATACACCTCGTGTATTCAACAGCCAGGAAGGACCATTTTTAAAAACACTCTCTTCATACGAAAACACTATTTTCAGTAATAATTACGTAAAAATCAACTATTTTCATGATTTGTTCTTCAGTATCAGAACCACCCATTTAAAAATAATACATTTCAACTTTACTGACATTAAGCAAATTTAGTAAAACAGTTCATGTATGACCTAAAATTTGAACTTACCAAAGAAAAAATATTACACCTCCAGATCTGTTTTAATTTTTAAACAGAAATAAAAACTCCACATGGTCACACAGAATGACAGAATTGCTCAATAATACCACTATTGTTCATTTCAAATCTACTGTTTAAATACAGAAATACACAGTACCACAGGGGTTAAGTAGGGGAAGAAGGTCTGAAGCAAGCTGGAACAATTCCAAACTCTTAAAAATCTCTCGAAATGAATGCACATAGCTGAGTCCCTCACCACATGTTAGCAGCTAACTGTATAATTAGCAGTCTCTGATTTAACTTTCATGCAGTCTACGATGTCTACTAAAGGCTAAGTAATCAAAAAGTACTCATTTGAGGCTTACACATATATTGTTAAAACTCAAGTTACCATAGCAATTATTCAGAACACACACCAACAAATTTTTGTTGGAGGAGTATGCCATCACCGACATTCACAATTACATGCACAATTCTAGACTTTCAGATTTTGCAGACAAACTTTTGGATGGTTTTACTAAACTGTATCAGAAAAGCTAAGAAGAGTTCCCAAGCAGTGCAGTCGCGAGAGTCAGCACAGAGGCTGCCAAGGCCAGCTGCTGCTGTGTGACCCTGGATAAGTTACTTCGTATCTCTGGGCCTGTCAGTTTTCTCATCATCAAGATGGAAATAAATAATATCTGCCCCATGGGGCTGTTGTAAGGTAATAAAAGCAGAGTTAAGTGCTCTAGACATAACAGGCAGTTGTACCCAGGAAATACCTTGAAATTATTGAATCTGGGGGATGAATCTTAGGGATACATCATATTATTCCATTTTGGCATCCTACACATACTCACCGCAATGACTGGATGTCAGACCGACTCCAAGCTTTCATTACAAAATACAAACCCAAATGGGACCAGCACTTTCAGACCCAGGCCCCCGATGACCCAAGATTGGGGCCTGAATCTTCCTGCTCTTCACGGACCAGAGCACAGCAAAGGACACAATGATAGGGGCTGTTGCTGGAGGAAGGAAATACCCCCTCAAAAGGCTGACTGAGTTGAAGGCGATACTACACCACAAATGACTCTAAGGCTTTCTGGGGGTGAGCTGGGAAGAAAGCTGGGGACCGCTTTTAGCACATGCAGGACTTTCAAACCAAGGAAGCCCTCAGTCAAGCTCACCCTCGAAACACAAAGCCACGCCATGTCCTTCCCCTGCTCTTCTAAGACACCCCTCAGCCTGCCTGAGAGCCCACAGGGTGCTCCCTGTAAAGCTTCAGATGTGACAACATGCCCTGTGTGTGTGGCTTCATGAGCCCCTGACCTCTGAACCAAGCTCAAGCAGGGGCCACCCCACTCCCACACGTCCCCAGGTGCTCCTTCCAACTTCAGCCCAGGTCTTTTCCACGGTCGCCACTCGGTATGCCAACTCTGCGGTCACAAACCTACAGGCGTCCACAGAACAGAAGGCCTGAGGACCAGGGCCCACTCCACCCCCGACTACCTAAGACTTGAGACTGGCAGGTGTGAGTCTCACTTTCACACTTATAAGCACGGCTGGCCATCCTGCCTGCCCTTTGATGATGCTGAGGAGCGGAAGGGGTGGATGGCACGCTGCAAGCTGTGGTGCCACACACACAGTGGCTCCCCGAGGTGACGACCCCCCCAGCACCTGCCCTGCTCTCTGCCCTCCTCCGCTCCCTCGGGCTCTGCTCTAAAGGCTTAGATCACTGAACACAAACAAAACCCCAGCTCTCCTCCTACCCAAGCAGTAACGGAGGACTTCCAGGGAGTCATCCATGTAAACAGGCTAACACCAGCCACAATCTCTCATACTGCCAAACACTGAATATCACACGTCTTATCACAGCCCCCAAGGCCAAGAGCTAGGGTTCCCTCTCAACTTCTGAGCCCCTTGGAGGAAGGGAATATGTTGATCACACCACAGAGAATCACTGAAAAAGAAAAGCCACTTCTCCCACTGACGACAACACTGGTAATAAGGAAGAGCTCAGAAGTCAAGCAGATGTCGATTTTGAAAAATCTAAATATAACAAGTCACCTCCAGGTTAATTATCCAAGTTTCAGGGTTAGGATAAAGAATACCAAAACCTCTTTAAGGTAATGGCTCCCATACTCATAAACTTTTCGTCATCAAATTGAAAACAGAAACAAAACACAAAACAAACAAAAACTGCTCAAAGTGCTGAGAAAGCAGGTCTTAATCCAGAAATGGATCCAAGTGGAACTCAGCCTCCCGTGGCCCCACTGCCCCCTCCCTGTGCTGACACCCGCGTTCCCCGTGCACATCCAAATGGACACTGGGGCCAATTCCTCGAAAGAGGGGATGGCTGGAAATCACATGTCTATCACCTGCCTGAAATGTCTTCTTGAGCTCAAACATCATCACAGAGACTCCCGAGATGGAGGTCTCAGCCAAATGTCAAATATCAAAATCTGCAATTATCTGGTACCCTCAAGGAAAACGTCACTCACCATCAAAGTTATCAAGAAAGCACCAAAAGATGAACTACTCATCCCAGAAAGCAGCCTCCTTCCCTTCAGCATCCGGCACAGCAGGCAGCTGCTGAACACGACCTCCTCCAATACCAACCCGCAGGAGTTCATGCGTTAATCCCAGGTTTATCAGTGCCCTGCTCTCTCTGGGGCACTGTGCCCAATGCTGGAGATGGAGCGATGAGAGCCTGGATCAAAGATAGAGCTATGAAGAATTATAATATGAGAAACAGTAGTTGATGTATGCACTTAACATCTACTATGTGCTAGTCCAACGGACCTCGAAATGAGGTCTCTGAAAAGAAGCAAATCCTGCCTTTTGCTTTAGCACAGACAGACCACAAGGGCATTATGCTATCTTTATTGTATCTCAGAAACTCTAAAGAGTGGCTTTTGAATCCACCTCTCCAAGTCTGCTGCCACAGGTGCTCAGAGAGGGGCACAATAAGCACAGCGCTGTCTGCCTGCTGGTACCTGTCACGGGCCGTCTTTTACAGGAAGCCAAGAAGTACAGCAGATGAGAGAAGAGAGACACTTGGGACGAAAGTGAAGGAGAGACGAGCATGGAGAGGTGGACAGGAACCCAGAAAGCGAAAGGAGACCGGCCCCATGCTTGGTATTGAACATGAGGTCATCAGTGGGGACTGGCTTCTTCCACTCAGCCCAGTACTCTGGAGATGCCCCCAGGGAGCTACATGTTTAGGTGGTATGTTTCTTCTGATTGTTGTGGAGAGTTCCATGGGGTACTCACTGACCCGTTTAAGAACATCTGCGTGGTTTCTGGTTTCTAACTATTCCAAATAAAGTTGCTGCAAACACTCGGAGGGCAGGTAGGGATGGACGGAGCGAGGAAGCAAGAGGCACGGACCTACCCATGCTCTTTCCCTGGAGCTTTTCAACGTCCTTTCTTACAATCTGAACCCTCATTCGTAACCCTTATTCTTTTCTGTTGAATGACAAACATCAGAGTACCTGCTCAGCACCACTTCATACCCAGTACTGACAATACGCTTTTGTCTCCTTTGCATTCTGGTCTTAACGATTCAAATCTCTTCCGTGGGCAAGACTTCATTTCCCCCACCTTTTCTGTCAGGGTTCACTTTGGCATATTTACCTATTTTCCAGAGATCCACGTGTTAGACCTCCAGTTAGGCCTCTGGTATGCTATGAATATAAACTGTTTCAGAATGCTCATCTTAAAAACCAAGAAACACTCCACAAAGGTCAAGGATGCATCGGCAGTCAATGAGACGCTTCCCACTGGCTCTGTGAACCACCACCCCATCTGCACCTGCAAAACATCTCAGCACAGTCTCTCGGCTGGAAGTGTCACTTGTCACCAGCCTCCATGTCATGAGACAGATTTCCAGCACTAAAAATTAATGTGCACTCATTTATCACGAAGATGGATGAGAGATAAAACCTGGTGTGACTGGCTATGGAGAGGAACAGAATACCTTTAAAATATTTATATTGGTTTATCGAGTTCTCATAGAGCAAGCTTCTTTTCCTTTCTCTGTTAGGAAACATTTGTATTCCTACTGAGAAAACGGAAAGATCAGCTACCCACAACCATGTCAAATACATTAAAAATTTATAGGAAAAAACGAACCCCGTGGTAATATTCCTTCTCTGGTTTCATAAGCGATATGGTAGGTACACTTCATACAGCTGCCCTACTACACATTTAAGCCTCAGCATTTGTTCTGAAAAGGAGAGGGCCAAAAACCAAATCATGCCCAGAGTTCTGTGGGCAAAGGCAAAACAGAGCAACTTCAGTGGGGAAACTAACATGACAGGTTGCACCTCCTGCCATAAATGTTATAAGTATCAAACTGTGTGATACTCCCAAATAGTTGCCAATCAAATCTTTTTTAAAAAGTACAAATTGATGCTATTGACTGCAGTGTACACTGCTTTCCCAGAATAAACATGCGCTTCCTTCTACGCAATCACCAGCAGAAAAAAATGAAACTGCTATTAGCATAGGACACTCTAGGAAACAAGTGAGCACAATCATGAAGAACGTCCCCAGCTCTTTGTGACATGCACCACCCGATGCGCAGACATGGCAAAGGATGTTCAGAGGGTAGAATCACACACCTCTGCCCCCGCCATCCTGATGAGGAGCAGGGGCACCTTCACCCACTCTCCTCTACCTTGTCATCCCCGCCCCCCGAGGCACAGCCAGATGTTGTTGGGGTGTAGACTGCTAAGTACTTAGTGTGTGCCAGGCCTGGGCCCCACATTGCTAAAAGGTCAGCTGCTCGATCCCCACTTTGTAGGTTAATAAGGTGACAGGATGTAACTACCCCAAACCACACCCAGGGAGAAGCAGAGCCTGGATTCAAACTGAAGTCAGCCCAGTTAGGGCTTGTCCTCTGATACTGACATGCATGTTCTCACTACAGTTTATAAACATTTAAATTATTCCTGGATTTAAAAATCCTTTCAGTCACAACCTAGCAGAGGAAATAAGAGCATGACTAAAAATAACCACAGGTTTAAGGAATGTGTTTCCATTCTCTATGGAGTGAGACCTACAGTTAACTGACCCATAGCACAGTGGAGGAAGGGGAGCAGGAAAGGCTGATTCCGGCCAAGGCCTGAGCCTGTGTGAGTGAAGGCACGTCGGCAAACAGCCGGGTGTGTTAGGGGAACGACACTCGGAACAGAGGGGCTGGGCAGGCACACAGGCGACGGCCTGGCCACCACAGAAGTCACCTGGGCTCACGTTAGCAACAGGGAATCACCTAAGCTTTGTGAAGAGAAGAGGATGGCACAAGACAGACCTTTGCCAGACTAATCTGTGCAGGCTCGCCTCAAGCTGCCCCAGGTGGGCGGCCAACAGTGAGACTCCTCTCCTCCCAGCAGCAAAAGGGACAGAGCTGGACTGAGTGCCTCCACTGGCCTCACGCCCTCTCCTCCTTCCTGACTGCCCCAGGGGAACCCGGTCCCTTCCCCCATCCTCCACGACAGCTCTTTATTCTGAACCTTCTCCTCTATTCCAGCTCCATCCTCTGAGAATTCAATACACCTAAGAATCTGCCATTTGGGAAATAAAAATAATAAAACCTGCCTTTTCGTTTTTAAATCTCACAAAAGTGTGTGTGGTCTGGCTCCTCCCTGCTGCAATTTAACCTCTGTTCCTGTTGAAGCGCTTTCAGAGCACACCAGACTGTCATCACTCACTCATCAAATGCAATGGAACTCCCTCAGTCTTCGCCCACTTGCCTGAACACGCAATACTCTCAATCATCCTCTTCACCTGGAAATTCTTTCTTCCCTGGACTTAGTGGCTGCCTCTCCTGGTTCCCGTCTCAACTCTGACCACCCTTTTCCACTTGACTTCTGAACCGGAGCTGTAGCCCCGCGTCTCGTTCTGGGCCCGCAGCCCTATGCCAGGAGAACACTTCCACCACCTAGGCCCTGTCCTGACCCTGCTCAGCATGAGCCCAACATTTAAAACTGGGGGGAGGATGAAAAAGCCGATCCCAGCTGGTACAGACTTGATCTGAAAGGATGAGACGCTGAGAAAGCAGGCAGAAGGGAGATTGTGAAGAGTCTCCTAGGCTAGCGAGGATCAGTGAAGGTCACTGAACAGGGACGGACTCAGTCAAAGCAGTGTTCACACATCAGCCTGGCAGGTTGGCGAAGACGGGTCCTGACCACAGAGGAGGAGGCTGAGGAGGCCACCAAGTCCAGTCTTAGGAGATGAGGGCGGGAGTGAGGGTGGCAACAGAAAGGAAGGTTTCACCAGTCCACATCTTTAACTAGGCACCACGTTCCTCCTGCTTCCCTTTGTTGCTGTTACCAACACCATCCATATACAGTCCCTGCTGAGCAGGCTAGGCAGGGAGGAAGGAAAAGAAATCCAGCCTTATTAAAAAAAAATCTCACAGCACAAAAAGTGAAATAAGCTACCTAAGAGCCAAATCAATAAGGAACAGAGTCTAAGAGTTTCTTCCAAGATGAGACCAGAAACAGCTGAGCAGAAGAAAAGCAGTGACATGACCTGGCCAAGTCTCTGGATGATCAGCAATGGGAACAGAGCAGAAGATCCCTGTTTATGGGCAATGCTGTAACTCACTAAGTCACAACAGCGTTCAGTTCAGGCTTCATAACCAGAACACCTCCAGGCACACAGCAAATACATGCCAATGCCCAGAGAATATGGCCTGGGTGACAGACAGGATTCACCTCCCCTCTTTGAGCATATGCCCTCATCAGTGAAATCATGGGGATGCTGTGAGTCTTGGAGGAGCTAAGGCTTTAGGACAAATCACCTGGGCAATTTCCTAAAAACACATATTCTGCAAGTTCCATTCCTGCAAATTCTGATTTAGAAATCTGTACTTTCAAACAGCCACCCAGGGAATTCTGATCCAGAATAAAGTACAGTCACCCTTTTCAATATTCTCAAAAGTGGTCTGCCAAGTCTAGAGCAACACAGGGCAGAATTCAAACGCGCTTTATGTCTGGTCACCTCTAATCTAATGAAGATATCGATTTCTCTGGTGTCCAATTGATGAAATACACACAAATGGGAAGTAGAAAAATACTCCATTACACAGTAGTAGGCTCAATCTCAGAAACATAGTTCAGTTGCAAATTTTTATATATGTTTAGCTCACCTAAGTTGGTTCAGTCCAGTGAGAAAAATGCTATGAAAATCTCAAGGAAGATAAATGTAATAGAGGATGGCCTGATGAAGCAGTTTTCTCAGAAGGGTATATAAACCTATAAAACAAAGAATGCTGCCCGCATTCCAGTTCCACCTAGAGTATACCACAAAAGGAATTCAGGGCAAAGATCAGGAATGAGGCACTTCGAGCTTCACACAGGTATTTTTAGGAGAAAATGTCATGAACCCAGTTCCCGGCATCTTCCCATACTTAGAAAAGCACTAATATCATTAACTGAGATACTTGTTCCCTGTAATGAGCAGCAACCTTCTACCAAGAAGTGTGCTTGATTACACGTTGCTGTCTGTTGTTTAGTCTCTGAGTCCTGCCTGATTCTTCGTGACCCCATGGACTGTACCCCACCAGGCTCCTCTGTCCCTGGGATTCTCCAGGCAAGAATACTGGAGTAGGTTGACATTTCCTCCTCCAGGGGATCTTCTTGACCCAGGGATCGAACCCATGTCTCCTGCATTGGCAGGGGAATTCTTTACCACTGAGCCACTAGAGAAGCCCTACTCACACATACTACCCGTCACCAGAATCACACACATGGTTCTCTCTGTGGAGCGGCTCCTCAGAGCTGTCTGAGAGGCTGTCTCCCAGGCTGAAGTCCTTAGTAAGACCACTGCCACCCCCAAATCAAGCTGAAACTCACAGCTCTGACACTGTGCTGCTTTTTCAAGTCAGCAAAGCCAAGAATTTATTCTTTTAATTTACATTTTCATAATTATTTCCCACAAAGAACTGACCAGAATTTGTTCTGTGTTTTCTGACAGCAAGAATCCAAGTTTTCAGGGATTACAGAAATGGTTCTGTTTATGACTTGCCAGAGATCACAACCTCCCTGAACTCTGCTGAGCCTTTCATCCTCAGCTTTCCAAATGTGATTAACAACACATTTACCCCTGAAACCAAACAATGTTCATACCCTAACGGTTTAGCTGATGCCTCTGGTGGGATGAGATACAGTGCTAATGAGTCCAAGGTCACAGGCAGGACCTCTGTCAAGATTCATCTGTCCTGCTCTGTCCCCTCTATCCACTGACACCCGCAGAGGGACAATAGTTCCCACAGTCACCAGCACCTCCGTTAAGATCATCTTAACTAATCTTGTCCATGACACAGTGCAAAGCCATTTGTACCTGATGATGAATTAGTCCAGAACGCTATTTGTATGTCTGGCACTGAACCGCTTCTACAAAGCAAGCTGGGCACTCTCCATGATGTCAGACCAGCAGGAAGTTCCACAGGATAAAAGGCAGGCTACTGCTGCTCTTTCCTATACACCAGAAAGTGGCAAACACCAAAAGGTTTCTCAACAGAATGATAAGTTCTCAGAATTCAGTAGTGGAAAGTACACTGGCCTGGAGTCTGGAGTGCTGCTTGCCCAGCCCACTGAGTAGCCTTTCAGCAGCCTTGTGAGCTGGGACAACTCTGAGCCTTAGTTAAGGAGATAGTAAGATGTTCTGTGAGGCCCCTCTGAGGATCTAAAATCTAGGATTTTATGACTCTTTACTCCAAACATCATCTGTAATCCCACTGGGAAGGGCCTGGGCAGGGCAGTGAGTACCCCAGGGTAGCCCCGGTCTCTGGGCAGGAGCACAGATGGCTCCATGGCAAATTGGGAATGGTCTCACCCATACAGACATGCCTCTGACACCCTAACAGAGGATATGATGATGACCACATCTGTGAACAGAATAAGCATATATATTATCTATGAATGCTCGATACAGGTGAAAAGAAGCAAAAGAGTGTAAGATGGGGGCTTCCTGGTGGTCCAGTGGATGAGACTCTGTGTTCCCATTGTAGAGGGCTCAGGTTCGATCCCTGGGCCTGAACCAAAAAAAAAAAAAAGAAGTATAAGACAATTTTCTATAAGAAAACTCAGAACAAAGAAAAGCTCATCAATGCGATTTTAAAAGCTTTCTTTTTTTGCTTTTTGCAAATTAGGAAAAGACTTATGATTTTTCCATTTTTTGTGGCAGCGCAGTTTCTGCAAATGAAACACACTAGGACGTGGTCTACAAGATGGATCCTAAAGATGAAGGTTAAGCACCTGAAGCCCAGAAAACTCGTAAGACTCGCCCAAGCCGTGCAGCTGAGAGCGGCTGGGTGAACATTAGGGCAGGTCTCCAGATTTCCGGCTGCGGAGCTGCTTCCCAATGGAGCAGCTCTCACCTTGGTTGTGAGCCCCCCAGGCAAGACTGTGCAGCCTCACTTGTGACCAGTTCCAGCTCTAACCTTTCTTACTTGTAAGAGTGTCCTTAGCACATGCACTTAAATCACTCTTCTGATAATTTTACCCATTTCCCTGTGCTGATTAAAAAAGAAAAAAAAAGCTAGTGGCCTTCCATCTAGGCAGTAACCGAATTCTTTAAACCAGCATCTACACTCTGAAGCTTTACAGAGGAGTGGGAAGGGGGAACTTGTGTGTGTGACTATTCTCTGTACCCCATTACGCAGGAGACAGGGCAGAATGAGAAGTCCCCGAGAGTAGGTTTTATCTTCAACTTCCGGTCATTCAGACATGCCTTGTTCTAGTTTGTTCCTAGTTTGTTCCTTGTTCCTAGTTTGTTCCTTGTTCCTAGTTATTCTAGGAAAATCAGTTTCAGACCACAGACTTGTGAAAAAAATATAGGTCCAGAGGTGCCCTGATGACTCTGCCCACCTCCACCACTCGGCTCTGAGGGGAAGGTGCCCTCTCACAAACCACATGACTCCCCCAGAAGAGGCTGCCCGCCCACCTTGGAAGCCAGCCTCTTGGAGAGCAGCATTCCAGAGATGCCGGACTAGCTGGTTCCAAGGTATAATGGTCAGCACTTGGGACTCGGAATCCAGAGATGCCTAACCTGTCCCAAGTTTTCTGGTGTTTGTTTTATTCTATTAAGATCCATGACATTTGAGCCCATGTCATTTCACAAGAAACACCCTTCACCTAGTAATATGATTAATAACAAATAGTATTTGTTGACTCCTTACTTTGTACCAAACAAAGTAAGTGATCTTGATCCTTTTTTTTCCCAAGCGAGCCCCAAACACTTTCTGAGGTAGGTATTTTTATTATCCCATTTCGAAGAAGAGGAAAATGAGGCTAATCACAGGTAATCACAGCAGGTGCTCCATGAATGTTAACCCATTTGCCTCTTTCACTTTCTTACGATCTAATCAAGCCTTCTTTTGTGACTTTTCCTTATATATCTTATCTCCCACATCACTCTGCTTTCCAATAAGCAAGGGCTGTTATTCCCACCCACATACAGTCCGTCAAAGAAAAAGCTTTCCACCATCCATTCTAAAGTTCAGGGATTTCATCTCTGTGCTAGTGGTCCTGCACTTCCCCAGGTTTAATTCTAGCAGAGGTCAGTTCTTACCACAATTTTTAAATTATCACTTTTTCTAAAATGTTGACAAATAAGCAAATGTCATCAGGCAAATGTAAATTAAAATGAGATACCACCACAGACCTATAAGAATGGCCCCAAATCTGAACACCAACACCACCAAATGCTGGTGAGACGTGGAGCATCAAGGACTCTCATTCATTACTGGTGGGGATGCAAAATGGTAAAACTACCGCAGAAGAGGGTTTGGCAATTTCTTACAAAACTAAAGGTACTCATCCCATACAATCCAGTAATTATGTTCCTTGGTATTTACCCCAAAGTGATCAAAAACTTAAGCCCACACATAAACCTGAACATGAACATGTTTATAGCAGCTTTATCCTGAACTGCCCAAGTTCGGAAGCAACCAGGATGTCCTTCAGTAGATAAACGGATAAACAAATGTGGCACATTCAGACAATGCAAAATCACTCAGTGCTAAAAAGAAATAGGCTATTGAGCTATGCCAAGACATGGAGGAGCCCTGAATTAATATTACTAAGTGAAAGAAGACAGTCTAAAAAGGTGACATATAGTATGATTCCAACTACATGACATTCTGGAAAAGGAGGAACTATGGCAACAGTAAAAAAGATCAGTGGTTGCCAGGAGTTGGGAGGAGGGGGGGATGAACAGGTGGCGCACAGAGGATTCTCAGGGCACTGAAGATACTATGTATGATACTATAATGATGGATCCTTGTCATTACATATCTGTCCAAACCCAAAGAATGCACAGCACCAAGAGTGAACCTTAATGTAAGCATGAACGGTGGGTGATAATGAATGTAGGTCCAGCAACTGTAACAAGCCCCACTCTGGGAGGGGATGCTGGCAGTGGGGCAGACTCTGCAGCTGTTGGGGAAGGACATGTATGAGAAACTGCTCTGCTTTCCCTCTCAATTTTGTGGTGAACCTTAACTGCTCTTTTTAAATTTGTCTTTAAAAATAAATTAGGAATAAGCCAGGCTACTTCCTTTCAACAAGTCTCTGAACTTGAGGCCTTTTTCAAAAGGAAGATTAGACAGAATCGTGAAAGAAAATGGTCCCCTTTTGCCCCAAATGTCAAATAACACCTGTTTTCAGCACTGGACTGGCAGCACTGACCTGACCTGTCACAGCTAACTTGGTCCAGTGAGAGACGCGCCGGCCGTGAACGCGGCATCACTGTGCTTAGCCGGGGCCTCTGTCCTGGGGCAGCAGCGCAGGGCAGAGAGAGCTGTCCAGGAAAAAGCTTCTCTACAGGGATACCCGACAGGCAGTGAGAGCCATGGCCAGAGCTCCCCATGGACCCATCAGACGAGCCCCAACCCTACCCCCCAGGAGGTGCTGCTGAGCCTCCACCCCGAGGTCAACAGAAAGCCAAGTATCTAACACGACACCCTGTTCAGGGTCACGCCATCTCTGCCCTGAACAGGGCAGAAAGAAGAGACGAAGATTCAGGCAAGTGCAGATGTCACCTCAGAGCCACCTTCATTTCAACACATGACCCCTAAAATGTGTCTCTCTCTGATGAACCTTCCACAAGTGCCGGTTTACAGAGTAAACTGGCCCAGCCTTGAGAGGTGGGGGTGACAGCAGGGACACTTTGGCAGTAAATACCAAACCATCATAATAAACACCTGAGCTTTGACTATGAAACTGTAATCCTAGGAATTTCCTGAGGAACAAAGCAAAGATGTATCCCCTTCCTAAGTGAATGTACATAATTAATCTCCTAAGAATTGCATGTAACATAAAAATTGTACGTAATATTTTAAAAGAATAAACAGGTGATAAGTAAATGATGACAGAGCCATAAAATGGAACATTACAACAGTGATTAACAACAAGGAGCCATAAAATAGAATACTACAACAGTGATTAACAACAATGAGATAAATTATGTTTACTGACCTGGGAAAAAAGTTTACGTGAAAAAATAATTATATTTTAAAATGGTACCCAGGGGGAATTCCTTGGAGGTCCAGTAGTTAGGACTCCACACTTTCACTGCTAGGCCCAGGTTCAATCCTTGGTCAGGACACTAACATCCCACAAGACATGTGGCATGTCATCCCCTCCCAAAAAAAAGAGGCACCCAAAAGGTGATTCTCACTAAGGCACCCCTAGAGCAACAGAAGACAGTCAACATGGTAACACCATTTCCATGTGCTTTAATGGAGATTTGATATCAAAAATGGAGAACTGAATGTCTGTGTCTTCTTTTACACTCAAATTGGCATTCAAGGTGGACCACTTAATGAACGAGCACTTGCAGCCACCAGCCACATTTCTTCTCTTTTCTAGCTGAGTATCAAATTTATGTTACCCTTGCTTTCAAATGTCCTACAGGGAAGAAGATAACCTATCTTATTTATACTCCAGAAACCTCACCAGCTCAACAAACATTACTCAGTAAGTGTGAGATAGAACTGACTTTAAGGTATGAAACTCAGTGATAAAAATCTTTCACATGCACTTGGAACTGTCCACCTTCCGAAGCACTAATGTTCAAAGTTCAACATGTTACAAAACGCATTTGTTTAAATTGACTGACTGTTAAACATATGCTAATTGGCTAGCTTCAAAAGCATAAACCAGGTAGTCTTGAACTTAAATGAGCACTAGAAGAACTCAAAACATCCACATTTTGACAGCTGGTGCCCAATTCTAACTTGGGACCATTCCCCAAATCAGATTTATACACCCTTCGCTTTGGCAAAGACCTCAATCTGTAAAAGAAGGTGGCTTTTAGAAGTTCAAAAGTTGTAACAGTTAACAGGCAAATCCGTAAAGAAACCAAAGTTTGGAAAAAACACAATCAGCTGGAAAAAATGAAGTATAAAAACATACAGTTCACAGAGGTGAAATGTCTAATAAGCACATCAATGTAGGTAATGTTCCTATTAAAACTGACTTTCACATAAGAATTTAGAACTCTTCAGAAGTATGCTGTCTCTTGATATTTTATACCACTATGAACACAAATTCAAAGATCATCCTAATGTGTGGAGGAAAGGAAACCCTTGGACACTGTTGATGGGAATGTAAATTTGTGCAGCCACTATGAGAAACAGTATGGAGGTACCTCAAAAAATTAAAAATAGAACTACCACATGATCCAGCAATTCTACTTCTAGGTACATATCCCGAGAAAACAAAAACACTATGTCTATCTGCACCTCCATATCCACAGCACTATTATCTACAATAGCTAAGACAAGGAAACAATCTGTGCGTCCATCAACAGATGAGTGGATAAAGAAGATGCGGCATACTTATAAAATAGAGTATTAGCCATAAAGACAGGGAAAGCCATGGCACCCACTTCAGGACTCTCGCCTGGAAAATCCCATGGGCAGAGGAGCCTGGTGGGCTGCAGTCCATGGGGTTGCGAAGAGTCGGACACGACTGAGCGACTTCACTTTCACTTTTCACTTTCATGCCTTGGAGAAGGAAATGGCAACCCACTCCAGTGTTCTTGCCTGGAGAATCCCAGGGACGGGGTGCCTGGTGGGCTAGCGTTTATGGGGTCGCACAGAGTTGGATACGACTGAAGCGACTTAGCAGCAGCAGCCATAAAGAATGAACTCTTGCCATTTGTGACAACATGGATGGACCTGAGGGGATTATGCTAAGTGAAACGAGTCAGAAAAAGGCAAATACCATAGAATTTCACTTATGCGTGTGTGCTCAGTCATGTCTAACTCTTTGTGATTCCACGGACCGTAGCCTTTCAGACGACTGTGTCCATGGGATTTTCCAGGCAAGAACACTGGAGTGGGTTGCCATTCCTACTCCAGGGGAGCTTCCTGACCCAGGGATCGAACCTGGATCTCTTGTGACTCCAGCAATGGCAGGCGGATTCTTTGTCAACTGCACCACCCGGGAAGGCGGACGCATATAACAAAAAAAAACAATGAACACAAACAACAAAACAGAAACAGATTCATAAAGAGAATAAACAAGTGATTGCCAGAAGAGAGGGGAGTGGGGTGATGAGTGAAATAGGTGAGAAAGATTAAGAAATACAAACTTCCAGTTATATGTCATAAGGATGTGATGTACAGCAAAGAGAATATACTCAGTATTATTTTAATAACTTTGAATGCTAATAGATGGTAACTAAACTTATTGCAGTGATTGTTTTGTAATGTACAGAAATACTGAATCACTATGTTGCACACTTGAAAGTAATATAAAATTGTAAATCAATTATACTTCAATACTCAATATTCTACAATGGTCTATATGGAAAAAGAATCTAAAAGAAGAGTGGATTTAAAGTATTTGTTTAACAGATTCACTTTGCTGTACACCTCAAACTAATACAACACTGTCAATCAATTATACCCCAATAAAATTTTTTTAATAAAATTAAAAAATCATCCTAATGGTACTTCTGACCATTCCACCACATCATATTTTTAAATTAGTTAAATGCATAACATTATATTGAATCAACTTAAAAACTATGTCTGGGGGTCAGAAAGCAATCTTTTGGTATATTTAATTACAAGTGAGACAAACAGGACATAAAACTTGGTCAACTTTCTATCATGCTAGCTTGAATAACAAAGAAATAATCAAAAGAACCTTTAGTTAAATCTGAATACTTGAATTTCACCCCTACTTGCCTCTTCTCTTGTTTTGAATTATGGGCAAAGGGCTACAGGACCCGAAGTCCCATGAGAAATGAGATCAAAGGATCCCAAACCACCAAGAGCTGCTATAAACACACATTTTCATCAAGTGAAATGACTATAAATCTTGATCCTTTCATCATCCCTTTGACACCAATCTGAGGATGAGAACATTCAGATCTTAGAAAATTACATTCTTAACAGGAATATATGACAATGAACTCTGTGAAAATTGCTTATCACTGAACACTGAGAGAGAGTGTATGAAACCTGTCTCTGCCCCCAAAGTTTGCCCCCTCCTTCCTCAAAGCCAACTGCTCCTCCTCTCCTGCAGTTTCCACTCACTAGCACAGCATCCTCCCATCTCCAAGAACCCAGGGGCAGCTCTGAATCGTCCCTCAGGCACTGAACTCCAAGACTGCTCCATTCATTCTCAACAAAGCTGGTTGAGTGAGTGGTGCAGGTGTTCTAACAGACTCAGTCTGCATGGTGCTGGGGGATGTGGCAGCAGGGCACTTCCACAACTTTCAAGACCACTATCCCACCTCAGACTTTCCACGTGAACCCATGGGCTCTAGTCATTTCCTATTAGCAACTTCTCTGGCTCCACAGCTCCAACACACTCATCTTCCTGAATGACTGACCAGCTGAGCCTGCTGCCCAAAACCAGATGCTCCTGAAAAATGGCAGTCAGGACAGCCTGACCTGGCATTCTCAAACAAATGCCATTCATGAGTTTAGACTGGATCTAAAGAGAAAAGTAGACAGGGGAAAAAAAGCCCCAAGAACAGCCTGATACATACGAGAGCCAATCACAGAACCGACGTGTAGCCAGGTGGATCAGGACTGGGGGAAGTGGAACAACCAGGTAAGCGATAATCAGAGGTCCCATGACTATCTCCACGTGGAGATACCAACCGTATTGCAAAGTGAAAAAGTGCAGAAGGATGGCTCTGCCTTGATGCCCCAGCGACCCTGCACTCAATGTACACAGTCCCAGAGGCAGAACCGCAGCTGACCTGTCCTGGAGGAACACCTTGAGCCTCTCCCAGGACACGAGAGGAGGGGGCCTAAGGAGTGCCTGGAGCCTGCCTTAATCTGCTCTGGTTGCAGATACAAACAGCCTGGATGGCTTATAAACACCAGAAACTGATTTCTCACAGTTCTGGTGGCTGGAAGTCCAAGGATGGGGTGCCAGCACGGTGGGGTGAGGGCCCTCTTCTGGGGTGCAGACTTCTGACTGTACCCTCTCCTAGTAGAAGGGGTGAGGGAGCACGCTGAAATCTCTTTCATGAGGTACTAGTCCAACTCACGAGGGCCCCACCCTCACAACGTAAGCACTCCCAAAGGCCTGAGTTGAATACAAACACAGTGGGAGTGAGGATTCCAACATTTGAATTCTGGGGAACATACACTCTCAGACACTGCAGAGGCCACTTCCCGTCGGCCACCCCTGCTCTCTGGCAGCTGCCATGAGACTGTTTTCTCTGTCCCTGGGGTTCTGGTGAAGTGGGGGCCTTCTGCACACCTCACTCCGCCCTGAGCAGATGTCCAGAACATAAACCCACTGACATGTGGCTTCATGGCAGCAGGGTTCTGCGAGTCACACAATCATGGGTCCCTTTTATTTCAGTGCACCCCTGCTGGTGTGCGGGACAAGGATTATGCAACACCAGCTCCTTTGTCCATATAGCTAATCAACCATCTAAATCAGAAGGTGACTGGTCATATCTTTATAGTCAAAGGGTCAGGCCCTGGCCTTGCCTTGTCCTGTGTGTGTGAGCAGGTAAAGAGGACTGTTCATTACCAAAGTCCAACTTTCTGACCTCACTTTCTTCAGCACAGACAGTCTCGTCTTCCTCCCCTAAACCGTCCATCGCAGGGAGCAGAGCCGGCAATTGTCTTCAGTTTTTTCAGCTCCAGGCAGAAGGCTTCACACACCGGCCTGTGTGCGAGCTCAACTGTATCTGACTCAGAGACCTCATGGACTGTAGCCTGCCAGGCTCCTCAATCCATGGGATTTTTCCAGAGGAGCAGGTTGCCATTTCTCCCTTCAGGGGATCTTTCCAACCCAGGGATCGAACCCACAGCTCCTGTGTCTCCTGCACTGGAGGCAGGCTCTTTGCCACTGAGCCACTGGCAGCACTCCACAAACACTGTCAGCATCTCACTGAAAACAGATGAGCTGCCTCTCTTTGATTTCTCAGGACCAGCACGCAAAATCGTGTGAGTTTACAAGAGACTGGCTTCTAGTCACATTCTCAGGCAGAATGATTGGCCACTGATGTTACTGGGATGTTCTGGAAAAGAAAATATTGGATCCGTATTTCTTAAGGGGGAAAGCTTTTTCCAAACTAAGAGAAAAATTACTTCTAAAAGGCAAATAACCTGCTGGAAATTAAGGAAGTGTTCAAGGAATGAGGAAGACATAGCAAAACGACACAGCTTGTAAAGAAACCAGTCTGCAGTTTGAAGAGGCTTCCACCAACCAAATCTGGCACAACTTGAGCAACAACAATAACAAAAAAAAAGAAGACAAGGGTATTGCAACTCACTGAATAAAATAAGAATCCATGACTCCATACTGGCAAATATATAGGTGAGAAGAAAGAGCTCACCCCCACAATAGATGCCTACCCCAAACATGGAAGGGGCTAAGTCACCAGTGGACACTGCAGCTCGCAGAAAAAAAAAAAAAACTCATCAGAAACAGGGTGTCAACACAGTCTCGATCTCCCCACAAATCACTTATTACTATTAACTAAAGCCAGAAGTGAAAGTGGAGAGTGAAAAAGTTGACTTAAAGCTCAACATTCAGAAAACGAAGATCATGGCATCCGGTCCCATCACTTCATGGGAAATAGATGGGGAAACAGTGAAACAGTGCCAGACTTTATTTTTGGGGGCTCCAAAATCACTGCAGATGGTGACTGCAGCCATGAAATTAAAAGATGCTTACTCCTTGGAAGAAAAGTTATGACCAACCTAGATAGCATATTCAAAAGCAGAGACATTACATTGCCGACTAAGGTCCGTCTAGTCAAGGCTATGGTTTTTCCAGTGGTCCTGTATGGATGTGAGAGTTGGACTGTGAAGAAGGCTGAGCACAGAAGAATTGATGCTTTTGAACTGTGGTGTTGGAGAAGACTCTTGAGAGTCCCTTGGACTGCAAGGAGATCCAACCAGTCCATTCTGAAGGAGATCAGCCCTGAGATTTCTTTGGAAGGAATGATGCTAAAGCTGAAACTCCAGTACTTTGGCCACCTCATGCAAAGAGTTGACTCATTGGAAAAGACCCTGATGCTGGGAGAGATTCAGGGCAGGAGGAGAAGGGGACGACAGAGGATGAGATGGCTGGATGGCATCACTGACTCGATGGACGTGAGTCTGAGTGAACTCTGGGAGTTGGTGATGGACAGGGAGGCCTGGCGTGCTGTGATTCATGGGGTCGCAAAGAGTCGGACACGACTGAGTGACTGGACTGAACTGAACTGAAAGCCAGAGTGCCGAAGAAACCTGGATGACATCATCCCTTAACCAAGGGTGAAGTCAACATCAGCAGCACTGGGATGAACAGGACATGTGTGCCCCTGGGTGTGATGTGCCAGTCAAAGCAGACTAATACATGGTGAATACTTAAGCCTGTACATCTTAGGATGTAGCTCTGTTGGTTAAAAATTGAAACTGGCAGAATGGTCTCCGGGAATGCTAAGCCCTCACAGGTCCCTGGGTGGGGGAGCTGGCAAGTAGAGTTGGCACCGGTGGGTGCGGAGAACCAGAGGGTATTCTGAGCGTTTCAGGGTCCACTGATTTCTGCAAGGTTTGCTGGCTGGTGCTCCTTTGGAAAAGTCTGCCCGCTCTATTTACTCTAGTCTGTTCCTCACACGATACTCTTATTACTGCAGTTGGCGTGTGTGTGTGTTTGGTCACTCAGTCATGTCCGACTCCTGGCCACCCCGTGAACTGTACCTCTCCAGGCTCCTCTGTCCATGAGATTTTCCTAGCAAGAATACTAGAGTGGGTTGCCATCCCCTCCTCCAGGGGATCTTCCCAACCCAGGGATTGAAGCTGGCTCTCCTGCACTGAAGGCAGATTCTTCACCACTGAGCCACCGGGGAACCCCTATTGCAGATATAGATTTGGTAACAATGCTGTTATTTCCTATTAGAATCTAGAAGGAAAAAAGACCTGCTGCTACTACTGGGGCCATTCAAATCAAACTCTGAGCAAACTCGAAACCAACCAACCAACTTGTCTACAAAGCCAAAAGAAAAAAAAAAAGAAAAACCTCTGGGAGAGCCTTTCAGTTCCCATCTTTACAATAAAATTTTTTTCACAGCTAAGTCAAAGTGTACATCATTTTAAAATGTTGTGAAAGTAAACAAGCATGCAAAAATGTGGATAAGAACCTTCTGTGCATTTTTGTAATTTATTGAAATCAATTAAAGCTCAAAACATAGTGTTATGAAGACACTTAAATGGGCAGTTTTAGAACAGAACAAAAATGCTTATTTCAATTCAAGTTACATAAACTCCTAAAAAAAAAAAATCTAAGATAGGAAAGCTGACAGATGTTCACATTCTAAGAACATTTTTTTTAAGTGGATAAACCTGGAATTTATAAGGGGCAAGCTCAGAAAGAGTGAGAAAGAGAAACAGTAATTTTAGTAACGAATAGATTTTCCAGCTTTCAAATTAACAAAGGCCTCAAAGAAATTTTTAAATTTGTTTCTTAATAGAGATAGCCATGCTTTTCTGCTAAGGTCCCTCTTTTCAAAACTATTTGCAAACTTACCCTTAGCTTGAGTTTTACCCAAATCAATTTATTTTAGGTCTACTAGGGAATTTCTTTTCCTACTAAGAAAAACTGAAATATGGATTTTAAAATATACCTATCTGAAAAAATTATTTCCAAAATTATTTCCTTCTCTGAAATGCGCTTCCCCCAACCATTCACCAGCCCCTGCATCCTCATCCTTTTATCTGTTTCCACAACAACAGAGACAATGCTTCTGTAGTCACGTCTAGATCCCCATCTCGACCTTCAGGCACCATAGCTGACTGGACGCCTTTCACAGGGGAGCCACCCCATTAGCTGGGCTGAGTGAATGCAGTCCTCTCTCCTGGGAAGCTCAAACACTGAGATCCTAGTCAGTTGGTGGGGGTCTTAGAACTGAGGGAGGGAAGGAGGAAGGAAGGAAAGAAGAAATTTTATAGAGAATAAAAACTGACACAAAAGTAAATCTGAGACATGGAGAAGGATAAGACCAACTAAGCTTGACAAGAGAATTTGATAGTAAAATACTGAAGAGAAAGGCGCACCTGTTCCAACAGGGTGTCCAACTCCCAACTCCAGTTCCCTGTGAGACTCAGGGTGCTCCTGGCCCTCGCTTTCCATGAAATATCCTCCCATACTTGCAATAGCTCTTCCCTCCCGCACTCCCCACCCACCTTGCTCTCGTGGTTTCAGTGGACTTCTGTTACATACCAGCAAGAGAATCTGGTCTAATGTTCATGGTAAGCCGCCTCCAATACAGCCCCCCAAATACCTCCAGGTATTTGCACTCCTGTGGATCACAGGCTCCTTGGGTGTGGGCCAGCCTTGAGCAATAATGAAATGCCATTTCTAACTTAGGTACAGAAAAGCTGAGGTTTCACCCTAGGGGTCTCTCTTGCCCTCTCAGACCACTGGTTCCAGGGAAGGCAGCTGCCAGTGTGAGCTGCCTGGAGAGGCCCGAGGCAAGGAAATGATATCTACAGCCAGCACCTAGGCCTTGGGAAGAGATTCAATTCCCCTGGCCGAGCCCTAAGAGGATGGAGGCCCCAGCTGACAGATGGACTACAATGCCACCAGAGGCCCCGGGCTAAGCTAGGTCTAGTCCCCACCCATAGACACTGAGGATAATGAATGCTGTTGTTACTAAACTTGGGGGTAGTTTGTTACACAGCCTGATGACTAACACAATTTTCTAAGACACAATTCTCAATCAGACTAACATCATGTAAAGAAGGAACATTAAGATGGGTCAAGATTTATCTCCTCTGGGGAAATCTTTAACCTGGTGGCAAGAACCAAGGTGAAAGGCTCTGACCCCGTCAGGAGACAGCTCCCGGCTGCACACCACCCAGCAGGAATCGTGGGGCGCTGGGGAGGAGCAACCCTCCCAGCAGGCCACCTGGCCTAGAGCTCAAGGATCTCGGTGGTCCCTGATGGTACGAACATTCTGTGATTCTATGAAGGTTAACTTCGCAAGCTCAACAAAAACAGTTCTCAAGACGTTATTCTGTCTTCCATGTTACAACATTGAGTCATCATTTTCCAGAATCCAGAGTATGTGCAAAATACACAAGACACTGCTCCCGAGTGAATATCCATCCATTAGGAAATCTTTTAGAACAAACGTTCCCCTAACAAGCAGAAACCATTAAACGGGATGTCTGGGAACTAAGCCACCAACAAGTCCAATATCATCTACTGACTTCACACCGTCCGGGGACCAATTTGTGTGCGATCTTTCTGAAGCAGTTTCCCTGCCCACTTCCTGCCTCTTCCCCACTCGCACTCCTCTTCCCTCACCACCAGGCTGCCTTGGCAAAGCATCCCCTGACCACATCCCCTCACCACCTAGGCCAGAGGTCACCACTGGCCTCCCTTCTACCTCAGCATAAGGTACTGCGATCATTTATCTGCGTATCTGTCTCCCTTAAAGGATCACCAGGTCCTTAAGGGCAAAGTCTGAGCTACACTGTTCTTTGCATTCCCAGAATCCAGTGAGGAGCCTGGAATTTACTGGTACTTGGAATGACCAATTACTTATTGACCTGCAGAAGAAATGAACCTTAATCTCCAACAGGGGGCATCAAATTCTCGCTCCCGTACAAAATGCCAACGTAGCTGTGTGCTGCCCACGGTAGCCAGGGCTCTGAGCCCAGTGGTCACAGGCACCACGAATTCCCCTGTAAGTGGGCCCGACGTCTCTCAGCCGATAGTGCTACTGAACTCCACGTTCTCTCCAGCTCTGTGGCTGAAGAGAACACATTCTAGAAATACTTTCTCATAAGGAATTTACCACTTGCTAGACATATTGGTTTAAGAGGGAAGGAAGCCCCCTGACTTCTCAGCATTAGCATTTTGCTCACATGGCCTGCTTTATCTATAGAGAGAATTCCAAACTGTCACCACATTTCTGAACTCTGGGGGAAAAAAAATAAAGCTTTGCTATCAGCTTTGTGATGGGATCGCTGATCCTATCATCAACAGTAATAATCATTTCAAATAAAAATGGTACCAAAAGTTGTGTATTGTTGGTAGACTATAGAGAAATGAAGGCTAAAATGCCACACACCAAGTGTCTTCTAATAATGCCTGAAAATTAGATAAATTACTTGCACTCCGGGGAGCAAACCAAACAACATGGCCAAAACAGATCTCAGTGATGGCGCCCATCTGGCCGCTATGTTAAACCACCAACAGGTAAAAGGAGAAATAGTCACACGAACTGTTGGGCTGTAGACACTTGCGAGGCACATTGCTCTTTACCGAGGGAACAGGATGCAAGTTCACACTGGACACCCCTTTATATCCTGGTCACTGCTCACTGAAAAAGTCTTGTGAGGGCACCTGGATAAGAAGCTCTTCTGGTCATACTGCCCCACGGTTTTGTTTATATGCCTAAAATAAAAATACTTAAAATCCTCTAAAACCACCATCTTCTGTCTCAGGGTTCCCACACATTGCTAAGCACCACTCTGTAAGTGGTACAGAATGCGTATTGCTGTTTCTTCTTGTGCAGAGAGACTTGCTAGCCGGCCTGCTCGTGAAAGGAGCTGAAAGAACTACGACACACTTCGCTTGGGTAAGGCTAGACCTTCCCTTCCTGAGAGATCTCTTATCTCATGCACACAGGCGTGCGCTGGGCTTGGTTAGACTTAGTAGTCACTCTGAAAACAATACTGAAGGTCACCTTGGAGAACTTTAGAATACAGAAAGAAGTGAGAGAAAATGACCAAGCTCTGGCTGCTTCTGAGGCTCACCTCTGCATCACGTCCAGATGTGTCCCAAGGACCAAGAGGGGCTGGACCTAATAACTCCAAACAGTGCTGCTAAACGGCACACTGCATGTGCACAGACAGGCAGCCCCAGACGCAGTCCCAGCCTCAAGGCCTCGGTCTTCCCATCTTTCTGCTGGGATCCTTTTCAATCCTGCAGTCAAGGTCCAGGCAGCCAGCTTCCCTCCTAGCTCTGTAACAAGGGTGCTGACCAGCACCCCTCTAACCAGCAGCTGCACCTTGACCACAAGGATGCTTCCTAACCAATGATCTGTGCTATGTGGGCACTGACCAGACACCTTCAACCCCCAGGCTCTGGGAGGACACCTCTAACTTCAGGAACCAATACATACATACAGATACATACATCCGTTTGTATTTTTATAAGGACTTTTACAACGGAGGGACTGACATTTTGGCTTCAAATATTCATAGAAGCAACGTTTAACTGTCAGGAATACAGCATCACCATATTTTAGGGGGCTTTCTTCATCTAGGCAAGCTACAAATCAAGACCTCAATTTCTAAACTTCCATCTCAAGAAACCTAAACTCCACTTCCTCATTCCAGCAGTGGTGTGTTTCAAGTGACTTAAGTGGGTTCATCTCTCAACTTTTTTCCTTCAGAGTGTAAGAGTGCAACAGAGATCCACGCCCTGAGGGTTCCCCCTCAAGTTTTCTACTGAGCATGACCTGAACACCAGACCCGGAATCAAATACCCACCCAGTTCACCCAGATTGTCCAGCTGCAGAAATGAGATTTGATAAGGTCCACAAAAATACAAAACTGCACTAAGCAGTCAAACCAAGCCAGAATGAAGCAGAAAACACAGATGAGAGCTTTACCAACTCGAACAATCTTTACATTTCTCCTCAAAACAGAGTCTCAGAGGAGAGTCCACTGTGAGTATTGATAAAATATGAAAAACCCCCACAAAAAACCAGCTGATTTTGAAGTTGAAGTAAAAAATAAAACTGCTGGCTAAAAGAAGAAAAATGTACCACGCCTCTCAGTATATTGCATTAAAAAGGGAAAAAAGAAAGGAGAAAAAAAAGGAAAAGGCACAGAGAAGAAAAACACATGACCTTTTAATCTGAGTAATGGAATCACACACCATTCAGTGCACCCAGAACGCCACGGCACCATCAGAGTCAAGGGCACAGGTTGCTGTCCACAGCACTCCGAGGAGCCCCACCTCAGGGCCTGGGCCAGCTCCACGGAGTCCACATGAGTACAGAAGGCAGTCCTGTGGGGGAACAGTGGCATGGTCCACACGGTGCCCCAGGAGGCCCGCACTGCAGCCTCTGGTGTGCGCAGGACGGCCACCATGTCAGTTTCTCTGTCACTTTGACTCACGGAGCCCGCAAAAGGGGCAGAGGGGAGCTGCCCTCTGGGGAAATGAGATGTGGCAAAGTCTGGAGACATGTCTGACTGTCCTGAGCAGTGGGTGGAGGGAGGGGCGCTGCTAAGCATGCTACCATGGACAGGCAGCAGCACCACCACCACGGAAGGATCTTGCCCAAAGCATCAACAACGCCAAGGCTGAGAGACCCAGTGGGCCTTCACTGAGGACGCCTGCTTTACTGAACATGACCCTGATCTTCACCCCAAGAGGCCAGGCTCCATAAATATCCCCTCACATGTGAATACAGCTCATCAAGACAGAAACCCATTTATGAAAATCAGCTTGAGGTCCTTCTTGGCTGGATGTCAGCACTATGTTCCGGACCCAGAAGGCGGGGGACAGCACTCGCCCAGTGCCCCGGCTGCCACCCTTCTACATCCAACGTGAAGACACAGATCGAGCCTGAGGCCCCTGGGGGCTGGGTGGCCAGGACGAGGGTGACTCACCTGGCCTCAGTGGCTGGGGCCCGCACTTACTCGTTCCGCCCTCTCTTGTTCTCACACTCTGTCCACAGCTCCTTCTGTCCTTCCCTCTGAGCCATCACAGCACTATTTTACCCCAGACACAGGAATAACTTTTGTTTTCAAAAAACCTGAGTCTAGATTCCCCAAGGGCTCCTCCCAGAACATTCTTGGTTAAATGAGAGAAGGCAATGTGGTCCAGTCATCCAGTCTCCTGGCTCCACACCAGAAGCCCACAGGGCCCCAGTAGACCATCCCCACCAACTGAAAACCACGGCCACACTCGCCATCCAGACCCAGTCATTCTCAAAGGCTCAGAGACACCCAGCGTGGCCCAGGAGCAGAGCCACTGAGCACTCCTGGGCCACCGTGGGGGCTGTGCTTGTCTGGGGGTCTTGTGCTCGGTCACCTTCCTGCTTCTCAAGGCCACTGCAGCTCCTTCACGCACACTCTGCTCACATCCTGCACTCCCATCACCCGGGGGCCAGTGACAGCTGCAAAGCCAGCAACAAAGCCACACCACCCTCGCTGCAAAGGAGCAGGCCCTGCAGCCAGGCCAGGGCTCTGAACAACCAGCCTCTGGGAAGAGAGCGGCGTGCAAAGCAAGGGCCTGTGCTCTCCTCCTCCAATTCAGGGCTGTGTGGTTAAAACCTAAAGTCACACTTCTGAAGGCCAGCTCTGCTATGCTTCCTCCAGATGTCTGACAAAATGCAAGAAACAGAAAATTAGACATTAGATTTATCTTAAGAATCAAATGTACGCTAACATTACAGTGAATGAACGAGTCCCCACTGCAGCTTGCAGAAGACAGAAGGCATTTTCCAACACTGCAGAAACTCTGCTTACTAATGCCTTTCAAGCAAAGGAGTAACAAGGACTATACATTAAAATAACCACCCATCACTTACAGCTTGAGGGGAAAAAAGACTGTCCGCATAAAACTGGCAAAAGTAATGTTCACCATAAATGAAAGTACTGCTTGATTGTTTTGGGAGTTCAAAATTTTCGAAGCTGAATTCAAACACAGCATCATGACTTCAACTCTTGTCCTAGATTTTGGCAGGACACACAGGGAGCCCTAAAACCTGGACTGACTAGCAACTGTACAAAATCTAGATTCACATCTAAAAACAAGAGCGTGTTTAAAAGATGATGATGATTACACTTAACAGAACAGCTGTCATCAACTGGTATCCTGAGTCAGAGGTTCATTAAGGGACAAAATTCTAAGTGTGGAGCAAAGCCTTCTCTTAAAGTACAGGCCTTTCAACCTATCAATCCATGCACCAATTCCCCAGATTAATGGTCAATTTGCAGAGAGAGACAAGATTCCCCAAATATAATCAGAATATTTTTCATAGCTTTTCTTTCCCCACCAAAGACCAGAATCACACAGTCACAAGAGGGAACCTGCTTACAGAATGTTTCAAGCGCTACACTCATGGCTATACTACATATCAACCAACTCCCATGCAGAGTATTTCCTATTCACCCTCCTCAGAGTCACAAGGTCTATAATCAGAGGCATCCGAAAGAGAAGTGACTTGCATTTCACCATCCAACGAAGACTTCTGCGAAGCTCACAGAGCACGCTGGCAAGGATGTAACTGCAGTGGCTGACAATCATCTTTAGTGTACTCCAGCTGTATTCCTCTCAGTACCAGGAGCCAGCTGACATGTCTGCGGAGGCTGGTACATCGCTGCTGGGCACGGCACTCATCTGTCACACCCAATAAGCCCCCACTATACAGCCCGAATAGGGGACAAAGACCGCAGAAAATGACCCAGAAATCAAAATCACACGTGCCAGGTAATGTATCTATAGAATAATAAAACCAGGTTGAATTTTTTTTTATCAAAGTAGTATAACCAAGGGAGCCTAAACACTTAGCCCAGAGATGTCTCCATTGCCGGAACATTTTAGAACTCCCTTTTTGGACTCTTTCCAGTCCAACTTTTGAGCCAGATGAAAAAACAAATAATGAAAACAAAAACCTCTTTACAAAGTCAAAACCAATGTACAGAATGTCAGTATTCTGACAAAGGTGAAGAATAATGGATTTCAAGGCTTTCCACTCCAGTATTTACATGTTAAGTAACCTCCCAGCAAAGCAGCAGAGAAGCCAGCACGCTGCTGACTGGGACCAAACGTCCCTGAGATGACCTCTCTTCTTAGAGCCACCAACTGACTTTCTAGGCAGAATCTTGCCAGCCGAGGAGCCTGCCAAGTTGTCTGCTGTTGGGCCGACCACTCGATTTTAGCTTCAGCACATCCCTCTCTCCAAGCTGGCAGAGAGCAACAGAAGCCTCAAAAAGAAGCAAAGGAAGGGACCATCGGTCTCCTCTGACCTCTGCAGCTGTAGAGTCAGCTGGTTAGACTTTTCCTTGAAAGAAACAGGCACAAACCATCCCCCAAATTTACTCAGGGCTGCCTGCACTTATTTTTCAGCCCATCAACTCCTCTTTAGTTAGAGCAGTTAAAATAAAGCACCTGTATGCAGGCCTCTAAACCTTATTCTTTGAAGAATTTTTTTTTTTTTTTTTAAATCCCTGGCCTCACCCTTTGTCAGGGCACAAGCTGATGTTCCGAGGATGAGGGTGGACTCTGACTGGCCGGCTGGGTGGGCCCGGCACCCACGGGAGAGAGGGGAGTTGCCTCAAACACTCATCCCACCCTCTCTGTGCGGCATTATGCTGTGACTGTAGAGAGACGCAACCTAGAAGGGCAATAAATGCCAAGAGGAGGAGGATTTGCAGTCCAAATTCTACTGCCTGCAAGTATCCACTCAAGTCACAGAGCTCTGTTTAACCTCATCCCACCCAGCTCTCGAACTCCACTTATCCTTCCAGGACTGCTTTGAACCCTCGATGTGTTTGCAGGACAAGCCCTCTGGCTGCTGGCTTCAGCAAGTTCATACAAAGGCTGCTGTAGCTCTTACCACTCACCGCATATTTAATTCAAGAAAATCAGCCTGAATGCTACATTCATAACGACATATATCCATCTAGCACCTCTGGTTTATTAACCATCTTAGTCTAATTTCAGGTTCCTCGGGTCACATGTCAAGGCAGTATGTTTAAGCAGAGATGCAGTGAGGCTCAGTAGGACAGATGATCCATAGCCAATGCGGGGTCATGGCCAGAGTGCAGACTCCTGACTTCTGGGCTCTTCACCCTCCACCCACTTCACATAGCCAGAGGCATATTCTGAAAAACATTCAGAGAAAAGCTCTCCCTCTTCTCCCAGAAAGGTAGGACAGGCTAACAGTGAGTCTCAGAGCACAGAGAGGAAACGATCTCCTACCCAAGACTAGCAGCCACAAACTCAACATTTCACAATGACGCAAAGGCTGCAGAGAGTGAGCTCTCTCTTTCCTTCTAGCTCTCTGATGAAAACACGAGAGGCCCTGACATCAGCTGCTGGTGCCATGCACTTACCCTGGGCGCCCAGATGTTGAATCATTAAGGGATTTGTACTTTGAAGTGTGACAAGTATAACACTGTCAATAGCTCTCTTGTGAAAAATACCAAACACTGCTTCCTTACAGACAAGTCCAACACTATACACTTGGAGCTACATCTCTGACCCTGCATGATTAAAACAAGATTTCAAAACTGCTCACGTGGCTTGTCTCCTATATTTTTCCTTTTGGTTCTGCCCTTTCCTGGGTAGGAATGGATTTCATCTTTGTGTTGTTAAGTTTCATCTAGCCAGAAATGTGAAAGCAATTCATCTCAAGAGGATAGAGACAATCAGCTTTGTAGAAAAGGGTGAGAAAATCTATTCAATATTATTTCACAAAATTATTTAATATGCACTCCTCTCAAAAAGGAGCAGAAAAGTAAAAATCCTAATCACAAATACTGCTAGTCAAAAGTGCACAGGCAACAACTGAATCTCTGAAAACAAGGCAAGTGTGGGCCAGGCACAGACCACCCCCCACCTCGAATTAGCAGGCACAGGGCAGCTGAGGTGGGATCCTCTACCAAGTGAGGGCAGGCTGGACTCCAACTCTGCCACTAACCAGCTGCGGAAACTCGAGCAACTATCTTAACCTTTAAGACTCGATTACCTCTCCTGGAAAATGAAGACAAAGACATGAAGAGATTCACTGCCCTTGTCCAGGATCTGCAAGACCAGGGCAAGAGACTGCACCTCTCCAAGATTCAGTTTCCTCATGCACAGCATAAGGGGATGGGAGCAAACGATCCCCTACTCTAAATCAGAGACGAAAATAAGTGAGCGGGGTGGTGGTCAGGGAGCCACCTGTATGCAGTCAGCCCACACTTGGTCAGGGCATCTTCACAACCTCGCAGGCAGCACTGCTAATAAGTTTTAGTTTGGAAGCAAAGTCTACTGGCGTGGTTTTGCCCAACAAACTGGAAAGGTTAAAGTGGGTTAAAGCCCGAGAAAAAGAATGCATAAGAGATGAACTTCCATAGGCTGCAGACAGCATGGAAACTGACTGCAGGAGTCCAGGCTAATACTCCCCAACAGGCACTGCAGTCTCTGGAGTTTAAACACTGGACTCTCCTGTGCACCTCCTGTGCCTGAGATGAGTGGTTCAGGTATCAGTGCTGTACAGCCCAGAACACACTTCACATTAAATACATGAAAATCACCGTGAGTGGCTGTGTCCCTAATCAAAAATGCTTATCTAGTACTTTTTGGTGTGTTAAGCATTTGAGACTCCTTTTGATCCTCAAAGATGTGAGACAGCTAAAGTCATTCATCTAAAGAGACAAGGAAAGAAGACTGAACAGTATCTTGCTGTTAAACAGATTGCCACTAGCCACGGTTTCCTTTCAGTTTCGTTTGGGTGTTTTTTTCTTTCGCTATATGCTTTGAAATCTTTCTTAAGTTTCATTTTCAGGACATGACCCTATCTGCTTACCTCTCAGGTAGAAACGCACACCAAACAAAAAGTTTCCTATCCCAATCTGCTTTCATTACTACAAGTCTCACACATTCTCTACTTCCTCTCAATAAACACACACGCTGATGCTCTGACTGATGTCCTTCAGCGGGTGGTGTCACTCATTCATCCAACAAATAGAGCATGTCTGCAAGGTATCAGACAACCCACTATTGTAAGCATGTGCATTACATCAATGAATAAAAGAGTTCTATTAGAACTTACACGCTAAAGTAAGTGGAAATAGTTATGGTTACAGTTGTATGCACGAAAAGGGGCTTTGCAAGTGGTGCAGTGGTACAAGAACACATACAATGCACTATAGCTGACATGCAATAAAGAAAAATGGTGGTGCACAAAAGGCATATTAGGATTGCTGATGGGGTGACAAGAGGGGTGTCTAGTGGGGTGTCTGGGAAGGATTCACTGAAAAGTGAGGCCTGAATTGAGACTGAAAGTGGTGAGGAAGCTAGCTAGCCAAGAGCACACATGGAGAAGAGAACTCCAGGCAGAGTGACAGAGCAAAGGTCCTGAAGCAACTGCATGTCTGATGTGTTCAAGGAACAGCACTGAAGGGGCCAGTGTGGCTGCAAAGAGCAAGTGACTGAGGCAGGTAGGCAGGCATGCAGATTACAAAGGACCCTGGGGCCCACTGGAAGGCCTGCGTTGTCAAATTCACTGTAAGACTTTTATTCTATGTGACAGAAGGAGTCGCTGCAGCTTTCTAAGCAGAGGAGTGATGTGTTAAAAGTTCTCAGAAGGATCTCAGTGCAGCAGCAGTGCTGAGAACAGACTGCGGTGGGTAAGCTTGGAGAGAGGCAGGGAGACCAGTCGGGCTCATTACATGGCAACAGCAGGAGAGGTTTTAGAGTGGTCAGATTCTGCACCAGGTCTTAGTTGTGGCATGCAGAGTCGTTGATCTTCATTGCTGTCAGTGGGATCTGGTTCCCTGACGACTGATCAAGCCTGATACCCTGCACTGGGAGTGTGGAGTCTTAGCCACTGGGCCACTAGAGGAGTCCCTCTGGATGTACTTTGAAGGCAGAGTCATGCTGCCCAGCAGACTGAACAGGAGATGAGGAAGTGATAGGGTGGTCCGGGATGACCGCTAGTCCCTGGATGAAGTGGCTCTCAATCATTTTAAGATCTGAGTTTGCCAACCCAAACTGACACACCAGGTACAGGTATTATAATTATCCTGATTTATTTGGCCTCACTGAATTTTAAATTCTCTTTAGTCCCTTTCTCCTCTTCTTCTTCCATAAAAAATGGTACAATCAGGTAAGACCAGTTGTTACAGATGGAAGAAGAGAAACCAGATATGACCCGGTAACCCACAGCCTACCCAAGAAGGCAAGCCCAGCCTAGTTATTATCTGATGGCTAGTCAAGCAACACTGGAAAGTTTCCACTTGTAATTTAATGGCTCCATGGCTTTGGGCAAGTCATTTCTCCTGTCTCCTTTGCTTCTGGTCCTAAAGTAAGGATGATATTATCCCCAAGGTTACTGTGACTAAATGTTACTAAATGAATGAGTTACTAAATGAAATGTTACTGTCACTAAATGTGACTAAATGTTACTAAATGAATGAGCTGATCTCAAGTAACATGTAAGTGCTATACTTTGTTATCATCATTGTTGCTAAGTGTTTCCGTTACTTCTTGTTCTCAAAATAACTTTATAAGAAGTAACATTTCTTTCAGTTCAGTCTCAGTCCCTCAGACTCTTTGCGACCCCATGAACTGCAGCACACCAGGCCTCCCTGTCCATCACCAACTCCTGGAGTTCACCCAAACTCATGTCCATCGACTCGGTGATGCCATCCAGCCATCTCATCCTCTGTCGTCCCCTTCTCCTCATGTCCCCAATCCCTCCCAGCATCAGTCTTTTCCAATGAGTCAACTCTTCCCATGAGGTAGCCAAAGTATTGGAGTTTCAGCTTTAGCATCAGTCCTTCTAAAGAACACCCAGGACTGATCTCCTTTAGAATGGACTGATTGGATCTCCCTGTAGTCCAAGGGACTCTCAAACATTTACTAAGTAACATTCATTTCATTTAGTAACTCATTCATTTTCTTATCTAATGAGTCTAACATAAATTTCTAAGACAGGAATAACCTAACATTGTGTGTCAACTGCTCAATCATGTTCGACTCTTTGCAACTCCATGGACTGTAGCCCTCTAGGCTCCTCTGTCCATGGGATTCTCCAGGCAAGAATACTGGAGTGGGTAGCCATTCCCTCCTCCAATGGATAGAGTACACCAAATATAAAAGGAGGCACGTTCCCCTTGGGCATCATGGAAGCCTAATACAATCATTGAAATTCTACAGACAAACATTACCTGCTGTGTTTGGGTGTGGAAAACGTGAACCTAGTATCCTTGGTGCTCTAAAGAAACTAACCTAACCAAGCTCTATGAATTTCTCTGAATCTTCCAAGTCTAGCTAACTGGAAGGTCTTTCAGGACAGAAGAAATATGGTACTTAGGCACTTTAGCTTTTGTTATGTACTAAAATTAAGAACTCTTGAGACGCAGTTTTTAAAAGTTTAATCGTCTAATAATCAGAAGTTAAAATACAAATATATATATACATATCTATACACTACAACTTAAACAAATCTATTTTCTTCTGTCAGCTTCTGACACAATGAGTTCCCATGGAAAATGCCTCTGAACAACAATGACAATTCCAAGACACCTCAACCAGTGATTTTCAAACCAGTAGCATTTCAGAATCACCTGGAGAGCTTTACACATACTCATGCCAAAGCCCAGTCCTAGATTTCTGGTCTAACTGAAATCATTGAGAACAGCTGAATAGGTAAACTACAAGTATTACTGACTGAATGAGGTAGACAGAACATTATTTAAATAGTGAATGAGGACTTCTGGGTTTAAATTAGCATCATAACCAGTGAGTTCTGGGGAACGAAGACACTACAGCCCAGATGAGAAATCCTCTTAACCTGCTCTGCTAGTCTCTCAAACCATCCCAAAGCTCCAAAACAAGAACTGATGATCTTTCAAATGTTTCCTCAAAAACAAATGATGACCAAAACTTAGACTTCTTCCAAATGAAAGAACACATATCATTCTACATTCTTCTGGCAAAATCCTTCTACACCTTATTGCCAAATAGCTGACTGTAGTTACTTTTATTTTCCCCTTTCCTTATTACAGTCATAACAGCATGCAGCCTGGGTCTAAGAAATGCGAGTCTTCCTTTTCTCTGTATTATTTTAATCCATTATTTAAAACAATGTCTCTACCCAATAGCAGGACACAACACAAGGGAGAAGTTATTTCCAATGTTCCAACAATGTATATGAATAACGATATTCTACAACAAAGTCATTCATTCCTTTATAATACAATGGTTATTCAGTCTTTATTACATGCTGGACACTTCTTTCAGGTGCTTGGCACCACAGAAGTGATCGAGACAAGTGGGACTTAATACCTTTCTGCTGTGCATGTGTGCTAAGTCGCGTCATTCATGTCCCACTCTTTTGGATCTCATGGACTATAGCCCACTATGTTCCTCTGTCCATGGGATTTCCCAGGCAAGAATACTGGAGCCGGTTGTCATTTCCTTCTCCAGGGGATCTTCCCCACCCAGGGATTCTTTACCACCAAGCTACCAGGGAGGGCTTCCCAGCTGGCGCTACTTAGTGGTAAAGAACCTGCCTGCCAATGCAGGAGACTCAAGACGTGCGGGTTTGCACCCTGGGTCAGGAAAATCCCCAGGAGAAGGAAATGGTAACCCACTCCAGTATTCTTGCCTGGACAATCCCATGGACAGAGGAGCCTGGCTGGCTACACTCCATGGGGGTCACAAAGAGTCAGCCAGGACTGAATCCACTTCGCACCCATGCACCCAGACAACCAGGGAAGCCCAGGTTAACACAATGGAAGTTAAAATAACACCATTAGAAATGTCATACTGAACCCTAACTTACTGTCTACTATAAACCAGACATTTTATTAGTCTCTCTTTACATATGGTACCCATTTAATAAAGTTGTTCTAAAAAGATGAATTTACTATTTACAAGAAATTAAATGACGCCAAACAATGAAAAAATTCTTCCCCGTGGCAGAGTTTAAATTTGGCTTTGCATACTAGATGGAATGCGCCATTCTAAAAGTGACAAGAATGAATTATGACAGAGTTGTGCCAATTCATTCACACAAGAAATTTTTTTCAAATTAGTTCAACCACATCAACTGTGAAAAGAATCGGTGGTTTAAAGAAAAAGTCAAGATTTCATAAAAATATATTTCCAATTTCAAAATTTTTTAAGTTGAAAATTACATAAACTGATGCATAAACTACCCATCTATCAGATATTAAATCACATAAGCTTATTGATAAAACAGTACTAATAAAATACTGTAAGACCAATAAAATCAACAATCATTACTAGGAGCAGCGATCAGTCTTAACTTCCTTTACAAATCATAGTCCAGAAGTCATTGAAATCACTCAGAAATTCACAGGACTGTAATTCAACCTCAAGCAAAAACAAGGGGACTTATTCCAAAGCTGTCTGCAAATCACTGCGATAATACTGTAAAGAAAAAAAAAATGTTAAAGAATTCAGGTGACGTTATTTGACTGCAATCTCTCAACATTCCCCCACCCAAAATCCTTTTTGTTGTTGGTATTTTGCGAGGAGGGCTGTGGGGATTTTTTTTTTTTTTGGTTTTTTAAAGAAATGGGGTCAGGGCCAGCAAATGGGCTCAATTCGCCAGTTTCCGGGGAGCCGACCCAGGCATTCAGTCCTCGGCCATGCCCAGGGTCCCCATCTCCTTCGCCTCTCGGGATACAGATAGGCTCACCCTTCCGCGCGCAACTCGACAGGCAGCTCCGCCGGACAGACAGCCGGAGCCCGGCCTGGACCCCGCCCCGGCCCGCTCTCCGGGGCGAAGACCCCGGTCCGCTCGCGGTAACCGGCCGAGAGCAACGGCCGCCGGGCGGGGCGCGGGGTGCGGGGCGAGCGCGCAGGCGGCGCGGGGCGTCGGAGGAATCAGAGGGACCCCCGCCCGCCCGCCTCACCGTCGATGTTCTCCCGGTCGCTGATGTGCTGCAGGTTGCAGCCCGTGTCCTCGCGGCTCAGGTCGGCGTCGGGCCGGCAGGACTCCAGCCGCGAGTGGGCATTCCTGCGGAGCTTGGGGCTGGACGACACGCAGCACGAGGCGGTGTTCCCCATGGCTGGCGCCCCGGCCCCGGCGCGGCCCCGGGTCAGCAGCGGCGGCGGCGGCGCGGCCTCGCCATGGGCGGCCCGGCTCCCCTCGCCCGGCCCGGCGGCCTGTCCGCGGCGGAGGAGCGCCCGCGCCCGCGCGACTGCGGCCGCCCGGCCCGGCTCACCCCGCCGCCGCCATGGCGGGCGCCGCGCAACCTCCTCCGCTTCCCGATCGGCCCGGCTCTGCGCCGGCGGCCGCAAGCGGTTCCGGTTCAGGGGGCGCGGCCGTTAGGGATGCGGAGACGCGGGGGCGAAAGCAGGCGGCGGGGGCGAAAGCAGGCGGCGGGGACGCGAGCGGCCGTGGGCGACGGGAACGCGGGCGGCAGGGAGGCGCGGCGCTGGGCCCGGGCGTGGGCGGCCCGGGGGACGCTGGGGCCCGGCCCCGCCCCCCGCGCCCTCCGCGCCCCGCCCACCTGCTGGTCCGGTCCCGCCCCGCTCCCCGCCCACCCGTGGGCCGCCCCGCCCTCCGCGGCCTCGGCGCCCCGCCCACCCGGCCTCGCCCCACCCTCTGCCCTGGAAGCGGATGCGGAGGAGGGGGTGGCCTCCCGCGCGTGCGCGCCAGCGGTGCAGTGGTGTCGCGAGGAACCGGCGCAGGGAAGAGAGGTGCGTGCGGCGCCTGGGCCGCTGGCAGCGGTGGACGGGAGTCGGGGTGGAGGGAGGGGAATTTTTTTTTCTCCTCCTTTAAACTCTCAGAGGTTAGAGTTAATGGGCAGGGTTGGGGCACTCTCCCGTCCTGAGCCGCCCGTCGTCTGCCCAGAATGCACCTTGGGCCGGGGCGGCGCCGCGCTCCCCGCAGGTTTATCGTCAGGTGCCCCAGGCTCTCCTGTTCACCCCACCACGCAGTCGGCTGTGGGTGCGAGAACTTTGCAGGGTGGTCCCCATCCTGCCACCCACCCACACACACATGGCAGCACTGCCCCCTCGCCTCTCGGAAGGACAAAATAAGGCAGCTGAAACAACCCTTCCCCCCCCTTTCCAAATGGCCGGGGAAGGCATCCTGAGACCGGGGACAGAATGCTTTAGCGGGTGGAACCTGGCGTGACCCCATTCTCCATACGAGGAAACTGAGGCCCAGAAACACGACGTGTCGACGCAGGTGCTAACTGGTAACAAAAGGGAGCAAATACTCGGCATCCGCAATGTGTGTACAGCTTGCCAGAGGCACTGTAAACATGATATTGTCTAAATCTGGACGAGTTTACTCTTTTTTAAACTTGTGCTTCCCCTTCTGTCTTTTTGTTAGTCCGTATTTTAAAAGCTCCATGTCTGAAGTGTATTGTTGCTGTTTTTGGAATAAGTGATGTGTGTCCTTGTTCTGACTTGCCCGGTTGTGCCATCCCCAGCCCACCCGCGTCTCTAACGCGACTGTACTAACTGGGGATTGAAGGGCGGCCAAACGTAAGACGATTTACACCCCCTCCCCTTTACCTGTGAGTTTGCAGCTGGTGTCGTCTCATCTCTCATTCTTTTTTGTGTATGCCTGAGTGGCCTCTTCCCCGTCTCAGAAAAGATTTGCTGAATAAACTGGGAGCTAGTATACTCTTAGAACCAGGTGAGAGCCAAGAAGACAGAAAATCAGAACAGAAAATGCATTTGTTAGTAGCCCCCGATGCCCCACCCACTGGTCATGAAAACATTCCCCAAGTAATTAGGGAACAGGTGGATCCTGTGGTTTGGAACTATATCGGTACCAGGAAAGGCAAAGCTTGTTCCCCGGATGGAAATAGAGGTCAAGCCTGTGGGAAAATACCCCTGGTAGAGGCACTGTCTTTTAAAGCCTGAGACCTTGGCAGGGACGAGAGGTCGCAGATCAAACTGCTGCTCTGCTCACCAAATTCCTAAAACACAGGCCCACTGAGCCCAGTCAGTCCTATTACAGCACTCGAATTCTCCCATCCAAAAAGCCTCACAGGGATATGTTTTGGCCCCGGTTTGTACAAGACTTACGGGTTATCCACCCCATTCATCCTTTGGTGCCAAACCCATACATACACCCAACTCACCTAAATGCCAGGGGGTGCTCAGTACTTCTCTCTCCTAGACCTCAAGGATGCATGTTCTTTGTCCCCCTTCATCCAGACTCAAACCTTTCTGCCTTTGAACGGAGGGAACTTGATACCCTGGAAGCACTTGGACAGTGCTTCCCTGGGGCTTTCTGGAGAGCCCCCATGTCCTTGGAAATGCATTAGCAAAAGAACTTATGGAACTGAGCCTGTAATGTGGAACGCTGTGTTCCAGTATGTTGATGACCTATTAATTGGTGTTCAGCCACTAAATCGTGTCTGACTCTTTGCATCCCCATGGACTGCAGCACACCAGGCTCTCCTGTCCTTCGCCGTCTCCCGGAGTTTGCTGAAACTCCATGTCCGACCATTAATAAGTTGTGAGATAAGGCAAGATTCAGATCAGAATACTGTTAAGGTCCCAAGTTTCCTGGCAGAAAGGGGATATAAAGCCTCCTCAACAAAGCCTGAGCTTTTACAACAGGTTCAATGTTTAGGGTTTGTTTTGACCCCCTGGCCATAGATCAGAAAACAGCAGTTCGTGCATTACCACCTCCAGCCACAAAGACAACACTGAGGCTTTCTCGGAATGTCTGGGTTCTGCCGTATCTGGATTCCAGGCATGGCCTTATATATGAAGCTCTGAAGGGAGAAAGGGAACCCTTTCAGTGGAGTAGGGAGCACCAATAGCACTTTGAGACTCTAAAGACTGAGTTGAGCAAAGCACCAGCACTGGGGCTTCCAAATTTAGACAAACCTTTCACCCTGTCCATGAGAGGGCAAGGATGGCACTAGGAGTCCTGACCCAAAAACTGGAAGCAGATCGACGGCCAGTGGCTTACTTTTCAGAACAGTTCTACTCAGTCGCCTTGGGATGCCCCAGCTGCCTTCGGGCTTAGCAGCATGGCCCTACTGGTCAGTGAGGCTTACAAGCTCACCCTGGGACAGCATCTACATGAATTAACCCTTCATCAAGTGCAATCTGTGTTAGAAGCCAAAGGATACCATTGGTGAACAGAGTAAGGTTAGCAAAATACCAGGCTCTTCTAATGGACACCCCTGATCCCCTGATATTACTTTAAAGGTGTGCCAAGCCTTAAACCCAACAGTTCTCCCAGCTGTTGAAAATGGAAATTCATTGCATTAGTGTACAGAGACAGTAAAACAGACTTATTCTGTCAGATCCAGTCTTCTGGATGAACCCCATGACAACCCTGAAGCTGAACGGTTCATTGATGGGAGTAGTTTATAGAGATGGGAATCCAAATGGCAAGCTGCTATAGTTAGCGCTTCCCTGGTGGCTCAGATGGTGAAGAGTCCGCCTGCAATGCTGGAGACCTGGGTTCAGTCCCTGGGTCGGGAAGATCCCCTGGAGGAAGGCAAGGCAACCCACTCTAGTATTCTTGCCTAGATATCCCCATGGACAGAGGAGCCTGGCAGGCTACAGTCCATGTGGTCATCATGGGTCGGACACGACTTTGAGACTAAGCACAGCACACATAGTTAGCTTATATAAAATCATCGAAGCCAAGGCCCCAGCACCCAGACTTCAGCCCAGAAAAATATTTTTACTGATTCTAAATATGGATTCCATGTGATATGTACACACTCATGCTGCCATTTGGAGAGAGACAGGAACTGCTAGAGATTCTGCCATAAAACATGAAGATTTAATCTTGGCTCTTTTAGAAGCAGTGCAGTTCCTGACCCAGGCAGCAGTAATTCCCTGTAATGGCCATCAGAAGGACAGGTCCTTTATAACCCAAAGAAAGAACAAAGCTGATCAAGTCCCTAAACACACAGTGCAGTTGCAGAGCATGACCAAATCATGGCCCTAGTGACTGTCTCCCCACCCTGAACTGGCCTGCCTTCCCCAGTAGTCCCCACAGGAACAAGAAGATGCTGAAAAATGGGGCTATAAGAAAGCTAGAACAAGCTGGTATAGAAAGGATGACAAGTTTCTTATCCCTGGAGCCTAACAACGAAGGCTTATTAGGGTTCATATGATGCCACCACCTGTGGGAGGAGTGCACTATGGAACTTGATACTAAGGACTTTTTCAGTAAAGGGGCTTAAAGGAACAATAAAGCAAGTGACCCTTGCTTGTGATTTGTACCCCTGTAATAATCTGCAAGCCCATGCAATCCCTGGTTCATTACTCAAGCCAGTTCAGCACCGATGGACAGACCTGGGGGAAGACTGGCAATTGAACTTCACCCAGATGCCCCCACAGTCAGGATAAAAGTATCTTTCTGTGTCCATCAGTACTTTTACAGGATGGAGGGACGCCTTCCCCATTCAGTCTGAAAAGGCCACTGAAGTCTGTGAGTCTCTCTTAAAGGAGACAGTTGCTTGGTTTGGACTTCTAAAATCCCTCCAGAGCCATAATGGGCCCTCCTTCATAGCAAAGGAAGGCCTAACAAACACCTTGGGGATTAGCTATAATCTACACACCACTTGGCACCTCCAATCTTCAGGAAAAAGTAGAAAAAAATTAACCATACTTTAAAGAAAACCATAACAAAACTTTGCCAAGAGACTCATGAGCCCTGGTTCCTCTTGCACTCCTCAGGGTGAACACAGCCCCCAGGGTATCCTGAAGTTTAGCCCATTTGACATGACCTAGCAGAGGCCCTTCCTTACCACCGGTGTGAGGAATTGAGCCAGTGCCTACAATGTGCTGTTAACTTGGAACAAGTTCACAAAGCAGCCTTGGCTAGTGCCAACAAGGCACCACCAACGCTCACTAGGGATACAACAGGGGGCAGCTTCTTTATGAGTTAAGTCTGGGGACCAAGTTCTTAAAACTTGGAAGGAAGGAATCCCCTGAAGATCAGCTACCAAAATGGAAGGGCCTCTATGGAGTAATCTTAGCCACCCTCACTGCCAGTGAACTACAAGGAATACCTAGTTAGTTACATTTAACTAGATTAAATCTCTTGCCTCCAAAAACCCCACAGGCTACAACAGAAGAACATACCTGTGAGCCAGTTGCAGACCTGAGATACTTATGCAGAAGAAAGGCACCGCTAACAGATGAGTAAAGAGTGATGCATTAGGCTGGACTTCTGGGTGCTAATTTTGTCATTGCATTTTCGCTCACATCCGCCTGGTTTGCTCAGCCACCCCCACCGGATAAGCAGCTTTTTTGGACCCTTGGCATCTAGAAGACCAGAACCAATGACAGGATGGGAAACATGGACCCTTCTCCTGGCCCTTCTCCTAAGGAGGGGCTGGGGACAGAACAACGAGGAGAGGGGAGCCTGGAGAGAGAACTCAGTCGTCAACTTCTCCAGCATTTTGGCCTCAGGAAATAATCTCTCCAGTTGGACCTGTCATCCCCACCCACAAGAGGGGGTTCCTCAGCTCCAGATTGTGCCTGTAGATGAGGATGTCAATCTCACCCTGACTTCTGAACCAGTTAGGAACACGCTGCTTCTAATAGTGGATCTTGAAGATCATGAGGAAATGGGGTGTGTAGAGCTTACAGACCCTTGGAACCAAACAGGTCTCTGGATCAAGCGGCCCTTTCTCTGCACAGGGCAAGGAAAACCCTGTTGCCCCTGCCAGACAGATGCCTGCCTTATCGATGCGGGAAGCTCACTGTCTATTTATCCAATGTCATTTTCCACGTTAAGCTCCTCCTGCACCCCTAACCAGACTCACTGGTGTGTGGACTCATCTCTGCTCTCCCCAGGCACCCAGCCCAACACATCTTGTACGCACTGGAAAGGAACAGCAGCCCCGGCCTGGAGGCTCGCCTATCAGACCCCTTCTGCTTTCAGCGATGAGGAGGAAATAGAGGAAAACTCAGAACTAGATGGGGGACCGCTAGACGGAGGGCCTTTGTCCCCTAGGTGCAGTAATGCCCCTCGCTGGGGTGCCCTTTTACGTCGATGGTTTAATTCTACTTCACCCCGCCAAGCTTGTACCCCTGCCGGATATCTATTCCTCTGTGGTCCACCGCAGAATAAACTACCCTTTGAAGGGAGCCCAAATTCCTCCTTCTCCTGGCCTCTCCGAGCAATGGCCTACCCATGCCTAGACAATGTTCACTTCCGAGGAGAATGCACTTTGGGCCGATTGGGCGCTAAAGGGCTAAGCACCACTGCATATAATAGTGCCACCTCTCAAAACAGACATAACTGGGCACTCAGATTAGTCCTGGCAGGGATTGGGGCGGCCATAGGTCTGGCTGCCCCTTGGGGAGTTTTGCCTATGATGAAACAATCTTAAGAAACCTCACACAGGCCATAGAAAACCTGGTCTCAGAAAACGGTGATGGGAATTCCCCGGTGGTCCAGTGGTCAGGACTCCATGCTTTCACTGCCAAGGGTGCAGGTTCAATCCCTGGTCAGGGAACTAAGATCCTGCAAGATATGCCTGGTGCAGCCAAAAAAAAAAACAACTGGTGATGCCTTTAAGAGGTCTCCAAGAGTCCCCAGATCCTTAGCCAATGTTGTATTTGACAATAACCCTGGATCATCTGGATGAACAAGGGGGTATCTATGCCATGATTAACAACACTTGTAGAACATGCATCAACAACTCAGAGGAGGTTGAAGTAAATACTCAGGAAATTTATGAACAAGTTAAATGGCTTGTTACCAATATGGGTTCAGCTACCCCACTGCCCAAACTATATGGGAGTCAAAGGTTTCATCCTGTTACATTCCTTGGTTCCTGCCGCTCCTGGGCCCTCTAGTGGCCGTAGTTCTTCTGTCATTCAGAGCCTGCCTGTTTAATCTTTAGTTAGATTTGTGTCTTCCATGCTTCAGCAGTTCCAAGTGAGGCTCCTGATGGCCTAAGGATTTAAACCCTAGAAGGTTTAAACCCAAGGATTTAAGTCCTAGAAGGTGACCCTGGTCCCTATAGGTCTTTGGAACAGTCAGCAAGGGACTTCTGCACCTCTCGGCTAGGCTACGGTCTCAGCAGGAAGAAGCTCCAGAAGCAGAGACATTCGGCTCCTTTACCCTTCAGGACAAAGGGTGTAGAACCCCTCAAAGGAAAATGAGATCATCTGGGAGCTTGAGTCATCTTCCAGGACACTTGCCCCTGGACAGCACCTCCTTGAACAGGAAGCTGGCATCCGTAGACTGACCAAGGGGTGCAGCTTCCTTAAACAACATGGTGCTGAAGGCCATAAGTTAACCACAAGTGATTGAAAGCAACCTCACACCTGTGCAGCAGGGCAGTGCTGACCACTACACACCCTTCCTGGTGGCGGTAGTCGGCAAGTCTGCCATTTTGAAGTGCTAATGCAGAAAGCAAAAAACTGCACAATTCATGCTTATGGCACTGCCGAGGAGGATGGACAGACCACCTGAGCCATGCCCCCTGCCTGGACTGCAGATCCATTCCCGCCGTCACCCCATCTAAGGACCCAGGGAGCATTTTGTGAAGGAGCAGGTGGGCAAGGCCACCTGATTCTTGCCTTTGTTCCTTTGTGCTGCAGTGTGAGCCCCCATAAAACCTTGTTGGAAATTCTGATCTGGCCTCTTGTCAATGTCTATTGATTAAAGAGTCCAAGGGCCCAGGTCTGTAGCACTGGGAAAATGAATGACAGCAAAGTGCTAATGCCAAGATGAGGAGGGAAAGTTCTAAAGAGCTGCAGTCGCATAGAGGTGCGGAGATAGCGACAGGATGAAATGACTTCTCTTTATTAAGGCAGTTCCGACCCTTTTGCTTCCCAGGCAAGTTTGGCTGGAATGTAACTGCAAGTCAGTGAATATCCAGATTTTCTGGGCTACGGTGCACGGTTACTGTGTGATCTGCTCCAGCTGCTGGTTTGTGGTGTGGGTGCTGTGCGAAAGGAAGCGTGCAGTCATTCAACCCTGTGTGTGCGGCATGTCTGTGCAGACACATGGACTTTTTATTTCATCGTAACAGTTAACATATTTATATTAACTATGTGGGCTGAAGGGCTTACAAGGAGACACAATGGCACATAGGAGACAGCATGACTTCTGCAAGCTTTCCATGCTGAAGGGTCATTGGCAGAAGAGAATGGCAGTGTCAACTGAGAATACCATCTGGGGGAGCGCTCAGACACGACCAGGGGGCAAGGTGTCCACAGGCTATTGCCCAGTGATGGACAGCTGCTGGTCTACAGCAACTTTTCTGCACTACCTGCCCCCATCCCACCTCCTCCTCTAATGTTCCTGCCATATTCCCCTTAACAATGCATCTGTGGGGCTTATTCAGGATATGACTTTGGGTCCACAGGCCTGGAAGGGAAAGATAAGTACGAAGGCCTCATCAGTAATTTTCCAGAGTGCCAAACCCCTCCCACCAAAACATCACATGCACATGAAAATCCTCAAGACAGAAATGACTCCGGCTTGACACGTCGTGAGGGTTCCAGGAAAGGCCACAGAAGCAGTGTGATGCCAAGATGATGAAAGGCATCTCTCATTGAACGCCTGATGCATACTAAGTTGGTTGTTTGCTGCTGCTGGTGCTAAGTCGCTTCAGTCGTGTCCGACTCTGTGCGACCCCATAGACGGCAGCCCACCAGGCTCCGCCATCCCTGGGATTCTCCAGGCAAGAACACTGGAGTGGGTTGCCATTGCCTTCTCTGAAATTGGTTGTTTATATATATATATAAAACCAAGCCTGTGCTTTTGTCCTCCATTTTACAAATAAAGACACTAATTCTGATCATTAAACCTGTGGAAGGTCACACTACTGAGAAATGGCCAAAGTGGGGATCTTGTGTGCAAGATCACCCTTCTGCCCCACCTCCAGGAATCACTGAACAGGAGGAGCTCAGGAAAGCAGATTGGAATAATGAGAGAGGATTCTGCAGATGTTTCGAGTGGAAAAGAGACCCATTCTAGTGAGCCTTGCTTGTCTCCTTTCCTCTTTTTGAAGTGGTTTAGGAATGACTGCTTAGGACTAGTTCTAGACTTGAAGAGAGGGGGGCCTTGTTAACTTCTGTGGAACTCAGCCCTCCTGACCAAAGGCAGCAAGGTTGAGAAGCATTATTCAGGAAAAATCCATGCCTTTAGCCCCAGCATCTGCTGTGATGTAGCCCTTGGAAGTCTGAATGCAGGGGTACTTTCTCACATGGATCTGGCCCAGGTGTGGGGCTGGAGGGGGCGAGGGGAGGCAAGCAGTGCAGCCTGAGACCCTGTCCTTGAACACTCAGCCTTCTTAGAAAGCTTCCAGCTGGATCAGCTAACCACACCCTGCTCTGTGAGCAGACAAAAGTACTTGGGAATTTTTTTTCCTTCATCTCCATAATCGCTGTTAAAGGTTTTGGTGGTTGTAGAGAAGTAAATATGAAACTTGGGGGGATGGCTTATTAGTCAGTGCTCTTCAAACTTTTTAGCTATAGAAGCTGGGCATTTTAAAGCAGAATTTTGAAAGGAATCACAATATTTAAAACATGAGCAATATCACTGTCAGCTCAAACAATTTATAAATATCTGCTTATAAAAAGAAACCACCTCAACTGAATCAGGGAGCCATAATTACACAAACCAGTCATTTGCACAACTCCCTGAATCACCTCCTAGAAGACAGAAAACACTGAGCCAAGTTAACCCAGGACGTGGACCTTTGGTCAAAAGAAGGAAAATGGCCCCAAGCTCAGGCTAAGTACCTGCTCAGAGTATGTCTGCTCCAACCACCTGGTGGCAGCTTCCCTGGCAGCCGCTGGCATTTGTAAGGCGGCTGTGGGATAACCAAAACCCTTTGTTGTGCCACCAGTGCTCTTCCAGTCACTTTATTTTCCAGTGACCCCTCCCCCTCCAAAATAGGCCCCTGGAAAATATGATGGTGACCAGCTACAGGGGAAGTAATGACTCTGATAGCAACTTAACCTGGACCAGTGTAAAGTGCTTCATTTATGTGTAGAACAAAGCTCCAAGGTTATTTCCTCTACCATTGAGGCGTGTTAGGAAGTAAGGGAGCCCACTCCACCTTGCGATTCATTGTAAGTATACATCCTAAACTGCACTTGTTTGCAGAACGTTCTAGAATACTTTAATGCCTTGAACTGTTTGTAAGCAACGAGTGGTAACTTAGGTTTAAAGATACAACAAGTGAATAAGGGAACTTAAGAGTTGAAAATGTGGCCAAGATTCATTCCCTACCAATCCAGTTAATTTTTTAAAAGCCTTAAATAACATAAGCAATCTCAGTAGTCTTATATTTTAGTGATTTTCTGAAATATTCACTGAAGTGTCAAATGTACATGCAAAAGCCATTGCTTCATTGCCTGTGAAACAGATGAATACCTTCACCTAGAAAGAAATCATCAGTCCAGCCAAGGATTATTGGTTAGTATGGAATCTGTACTGAATAGAAGTCTCAGTGCCAGCCACCAAAAATCTAGTGTCTCTAAAAAAGACTTTTCAAAAGCCAAGTCACCTTAATTTCAGGCCACCTCCTAACATTGCTGAGGAAACCAGGGTACTAACCTGCAATTTTGACTGAGTTTGCTACCCTCCAGGCTTCACAGCCCACTGCCCACTAAGATGTAACACATTTGTTAGAAACAAAAGCTTTTTCTAGGAAGGAGAAGATGTTTAGCACTGGAAAATACTAGGACCAAGGCTCACCTGGTGGCAGAAAGCTCCGGGGCAGGGAATTCCAGTCCCAGTTCAGCTCCTGACATGATGTGACTGAAGGGACGTTGGGCTCACCGCCCAGTGAATTGACAACACAGCCGACTTCACAAAGGGGCCAGGATGTGGGGCAGACAAAGGACAGCACTTTTCCCATTTCAAGATGGGAAGACATTAAAAAGAAAAAAAGTGGGCACGCACAGCCTCATGTGAGATGTCCCCACACGCCTCTGCCGTTTTAACTATCAGGGCATGGTGTTCAGTCATGTCCAACTCTGCGAGTCCATGGACTATGGCCCGCTAGGCTCCTCTGCTCATGGAATTTTCCAGGCATGAATACTGGAGAGGGTTGCCAACCCAGGGATCAAACCCACATCTACATCGCCTGCTTTGGCAGGTGGATTCTTTTCCCACTGTGCCACCTGGGAAGCCCATTAACCATCAGTGACTTATTCAGTCTCAGTCACAATACTTCTGTTCAGGTTACTCTGGATTCCCTAACCTTGACTTTGACCTCTGATGGTGAGCCCTGACTGAGCTTTCCGACAACCATTTAATCTGCCTCCCAGCTCACCCTGCATCCCCAGGACCCCAGGCCTGGCTTGCCCAGGATAAAGGGCACACCTCTCTCTGACCACCCCCTCTTCCCACGTGCAGCCTACACACTGTAATAATGTCCCTTGTGTGTCATAACTAGGTCGTGACCTTTCTCGGGCCATATGTCACCTCCTCACTTCTCTCAGACTCCCAGTGCTCTGTACATAAGACAGTTCAATATACACCCCCAAATGGTCACTATCTGTTAGACCTGTCGTTCTCCAATGGTATGGAGAATGTTTTCCCAACTCAACAGATTAGTGCTTTCCTTAATCAATAAACATTTCACTACCATACAAACACCATTAGCAGAAAATATCATTCTGGCTTAGTGCATGTCCTTATTACATCATGATTTAAATTTGAAAAGGCCCCTGAGATGTGGGTTTGATTCCTGGGTCAAGAAGATCCTCTGGAGGAGGAGGGCAACCCACTCAGTATTCTTGCCCCAGAATCCCATGCACAGAGGAGCCGGGCAGGCTCAGTCGTGTCCGACTCTTTGCAACCCCATGGACTGTAGCCCACCAGGCTCTTCAGTCCATGGAATTTTCCAGACAAGAATACTGGAGTGGGTTGCCATTTCCTTCTGCAGGGGATCTTCCCAACCCAGGGATCACACCCGGGTCTCCCGCACCGCAGGCAGATGCTTTAACCGCTGAGCCACCAGGGAGTGCCTCTGTATGATGATTACACATGGAAACAGCAATGTCTCACTGATGTGGCATTATAGGAAGGGGTCCAGGCCATTTAAGTGAACTTCCTGGGTAAGTGAAAAGATCTCCTTAAGGAGCCTTTGAAAAGTTTCACCATTTTTGATAGCACTCTTCATTTCAGAAATCATAATATAATCAAACGCTTCAGTACTTACATATTTATCAGTGGCTGTTTTTCTAAAATATATATAGATGTCTGCTTCTTTGTAAATGGCAAATCAGACATAATTTAAGTTTTTCATTACATTCCAAAGCATCATTAAATATACATTATTGAATATTATAATAATCCAGTGCTAGTTTTGCTTCTTAGAATTCGTCTCAGCCAGATGACACACTATTATTTCACCTGCTGGTCCCTTCTAATTCACTGCTTCTGATCCACAGGCTTCCCAGGTGGCTCAGTGGTAGAGAATCCACCTGCCAGTGCAGGAGATGTGGGTTTGATTCCTGGGTCAAGAAGATCCCCTGGAGGAGGAGGGCAACCCACTCAGTATTCTTGCCCCAGAATCCCATGCACAGAGGAGCCTGGCAGGCTACAGTACAGAGGGTCGCAAAAGAGTCAAACACAACTTAGTGACTAAATAAGCAATCTCCTCCAGACCAGCACACCAGGAAATCAGACTCAGGAGTAAGAAACGTGTTTGTGCACTGCTGGTAGGAATGTAAACTGGTGCAGCTGCTATATAAACTAGTATGGTGGTGCTGGTTTAGTCGCTAAGTTGTGTCCGACTCTTGCAACCTCATGGACTGTATCCTGCCAGACCCCTCTGTCCATGGGATTCTCCAAGCAAGAATACTAGAGTGGGTTGCCATTTCCTTCTCCAGGGGAATTCCACCAAAATAAAAATAGAATTATTGTATGATTGAGCAATCCCACTTCTGAGTATACTCCCCCCCAAAATTTGAAGGCAGGGTTTCAAAAAGATTTTTGTACATTCGTGTTCACAGCAGCAGCATCTACAATAGCCAAAAGGTGGAAGCAACCTAAGGGTCCGTCGACAGGTGAGTGGATAAACAAAATGTGGTGTATACCTACAGTGGAATATTTCCCAGCCTTACAAAGGCTGAATTTCCCCTTGAGAATCTCTATGTTGTCCTGGGCCTAGTGAGTTTTCTTCCCTCTCAGGCTTTCCCCACCAGGCCATGACCTCTTCATGTCATGACCGACAGCTCACCCTGGTCCCTCCCTCTCTCAGTTCCTAGGAGGGTGAAAAGAAGAGAGAAGGAAATTGAGTAGGGGAAGATGGGGTGCAGGGGAAAACCATCTTGAGGGGACTAGCAGGGGAGACCTAACAGCCCCTCATCCCCTCTTTTGTGCTAGGCAGTGGGCACATGAACAGGTATATATTATGACGCAATCTTATAAATGAGTGAAATTGAGGCCTGTTTCCAAAAGGTGAAATTAAGTGAAGAGAAACAAGGGCACTGCTCTGTGTTCATTATTCTCAGATTAACTCTTTCCTAATTTTTCTCAGGGGGAGCAACAGGTAGGGAGAGGCTGTTAAAAAAAGGAAGAAAGGAAATTCTGACATACGCTACATATGAACCAACCTTGACATTGTGCCAAGTGAAGTAAGCCAGTCACAAAAAGACAGGTATTTTAAGATTCTACTTATATATGTGAGGCACCTGGGAAATCAAATCATAGATACAGTGGGAGCACAGAGTCCTAACTTTAGGACCACCAGGAAATTCCCATTATGATTAAAATTTTAATTTTGATCTCTCATCAACATCTGGGTGTATCTGCTTAGTTTTTCTTTCTGTTACAGATTAAGGAATGGAATGGGAGAGACTGAATGTACACAAACCCAGTGGCCAGACCATCAGAGCAATAGGCTGACCCACGACCTGCAGCCACCTGCCCGGGAGACCAACCCCTTATCTATAGCAACCAGCCCAAGAAGCCAGCCTCCTTTAAATCAAACTTACAGGAAGCAAGATTGCTGTCTCTAGCAACAAGCCTGGAAGCTAAATAGTAACTTCTGTAACAATTGGCCTCAGATGGCTAGGGCTTGATTAATAACTGACACACCTTCCTAATTTTGCCCCTGCTTCCAATTTAAAGCCAATCAGAGACAGTCAAATCTGACCCCCAAGCAATCACGTAAGATCCCCGGTTCTAGGTTTTCCACCCTCAGCTGCCCCCTGCCACCAGCCTCTGGTCAGGCACACCTGAAACCTCCCTTTCTCCATCTTACAAAGTTTTCCCACGCCTTGCCCACCTTTGAGTCTCCACCGAAACACCAGTGATGGTGGCTGGCCCCCTTACTATCGCAAACTCAGAATAATGGCGTTTGCTTTTCTCATTTTGTTCGTTGCTCTTTATTTCTGCAGATGTCTAGTTTCTACTGTGTAATGGCAAAACACTATTCAACTTTCTGCAACACTTAACTGCAAAAACATAACTGTTACAACCCCAGTTTCCTAGCAAGTTCTTTCATTATTACAGTGCTGAAAATTTTGACAGTGGGTAGTCATTTGGAAAAATTCTTTTAGAACAGTTCTTTTGCCACTTAGACTCTTCTATGATGCTTCAGCCACTGAGAAACAGAGAACAGCTGTTTGTTCTGTTTGTTCTAGTGTTTGCGGATGGCTGGAGTGGCCCCAACAGATGACCTCCGAATAGCAGGGATATTTGTCCATCTTGCTTGAGAATGTACATGTGTTACTGAGTCCAAGCTTGTACTGCTCACTGCATGACAGACCAGTACGTCAAGAGATGAGCTGCTGGGGTGAGGAAAAGCAACTTTAAGAGGGAAGCCAGAAGCCTGAAAAAAATAACGGATGTGTTCCAAATAGGCAGCTAGTCTGGAGTTAGCATTCAGGCTTCTTTTATACTAACAGGGGAGGGCGTAAAGTCAGACATTTCCTGTTTCCGGTCAGCCTTCAGAAGGGATGTGTTAATTTCTTTCTCCCTGAAGTCATTCACAGGTGGGCCTGGTCAGGATGTTTCCTGGGAGCTAAACAAAGGTGTTTTAGCTTAATGCTTATTACCTGGGAGGCAGGGTTCCCAGAGATGGGCCATTATGTATGATTTAAGTTTATAGGCAATGTCCCTTCAGTGATTAACTTGTAATAAAATTAAAGGTAGGATGCATTTCTGTTTGCTTGGATCTGAATAACTACTGGCTAAACATCAGGTGTTAGAAAGTACTTGATAAAGCTGGCTTCACTGTCATGCTGAAAAATCGGAATGGATATTATTTTTTAGTTAGGTGATGTCCTTCTCTCCCTGTACCTCCATGTACATGACCTCCCTATGCCCTGTTGGTAGCATCTATTTGTTTCAGGCAGAATTATGATTCTTCTAGAAGACAAAGAAAACATGTTATGTTTGTGCTGTCTAGCCTTTGCTATCGAGAATTTTTAAGATCACAAACTTTGCAAATCAGGCTTTCAAAAGAGAAAGGACTTTCTAAATCCCAAATGTTCTGTCTTTGTATTTCCAGAGGCAAACCCAGGCTGGCTGGTACATTGTTACAAGAGCTTGATTTTTAACACTAATGATCTTGTGGGAAAATGCAAGGGTAAAACAGAAGTTTACTTTAAACCAGAGTGCCAGGGAGTCCCTTGAAACAGGAAAGGAAAATAGAAAAATCCCATCTCTTCCAGGTCTGGGGAGAGGAAGCACCAGCAAAATGAATTGGTTCGCCCTCTAGTCAGAGGACTGCCGGGAAGGTAACATCCCAGTGGTGGAGAGAATGGAGCTTGGCGATGTCCTACAGTGCTTTCCTGGTATTTGATTCTGGTTTGCAGTTTTAGGTTTGGTGCATTACATCACGAGTCTTAGGGCTTGCCACCTGGGTATTTCCTGTGAGTTTGCACCTTCTCCCTTCTCTTCCCCATCTCCACTCATGGCAAATGGGAAATGTTTAACACAAAGCATACTTTTGTTGAAAAGCATAGGTTGCTTGATACCTTTTTTAATTGGATACGTTGATTATGTTTTGAGGGAATTAAAAGAAAAACCCATCTCTTTCAGAACAGTGATTCTCAAATAGGGTTCATTTTGACGTGCCTTTGAGACTAAGCGGACCCGGGGATGGGCTGTTATTTCTGTGTAACAATTTGGCTCCATCTAGTGGACTACAAGGAGATTCAACCAGTCCATTCTAAAGGAGATCAACCCTGGGATTTCTTTGGAAGGACAGATGCTGAAGCTGAAACTCCAATGCTTTGGCCACCTCATGCGAAGAGTTGACTCATTGGAAAAGACTCTAATGCTGAGAGGGATTGGGGGCAGGAGGAGAAGGGGACGACCGAGGATGAGATGGCTGGATGGCATTACCGAGTCGATGGACATGAGTTTGGGTGAACTCCAGGATGGACAGGGAGGCCTGGCGTGCTGTGATTCATGGGGTCACAAAGAGTCGGACACAACTGAGCGACTGAACTAAACTGAACTGAGTGGTCAGTTTGGGAATTTTCATAGGCTCTCATCTGTTCTTTAATAGCAATAGCGTGTGCTTTCCTGTCTTGACTCTGCAATCCCATGGACTGTAGCCCGCCGGATCCTCTGTCCATGGGATTCCCCAGGCAAGAATACTGGCGTGGGTTGCCATTTCCTCCTCCAGGGGATCATCCCGATCCAGGGATCAAACCCGTCTCTTGTGTCCCCTGCACTGGCAGGCTGATTTTTTTACCACTACTGCCACCTTTAAAACTCTTCAAACATAGTCATTTTTCTTAGGAAGGTTTGGGGGGGCATAACTGACTAAAATTAAGAGAATATATGCATTTTTAGCAAATATGACAGTCATTTTTTGAAGAATGACTGTGGTTTTTTTTCAAGTGGATAAGAAATTTTTATATTTTAAACTTTTTATTTTATACTGAAGTGTAGCCACTTAACAATGTTGTGGTAGTTTCAGGTGCACAGCAAAGGGACTCGGCCATACATACACATGTTATCTATTCTCCCCCAAACTTCCCTTCTATCCAGACTGCCATATAACATTTTTTGAAGAATGACTAAGGTTTGTATATATGATTGACAGGCTTAGCAAATAAAAATACAGGGTACTCAATAAAATTTAAATTTCAGATTAAAAATAGTTTTAGTATAAAATTTAGTAAAAAAATTTTTAGTATAAGTATGCTTCAAATACATTAATCTGGCAATTTATGTATTTCTATCATATTTTGCATCTCATTTAACAAATGAGAATTCTGAGGATGAAAGGCTCAAAAAAATTCAAAAGTATTTTTCCCATTTTACTATGGCTTGTCCTTTTTTCTTTAGAAATTTTCGTCAAGTTTCCAGAAGAAATCAGATCAGAGTCTGATCAGATAACACTTCAGTTTAAGCTCCAAGTATCCTGAGACACCTTTGTTTTAACTTGACCAGGTGGAATGATCACCATGCAAGGTCCCAGGGGACCCTCAGCCTCTCCCTGAAGCTTCCCCACCTGGCCCCTCGGGCACACCTGTGGGTTCCAGTCGTTTGTGAGGACACAGCTACCACACGAGGGCAATCTTTATCATGGAACTCAGCCCAACGACAGGCTGCTGCAGCTTCTCTCCTGCAACTCCAGACTGTCATCATAAAATACAGGGGGACTTCCCTGGTGGTCCAATGATTAAAACTCTGTGCTTCCACTTTCCACAGCAAGGGGCATGGGTTTGGTCCCTGGTCAGGGAACTAAGATCCCCGAAACTGTGTGGTGGAGCCCCTCAAAAAATTCTCTCCTAGTTTTGATGAAATCCCAAATTACAAATGATATCTTACCATTCTTTATATCACAGGAAGCAAAATAAAAGCAAGTTAGTTCACTATAAATGGGTATGAACCATCTTAGTGGGGTGGTGGCGATGCTCTAACTTCTAGATTGTGGTGATGTTTACACAGCTAAAAGTCATTGAACTGTACACTTGAACTAGATGAACTGCAGCATGTGAATTCATGCGCAACAAAGTTGCTGCCACATGCCAAATTCATTGCAGTACATTTTATGACCACTGTGGTCATAAAATGTGCCAAGACAAACGTGAAGGATTTTCCCATAAACCTATCTCCAAAGAGAACATCACCAACCACACTGACTATGGCTGCCTCTCACCACAGAAGTTCCTGTGTCCTGGGCCTCAGGGGTTTGAAATTACCAAGCACCAAAGTCAGGTAGCAGGAATAAGGAAATATTTTCAAATATTTGCTTATGCAAATCTACAGTGATCGTAGCTATCAAATCATTTAACCCATGATATTTGCTGAAGCTGAAACTCCAATACTTTGGCTACATGATACAAAGAACTGACTCATTGGAAAATACTCTGATGCTGGGAAAGATTAAAGGCAGGAGGAGAAGGGAACGACAGAGGATGAGATGGTTGGATGGCATCATTGACTCAGTGGACATGAGTTTGAGCAAGCTCCAGGGGTTGGTGAAGGATAGGGAAGCCTGGTGTGCTGCAGTCCATGGGGTTGCGAAAAGTTGGACATGACTGAGCAACTAAACTGAACTGATATGCAATTCAGTGAAAAACCTCACACCACAATAATCTTCAATAAGAAAACTAGAAATTCGGTCCTATTGGAAATATTAAAGTCCTTTAAAACTGGTTTTGGACTAGTTATATGTTCTGTTATATAATCTTTAATTTGTATAGCTATTATATTATACATTAAAACTGTAAATTTAAAAGTAGAATTTTAAAAATTTCCATCTAATTATATAAAAATCAATAAAACTATTCAAATAACAAGTTTGATTTTAAAAATCAGATAAAATAATCAATAAAACTTTTCAAATAACTAGTTAACATGGAGAGAAATCTTCTAAAAGGAGTATAGTCTCTCTTACTCATGACTAATTTAGTTCTTTGAAGAAGTAAAATCAATAAGTCGGGTTATGGGAAGGTAAATCTAAGGCATTGAAAACCACAGTGGTTTCTGGGCTGACAGTACTTCCTTTTACTCAGTGCAGCCGTGTTAAGATTGAGCAAGGCAGAGACTTATGAGCTGGAAAATTTTCAGTCACATTTTGAGCATATTCATAAATAACTGTAAGTGAAGTAACATTTGTCTAAATAAAGTTTTCAGGTGTCAAAATCTTCACCTACATGATCCAGATCAAAGTAGACACCCCTTCCTTCATTAAGACCAGTTTCAGTTTAAGGCCATTTTGCTCATGAATTCTGTACCACATGTCAGAGATGGATGGATCCACCAAGGTCCTGCAGCCTCCCACTGTTTCAGGGGTCACAAGGGCAAATGTTTTGTCAGAAAACTATGCTTTCTCCAAAAGCTGGTTAAAAATCCAGTTTATAAAAAAAGAGAGGCATTGTGGTAATGGAGTTAAGAGTTCTGAGTATTTCTAATCTCACCATTCCCAGTAACTATCGACCTTTAAATAAATCAACCTGAAATCTGGTTTCCTTGTCTATGAAATGAAAGTAGTAAGTTACACCTTTATCACTTCTTTTTAGCTTGAGGATTCTAGTCCAGTGTGTAAGTCTGCAGCTTTGATATTCCAGCATCTAATCCTAAATCTGTAGTACCATTTTCTCCTGACTGGCTTCATGGATTTTAAACACCAGAGAGAAATGGATGCATGCTCTCAAACGGGTAACCAGCAAGAGCCTCCTGAATAGCACAGGGAACTCTGCTCAGTGTTGTATGGCAGCCTGGATAGGAGGGGAGTTTGGGGGAGAGTGGATACATGTCCATGTATGGCTGAGTCCCTCTGCTGTGCACATGAACCTATCACAACAATGTTAATTGGCTACATTCCAATATAAAATAAGTTTTAAAAAGAAATGGATGCATGCTCTTGTTCATCACGACAGGAAGGGTTTGGGTGTTCTTAAGTCTACCCAATGGGACCACAGAGCTGTCTCCAGCCACCACCCACCTGGCCAGCACATATGCCCTCTGGCCACCTTCTTGCTTTGGGTCCGGGCTCCCTTGCTCCCTGCCAGGTTTGCTCTCGGCCCTGAGCCCTAGCAGTTGTGTGACCTCGGGCAAGTCACTTACCCTCTCCAAGTCTACTTCCTCATCTGCAAGATGGGGATGATGGTAAAAGCACCAATTCTGATGAGAATTAGGTGGGATAAGCCCCGTATGGCATGCAGTTTGGTGCCGGGCACAGGGACAGCACTCAGTAAATGGCAGCCATTACTTTGGATAACAGCTGTGCGGTTGGAGCCTCCACAGGACTCAGGATGTAACAGAAGAGCCCGTGAAGTGCCAGTGTTGCCACGGGCCCTGACCCTCTCTCCTTGCAGACCCTTTCTCACTTGTAGCGACGAACATGCTGCCCTTCTCCGCAGGTCTCTTTCCAGAAACCTCTCATCACAGCCCTGAGTATGGCACAGCGATCTGAGGAAACAGGAGGCATCATCCATGAATCTCTTTCCCAAAAAAGAAGCTGGTGACCGCAGATGCCTCCCGGGTGATGGGAGCCAGGGATGGGAAACAGACTTTGCCCTCTATACCTTTGTATCCTTTGAGTTTTGAATCTCAAATATGTCTTACCTATATTAAAAACTAAAGTTGATTTCTGAAAAGTAAAAGGATACAGTTTATTTTTTAAAGGTGACACCTTCCCTCTGGACTGTTGGGGAGCTGAAAGTCGAGCCTCACAGGCTTCCTCATCCCCTGTCCCCAACCTCAGGGCTGTGGGCAGAAGCCATGGGGCACAGAGGGGAGGAGGAAGGGTGTTAAGCTCAGGCTCTGACTCTTTCTGCACAAAGGTCCAAGGAATTCATAGATTCGGAGCAAAGCTTTATCTCCAAATCTGATTGATGGCCCAGGAAAGATAAAGATCTGGATTAAAAGCAAGAACATGGACTCCCTGGTGGTTCAGTGGTTAAGACTCCACACTCCCAAAGCAAAGGTCACTGGTTCAATCCCTGGTCGGGGAACTAAGATCCCTCGGCCAAACAATTAAAAAAAAAAAAAAAAGTAAAAACAAATGGTAATGAAGTGTGTGCAGTGCAACCCACACTGAGGTTTGGTACTATTTACGAACAGACATTTTTTTTAAATAAGGAAATCTGAAAAAAACAAAAACTTCTATCTTCCTGAACACTAAGACTGGCTTAGGAATAAGAAGGGTTGCATTTTATTTAAGCACATACAACCTGCTGTAACAGAGTGCAAGGTTGCTTTTGTTTTATTCGTTTTCCATCTTTGATGAGCTTCCCTGGTGGCTCAGATGGTAAAAATGTCTGCTTGCAATGTGGGAGACCTGGGTTCAATCCCTGGGTGAGGAAGATCCCCTGGAGAAGGAAATGGCAACCCACTCCAGTACTCTTGCCTGTAAAATTCTATGGATGGAGGAGCCTCATAGGCTACAGTCCATGGTGTTGCAGAGTTGGACTAAGCGATTTCACATCTTTGATGGAATTATGTGTGCGTGAAGAGACTTACCTTAAATCTCGTCATAAGTCATCACACAGTACCCTGTGGCAAAATAAATCTTTGAAGTACAAACACTGTGTTAACAATGGTTTGTGTTTAAAAAAATACATTTGGAATTCTGAAATGTATGAATATGAAATATACTTAGGGGAAAATGGATTTATAGAGAAGCTTACCCACAAAGCATAAAGATTCAACTGTGCCATGCTTGAGTAGCTGGCGTGGGGTTGGGTGTCTCTAGGACCACCTCAGCTGCTGCGAAGCTTGTGAAGTGCTGATAACTCAGCAGGGCTGGCTGAGTTTCCGGGGGAAGCCTGTGCCGCACATGTGCCCAAATCACACCATTATTTTTGGTTGAGGACTAGAAAAGCAGTGTGTTGGTTTCAAGAGTCCTCATATTTTAAAAATGTACTTTAGGCACAAAGGCCCAGCCTTACTGGACATAAGAGCTGATGAAGGAAGCAGAGAGGTGAGGCTGCTGATACAAATGGTGCTACTTTGGGTAAGTGCAGAGCTCCTGGCCACACACCCAGCAATGTCCTCCCTCTATTCTTCCGTTCCGAGCAATTTCATGTCACAAGCCACGCAGTTAAATCTGACAAGGTGGTGTAATCCTCCAACCTAGGGTCAACGATTTCTATTTCCAATAGTCCAGGTGCAGACACGCTTAGAAGAGTACAGTCACAGACACAGTGACAGCTCTGGATTCCACGCAGCCCTGCTGCACGAGACAAGCAATGTTCACACAGCTTCCAACTTACCTGTGGCTCCATCCACCAGGAGGCTGCAGGCAGTATCTGCTAATACTGGGTGGAGAGCTAGCACACTGTGCTAATCTAGCAGCAAAAGACGAGGTTCCAAGGTACAAATCAGATGAGCCAGAATCTGGGGAAGTCCTGTGCGGCTCCAGCCTCAAGTCCCACCAAGGTCCCCAACTCCCAGCCAGCTGCAGCCTTGCACATCACCAATATGGGAGACCCCATTAGCTGCCCACACCTGGCTCTTCCGGAATCCAGTTCTATTCAACACCAATTGGCCGTATGCTTCACAGAAGCTGGCTGCCCTCCCAGCCCCAGAGGTTGCATCCTCACTAGGAATCCAGAGCTTTTAACTCCACCCTCCAGGCCAGTGAGCAGCTGCGGAAGGAGGTGACGATGAGCGTCTGGCAGGTGAGACTCAGCAGGTTAGACTCAGCTGGTGAGACCTGCAGGTCTTCTGTGCAGGTTTTCTTTGCTCTGAAGACAGGACAACCAGAAGAGGTGCTGCTGGCTGCCCTCTGGTGCCTGTATCCAGACAACGATACCAGGATTGGGAGACCAGCCTACATAGGGAGCCGATGCTCATGAGGTCGTGTTGAGCCACTGAATCTCCCACTGAATATCTGGGCCTGGTGTCTCATGAGATGATAACATTTCCTCATGTTTAAACCACTGGGGAAAAGGAGGGGCATTGGCTATCTGGGGGTCCCAAGTAGTCAGATGCAATCTCCTTCCCCTGAAATGACAGAGTGGGGTACACATGTACATGCACAGCCTCTGTCGAACCAAATGGACTCCCCCGCCATGACTGCTAACTTCACCTCCTCCATCTCCTTGACTCTTCTCCTAGGAGGGGGTGTCTGCTCTGTACCCCATCTGGATACACACACCCCCACCACTGCATTTCCAGTCACTCCCAAGTCTGCCTCCTTCAGGAAGACCCCATCTGGCTCTGCCCACATCTGCCTCCCATTCTGACCTACTGCACCTCCAGCATCAACTTTTTTACGCCCTGTCTGCCGATCCCTGGGTCACCCTCTCAGTGTCCACACTTCTGAACATACATCTCATTTACACGGACTCTGAGCGACTGAATGAAAGGTTGAGTGATGGAGTGAATGATACCTGCATGAGTACCAAGCACCCTTCTGCTTCACTTGAAACCTGGGGTTTTACTTTCCTCGTTTCTTTCTTATCTTCCTTCCTCACCTTACTTCTCTGTAGAATGAGACAAACATTGAGATAAAAGAGATTCAGAGCTCAGGCTCTGATGGGTGGATTAAGTATTTCTAGAGAAAGCCACAAACAGTGTGCCTCGCCTCCTGGGAGTTACAGATAAGGGATGATGACGTGGGGTGGCACTAAGATGCCACCCAGCAGCCTCCCGTCCTGCACCCCACACTCCTCCACACAGTAGCCAGCTCCACTGCTGAAACTGGGGGAGGGGCAGCCTTCACAGGTCGGGAGTTACAGCAGAAACTAAGGTGAGTCCAGCCCAGAGGAGGCCTTCAGCAGACGTCCCACGAGTGAGTATCTTGTGGTCAGGGCTTTGGGCTTACACGTGTCTTCGAGGTTTTTTATTATAAAAGCAGGATGAGATGTGAATACCAGTAATAACCCACCCGACGTAATGAACCTCATCTGAAAGTGCTGACTCAAAAGTGTTTGATCTACAAGTAGCTGTCTTGAAGTGAAAAATAAAACCTTAGAGTTGTCTTAGATTTTCCTTTAAAATTCCTTTGGTGGGACTTCCCTGGTGGTCCAGTGGTTAAGAATCTGCCTTGCAATGCGAGGGGCTTGGATTGGATCCCTGACCGGGGAACTAGGATCCCACAGTCTGTGGGGCAACTAAGCCCATTTGCTACAACTAGAGAGTCCATGAAGCAGCAAAGCATCCCGTGTGTCGCAACAAAGCCCTGATGCAGCCAAACAAATATTTTTAAAAAACAACAAAAAACCAAACCCTCCCATGGTTGTTAGCCATAACTCAAAATAGAGGGTCACCAGCAGGAGATTTCCAGACCGTGTGCAGAGAGGCCTAGTGCATCACCCCAGCTGAATCTCTCAGAGCTACTCCGCTGTATACGGCTAAGCCCTGGGGCTGGGTTTCTGAGACGACGGCAGAAAGGACACGTGGCAGAAAACACGGCCCACTGTGGAAATCGGCAGAGGAGCCCGTGAAGGTCTGCAAATACAATTCGAACTTGTAACTCGGCACAGGTATTAAAATATGTGTCACCTTTCATCACCTTAAGAGCAAACCGACACTAAAAGCTTCTGAAGATCTATTATATTACACCATAGAGTAAAACCTGCAGTCAATGTTCGGATAGTTAAAAGAGCACCAAACACTACAAAGTGTAACCAACATGGTTCTATTAGAAACTGTTGTCAACTCTGGCATTCAAAGACAGCAATACAATATTTTCTTTACAAAGCAACCAATATAAAAATCTGCAAATGCCATAAATTCATTTATAGGCTATTATTTTTCACATAGGCATGTCACTAGATTCTTTCCATTCCTTCTTTCTTTCCATTCTCTCCTGAGGTATTTTTTTGTGGTTTATTTTTATTGTACTGCTGGATGCATTTATCTTTGATCACCCTTTCCTAAAATGATTTTTAAAGATCTGCAAAAAATTTTTATTGCATAGGACACTATTCATGACACAGATTGGGAACTGCAAATATGTGGCATTGGAACAAGTCTTACAAATATTGCATTTTAAGAATCTGTTACAGACTTTTTTTACAGTTTGTCTCTTTTTAAAAAAAACTGAAGTTACAGCTAAGAGTTAACTACGTACAGTGAAGCAGTTTGGGAATGTTAGAGATTAGAAAATACACTGAATGATACAAAGGAGAAAAAAAAGCCATAATTCTTGCCGGCTATATATTGTATTGCCTTCAAAAGCAACTGTACAGGTTGTAATCAGTTCATAGTTAAATATTTCTACTAATCTGTTTTGGGAGAGCAAATGTCTTTCAAGGTTTCCAGTTCCTCTATAAGCTTCTTGTTTTGAACTTCCAGCACTGCGACTCGACTCTCCAGACACTTGACATATTCTTTCTTTCGACGTCGACATTCTTTAGCAGCTTCCCTGAAAGAAAATAGAAAGCAAAAGGGCAAACAAAACATTTTTTCGCATGCACGCTACTGACAAGGAGGCTGAAGGAGGCTTGGGAAGTGTGATCATGGTGGCGTTCCCCATCCTGGGACAAGAGGTCTCATTCAATGTCAAACACTAAAGCCAAACTGGGTTCTCAAGGGTCACTGGGGTCCCTTCCACAAGTCATTCCGCAAGGCAATTAGTAGCATGGCTGCACCTCCTGCCTTGATTAGAGTTCAGAGCAAACAAGGTCCAAGTCAAAGACAATTACTCTGCTTTATGGCAATAAAGATCTTTGAGGGCCTTGAGTTCCTCAATGAGGGTCTTGTTTTGGTTTTCAAGCACAGCCACGCGGTTTTCAAGACACTTGACATATTCTTTCTTCTTCCTGCGACACTCCCGGGCAGCTTCCCTGGAACCAACACAAGGCAAGTGACAAGGGGAACAACCTCTCAGCGCAGTCCAGAGCGGCCCCCCGGGTTCAACCGCCAGGCGGTCCTCGGTCAGCTCTGGACAGAGCAGCACGACAGCTGTGACCAAGCATGTGCCTGGGCGTGTGGCCACCCTCAGCCAGCAGGAGCGATGGCAGAGCGACAACTGGCCCGGCATCTGTGGTACAAGGTGTTTCCTGAGGGCACACGGCCCATGGTCACAGGGACCAGAAAGGTTTTCAGTAACCAAAACGATAGGAACACATCCCCACATGAATTCCCACCGGAAACAACAACAAAAATTACAGATCTGTTCAATTCTCTTAACTATCTTTGTCCACCAAAAGCCACATGTTCTAACACAAGTTAACTTTGATCAAAAATGATTAGAACAATTAGTCCTCAGCAACCTTAAACCTCAGTATGGGAGGTTTTCATTCTTCAAGACTAAATTTCAGTTAAGACAAGATCAACTGGGATGGCAAGCAATAATTTCTTGGCTGGAAAATCAACACGGATAAGAATAACAGGTCATGCACATTTTCATAGACCAAAATTAAAGGGACTCGGCTTTCGAAAATTAAAGGAGAGAAGAGAGGGTACAGAAATACATCCCTCAGTAATTCAGACAACTTAAACCCAGAAAGGTGAGACTGCCATGACAGAGATCATGGAAAGGACATGAGACACACATCTGCAAACCAGGACTGAACGTAGTGCAGACAGGCCCAGAGGAAGACCAGACCAGCAGCCAAAGCAACACACGGAAATGAACCCATGAGCGGAGTGAGTTATTTTCATGCGTAGCTCCACCAAAACACAACGGACACAGCCAACATTTTCTCTCTTTTTTTTTTTCTAGGGGGGAGGAGGTGGCAACCATGTCATTTAACTCCTCTGCAGAAGATACCCTTTGATCACAGCTTAATTTTGGAGCATTCCTTTGAGAAGAACTGCCATTCGGGTACTCATCGTACCAAAAAGCCTACGTTGAAACAGATAATTCAAATATGTAAACAAAAGTTGTGTCGAATGTCTAATTACCAGCTACGGTAATGCCAGTTACTCTGCCGCAATGCTGAACTAGGACTGACGTGTGCAACACACTTGGCCGATTCTGTTTTAATGTTTGGGGGTAGTTGACACTAACAACTGGTTATCTGTGTTTTCTCTGTGGGAAGTAAGGGTCAGCAGAAGAAAGACCTTGAAATCCCAATGATCCGCAGGAAGAGATCAAGCCTTACCGCCTAGCTGAGAACAATGCCGTCGCCCTGTGAATTTAAGATGTTCTCAGACTTCTCAACCAGTTAACAGAAAAATTAACAGTGTAAAAGTGAGCCCAATCTGATAAACACAGATTAAGTTAATCTAAATGATTCACATGGCAGGTCAAGAGTAACTCCAATCACACTTGGCAGTTTGGGAGCACAATTCAACTCTTTCACAAAGAAATGAAAATATATTTCTGAATACCAAGCTTTTCATGATTAAATCCTCATATGAAATTCTAGATCTGGAAGGAAGATAGCCATTTTATAAAACAAGTTACCATGAAATGAAATTTTAAATATTGAAGAGCAGTGTCGTGGGATGTCTAATTTTTCAAGTTTTATTTACCAAGGTCAACTATTTCTAGTGAAATATTCATACTTCGTGTTTCATGTGTCTGCCTGCCTGTTACCAGAGTCAAAATGTTCTAGGCACAAAGCTCTGGATGGTCATACCAGTAGGTGGTACATTCCTAAGTTGTCTCAGCTACGGAAAACACCTGTTTCTTCTATTAATAGTTAGCTCAGCTTTCAGGTCTTGCATTTGTCTGAAGATATCCTTGGCGTGGAGAAAAAATACCCAGCAAAGAAGAAAAGCTGACAAGCTTGTTAAAAAACTAAAAACCGTTGTGGGGTTGGTAGAAATACAATTAAGTATCTATTATGAATGCTAGCCAAAGAATTTAGTCTTTTTAAAGGGAGAATATGTAACAGGTCTTTTTCATGAGTAAGTCAGTCCTACGTGTCTCTACATGGTGGGGCTATGGGTAAGGCCATACAACTAAATGTGCAGCTGACACCAAGGTCTCTTGCAGGTGACCTCGGTGTCAGTGCTGTGTGGGCTCTGGGTAAAGACAACCTGAATGCACTTCCAGGTTCTGTGCAGTTTGGGCTGTGTGATTTTAGCCAGCTTGTTACCTGACCTCTCTGAACCTCAGCTGCTCATCTGTAAAGTAAGGAGAATGTGTGTGTGTGTGTATGCTCAGTCATGTCTGACTCTTTGCAACCCCATGGACTGTAGCCCACTAGGCTCCTGTGTCCACGGGATCTCCCAGGCATGAACACTGGAGTGGGAACCATTCCCTTCTCCAAAGTATCTTCCTGACCCAGGGATCAAACCTAGGTCTGCTGCATTGTAGGCAGATTCTTTATGGTCTGAGCCACCAGGGAAGCCCATGAAAAGTAAGGAGAAGAACTAGACCTATTCTCATGTGAAAGCTATATGCCTGCGAGTTAAAGAAATGGTAGAAACAAGCATTGAAAACTTGCTCAACAGACACTGAGCAACCGAATAGCCATTTGTCATCTGCTTTTCTCTTGTCCTGCTCTGAAACTGAAATCTGGAAGCTAAAATAGACCCTTCTCAGAATTCCTTGCACCTAGGGACTCTCTCAGTTATTTCTAGGCCAGAAAATATGCAAGAACATGTGAGAAAATGAGAGAGGGAACTAGAAGTATATGTACTACAGGAGGTGTCTCTACGTGGTGGGGCTGTGGGTAATTTTAATTCTTCCTCTTGCTTTGTCCCTGCACTCAACTAGAATTTTTCAGAATAGACTGTACTTTGGTATAATAGAGAAAAAACGAAGTTACAAAATGGATAGAAAACTACGTGTAAAAGACTTAGAAAATTCTGAACTCACACTCAAATTTATTTTGCTCATAAAGAAGCTTTTTTTTTTTTTTCCACAGGATCTTTAACGAGTCAGAGGGGTGGGATGGGGTGGGATGGGTTGGGAGGTGGGAAGAAGGTTCAAGAGGAACGGGACATACGTATGCGTATGGCTGATTCATGATGATGTATGGCAGAAACCAATACAATCTTGTAAAACAATTATTCTCCAATTAAAAATAAATAAATAAAAACAAGTCAGGCAATCATCTTATTTCAGTCTTTTTGTATAAAGTGTATAAAGTATATAAAGTACTTCGTTGTCATCATCAAACCATTTTCTAGGGTTTTCATTGTATCTGAATGTCTTATTTCATAATAATGATCATTATATTGACCATACTAATTGATAAATAATGATAATTTTTAAAAATAATGATTATTTTAAATTGTTATTGAGTATAGTTGCTAAGAAGCTAAATATTACTTATCATCTATTTCACAAAGTAAATACCAAGTATAAAGTGAATCTTTATTTGTAATAAAGTTCTTCTGTTGTCATTAAAAAAATTTAATGTCTCATTTAGATATTACCCTACAACACAGGGGGCTGATGAAAGAGTTTCACGGCTGGAACTCTGATTAGAAAACTTACCTATGAGCACAAGCAGAGCAGGAGTCTACACAAAATGACACAGAACATGTAACATGGGAGAAATGGCTGAGGACAAGTAGTAAACGATAGGTCCCCTAGGTGGCCGCAGTTTCTAATGAAACGCCTTACCTGTTTTTCATTAGCCTCAGCTCCCGTTTGCGTGTCGCTTCCTCTGCTAGCTGCTGGGGACTGTGCAGGCTTCCGGGGGAGGCAGCCATCACCACTCCCTGTGGCAAAGCAGTGGTTGGAGCTCGGATCTGGTAAGTCGGCATCTCGCCAGTGGCGGCTGCAAGGAAACAAAATGGCACAAGTCATATAAACAATTTCCCACTTGATATATTTTATATAAAGTTGACCTGGAAATAACCACCTTCTTTTTTACATGTTGTGAGAGGTGATCTTGCTAATGTTTAAGATGACTGTTCAGGGCATTATAGAAATCTTAGGTATGAGAGATCTCATGAGCATTTGGAACAATGATACTCAGGATGGTCTATACATTTAATAGAAAATGCCCTAACACTTTTTAGAAAGTTTTTTTTTTTTTAATCAAAGGCTAAAGTAGGAGACTTTTGAATTAATAGTTCATTTAGCCTAAAATCAGTGTTGTGCTGATACATATTTAATTGCAAGCTCTCCAGGAGGGAAAAAAAGCCCTGGTCTGTAGTGTTTATCAAATTCCAGGATGTGAACATTTTCACCATGGACAGTTTCAAGCTACCAGTGTAACTTCACTAGATGTAGAGGCGGAAAGACATACTATAGTAAGGGGCACACCATGGAGACAAAACAGATGTAAATAACCTCAAGATCATGGATATAATTATTAGAAAGGATGAGTTTTAAGTGTTTATTAATGTAATTTATTTGTTAAGTATATGTGTATTATCAATACATCTATTTTTTACTGATGGCTGTTTTTGCAATCAGTTCATAAAAATCCTGAAAATGTAAACATTGATACCAGCAAACTAGTGGGAGCTGGCCCTTGCACACCACTGCAAGAATTTTACTTAAGCAGAACATCTGTATCCTCTGAATAGCCCAGTGAAGAGATTTTCCCATAGCCTACATCATACCTGAAACAGTTCCTGAAAATCTTTAAGTGCAAGTGTTATTAACAGATGATGACTAACTGGGCTGCTGGAAGGAAAATACTAGCTTACTGTATTTTCAGCTTAAAAACAAGAACAAAATAAGAAACAGGAAAGCTCTACTTAAAACTGGTTTCTCTGTGGAATAATAATTTTTGTCTTTCCTAGGTTCCTTGGGATAATAACACATTTCTAAGCAATCATTTTTTAAAACACATTTTCTAATTATAGTATAATCATAGCTAGCTAAATGATAAATTTAAATATTTAGTATTCACACTGAATACTAAAAGTCCTCCAAGTGTCCTGATTTCAAAGTTTGTCTATCCACTGCCATAAACACAGCTTCCTAGAAAGGACAGATTTAAGTCACGAAACATTTTTTTACCACCAACTTTTCCACTTTGAGAATGAATGGTCCATAGTTAATTTGACATTTTGATGAAATGTTGCAAAATGCGTGCTCTCTCAAAGTTAAATGCAAGAAAGGTTTAAAAAGTTATCAAGTTCTATAAAAATTGGTCTGAACTTAGTGCCAATCAAAATATGAAAGGCATCATCACTATGTGTCATTGAAATGTATTATACCTATTGAGTAAGAAACAAAATTTTACCCAAAAGGGAGACAAAAGACTTTTTCACTAAAGTGGAATATTATCACTGAAAATAGCCAACCAATTTAAAAGGTTCATCAAAAATGATCTATGTGCTTCTTTTGGATATATACCAGGGTTTTTTTTTCCCTCTAGGGCTTGAGAATTAGGTGAAAGAATAAAAATATGGCTTTGAGTGAAGATAACAAGGTCTTTGTAAGACTAACAAAACCACTTATAAATTTCTCCCTTCTGTACATAATTTAATAAACAGTCATGACAAACAGCAACTGTGATAGATATAACAATCACTAGCAAAATTTGATATTAGTAAACTTGAAAAAAATCCTAAATTTATTTTTTGTGACTATTTAAAACACTGTATACACAGATGTCTTATTATATGTCACTGAAAATTTTGAAATATTTTGAAATTATTTAAGAAGATATTTTAAAAAATCAGTTGTAAACTGTTAACTTCCTAAAGATTTTTTAGAAAAACTTCAAATCTATTGCCAGGGGAACTAGAACTACACAGTGGTCTCCTTTCTCTGTACTCACAGCAGGGGAAGGTGGTTATGGGTTAATAAAGGTTAAACAATGGAACAGCTGGAGGCGACAGAGGCTTTCTAAAATTGGAACAATGGCCTGTGACGAATGAGAAGTTCTTGTGTTGTCCCTGTGCTGACATTTGCAGGCAGCAAGGATGCAGACCTTGGTCTAGTGTTTTTCTGGCCAAACACTGCTCACAAAGAGTGCAATAAAAATTAACAGCAAGGTACAGATGGGTTCAGGATGCTTGCTCTAGCTTTGTGTATATCTGCTATTTTTGGTACTGTAAGTCAGAGCAGACTGGTTATGTGATACACAAAAGTTAAAGAGTATCCATTTTTTAAAAAAGGAAAAGGGGTAGGGGGAGGAATATTTTGCAGGTGAAAAAATAAAGTTCATTCACTGGTCTTAAAGCCAGAAATGTTTCTAAACTTGTGCCTGTTCCCCAAAGCTGAAACTACCCTCCAAGGGCCAAACTTGGCACCATGAAGAACGGCACTTTTTAAAGAAGTATTCTTAAAACATTTTGAGCAATAGCTCAGGAAAAAATACAGCTTTAAAATGATATCTTGGAACGGAATGTTGTATTTGGATGTATTAGTTTTAGATTATTCGCTAACAAAACTAGGTTTTATTACAATTTTTCAGACCTAGAATATATTCATTCTATCTCCTTCAACAAAAAATCACCCTGCAGTGCATTAGTTCAAGCCAGAAATAGGAATTAATGTAAATTAGTAGGAATTAGCATCAATTCCTATAATATCCCAAATAATCTATGTGATGGTGCTATTCTAATGTCTAATGGTTACTGAATAAGTATCAAAGGATGAATTCCATATATTGAAATATGATCTTGTTAGTAAGCATGTTAATAAGATAGGGGCAAAGAGAATCTTTTGTTTTAAGGAAATCCAAATGTCAAAAAGTTTTGGTTTTGAAACAAGTTATCAAGAAGTTTTTGTCTTAGCTTTAGTTTTTGATGAAGTGATTCAGTGGTAATTTAAAGCATGTCAGATGTTGAGGATCACAGTTCAAAGAAATCTATTACATTCTTCGGTGTCACACTCTGATCCATGGATTCTTATAAAGGCCAATTTCTGTTCCTTCTAACTACTAAAAGTGCCCAAATTATTTTTTATTCCAGAATTTCACTGTACACATTATTTCTGAAAATAAGTAGACCATCTGTGGGGGCTTTAAACCCATGATCAAAGAAAAACAAGAAAAAGATATTGATACACTAGTTTTATTCTAAGGCTGCAAACTTTAAAGACAAATCAGGGACATCTTTTTTACCTTGGTATCCCCTAGAATCTAGCTTGGTCTTTGATACTGTGAGTGCCTGGTGAGTTTACATGTGCACCACACGGAGTAAATTCTGAACTTCCTGGGGTTTTGCAAAAGCCCACTGTCATTTAGAATGTCTAAAGTAAGCAATATTATGATTATAAGACCATAAGCTATTGTTATTACAGCTGTCTTTAACACTAAGCCATGGAAAGCCTGATAAGGTGCCATGTGTTTATTCAGACTTCTGGATAAAAGGCATTATTTCTTCAGTTTTCCCTTAGATAGTAGTCATCTAACCTGGCATTTTAGAAGGAGAGAAGTTCTATTTACAGTGTGATTCCAACCATCTAACTCCTGACATGTAAAAAGAAATGTTTAGGTTTAGTATTGATATTTCATGAGAAAGAAAATTCCTAGAACTCTCACTTCTGGTCAGTAACTTCATACCTCTCTTCGCAAGCTTTAAACACGGTACAGCAGAAAAAGCATGGGGCTTGGAGTTTGGGTTCTAGTCAGCTCTGCCACTTACCAGCCATGTGACTTGGGGCAAGTTCAGTTTCCTCATCTGTAAAATGGGGATACATGGTCTCATTTAATACTCACAATAAACCCTGTAATGTATGTCAAAGTGTCTAGCACAGTGCCTGGCACATGGTAGGTTTTCAGCAAATGTTAGTTCCCTTCCTCTTCCCTTCCTTAAGTTCTGAAAGACAATATTCCAGATTATGCTTATACTGTATATTAGTTCAAAGGCATATAACAACCATAAATATATTTCCCCCTGGAGTTTCCCTTCTAACAAACCTGGGTAATAGAAATGGTTGAAATGTGCAGCTCTTATTCCTTACTGTGCTTTTTAAAAAATATGCCTCTTAAAAAACTTTTAAAATTTCTACTATAAAAATTTCTACTATATATTCTATCCCCTTAGAGAATAATTATTAAGCAATAATAGAAAACATCCTTCTTAAGGTATATAATCATTTAAAAGAGAACCTCAAAGGTGGAGAATCACAAATAAACAGATGGTACAATCTCATCAGCCTGGTAGTAAGAAAACTGAAAATCCCACAAGTCAAAGGTGCTTGTTTCTTCCTAACAAAGAAAAGAGGAAAGCCAGCCAAATGCCTAGCTTGATAACTTTCAGAGTGAAGCGATTTATCAACACCCCTAATGATGGTGATATTATTTGCTTATTTGTTCATTGAGTTCTCTGAGCACACTAACTGAATAAAGATCTCTGTTTCCACACACAGCTCCTACCTTCATGTGTCACGTTGCTCTGTGTGGCCAATCCCAAACACACTGGAGAACTGCAAGCAATGGAGGTGACTTAGCAGTCACACTGGTTAGCACAGGGTGCTTGCCCTGGCTCCAAAAACCAACAGCACCCTCATTTTCCTTTTCCGGCCCTCTTCCTCCCTGCCACCACACCAGGACTCAAACTGTCCAGACCAGGGGTGCCCTCGCCTGCTGTCAAACTTCCCCTCCTCCACTGCCCCCAACTTTTCCCAGGTAAATGAAGTCCTATATAAATCTAACTAAATACTGAACACTTTCAAATGTGTTATAATTACTGTAACACATAGACCCCATAGAATTAAGCCAGTACTATTTTTTATTAAGTTACCTTCCTGAATTGTTTATTAAGTAAAATTCTTCAAGTGAAAAAAAAAAAAAAGTCCATATAAAAGATGAAATTATGAATATCAAAATTTAAAGTTCTATATAATAGCAAATATATACTCTTATCATCCTAGGAGAGTAATAATAAATATTCTGGAAAAAAGCAACGTGATATGGTGTGAACAGGACCCAACAAGGACTCTGAAAATCCAGAAGAGTTCATCGCTTGCTAACTCTGAGCTAGAAGAGCTTCACCCGCTCTGATCCCTGTTCGGTTAGATGCAAATAAGGGTAACATCATCCGCAGTCAGTACCTTAGTGACAAGGCATGGAAAGTGCTTCTCCTCTCACCTATTTAAACGTGGTTTCCTCAGTGGGGACTTTCCTGATCCCTTAACCCTGTTACCTGCTTCTCATGGTCTCTCATGTTCTGCCAGCTTTCTTATAGCACTCGCCACATTTGTATTTATTTGTAACATTAAGTGATTTTTTTTAAGTTTACATAAATGCAAAGTATCATCATAATTATTTTATTAGGCATTCATTTATATTTTATTAGGCATTATTTTATGTTCATATAGGCATATAAAACTGAGCAAAGTGAAACAAGCATCCAAAATTGTATTTCATTAAAATGTTTTTTCAAAAATAGTGGGGAAATAACACAATGGCAATTTCTGTATACCTTCCATGCAGTTACAACCTGATCCAAAACATTTTTTCATGTGAAAATCTCCAAACAAAAACTTTTTCCAGCAGCCCCTTTTCACAAAGGTGAAATGTATCCTTATTCTCATGCATCAAATATTAATTAAGATACTATTTTCCAAATTTGAATAAGTTGTAACTTTTTAACAATTTAGAAATCCAGGCTGAATACCATGATAAAAACTATTTCTGATAAAAATTTAAAGTATAACCAACAGAATCAATAATATAATTCTATAAACAATGGATATTTACTCTCACATTCAATTCCATGATCCTATAAGCAAATCCTTCTAACACCTTTTCCATGCCAGTCATTATTCTGGAGCCTGATTTTGGTCTAGATAAGCTTTTCAAACTATAAGTTGAGACCATAAGCTATTCATTAGTTTCATGGGTCAAGAACGGCATTAAAAAATAGAATACACAAGTATATCACAGAGCGCAAGCACTATTTTTGAACTGGTTTTATATAAACGTACTTGTTTTATATAAACACACACACACACAAAGTCTACTGCAGCATGATGTAAAATGTGCATCATGGTCAAAACTGGGTGGGGACGATCCCGTAGAGAAAGGAATAGCAACCCACTCCAGTATTCTTGCCTGGAGAATCCCATGGAGAGAGAAGCTTGGTGGGCCATAGTCCATAGGGTCACAGAGTCGGACATGACTGAAGACACTTAGCACACATGGTCAAAAGTTGGCAAGTCAAAAGATCCAGCTCCATCCACTCCCTTCAAAATCCGAATGGAGAGGGGGTGAAACTAGGAGTCCAAAGGTGGGGCGCAAAGCTCCACTCAGTTCAGTTCAGTTCAGTTCAGTCGTTCAGTCGTGTCCGACTCTTTTCGAACCCATGAATTGCAGCACACCAGACCTCCCTGTCCATCACCAACTCCCGGAGTTCACTCAGATTCACGTCCATCGAGTCAGTGATGCCATCCAGCCATCTCATCCTCGGTCGTCCCCTTCTTCTCCTGCCCCCAATCCCTCCCAGCATCAGAGTCTTTTCCAATGAGTCAACTCTGCATGAGGTGGCCAAAGTACTGGAGTTTCAGCTTTAGCACCATTCCTTCCAAAGAAGGAAAAGCTGTACTACTGCCTTCAAAAGGCCCCTTAAATCCTGTGTTTTGGGAGCTCCTCAAAAAAGCAAATAAAATACGCTTTTCATTCTCAAATACCATTTTAAACAGAATTGATTCTGTGAGAACTGACCAGATTTCCAAAAATAATGATTTCTGAAGACACAGTGAGGTCTTGTGAAAAACGTTTGACATTTTAAAAATTTCAGCATTCTGAAAATTTTAAATTGGAATGGGTAAATCAGGTATAAGCATTGTGGGCAAAACTGTGAGAAAAAAATCTTTTCAAGGATAGTAGTAGTATGTTCACTCTGTACACATAAATGTTCTCTTATCTACAAGCAATGGTTAAAAATGTATGCACATTTTTACTTATGTTTAAATATATTCTAGTTATTCTCCAATCATTTGATTTTATTTTTTGCTATATTTGTTTCTCATGTTTGCACACGCCAATTGGAATTAAAGGCTTAGTAAAGAAAGATACACACCAACTAATGATTTTTAGAAAATAAATGCACGCACAAAAATGCCTTTGGTCCTAAAATCACTATGACATGCAGTGTTTGAGATTAAGTCCATCTATCTCTTACAGTAAGTCTGTCATCTGAGGGCTTCTGTAATCTATAGCACTTCCAAAACCTCAACCTCACAAAAACTTCTTTGAGAAAAACAATTTAACACAGGCTTTACTTGCTCAAGACAATGGAATGTTCCCTTCGGGAAGAGAGCGAGATCCACCGACTGAACAGCTAAAAGGTGTTTACAGTAACCCTTTCTTAAGAAACTCGACTACAAGTTTAGTACGGGTCTGGCACTCAACTACAAGTCACTAAATCACAGGCATTACCTGTAACTGAGAGCATCAACCCCGGGAAAAAGTGAAGGTGGGGGTGGGGTAGGTGGGGGGCGGCCAATCAAAGACTTGCACTCCCCGGGCCAAGCACGAGCGGGCGCTCCCCAGGCACCTGCGCAGGCCGTTTGGCCCCGCCGGGCACACACTTACCTGGGGCACAACGTGAAGGCAAGGCTCACGGGACCTGCTGGGAGCTAAGGGCGCCGTCAGGGAGGGTGGCCGCCCCCACCTGCGCGCGGCCGAGCGGAAAGAACTGAGTCAATTACGGCGTGACTCGGACTGACGTCAGCGTGCAGCTCGCCTGCAGTTTAACTTTCCACTCCCCGCTGCACCGATTCCAGGAAATGTAATGACGTCGGCCCTCTGAACCCGGTGAGCCGAGCAGCAGACCGTTTTCCACAGGACGGAAGGAACGGCAGGCTCACCAACACCCTTGACGCGCTGGGTTCCTTATTCTGTTTTGCAGCTACATTTGAACACAGCGTGAAAAAAATCGGAAGCTGACTCTGACTTTTTTTTTAACAACTTGAACAGAATGTGTGTTTCACTCGCAGCTGCATTGGATCTGCAACAGGTTGCAGATGAATCAACAGCTTATTTTAGTAGAGCAAATGGAGAGAGAGAGAGGGGCGTGGGGTGGCGGGTGCGGGGTGGGGGGTGCCGGATTACCGATTTGTCTAAGGAAGCAGCTCAGTACTGAGGAAAGAAGCAACTACACTCAGATGCCTTCACATGGTACCGAGCAGATACGGTTACAGATTAGAAGAGACGTCTTACTTCTCAGCTACTAGAAAGTTGATACTTTGGGAAACACTGAAGAGGTCCCTAAATAAATTTTCTAAACTTTAAAAACAATTCTGCGGAATGTAAACCCCTCTTTAAAATTCTTACCTGTTTCATCCCCAGTTACAGCCATGATGGGCTTCTGCATACAGCACCGCCTGGCTTCCCCTGCCGCGGGTCCCACATAAAGTGTTCCAAACCAGCAAGCTCGTGCGGGGTGAGTAGGAGTACTGACATCACAATGACATCATTAGCCTATCACTGCCATCAATTTGCTTTGTCACACACGAGCTCACCGAAACCAAACCCTATGAAAACCCTTCCTGTAATAAATCATCTCAGTGTTCTAGTTCCTCATTTTTATATAAAAATCAAGTTGGGCTCTGGCAAAAACAAAACAAAACAAAACACCATCTTATTAGCATTAAAAGTTACCTGGTTGTTTTTTATGGAGCTACTTTTAATTATTGTTATGTCCAGTGTTTCTAAGTAAGCAAAGTAGGCATAAACCTTAAATATTTTTCTTAACTCATAGAAAGATAAAAAGCACTTACATATTAAAAAAAAATTGACAATCAGCCCAGAAAAATGCTGTGAAATACACGTAATGTATTTCATTGATGCTTCTAAACTGACCAGGTAAGGAATATCCAGCCACCTTAGTTGACTTAATACATTTTTATTTGCTACAATATCATAAAATCCAGCTGTTCCTAAGATGACAGAATTTGCTAATTTCACTTGAAGGAAATACATACTGAAATTTTAGAAATTCACTCTGCCCAAAGCAGCAAGTATTATATAAATTCTTCCAGAAAAATTAGATTGAATCATATGAATTGGCCGATAGTTAACCTTTTTGGCCCATAAAAATAGCAATTTCATGTGGCTCAATCTAATATGCCATTTTACTCAAAATCCCTTGAAAAGAATTTTGTGGTTTATAAAACTCATAAATAAATCACAATTACTATTCATACATTTAAAAATGCATCCAGTTTTATTTGGATCACTTAGTAAAGGTTCAGCACATGAAGAGCTGGATCATTGCCGGAAATTTAACTATTACAAAGTTAGACAAAAGATTGGCACATGTTCAACAGAAAAACAGACTACAGCCCTGGGGAAGAAAATTATCTACATCTCTAGTGCCCCCAAATAAGTGATCTGTCACTGATCTTCTGTCCTTATCAGTGGGCTTACAAAGTCTATTCCCTGTAGGACTAGGATTCAATTCAATGTTACATCAGTGAAAGGGTATTCATTCCACTACCTCCTTCTTGCTTTATTCAATGAAGTACTTCTAGTAAGGCAGAGACTTCACATTCAGACCCTTGGGAGGCAAAACATGATGAAGGATCCATGGTTCCAGTAATTTTCTGAAGCACATAAACTGAAGACATCCTGACTAAGTAAGAAAGTCTGGAGACCAATGGAGAGTCCATGAGGGACTCTTTTCCATTCCAGCCATGCCTGAGGGCTTGGGTTCAGGACTCTTGATCAACTTTTATTTCAAATTTGAGAAAGTTCACATTGATTTTAATCTCAACATTTCTTTAAATTGGCACTTGGGTGCTCAAACCTATTTGTGTTAAAAAAAAGAGGGGAGGTACTTCCCTGGTGGTCCAGTGGCTAAGACTCCCAATACAGGGGGCTTAGGTTCGATCCCTGGTCAGGGAACTAAATCCTACATGCCTCAGCTAAGACCCAGAGGAGCCAAGTAAATAAATATAAATATATTTTTAAAAAAGAGTAGAGGAAGGAAAGGAAGAAGGGGGGTTGGTTGCTTGGCTGACTACTGCTATCGGTACAGTTTTAATAAATCCCCTGGACTAGATAAACTTGGTTAATCAGCACATGGAACTAGTTAGTAACATTTTTACAGAGAGAGACTATTTCGCTTTCGTTCAGTAAACGGTTATCAAACATTTATTACATGTCAGGGGTCCCAGCAGCCAGATGTAGGAGGTTGGGGAAGGCTGCCTAGGAAAGTGTTTCTCAGCATGAAGTGATGGGGGAAGTGCTCCTGCCAGGGCGAATGGCTTGAGGTGAGGGCCCTAGAGGGTAGAGGGCGCATGGCACAGGACAGGAAATGAAAGGAACTCTGCACAGAAGAGGGACAAGTGTAGGGAGAAGTCCAGTGAAGAAGGAAAGCCTGGATCAAGCAGAGGCTTGGGCTTTGTTAGGGACTCTGACTCTAACAAGTAACAGGCATTCACACAAGGGTTTTGAGCAGAGGAGGTTGACGTGATTACACACTTGAAAATTTTACAAACACCACTCTGAACTGCAGAAGGGAGAGCAGAATGGGAAAGAGGAAATGCTGGAGACAGAGACTTTTGTTTCTAAGAAATATTAGTAGCTCCCAGAATCACTGGGAAGTATGAGTAAAGGGAGCCTAGCTAAACTTTCAGGAGCAGTTCCCAAAACACCAGGCCAACAAGGGAGCTGCTGCTTCTGGCATGAGGAAGAAAATCAGAGTGCTGCTCCATAGCCACCAGCTTCAGGGCAGCCACCGGGCAGTGGACAGGGATCACCAAGGTCCGGAAAGAGGACTGTGACAGTGGAGGTGGGGAGGAATGAAGACATGGGCTCTTTAGCAAGGAGGAGGGATGAAGACGGGGCGGGAGAGTGACAGGCGACACCCAGGATTCTGCATGAAGTAACAGGATGGACAGTTACTGAATGAAATAGGGTAACAGAAAGGGAAGTGGGGTGGGAAAAATTAATGTGGGGTTTTGGACTTTAGGCATCAAGAGATGTGAGCCAGGAGCAGGGATGAGGTCATCCAGGGAGAGCACTCAAGCCAGGCAGGAGAGGGCCTGGGATGCAGCCTGAGCTCCACCACAACCACCAGCACCTGGGAGCTGGGCCGAGGGGACTGGAAGAGGGGCAGGGCTACCCAGGCAGTGAAGGTAATCAGCATAATTACAGGAGCATAGGTGTAGCTTATTCAGATGATCCAGAATGCCTTTGTATTATTCTTAAATTTTTATCTAAACTGTTTAAAAATAAAAGTATGAAACACTGCCAGACCCCTGGGGTCTAGAAAGCTGTTTAAGAAGTAGTCATTTATAAACTTCTGTTGTACAGGAACACTTTGCATTCAAAAGCATTATGTGGCATAATATGGGAAAAAAAAAAAAAAAGATGAGGACAGAGACTCACAGGGAAACTGCTGTGACCTTTCAAGGGGCTGACAGGGTGGAAGGTTGACAGAGAGTAAGACAAGAATGCCCACAGACCCTGCTATGTTTAAGGAAGAAGTAGAACCCCTGGCCACCATTATTTTTCATATGGAGGAGGAGAAGATAAAAGTAAAGGCAAGGAAAAAAAAAAAGTACAGGCAAGGAGAAAGAACAAGAGGAATATTTATTTATATCTTATTTGTGTTTGATATAAACATTCATGTAGGATCACAGAGAGATTCACCAAGAGTCAGAATATTATTAGCAGTAGAAGTAATTAGAGTTTTAGCAAGGTTCATAGATAAAAGATAAACTTAAAAAAAAATCATTTCTCTATACCAGCAACCAGAGAATGTAACAAAGAGCTACCACTCCTAATAGCAAAAACAAAAACCCAACACCATCAAGTATTTAAGAATTGAACACTGTTCAGAGTATGACAGGACCCCCCCCCCAAACCCGCCATGGAGAAAATTTTAAACTGTTAAAAGTTAAGATCTGAATGTTATGCTCTGTTTGGTGGGAATATAAATTGGTGCAGCCACTATGGAAAACACTATGGAGAGTCCTTAAAAAATTAAGAATCAACTACCCTATGATCCAGCAATCCTACTTCTGGGTATTTATCTGAAGAAAATAAAAATACTAATTCAAAAAGATATCTACACCCTCGTGTTCACTGCAGCAATATTTACAATAGCCAAAACATGGAAGCAATCTAAGTGTCTATCGACAGAGAAATAAAGAAGATGTGGTATATGCATATATATATATAATGTAATTTTAATCAACTATAAAAAAGGAAGGAAATTCTGCCATTTGTGACAGCACAGATGGACCCTGAGAAGAAAATTATGCGAAGTAAAATCAGTCAGACAGAGAAAGACAAATGCTGGATGATATCACTTATATGTGAAATTTAAACAAAACTCAGACTCACAGACAAAGAGAGCAGACTGGTGGATGCCAAAGGTGGAGCATGGGGGAGAGCAAAAAAGAGTGAAGGGGATGTCAAAAGGTACAAATTCTAGTTATAACATAAGTCCCAGGAATGTAAAGTGCAAATTGGCGACTAGAGTTACTAACATTGTGTTGTATGTTACTAACATTGTGTTGTAAGACTTACAAAGAGTAAGTCTTAAAGGTCCTCAGTTCAGTTCAGTCGCTCAATCCTGTCCGACTCTTTGCGACCCCATGAATCGCAGCACACCAGGCCTCCCTGTCCATCACCATCTCCCGGAGTTCACTCAGATTCACGTCCATCGAGTCAGTGATGCCATCCAGCCATCTCATCCTCTGTCGTCCCCTTCTCCTCCTGCCCCCAATCCCTCCCAGCATCAGAGTCTTTTCCAATGAGTCAACTCTTTGCATGAGGTGGCCAAAGTACTGGAGTTTCAGCTTTAGCATCATTCCTTCCAAAGAAATCCCAGGGCTGATCTCCGGTCCTCAGCACACAACAAAAAATGTCTGTAACTATACATGGTTAAGTATGTTATAATAAACAGCCTTATCACGGCGATCACTATAATAAACAGCCTTATCACGGCGATCACTAGCTGTGACTGTACAAATGTAGGATCATTATGTTGTATACCTGAAATTAACAAAAATGCTATGTGTCAGGTATACCTCAATAAGAAAAAAGACTTCAGTTCTCCCTAAGTCAATGGATAAATTGAGTGTAATCTCATCATTGGTTTTCTTACTGTATTATACTATTAGTATTTAGAAATTCAACCTTATTCCCAGCGCATATGAGAGAACTATAGTTCACAAAAGCGAAAACAGCACTAAAAACAAAAAGTTAAAAAGACAAAAAAGGGGCGCTTGTTCTGTGACAACAAAAGCAGTGTGGTGCTGGCATGCAGCAGCGAGAATGCTGAGACGTTTCACGACTGCACAAGGCCTACTTACTGTACAGTTAAGACGGCGCACAACTGGCTGCATATGCGGAGACAAAGAAATAAAAACAGGCTTTCACCCAACCCTACACAGAGGTGGGCCACAGGTAGGTTAACAATGTAATGTGGAAGGTAAAACCATAAAGCTGACAGAGTCAATGCAGAAAAATATCCTTTGTGACTTATGGAAGAAAAAGACTTGTTAACTCCCCCGCCCAAATAGAAGACTCACATGTGCATTACTGATGTACAACACAAAACATGAAAAATAAAACTCCTTCTTAAAGTAGCAAGTTGTCAGTAGATCATCCATATTAAAAAAGATAAAAGAAGAAATGAGAGCATTCTTTATGATTTTTCACTTAGGTATAAAGGATTTATGAGTATCAGATAAATAGAATGGGTGCTTTAATTTTATATTTAAAAGAAAACATTAAAGCACTGGGTAAATACTATTGATTTTTTTTAACTCCATAAATGTCACCAGTTTAGCTTTTCGTACATTTTTATTATACTCCATGCTGCTGCTGCTGCTGCTGCTGCTGCTATGTCGCTTTAGTCATGTCCGACTCTGTGCGACCCCATCGATGGCAGCCCACCAGGCTCCCCAGTCCGTGGGATTCTCCAGGCAACACTGGAGTGGGTTGCCATTTCCTTCTCCAATGCATGAAAGTGAAAAGTGTAAGTGAAGTCACTTGGTCGTGTCCGACTCTTAGTGACCCCATGGACTGCAGCCCACCAGGCTCCTCCATTCATGGGATTTTCCAGGCAAGAGTACTGGAGTGGGGTGCCATTGCCTTCTCCAATTATGCTCCATATAGTGCCCCAAATACTTCAGAGTAAATCTAAATTATCAAGAGACTCATCAATTGTAATCTGCTATTTTCTATACTTGCAAAACTTTCAAACTAAAACAACTGATGTTACCCCCCCCACCCTTAAAATTACTGCAAATAGACCAAGGGGAATTTTTTGAAAGTTGCATTGAACACATTATAGTTATTTGAGCACAGCTGAATAAAATAAAAAATACTGTATACTTCAGTTTTCATTGAAATCTTAGGTTACCCTAAAAACTTAAGGCTATGTATCACAACTGCTCCATTTCACTACTCTTAGCTTTCACAAGAGATAGAATAGGTACCTCAGAATTCAAATGCACTAAAAATGCTCGAAAGAAAGCACAAAATCAGCATTTGTTTTGAAATAAGATGTCTAGAGAGTAGGCTTGAGAGTAACAACCGGGGAAAAACCCAAATTCAGTGCATTGTGGACTGAATACTTAAGTCTTCCTAAGACTAGATACTAAAAACATATTCGGTACATTTCTAATCCCCAGAGGAAGAATATTTACTTAGAAACTTCATGTTTCCAACTCCTTTTTTTCCATTGTTACTCTGAATTTAACTTTTCTTTAGAGCCAAGAAAATCTGCTAAAAATTGAAAACTGTATAGTTTATTTAACTTTTGCTTTAGTATGCTAAAATACTTCTCCAAGCCTTTTTAAGTCCTCTCTACCCCCTCCCTCCCTCCCCAAATCTACATCCTGTATGTTTCAGAGAACTATGAAATCACCACTAAATGGCGCGCTCTAGTAACCCACAGGTATTCTAAATGTATTAGATGAATGACATATACCTTGAACCACCACCTGGCTGCCTGGGACAAAGAACTGCTGTGTGCCATCTGCTGACTGTGCTGCGTACTGCACAATTGTAGCACCTGGTGGAGGAGCTCCTGAATTTGTCATTGTTAATGCCTGCAGTCCCTGAACACCATCAGATCCTGGGTTAGAAATCTGGATTGTTCCACCTTGGGCTATAGCAACTTAACAGAAAAAGAAAAGAAGTGTTAGAGAATTTCAAGATTTGTTCTTAACAACCCCATATTGGAAGAATACATACTCTGGACCTATATATGACCAAAGCTTCTCATTCTCAAGTTACCCTTAATTCTCTATGCTAGATTGATCAAGGGACCCTCCTTCATGGGTAAACACACTGAAAAAGCTCAAAACACTTGAAAATGTCTCATATTCAGAACTGCTTGAAATACCTAGAACTCAGGGAGTTCTTCCTCCTCTCTGGCATCCATATACATATATATAGTATTTAAGAGGAAGAATGGAGATGCAGGCAGGAATAAAGTCCAGGTTTTGACTTTCTCCTTTCTTTCTCATATATTATTAGTTATAAATAACATTCTTCTAAGATTTAAGAAATGGTCAGTTAAATTCCATCGAGCATTATAATTACAACAAATTTGTACCTTCAGCTAACTACTTGTCTAATTTATCATCAAAAGTACCTTTTAATTGAATATATATTTAATATATAGCTTTAAAGCCTATATATATTTATTAAAATATATGTGTACTTAAATATTTAATAAATATTGTGTATATATGTGTATATATATACATTTAGACATGAGGTTTTAAAGCGCAAGTCTATAAAACTGTAACTTTTACCATTTTGATTATGTCAGGAGAATTCTGAAATATAAAATGCTAAGTCAGAAAGAACCTTAAAAGGTAACTGTACGGAAAGAATTTGTGCTACAGTATTTACCTCTACAAAATATCTTAAATAACTGTAGCTATGGCAAAAGATATGAGGTAGACTTCCCTTAAATATTGAGGCTTACCAACCATGTTTAAAAGCTGACATATTAACAGAAAGTTTCGAAAGAATAACTGATCAAATGTTATGTTTTAAAATTTCACTCTAATAGACAAATAAATACTATTGAAAATATCTGAGAGCTCTGTATACTTTAACATAAAGATGACTCCATGTTTTAGTTTAGACACTAGAGATCAAGTGGAACAAGGGCTAGTCTTTAAAAAAAAAATCACATATAAACCAGCTAACTAGACTTTACAATGAAGATAGAAGTTAACACATAATCAGAGTAACATGACCCCTATAATTTAATGTAAGTGCCCTACAGGAATGCTGCGGTAGTGTCTCAGGTATATTCTGAATATTTCAGAGTCATTTTCTAACTTTGTTGTCATCTAAGCAAAGGTGACAATCTGATCAGATAAACCTGTCAGAACTATTAGTAACAATAACAACCACCACCACCACCACCACCACCAAATCTTCAGTTCTTTGACCTAAAGTTCTAGGGCCAACACAGAAAGATGAGTTAACATTTTTAAAAAAGATTTCAACACAGAGGCACTATCTGGTTTTAGCTCACTGGCAGGCCAGCACAAGACTGATAGAAACTGAAGAATCAGTTACCAAAATGTCAATAGTTGAGAAACTCTGAAGCAATCGGACTTTATTTGTCTCGTTCATCTACAGCATTATATTTTGTACACATATTCAAAACAACATTTCACCATGACTGTCCAAAGATTTCAAGGGTCTCAGGACTCACTCTTAATAATAAAAGGGTTTGAGAGAAATCTAAAACAGAAGAGATATCGCCTCCTTGGATCTTCATGGGTGGACATGAATGAATGTCATATGTTGTTATATATTTGAATGCATATTTTCAGTTGATAGTTGGATGTCAAAGAAACGGTGCTTTATAAAGAAAAGGCACGGGCAGTGTACCCACCATGTTAAGAAGCACAAAGCCTAGCACACAGCAGGCACTCGATAAATATGACTGATGAGTGAATGGCTATCATTTCCTCAAGACAGGACAGATAAAAACTTAAGCCACATGTGAGTGTAGAAGAGTTAAATGAAGTATGGTTTCAAATTGTAACTACAGAACTTAATTTTCCATATTGACAGTATTATCAAGCTTTTGAACTAGTAACAAATCTGAGTAGTTGCTTCCAAGGATAAGAACCATGAAATAGGTAGATAAAGATCCTTTCTTTCTTCTTTTCATACTTCATTTGTTTTACTCTTTTAGTTTTCAATGTTTTCCCAATAGATCTAACCAAATTTCTTTGCTTTCGCGCTGTGAAAAACTGAATCTGTTCTTATGATCATTACATAATTAGACATGAAAAACAAAGACAAGCAGGCACACAGAAGCTGGCTCTAGAGAGAAAATGTTTCTACCGATGAGTCTTGTCCTTTAGCCTAACTTTTTTTTTTTATATCAAAGGCACTCTTGATTTTGGCATAAGCAAATGACAGAGGGCTGTCCCATTTAAAAATCTCTCTCACTGACAATATCCCCAATGCTGAATACCGGAAATAGGCTTTGTGAGCATGTGTGTATATATTCAAAAGATGTGAGGAGGAAACTTTTTAGGTTACAAAAATTTTTAAGGATAGCATAATATGTTTTCAATAAACACATCAATGTAAATTAAGTAGTAGGAAAAACAAAAATGAAATTAACTGAGTGAGTTTAGTTATATCTTAGCTAATTATTAACTTTATAAACTTATGGAAAATTTCTAGTGAACATAAAAGGTAAAAGAATTTTGTGTCAGCTATTTGTCAAAACCAATCTCAGACATCAGGTCTGGCAAATCATTTAAAAATAAAATCACTGGCCCATATCAAGGCCATTAGGAACCAATGAAAATAAAATAGCTTTGTATTTCCTACTGATTCCTAGGTCCTTGGGGACCTAGGTTTTACTAATGCTCTCTTGGACTGAAAGGGCTGCCCTGGTGGCTCAGACAGTAAAGAATCCACTTGCAGTGCAGGAGACTTAGGTTTGATCCCTGGATCAGGAAGATCCCCTGGAAAAGGGAATGGCTACCCATCCAGTATTCTTGCCTGGAGAATTCCATGAACAGAGCAGCCTGGTGGGCATGCAACTGAGGCATAAAAGCTTATACTTATGGCCACTTTATTGTTTGTACTGGAGAGCCTACACGGGCCTGTGTATAGTGATTAGGATGCAAGCAGAGGTAAAGTAGTGTATTATTTTAGGCCACCTAACACATGCACACTTATTTTCCTCTTCTAAGTAAGCCTTAATAACATTACGATTTGATGAAATAATCTCAACTGAAGGAAAACTGAATGCTTAGATTACATGATCAGTTAAATTCTACTTCACTGTCCTTTATGAGTTGACTCAAGCCAGATGGTATACTATCTGCTCATAGTAGTGGCCGGCAGAGGTTAAGCTCTGGTATTCCAGTTGCTCTGGGATATGCTTAACTTTCTGTCCCCTAAAGTCTCAGGTGAACTACACCCCATAATTAAGTAGGTCACTCTACTCTATACCCACAGACTGAATCTTGAACACACTGACCTTACACTAATAAAAAAAAAGTTTGTCTACAGAGAGTTTAATTCATTAGTTAAGAAGTATTTTTCTACTAAGTCAGTTTTAGTGGTTACATAGATGTCTTCCTATACATTCTGACATAGCCATGATATTTAGTTTCAAATCAGAATTAACAAGTATGGTCTCCCCATCCCCAACTTACCATATTCCATGGTAACCAGGATGATACCATACCAACTAGTCTAGGCAATTATCACTGAAGCAAGGAAAACACTACTTACAGGATGAAAGTTCAAGAACTTTGGTAAAAAAAAATTAATTAAAAAATAATATTTTAAAGGTGTATATAATCAATAAAGGAGGAAGAGAAAAAAGGATGGAAACTGAAAAAAAAATTCATGACCAAATGAGGAAGAAGCAAAATTTAAGATTTCATCTGACCTCTTTTCACATGATATATCTTTTTAAATCTAAATCTGTATATATGAGCTAATTCAAACTACAGGATCTTCCCTGTAGCTCAGACAGTAAAGAATCTGCCTGCAATGAAGAAGACCCAGGTTTGATCCCTGGGTCAGAAAGATCCTCTGGAGAAGGGAATGGCAACCCACTCCAGTATTCTTGCCTGGAGAATCCCATGGACAGAGGAGCCTGACGAGCCACAGTGCATGGGGTCGCAAAGAGTCGGATACTACCAAGCGACTAACACTACCACTACTACTATATAAGAGCTAATTCAAACACATAAACATGCAAATGTTTAATTACTTATAATTTACAATTTAAAACCATCTTTATTCCAATTGCAATGAAAGGATTCATAGATAAAACCTCACTGAATGAACTTTAAAAAGGAATAGCCAAAAAAAAAAAAGAAAGAACAGACCTTATTTCAGTGAATTCTCAGACTGAAATTCAAAAAGTGAGCACAACACAGAAATTGTGAGTACCTGAAAGACTAAAACAGCCTGGTACTACAACAAGAACAGCAGCACCAAAGGTAAAGAACCAGACTGACACTAAGCAGATACCATCCAAAGTTTGCTTTGAAGGTACCTTGGGAGCACCTAAGTCATTCCTAACAGCAATAAATGCAACTGCATATACTTTGGAATGCCAATTCCTCTGTGAAGAAATAGAATGGGTGCTTATTCATTCAAGCTTCCTGAGAATTCTGAATTCTTCAAGCAGTCCACAAAGGTCACAGATAACCTTTCTTCATAATGGTGGATTTAGGATGAACTTACTTACCGTGAGCATACAGATGAGTTAATAGAGACTCACTCTAACAAGATTCCTAGGAAACAAAGTAGGAGCAAGAAAAGAGACAGAGATGTTTAGGAAAAAATAATTTGAAGTCTTGGATGATAGCCCTTAACTGGTAAGGGAAGAAGTAGGGTTAGCTCGACAATGGGTTAAAAAAAAATTGTCTTTAGAGAAAATTTAATAAAGAAACTTCAAACATTTAAATTTATTTACCTGCAACAGCACAAATAGAATAACCACAACTTCTGTTCATGAATTCATTCCCACTCAATGCATGTCATGCAGCAAGTAACATTCTTTGCTAATTCTAAGACAGTCTGAACCACCATTGTTCAGAAATAGTCTCTTGAGACAAATCACAGTTTCTTTGACCAGAATGACTTAATTGGCATACAGCAAACCTGTCACTAACATCAGTACTTTCAATAAAGTTTCGCAAGTGTAGCTCACTTTCTTGGTGTTGCAATAACAAATCCCTGCCTATTTTAAGTTATTTTCCCTAGTCCTGGAAATAGCCTATTCTAACTTTCACTTCTTGCTTTTGTCATTTAAAAAATAAGTTGAAATAATAAGGCCAACTTCTGTAAATATCTCACTTTCAACTACTAAAAATGCAACTACTTGTATATAAGAAAACTTAAGCACACTTCATTTTTTTATTTTTTATTTTATTTCCTCAACTTTGACATTTCCTTTGTTTTTAACACCAACGCACTCACTGTATCAAATTAAAATAAATAATAATAATTTATATATAATTTTTGAAGGTTTTTATCTATGGATAAAAGTTGAAGAAAGAATTAAAATCTTTTTATAATAAAAGTTTATAAAATGATCTCAAAACTAGGTACATGGAAATACACAGAAAAATCTCCAGAAATTCTAGTAAAATAAACTCTAATCTAAAAACCAAAAGACACCAATAACTCTATTTCTAGATATTTAAGAACATTTAATCATTAATTTCTGTTAAGCTACTGCTAGTAAGAAATGGTTGATGAAAATGGATCTTGTATAAATATACATTTAAAGCAAGGTCTTCTAAAGAAAAACTTAAATATTAGTATTCGCTTCTCAAATGAAAGAATTATCAACATAACCAAGTGTCACTAAGTATCTAAGAAACTCGTTTTTAACATAGGCAATTCCCCTTTTTGAGAACCGATAAAATGACAGTTTTTAACCTGCAGACAACACATATTGGACAAACACAACTTTTTATTAAAATAACTGCCAGGATCATATTGTATGGGTCCAAATTAAGAAAACTAAGTAACAAACTGTCCATGACATGCTATGGAAAACCATATGGTAAACAGTAAATAAATATGCCTAAACTTCTATGCTAATGAAAAAAAATTGTCCATGATTTCTAATGTGGCAAATAAATATATACCCTAATTTCTAAACATTTGATTTTCTAGTTCTCAACCAGAACCTCTGACTCCACTCCCCCACACCCACATACTCCACATCCAAGGTAGTGACAATATTGAACCCCCAGCTCTAAGGGCATGCTAAGAGCTCAAAATGCTGCTGGAGAGGACAGTTTAATAACAGTGAGTGAGACACTGCCATAGCTGGCTTACATTTCTCTGTTTCACGTCAAAAGCAGTATGTCTCTTCTGACATGAAGAGTCAAAAGATTTTACCCTCACAGGTAAAATCTGTTGTCTCCTTTTGTTCTCACATTAACCCTGAGCTTGGCAATTTAGTGTTAGTCACACTTCAAAGACTAAAAACCCGAGATGTGAAATTATACCAGGCAGTGACTGGCAGGACCATGTACCACCGCCTTCCCCATATCATCGCCAGCTTCAACATCCTCTCAACCCAACATGTTCTCACGACTCCAAATTCTCAGCTAATAATCTAGACAAATTCACCCACAGCATCCTCACCCATGTCACTTAGAAACAGATCAACTGCTAAGCAGACTCAGGATATGCCAGAGAGATTTGTAAGATGCCAGCATCTTAATCACCCTCCAAACTTTAAGATATCTTAGCATAATTTCAGCAGTAATTTCCAACATTTTTCCTGTCATGACACAAAAGAGACAATGATAAGATGGTAACAGCCCACTGCTCAAGACCAGAGCTGACTAGTCAGGAGGTTTCAGCATCTCCAAGCCCTGCCCAGTCACACTGGTTCTAAAATTCCCATCATCTACTCCCATGGGTCAGAAAAAAAAAGGCATATAAATCAGAGAAGTGATTAAAGAAAAATGAAGGGGAAAACCTCAAGGTCTAACTCTTATAGACCGTGGAGAGTTCTCTTTTCCTGACATTGACTTTGGACATGTCCAATCAGCACTCTGTACAGGATGTGGACAAATTATATTATAGCCCAGTTCTGCCTAGTATCAGGGTAGGAGCTACCCAAAGAACCAGAATCACCAAAGCAGAACTTGCTTAATACTGCAAATCTACCACCACTAAAAGAAAAAAAATAATGACTGTATAAGGCTTTTCCACAGATTACAGCAGCCAGGTCACAAGTTAAGGTTTGAGACTTTTTGTAGGTATTATTACTTTTTAAAGGGAAAACAGAAAATATATCTAAAATATTAACACTGTACTTGGATCAACACAGTCATTAACATCACACATATTTCTGTACCTAACTAGCTTTTTTCTGTACCTAACTAGCTTTTTTCCTGCCCTTTTCTCTCTTTTCCTCCCCACTTTTCTTTCCTTTTTTACTAAAGTATTTCTTATATCAAATGTTCTTGATTTGGGGAAAGACTAGTGCTTTAACAGGAGCACAAAGCACAGAACTAACAGCCCATTAAAATGCACAAGACTAAATGCGAATGTATCTGTTTATTTACAGCTTTTGGTGCTTAAAATTTCAAATAAAATGATCTGTCCAATTGCATTAGTTTAAAAAAATAAGTCATTTTTCCATTCTCTTCTAGAAAAAGCTGTAGCACAAATTAACACAGCAGAGAGTAGTGAAAACAGAATTACATTTAAAACATAGTTTAGAAAACATAAGCACCTCTTTTAGATTAGTAAGTATAGGATGTAATTGTTGGTGACAAAAGTCAACAAGAACGAAATACAGACATTTATATCTTATTGTGTTCACATGCATCATAGAGACAAAAACAGTTAAGTGTTTACTAGATGTGAATACAAACATATAAACAAGAAAAACCTTCCCTTTATTTTGACCCCAAAGTTGTCTTCATTTAGTAAACAAATTTTTTTTTGTTATTTTTCAAAAGTATACGACAACTGTCAGTACAAATCTCTCACTTCTTTAACATGTACTTTTCACACTGTGATACACAATTTAGGTATCATGATGCATTTTTTAAATGGGACAGTTTAGTGCCAAAACCCAAGCTGCTTCAGGGAAACGAGAGACTGAAAGCTAGCGCTACGTCATATGGAATCGCCGCATACATACTGTATTGCCCCGTGCTAGTCTGATATATGCTAGTCGGTACTGCCATAGCAGCGATGTTAGGCGGTGTTCCCTCTTCCTCTGATTTTTCTTCTTCAATCTTGGGTACACCAGGCACATCAGAGGAAAGTTCATTCAGTATTTTTCTAAAATATAATTCAACAATACAAAGAATTAAGATACAAGAGTGAGATTTAAAACAGAAAAGCTATCACGGGAGAATCTGAGGTATCTTTATTTCTCCCTTTTTGGAAAAGCTTTTCATGACTGTAGGAAACTTAACTTACCTGTAAGAGGGTCTTCGTGAAAGGATTTCTCTACGTTTATGAGAATCAATTACACCTTCTGATTCTGCAGACTCATCTGTTTCTGCAATGGTTGCTACCTATAACACAAGAGTTCCTGAGATGCATCATAAAACCCATGGTATCTCCTCCATTCACAACCCGGTGTCTGACGGGGCTCTGCGTGCAGCACAAAGCCGGGCACTGCCAACAGAACACACTGAGCCAGGCTAACCATGTTCACAACCTGGCTCAGGAGAGGAAGTGCAGACACTGACACTTGGCTGTAAACCAGCCTGTGCACCAAGGATGACACAGATGACAAATGCTACAGAAATGCACACGTGCCAGACAGGCTTCCGGAAAACACTGAACGTAAGACACACAAGGCCTAAGACCAGCCCTGAAAATGTCTCACAAATCCAGCAGAGGGTGAGCTAGCAAGCGACAGAGGAGAAAGCAATACCACTGCTGACTTAGGCTGGGTCTTCAAATTACACATTAGATAGATCCAAAGAAGAAAGAACATTAAGTAGGTAAATACTTGTGTTAACAAGCCTGGTTAAAGTTATGATTTATATTACAAGAAGTAGGTTGGGCTTGATGTCAGTAGGTCTTGTCAAAATAAGGAATTACTCCTTAAAAGGAAGATCAGTTTTAAATAGAATTTCATTTTTTGAAGGAGTAATATAATAACATGAGTATTAAGGAAACTAAAATAATAATCTCTCCACAACATGACTGTTCTCAATATATTCAGCCATCTATCACAGGTTCTCAGTTTATCATATAGTTCTAAGCTTACAAAACTCCTCCAATGAATATTGTAAGGACATGGGATTTGATTTGAGTATAATCAAAAAATCATATTAAAATACCAACAATGTAAGCAGGAACATATACTTCCCAAGGCACATGGATGTGCATGTATGTTTGTCCACATGTATGATCATGCATCTTTGGTCATGGATACCCTATACATAAGCACACTCAGGCATGAAGAGAATCTTTAGAAAAAGTATTGTTGCAGTCAGACAATCATACATCATCACCACTATTTGTCACTTTCCATTGGGCTTTCACACATCTCTTGTATAATCATACACCCCTTTGTGCAAGGTAGGCTATTACTGTAGAAAGTGAAAACTGAAGTTCATCATTCACCAGGTCGGAATTCTAAGACAAGATCCATAGGCACCTACCTCTGTAAAGATGATTAAGTCACCCATTTAACAAAATCCAAAACAGCCTATTGAAAATGAGATAATACTCTCTCTTCCAGTGCCACCAAGGTTAAAGCTAAGTAGAAATATCTGCATCCTAATAAAAGTCACAAAAAGGAGAGTGGAAAGTCTTGTTTTATAATCAGAGTCAGAAAGAGTCAGAAGCTCCTAGAATTAAGGTCCTCACGAGAAAGGAAAAAAAAAAAAAGAGACACTACTGAGAATCACTCAAATTTTGAACAACTCGGAAGAGACATCTGTGCCACAAAGATAAACTTTATTGCACATGGATTTATTACTTCAAGTATCTTGGTGCAACCCTTATTTTGCAACAAACTGGATTCAAATACACAGGAAAAGGACAAGACCAATTAAGTATAAGCAATTACGTTTTCTTCACAGATCTTTTTGTCATCAGATAGGTTCAAATAATTTCAATATTTAAAGGATAAAGACAAATTGACCTTAAAAAGGAACAAAAATAAATTTGGTAAAAGAGAAAAGTATGCTTTAAAAAAGTATACTTAATAATTTATCTCTGTTGATGCAAAAAAGAATGTTTTTGCTTAAGAAATGTTAAGAATTTATGACCAACTTTGGTGACAATAAATAACAAAACACGTCTCTGGATCACAATTGCAACACTAACCACATCTAAAAAAAACAAGGTTTAATCTGATGTATAAATGCAACAGCAATTAACAATGATATCATGGCACACATACTGAATGAACAATAGACCTGAATTTCTACACTTTACTATGAGTATTGGTGAAAACAGTGTCAGTATTAGAAAATCTACATTACGAGGTTTATCAGACATCTCCAAAGAAGCCTCAAAGCACTTTTAAGCGTTTTTGGAGAGCTCTGCTAAATGAATCTGAGTTCGAGCAAAGAGCAGCCTTATTTCAAGGAGAATGACCGGACCTTCAAATTAGGAGCTGATAACAAAACTGCAGCTCGAGTCAATCTCTGTATCCAACAGGACACCAAGCACTTCACAAAGAAAAAGGAATCTGCCTGCAATGTGGGAGATCTGGGTTCAAAGCCTGGGGTGGGAAGATCCCCTGGAGAAAGGAACAGCTACCCACTCCAGTATTCTGGCCTGAATTCATGGATAGAGGACCCTGGCGTGCTATAGTCCATAGGGTAGCAAAGAGTCGGACATGACTGAGGGACTTTCAAAACAAAAAACTTCTACAGAAATAAAAGGGAAATTCTTACAAATGTTTAATAACAAGAGTTGAGCATCACTCTTTTCCATGCCCACCAGTTCAACCACTTAGAATTTACCCTAAAGAAATTTTTAGGCAAATGTACAAATATAGCTTATGTACATATATTTAGATAAACACAGGGATGTGTACAAATAACATTTCTCAAGGCGTTAAAAACTTAAAAATATTTTAAAATATGGAAATTGTTATATTATGTTGAATGGTATTAAAATAATTTATATTAGGTCCTCTATAACTAAAAAAATATACTACATATAATTGGTAACATTACTACATTATAATTTGGTAATAATATGGTACATATAAATAATAGAATACTAGCATGCCATTAAAATGTTTATGTATGCACATAGGAAACATATATGGAAGACTTTCAACCAAATGTTAATAGTACTTATATCTGAGTGAGATTATTTTTACTTTCTTCTTTTCTGTATTTTATAATTTTTCTCTCAATGAACATAGGCAAATGTGCAATTTCAAAATAAAAGAAGCCAGTGTTGACATAACAAAAAGAAATTACCACCATACTAATAGATTGTTCCTTATATGGTTAAAAAAAAAAAGAGCATCAAATCTACAGGAAAAAAAAAAAGATAAATGAATAAATGAATTAGTAAAAAGCTCAAGAAAGTCAAAGAGAAGTTATTTAGGAAGGAGGCTAACCTGAACAGTTTGTATTTGTGGTGACTGAATAACGGATGGCTGTGGTGTCTGAATTACTCCCTGGACGTGGACGGTCTGGCCGGAAGGTAACTGTACTAGAGTTACAGCTGGGGAGCCTCTTCCGGTGCTGGATCCAGCTACAGAAACCTGCAAAAACCAGCATCACTGAGGATTAAGGATGAACATTTTTTCCGCACCCCCACTGTTACAATCTGCTTATTTTCCCTGCTTCTGAGATCTGACCAGCAAGCCAGGGCACTCAGCATCAGGAGATGGTTACTGTGCTGGAACAGCCATTCTCTGGTGTGACAGATATCAAAGAACCCATGCGTCTCACTTTCAGTCCCCATGCTTCAGTGGCTAAGAATGTTCCAAGCACAAAGTTCTAAAGCAGTTAAACTACCTCACTACGACCTCAAGACTACTAACAGTGAAGCCTTCTTTAGGCCAGAGTATAAACCACTCTCTCTAACTTAAGAGCAATCGGAGACAGAACTTAAATATGGTAAATTATTTTTTCAATAAGTGCAACTTCTGACATGTGATATTAGAATTACTCCAGATACAAGCTAATGCCTTGTCTCTATACTAATGAAAATTGCAGTTACTTTTATGCCCCAATAGTCACCAAAATAGGCATAGATCAAAGAAATCCCAGGATCTCTCAGGCCCTTAGCATCTCCAAACCAGAGAAAGCTCATACCCTGGAGACTGTGTGGTCCTTGCACACTCCCCTCCCCACAGCTTAAGCACACAGAACCATCACTTGGTTTGCACAGAGAGGAGATTACAGCTATTTCCCACCACCTTGGGTGCTTGCAACAAAGAGCCCTGCAGCAAAACACATTAAAACGTGTTTTGTTTTGTTCACTTCTCTGGACTCAAAACCTGCCAAGTTTCTAATTGGTAAACAACTCAGTCCTAAAAGCCGGCATAATCTTACAAACTCTGCCTCATTTTACTAAGTTTCACTATTCATTACGACTTCCTTGGAACAGACAGAGACTTTGGACATGAAAGAACCTACTAGTTTCTATCATGAGTGGTGGCAGACCACAGAATCTAAAACAAATTTTGAAGAAAGCCTCTGTGGGCCCTCACTTAAAGGAAAACCAATCATTTCCAATCAACTTACACAAATACTTTTTAAGAATTACTAAGAACTGGGTTTATAACAAATAATCAGATGTGTTTACATCATTCCCTTGGAAGGCAAACTTCTTTGGCAACCTAGAAGTAAAGTCTTCCATCCATGCAAGAGAACCTTCATGGAGAGAACTGAACTAGGTGCACCGGGGTGGAAAGCAGAAGTGCTAAATCCAACACCTAAGAAACAACAGCACACAAACAGTAGAGAACTAATCGCTCCAATGCCCAGGTCATGAAGACCACAGGAGTACAAAACAGACAGATCAGCAGGAGTCTGAACAAGTGGAGGTGGTGTGCAGAAGCTGCCCCTTGAGCCGGGCCTTGCTATGGTCTGGATAACAGCTGGACAGAAAAGTGAGAGACTAGGGCAGAGACCACCCGACATGGAGCCCCATAGGCGAATTCAGCCCACCTGCCCCTGGAGTATTATTGCCAACTTTAGATTTCAGGGGAAAGAAAAACAGCATCCCATAATGGAGCCCTCAGATTTAACATCCAGAAGTTTAAAAGCCACTAGATTTATTCTACAAATGTTCCCTGCATGAACTGTATAAAGGGATCCTTCTCTTTGTGAACCAGTTGCCAAAAAAAAAAAAAAACAAAAGGTATTCCTCTGCCAAATGACTAGGGCTCAGTCTCAGGACACCTTTACACTCCTGAAAATGACTGATGACCTCAAATAACTTATGTTTATGTTACATCCAGCAGGATCCTGTAAATGTACAGCCAGCTCCTGGGAAGGAAAATGCTATGGGTAACTTTTGTGGATTTCTATAATGAAAATACTCCTACTATGCAGATTTTAAGCTGCCAGTGGCTGACATTGAAGACAAAGCTGGAAAAAGATGTGCACAACTGGCTATGACAAGCAGCTCAGCTCTTATATATATAAGCTGTTATATGTGTGTGTGTGTATATATATATATAAAATATTGATATGTACTAAATAGAAATTAAAACTGAGAAATTTTTTAAAATACTTAGTAATTAATTTAAAAACAATAATTCCATCATATGCTAACATAAATAGCATTTTCTGAAGACTATTTTCAAAGAAATAATAATTAGTGACAAGAATGTCAATGTTTTACATTTTTACAAATTCTTTTAATGTCTGGTTTAACTTAAAACAAGCTGGATTTTCATACCTATTTCTGCACTGAATCTATTGTAATAAGTTATTTTAATTGGTAAATGAACATGCCTTATACAGATATATGATTAGAAAAGGTGGAGTGCATCAATAGCTTTTTCAGAAAAATATGGGTATTCTTCTTGGATACTACCCCAAAACTCAGCAAGTGGTTGTTTTTCTCAAAGATTAGTGGCCATGTGGAATCTGAAAACTTAGTTACGTTAAAATCAGTTGATCTGGGACTTCCCTGGGGGTCCGATGTCTAACACAACACACTCCCAGTGCAGGGAATTCAGATTCAATCCCTGGTCAGGGAACGGGATCCTACACACTGCAACTAAAGATCCTGTGTGCTACAACTAAGACCTGATGCAGCCGAACAAGTAAATGCTAAAAAAAAAAAAATCTATTGCTCTGTCTTATACTTCAGATGGTTCTTTAGCTAGGCATGATTTTGTAATGTCATGTAGCAGCTACTTGGAAAATACTGAGTTACTGAATTAAGTAGATCTCCCAAATGCTGATAAATTTCATGATACACTATCAGAAAACTACATTCATTAAAATCAAGATCAACGTCATCAGAAAACTATAAAATACTGGCAAGTTATCAAGCTCAAAATGGCAGATGAAGAATTTCCACAATTTGAAACTTCTGCTAAAAACCTGAATTTTATCATCAGCAATAAACACTGTTAACTGTTTTCCTCGATGTGACAAGCTTACTTCATTCGCTTTTGAGAAAATTTTTCAGATACTCAAGTTTGAACAGACATAGACATAATTTAGTTATTTGCCACTGCTTTGAGAAAAATTATATCCTGTGGCCAGGGTGTGTGTGTGTGTGTGTGTGTGCGTGTGTGTGTGTGTGAATGCAGCTAGCTCATCTTGTTCCTCAGACAACAACTTGTGTTTTTTCTCAGACAATAACTTGTGTTTTTTCTCAAGATCACCACTGATCTTCAATAAGTGGCAGAAATGCTTTCAATGAATGTTCCACTTCCAAAACACAGAATATTAAAACAACATGTACTTGAGGGTCAAGATTCAATATAATTGGTAATGTTTACTGCTTCATCAGGGACAGTCTTAAGTGGAACAGACATTTTTTTTAAAAACTGCAAGTGAATGCAGTGAAGACTGTAATGACCACTAACAAAGTTTGGTGCCACGTAACAAAGTTACGTGACTGGGATGAGGCACCAACACTTTTAAACCCCCACTGTTTTTGCGCCATCAGGGCAAATGCTAATACAGAGAAAAAAAATACATCTTTGTATTATTATGAAAATAGGTTTGTCCTCCAAACCTCCAGGCATGATTGTGTAACATCATGTAGTAGTTATTTGGAAAATACTGGGTCCTTGGAGTTTCCTTCAGGGTTCCCTGGATCACACTTTGAAAACTGCTGCTCTATCCTCATGCAGCCTCTGGGCCCTGCTCACAGCTCAAAGCACAGAGTGCTGAAACGGGCTGCAATTTTAGCTCCACCACAGCAGGATGGCCAAAATCACCATCCACAGTAATTCTGATAGAACATTCCTATGTCAGAAATAGAGCAAAACAGAAAGTACATTATACCCAAGAGCATCACCAGTATTCCTACAGATGAGACCTGTGGCTTGAGATGCAGTGAGTGCTACGCACAGTTTCATGGAAATGACCTGCTGTAGAAAAATTAGATATTCTGAAGAACAACTCAAGAAAGATTCATGGGGGTTTTGATAAGTATAAACCATGCTTAAAGTCACTCTATATGTCTTTCAAGTGTACTTTTCACGACTTTACATTATTAAACAATGCTCCATCAAAATGGCTTAGTGAGAAGAAACTCTGCTGTAGAAAAGAGAGCTATACCCACTAGAACAAAACTGAATTCTCAGAATTCTGGAGATGAGTTATATCTGTGCAGTGAAAACTCAATGTCCAAACTCTGGGCAGTGAAGAAGGTAATGTGTGCGTGCGCTCAGCTGTATCCGACTCTTTGTGATCTCATGGACTGTAATCCACCAGACTCCTCTATCCATGGAATTCTCCAGGCAAGAATACTGGAGTGGGTTGCCATTTCCTCTTCCAGGGGATCTTCCCAAACCAGGGTTCGAACCCAAGTCTCCTGTGTCTCCTGCATTGCAGATGGAGTCTTTGCCCATTGAGGCACCTGGGAAGTCCAATTTTTCTTATAAACATCATATATTCATTCCAAGAATTTTTAATAAGTCAACCTCACAGAAACAATTCATACTTACAAATTAACTCATTCTTTTGTTCCCTCAACAAATGTTGGAAGCTGGCCTTGTGGACCAGTCTAGACAGCAGAGATAAAGTAGTAAACAAGAAAAGTCTGCTTTCCTAAATCAGAAGGAGACAGAAGACAGATGAAGAGACTAAAACATAGTTTGGGAGAGGTGCCAAATTCTTAAAAGAAAAATAAAGAAGGGTAACTAGTGAGGTGGGCTTCCCTGGTGTCTCAGGGATAAAGAATCCACCTGCCAATGCAGGAGACATGAGTTTGATCCCTGGGTCAGGAAGATCCCCGGGAGAAGGAAATGGCAACCTGCTCCAGTATTCTTGCCTGGGAAAATCCCATGGACAGAGGAAACTGGTGGGCTACAGTCCATGGAGTCACAAAGAATTGGACACAACTAAGAGACTAATCAACAACAGCTAATGGGGTAGAGGGAGGGTGGAAGGAAGCTACGTTAAGGCATACCTACTGTGGAAAGCTTCTCAGAGGAGGGAACTTCTGTGCAAAAAAATAGTCTAAAAGAAAAGTGGGAAAGAAGGCCATGGGAAGATCTGTCAATATGTTCATCACATTCCAACAATCAAGCAGCCAACTGCCCCAAAAACAAACACATAAAATAGGTGTATTTTATATTTTATAATTTTACACCTCTATTTATGAGGCTCTAAAAAGTGTAAAAATGAACTCATGCCAGACAGTTTACCTTTTTTTCCAGATCCCCTGAAGAATAATCCTCTTCTATAGGATGCCTGAAACATAGATTATGCTGAGGCCACCACATCCACCAAAAGCCTCACTGGAGACAGGAGTTAATGTGATGAAATAAGTGAAGATGATGCAGCTGACAGCCTAACTTGTCTTTGCAATTAAAGAAAATCTCCTAATAATGACACTTATAACTGGTAACACCTCACAATGTTGTAACACAGCATTTGATTAGCACCTAGTGGACTGGCACCAATCCGTAGCTAGGTTTCCTTATGATGGGGTTTATGATGTCACAGTGCAGGTGAACGTGTCACACAGCCACTGAGCCCGCATTCCAGACAGTTAATAAAGGATGAGAGGATGTGAATGCATGGTCTAGCAGACTTCACTATCAACTCTGCTGCCTGAAAAATCAAATCTATACATTATCTATTTTAATTCCAAGGACTCCAATGAAAACCCAGTAACACCCTATGGGAGAAGCTGGAAAAACATCTTGATTTCTGTGTATTAAGACAGGATTCTCAAAAGGAAGTCTGTTTCTTCTACAGGGAAATAAGTGTTTAAAGAATAAGGCTGAAAACAGGAAAATAATAATATAAATGTGTACACTTAAAAAAAGACATAAAATATTTCACTTCACTTTTTAAAAAGCTGTCCTTAGGGACTCCCCTGCTGGTCCAGTGGCTAAGACACCATGCTCCCAATGCAGGGGCCCGGGTTTCATCTCTGGTCAGGGAACTAAATCTCACATGCCACTACGAAGACCTGGTGCAGCCAAATAAATAAATAAATAAATAAATAAATAATTTTTAAAAAGTTGTTACTTGCATTAAATGAAGGCAAACACAACATGAAGAATACAGAACTGGTATCACTGTAGTGTCTCTACTGTTTTTCTTTCCCATATTGAGGTTTTTTTAAACAGTGTGACTAACAAATTGCAAAAATCAATGGAGTTAAATTTTACCTTGTAAATATCAACTGAAAGCACTGATAACAGAGTTGGACAGATAAGACTGATATTTTTATATCTATGTTAAAATTATAAGGAGAACTACAACATGATCTTTGAATCCTTTCCGTGTATAGGGAATAAACAAAAACTATCTAAAATTTATAATCTGAACTTAAAAAGGAAGTAATTCTGTTTCTGTAATTATAAATGGCCAAATATGTCTCTTTAAAAATATTCCCCTTTTGAAAGAAAAGCAAATATCAGAATCACGTCATTCTTAATTATATCGTCTATTCTGATAATACTTCCAATAAGCAGTGGTGATCGCTGTGGTGACTGGTGATGACAAAATTAGGGTTTCTTTAAGCTTTGAAAAACAACGCTCTAGCGCATCTTTTTCCCTAGCTGATCCTTATCATTTCCTATTAATAGTACTTGGAGCATCATTTTATATTCTAATATGATATGTGTTTTACTTATAAAGACTGACTATGAACATGATCTTTAGGGAGGTCAAAATTCTTTTAGCTCTAGACTTTTAAAAATCAATCTTATATACTGATTTCAGTAAGACTGAAACTAAAACTTTTCATAATTTTCTAGCCAACTCCATTACAAAGTAATAAACGCACATAGTGAAGTAGGTTGCTATGAGATTCTGAGCCCCAAATGACATTTACCCAACAGATGGCTTATATGGGCAAACAGTGGATAGTAAAACTACTCTTAACAATGATATAGATTAGATTCATTTCTAATACTGAGGAAGAAATACATGCCAAAAGCCTGACGCTACAGAATGAATGCCTAAAACCACTTACCTTTATTTCTGACCAGTATCAACTTACGGGGATCTTCTCTCGTAGCTCAGTGGGTAAAGAATCTGCCTGAAAGGCAGGAGACCTGGGTTCAATTCTTGGATCAGGAAGATCCCTTGGAGAAGGAAATGGCAATCCACTCCAGTATTCTTGCCTGGAGAATTCCATGGACAGAGGAGCCTGGCAGGCTATCGTCCATGAGGGTGCAAGAGTCGGAAACGACTTGGCAACCAAACCGCCACCACAATATCAACTCATAGGAATGCCTATGAAGGAAACTTCAATTCACTTGAACTATTCTACATTAATTTTTCTACCAATGACTTGGTATATAAGCCCTAAAGATTACTGATTTAACAAAAACAACTTTAAAAAACAGTAATAATAAACAAAATGTGGTGTGTACATACAGAGAGGAAGGAATTCCTATCACATACAATACAGATAAACCTTCAAGACATTATGTGACGTGAAATAAGCCAATCACAAAAAGACAAGGAAAATAAATGCAAAAAGACAAAATGGTTGTCTGAGGAGGCCTTACAAATAGATGTGAATAGAAGAGAAGTGAAAGGCAAAGGAGAAAAGGAAAGATAGACCCATTTGAATGCAGAGTTCCAAAGAACAGCAAGGAGAATAAGAAAGCCTTCCTCAGTGATCAGTGCAAAGAAATAGAGGAAAACAAAAGAATGGGAAAGACTAGAGATCTCTTCAAGAAAATTAGAGATACCAAGGGAATATTTCATGCAAAGATGGGCTCAATAAAGGACAGAAATGGTATGGACCTCACAGAAGCAGAAGATATTAAGAAGAGGTGGCAAGAATACACAGAAGAACTATACCAAAAAAGATCTTCATGACCCAGATAATCACAATGGTGTGATCACCAACCTAGAGCCAGACATCCTGGAATGTGAAGTCAAGTGGGCCTTAGGAAGCATCACTATGAACAAAGCTAGTGGAGGTGATGGAATTCCAGTTGAGCTATTTCAAATCCTAAAAGATGATGCTGTGAAAGTGCTGCACTCAATATGCCAGCAAATTTGGAAAACTCAACAGTGGCCACAGGACTGGAAAAGGTCAGTTTTCATTCTAATCCCAAAGAAAGACAATGCCAAAGAATGCTCAAACTACCGCACAACTGCACTCATCTCACATGCTAGCAAAGTAATGCTCAAAATTCTCCAAGCCAGGCTTCAACAGTACGTGAATCACAAACTTCTAGACATTCAAGCTGGTTTTAGAAAAGGCAGAGGAACCAGAGATCAAATTGCCAACATCTGTTGGATCATCAAAAAAGCAAGAGAGTTCCAGAAAAATATCTATTTCTGCTTTATTGACTATGCCAAAGTCTCTGACTGTGTAGACCACAACAAACTCTGGAAAATTCTGAAAGAGATGGGAATACCAGACTACCTGACCTGCCTCTTGAGAAACCTATATGCAGGTCAGGAAGCAACAGTGAGAACTGGACATGGAACAACAGACCGGTTCCAAATAGGGGAACGAGTATGTCAAGGCTGTATATTGTCACCCTGTTTATTTAACTTATATGCAGTACATCATGAGAAACGCTAGGCTGGAGGAAGCACAAGATGCAATCAAGATTGCCGGGAGAAATGTCAATAACCTCAGATGTGCAGATGACACAACCCTTATGGCAGAAAGTGAAGAAGAACTAAAGAGCCTCTTCATGAAAGTGAAAGAGGAAAGTGAAAAAGTTGGTGTAAATCTCAACATTCAGAAAACTAAGATTGTGTCATCCAGTCCCTTCACTTCATGGCAAATAGATGGGGAAACAGTGGAAGCAGTGACAGACTTTATTTGCCGGCGGGGGGGGGGGGGCGGGGTGCGCGGGTTCCAGAATCACTGCAGATGATGACTGCAGCCATGAAATTAACTTTCCTTCCTTACTCCTTGGAAGGAAAGTTATGACCAACCTAGGCAGCATATTTATTAAAAAGCAGAGACATTACTTTACCAACAAAGGTCTGTCTAGTCAAAGCTATGGTTTTTCCAGTAGTCATGTATGGATGTGAGAGCTGGACTATAAAGAAAGCTGAGTGCCAAAGAATTGACGCTTTTGAACTGTGGTGTTGGAGAAGACTCTTAAGAGTCCCTTGGACTGCAAGGAGATCCAACCAGTCCATCCTAAAGGAGATCAGTCCTGAATATTCATTGAAGGACTGATGCTGAAGCTGAAACTCCATTACTTTGGCCACTTGATATGAAGAGCTGACTATCTGAAAAGTCCCTGATGCTGGGAAAGATTGAGGGCAGGAGGAGAAGGAACGACAGAGGATGAGATGGTTGGATGGCATCACCGACTCAATGGAGATGAGTTTGGTTGAACTCCAGGAGTTGGTGATGGACAGAGAGGCCTGGCGTGCTGCAGTCCCTGAGGTTGCAAAGAGTTGGACACAACTGAGGGAACTGAACTAAAAAGACAAATATTAATGATTCCTCTTATATGAGGTATCCAAATTAGGTAAATTCATAGAAACCAAATATGGAATGGTAGTTATAGGAGGCTGGCAGGGTGTGTAAAAAGGAGTTGTTGTTTAATAGGTACAGAGTGTTAGATATGCAAGATGAAAAAAATCTGGAGATTTGTGTCACAACATCGCGAGTACATTACAGCGAACACTGCTGAACTATAAACTTGAACTTGTTAAGACTGTGGATTTTATGTCTTTTCTTTAACCATATACAAAAATAGTAATAACTTATTGCCCCACATTTGCTGTAGATGATAATTAAATGGCTCATTGCCAAGAAGATAATCAATCCATTGATTTTACCAAAGGCAATGAGACTGACTTCCCCATCATTTTATAAAACATAATTCTAAAGCTCTGGGTGCTCTCGTGCTCCTGGCCCCAGAGCTACTGCTCAATACTTTGATTGGCTATTGGTCCCAGGATTTATATGTACCAGTTACTAATACATCAAAATGGATAAAGTTTAAATCTTCTACACTCTTCATATATCCAAGATCAGAAGCTGAACTGGAACATAAACATGAAACTATCTTGAAAGTGAAAAGTGTTAGTCGCTCAGTCTGTTGTCCAACTCTTCGACCCCATGGACTGTAGCCTGCTAGGCTCTTCTGTCCATAGAATTCTCCAGGCAAGAATACCGGAGTGGGTAGCCATTCCCTTCTCCAGGGGATCTTCCTGACTCAGGGATTGAACTTGGGTCTCCTGCACAGGAGGCAGATTCTTTACCATCTGAGCCACCAGGAAAGCCCCAAAATACTGGAGTGGGTAGCCTATCCCTTCTCCAGTGGAACTTCCCAACCCAGGAATCAAACCAGGGTCTCCTGAATTGTAGGCGGGTTCTTTACCAGCTAAGCTACCAGGGAAGCCCCATAGTAACTATATGTAGCATATAATTATGATTACTCTTTGCTGATCATGCATGTTCCCAGGTAATGTCCTCTGAAATAATCTGGTTCAACACTGAGTACCTATGTATTATCACAGAAGTAACAGATATGTTTAATGCAATCTAAAGCCAGGTTTCCTGGGCTCTGCCTTTTACTAGCTATGTGACCTGTGACAAGTTACTCAGCCTCTCTGTACCAAATTTTCCTCAACTGTAAAAGATAATGAAAACAGTACCTTTCTACAGAGTTGTTGTGAGAACTGAGCTATGTGTAAAACACTTAATTCAAACTGAGTATTGGTGTAAGTTAGGGCTCTTTTAAAACTAGAAAGTTCTTACTGTTCACAACCTACAATTTGGAAATCCCTAAACCATTAATTTGAATCTAGAGAAGAAAATAGAAATATATGTTATTTGATTAGTAATAAGTACAAAAATAGCAGAGTTTGCTGCCTCACCTCCTTCCCTATAAAACAACTAGTTGTTACAAATATCTTTCTTTGGTATTAAAATTTTCTGATTCAAAAAAAAAAAACTAGAAAGTTCTGAGGAACTGGGAGGCCAACTTATACTGGCAGTACCTATTATGGTATATTAACATATCTGATAGCAAATAAATTACCATTAGTTTTCAAAAGGTATTTAGAAAGAGGTCTACTGCTGTATAGAACTTACCTACTTAAAGGCAAGTGCTTTTCCTGAACTATTTCTGCTTGCACTATTTTCACCTGATATTGTCTTTACTTAGCATTGGGTTTTGCTGTAAAACCTGAACAAACTTTTTGGCCAACCCCGTATTTTTGACCTCACAAGCAGGCTTTTCTCTCCTACGCCTTTTTGGAGAACCACACGTCATACCTCTGGGGGTGGGAGAAAGCTCAGAAAGCTCACATTTCTGAAGATCATTACTAAGATGCTGTCATCACAATTAATCAACGAGTGAAAATTTCCCAAAGCCTCTGTGCTTCCCAGTGTAATTCCTTTAGTAGTCTGGGGCTTCCAGAGGTTGTAGCAGCAAAAATTGAAGTGAGGCAAAGTAAACAAACAAACTACTTCCTTGTAGTTTCAAGGAAGACACTACAAAAATTAACATTTCTAATATTAAAAAATTTCAGTGTTTAGTCTACTATTTTTGTTTTTGCTGTTCTTTTTTTTACTGTGGTAAAAAAACACATAATATAAAATTAATCATCTTAACCACTTTTAAGTGTACTGTTCATCATATTCATACTTTTGTAAAAGATCTCCAGAACATTTTTATCCTTCAAATCGGAAACTATAGCCCTTTATCAACAGCACTTCCTGTATTCCCTCTCCACAACCTACTCTTTAACTAGGAAAAATCAGAGAAAGGGTAAAAAAGTAACTGTTTATACTCAGTTATTTTTCCAATACTGTTAGTGACAAACTATCTGCTACTAAAACTAAGACTTGAGCATCAAACAAAAAGTACCTAAAATCATTACAAATGACAGAACATCTCTAACAATCTCTTAAACACTAAAACAGATTTGTATGCAGTTTTTTTTTTCTGATTATAAGTGAAAAAACAAAATCTTTTTCTGAAATTTGACTTTGCTTTATACCTGCTGAAATTATCTTTGAAACATCAATTTTCTTATTTTTTAAAAAATATTTATTTGGCTGCATCAGGTCTTAGTTGTGGCACATGAGCTAAGTTGCTCCTCGGTCTGTGGGATCTTAGTTCCCTGACCAGGGATCAAATCTGTGTCCCCTAAATTAGAAAGTGGATTCTTAATCACTGGGGCACCAGGGAAGTTCCTGAAACACCAATTTTCATTCAAAGCAAAGTATTATCACATGTAATACACTGGGATGAAAATACAGAGTGCATTTTAAAGCCAAAAATTAACCTTCAGAGAAGCAGAAGGTGAAGAAGTAAAGAGCCTCTTGAAGAAAGTGAAAGAGGAAAGTGAAAAAGTTGGCTTAAAGCTCAACGTTCAGAAAACTAAGATCATGGCATCTGGTCCCATCAGTTCATGGCAAATAGATGGGGAAACAGTGGACACAGTGTCAGACTTTATTTTTTTGGGCTCCAAAGTCACTGCAGATGATGACTGCAGCCATGAAATTAAAAGATGCTTACTCCTTGGAAGGAAAGTCATGACCAACCTAGGCAGCATATTAAAAAAGCAGAGACATTACTTTGTCAACAAAGGTCCGTCTAGTCAAGGCTATGGTTTTTCTAGTAGTCATGTATGCATGTGAGAGTTGGACTAAAAAGAAAGCTGAGCACTGAAGAATTGATGCTTTTGAACTGTGGTGTTGGAGAAGACTCTTGAGAGTCTCTTGGACTGCAAGGAGATCCAACCAGTCCATCCTAAAGGAGATCAGTCCTGAGTGTTCATTGGAAGGACTGATGTTGAAGCTGAAAGTCCAATACTTTGGCCACCTGATGCGAAGAGCTGACTCATTTGAAAAGACCCTGATACTGGGAAAGACTGAGGGCAGGAAGAGAAGGGGACAACAGAGGATGAGATGGTTGGATGGCATCACCGACTCAATGGAGATGAGTTTGGTTGAACTCCGGGAGCTGGTGATGGACAGGGAGGCCTGGTATGCTGCAGTCCACGAGGATGCAAAGAGTTGGACATGACTGAGCAACTGAACTGAACTGAAAGAAATATACTAGCAAAATATACTAGCTATTATTATTAGGAAAGAAGGGGGCAACAGAGGATGAGATGGTTGGATGGCATCACCAACTCAATGGACAAGAATTTGAGCAAACTCTGGGAGATATTGGAGGACAGGGAAGCCTGGCATGCCGCAGTCCCTGGGGTTGCAAAGAGTCAGACCTGACTTAGAGACTGAACAACAACACAACTATTATATACAGAGTTCTCAAAATATGAGTACAGATTATATAAAAAATTATTACTCAAATCAAACAAAATGGTCACTAATATTAATTGTTCACAAATTATTTTTACTTATGTCCCTTAAACCCTGAATTACTTTCAAGAATGAGTTACATGTCAAAGTAGTATATTTTCTTGAATTAGCTAAAAAACAATGAAGATTTAGCATTTACTGAAAAAAAAAATCAGTGTTCTATTTTCTCCTCCTAATTTATGTTAATTTTTAGAGCTAAGTGAATACAAATATTATGATCAAAAAAATTAAATTATGGCACTTAAAAATAACCAGGAGAAAGAATACATAAAATTAAAGAGCAATAGAAAGAAAGTCAACAATAAAATGAAACTTTTTATTTTACAATCTTAAGAGGAATATTTCCTCCTTCAGTAACAGCCTCTCAAGTCATAGAATCAGCATACTGAGGTTTAAAAAACAAGATTCAGTTAAACACTGAGCTTGAGCTAGATGTACTCAGCCAATAATAAATATAATAAATCAACCTAACATGATGCAGATCATCATATACAAATATGATGTTGCCGGCCAATTAGCAATAACAAACGTTGCTTGTTTTGTTTTCTGACAGCTATTCATATTATTCCTGGTCCTACTTAGGACAGACGAGATAGACTTTTGACACGCTGGCAAGACAATGAGAAACGCCATCCCAATTTTCCACCAGTTTGAAAAAGCAAACATGTAAGTCATACACTGAAACCTATCCCTTGTTAAATCAATCATTCCTACTCCAATCCCTCACTGCAAGCCAGGCCTGCTTTCCTCTAAGGCGCTTCTTTAACACACCGTTGGCATCTACAGCAGACAGGATAAGGAACGAGTGAGCAGACTGCAATCCCTGAACAACACTCCCTAGTGGCTTCCTCTGCTCCACAGAGTCCTCTTGTTCTAAAACTACAGAGGGTGTCAGAAAGGTGGAACATTAGAACTAAGTCTCTCAAGGCACTATGCTGACCTTGATGCTCTCGAGTTTCCTTCCAACTCTGTGATCCCTGTGGTTTTGCTCCTTGCATCTTTCCTTCCTATCTTGGCTGAAACTTGGAGAACTGGTCATTTACACAGCAGAGATATTGAGCCTTCCAAGTCAGGCCTTGGGCTGCACCAGGAGCTGTAAGGCATGAAACCCCAGACAGCACACCCTCTCTCAGGGCTCCATCCAGGTTCCCTCACTCAACCAAGAGCTTCGTGGCAGCATTATCAATTCCCAAGAGACGTGGGATAAAGAAAGGGCAGGGGGCCATCACTGCTGCTTTCAGAGCAGATTACACATTGTCAGATAAATGGGAAAACAGGAGTATGGTGAGCATATTATGCCAAGGAATTACACTCAATTTTATTAGGTATGATCATGACATTTGGTTATTTTAGACAATATGTATAAGCGTTGCATACCCAGAAGAAAGGTGGAATGAGATGACGTGATGTCTGAGATCTGGAGAGCTGCTTAAAATTCTTCCACAAAAAGGGAAAAAGAAAAAATTTTTAAATATAAATTTTGTAGCAACTGCTACAAAATCTTAATTTTAGGTTTCTATAAATGTTGAAGCCTTATTCTACTCTTATATATGTCTGAAATCTTTCATCACAAAAGAAATGATAAGTTCCCATTACCACTTAAGGATTATATTACTTCCAAAGGCTGTATGTGTAACTTTTAAGACTACCTGTATATACAGTAATTTTGCTTGTCACTATTTTGGCTTTGGGAAAGAGTTTTCTCCTGGCTTGGTGATATAAAATAGACTCTCGTAACTTATCATCAACAGTTTTTCCAGGGGGAGAGGAGAGTAGACTCTAGTCTTATATACGTATCAACATATACATTTAGACAGACTCCAGCTTCAATTAAAAAAAATCAACATAAAAAATAATTCAAAGCAAGAAAATACACAAATCACAGTACTCAAACCTCAGCGATCTTCCACGCCAGCCTCTAGCCCTTGGATACCGTTACCACGTGATCTCTATTTGCTTTTGGATACAGACAGAAGTGGCAGGCTCCACTGATACCTGGGAAGTTATAAAACAGAAAAACTGCAAACTCAGAACTCTAGCCTTCCTCCATCAGTCAACAGAGCAGAGGTGTGAGGGCCAAGAGCAAGCTCAAGTTTTCACATCTTTATAGCTGGGATGGTTTGCAGCGTTAACTTGATTAGCAGAAGCCCTGGAAAGGCCGGGATAGGCAAAACTACTGCTATCGAATGACCAGAGGCAAAGGATGAGGCCCACTGAAACTTGGGGTTATATCTTTTGTTCTCACACTATTTAATGATAAATAGACCATGTGGAAAAGAAAGTAAGTGTCATAAATTTTGCTTTATACAAGACTGAATTTAAGTCTAAAACATCTGGGAATTCACAATCCTCTAGTTTAAAATAAGTGGCAAGAATGTACAAAATATCAGGAATTATTCAGAAGAGTCAGTCATGTTTAGCATACATTATAGGCTTAATGAATGAAGATTTCAGCTTGATTTCCTAATCCTTCTATCATATATTGCATAATAATGAACACTCAAATGAACTGCTTCAGGCATCACAAGACTCTAAACTGATAATAATGTTTAGAAAAATTATGACTCTTAAGAACTGTGTCCTAATTCTGTAAGACATCATGATCCATAAAGGATTTATGGCCTCACATCCATGGAGGATAACTCTTATTTAATCAAAAGAATCAATGAGTCAGCATACAGATTTCTTCTTAATCTCTTAACATTCCTAGTATATGAAAGATAAATACCGTGATATATTTTTTGATCAAGTGTTTTAAATATATGGAAAACAGAATAAGATAGGTCTATGAACTTGCTATCCAAATGTAATGACTATCAACATTTAATATACTTGAGATTTTTAAGGAAGTAAACATTATGAATGTAAACCACAGCCTTTTCCTTGCTCTGTGGTTCAGTCTTCTCACAAGTCTCTATCTCTGAGCCCTTCTGTTTTATTTAACCCTTCAAACTTCCCCACACTCCTATTTAACACTTCAAACTTACCCCAGCTCACACTCCTTTGTCTCCCAGACCCATCTTTCTCTTTCACAGGAAAATTTCTTAAAGAATCTATACTTCCAATTTCTACTTTCTCTCTCTCTTAATTATTCTGTAACCTACTAAAGCCTGGTTTCTGTTCACTGGACTCCTGTGAGATTTCACAAACCTCATTAATCCGAGGTTATTTTTCAGACCCTACATTGACCTCTTCAGCAACTTCTGACTGAGACTCACAGAGCTGGGTGTCACCCAGGCTGAAGGCTGGAGGAAAAGGCACGTGTAGAGGACAGACAGGGAAGCAGTGCCTACAGGGAGAGAAGCGGGCGCAGGAGGAAGAGCTGCTCTCAACTAGCGCTTCAGCAAAAGGCGAACTACAGATCTGGAATCACAGTTATAACAACTCTAGTTGCCACTTTTGTCTTTTCTGAAATTTTTGTCACCAAGGAAGGCAGGACTGGACTTCCCTGGTGGCTCAGACAGTAAAGAATCTGCCTGCAATGCAGGAGACCCAGATTCAATCCCTAGGTTGGGAAGATCCCCTGGAGAAGGAAATGGCAACCCACTCCAGTGTTCTCGCCCAGCGAATCCCATAGACAGAAGAGCCTGGCGGGCTAGAGTCCATGGGGTCGCAGAGTCAGACATGACTGGGTGACTAACAACATATTTGGGACTTTGAAATGGTAAATATTTGTGATGTGTAAAAAAGCATGATACATAACTGTATGATCTTAATTACATAAAAATGGACGCTTGGTTGTGTAAATACACAAACGAGACCTAAAAAGATGCATCAGACGGTAAAGTGCTTATGATTCTGGATGACTTTGGTTTTTGTTTTGGTTTCCTATTATGCACAGGTTAACTTTTAAGAAATAAATGTCATTTTAAAAACCTTAAAAGAAAACTCTAGAAGACCCCAGATTAATCAAAAGATATATGTATATTCTATTAACATTCTTTTCGCAGACAAAAAGACAATAGGATAAACATCAAGATGCTAACAACAATTAAATTTCTGCATGTAAAGACTACAGGTGGCTTTAATTTTCTTCTTCATTTAATAATACACATTTTGCCAATTTTCTACAAATGAACTTTTTTTTTTAATGAGAAAAAGGCTGCTTTCTTGAAAAATAGCATGGTCTGCATGCCAGTTTTCCACGGTAACAAAGAAGGGTGTTGCCAGGGAGATGCAGCTCCACAGAGCACTTGTGAGGAGGAAACCCCAGGGAGCAAGTGGGTGTTGGGAGCCTGAAAGAGGAAAGAAGGGCAGGCTGAGTGCAGGGCGTTTTGGAAAAGTCCAGACCATGCAGGAACCAGGCTGGCCGGAGACAACCCTGGAGTTGCCTGGCACTGCTGCAGGCCTTCCAGGCAGCCATCGGTCCTTCCTAGTCTCTCTTCCAGATACTGCAAAGTCTCTCTACTGCTCGAACTCATGTCACTGTGATGCCACCCAAATGAGGTTCCCACTCCCGGCTTGCTGATGTCCCACTCAACACCACGGGGCCCCAGGTATCCTGCTTTGGTGAACACTTAGAACACGGGATGGTCCACTCTCTCAGATGCATACCACCCTCCAGCTAACCCTGACCAGCTCCACTTCCCAGCCCAGACACAGCACCACTTGGCCTCAACACCAGCAGTTCCTACCCCCATCCTCTGCCTTCTGTATATTCTTCCCTGGCCTAGAGAATATGCTTCCCTCTCCTTATATACCCAGTGACCTCCACCCTTCATAATAAAACCCTCTACAGAGCACTCTGAATATTCAGGAAATCAACCCTGAATATTCATTGGAAGGACTCATGCTCAAGCCGAAGCTCCAATACTTTGGGCCTTGATAGCGAAGAACTGATTCACTGGAAAAGACCCTGATGCTGGGAAAGATAGAAGGCAGAACGAGAAGGGGACAACAGAAAATGAGACGGTTGGATGGCATCACCGACTCAATGGACAGAGTTTGAACAAGCTCCAGGAGATGGTGAAGGACAGGGAAGCCTGGTGTGCTGCAGTCCATGGCGTCACAAAGAGTCGGACTGAGTGACTGAACAGCAACAGAGCACTCCTGGTCCCCCAGCTGCTTCCCCTCTGCACAGCCCAGTCATTCCTATGTAACACCTTGCAGCACTTCTTACATGGCGAGACTTATCCCCTAAACACCTCTCCCCACTAAACCGTGAGATGTCAAGTACAGGAAATCCAGAGCCTCATGCATCCAAAACACCGCCTAGATATGGAAGGGGCTCAGTAAGTAGTTGATGAGCTAAATAAATGTATCTGTTTTTACTATATAGTTTTATAGATATCTCAGAAATGAGGTTTAAGAGCTGAAAAACAGCTAACTCATATTGGTGCTCTCTAAATGAAACCAATTCAAAGTTTAAGGCCTAACTAAAAAGAAAGTAAAGATTAAACCAAGTATATACTGGGCAAATGGCAAGATTTCTGTCATCTTTAGAGCTGAGAATATAAAACTACATCAATCTGGAATTACCAACCTTACCAAATAGTAATCTGAGGACTACACACTATGCAGGGGGTTTTGTTTCTCCTTTACATAGTGTCTGTTACAATGCAAAAGTAATTCAAACACATATCTTCTCTTTGAAGGCAAATCAGTAAGACTGGCTGATACCCAGGGAACAGGGGAAACTTAAGATCAATGGCAAGAAAACAGAATCTGTGTGTAATTCTCATTTCCACACAGGCTGACTTTCATGGGTGCCTGCCTGATGCCTACGTTGAGTTTACCTGAGCTAAAGTGGGGATTGAATTTTGACCAGTCTGCGTCTGCATGTGAGCAGATTCGCTCTCTGCCACAGAATCTGGTAAACTTCCATCCTGCTGAGAGTCAATTGTTTCCATGGTCATTTGTCTGAAAAGACAATAAAAAGGAAGAAGAATTAAGGCCCTATCTGAAATACCTGTTTTCACCTGGCTTTCTGGCTGATATTCACTTCTATCATCCAATTGTTCTACCTTGTTTTTCAAGAAATAGATTCAGTGGCAAAGCTCTCTAACTCTCCAAATGTAAAGACACCTTCTCTGCTCACTGGATATGAACAGTATACCAAGAGAGCAATGTCCCATGGGAATTAGTTTATTTGAAAATTTTTTAATCTTATAATAAAGTCTCCTTGATAATTACTTTAAGCTCTCTAGCATAAATTAGTGATAAAGTTAGGTTTTATATTTCACACGAAGTTTAAACATACTACAACTCTCATGACCTAATAAACCTGCTTTATACTATGATTCAGTATGAAAGAATTTCCATATTACCTATATTAAATGCGTTATGATATAAAGATGTGTCTGGCTTTGTCAGAACTAAATAGTTTCTGATTTTAAAAAAACCTGTCAAATTGAATCACTCGGAGTGGACCACTTGTCCTGCAGCTCTTCCTTCACTTAAAGAGGAGAATCTAATTTTTCCAGGAAAAACTTGTAAATTTTTATCTTATAATTTCAACTTAAGTTAATAATTTCTATATAGGCCCTTTCTAGACAGAAGGTAAGCCACATTATAATGTTACCCTACTACGAGAATATGTAAAATATGCAAACAAAATCAACAAAAAAATTTTAAAAACTTATAGGAACTACTCCCTGCAATTGTGTATCTTTGCAATCGTTCATAATATAGTGTGTTTTTTTCACCTCAGTAGCCTAAATATATATCCCGAAAGTATGCAGGCAACTTAGAACTTTAAATTGAAATGTCCAGACGTTTTTTCCAGATTGAATTCTTCTGCATTTCAAGAGGCATCACTTGAATCCAAGTCTTCTGTTCCCAAAGCTGTCTGCTGTAGCCTGCACTACACCTAGAGTTACTTCTCTCTATTCAGACAGTTTAATACTTACAACTGACCGTGACAGTTCAGAGCAATTATGAAAATCTAGAGTCTACTCTGGAAAGACATCTTTCCCTCAATGTTCCCCAATTCTTTTATTTCTTATTATTTCCCAGCATGGGCTTTCTAATTCTAGGTAAGCAGAGGCCATCCCCCTGCAAAAACTGCCAATTCCTGAGGTTCCACTTTTGCTTGTGAGCAGTTTCCAAGGAGAATACCTAGAACATTTGATTCTGCAGGATATGAAAAGGTATTATCTGGGCAAAGAGTGTAAGAGGAAAAACGCTTGGCCAGAGTTTAAAATATCTGGGATTAAAAGGGTTTCTTGGCCGCAGAACCTTCTCTGATGCTTGACTATTCCAGTTTGACTTGGGAAGGATGATGCAGATGCAGTCAACAGCATTTTCCAAAAGAACCATCCCAAACCCTTTTCCAACAAAGCGAGTCCTAGCAGAAATGGTTTGGAAAGATTGCGAGAAATGTTGTCTTATGCTTCCTACACCTTTATTAAAAGCTCTTCAGGTTCTGTCAAGAACTTGAGTCTCCACTAAAACATTACCCTCTGAAAGGCCTTCCCCCTTTCAGAAACATTCCTTTAGCACCATCTACATGACATACCCTGAGAATACAAAAGTCACAGTCCTTGCTCTCAAGGACACCGTTCTCCACTTGGACCTTAGTTTCTCCAAAAGTCCTCGGACAACCTGTCTTAGAATTGACAAACACACTTGTAAAGGAAAAAAAAAGCAGATTCCCAGGCTCGATCCAAAACCTACTGATTCAAACTTTCTAAGGGGTCTAATTTTTATATCTAAGAGATTCTGATAGCTATTAAAATTTGAGAACAACTTAGCTTATTGGTAAATGATATTGATTAGACCCGTAATGAACACAAATTGTGTGGGGATGCTATGTATGAAATGCTAGGAGAAACACAGGAAAACTGAAATAGGCCTGAGGATGGGGCCATATGAGTTGTATGCTGAAGGAGGAGAGGGTAGAAAAGATCAGGACAACCAAGAGAGGAAGGAAAATACAGAGCATGTTTGGAAGACAGAGTAGCTGACTAGAGCAGACAATCTGGTGAGGCGTACAGGAGCCTGCTAGTTTTCATCCTTAACAACTTCTAAAGGGCAATATAGTCAGTTCTTCTTATAGAGGTGAGGGAAAAGGGACATAAAGAGGTTTAGAATCTGATTTTCGACAAAGGGATTGAGTGGCAAAGCCGAGTTTCGAACCGAGGTCTTTTCCCAAAGCATATTCTCAATGACCAAACCAAACTGCCATTCAATCTCTCTCACAACATGAGCTCACTTTATCTTTACAGCCTCATCTCCAGTCACTCCATTCCTTCCCACATTCTGCAATCCAGCCTCCTTACGAGCCATGTCTTTGGTTGAATAACACATCTTATTTCCCCAATTTTAATTTCCTGTATCTGTACTTCTCTCTTCCTTGGATGCCCTTCAGTCTTTCTTTGTCCAACGGGCACATTTCTACTCATTCTTCAAAGTCTAGATCAAGGATACCATCTTTAAAAAGTCTATTCTGATAGCCTTGGGCAGAATGATTCTGTCCTGAGTTCCCAAGGCATCTTGTTCAATCCCTCCATTTCAGCACTTGTCTAGCATGTTCATCTGTCCACAAAGTTCTAGCAATAGTGTGAGGAACAGACACAACATCTTAGATTTCAATGTATTCCCAGTACCTAGAATAGAATCTACCATAATCGTTAAGTGAGGGAATTAATTAATCAACTATTCCAGAAGACTATATGACTGTCAGGGGTTACTAAAATAATAAGAAGGTTCAGAGAGATTTGGTGTCTTGCTCCAGGGCTCACAGAAGACTGAATGATAGAGGGTGAACAGGAGGTCCGGAGTTTGTGACTCCAGGGTCCCTCCCACAGCTGGTACCCTGAGCAGTATTCCCGTCTAGATACATCTTACAAAAACGGTGTGCTTCGCAGTATGCTGCCACTGGTGTCACAGTCTTCACTCAGATGGGATGTACAGACTCTAATTTCATCCCATTTTATTCTCCTGGAGTGCCTTGTACAGGGCCCGGTACATGTCATTCAGTCCAACTTTGTTACTAAATCAATTTATTTGAAAGTAAAAATCTACAGAAGAGCAGGTCAGTACTACCAATTTATATAGCCTGTCATCTTCAAATAAGTTCATTCTGCTGATCTATAACCAACTCCTCTCCAGTACAGCCTCCTAAACCCACTAAAAGCCAACCCCAGACCAAGACTCAGGGGAGAAGATTCAACTAACACTGGAGTGCTCAATATGGATCAGTCACTGTACTGGGCATTTTCAGACAGTAACCCAGCAGGAAATAAAGGGCCCAAACCTCAGATGGAAATGACACATATCAACACTAATATCTGTAAATCAGTCTCAGCTAGTTCCAAAGGAATTTGTTTACCAAGTGTAAGAGAGAGACCCATTTTAATCTTGCACTGTTCACTTACCTACTTTACAGCAAAAATTAAAGAGGTGAATCATACAATATTTTTCCCCAAATCTCACTTTCTATACCAAATTTTAAACACAGTTATACTAGTATTAATAATCTGTATATTAATTAATTATATAATATTTCAATTTTAAATACAAATGAGAAAAAGACTAATTAGGAAATAGAAATTAAAGAATATTTAAAAATAAACACATACAAAATGATAAAAACAGAAACAAAGTTAAAAGTCCATTAAGCACTATAATCTACAAGTAAGCAAAATACTGGGAAACATTTGGTTCTACAATTCTAAAGAACAGATAAGGATTTGCTAACACAGGCATATTTAAACTTATAAATGATTAATGATGGTAGCAACATTCTTATGAAAGTTAAATATTTCTTCTGAAATCTTTATTTATTAGCAAACCATTCTCTTCTTCAGTAGAAAAGTAAATGTTATCCCAACATGTTTTGAAAAATTGGGATTCATCTTCATAAATATTAATATAATCATTGTTTTAAAAGAACAGGATCCACTCAGTTGCACAATTTTCAAAGTCTTCTAGGGTGAACTACCTTTAGTGCGGGTAGCCTTGTATTTGCGGGTTACTCTGTTATTTTCTAGGTTTTTAGTAGAACATCTATGTCATATTTCAAAAACTCCCCAAAATACTGAACTACAGCAAACAGCACAGTACTGTTTGTATATGGTTTATATAACACACTTTGAAGAAATGAATACAAAGCAGTACAGTTGTAAAAATTATGTTTTTATAATTATAGAAATATTGAGATAATTAATGACCAAAGTTATTTTGGCATACCTATGTACCAAGCACACACAAGATATTTAAAAAGAAGGAAAAATGAGAAGGAAAAGGAAAAACATTTTTGAAAAATTCTATCCTAGGTACCCAGGAAGATATTCTTAAAAGAAAGGAAGAAAAAAAAAGAAACAAAGAAAAGACATACAAGCCAAAAATATCTAAGTGAAAAATAAGTTTCCTAGTTATAATTAAAGTATACAATTAATAACTTAAAAAATCTTAGTTGTATCCAATTTGCAAAGACAAATTATACTGCAGAGCAACTATATTTATCCATGCAAAACTTTTTTACCTGCTTAAAAAACAGAATCCAGCAACGAAAGGAAAAATGATTAAAGTTGTTTTTATTATCTCTTTTTAAATAGTTTTATTAAAACTGTCATGAAAAATTCATTTTCTTTTTGCTGCTAGACCCAACTGATAAACCAGAATGTCTCTGAAAATAACTAAAAGACAATCTGAAAAATAATATTTGGATTTCCAGAAAACATTGGTAGAGATGTGCTGTTTTACAACTTTACAGGTGTTGACTAAAGGCAAAAATAAAAATGAAAACTCTGTCCACTTCCATATATATCATCTCCTTTCTAACTGAAAAGGCCACCACTTAGAACGAGCTGACCATGAATGACCACTCAACTCCTATGATGCCCAGCACAACTCATGGTAGAAGACAAACTCCCTAATTGAACAGCTGAGCAATTTGGGTACATACTATTATAGTTATATTAAAAAAAAAAAAATATATATATATATATATACACACACCAGGCAAGAGTACTGGAGTGGGGTGCCGTCGCCTTCTCCACACACACACATATACATACACAAACACATATACGTATATACACACACCATTAATTTATCCATTTTAACTTTAAGCTAAGTAGAACTTTCAAAAGAATAGAAAAATAACATATCCACCTACCTTAGATTTGTCTTCATATATTTTTTCCTGCCACATTTGCTCATTATTAAGACATTAATAATCAATGCTTTGCTCCTTCCTGTTTTCTTCTTTATTTATCCTGCAGTAAATTATAATGTTGAATTGGGGGATCATAAGATTTTATTTCAAAAAAATTAAAATCTCACAACTACAGCAAAATACCCTAGTTTCATAAAACTAAAAAAAAAAAAGGCATAGAAAGCTGGAAATGTATTTTTTTTCATACTTATTCCTACCCAATTTTCTCATTTTTGGAAGAAAAAAATTTTCAGAAAAATTAAATTGTATGCTATTTACCAGATGATTTCCTATTGAACAGAGCAGTGCTACTTGAATCATTTAATACACATTGCAACGTGCTTCTATCAGCTCTATTTTATGACAATAAACATTTAATAAACTGAATGAATTATCATTTTCTCAAATTTCATTTCACTGAAACAAATTTGTCAACTGTTTTTCATATACCTTAACTTCAAAACTGGGTTTTGTTAAAAAATTTTAATTCCAAACAAAATAGTAATTTTTCCTTTAAAATCTCCTCTGACAGCCTTCAATCTATTTTAAAAAGCTGTTTTAGACACTGTAGAAATTAAACTCCTTTTTTTTACTAATATCTCTTTAAAATGTACATTTGACATGCTACTGCTGCTGTGGAGTGCTCAGTTGTGTCTGACTCTCTGCAACCCCATGGACTGTAGCCTGCCAGGCTCCTCTGCCCATGGAATGCTCCAGGCAAAAGTACTAGGGTGGGTTGCCATTTCCTTTTCCAGGGGATCTTCCTCACTCAGGGATTGAACCTGCATCTTTTGTGTCTCCTGCACTGACTGGCAGGTGGATTCTCTACCACCGCACCACCAGGGAAGCCCTCGACATGCTGAGTGAAATAAAATCGACAAAGAAAAAGACCAAAGGAGAGCAGTGAGCTCTCACTTTATTCTAGATTTGAAAGGACAAACACTGGCATTCCTAAGTTTCTTCCGGGCGCCTATGCCAACAATGGGTGCTCTGCCACAAATAGGCTATTTTCAGGGCTCCCTCATAATGGTCCCTTTATAAAGATGTTACACCATCTCACCCAATTTGGAAACTGAGTTGGCAGTCAGGTGTGCTACCCCTCACTAGGGGCACTAGGACAATGATTATTGTTACCACCTGCCCCCAATCTACACTAGAGATGAGAAAAGATAGGGCATTTGAACCAAACCCCCCACCCCCACCCCTCCCTGACCCCAACCAGGATTCCCTGGTGGGTCAGTTGGTAAAAGAATCCGCCTGCAGTGCAGGAGATTGCCGGCAATACAGGAAACCAAGGTTCGATCCCTGGGTCAGGAAGATCCTACTGGAGAAGGAAATGGCAACTCACTCCAGCACTTTTATTTTTCAATTGAAGGATAATTGCTTTACAGAATTCTGTCATTTTCTGTCAAACTTCAACACGAATCAGCCATCAGTTCAGTTCAGTTCAGTCGCTCAGTAGTGTCCGACTCTGCAACCCCATGAATCGCAGCATGCCAGGCCTCCATGTCCATCACCAACTCCCGGAGTTCACTCAAACTCATGTCCATCGAGTCAGTGATGCCATCCAGCCATCCTATCCTCTGATGTCCCCTTCTCCTCCTGCCCCCAATCCCTCCCAGATCAGGGTCTTTTCCAATGAGTCAACTCTTCACATGAGGTGGCCAAAGTATTGGAGTTTCAGCTTTAGCATCATCAGTTCTTCCAAAGAACACTCAGGACTGATCTCCTTTAGAATGGACTGGTTGGATCTCCTTGCAGTCCAAGGGACTCTCAAGAGTCTTCTCCAACACCACAGTTGAAAAGCATCAATTCTTCGGTGCTCAGCTTTCTTCACAGTCCAACTCTCACATCCATACAGTGACCACTGGAAAAACCATAGCCTTGACTAGACGGACCTTTGTTGGCAAAGTAATGTCTCTGCTTTTGAATATGCTATCTAGGTTGGTCATAACTTTCCTTTCCAAGGATTAAGCATCTTTTCATTTCATGGCTGCAATCACCATCTGCAGTGATTTTGGAGTCCCAAAAAATAAAATCTGAGACTGTTTCCACTGTTTCCCCATCTATTTCCCATGAAGTGTTGGGACTAGATGCCATGATCTTCGTTTTCTGAATGTTGAGCTTTAAGCAACTTGTTCACTCCTCTTTCACTTTCATCAAGAGGCTTTTTAGTTCCTCTTCACTTTCTGCCATAAGGATGGTGTCCTCTGCATATCTGAGGTTATTGATATTTCTCCCGGCGATCTTAATTCCAGCTTGTGCTTCTTCCAGCCCAGCATTTCTCATGATGTACTCTGCACAGAGGTTAAATAAGCAGGGTGACAATATACAGCCTTGACATACTCCTTTTCCTATTTGGAACCAGTCTGTTGTTCCATGTCCAGTTCTAACTGTTGCTTCCTGACCTGCATATAGGTTTCTCAAGAGGCAGGTCAGGTGGTCTGGTATTCCAATGTCTTTCAGAATTTTCCAGTTTATTGTGATCCACACAGTCAAAGGCTTTGGCATAGTCAATAAAGCAGAAATAGATTATATAAAACCCATTCTCCTTATTGATCGATTGAAGCAATGTAGGAGAAGAAGATGGCGTCCCACTCCAGTACTCTTGCCTGGAAAATCCCATGGATGGAAAAGCCTGGTAGCTACAGTCCATGGGGTCCCAAAGAGTCAGGCACAACTGAGCGACCTCAATTTCACTTTTCACTTTTCACTTTCATGCATTGGAGAAGGAAATGGCAACCCACTCCAGTGTTCTTGCCTGGAGAATCCCAGGGACAGGGGAGCCTGGTGGGCTGCCGACTATGGGGTCACACAGAGTTGAACATGACTGAAGTGACTTAGCCGCAGCAGCAAGTGGGAAGATCACAGGGGTGATGTCGCTGAGGGCGGTGCTTCCTGGAGATCTTTACAGCCGCCATGGCCCATACTGGAATTCCTTCCTCCTGGGGTCCTTGTTGTCCCGTCTCCATTTTGAAGGCCAGGGGGCCCCTTGGGTCGAATCTTCCTAAGAGGAAGCCATGTGAATTCGTTGGATCCATCGGCCTCAATAGGCCCTGGGGTCACTCTGTCCGAGAATCTGCCTACATGTACCAGGTCCCTGTTCTGGGCGCCACTTGTTGAGGTCCTTTAATAGACCAGAACTCCTGGTGGTCCGGAGTCAATGATAAGAAAGTAAAGGAGAGAAAGAGGCTGATATTCCATGGTTTACACAGAAAGCCAATAAAGCCTCTGCATGGGGCTTGCTCTGTTCACGAAGGCATCCGGCGCCCTCTCGATGGGGTGAAGGCATAGAGCACCTTCTCAAGAGGGTCTTAGAAGCCCGGGCAGGAAAGTGAACTCGGAGAGCCTCTGCACTCCAGGGGATCAGCCTGAAAAAGAAAGGGAGGGGAGAGAGAGAGAGAGAGAGAGAGAGAGAGAGAGAGAGAGAGAGAAAGAAAGACACGGGGACCAGAGCTCTGATGGAGCAAAGGTCAGCTATGATCTTTAGTCTCTATCTTCCTTAATACACCTACAGCATTTCCTACTCACCAAACTTTGTCCTCCTTGAACTCTTCAGGGCACCACAGTCAAGCTTCCCTTCCAAGTTATCCAGTCCTTTGCCCCAGCCTCCTTTGGCCCACTCTTTAAGGGTTGGTGTTTCCATGCTCCCAGTCACAAAAACCGCCACACTCTCCAAGACTGCTTCATCCCTGTTAGATGAGTCTCAAATTTCACCTCCAGCCTGACTCCTCTATGGTCGAATGCTCAGGAGTACCCGACTCTTTTAAAACACCATGGAAGCTCCTCTGTGCATGGGATTTCCCAGGCAAGAATACTGGAGAGGGTAGCCTTTTCCTCCTTCAGGGAAATCGTTCTGACCCAGGGATCGAACCTTTGTCTCTTGTATTGGCAGTACCACCAGCGCCATCTGGGCCTGTATGTATCTGCCTATTTGACATCTCTCAACAGTTTGTTCACAGATCCTCAAGCCTGAAATATTTAAAACTAACCTCAACTCCTTTGCTCTACATCTCCCTTCCTGCTATACTTTTCATCTCAGTTGGAGACTGACATCGCCATGGCCTCAGGCACCGTATCTGGGCATCCTCTGCCTTTACTCCGCTTCCTTTGTCGGTCCCCAGTTCCTGAGGAGGCAGTGCGGTCTAATGGTCATACACAGCAGCACAGTGTGCGATATCCACAGCGCAGCACAGCACTGCAGGCTGATCTGCGTGTCAACTTGAGTTCTAGCCCTTACTGGACTATGGTTTTGCAAGAAAGACAAAACTGAAGTCCCACCACAATTAGCATGGTCAAAATGAAAAGAATGTGGAATAAAAGGGCAGTGCTCCTCTAACGGAAGCAAGAAAAGAAAGAACACAGGAATGAATAATCTGTTTCTTGGGCTGTGGTTGAAGAAAGATTTTAGCTCTTTGGGAAAGTAGGAGACCCTCACAGGTTAACTATGATTTAAGTAGCAACAGTAAGGTTTGGAAGAAGATAGGAGAAGACTATGAAGTTCATAAGGTAAAGCTGGTTCTTCTCAACCAAGTCAATTAAAAAGTTGGGGAAGGGCAGGCTAGCTAGAAAAGAGAAGTACGGTTGACCTTTAAACAACTCAGGATTGAAACAGCATGGGTCCACCTATATACGGATTCTTTTCAATAAATATATTGGAAATTTGGGGGAAACAGGCAATAATTTGAAAAAAACTCTCAGGTGAAACTCATAGCCTACAAATATTGAAAATATTTTTTAAGAAAAGGTATGTCACGAATGCATAAAATATACGGAGATTCTAATCTAGCTGAACATAGGCATAAGGTGAGTGGTAGGCACTTAATACAGCGTGTTAGTTTTCTTACTCTTTCATAACTTTCAGAGGGTTACATGACCATACAGTATGCCTCACTCTCACAATTGGAGAAACTGTCATGATAGGTGAGTGTTTTGATTTTTTAATGTAACAATGTTTCCAATACTGTATTATAATGACTGTAATATTCTATGCCATAAATTTCTATAGTGATTCATTCATTAGTGTATAGCCTAGGCTACTGTGCCACTGTTAATGCATGAACCATTACATCTATAAATGAAACAAAATTTCTTTTCATATTATCTCTTCATTTTTGATGTCTAGCGTTAGGAATACATATAACAGCTACAGTGTTTTGTTATCACCTAAGATGGTATTGATGTACTGACAAATGATTCATCTTGTCAATTTATAGTACTGATAAATACAGTACAGTCCTATAAATGCTTCTCTTCCTTATGGTTTTCTTGATAACATTTTCTTTTCTCTAGCTTCTTTATTGTAAGAATATAGCATATAATACAAATAACATACAAAATACATTTCAATTGACTGTTTATGTTATTGGTGAGGTTTCTGGTCAATAATAGGCAATTAGCAGTTAAGTTTTAGGGGAGTCAAAAAGTATATGGGAATATTCAGGGGTTAGTGCCTCTAACCCCCATGTTGTTCAAGAGTCAACTTCAATTACCAAAAGCCATATATGTGAAGTTGACAGGGATGATCCTATGATTATTATGTATTTTTAGGTGAAGATGAGTACAGGAAAAACAAAAAATACAGTAGTAACAGGAAATCATGCCACTTTTAACTTTTTGTAATTTTTGTGACGCAAAATTAGAATAACCTTCAAATAACAATTTTTACACTTCTCTGTAAAAATATAAGTGGTCAGGAATAGTTTTTGTAAATAATTATTTGAAACACTTGCAAATACTGTCTTTTACTTTGAACGTGAATCACCCAGAAAATCAAGCAGCATTCTAATACAGATTCAAGACCACCCAGTTTAATTGCTTCAGATACCTATTATGCGTGCGTGTATGCATGCTCAGTCACTCAGTTGTGTGCGATCCCATGGGCTGCAGGCTGCCAGGCTCCCCCTTCTCCATGGAGTCCAGGCAAGGATACTGGACTGGGTTGCCATTTCCTCCTCCAGGGGATCTTCTCAACCTAGGGACTGAATCCATGTCTCCTGCATCTCCTGCATTAGCAGGCAGGTTCTTTACCACTGAGCCACCTCAGATACCTATTATTATTTAAGAAATATTAACTCTTTACCAAAATCACCAAAGGATTAAAAATTATTCAAGCATCTCATTCTCAATTCATTCCCCCCTGGTGCCTGCTTTTGTCTATTTCAGTCAATGAACAGCAGAATCTGCTGCTAAGGAGGAAATGAAAAATGAAATTCAAATAATCATGGCCTATTTCCTTGTCTCCAAGTCCCCCTTCCCTGCTCCAGCTCCAATTCATGAAAGGAAACAAAACTTTCAGTCTTTTGGGGAAGTTATTGCTTGACTAATAATCACTGTAGGGTGTTTCAACAGCATGCTCCATTGCTGCACTTTAGGTATATTTCAAAAACACTTACCTACATTTAAAGTACAACTGCATTGACCACTAACTAGTAAATTTGGGAAAGAGTAGGTAAGACACTGGAATTAGCTAAAGTTTATAGAAATGAATTTCAATGTTGTGATACTCAGGTTGGTCCTATCTTGTGTATACGAACAAAATTAGTGTCCAAGTGCAGACACATGTCTAAATAAATTAAACTTCACCCCTCCGATAATTTTAAGAAATGCAAAAGCATCCCAAGTGTCTTTATGCATGATACATAGTTGTTCCAATGCCAGAGCTGGAAACTTTCATGACAATCAATGCTATGCTATAAATTACTAAGCATTTCTAGGTGGAAAAAATAATTTTTGTGCTATCAGTGGAAAAAAATTGAAGCTGTTTGAGAATGTGAACAAAACTCTATGACATTTGACATTCTGAGTTAGGATGTTCTAATTTTAAGTCTGCTGAGTTTAAAACAAAACAAAAACAAAAACGTTCATTAAGATAACTTTGAAGAAACTGAGTTTATTTTCAGGAATCCTCAAAAGTAAAAATATTAGAATCACATGAACCCCACTGTTACAATTTAGCAGAATTTCATTTTGACATTTGATTGGTCTGTTCAGTGTTCAGAAAGTGTGCGTGAAGCTGCTTATCATTTGGGGAGAGAGACTTCAGGAGAGCCTCACAAAAAGTTGCTAGTAAGGTTTTCTCGGAGGCAAGCCTCCTTCCTCACCAGCGAGACAATTATTTTAAACAGTTCCAAATAACCTTACCGGCCCATGCTTTTCAAAACTGTTTTGCGTGCACCTTGCCAATAATTTCCTATAATACTCCTGGGATGGTCAGTCAAGAGATTTGCAAAATAGGTATTTTTGAAATTTGCTATAACTGAATTATACCATAAGACTCAACTTGTCTTCATGAGTAATATTAAGATAAATCCCCAGTAATGTCATCCTTACGTTATTCTCTTCATTCTCTCTTACTTTTTACTGGATATCCTATAGCATCATTAAAAGAAAACCCATGAATGAAAGACTTAAAAACAGGGCACTGTTTATTGTGCAATTCTCATGGTAAAAAGTATTTTACATACTTTGTGTGCTTTAAAAGGGAATTAAGAAAATGATTTAAAATGTATATCTCAGTTTCTTCACAGTTATCTACATGTGTATAATGGGTGAGAAACACTTCCCCTGAAATCTATATTTTTACAGTGTATATACCTGTACTGATAATATTGAAACTGGATTCAATGTAGGATACTAATTCTTCTCAAAGTTGACTTTTATATGGGTTAACAGCAGTCTCATTAAGTAGAAAATTAACAGGATTCAATCACATTTCAGGTTTATTTCCTTAATGACCACTACTGATTGCATGTCAAAACATCAATGGTACAGTTGTTAAGTATTTGCATTGTTCAGTTTTATTTTTCAAAGTTTATCTAAATAGGCCATGACATTTGAGCACATTCCCCAGTTGAACTGGCCCAATATTAACTTGTAGAGAACACGAGGGTGGAGAAAACAGGATCAGAAATATATGTCTATACTGATAAAAGATTCAGTCAGGATTCCTTTTGTATGTTAACCTGAACATACTTCCCTGCTGCTGCTGCTGCTAAGTCGCTTCAGTCGTGTCCGACTCTGTGTGACCCCATAGACGGCAGCCCACCAGGCTCCGCCGTCCCTGGGATTCTCCAGGCAAGAACACTGGAGTGGTACTATTCATGAAATGCCCTTAATTCTAAACATGATTTCATATTTTAAACATACAATGATTTGCCTCAATGGGAAACTAGTCTATGGAGTCTGGAATTTGTTAAATTCACCAGATTTCAGGAAAGCTTCTGGGGCAATAGGGAAACAGAAAGACTAAAGCGTTCTTCTTTGTTTACACATTCAATAAAAAATTTATTCATACACTCTTACAAAACGTGTACATAAAACATCCATGTAATTACAACTTCACACTCACCAAAGCAACTCCAGGTTCAAGAGCAAGTCATTGTGCAAGCATTAGTTTACTCTTAACTATTTTACAGATGCACCAAAAATGTCTGTGTCATTACCATCACTTAACATGACAGTTTTCATTCTAACCCCAAAGAAAGGCAATGCCAAAGAATGCTCAAACTACCACACAATTGCACTCATCTCACATGCTAATAAAGTAATGCTTAAAATTCTCCAAGCCAGGCTTCAGCAATACGTGAACTGTGAACTTCCAGATGTTCAAGCTGGTTTTAGAAAAGGCAGAGGAACCAGAGATCAAATTGCCAACATTTGTTGGATCATGGAAAAACCAAGAGAGTTCTAGAAAAATATCTATTTCTGGTTTATTGACTATGCCAAAACCTTTGACTGTGTGGATCACAATAAACTGTGGAAAATTCTGAAAGAGATGGGAATACCAGACCACCTGACCTGCCTCTTGAGAAACCTATATGTTGCTTCCTGTTGTTCAGGAAGCAACAGTTAGAACTGGACACGGAACAACAGACTGGTTCCAAATAGGAAAAGGAGTACATCGAGGCTGTATATTGTCACCCTGCTTATTTAACTTCTATGCAGAGTACATCATGAGAAACACTGGGCTGGAAGAAGCACAAGCTGGAACCAAGATTGCAGGGAGAAATATCAATAACCTCAGATATGCAGATGACACCACCCTTATGGCAGAAAGTGAAGAGGAACTAAAAAGCCTCTTGATGAAAGTGAAAGTGGAGAGTGAAAAAGTTGGCTAAAGCTCAACATTCAGAAAATGAAGATCATGGCATCCGGTCCCATCACTTCATGGGAAATAGATGGGGAAGCAGTGGAAACAGTGTCAGACTTTATTTTTTTGGGCCCCAAAATCACTGCAGATGGTGACTGCAGCCATGAAATGAAAAGACGCTTACTCCTTGAAAGGAAAGTTATGACCAACCTAGATAGCATATTCAAAAGCAGAGACATTACTTGCCAACAAAGGTCCGTCTAGTCAAGGCTATGGTTTTTCCAGTGGTCATGTATGGATGTGAGAGTTGGACTGTGAAGAAAGCTGAGCACTGAAGAATTGATGCTTTTGAACTGTGGTGTTGGAGAAGACTCTTGAGAGTCCCTTGGACTGCAAGGAGATCCAACCAGTCCATTCTAAAGGAGATCAGTCCTGGGTGTTCTTTGGAAGGACTGATGCTAAAGCTGAAACTCCAATACTTTGGCCATCTTATGCAGAGTTGACTCATTCGAAAAAACTCTGATGCTGGGAGGGATTGGGGGCAGGGGGAGAAGGGGACGACAGAGGATGAGATGGCTGGATGGCGTCACCGACTCGATGGACATGAGTTTGGGTGAACTCCGGGAGTTGGTGATGGACAGGGAAGCCTGGTGTGCTGCAGTCCATGGGGTTGCAAAGAGTCGGACACGACTGAGCGACTGAACTGAAGTGAACTGAGTGGGGAAAAAGTTCCTTTTAAGGTCAAAGATTTAAAGACTGTGACTTATGAGGGGAAAGCAGCTTGTTATTCAAAAGCAGCATAGAGACTAGGCCAAAGATGTGGTACCCACAGGGGAATAACCAGAGAACACGACCTTCCTGTCTTCTAACACAGTCTTCACCTTGGACCTCCAGCCCTGCGCATCTCGGTTTGTGTTTATTTCCAGGGAGGGTGGCGAATGAGGCGGGGAAGCCAGAGGTGTTCGGAAGCTGCTTGGGTGAGCCGCTCGGTTACGGGGCCTCCGGTGTGGGCCGAACTGGTTCCGCCAGGCGGCATCGCTCACCCTTGGGCCGGCCGACCGCCGCTGCCCGAGCTGCGCAGGGAGGGAAGCGGCTCACACTATGGATCCAGGTCCGGCCGTCCGAGGACGCTCGTCCCTCTGAGTCCGCGGTCGGGACCGCGGTCGCCTGGCTGGCTGGTCCCGGAGCCAGCGGGGCACGGGGAAGGAAGGTAGCGCGCCTTCCAGAAGCACCGCTCGGTCTGTCTCGGGTAGCGAGAATCGGGGGCGGCGGCTCTGGCGAGCGAGCGAAGCCGACCGACCCGCGTCGCCCGTCGGCCCTCCCCTCCCAGGAGCCGGAGCGGCGGCCCCTCGGAAAAAGCCCTTGAGGTGCGCGGGGCAAACGGCCCCCGGCTACCCGCTCCGCCCCGCCTCGGCTCCGGCGCCGCCGCCTCAGGCCCCGCGGGTGCCGCCGGCCGGCGCGCCACTTACCCGCAGCGAAGCGATTTACGTAGCGGACCTCGTCACTGCTTACGGACGCGAGGAGGTGGGACGACGAGCCCCACCGGGACCGCCGCCGGCCCACGTTGCCCCACGTCAGCGCTGATGCGGCCGCGGCCTCCCCGCCGAGCGCGATCCAACTCGGCGTCGCAGCCGCCCGCCCGCTCGCGGCCTGGAGTCCGCGCGTCCACCCGCCCGCCCCGCTCCGCGCCTGTCCCTGCCCAGTGGACGCCGGGGAAATCCACGCTCGAACCCCGCCCCCTGCCGGCCGCCTGTGGGAGTGCGGCGCCGACAATCCAACAATTGAATGGAACGGGGCGGGGGGGAGGGGATGAGGGGCGGGGCCTGATGGGCGTGGGAGGAGGGGTCTTAGATGGGGAGGAGAGGCCAGGGGCGGGGCCGGGAGAAGGAAGTAGGCTGGGCGGGGAAGAGAACCGCGTTGCGGGCGGGATCTGAGGCTGTACTGAAAGAACCGGAAATTGCTAGGTGGCACCTGCTCTCGGAAGTCAGTCCATCGGAAACTGCTAACCCAGGTGGTGCCGTTGTGTGTGTCGAAGTGGCTTCCCTTTGGATTGTCCCCAACTGCCAGACGAGGCCCGGGAGCGCATCCTACGGACACCACCCCGCCGCCTCCGGCCACGAGCCCCGGAGGCCCCGCCCGCCACCGATCCTCGGCGACCTTGTCAGGGTCCTGGGGTCCCCATTTGGTGATTTCGCGGAAGACAGGAAGGCTTTTTGGCAACAAGCAAAACCCCCGCCTGGAAGAGGGGAGAGTTTCGTTTTCGTCTAGCTGGAAACCCGGGGTTTTCTAGTAATAGGGGCGGTCCCGGCAGATAAAACGGTCACCTGTTGTGTACCAGGAACCCTGTTATAACGGTGACCCAACGCCCGACCTTAGGTTCTCAGGAATGGGTCACACCGAGAACTGCCGTTAAGGACACTATTTGAAAAGTTGATGAGTAAAGAAAATAAGAGCATAAGCCACGTAGTGCAGGTGGAGAAGGGCAGCTTTGAGAAATAGTAGGATCCCAGTGCGGTTCTTCCGGAAGGGGAGAATCCTGAACTGTTCACTGCTAGATTATTGCCATTCCGACGTACTGTCAGCAGTAAATGCCTGCTAGCAGAGATAAGAGGGTAATAACGTGGTCGGTTCACGTTCTCCTTTCCACATTAGCAGAGCTTTGAAATTCTTCCAGGACAATAGTCGATGCCTGTCTCCTCCTCCTGTTAAAAATGAGGGACATTACAAAGCTAATAAAGTTAACCAAGTCCTTTTTCTGTGTGTGCTGAGGTAAGGCTGGCACAGGGTATTTATTCGTAAGTAATCAATGAAGCTCATTTTAGTTCAGAAAAAAAAAGAGAGAGAGAGCCATTAGAAGGAATGAGAAGGAAAAAAAGACCAGAATGCTAAACCTGAAAAGTCATAACCTTTGTTTTGATCAAGGTTGACCATGTGCTGGAAGAATAGATTTTTAGCTTCCAGTGATTTATGGGGAATTGTAATCCCTGGAGAATCCCAGGGACGGGGGAGCCTAGTGGCCTGCCATCTATGGGGTCGCATAGAGTCGGACACGACTGAAGCGACTTAGCAGCAGCAGCAGCAGCAGCAGCAGTGATCCCTCTCCTTCCCAAAACATTGTTCTCCACCTACTTGTTTATCACTAAATTTTTTTAAACAAAGTATACATTCTTTGTAGATAGAATCCATCAAACAGAGGGCTTCAAATGCAAATATGAGTCAGAGGGGGCTGAAAAGCATTTGTAGCCCGTTCCAGTGACAACTCAAGACAGAGACCCTGTATCACTGTTGTTCAGTTGCTAAGTTGTGACTAACTTTCAGATCTCATGGACTCTGCAACTGTGGCACTTCAGGCTCTTCTGTCTTCTGCTGTCTCCTGGAATTTGCTCAAATTCATGTCCATTGAGTAGATAATGCTATCCAGCCATCTCATCCTCTGCTGCCCTCTTCTCCTTTTGCCTTCAGTCTTCCCCGGCATCAGGGTCTTTTCCAGTCAGCTGGCTCTTTGAATCATGGCTTCAGCTTCTTCAGCCTTAGTCCTTCCAGTGAATATTCAGGGTTGATTTCCTTTGAGATTGACTGGTTTGATCTCCTTCTAGTCCAGAGGACTCTCAAGAGTCTTCTCCAGCACCTCAGTCAGAAAGCATCTACTGTATCCTTAGGAGCTTTCATAAGCACCACTTAACATGCCCAGATAGATCCAAGTGACCCAATACTGCCTTCTGGCTTTTTGTATTAATCACTTTCCTGACTCTTCTCAGCCCCATTCAGCCCCTCCCTATTCTTCCATTCCCCTTTAAAACACTCGATCGCCTCTCTAAATTGATGTTGAATTCAGTTCATGCTAGATTCTTTTTCTCTATTGCTATAGTAGATAGGGGGCTTCCCTGGGGCTGAGTGGTAAAGAATCTGCCTGCCAATGTTGGAGACATAAGAGACACAGGTTCGATCCCTGGGTCAGGAAGATCCCCTGGAGTAGGACATGGCAACCCACTCCAGTATTCTTGCCTGGAGAATCCCATGGACACAGGAGCCTGGCAGGCTACAGTCGATAGAGTCACAATGCGTTGGACACAACTGAAGCAACTTAGCACACAGATGCATAGTACATAGGTGATTAAAACCACTTTCACTAGTGTTAGCTTTATCTGACAAGTCACAGGAAGCTGTTAAATCGTTAAATATCCAATAGCCTTGCAGTCAAGGATGCAAGGATATTTCCCACCCATGAAGGCAAGAAACAGTCTGATTGCCCTTCCTTTCCTTCTCTGACTTTCTTCATTGGAGAGATTTTTTTTATACCTGCCACACTCCCTTTCCCAACATTTAGGTCCACCGTGGGTACAGTGTTCTCCGTCTGTCATGCTGTGCTTTCCTCATAAATCTCACATGTATGCCTTCTTCCACATCCACACCAGTGCCTTCCTCATCTACATCTCTGCCTTCCTCTTGCACCCCACACCTATGGCTTCCTGTTATTCCTCCTACCCCCACATCTTTGCCCATACTCTCTTTAGTTTCTCCTTTTTTCCTTTTTGACTACCATTTAGTTGCTAGAGAAGAGCATCAAAAGCACCTTTCTTCCTTACTTTCTCTGATTCTATTTCATTTAGAAAGCTAGAACACATATCTAATCATGTTCATTATGGATTTTTGCATTAAATATTCTTTTTAAGTATTACATTCAAATGTCATTTATTTTGATTACTGAGTTCTTGTGCCATCATAAATTCTGTGCCCAACATGGGTGGCTCTCTCCTATCATGGTATCCCAGGCTTGATCTGTGACTTATATTCAAATTTTATCAATTTTCCCAACATTATTCTCAATAACTGTCTTCTCCCATCCATGATCCCATTGGAGTCATGCATTGCACTTATCTGTTTATATCTCTTTATTCTGGAACTATTCTTCAACTTTTTTTTCCTCTTAACCTTGATATTTTAAATGGAATAGTCCAGTTATTTTGTCAAAGGGTGATTTAAAAAAACTATTTATGGAGAACAGACTTCAAGGAGAACAGTCAATAGAAATTACCTTAGGGGTTAAATAGGCTTCATGGTACTATTATTTCTACTGTTTTTGTCATGGGAAAATATTTTTCCTTCTAAACAATTTCTCATCAAACTTTTAGAATATAGTTCATCTATAAATTTGATGTTATGTTCAAATTCAGAGATTAATGAATTGGTGATAAAATGTCCCTAACTAACTGACTGATGATGATCAAGATAGGATTTTTTTCATGCTCTTAATTCCTGGAACAGGCCACGACAGGCCTTTTGCATATGCCCATTCCCTCTGACTATTATGCTTTTCCCTTTTCTTTTTTCCTCGTTAATGTCTATTCATTCTTCAGAGCTTAGCTCACTGTGTCTTGTTCAATGAAGCTTCTCTTTACTTGGCAGACTGAATTCAGCCCCTTTAACCATTTATGTATCCTCATTTTATTAGATTTATCTGTTGTAGCACTTATCATAAGTTTAATTAAGTAATTATGTCATCATGTATTTAAAGCCCATCTCCCTTGCCAGAATGTAAACTCCATGATGACATCTGTCTTCTCCAATGCAGTTTGCCTGATAACTTCTGAGTTATTCCTTAATTCAATAATAGGGAGAAATGATATCATGGGTAACATCAATACAGTTGCATCCTCATATTAGGCTCTTACATAGCTGTTCACCTGCTTTTGTTCTACTTATCCAGTTCAGGGCCATATGCTAGACATGATTAATAACTGTTTTCTGAAAAGATGAGGAATAAGATCCAGTTATCAAATGAACCATGTGAAAAATGCACTTGAAATGAAACATTAGCCAGTGCGTCTCTGTAAAACACAGGAGAAATGATATCCATATTATTTTGTATATAAAATACCTTATTTTAAAAAATATATCTATTTAATTGACTGAATTGGCTCTTAGTCGTGGCATGGGGAAATTTTGGTTTCCCTCGGGGCTCTCTGGCTCAGTAGTTATGGCATGCAGGTTTAGTTACCCTGAGGTATGTGGGATCTTAGTTCCCCAACCAGGGATGGAACTCATGTCCACTGCATTGGAAGACATATTTTTAACCACTGGACCACCAGGGAAGTCTCCAAAATGCCTTATATATATGCATGCTCCATCAATAATAAGTATTTTAACTAGAATTTAAAATTAAAAAAATTTAAGGCTATGACAAACCTAGACAGTTTATTAAAATACAGAGACATTACTTTGCTGACAAATATCCATATAGTCACAGCTATGGTTTTTCTGGTAGTTATGTATGGATGTGAAAGTTGGACCATAAAGAAGGCTGAGCACCGGAGAATTGATGTTTTTGAATTGTGATACTGGAGAAGACTCTTGAGAGTCCCTTGGACTGCAAGGAGATCAAACCAGTCAATCCTAAAGGAAATCAGTCCTGAATATTCATTGGAAGGACTGATGCTGAAGCTGAAGCTCTAATACTCTGGCCACCTGATGCGAAGAGTCAACTCATTAGAGAAGACCTTGATGCTGGAAAAGACTGAGGGCAGGAAGAGAAGGAAGGGACAGAGGATAAGATGGTTGGGTGGCATCACTGATTCAGAGGACATAAATTTTGAGCCAACTCTGGGAGATAGTGAGGGATAGGGAAGCCTGGTATGCTGCAGTCCATGGGGTCACAAAGGTACGACACGACTGAGCAACTAAACAACAACAACTAGAATTTACCAGGTCCTTGCTGCTACTGACAAGTACTAAGTTGTGTCTGACCGTTTTGCACCCCATGGACTACAACCTGCCAGGCTCCTCAGTCCAAGGGATTTTTCCAGGCAAGCATACTGGAGTGGGTTGCCATTTCCTTCTCCAGGAGATCTTCCTGACCCAGGGATCAAACCCAGATCTCTTGGTCTGCTGCATTGGCAGGCAGATTCTTTACGACTAATGCCACCTGGGAAGCCTTTGGTTTTCATAAACTGACAGCCCCTTATTTTGTAGGTTATAGTGCCATCATGTGGATACTTGATTTTCCTAAAATAAAATGTAACATTTTTGTCATAGAGACTAGAACACTATGACTGGAAACCCAACCATCCCACACCCAGGCACTAGTTATAATTCAGTACTAGTTACCAAGTCTGGCTGAGTGAAGGTTCATTAGGGGACTTCTGAATCTTCGTTGTAAGCATGCAGAATTTGGAAACATTCATTTAAATGATAAAAGAAAGCTTACAAAATACAATAGCTTGAAGATGCCTGCAATTCCTATGATCCTCAGGTTATTTTGTGTGTGTAAGAATCCACCTGCCAATGCAGGAGATATAGGTTCGATTTCTGATCCGGGAGGATCCCACATGCCTCAGAGCAGCTGGGCCCGGGTGCCACAACTACGGAACCTGTGATATAGAGCCCGGGAGCTGCAAGTACAGAAGCCTACAAACCCTAGACCCTGTGCTCCACAGCAAGTGAAGCCACCGTGGTGAGAAGCCGGCAGACTACAGCTAGCGAGTAGCCCCCACTCGTGGCAACTAGAGAAGAGCCCTCACAGCAGTGAAGACATAGCACAGCCATAACTAAATAAATTTTAAAAATTAAAAAAATAATAAAGCATACAGATGATTAGCTAGATGAAGAGCCACATAGGTCTGGAAGGGTCCCAGTGCAGGAGCTTCTTCTGTCCCTTGGAGTTGCAGTATGCCAGAATGAAGCAGGGCAAAGCCTAATAGAGTTTTGCCAAGAGGACTCACTGGGCATAGCAAACACCCTCTTCCAACAACGCAAGAAAAGGCTCTACACATGGACATCACCAGATGGCCAACACCAAAATCTGATTGATTATATTATTTGCAGCCAAAGATGGAGAAGCTCTATACAGTCAGCAAAAACAAGAAAGACTGCAAGAAGATCCAACCAGTCCATTCTAAAGGAGATCAGTCCTGAGTGTTCATTGGAAGGACTGATGTTGAAGCAGAAACTCCAATACTTTGGCCACCTCATGTGAAGAGTTGACTCATTGGAAAAGACCCTGATGCTGGGAACCATTGGGGGCCGGAGGAGAAGGGAATGACAGGGGATGAGATGGCTGGATGGCATCGCCGACTCGATGGACATGAGTTTGGGTAAACTCCGGGAGTTGGTGATGGACAGGGAGGCCTGGTGTGCTGCAGTTCATGGGGTTGCAAAGAGTCGGACATGACTGGGCAACTGAACTGAACCACCCCACCAGGCCCAACTTGGTGTTTACCAACCTGGAAACTCTCAGAATCTCACAGTTTAAAGGTTTTTATGGAGACTGCATCATGCAGGTGAACGTCAGCTCCCTTCCCTCGCTGTAAACTTAAAATTCCAAGCTTCAAATCCTGGCTTGGTCTTCCTGGAGACCAGCCTCCATCCTGAAGCTATCCAGAGGCAACCAAAGATGCTTCTGTCACTCAGGAAATCCCAAAGCGCCCATGGAACTTTGTGTCAGGAACCAGGGGCAGTGACCAAATGTATATATATTTTTTTTTTTTTTTTTCTTTTTTGACTGTGCCATGCAGCATGAAGTATCTTAGTTTCCCAACCAGGGATCAAACCCATGCCCCCTCCAGTGGAAGCATGGAGTCTTAACCACTGGATTGCCAAGGAAGTCCCTGAATACACATTTCTTATTATGTCACAATTAGCCATTCTGCAGTTGTGCAGAGGTATCTCGTCATTTTAATCTGCAACTTTTCTAGTGACTAAGGATTTTAATTGACTAACTTTTCATGTGCTCATTTTCCCTCTCTATATCATAGGTGAAGGGCCTTTGTTTATTAAAAAAAGTTTTTATAACATTGGTCTATGAGAATTATTTACACATTCCAATAAAAGTTCTTATTATGTACGTGCTTTGCAAGTATTTCCTCCCTGTCTCAGCTTGTCTCTCTATAGTCCTAATAATGGACTTTGAAGAGAAGTTTTAAACTTGATGAAGAAATCCAATCAATTAATTTGTTATTTTATGAGTCAAGCCTTCAGTGTCATACCTAGGAAAGCTTTGCCTGGAGAACAAAGATTTTTCTCATGGGTTTTCTTCCAGAAGAAGAATAATTTCAGATTTTACCCACCAGGCTGTTAAAATTTTATTTATGGTTAGGAGACTGTGAGAAAGAAATCATGGTCCAAAGTCTTTTTTTGCCATGTTCTAGGTTCTTGCCTGGAATATCCCATGGACAGAGGAGCCTGGTCGGTTACAATCTACCCTTTTTAATGTAAACAGAATCACCTCAACCTGGCTCAGGAGAGCGATATAGTCTAAGGAAAAGAATCTTTATCTCAGCACACTCAGCCTTATTGCTTAGACCAAAATCTGATAATAATCCCTGAATCTTTTCTTTCTCTCACTTAGAAATGGCAAACTTGGGAATTTCCTAGTATCCATGGATAAGACTCTGCACTTCCACTTTGGGTAGGGGAGGGTGCCTGGGTTTGATCTTAGTCTGGGAACTGCAAGCTGTGGTCAAAAAAAAAAAAAAAAAAGTGGCAAATCCATTCATGCTGCCTCTAAAATAATTGCCTAATCCATCCACTTCTATCTGCTATGGCCAAAACCATAATCCAAAACACTAGTATCTTCTGCTGAAATGCTGCAGTAATATCCTAACTGGTCTCTATTTCCATTCTTCACCATGTTACAGACCGAACTGGGTCTCCCTACTCAAATTCGTATGTCCCCATAACATCTGACGGAGAAGACAATGGCAACCCACTCTAGTACTCTTGCCTGGAAAATCCCATGGATGGAGGAGCCTGGTAGGCTGCAGTCCATGGGGTTGCAAGCAGTCGGACACGACTTCACTTTCACTTTTCACTTTGATGCATTGGAGAAGGAATGGCAACCCACTCCAGTGTTCTTGCCTGGAGAATCCCAGGGACGGGTGGAGCCTGGTGGGCTGCCGTCTATGGGGTCGCACAGAGTCGGACATGACTGAAGCGACTTAGCAGCAGCAGCGGCAGCATAACATCTGAATGTAATCCTATTTGGAGCTAAGGTCTTCAAGGAGGTGATTAAGCTAAAATGAGGCCATTAGCATGGGGACCTAATCCCATCTGACTGGTGGTCTCATAAGAAGAGAAAGAGATCCCAGCAGTGTGCACGCAGACAGGTGGACATGCGGAGAGAAAGGAAGCCATCTGCAAGTCAAGGCGAGGGCCCTGGGACAGTTCTTCCTCTTATGGCCCTCAGAGGAAACCAGCCCCCTGGCTCCTTGATCTTGGACTTCCAGCCTCTGAAACTGTGAGGAAACAAACTTCTGTTGTTTAAGGGAACCCAGCGCATTGTGTGTTTGTTGTGGCTGCCCTAGAAAACCAATACATCCTCCTATAGCCCAGCGAATTTTCATTTGCTTGTTGTTACCTATGCGTGTGTGCTAAGTCGCTTCATTGTGTCCGTCTCTTTGCAACTCTATGTACCACAGCTTCCCAGCTCCTCTGTCCGTGGGATTCTCCAGGCAAGAATACTGGAGTTGGTTGCCATGCCCTCCTCCAGGGGATCTTCCTGACTCAGGGATCAAACCTGCATCTCTTAAGTATCCTGCATTGGCAAGCAGGTTCTTTTCCACTAGCGCCACCTGGGAAGCCCCATGCTTAAAAACCTCCGAAGGTTTCCCACATGGTTAGAATGAACTCTAAACTTCTCAACATGGTATACAGGATCCTACCCACAGATTTTTTGATTTAGCCTCCAGTCTTCAAACCATTCATTCTTTGTTTCAGTAATTGTTGAGGATATTTTTTTGTCTTGTCTTTCATAAGTCTCTTTATATTTTATAAACTAAAATTTTATTTTTTATAACTTTATATTTCATAACTCTGTATTTTACATATAAAATACATTTTCACATATTTTGTGTGTGAAAGTTCTTTTCTTGTAGTGTTTATTGATTTTTTTTTTAATTTAAGGAGGCTGCTTCTTTCAGGAGCCAGATTCATTGCTTTTCATTAAACATGTAAATAACATTAACTGCACTCCCTTTCTTGTATGTAATTATTTAATTTGGGGGGGAACCCAAATCCAGGCCATCACATTTAACCCTTGCTGAATATCATGCTATTTGTTTCATTTCTGGACCTTGAATATGTTTTTAAGTACCTTTATTCTGCATTGACCTATAAATTTTTTTTCCAGAGGTTTTGATTTATTTAATCTGAGTTGTGATCTGGGAAGGATCTTTTAAAAGATTCCCTAAGTGATTCTAGCTAAAATTGAACCACTGCAAGATCAACAAAGTAGACAGGGTTGGTAGAAGAATCTAGGCTCTCAGGTGATACAATTCTGATGTCTTTCTTCTGTCCGTTGTGAGTCCCTTTATTTTTTTTTAATTTGTTTATTTTAATTGGAGGCTAACTACTTTACAATATTGTAGTGGTTTTTGCCTTGACCTATAAATTGAACTGTTGTTGTTTAACCGTTAAGTCATGTCCAGCTCTTCTGGGACTCCATGGACTGTAGTCCGCCAGGCTCCTCTGTCTATGGGATTTCTCAGACAAGGATATTGGAATGGGTTGCCATTTCCTTCTGCAGGGGATCTGCCTGACCCAGGGATCAAACCCATGTCTCTTGCATCAGCAGGCAGATTCTTTACCTCTGAGCTACCTGGGAAAGCCCATAAATTGAATTAACTTGACATTAATTGAGCACCTAGTATTTGCACATTACTATGCTTTCCTAAAATTTCATCCATCTTTAACACAACTAAGAACCAGAAAAGAGGGCCAGCAGTCCCTTCTTCCTACCACACCAAGTTTCTAGGCTGCTGCCGCTCCTGCTGCTAAGTTGCTTCAGTCGTGTCCGACTCTGTGCGACCCCACAGACGGCAGCCCATCAGGCTCCCCCGTCCCTGGGATTCTCCAGGCAAGAACACTGGAGTGGGTTGCCATTTCCTTCTCCAATGCATGAAAGTTTCTAGGCAACCAAGAAAAATGAGAAGTCATAAAGACTGAGAAGGCAGAGGGCAGGAGAGAAAAGAGACCAAAAGTCAAGATGCTCAGTTCAACAGGAAAAGTAAAGAAATGTCTTGCCCCATCTTCTGTATCTGTGTGTTACATGTTGTTAAGTGTGTATGTGTCTCATAGTAACATTGTTTTTGTATAGCTAATATGCTGTATTTGAACTCTTTCAGAGATCAGAGAGAGAAATGATTCACCATAACGTTAATGCAGCTTTAATTTCCTTTCCAAGGCACTCTGTGGAGTCCTAATATAGTTATTTGTTATTTTATATACTTTTTCTTAAGAACAACCTCTCAAATCCTGGATCTGGTGAGATTACATTTTATCATAAAAATTTAGATTAAGTATAGAGGGGGAAGGATGAATGGAGGATAGAATAAGAGGTTAATATTAGATCCAAGAAGCTTGAATTAACACATTTTGAGTCAAGTAGATTTTGGGTAGGACTACCTAGAAAGCTCATTGGTCTCTGGCTTAGAGAGTTTGCAAAAATCCAACTGATTAGACTTCGAATGAAAAAAATTATCAAATTATAGAGCTTTCCCTACTGATTTTATAACTAGCTCTTTCCCTTAAAAGGTAGCATTATTCAGTTTAGGTTTTATGGAATTTCAACAATTTGAAATGGAAATAACGTTGAAGGTCACCTAGTTCAAGTTTCTTATTTTATCAAGGAGTCACAGATATATATATTTTTTATTTTATTAGTTTGCTGCTGCTGCTGCTAAGCCACTTCAGTCGTGTCTCATTCTCTGCGACCCCATAGATGGCAGCCCACCAGGCTCCCCTGTCCCTGGGATTCCCCAGGCAAGAATACTGGAGTGGGGTGCCATTTCCTTCTCCAGTGCATGAAAGTGAAATGTCAAAGTGAAGTCTCTCAGTCGTGTCCGACTCCTTGCAACCCCATGGACTGCAGCCTACCAGGTTCCTCCATCCATGGGATTTTCCAGGCAAGAGTACTGGAGTGGGGTGCCATTGCCTTCTCCATTTTATTAGTTTATTTATTTATTTTTGTGCTGGGTCTTCACTGCTGCGCAGGCTTTTCTCTAGTTGCAGCGAGCAGGGGCTGCTCTTCCTTGTGGAGCACAGGCTCTAGGGTGCACAAGGTTCAGTAGTTGTGGCACACGGGCTTAGTTGCCCTGCAGCATGTGGGATCTTAGTTCCCCAACCAGGGATTGAACCTGTGACCCCTGCATTGGCAAGCGGATGCTTAACCACTGGACTACCAGAGAAGTCCCGAGGCACAGACATTTAAATGACTTTAAATGTGATGTTACAGCTACAAAACAGATCTCCTGTTTCTTGTACTCTATTGTGTCTACTCCCTCTAGTTAGTAACCATTCTGTTTGGTGTGCTATTAGAGCAATAAACTGAACACTAGCTCTGCTACTGCCAGTGTTAAAAGCAGCTGCTCTATTCAACATCCATTTATGATAGAAACTCGCCAGAGAGTGGGCACAGAGGGAACATATGTTAACATAATAAAGGCCGTATATGACAAACCCACAGCTAACATTATACTCAATGTTGAGAAGCTGAAAGCATTCCCCGTAAGATCAGGAACAAGACACGGATGCCCACTCTGGCCACTTTTATTCAGCACAGCAAGTGTCTTTTAACTTCATGGCTACAGTCACCATCCACAGTGATTTTGGAGCCCAAGAAAATAAAGTCTGTCACTTTCTACTTTTCCCTTTTCTATTTGCCATGAAGTGGTGGGACTGGATGTGATAATCTTAGTTTTTTGAATGTTGAGTTTTAAGCCAGCTTTTTCACTCTCCTCTTCCACCTTTATCAAGAAGCTCTTTAGTTCCTCTTCGCTTTCTTCTGTTAGAGTGGTATCATCTGCATATCTCAGGCTGTTGGTATTTCTCCTGGCAATCTTGATTCCAGCATGTGGTTCATCCATGTGGCATTCCACATGATGTACTCTGCACATAACTTAAATAAGCAGGGTGACAACATACAGCCTTGTGCTACTCCCTTCCCAATTTTGATCCAATCCATTGCTTCATGTCTGGTTCTAACTGTCGCTTCTTGACCTGCATACAGGTTTCTCAGGAGGCAGGTAAGGTGGTCTGGCAGTCCCATCTTTTTAATGTATACATATATATATATTTCAAACATTTTAAACTGCTTGAAAAATGTCTTATTTTAAGATCAAGTGCTATAGTTTGATTTGTCTCTCTTTCCAACTATCAATCATCACCTTTATAATTTATATATTCTTTCCTAGCACTGATAGGTAAAGCGTATACATAGAATTGTAAAATGTGGAACATGGAAGTAGACTTAGGATTCTTCTAGTCTAGTCTAGTCTAGTCTTTTTATGCTGCATTTAAAAATCTGCCTGCAATGCCGGAGACCTGGGTTTGATCCCTGGGTTGGGAAGATCCCCTGGAGAAGGTAAAGGCCATATTCTGGCCTGGAGAATTCCATGGACTGTATAGTCCATGGGGTCACAAACACTGAGCGACTTTCGCTTCACCACTAGCTCAGCGGTTAAAAATCCACCTGCAATGCAGGAGATGCAGGAGATGCAGGTTCAGTCCCTGAGTTTGGAAGGTCCCCTGGAGAATGAAATGGCAACCCACTCCAGTATTCTTGCCTGGAAATCCCATGGACAGAGAAGCCTGGTGGGCTGCAGTCCCTGGGGTCACAAAGAGTTGGAACCGACTTAGTGACGGACACCACACACACACCACTAAAGGTGAAAAATAATTATCTTAATTAGTAAAAGGCATTAGGCTAGGGGACCTAGTATTTCAATTTTCTGTTTTTCTTCCCACAAATTTTTAAACAACTTGTGCTTTCAATTTTTAAAAATAGAATTGAGGAGGCAGTTCAACATGGTGGTGTAGGAAGATCCTGAACTTGCCTCCTCCCACAGACACACCAAACCCCCAGCTGCTTGTGGAACCATTCCCTCTGAAAAAGGTCTGGAAACTAGCTGAGCAGTTCCTGCACAACAAAGGATAAAAGGGCCACACTGAGATGGGGAGGAGAAAAGGTCTCCACCCACAGCGTGGTGACCCACAATCAGGAGGATCTCACAAATACGGAGCTTCTCCCTAAGAAGCAAGGGGTTCACACCCCACATCAGGCACCGCAGTCATTGGGACCAGTTCCAAAGAGATGAGCCCCCAGAACACCTGGCTTTGAAAACCAATGGGGCTTACCTCCAGGAGACCCAAAAGGCTGCAGGGAGCTGAGAGCCCTGCTCTTAAAGGGCTCAAGGGCAATCTTATTCACCTCAGGACCCAGCGCAAAAGTAGCAATGTGAAAAGTATCTAGACCCCATGAGAAGGAGATTCATTTGCTTATCGTAAACCATCTGCCAGTGGGGCAAAGGCCTGTTGGGGGGTCTCTCGTGGTGGTCATGCTACCACCCCCAGGGCATGGTGCCGTCAGCAGACTGAAAAGTGCCCACAGTCTTCTCATGAAAAAGGCCTGTTTACTGGTCCTGTCTTTTATTATTTACTTCAGCCTGAGGGGCAGGCTTCAGGTTTACAGCACGTCTAGAGACTCCAGCGGTGCTCTCAGGGGACAGAGGTCATCTGTGTGCACTCCCTTGGCCTCCCTGCAGCTCACCAATATCTCCCAAAAAGAAGTACATACATTCCTCTGGAGCCCCAGATTTTGCAGCTTTACCACGGGGACACCTCAAGATCAGCTTGTCTGGAGGCTAGCAAGGTTTACATTGCAGTCCCACAAGACTGTATATATTTCTTTAAAAATTTTTTTGACATGTGCACACAGCTGTATTTATTTATTTACCCACTCCAGTATTCTTGCCTGGAGAAGCCCATGGACAGAGCAGCCTGGCAGGCTACCGTCCATAGGGTGGCAAAGCGCTGGACATGACTAAAGCGACTTAGCATGGGTGTGTGCTCCATGGTATGTGGAATCTCCCTGGACCGGGGAACAAATATGCATTGGTAGGTGGATTCCTATCCACTGTGCTAACAGGGAAGTCGAGGTTGCTTTTGTGTTGGTTTTTGCTGTACATGAACTGAATCAGCTATATGTGTACCTGTGTCCCCTTCTTAGATATCTCTCCTATCCTTCTCCCATCTATCATGAGGTTGAAGAGTGAGAAATATTTGTACTCCTTAAGTCAATTGCTTTGCTTCCCTGGTGGCTCAGTGGTGAAGAACTCTCCTGCCAATGCAGGAGATAGGGGTTCAATCCCTGGGTTGGGAAGATCCCTCCAGTATTCTTGCCTGGGAAATCCCATGGATGAAGGAGCCTGGCAGGCTACAGTCCATTGGATCACAAAAGAGTCAGACAAGACTTTGAGACTAAACAACAAAGTCAATAGTAGGTTCCTAGATGCAGTAATTGTATGATTTTCTCTGGTGTCAGATTCTAGAATAAGATCTAAGAAAAAATAGACTCTCTTGATACTTGTTTAGTTAAATTAATGAATAAATAACATATTTGTAAATAAAAAAGATGCTGCCTGCAGGTGACTTCCAATCAGCCCAAGGAGCTTCCACTGCAGGGGGTGTTGCTTCTGTCCTCGTGGGGGAACTAAGACCTCTCAAGCCCCACAGTTCAGTCAATAAAAAAGTGATTACACTTAGCAGTTAATCCATAAGTATTTATGAACTTCCATAATGGGGCTTCCCCGATAGCTCAGTCGGTAAAGAATCCACCTGCAATGCAGGAGACCTGAGTTTGATTCCTGGGTTGGGAAGATCCCCTGGAGAAGGGAAAGGCTACCCACTCCAGTATTCTGGTCTGGAGAATTCCATGCACTGTATAGTCCATGGGGTCACAAAGAGTTGGACACGACTGAGCGACTTTCGCTTTAACTTTCATAATGACCTCAGAATTGTTCTGGCACTATGGCGAATCTGTGACTATTCACCATCATTCTCCCGAGCATGCTCATCATTCAGATTCAGAAAACTGACCAATACAAACATTTGTGTTGTGTTGTACATCACAATCATAAAAGCTTCAATAGACCTAGAAGGGGAGACTTCCTGGAGGAGATGAGAATATTGCCGAGTCTCTGAAACTAAGCAGGACCCTGTGGAGTTCCCAAGGATTGGGGCCTTTCTGTCCCCCATTTCTTGTAGGCAAGACTCCTCCCCTGACTTCCAAAGGATGGATTGGAACAGTTGTTAATCAAGGAGGAGCAGCCATGAAATCACCTGAGGCACAATTAAAGAGACCAGGGAAGCTTATCAGGATTAGGAGAGGGACCACCTGAGATGAGATTAAGGGAGTGCAAGGAGACACTTTGGAACTGTGGTGCTGAAGACTCTTGAGAGTCCCTTGGACTGCAAGGAGATCAAACTAGTCAATCCTAAAAGAAATCAACCCTGAATATTCACTGGAAGGACAGATGCTGAAGCTGAAACTCCAATACTTTGACTACCTGATGTGAAGAGCCGACTCATTGGAAAAGACCCTGATGCTGCGAAAGATTGAAGGCAGGAAGAGAAGGGGATGACAGAGGATGAGATGGTTGGATGGCATCAATGACTCAATGGACATGAATTTGAGCAAACTCCGGGAGATGGTAGAGGACAGGGAAGCCTGGCGTGCTGCAGTCCATGGGGTTGCAAAAACTGACATGACTGAGGAACCAACAATAACAGAGGTTGGCTCACATCCTGATCTTATCAGACCTCACCTTTGGCCCACTGTTTTAAAAACCCTCATCAAATACTTTAGGGTGTATATCCAGTTTTTTGAGGCTGAAGAGCAGTGTGTCTTCCTTTGCCTGGCAAAGCTATGAAGTTGTCCTTTTCTACTTCACCCAAAATTCTGTCCCTGGGATTTGATTCAGCACCAGTATACAGAGAGGCTGAGCTTTTGGTAACATTTCCATGAGAAAGAAGGAAATCCTGCCATTCATGACAACTTGGATGAAACGAGTAAAATAATAGAGAAAGAAATAGTGTATTCTCACTTAACATGTGGAATCTAAAAAATCTGATAGTCAAGTGGTAGTTCCCAGGGGCTATAGGGGTGGAGAAATGGGGAGCTATTGGTGAGAGGGTCATACTTCCAGTTATAAGATGAATATGTTCTGGGGGTCTAATGCACAGCATGGTAATTATAGTTAACATTACTGTCCTATATATCAAAAGTTGCTAAGACAGTAGATCTTAAATGTTCTCACTACAAAAAGGAAATGGTAATTTTGTGAGTTGATGGAGGTGTTAGCCAAGCTATGGTGAAAACCATTTCACAACATGTAAGTGTATCAAAGAGACAGGTTGTACACTTTAAACTCACATAAGGTTATATGTCATTTATCTTGACTTCCAGGTATTGTATCTCTCAAACAAGTTTAACTTCTCCAACTCCTGGTTTTCGTGGATAAGAGACCTGAGACTTCCTTGAAGGTTATGAGAGCTGCTCAAATGGAAGACTGAACACTGTGTTGTAAATACATTCTCTGCTTCCCTACCACCTGGAAGACCTCTCCTCTCATTTTCTCCTCCTCTTCCTTCTCCCGGGTCCGCCAGGTACCCATTTACCCAGATAGGCATCGTCCTGCTCCCCTGTTCTATTATGGGGTCGATTGGTCAGAAAAGTCTAAGTAAATTGGAGGAAAACGTACATGAGAAAGAACTTGGATGAGAACCGAGGATGACATGGAAAGAAGTAGAGTGATATAAATGAGTAGTGAGAGAGAGCTTGTCAGGGTGATGGAGCTCTTTTGAATCCCGCGGTGGTGGCGGCGCCACAGATCTAAACAGTGTTCAGGGACTTCCCTGGTGCTTCAGTGGTCAGTGAAGGCGAGTGCGAGCTCAATCCCTGGTTGGGGAGCTAAGATCTCACATGCCTTGGGAAAATCAAAACATAACAAAAAACAAAACATAAACAACAGAAGAAATATTGTAACAAATTCAATAAAGACTTTAAAAATGCCACACATCAAAAAAGTCTTTAAACAGTGTTCAAATAGGTAAAAAAAAAAAATGTATGCTGCTACTAAGTCAATTCAGTCGTGTCCGACTCTGTGCGACCCCATAGACGGCAGCCCACCAGGCTCTCCCATCCCTGGGATTCTCCAGGCAAGAACACTGGAGTGGGTTGCCATTTCCTTCTCCAATGCATGAAAGTGAAAAGTCAAAGTGAAGTCGCTCAGTCGTGTCCGACTCCTAGCGACCCCATGGACTGCAGCCTACCCGGCTCCTCTTTCCATGGGATTTTCCAGGCAAGAGTACTGGAGTGGGGTGCCATTGCACATCTCTCCCCTAATCAATGTTACTGCATGATAATTTAAAATTAAATGAAAACAAAGTGTAAAACAGTGCAAAGAGTTAGGCTTCTCATCTTTCCTATCTTCCTAAACAGTCATAAGGGAAATGTGTTGAGGATCTAGGTTACAAAGTGGCTATTTGTTAGAAATAGTATAGGCTACACATGCTAATTTCTGAGACTACTTACATATTGTATGATTATGTGAATGTCACTTTCTCTCTCTGTGTTTTTTCACTAGCATAAAACATCTTTTGGGAAGCAAGTAGTTGCTGACATTTTTTAAAGGTTGTTGGGATACATGAGTATTTTTATTAAACATTAAACCATCGTGCAGTTCTTAGTATATTGGTCTTATTTGCTCATCCATAGAGATCTAGACAAACAAACTTGAAGGTTAAAAGGGTCAAATTCTTTTTTTTTTGTTTTCTTACTTGACTTGCATTCTATTTACTGGCTCTTATCCTTGCCATGGGGTTCCCTGGTGGTTCAGACTGTAAAGAATCTGCCTGCAATGTGGGAGACCAGAGTTCGATCCTGGGAGGATTGGGAGGATCCCCTAGAGAAGGGAATGGCTACCCACTCCAGTATTCTTGCCTGGAGAATTCCATAGACAGAAGACCTGGCGGGCTAGAGTCCATGGAGTCACAAAGAGCTGGACATGACCTTGCCATACCTATTGATAAATATGCTACTTTAGAAATCCAGTTGCATAATGGTGCACAGTTCTTATCTTCAGCGTTGGTGTTGAGCAGATGAAGCCCTTAGAACCCACTCTGCACAGTTTGACTTTATTAATCGACCTCCTTCTTTTGCTCAGAGATTGTTTCTTTGCCATTTGTTGTAGTGGTTATTCAATCGCTAAGTTGTGTCTGACTCTTTGCGACCCCATGGACTGCAGCGTGCCAGGCTTCTCTGTCCTCCACTATCTCCTGGAGTTTGCTCAAATTCATGTCCATTGAGTTGGTGATGCTTTGCCATTTACTCTTTCACAAAATTAGCTTCCTTCCTTCCTTCCAGACTTGCCACATTTGATTTGCTCTGCTTCTTTGATCCCTTTCTCCTAGAGTGAGATGGACCACATTTCTTATTTTCATTAAGTTACAAGTATTCCCATCTTCTCTCATCACATTTCTCTGGGTGGATCATGATTCATTTCCACTCTAGTGACACACATATTTTTAATATGATATAACAGTTGAGAAAAATGTCATCTCTCTTTCTTTCATATATCACATGTTATTTATTGTAATCCATTACTCAGAGTCACTCTTGATTCCCAGTTCTGGGAAATCACCTTCTAAATGCATTATTCCAGACAGTGAACTTTATGGATATTTCATTTTTCTTTCTTGTTTTAAAAAATTTTTATTGAATAGTTGATTTACAATGCTGTGGATGTATTTCTTTGAAATGAGCTCTCTTTTGACACAGCTTTGATTTTGTTAAATTACCTGTCTGAATGTGACTGCAAAGAAATATAAAGGATTCGGAGGTAATTTTTTTTTTTAATTAAAGCAATTGTTTTTCTAATTTAAAAGAAGATACTTTTCCTTTTTTTTTTTTTTTGTTTTTTAAACAACTTTCAACCAGAATTATCTACATGTAAACTTGGCATCTGGCTCCACTTCTCCATATGGAAAAATCTTAAGTGCTCTTAGCTTTTCTGATTAGAGACCCTAGACTTTTTCTTTATTTAAGTGTACATTTAGATGAGGTTTTTATTTTTATTTTTAATTAACAGATTTTATTTTTTAGAATAGCTTTAGATTTACACAGAAACTGAGGGCATAATAATTCCTACCTCCTCTCTTTCCCCCATCCCCTGTTTTCCCTATTAACATCTTACATTGAGATGGCACATTTGTTACAATTAGTGAATGTATTTTGATATATTACTATTAATATATGGTTGAAATTTTCCTTAATTTTTTACCTAATGTCTTTTTTCTGACCCAGGATCTTCTCCAGAAACCCCATGTTACATTCAGCAGTCATGTTTCCTCTTGGCTGTGACAGTTTCTCAGACTTATCTTGTTTCTGTTTTCTGTTCAGGTCTATTGAGATAGAGCTTATCTTGTTTTCGATGACCTTGACAGTTTTGAGGTGTCCTGGGCAGGTATTTTGTAGAATGTTCCTCCCTGTATTAGAATTTTTCTCGTGATTAGATGGAAATTTGGGGTTTGGGGTAGGATGATCACAGTAAAAGAGCCAGTCCCACCCCATCACATCAAGGGGACATAGGATGAGCAATGAGTTGTCATTATCAATGTTGACCGTCATCTGGCTAATGTGACATTTGTCATGTTTCTCCACTAGAAAGTTTCTCTTTTAAATTCCCTTTTTGTACTGTATTCTTTGGAAGGAAATCACTTTTCCTAGCCTATACTTAAGAAGCAGGGACTTACGGTCGCTTTCCTTTAGGTGGAAGACCTACATAATTTATCTGGCATTCTCCTGCCTGAGATTGTTTTCTTTCCCTCATATAAGGCTTATTCAGTCATTCCTTTATATTAGTATGGACTGATGGATACTTCAGGCTTCCCTTGTGGCTCAGCTGGTAAAGTATCTGCCTGCAATGTTGGAGACATGGGTTTTATTCCTGAGTTGGGCAGATCCCCTGGAGAAGGAAAAGGCTACCCACTCTAGTATTCTGGCCTCAAGAATTCCATGGAGTATGTAGTCCATGGGATTGCAAAGAGTAAGACATGACTAAGCGACTTTCACTTGCAGGTTTCATGGATATTTGCTTTCTACTTTGAGTTATCATCTTCGACTCGTTATTTTCTTGCTTACATTGTTCTAGTTCTGACTCATGGGAGCTTTTTCAGTTAGCTTCTGTGTCCTTTGACCTACTCCTATCAAAGTGGATGTTTTTATTTTTGAGCACTTCCTTACTTTCTCACACTACAAGATGTTCCAGACTCATGTATTTCCTGCCCTGGCCCTGCAGCTAGATGTTTCTCCAAAGAGGAGCCTTGCATTTTTATAAGCATAAAACAGCTCCTTAATCAGCTACTGTAAACATGAAAACAGTTCTTCAATCTCTGTTTTTCCTTTTTAGTTTACTAGAAACAAAAGATGGAAAAATGTTTTAATAAACGATGTAACTATGAAATGCAAATTTCCAGTAAAGGTTTAAGAAAAGATGATTCAATTTTAGCGTATAGATTATAAAAAGGATAAAATTATTTGAAATCATAAGTCCCAGAAAAATCAGGGCTCCTTGGGTTTCACGTCTATAAAGGATGCTTAGAAGCACAGAAAACGGTTCTGGTTGGGCTCCTTGAATGGTGGGTATTATTTGTAGATTATGAAATGAAAAGAGAAAACTATGTACACTCTTAAGTGGAAAATGAATAGAAATAGATATACTTGGTTTACTGAGTTATGTAATGACATTTTAATATATTCTATTTAAATTTTTTTCATTAATTTACTTTAAATATAAATTTATAAATTACTATGCCTGTCTGAGAATTACTTAAATATTCTCATAAAGACCAAAACCAGAAAGATTCAGACGTAAAAATAGCTGGCTACAAAGTGGCAAATCTATAATATGTTCAGAGTTGCATAAATGTATTTAATCATATTCATAGAAAAATCTTGAGGAATATTTATCAACCTAAACATGGTTATCTATTTCTGTAATATCGGTCTTTTAAAAAAGTTTGTTTGCTTTTTTTTTTTAAACAAAAAAACATTTATTACTTTTGAAATTGGAAAAAAATAAAGGAATTCAATAAACATCACACAAAGCCAAAACACATTTTTAAGTAATACATGTAGCTTTTGCTAAGAAGTAAAACAAGAGGACTCAGAGATGAACTAGAGTTTAAGGTTTGGTTTGACGGTAAAGACCAAATATTGCCTAAAGCAGTGTCTTGAAGGGTTGATTAGAAAGAATAACTTTGTTTTCCTGGAAGGAAGAAGTAATCTCAATTTAATATGAAGGCTATAACTTTTCAAAATGTAATTTCCCTATTATACAGGTTGGGAAAGGTATCAATTCCAGAAAGGTCTCTAGAATTTGGAAATAGAAGAGTGATGGGCTTCCCTGGTGGTTCAGTGGTTAAGAATTTGTCTGCCATTGCAGGGGACACAAGTTTGATCCTCAGTCTGGGAAGATCTCTTATGCCACGGAGCAACTAACCTCGTGCACCACAACTGCTGGGTTCAGATTCTCTAGAGTCTGTGCTCGGCAACAAGAGAAGCAACCCCAACGAGAAGCCCATGCACGGAAACAAGAGTGGCTCCAGCTCACCCACTAGAGAAGGCCTATGCCCTGCAAGACCCAGCACAGCCGAAAAAAAAAAAAAAAAAAAAACTAATAAAATAAAGAAATCTTAAAAATAGAAAAGAAATATGAGTGTTACAGTGAATCAGGTTTGGCACTCTGTGCTAATCCACACCTTCAGCTGGAGATTGCAAGGAAGGTGGGGAGAGCAGAGGTGTTTCCTGTGTTCAGGGGAACTGTTATGAAACTTTTTAGTCCCTGGACCACTTTATACTCTCAAATGTTACTGGGTAACTTAAAGAGCTGTGTTTACGTGGGTTGTATCTAGCACTAGTTACCATATTAGAATTAAAAAGAGAAGATTTTTAAAATATTAATTTTAAGAAACAAACACATTTTAACAAACTGTCTTTATGAAAAATAATCGTCTTTTCTCTAGTGGGCAGAAAATCATATTTTCTCTCCATAAAACTTTAATCAGATTGTCCGCTGATGGGTGTGGCTTCAATCCCTCCCAGTTAGTTGTTTGGCCTGAGGTGACCCAGCCCAAGAGTCTAAAAACTCTATGATAGGGTGAATGATAACCTATAAAAGGGCTCATGGTGTAGGACACTGCCTCTGCCAGAGAGCTACTGTGGACCCAGGCCTCTGCAAGAGAGCCTCCAACACTAGCAGGTAGGTCTGGTTCAGTCTCCTGTGGAGCCACTGCTCCTTTGCCCTGGGTCTTGGTATACACAAGGTTTTGTCTGTACCCTCCAAGAGTGGAGTCTCTGTTTTCCCCAGACCTGTGGAAGTCCTGCAATCAAATCCCTCTGGCCTTCAAAGTCAGATTCCCCGGGGATTTCCTGTCCCTTTGCCAGATCCCCAGGCTGGGAAGCCTGATGTGGGGCTCAGAATCTTGTCAACAGAGGGAGAATTTCTCTGGTATTACTGTTCTCCAGACTGTGGGTCACCCACCCAGTGGGTATGGGATTTGATTTTGTCGTGATGGCCCCCTCCTACTGTCTTCTTGTGGCTTCTCCTTTGCTTTTGGATATGGGGTATCTTTCTTTGGTAGGTTCCAGCTTCCTCCTGTTGATGGTTGTCCAACAGCTAGTTGTGATTTTGGTGCTCTCACAGGAGGAGATGAGTGTACATCCTCCTACTCTGCCATCTTAAACCAATCTCTCATATTTCCAAAATAAAAAGAGCCTGTGAGTTTTCATTCTTTTAGTGAGAAGTGAGGCATTGCTTTCTTTTTGTGTGTATCTCTTTAATATCTGGCTTAATAAAAGACAGCTAGATTCTCTATGATTGAAGTACAGGAAGAATATAGAAAGCCTTGGGTGGAGAATTCAATTGTCTTTTGGGGTGATTGTGGATATTCTTATCTGATACAGAAAATTTGACAGGTGGATGTTTCTTAAGGGTTAGTTGCAATGAAAATCTGCAACCATATCAGGTAATCTTTTGTACTCTGTGTTTTATGTGTATGTACACACACACACTCCCACACCTATCTATCCTCTGATCTTTCACTTTAAATTGATAGTTTATCCATGGATTATTTTAAATGGTCTGCATCAGTTATTTGGAAAATATTGGTTCACTGTGTCGTGTAGATCTTCCATGTATTGAGATGGCTTATCATTCAATATCAAAAAATTACAATCATTAATAGCACTACAGTCTCATCAGAAAAGTCTAAGCTGTCAAGCTCATGGTGGTGATGGAAGACATTTTCACATCTGAAGTATGGCGAAGTCATTCTGGCTTGAACTTTAGGCTAACTGGAATAGCATGTCTTATGGCTTATCGAAGGTACTGTGTATGTCTACTTTAACCCTTAAAAAAAGAATTATTTAAAAAATGAAAATGGAGTAATTGTGGTTCAGGCTTTCAAAAGGGAGCCAGGTTGCCATTATGGATAAAGTTTCACACTTGTTACTCCATCACTGAGAACTTGAATTTTCTGAATTCAAAGACAGCAGTTCTCAAACACAATTATCTGTTAGTAGCTGACGGCTGCAACCTTATGGTCTCAAGGTCTTCCCTTTTAACTATGCAACCATTTTGGATCCCAACCAATCCTTACCTAACAAGCATCCTTACTTTTTGCTATTTCTAATCCTAAATCCTGACAACTTAGGTTAACTTTGTGGTTTTTGCCCATATAAGCCTCTCTCATTTTTGAGCCAGAATCTATGTCTCTTGGGCTATCATTCTCAGTTAGGCTGGAATAAAACTCTTTTCTATTCCTGTTATAGATTGTTCATTGATTACCTCAGTTGACAGTATTGACACAAATTTCCCACATTTTCAAATTTCACTTGCAAGGGAAATTTTATCATTGGCAACAAATACTGTCAGTTATTTTGCTTGAAGTGTTAGGCTCACGTTACTCTTTTTGTAGAAATGTCCAAGGCAGAGTAATGTTAACATTTCTACCAACTGTTCTTTCAAGGAAAAATGGCACTCCATGAAAAAACAGTTCAGCTGGCAACTCAGCCACTCAAGTGTTTTTCTTCAAGACCACAGTCCTGTGGTATTCAGCAGGAGTAGGTGTGTGCTTCCCGTTTCTTCCCTCACAATGTTAGAAGACCTGTGTTCAGGGTTGAAATTTATAAAATCAGTACTTTTTACTACTTCACCAAGGATATTCCTAATACAAAACAAGAACAAAGTACCAAACTGGGAGTGTATGGCATCAATGCAATGACCAACAGGACAGATTTGTGCCACCCTCTTTTTTTTTTTTGGACTTGCCAGGCACCTTGTGGCATCTTAGTTTTCCCACCAGGAATCAAACGCAGGCCCGGGCAGTAAAAGTGCAGAGGCCTAACCACTGGTTGGCTAGGGAATGTCTCTTGCCTCCCTCTTGATTCTGCCTGAGGAGATGTCAGTTGAGTTTTGTGAACCCAGAAAAAAATAACAAAGAACGTGTCATTTACAAAGATGATTGTTTTTAACATCGGGACCCCTGAAAAGATCTCAGATTTCCAGAGGTCTGAGGGCCATACTTTGAGAATTGCTGGATTAAAAGAAAGAGACCATGTGAGAAAACACGTCATATGTGGGATTGATTTTAACATATGATAGGTTTCTTAGAATAAGTACTGCAGACTTCAAGTGCTGTGAGAGGCAGATTAGAAGAGGAGAAAGATCCGTGGGATTTACCAGGTCGGGAGATTTTACGTGGACCTTGAGGGAATGGAACCCACTCCAGTATTCTTGCCTGGAAAGTCCCATGGACAGTAGAGCCTGGCGGGCTACAGTCCATGGGGTCCCAAAGAGTCGGACTCGACTGAAGAGGCTAGGCCTACACGCATGCATTGAAGGAATGGTACAGAGTTTTAAGAAAGGGTGTTGGATGGGAAAGGCTCAAAACGCACAGAGAAGACAAGACTGACTTCTGAGATCTTTGGATACCAAAGGCTGATAAAAGAATAAAGCCAGGCTTTTGTTCCCTGGGGCGCTGTGCGTACTAGGGAGGAGATGGGTACTGTCTGAACTTTTGTCAACATCACCCTGAGCATTTGTAGGCGAAGGACACCCTTGGATTGACAGGTGCAGGGAGGCGGGGAGTTGGGGTCACAGGCTGTGAAGGGACGGGCCTCTACTGGAAATACATATTTATGTCTCAGAATGTCTACAGATAAAAACCCACTAGAAAAGGATACTCCGAGGAAACTAATTTTGCTAATATCTATCAATCCTTTGAAAAGCCCATAGAAGTAAGTAGGTGGCAAGGAGATGGTGGTGTATCAGAATGTTCACGTGGTTCTAAAAGAACTTTAGGGGAAAATCCTGTGTTGAAACCACTTTTCTAACACATTGTTATCAGCAGCCCCTGGACTTAAGGGGTCCTCAGTCGCCAGCTCAGCGAACCACGAGCGCTCGTGGGCAGCTGGGGCCGCTCGCAGTGGCTTGGAGCAAGGTTCCCTCGGCCTTCCTCCACCTCACAAGAGTGGCCCTCGGCCCTCGCCGTACTCGGACTCTACCAACGCCGGCACAGGACGGGGGTGTTTGGTGGTCGCGGAAGAGGAACCCCGAGGGTGTGCCGGGAAAGCAGGACCTCGGAGGACGGTTGTTTCGCCGCTCGCGTGGCTCGCCCGCCCTTCTCCCCTGTCCGCTCCCCACTGCGCCGTTCCATCCGGGAGCTGTCCCGTGTTCCCGCGACGGCAGGTGAGCGCCCTGGCCCCCGGCCCCGGGCAGGCCCCCCCCCGCTCCTCGGCGGTGGTGGCGGCCGGCGGGGAGGCGCCTGCGCGCAGTAATGGCAGCGCGGTGAGCAGGGACGGAGCTGACAGCCGCCGCCGCCCACCCTCCTCGCCGGGCACCGTCCTGCGCGCCCTCGGACTGTCTCCCTCCCCTGCTCCCTGCCCCGGGTCCCGCCTCTGCAGCAGGTAACCCGCTGAAGGCCCGGAGCCAGCTGCGGGCTCCGGGAAACTTCCTCTCCCGGTTAGTGGGTGGCGGGGCTGGGGCGGGGAGAGGAGTTGGGGGCGCGGAGGGGGAGGGGAGGCATGGGGGGAGGCCGGGGACCGGGTGTCCTGAGGGTGACCCTGGCTCCAGGAGCGCCGGCCCCGGAGCCTGGCCGCCCCCGGACTGTATCCCGGGCCTCCAGCCGGCCTTGGCCGCCCCTCCCTCGGCCCCATTTTGCTCCCAGGGAGGAAAGGTGCGAGTGCGTGTTCTCTTTTATTTACGCGCCCATGCGGTTACACAGCTCTGTGTGTTTGCGGTGTGAGGGGTCGGGGGCGGGGGGCATCAATCTCTTACATCCTTACCACGAGTGTCTTCACTTTTGTTTCCGCAGACAGCGAAGATTGATAGCTCTGGGGAGGAGTGCCCTGCGTGCATGCTAGACCTGTCTCAACCCTTGGGGTCTGGTGAAATAAGATCCTTAGACTCTTAAGAGCACTTAGATACACACCAGGGAGTCTGGACCATTCCCTACCACCCTGCAAAAACGTGCATGTACAGAGAACATTTGTGAGTTGCAGACTGTTTTGTCGTTAAATCCTCTCCTTTCCCCAGGGAGTACTAATACCTAGTTGTAAGGGAGAACCTTGGAAGTTTACATTTTGATTATAAGATTAAAAACTATTAACATTCACTAAAGACTTTGGCTTCACAGTGTAAACATCTTTGAACTAGACCAGTCCCAGATCTATACATAGTAAGATAGGGGAAATAATCACTTAGTTCTGACTTATCACCCACTACATAATAGGCATTTAAGAACACTCAAAAGACTGCTCTCTCTTCCTTACTATCTCACGTTTCTTTCCAAGGCAGACAATCAAACAGATTGTTTATATTTTGCCTCTTTTGCCCAAATACGGTGTTGGAAGACCCTTCCAAAAGAGTCAGAGATGAAATAGCAGATGTACACGGTGTTCTCAGTTACTCTTCCCTACCCCAGATACTGTTTATAAGTTGGAAGGACATTTGTACATAGTATGTGAAAAATACCCTTTCTATGTCTGAATACTCACATGCATCTGAAATACTTTTGCTCCAGCCTCTGGTGATTTTTAAGTGTTTTCTGTGGGAAGGTAGTTTTTTCATGTTTTTTTTTTAATCTTCACCAGTGTCACTAAATGGAATGTTGTAGGCCTTCTTCAAAGTCTGTTTTGCCTTGCCTTTGTCAGTTCACTATTTATTAAGCACCTGATTTATATGACAAGCATTACCTGAGGCCTTAGGGATACAGCCATAAACAGGACATGTGAAAGTTCTGCTCTCGAGGAGCTTCAGTTCTGGGAGGTAAGGGAAAGCCAGAAAGTAAGAAATAGAAAAAGTTTCAGCCAATCCAAAATGCTATAAAAGAAGTAAAATAGGAAGTCGTGGTAGTGACGAGGAGAGACTGCTTCAGATGCTGTGGTCAGGAAAGACCTGTCTGAGGAGACTTTTGACCTGATATCTGAAAAGTGGGAAGAATATGGCCTCTGCAAGTCTGAGGGAACAGCAAATGGATATGTCCAAAGGTAGTTTCAAGCTTAGGTTCAGCAAACTGAAAGCAACTCACTGAAGTTGGGCTGAGACCCTCTTGAGAAAGAAAAGGTTAGGTGGTAGCCATGGGTCAGGTCATGTGAGGTCTGTTATCCAGAGGAGTTTGTTTGGCTTTTATTCTTAAGGATCATTGAAAAGCTGTTCCCTTTTTGCAAAGCTGGGAGTGATATGGTCTGGTTTACAATCTGACTGTGAAGGAGGTTGGATAAGAGGAAAGAAGCAGGCCTACTGGTGAGAAGGCTGCAGCAGGTCTGAGTAGTGACCAAAGTCAAAGAAAAAAGATGCTGAGGTCTATTTTGGAGTTGAAAGTAGTGATCTGGCCTGGTTCAGATGGGAACGCAGTTGGCTGGGATGGGGGTGACTCCTGGGTTTGAGGCTTCACTTGGAACGTGGTGATGCCGTGAATTGAGATGGGGAAGTGAGGGAAGCAGGTTGTTGTATGGGTGTAGGGTTGGATGGGACATTTGAAGTAGGACCTATTCAGTATTCATGTAGAGGTGAGAAGCAGGCGGTTGGATACACAAGTCTGGAATTCAGTGGAGAGATTAGGGAGGCATTCATTGATTCAACAAGTATTTTTTAAACACCAGCTATGGGCTAGGCAGTGGGGATACATCATAGTGAAAAAACAGACAAAAATCTCTGCCTTCATAGGATTTAACTTTTAGTCAGAGAAAGATATGGGGAGTCATCTGACTTTATCTGTTGGTTATTATAATTATGTTAATTTTTTAAAGAATTAAAAACTCCTCTGTTTTGCTTCTTGTTATAGTTATTTTTAGATACAAACTATATTCACATGATTCAGAATTTGAAATGTTTGATGGAATATAGAATGAGAGTCTCTATTTCTTGTCCCAACATATTTGAGGCCAAATATTTTGATGGTCTCTCAACACGTCTTTCCAAAGATATATTTTGTGCACATGTAGACAAATGTGTGTAGGTTTCTTCTCCCCACTTGGCAAAAATGGTAGCATACTTGCTTTGATTTGACACCTTGTATTTTTTAGAGTATTAAATAGTATTTAAAAGGTTATGAAACAGTATGAGACCATCTGAAATAAGAATGTACGAAAGAAGAGGAGACGGTCCTGGGGCACCACAGCATTTTCTGATTTGGTCCCTATCTTCTGTGAGTTTAGGACCTGCAGATAGGGAGTTTAGTTTAAAGAGCTGTTTTGGTGAGGCTTTTTTTTTTAACAAAAGTTTACACTGTTTCTTGTGTCTTTCACCTTTCTTATCTGCCTGTTTTCTTTATGTGCTAGAAAAATGTTTGATTATGATCGAAAGCAGCATTTCCGTGAATGTACTGTCAGTTAAATTTAAGTAAGTTGATAAAAAGACCAGCATTGAATCTTAATGTTTTGAGGAAGTTTAGCTAATGTTAAAAGTTGGAAAAACAACCAGAAATTTGGAATGTTTTCATGAGACAAAAGTTATTGGTACTTGAGATGTGTGACTGAATTCTCTCTCAGTAATCAGTTAATAATCAGACTATCTGTTCAGAGTTGTCTGGCCCTTTGCCTGGGTTTGAATCTTAACAGTCAAGTTTCTGTTGCGTTGCAGATGTTAGCATAATTCTTATGTTACCATCTTTAGGAATACAGACGGTCCCAATTTACAATGATTTGCCTTAACAATTTTTCAGCTTTATGGTGGTACAAAAGCAATATGAATTCAGTAGAACCCTATTTTGAATTTTGATCTTTTCTTCGTCTAGCAATATGGAGTATGATAGTCTTGTGATGCTGGGCAGTGGCAGCGAGCCTCAGCTCCCAGAAAGCCAAGCGGTCATGAGAGGGAACAACCAGTGCACTGAACAGTCATCCCGCACATGGGCAACTGTTTTGTTTTTCATCAGTGTAGCAGTCACAGAATTACATGAGATAGTCAACATGGTATTACAAAGTAGGCTTTCTGTTAGATGATTTGCCCAACCATGGGCTCATGTAGGCGTCCTGAGCACTTTTAAGGTAGGCTAGGCTAAGGTATGATGTTCGGTATGATGTAAGGTATGAGGTGTATTAAATGTATCTTGACGATATTTGTAACTTTTGATGGATTTGGGGAGACATAACCTGATCTTAAGTTGAAGAAGATCTATATAAGATTCAGACTATGTTACCACTTTGTATTTGGGAAGGCCTGTTGAAGATACTGAAACAGTGAAGTTCCTTTAAGTCTTAAAAGTTTTGAGACAATGACTAGAGTTAAGGTCCTGATATTAGCATCTGCTACAACTTTTGGGGTGCAGTTAATGTTAGCTTCCCCTGTTGATTGACCCAGAGGAGGGGAGATGGAATATTTTCTTTCAGTTGCTTAAGCTTAATTTTCTCTGAAGAATTAAAAAACTCAGACTCATTGTGTTCCCTACTGAATTTAATACTATTTTTTATATTGGTTGACATTTTGATTTTCACTTAGCTGTCTTTAGTCAGACACTTTATATGTAAATTGATCTACCTCTTTTTTTTTTTTTTAACATTGTTCTGGATTTATGAACTGTTTTGTTCAGTTTGATTTTGTTTATGTTATTGTTACCTCCCTTTTTTTTTTTTCGTCTGAGATAAGTAAGCATTTAGTTTCTAGGTTAGAGAAATATCTTCAAAAAAATTAGTTTTTCTTTTTTTGAAGCATTAGTAGTAATACTATGAAATATGTGTGTTTAGTGTATTAAGCTTACTTAAACTCTGTAAATGTAGATGTTAATGTTATATTTGAAGATCTTAGTTATCCAGAGCATTTTCACTTAACAGTGTAAATGTTACTGTTGTTATTTAATCGTTGAATTATAGCCTGACTGATGAAAAATTCTGACACATATACAGTCAGGTTAGTAGTTTATCATCTTTGTTTCTCTTATCAGCTGTAAGCTTCTTGAAGGCAACATCTTTAATACCTGGTAGAGGTCTGAGTATTGTGAATACTTAATAAATATCTATTAACTCAATGACTTAAGTCTTGTTCTAATGTAGGTTGCTTTTCAAATAATGAAATGTCAGATTTACCATGTGTAAATATTTCTTGAATTTCTCAGTTTTGCTTTACTTCAGTTGATGGAAAGCCCAGGATACTTAATTTTTTTATTTTATTTCATTTTTGTTTCTTTTTTGTTGATTTGGCTGCATCATGTAGCAAGTAGGATTTTAGTTCCCCAACCAGGGATCAAATGCATGGCCCCTGCAGCAAAAGCACTGAGTCTCGACTGCCAGGGAAGTCTCTTAAATTTAAATGTTGAAATAATTCGAGACTCTACAGAGAAGTTGCACAAATGGTACAGAAAGCTCAGGTACATCTTTCTCCAGATTTCCCTAATGCTAACAGCTTACATAACCAGGGCGCAATGATCAAAACGAGGAAAATTAACATTGGTACCATGCTGTTAATTAAACTACAGACCTTTATGTGAATCCCACTAGTTTTTCCTGTAATGTCCTTTACCTTTTCAAGATTCAGTTCAGGATCAGACACAGCATTTAGCATCTGTCTCCCTAGTCTCTTCTAATCTGTGATGATCTTTTCTTCCATTATCTTCATGCTTGCAATGAATGGTCAGTTTATTTTGTAGAATGACTCAATTTGGGTTTCTCTGATGGTTTCTCATAGTTAGATTGAGGTGGTACATTTTTGGCAGGCATACTAAAGAAGTGATGCTGAGTCTACAGCATATATTGCGGGATACAGGATGTCAGTATGTTGTATTAGAGGTGATGTTAGCCCTCATTAAGGTCATGTCTGTTAAATTTCTTTGTTTGTAGAAGTTACTATTTTTTCTCTTTGTAATTGCTGGATATATAGGGGAGATTCTTTGAAACTATGCAGAAATCCTGTTCTCAAATTTTTGTCCTTTCATTTCAGCGTTCTTTGGTAGTTCTTGCTTATAACAATAATTACAGCAGTGTTCACCTGATGGCAATTTTATATTTTTCTCATTTCCTTCTATACTTATTAATTGGAATTCTTCTGTAAGGGAGAACTGTCCCTTCTCCATCTTTGTATCCATGTTGAGTCAGAGATACTTGTTTTACTCTATGGTTTATAATTTAATTTTATCTTCATTTAATCACTCAGATTGTTCTGCTATGGCTTTCAAGTTTGCTCTTTGTCTTTTTAACATCCTCCAATCTCTTTAAGAAAGCACTTTCTGTTTTCTGACATCTTAACATGTCCAGACTCATTATATTGCCCCTGCTGCAGTCCTGGAACCAGTCACCTCTCCAGTGAGCTCTGGTTCCTTCTCTTGAAGAATGGTTTTTAGAAACCAAGATCTAGATTAGGTGTGCTGATTGCCACCGGGTGTCAGTGAACAGAGCTAGAAATACGTGTGTGAAAACTAATCCATGCATACACAACATCTGTTTATTTCTATATCTTTTCGTCTCTGTGCGTGTTAAAAACCATACTGATAACTCTCATTCCAGTCAAACACTATAGCATTTACACTTGCTATCCCCTTTTATTTATAACTGCTGTTTTCTGATAAAAATAGAGCATACTTTCCCAATAGTCATAATAATGGTTTGAAGTTACCAAAGTGAGTCCAAGGTTTTTAGATAATGTGACTTAATTTAGCTCTCAGAATAGGATAACAAATATTACAAGTCATTGGGTTGTTAAAAAGGATAACTAGAGTATAATTTGAGTAATCCTTTTTAATATTTGGATAGATGGTCAGGACTAGAAAGAAAACTCAGTCTTAATGTTTATTTGTGAAAAGGTGTATTGGTCATAGCTTTGTCTAACCTGTGCGCCAAAGTGGGTGGGCTTGCCTACTCATAAGAAACTCAGATTAATTCAAGATCTCTAACTCATCCTTGAAACATATGTAAGAATTTTTTTAAGGCTAGTTGGAGTCTTAAATTCTTGCCTGGCTTATTAAAATTGGAAAAAAGTGAGCAAGTAAGTGAAAAAAGACATAAAGCTTCATTGAGATAGGAGCCATGGAGAGAAATACTGTCTGTAGACATGTGGGAGAGTCTCAGATCATGGAGGAGAAAGGTCGTTAATTCTGGTCAAGTTGACTTTAGTTTGGAAGCAGATTCTTCTATAATTTCTTTGTTGTATTATAAATAGATTACGTATTTCCTACTGTCCCCCCTTCCTAAGGTTTTCTTCCTGCACTGTACATTTTGCCAATTGGAGTTACAGACCACTGTGTTTCTGTTAACTTTTTTTCACCAGTGTCTGCCTTTTTGAAAAAACAAAACAAAACAAAACACATTACTAGAAATTCTTTTTATTTTTAATTTAAAAATTTATTTATTTATTTATTTTGCTGCACCAGATCTTAGTTGCCGCATGTGTAATCTCTAGTTGTTGCCTGTGAACTGTTAGTTACAGCATATGGGATCTAGTTCCCTGACCAGGAATCGAGCCTGGACCCTGCTGGAGCATGGACTCTTAGCCACTGGACTACCAGGGAGGTCCCCTAGAAATTCTTAAGTAAGCAAGTCACATGATGGAAATGACATTTGTGGTGTGGAGCAGTGTGTGTCACACTTTATTGCAACAGTAAACATTATACCCTGAACCTTCGGTTAACAAAGATACCTCTTGGCTATAGCTCATGGGTCACACATTCAGTGCAGTAAGATGAAAGTGTTTAGATGCATACTTGGAGCTTATTTTCATATGAAATCATGATAACTTTTGGTCAGTGTATACCAGAGACAGTCTTAGAAATGGAAAATATTGCAGAATTAATAACACTCTTTGCTTAGGTATTAAATATTTTCCTTATTTTATGTATTTAGGCTATAACCTGCTCGATAAGCCCCCTGTATGTCATTTTTAAAACTTACTAGGGTATATTGACTTAACTGAAATTTATTTAGGCCCCAGTATTGTTTTGATCAATGCAAAGAAATAGAGGAAAACAAAAGAATGTGAAAGACTAGAGATCTCAAGAAAATTAGATACCAAGGGAACATGTCATGCAAAGATGGGCTCGATAAAGGACAGAAATGGTATGGACCTCACAGAAGCAGAAGATATTAAGACAAGGTGGCAAGAATACACAGAAGAACTGTACAAAAAAGATCTTTACGACCCAGATAATCACGATGGTGGGATCACTCACCTAGAGCCAGACATCCTGGAATGTGAAGTCAAGTGGTCCTTAGAAAGCATCACTATGAACAAAGCTAGTGGAGGTGATGGAATTCTAGTTGAGCTATTTCAAATCCTAAAAGATGATGCTGTGAAAGTGCTGCACTCAATATGCCAGCAAATTTGGAAAACTCAGCAGTCCTGAGTGAAAACTCAGGACTGGAAAAGGTCAGTTTTCATTCCAATCCCAAAGAAAGGCAATGCCAAAGAATGCTCAAACTACCGCACAATTGCGCTCATCTCACACACTAGTAAAGTAATGCTCAAAATTCTCCAAGCCAGGCTTCAGCAGTACGTGAACCGTGAACTTCCAGATGGTCAAGCTGGTTTTAGAAAAGGCAGAGGAACCAGAGATCAAATTGCCAACATCCGCTGAATCAACAAAAAAGCAAGAGAGTTCCAGAAAAACATCTATTTCTGCTTTCTTGACTATGCCAAAGCCTTTGACTGTGTGGATCACAATAAATTGTGGAAAATTCTGAAAGAGATGGGAATACCAGACCACCTGACCTGCCTCTTGAGAAACCTGTATGCAGGTTAGGAAGCAACAGTTAGAACTGGACATGGAACAACAGACTGGTTCCAAATAGGAAAAGGAGTACGTCAAGGCTGTACATTGTCACCCTGCTTATTTAACTTCTCTGCAGAATACATCATGAGAAACGCTGGGCTGGAAGAAGCACAAGCTGGAATCAAGATTGCCGGGAGAAATATCAATAACCTCAGATATGCAGATGACACCACCCTTATGGCAGAAAGCGAAGAGGAACTAAAAAGCCTCTTGATGAAAGTGAAAGAGGAGAGTGAACAGTTGACTTAAAGCTCAACATTCAGAAAATGAAGATCATGGCATCTGGTCCCATCACTTCATGGGAAATAGATGGGGAAACAGTGGACACAGTGTCAGACTTTATTTTTTTGGGCTCTAAAATCACTGCAGATGGTGATTGCAGCCATGAAATTAAAAGACACTTACTCCTTGAAAGGAAAGTTATGACCAACCTAGATAGCATATTCAAAAGCAGAGACATTACTTTGCCAACAAAGGTCTGTCTAGTCAAGGCTATGGTTTTTCCAGTGGTCATGTGTGGATGTGAAAGTTGGACTGTGAAGAAAGCTGAGCACCGAAGAATTGATGCTTTTGAACTGTGGTGTTGGAGAAGACTCTTGAGAGTCCCTTGGACTGCAAGGAGATCCAACTGGTCCATTCTAAAGGAGATCGATCAGTCCTGGATGTTCATTGGAAGGACTCATGCTAAAGCTGAAACTTCAATACTTTGGCCACCTCATGCAACGAGTTGACTCATTGGAAAAGACTCTGATGCTGGGAGGGATTGGGGGCAGGAAGAGAAGGGGACGACAGAGGATGAGTTGGCTGGATGGCATCACCGACTCGATGGACATGAGTTTGAATAAACTCCCGGAGTTAGTGATGGACATGGAGGCCTGGAGTGCTGCAGTTCATGGGGTCGCAAAGAATCGGACACGACTGAGCTACTGAACTGAACTGATTCTTTTGATAATTTTTGGAATGCCAGAGTTTTATTGCTGGGAATGATCAGTACTGAAATAAAAAGTTAAATTTGATGGGTTTTTTGTTTTATTTTTAATTTTTTTTTACTAAAAAAGACATTAAGTGTTTAGCCATTTACATTGTTGATAATTATACTTTTGGAAGGCAACTGAAATGTTCATCAGTAATTAAGCTGTAGTCATACTGATCAGTATGTTGAACATGGTTATACATTTTACTAAAATAGTTTGTGCTTCAAATAAAATATTTAATTATGTACCAGCATCAGTTCTGTTCTTAAAATCAGTGTTTTGAGATGCTGTTACTGCTTTACCTGCTGTAGTATAATTATCCAAATCACTTCTTTGTGTGAAAAATGTCTGAGTGAAAAACAGTATCACTCCATATTAAAATCCATCTGATGTTGGCAAAATTATATCTTTTGTATTTCTGCTATTGCTGGCAACTTTGTTTTCTTTGAAACATTGTTGGGGTGGGAATTTTGTCAGGCTGTGTTAACACATCATAACACATTGTCAGGCTGTGTTTCAGAACTCTTTGAGCATCTGTACTTCAAAGCTAAGATTCTTGGGAGAAAGGAAAGGTTAGTGCGTTTGTGCATAATCAGTTGCTCAGTCATGTCCAACTCTTCTGTGAGTCCGTGGACCCACCAGGCTTCTCTGTCCATGGGATTCTTCAGGCAAGATTACTGGAGTGGGTTGCTATCTCCTCCTCCAGGGGATCTCTTTCAGTGTTCCGGGGAGTGAGGTAGGTGTGTGAAGAGAAAAAAGGAAAAGAGATTTTAGAACATTGCTGTCAGAAATCTAGATAACTTATCAATTTGATTTTTGTCTTTAGCTTGGATTACCTAGCTATTCTCTGTAGAGCTAGTAACTGATTAGAAAATGTTTGTTGTCAGAATACTAGTCAAGTATCTGTCCTGAGTCTCTGACAATCAGTGATTTGATGTATGTTTTTATATTTTTTACTTTTGCAGCAACCATACACTATGTAGCTTGATGAGTATGTCTGCTTTCACTTGGCATAATGCTTTTGAGAATCCTCTGCTGTTGTCCACATATCAGTGATTTGTCGACTTTAATACTGGATAGTATACTGTTGTGTGAATTCACCGCATTTTGTTTTCCATCCACTAGTTGATGGGACATTTGGGTTTGTGCACTTTAGTTATTAATAAAGGTGCTCTGAAAATTCGTGTTTAGGTTTTCCTGTAAGTGTATGTCTTCATTTCTCTTGTGTAAATACCCAGAAATGGAGTTGCTGGATCCCATGGAAAGTATATGCTTAACTTTAATAGAAACTGCCTAAGTGGTTATTAGGCAGCTTGTCACTGTTTAGTATATTAGCTGTGGGCTTGCCTTATATGACCTTTATTATGTTGAGGTACATTCCCTCTATGCCCACTTTGTTGAGAGTTTTTGTTATAAATGAATGTTGAATTTTGACAGATGCTTTTTCAGCATCTGTTGAGATCATCATGTGATTTTTCATTGTTCATTTTATTAATGTCACTGATTGATCTGTGGATGTTGAACCTTGTATCCCTGGAATATATCACAGTTGATCATGGTGTATCAATCCTTTTAATGTGTTGTTGAATTTGACTTGCTAAATTTTTTTTTGGCAGATTTTTGCATCTATGTTCATCAGGAATACTGGCCTGTAGCTTTCTTTTCTTTTTGGTGTGTGTATATTTTTTTTTTATTTTGATACCCATTTTGTTTGTTTATCTTAAAAACTTTGTATTTTGTATTGAGATATAGCTGATAACAAGTATAAAAGTTTCAGGTGAACAGCGAAGGGACTCAGCCATACATACATATGTATCTAGATTTTCTTCTCTTGGAGTGTCCTTTGGTAATCATGATAATACTGGCCTTGTAACATGAGTTTGGAAGTATCCTTCCTTCTTTTTTTTTTCTTGGAAAGAACCCTCCTGGAGCCCTTTGTTCTGTGTCTGTATAGACAGGTTGTTTTTAAAATCTGTCAAGCTTCTGTCCTGAAAAATTCCGGTTCCTCTCTTCTGTGTTAGATCCCTCTGTTTCTGGGATCCCAAGCCTTTCTTGGTTTGTTAATTTCCTCCTGATAGAGAATATCTTCCAGTAGATTCCTGAGTAAAATGATTTCATATAGATTATTTGCTACCACTCTGGATAGAGAATTCTAGGTGATTAGTCGTTTTCCCCTGAGCATTTTGAAGCCGTTGCTTTGTATTACCTTCCAGCATCCAGTGTTGCAATTGTAAATCTAGATATAATTTATAGTCTGTTGTGACTTTTTTCTTTTCTGGAAAATTATAAACTCCTTTCTTTATCCTCAGTGGTTTAGTATGCCAAAAAGTGGTGCCTTGTTATTTTTAAAATCAAATATTCTGGGTACTCAGTATGCCCTTCTGGGTTGGAAAACTAATGTTCATTAGTTCTGTAGTATTTTTTCTTTGATAATTACCTCTCATTCTGATTTTCTAGAATGCATATTAATTGAATGTTAGATCTTTTGGATTAGTAATACTTAAAAAAAACCTTTCTGATTCTGATTTCTTTTATGTGCTCCCCACTCATCCTCATATTTGTGGAACTGTTAATGATGATGGTAAAGATTTTTTTTAAACCCTTTTACTTTGATAAATTGCAGACATATACAGAGAATGAATAGTTTAATAATGCCTAATGTACTTGTCACTCACTCTCAACAATTATCAAACAGTTCATAAAGAAGCTGTTTAATTTTGAGGTAGGTCAGATAGCATTTATTACATTCATAAGTATTTTGGGATGTGTCTTTGACAGATAAGAACTCTCATTTTTAAAGCTCTCATAATTGTTATAAAAAATATTTTTAAGGTCATGAAATAGCCCCTCAGTGTTTTCAGATTCCAGGGTTATCATAAATATGAATTTTAAAAAGGAGCGTAAATCTAGATCCAAATAGGAACAATCATACTATGGTAGATTAAATGTGCCTTTTCAGTCTATTTTAGTTTAATTTCTCCTCCGTAAATGTCTCTCACTCTCATTTTCTCTTCTCTGTCTTATGTATGTGCATAATTTTCTCCGCCCATGGGATTCTCCAGGCAAGAGCACTGGAGTGGGGTGCCATTGCCTTCTCCATAATTTATTGAAGAAATCTGATTATCCAGTGGTTTCCTGTAGTCTGGATTTTGCTGACTTGCAGGTTGATGGTTAGTAATGTTTGTATATATATTATGTATCACATAGGAGGAATTCAGAGGGTATTTAATGAACAGTAAGGTTAATGATAAATTGTAATTTTCTTATTAATAAGTATTTGTAGCAATTGTAACTTAAGTTGTGTTAACAGTATCTTTAGAAGAAAACTTTGTTGATGTCAGTGTGAAAAGAACTTACTAATACATTTAAAAAACTTTTAACTCAAAAATATTGATATTAAACTAGGTACTTTAATTTTGGAGGACTCATCACATATCATATCAAACATAATAGAATGAATCCAAGTACAGCCAAGCAGTGAGATGCTATTTGCCTAGTTACTCGGTTGTGTCCGACTCTTTGCGACCCCATAGACTGTGGCCTGCGAGGCTCCTCAGTCCATGGGATTCTCCAAGCAAAGAATGCTGGAGTGGGTTGCCATTTCCTTCTCCAAGAAATGCTACTAGGATTAAAGAAATCCTTATGTGTTAATATGGAATGCTTTTCCAAATGTACTGTTAAGTGAATATATTAAGTGGTGTGATGCCATTTATATAAAACAGGTAAAGAAAGACCATCTCTATATCCAAAAATGTAAAAAGGGGAAATAATGACATATATGCATAAAATACTCCCAGACACATATAATAGATTCCCCTAGTGATGGGACCTGGTGACTCTAACATAGGAGTGAGAGGGAGACTGAGATTTCAGAGTTTGCAATCATGGAAATGTACCTGTTCTCCCCTACATTCCCCTCCATATTAAATTGCTCCAGAATTTTTGGTACAGTTATTTCACCGTAAGTGCTTTAACAGCTTTATTGAGTTATCCTTCGCATACCATTCAGTGTACTCATTTGAACTGTACAGTTCAGTGGTTTTTAGCACATGTGAGGGTTGTGCAAACATGGTGACAATCAGTTTTAAAACATTTTCATCACCTAATTAGCAGTCACTTCCCATTTTTCTCCAGGTCCTCTAACCCTGTGCAAACACTAAAATACTTCCTGTGTCTGCTGATCTGTCTTTTCTAGATATTTCATGTAAATGGAACCCTGTAATAGGCAGTCTTTTATGACCAACTTCATTCACAGAGTATGCTTTGGAGGTTTATATATGTTGTAGCATCAGTCAGTACTCCATTCCTTTGTACTACAGAGTAATCATTGTATGGACTTAGTACATTTTATTTATCCATTTTTTACTTGATAGACATTTGAGTGACTTCCACTTTTTTGGCCTTTATGAATAAATGCTGTTATGAACATTCGTGTCCACGTTTTTGTGTTACTTTATTTTATTTTGTTAATTTTTGGCTGGGCTGGGTCTCTGTTGCTGTGGGGCTCTTCTCTAGTTGTGGTGCCTGGGCTTCTCACTGCCGTGGCTTCTGTGTGTTGCAGAGCAAGGCTGTACGGCACTTGAGCTTCGGTAGTTGTGGCAAATGGGGTCAGTAGTTGCGGCTCCTAGGCTTTAGTTGCTCTGTGGCATGTGGGATCTTCCTGGATCAGGATTGAACTGGAGTCTCTTGCATTGCCAGGTGGATTCTTTATCACTGAGCCACCAGGAAAGCCCCATGTCCAAGTTTTTGTGTGGACATGTTTTCTCTTGCATAGGAGTGAATTACTGAGTCACGTGGTAGCTCTGCGTTTATATAAATCACTTTTGTAATTATTATTAACAGCCGTACGATACTTAGAAATGGTGCTCTCAGTGAGAAAATCTAATCTATGAATCATTTTCAAATGTAATGAAAATTTCATAAATGTTATTGTCATAACATTTCTTTCTTTGCCCTCTGTTTTTTACACCCTTATTTAAATTCTCCATGAGTAAATGATCATTTAAACAATTTAAGTAAGATGAAGGAGCACACATTTTATTTAAGGAGCTTAAATAAAGGAGCTTTCTATTGGGTAGGCGTAGAAGCTAATCGACTGTTTCAGCATACTTCCTGTTACTGGTTTGTTAGTTTTTAGTGTATTTCCCTTGGCTGATGCTTCTCTCACCTTGGTGTTCACATTTTTCATCCATCTAAGAGTGGATTATCACTGTACATAAACCCATTCTCTCTGTTCTCAACAGAGAAATCAATGCCAGTCTGATTCTGCTAAAACTTGAATAAAGCTAAAAGGTAATCGACGCGACCATTAAAATAATGTATGAGCAGGGTGTGTGGTATGATCCCATTCTTATAGGGGGAGGAATGGAATGTGAAGCAAACAGTGATAGCTTTTTGGTACACAGTTACACAGTAGTCTCCTTACCCTGAGGAAGCACTCAGATAATCATGGCTCAGTTCAGTTCAGTTGCTTAGTCGTGTCTGACTCTATGACTCCGTGGACTGCAACATGCCAGGCTTCCTTGTCTATCATCAACTCCTGGAGCTTGCTCAAATTAATGTCCATCGAGTTGGCTGAGGGTAGTTTAATCCTCTAATAGTGGTTAAAGAGAGTTCTTAAGTCATACAGAAGAGGACACCTTACCTAGCTTAAGTAGGCCCAGGAAATTTCTAAAAAGCTAATACTCTGGGCCAAGGCTAAAAGATCAGTAGGAGTTAGGTGAATGGATTGAAAGGAGGAGGCATGGAGAAGAGAAGAATTTTAGGTACAGAAAGCAATCAGGGTAACACTCAGTGTTTGTGAATCAACCTGTTGTGTTCAGTGACCTCTAAGCAAAGAAGTTTCCAGATTATGATGCCAAGGAAAGGAGTCCCATGGGAAGAGCAAGGTGAGGATGGGCTTCAGTCCAAGGTCACATCATGGAAGCTTGATGATCCTGTTGCCAATGAGCTTAAACCAGATGCTATCCATAGTGGAAAATCTCAAGCTGTTTTAAGTACCAGAGTGACATGGTCAGCTCTGTGGTTTAGGTAGGTTATTTTTGTTGCTGAATGCCAGATCCAAGAGTCTAACTTTCTTGAAAGTCAAGAACTCTGTTGACCACTGTTATCCTCACCTAGTACAATGCCTGGCAGGTATCTAAGTACTCACTAAGGATGTTACTAAGTCTGCTGGAGTAGGACATGGCAACCCACTCCTAGTATTCTTGCCTGGGAAATCCCATGGACAGAGAAACCTGGTGGGCTACAGTTCATGGGGTCGCAAGGAGTCGGCCATCACTGAGCACACAGCACATAGTTGTATATGTCAGTTGAGGGGAGGGGTTCCAGCGCAGGTCTGAATCCTGATGCCATCAATAAATAGCTCTGTGACTTAAAGCAAGTTTGTTAATCAGCATGTAATTAGTTTTCTTATCCAGAAAATGGAGGGAACAGTGGGCCCTACTTCCGATTGTTGGGAGGATTAAGTGACTTTATATAAAGCACTTAGATTTGTGTTTGGCTCATAGTAAGTATGGGCTTCCCTGATAGCTCAGTTGGTAAAGAATCTGCCTGCAGTGCAGGAGACCCTGGTTCAATTCCTGGGTCAGGAAGATCTGCTGGAGAAGGGATAGGCTACCCGCTCCAGTATTCTTGGGCTTCCTTTGTGGCTCAACTGGTAAAGAATCTGCATGCAGTGTGGGAGACCTGGGTTTGATCCCTGAGTTGGGAAGATCCCCTGGAGAAGGGAAAGGCTACCTACTCCAGTATTCTGGCCTGGAGAATTAATTCCATGGACTATATAATCCATGGGGTCGCAAAGAGTCAGACACAACTGAGCGACTTTCACTTTCATAGTAAGTACTGTATAACAGTTATTAGTACTTCTTTGATAAAAGATGAATGCAAACTGGAACTGTTGGAGGCCTGACCCCAGAGCTTTCATGGGGTTGCACAAGAATGGAAGGATTTAAGAAAATCCCACACAGTTAGATAGGATGTGTGAAAAGCATGAGAAGTTAAGGTTAATTTTCTGATTTAAAACTGGAGCTTTAGGTTCCCCTCTTCCCCCAAATACACACACACACACACACACACACACACACACACACACACACACACACACTCACTCAGGGATTACTGCTAGTTAAGAGGAAATTTAAGGCCTGGTCGTTGACAGAAGAGAGTTGATTCAGTGTGGCACACCCTCTTTGGGCTTTTGTTTGACCTCTCTGATTCCTTTTCTTCTCTTCCTTGAAGTCTGTTACCTGGACCCCTCTGGAATTCTTTTCTTTGCCACAGAAGACGGGTCCAGAGCCTCCTCCAGTTCGTGGACCATGCAACTGGTCTCTTGTCTCATTTCCTTTCTCTCTATGCATTCTGCCTTCTCCCTGCTGTCTCTTTACCTCCTTTTTTCCCCACAGTGGGACACAAAGAAGAAAAATGTTTCCTTCTTGTTTGGCCCTGGCTACAGACTAACTTGGTGCTTCACAGTCCCGGTAATAAGGGAAAACTTCGGGGAGAATGTGAAGGCTTGGGCTGGAAAAATGCTCCCTTGTGCAATTAAATGTGGCTTTACAAGGTTTTTCTTTTAATTCTGTTCTAGTGTGTTATGGAGAAGGATTTGGAATCCAGCTAAACTGATGCTTTAAGAAAAGAAACCCTTTAATGGTTTTGTGTTTCCTCATATATGGGCTTGGTCCCCAGTTTAAGGAGTGCAAACCACGAGGATTTGGGGCCGAAGCCTTTTTGTCTTGACCGAGTATCTGCTGTGCATTTCTCATGTTGGAGTTTAACTTTTTGGCTCATTGAGTCCCAGCTTCTTTCTGTCAGCACGTGAAGCTTCTCATTCTTTGGACCACCCTGAATTATAAATAATTTGTGTTAAAAGCTCTCTATTTCTTAGAGTTTGTAGTGAATACAAACATTCTGAAGGATTCCTTGTCAGGACAGGCATGAAAAGATGGCAGCCAACGTTGATTGTTCTCACCACATGCCAGGCTCTGTTTCACGCCTTTCTGCATCCTGCTGTCTAATGATGCGATTGTTTTAGAGACAAGTGACTGACCCCGTGTAATTCATGCTAATGTTAGGATTGTCTTTAATTAACAGATTTCAACACTAAACTTGCACAATGTCTTTGAAACCAAGAGTAGTGGATTTTGATGAAACCTGGAACAAACTCCTCACGACAATCAAAGCTGTGGTCATGTTGGAGTACGTGGAAAGAGCAACGTGGAATGACCGCTTCTCGTATCCTTTGGTGGCACCTACGCCTGCGCCTGTCAGCAAGCACTCTGGGTTCATAAGCTTGTTGAAAACAGGTTTAAGCTTTCCTAAGTGGAAGAACTTTCCAGTATAACTATTTTCAAATGTATTATTGTTAACAGTTCCAAGTTTATTGCCCGTATGTGGCAGTCAACAATCTTCCATAACCTTTTGTTCAACAAATACTGTACTGAGATTTAGAGTATGTCAGACACCGCTTCAGGCTTTGGGAGTACAGCTGTGAACAAAACAAGCCACTTTCCCTTCATTCTGCTAAAGGAGCCAGGTGTTCAGTTCAGTTCAGTCGCTCAATCGTGTCCGACCCTTTGCGACCCCATCAATCGCAGCACGCCAGGCCTCCCTGTCCGTCACCAACTCCCGGAGTTCACTCAGATTCACGGAAAGCAAACCTAATGCCAGTGCTACTGTTAATCATAACAGGTTAAATATCAGGGCAGTGGGTTGTGGAGGAGTGAAGCAGGGCAAGCATCTGAGTATGGCTGGAGTGTGTGTGCGACTCTGCAGATGGTGGTCAGGGAAGGTCTCTTTGAGGATGGTGGTAAAACTTGAGCAAAGACTAGGACAGAGGGAGGGAGCAGGTCACACAGAGACCTAGGGGCAGCGCTGCAGGCAGGAGCACATTGCACGTTCAGCGGCTGTGAGGCGGAAACAGTTCTTACCTGGGTTGTCTGCATTTGCGAGTTAGGGGTTGTATATGAAAACATAAATTGGTGGTTTCCCTGTGTTCTAAAACCTGCTGCCTTGCATTCCTACATGAAAGCAATCTTATTTTTTAAATTTATATACATGCACATGTATATGTACTATACCTGATATGGAGAAGCTCTATACAGTCAGCTAAAACAAGACCGGGAGCTAACTGTGGCTCAGATCATGAACTCCTTATTGCCACATTCAGATTTAAATTGAAAAAAGTAGAGAAAACCACGAGACCATTCCTGTATGACCTAAATCGAATCCCTTACGTTATACAGTGGAAGTGACAAATAGAGTCAAGGGATTGGGTTCAAGGGATTAGTTCTGATAGAGTGCCTGATGAACTATGGAGGTTTGTGACATTGGACAGGAGGCAGTGATCAGACCACCCCCAAGAGAAAAAATGCAAAAAGGCAAAATGGTTGTCTGGGAAGGCCTTACAAATAGCTGTGAAAAGAAGAGAAGCGAAAGACAAAGGAGAAAAGGAAAGATAAACCCATTTGAATGCAGAGTTCCAAAGAATAGCAGAATAGCAAGGAGAGATAAGAAAGCCTTCCTCAGTGATCAGTGCAAAGAAATAGAGGAAAACAACAGAGTGCGAAAGACTAGTGATCTCTTCAAGAAATTTAGAGACACCAAGGGAACATTTCATGCAAAGATGGGCTCAATAAAGGACAGAAATGGTATGGACCTCACAGAAGCAGAAGATACTAAGAAGAGGTGGCAAGAATGCACAGAACTGTACAAAAAAGATCTTCATGACCCAGATAACCACGATGGTGTGATCACTCACCTAGAACCAGACATCCTGGAATATAAAGTCAAGTGGGCTTTAGGAAGCATCACTATGACCAAAGGCTAGTGGAGGTGATGGAATTCCAGCTGAACTATTTCAAATCCTGAAAGATGATGCTGTGAAAGTGCTGCACTCAATATGCCAGCAAATTTGGAAAACTCAGCAGTGGCCATAGGATTGGAAAAGGTCAATTTTCATTCCAATCTCAAAAAAAGGCAATGCCAAAGAATGCTCAAACTACCGCACAATTGCGCTCATCTCACACGCTAGTAAAGTAATGCTCAAAATTCTCCAAGCCAGGCTTCAGCAATATGTGAACCGTGAACTTCCATATGGTCAAGCTGGTTTTAGAAAAGGCAGAGGAACCAGAGATCAAATTGCCAACATCTGCTGGATCGTGGAAAAAGCAAGAGTTCCAGAAAAACATCTATTTCTGCTTTATTGACTGTGCCAAAGTCTTTAACTGTGTGGATCACAACAAACTTTGGAAAATTCTTAGAAATGGGAATACCAGACCACCTGACCTGCCTCCTGAGAAATCTGTATGCAGGTCAGGAAGCAACAGTTAGAACTGGACATGGAACAACAGACTGGTTCCAAATAGGAAAAGGAGTACGTCAAGGCTGTACATTGTCACCCTGCTCATTTAACTTCTATGCAGAGTACATCATGAGAAACGCTGGGCTGGAAGAAGCACAATCTGGAATCAAGATTGACGGGACAAATATCAATAACCTCAGATATGCAGATGACACCATGCTTATGGCAGAAAGTGAGAAAGAACTAAAGAGCCTCTTGATGAAAGAGAGTGAAAAAGTTGACTTAAAACTCAGCATTCAGAAAACTAAGATCATGACATCTGGTCCTGTCACTTCATGGCAAATAGATGGGGAAACAATGGAAACAGTGTCAGACTTTATTTTGGGGGGCTCCAAAATCACTGCCAATGGTAACTGCAGCCATGAAATTAAAATATGCTTGCTCCTTGGAAGAAAAGCTATGACCAACCTAGATAGCATATTAAAAAGCAGAGACATTACTTTGCTAACAAAGGTCCGTCTAGTCAAAGCTGTGGTTTTTCCAGTGGTCATGTATGGATGTGAGAGTTAGACTATGAAGAAAGCTGGGAGCCGAAGAATTGATGCTTTTGAGCTGTGGTGTTGGAGAAGACTCTGAAGAGTCCCTTGGACTGCAAGGAGATCAAACCAGTCAATCCTAAGGGAAATCAGTCCTGAATATTCATTGGAAGGACTGATGCTGAAGCTTGAAACTCCAATACTTTGGCCACCTGATGTGAAGAACTGACTCATTTGAAAAGACCCTGATGGTGGGAACAATTGAAGGCGGGAAGAGAAAGGGACAGCAGAGGATTAGATGGTTGCATGGCATCATGACGCGATGGACACGAGTTTGAGTAAGTTCCGGGAGTTGGTGATGAACGGGGAGGCCTGGTGTGCTGCAGTCCATGAGGTTGCAAAGAATCAGACACAACTGAGTGACTGAACTGAACTGAATATAATGTATGTATATGAAAGTGAAAGTCACTCAGTCATGTCCGACTCTTTGCGACCTCTTGACCTGTACAGTCCATGGAATTCTCCAGGCTAGAATACTGAAGTGGGTAACCTTTCCCTTTTGCAGGGGATCTTCCCAACCCAGGGATTGAACCCAGGTCTCCCACATTGCAAATGGAGTCTTTATCAGCTGAGCCACAAGGGAAGCCCAAGAATACTTGAGTGGGTAGCCTATCCCTTCTCCAGCAGATCTTTCCAACCCCGGAACTGAACATTGCAGGTGGATTCTTTACCAACTGAGCTATCAGGGAAGCCCTAACAGAGGGATCTGCCCTTTCTGAGGTTCGAACTTAGGACCTTCAGATTGAGACTGACATGCTGCCTTCTGTGCTAAGAGGGCAGACATGTATATTATAGCGTTAATGATATCATTATATAGGTAAAAACACAGTGTGACCTCCAGCACCCAGGATATATACTCTGGAGAAAACCCACAGCATTCCAGTACTTTAGCTTCTTAGTATTTGGGAGGTTAAAGCGGTCTCTAGGAACCCTCAGCTGCAGGTAGCTCGGGAGAGGGGTGGGTGGCTGTCTGACCAGCTCTGCCCAGTGTCTGCCAGGCGCTGTGGCTGGGAGGGCCTGGGGGCAGCCCTGGCAGACTGCTGACCTGCCTTCACCACCTACCACAGGGACATTCCACATGAAGGAAGGGAGTAGGGTTGAGGCCTGGTCTCTGGGTTGAAGGGCCCTGTAGGAGGCTTTATGGACTGATAGACCCTGCAGGAACCAGAGACTCTTTCTGTCTAAAGGGAAGATGAGATGTGAAGGTATTATTACATGGGTGAAGGTTCCTGTCGTCTCCTGCTCGCTGCCCCCTCCAGCAGAGCCCTGCGGCTGAAGGATGGCTGCCTCACCGAACAAGGTGTGTGTTCTCCAGAAAGGCTGGGATTTCATAAGAGTGATTCAACTTGTTGTCAATGCCTAACCCAGTTGTTAATATTAAACCGAATGTTGGTACAGGAACAGTGAAGTTCTTTGAATTCATTACTGTTGCAGTTGTCAGTAAGAAACATTTGATAGGCTATCTGTGTTCTAGTCACTACAGATACAGAAAATGATGGTAACTTTTCTAGAAGGCTTCATAGTTTGCAGAGATCTTTTACATTTTTAGTGTTATTTGGTGCCCCAAACACGCCTATCAGACTGGTGGGGCAGATGTGAAAACTGGTACTCAGGAGTAAAGGGACCCACACACGCTGTGCTGGTAATTGATGATGGAGCACAGACTTTATGCAAGATTTCTAGCATCTGATTTCTTGTACTTTCCATTGTATCTAGATGATAATTTATAATGGATTTTGCCTTTGAAGAGCTTATTATTGAACTAGTCTCTTTTAAGTTCTGTGTGTGTGTGGAATATCATGAACTGTTTCTGATTGGAATCTTACTAAAAACTTTAAAAAGTGTTAAAAGTTACTTGTGCATGAATGAGGTTGGGCTAGGCAAGTACTTAGGTACTTCTAAGGCTGTTTTAACTAAAATAATGAGTAAAAAGAGAAGAAGTTGGTCATAGAAGATGACAAGAGAAAATGAGCATAAGTTAAAGAAAATGGAATAATTAAATGTGTTCTTATTCTACAGAATATATAGTTACTTGTTGATTTGTAAATGGCTTTGAGATAGCTAGTTTCCTTGAAAAGTCCCTTCAGTTATTGATATTTCTAAAATGTTTATTGTTTGATCTGTTTAAGATGATCCAATTACTCTTCACCTGATCTTGAGTTTTCTGCTCCTCCCCTGAAATAAAAAAATGTCTGTGCAGACAGCAAACTTGGAATCTCAGTTTTAAAATTTTATTTTGAAAAATAAAGAACTGTGTTCCTAATTGTTCTACGGCCAGTTTTTCTCTTTTTCCTTTTCCTGTTATTTTGCCCAGGAATTGACTTCTGATACTCAGATATTAGGTAGAAATTTTAGCGGTGATAAACCTTTCATATTTTGAAACTGAAAAAAAAAGCCCCCCACCCTCCTCTGAAAATTGTGCAGCACCATATGTTAGTACTTAATTTTTTACAAAGCATTTTTTGGGGTGTGTGACTTATCTTATGTGGTCCTGTCCTGTCACATGTTGGGTCAGTGTCCTTCATTCTGTATGTATCTATATAATCCTAAACTATAAGAGTGAAATAAAGGTTTTTCATTTTTTAACTTGAGTTCTAACTTGAGTTAAATCTCATTTGTTTTAAAGTAATGTTTCCAGTGAATATGAAAACCTTAACAATTTAACTAGAGATATCTATGCTTTATGTGTGGCCTATCCTGAACCCCTTGGAGAAAGACTTTATACGGAAACTAAGATTTTTTTGGAAAATCATGTACGGCATTTGCACAAGGTAAGGACTGCTGTATGTATACATGATGTAAGTGTGTTTATGGCTACATAGTTTTTTGACTAGTTCACTGTTTTCCAGTGCAGAACTTGTATCAAGTTAAGGTTATTTGTTTTGTTTCCTAAATAGCATTTTTCTAAAATGTATTTAAGAGCTATGAGTCAAGCAATGTGTGGTTAGGTTCTCCAAGGGAAATCAGTTTAGTTGCTCAAGGTCATGCTACTAGTAAGTGAGGAGAGTTTCAAATCAAGATTTGTTCAACTTGAAATCAAGTCCTTACATGTTCTTCGGATGGTGTTTGTAGAACCAGGTGTTTTTGTTTTTACTGTCCCTTCCCCACCTCTTGGTGAATCTCTGTAATCAACCTTTTAGCTGCCTCTTAATATCCTATGTTGGAGAAGGCAATGGCACCCCACTCCAGTACTCCTGCCTGGGAAATCCCATGGGCAGAGGAGCCTGGTAGGCTGCAGTCTGTGGGGTCGCGAAGAGTCGGACAAGACTGAGTGGCTTCACTTTCGCTTTTCACTTTCATGCTCTGGAGAAGGAAATGGCAACCCACTCCAGTGTTCTTGCCTGGAGAATCCCAGGGACGGGGGAGCCTGGTGGGCTACCGTCTCTGGGGTTGTACAGAGTCAGACACGACTGAAGTGACTTAGCAGCAATATCTTATGTAAGGTCTTGAAAATCCTAGGATTAGAAAGGAGAATGATAAATGAGGAAGTACGACAGGAACTCCCCGTGACCAGTTGTTTCGGTCAGTGTGCCATGCACATGAGGGACACATCATAGACTTGATGATCTGCATATACGCAGTGAACAGATTTGCAGTATTTGGCTAATGGCAGCATTTCTGACTTATTTCGGATTAGTGATCTTATCAGGAACTGGATGAGATAATTTATTGTTTGAGCTAGAAACTTTTGATCACCTTTTATTAGCCCTGTGACCCTGGGCAACTCACTTAACCTACCTCACTTAACCTGGATTGAACTTTAAGTTCTTTTATCTATAAAATAGAGATAAAGTAACATAAACTGTGTAGTGTGTCTAACCCTGCACATGAGTAGGATGAGGCCTTTTTCAAAGGGTAGTAACCTATAAGTAGAGCACAATTGATCCTGTGATATTTCCCTTGTAACCTTTGATGGAAAGCTAATTTTTCAAAGCCTGTTTTATCTATTTGTTTATTATTATTTCTAAATAGGGCAAGTCCCTAGACTTAGAATTCCTAGGTCTTAAGTCATGAACATTTTTTATTTTTTTGACTTAATGCAGTTGGTCTTCCATATTGGTGGATGTGGAGGCCTGACTGTAGGGGGGTTGAGCCTCTGTGGGTTTTGGTATCCATGGGGCATCCTACAAACAGTCCCTGCTGATACTCAGGAACGACTGTAGTAAGAAAGTTTCTAGATTTATATTTTACCCCACCAGCCGCAGAAGTTCCTAAGGGGGCCCTGTTCCCTAGCATTGTTAATGCTGTGCCATGTCAATTTCTCAGTCCTGTCCGTCTCTGCGATGCCATGGACCATAGCCTGCCAGGCTTTTCTGTCCATGGAATTTCCCAGACAGGAATACTGGAGTTGGTTGCCCTTTCCTACTCTAAGAAGTCTTCCTGACCCCGGGATTGAACCTGTGTCTCCTGCATTGGCAGGTGGATTCTGTTCCACACTGTGCTACCTGGGAAGTGTGGCCTTATTAATAGTGGTTGGTATTTTTAATTTACTTACCACATGGTAGGCAAAAAAAGTACTATTTGTCGGCTGTTCATATCATTGTGAGCTTTAATTGTTTAAATCCCAAGTTTAAAAGCATAGCATTTGATCAGAGTTACTAGAAGAGCATTGAGATCAGGACTTGCCCAAGGTCACATGGACAGTTGATGGAAGGACAGTTGAGGTACAAGAAGCAGTGACTCTGGGAATGTCCGTCCTAGTCAGTGAATTTTTGTTGCTATACTGAATTTCAATTAAAATTAACTTTTTAAATACCAGGCCTCAGATTCAGCTTGATTTTCATTTTTCAAAAGACAGTAGGCTTTTATTTTTATTTTACTTGGAGAATGTGGAAAATTGTCAATTTTCATAGTCTTATTCAGAGAAGTGAATACTGTGAGGTGATGACGTACAACTAGCAATCTGATCAAAATTGATGGACATGAGGAAAAAGAGAGATACATGGCAATAGAATTACATTCGGTTTTAATCTGACCTAGTATTTTAGCCCAAGGAACAGCATCAAACCATTACATTTTATTTTTTTATCTTAGGAAATGAAGCATTTACTCTGTAATGTGGATGTTTCATTTTCATCTCTGAGATGCACATTTTTTTTCCCTAGCTCTTTCATTGTTACTGAAGGTAGTTAAATTATTATTATTATTTTAATTTTAATTTATTTATTTTAATTGGAGGCTAATTACTTTACAATATTGTATTGGTTCTGCCACATATCAACATGAATCCGCCATAGGCGTACACGTGTTCCCCATCCTGAACCCCCCTCCCACCTCCTCCCTGTACCATCCCTCCGGATCATCACAGTGCACCAGCCCCAAGGATCCTGTATCGAACCTGGACTGGTGATTCGTTTCTTATATGATATTATACATGTTTCAATGCCATTCCCCCAAATCATCCCACCCTCTCCCTCTCCCACAGAGTCCAAAGACTGTTCTATACATCTGGGTCTCTCTTGCTGTCTTGCATGCAGGGTTATCGTTACCATCTTTCTAAATTCCATATATATATGCGTTAGTACACTGTACTGGTATTTTTCTGGCTTACTTCACTCTGTATAATAGGCTCCAGTTTCGTCCACCTCATTAGAACTGATTCAAATATATTCTATTTAATGGCTGAGTAATACTCCATTGTGTATATGTAACCACAGCTTTCTTATCCATTCATCTGCTGATGGACATCTAGGTTGCTTCCATGTCCTGGCTAGAAGGTAGTTAAATTAGAATGTAATTTCTAAATATATAATGCTCAAATTATGTCTTTTATGTAAGAACATTAGTTTTTGGTAAATTTCATCGCTTACAAATGAAAATGATCACTGCTTTGTGTGTAAAAAGCGTTTTTCTTCTTTATCTAGAGAGTTCTGGAGTCTGAAGAGCAAGTGCTTGTTATGTACCATAGGTACTGGGAGGAATATAGCAAGGGTGCAGACTATATGGACTGCTTATACAGGTAAGTGCACTTTCTCTTTCACTCCCCTGACAGACGCCTATATTTGGTAGTTGAAGGAGCTTTTGCTTTTATGACCTACTAAAATACACAGAACTGAAGCGTTTCGTGATGTATGGACTTTTCTCTCTGCTAAGGGGACAGGTCTGTAGTGCGGGTCATGTGGATATTTGGGAGCCAGGCCATGTGTGGAAACTTAGTCTGTGAAAACTGAAGCTGTGTTTGATGGCCTAGCTCTGTTTCTTCAGTTGTCTGGGACTGGGTAGCACGCATTAAATCTTGACAGATCTAAAGTGAAGCTTCAGCTTGGATGAAACGTCTAGTGGATCCAAGCCAGCACCCTCCAGCGTGTTCCTGATTGACTCCAGGATTCAGTATTTTATGTCTCATGGAGGTACCCAGCCTCATCTCATCCTGCCATTCCTCCCACCATTCTGTCCGTCTGTCTGGATTGCTTTTCTTCCTTTCCCTGAGTGACTAATCCCCATTCCCTGCCCTGAACTTTTTGCCTTGGTCTCCTGCTTAGATCTCCTGCCTTAACTGCCCCCTCCTGCATGTTCCATGGCCCTCTGGCCGGGTCCTCTCTGACTCATTCACGCCAACGCTGGAAATAGGTACTGGGGTACACAGGCAGAATCCCATTTATTGAAGGATTGTGGATAAATAAAGGAATGATGCTGGCCCCAGTGGCTTGTGATGGCTGCAGTGAGAACTGTGCCCCCTCTGCACTGTGGCTTGGGCCACAGGTGAACCGCTGCCTCAGTTTCTGACTGAGGAGAAACTGAGAAGCCGAGCTGACTTGCACATTTACATGATGCTTTGCAGGAAGCCACACCGGGGCCAAGGTATGGTCACCTCTTCGTGTTTGTCCTTCTTTGCTTTATGCGTTTTTTGTTTCCTTTCGTTTTTATATCACCGTTGGACTTTACTAGATGTAGGTTGCTTATGTTAGAAACTGGAGCTTAATTCTAAATAGCCAGTTGCTCTGTTTCTTCTTAGAAGAGCAAAATGTAATAAAACCAAACCAGAAACCAGCACTGGCTAAGAAAGGCATGGCTTACTGTGGCTTTGGCTTTTATAAAATGGTGTCTGCCATCCATTAAACATCCTGACCATTTGATTTTTTTCCCTACCTCAGCCACCAAAGTTACCTAGTCATAAATAGAACTTTGAGAATTCCTTAGCTGAACTATGAGGGAGACCAGAGGGCGGTTTAAGGATCAGAGTGAAGGCGCATGTGTGCTTCTGCTCCTGCTGAGAAGCTGGGGCCGCTGCTGTACAGATGACAAGAGAAAGCGCTTTACCTGTGTGTGGGCCGCGGGACCCCTCATTAGCTGAGATGCTTCAGCAAAGATCCAAGTTACTTTCCTGTTCTTTCTTAGTTTTCTGAGAGAACATTCTCTTGGTTCTTCTGCATCTCTCTTGACCAAAATCAATCTGGTGCTATTGAAATTAGTACTATTAAAGAACTGTTATTAAGTTTTGTAGTATATATGATGCACACACATATATATATGTGCGTACAGATAAAGCCATATGAGGTGATTTTTTTACAGTGGAGGAAAACTATGGGTCAGAGAGGTTAGATGTCTTTGCTCAAGGTCCCTGAGCTGGAAAAATGACAAGGGGAGAATTTAAACCCAGGTCAGCCTGAGTAAGTCCATTCAACCCCTTCATTCTGCCTAGTCTCATTCTAGATAGAGACTGTAGTCATGTAGGTTCTCTTCTCATTCCTTAGCCACACTCCTTATTCTTTCTAGGATGAGCTCAGTTACTCCTGGTTTTAACTACAACCTGTATATCGATTACCATCAAAATAGACGTTTATTTCAGGTAGCCTCAGTTTCAGAGGAGTAGTCTTACCTGACAGCCTGTACCTCTAAGGTGTTCTGTGGGTACATCATACTGCTGCAGATGTTTACAACTTGTTATCTTTTACGCATACACTGCCCCCAGTAATGCTCATCTCAGTTAATGGTAGTGCTGGACACCCAGATGTATGTGTCAGAAGTCGGTTATCCTTTACCTGAGGTCATCTTCTCTGTCTGATGCCTCTTGGTCAAATCCTGCAAATGTCTCTTAAATTTATTATTTCCTTTGCATTGCTATTATAGTATGGTAGTTTGACTTTTTTTTTTATCATTTCTCACCTGTATATTAATGATAGTGTAACCAGTTTCCCAGCTTTTGATTTCTGATTTATTCTATTTGGTAAATTCCTTAAGTGCAGATTTGGTCACTTAGTACCTTTCCACTGTCTAGCAAAGGCTTAGAGTCAGTGGCTCACGGGATTCACTTGGAGGGCTTTGTCTGACCTCCATGTGGTTGGCTTCGTGTGATGATCATCATTGCTTAATTATACCGGTAGACTGAGTCATGAGATCTCATGGAGGTACATTTGGCAGTAATTAGACGAAAAGTGTTTGATGCTTGTTGGATAGCAGGTTATCCAGGCTATCTTGTTAGCAATCTCAGTCTATAAGGAAATCTGTGTAAAGAAAGGTAAAGGAAAAAAAAAAAGTTTTGTTTCAAAAGTATTTTTAAATATTATTTCGAAGTAATTTCTAGCCTCTTCTTTACTCTGGTTGATTTATAAAATGGATGTGCCTTAGCATAGGTGACTTAAGGATTCTGATCTTAAAGGAAAATAGTAATGTTTCTGTCCCACTTTTCCTGCTACTCCATACCTGTTTAGGCCCTGCTGGCCCTTGATGGAACTGCTGGGACCCAAGGTTATTTTAGTACTAAGTTGTGTCCGACTCTTTGCGACCTCATGGACCGGAGCAATTAGCTTGAGACCTAACAACTCCTGAAATCTAGGAGGTATTAGCATGAGAACAGTCCTTGTAATGCAATTCTCTTAAGATAGCTGAAATGCCTGATTTCTTAGAGGCTTCAAATTTACCTTTAGGCTCTTAGTTCTCATTAGTTAATGCTGTTGGGTTACTGCTAGTACTCCAAAAAAGCAAAGGATAATTATTAACCACTTTGAGCCAGGATGAATTATAAAAATGTGTACTATTGTACAAGTTGCACCTGAGCAATGAGATATTACCTGTGCAAAAGAGTAAAGACTATTTAAAGAATTTATTGGAAGCTGTTTTACGACCTTATAGTATATATATGTTCATTTAAAAACAAATGTGTGCCTAATAAATTCTATTGTAAAGTGTTACAGTGACTTAGAAGTTAAGAATCATGTCTGAATCAAAATGAACAACTACCCTACTTTTTTCAGTTATATATATAAATTATTTTAAAAGTGTCTTTATCAAGCTTAAGCTGTCAAGAGTAGAATATCTGGAATGAGAAGGATCTAGATAATAAAAGTTAGTTTAAAATTTATCCCATGAGGGAAAGAGGATACTGACTGGTCCTCTGAAATAACACAACGTATGAAGCTCCCCTGATACAGAGTACTGGCTCTGAAATATACACACAGACCTTGGGAAGGGATCAGTGAATCTAGACTTCTGCAGATCTAGACTTCAGCAGCTTCTCTTCCAAGTCAGCAGTGCTAAGAAGTTTACATTTAATATAGGAATAAGGGGGCTGCTGTAGGCTCCTGGGTAGGAAGTTGGTATCCTGAAAATAGAGTTTTCAGATGAATGAGAGATGCCAGAAATGGGAAACAGAGACCAGTCATGAGAATGTTGCACTTGATCCAAACGAAGAGTCCACAGATGCCTTGGAAGTAAAAAAAGAAAATAATGGGAGGAGGTGATGAATAGTTTAGAACAGGAGGACCAGCTGATGAAAAGGATATAAAATGGAGCATGAGGTAGGTGGTGCTAACGTTCTAGGTAGGATTGCTGGTGGCCATGGTACACTGACCAGAAAAGGAGGGGTTTGGAGCAGAGGCTCTTTCAGAAAGGCACGTAATGGTGCAGGTATGACAGCTAAGTTCCCCTGCTCAGAAATGTTACATTTCTTCCTGTTGTTATGTCCTGCCGGATGGGTAAGCTCACTGGGCAGAAACTACATTTCTGTTCTCCTTTTTTTCTGTCCCTATTGCCTTGTTGTACCTGGTGTGTAGCACGCAGTTGGTCAGTACTTGCTGAATGAGAGAGGGAACCCTCGTGAATTTTCTGAGTCAGCTCTGCAACTTAGTAGTGGATGGACCTTTGCCGAATTCTTTAAACTCTCTAAGCTGCAGTTTCCTTACACATAAAATGGGGATCTTAATGGTACCACAAATACCTACCTCCTATTATTCAGCCAGCTGCAATGCTTAGAGCTGTCTGTGACGCATAATAGGCACTCCATAAATATTAGTGACTTTTTATTTCCTGGCATTCATGACTTTTATGATCTGGCTCCAGGCTGCTTTTCCAGACTTGGGTTCTACTGTTAGCTTTTGCCATCCATGCTTGCTGGAAAGTTACCCGTTTATTCATTTCGTTAATTCGAAGGAGTATTTTTCAAGGACTGCCTGTCTGCCTGCCACTGTTCTGGACACCATCTGGCAGCCCTCATATTCTAGAGAGTATGTGCAGACAAAGAAAGAACAGGGTTACTTCACATAGTGGCAGGTACTGTGAAGGAAAGGAAACAGTTGTGTATCGGATACTAACTCACTGGGGGTGGGGAGTGAAGGCTGGTTTGGCTTGGGGATCAGGTCAGGCCCGAGAGGTGTGTGAGCCATGACCAGAGTGACCTAGGCCAGAGGCGCCTCCCTGCCCCAGAGAGTCTGGTTTCAGGTGAGGCAGGCGTTCTCTCTAGAGCTGAGGCTTCCTGTCTCTCCTGTTCCCTTATCCTCAGCTGGAAGCATGGTTGGAAACCCAGCAGGAAATTACGGGGGTTATAGTGAGAATGGAAGGGAAGGTTCAGTGTTACTTGGAGGGGAATGACTTTGTCAGCAGTGGACAGAAGGGACCAAAATGTTGACTGAAGCTCCACGGTGTAAGCCCTGGAGGCCAGAGCTTGAAGTGAGTGAAGGTGGGAGGGAAGGTGTGTAAACGGTTGTGGCCTTGTGCTTTATTATTTCCCATCGTTTCCTAGAATTGGCAGAGGAGTCCCGCCGTTGAGATTTTTGTTGTCTTTGCTTTCAGTTTCAGTTGTCTGTGAACACTGAGTAGACCTTTGATTTCGATGCAGCAAACATGTGTGTTTTAATACAGAGATTTCGTGGTTGTTGCCTAAATACTTGTATCGTCAATAGCCGTTTTCACCTTGGCAGAACCTGTCCAACAAATAGTTTTAGGAGGTGAGCATGAAGGGTCTTGTGAAATCTGGGATGGTGGCAAGTGGTTACTTGAATATTGCGCACCCGTTGCACACATTTCCTTTGATCTTAGAACTCTGTTCATCTCAGTGATTCTAGGAGTTCATTACAGTTGGTCTTTCTTTATAAAGCTGTTTCCCTCTGGTTGACACAGTGATCTTACTTCTGTCCATTTTTCCTTCTACCTGTCTATAACAGTCTATTCCATTTTCTTACTTAGTGATTGTGATTTTGTTTTTGGTTCAAAAATGAAAAGTTAGATATTTAATGGTGATAAAATATAAATTAGAGAACTTACTTGAATTTGATCTTTTTAAGCATTTTCTGTTTAATTCTTTGCAAAGTGAATTTGGCTTATTTAAGGAGAATCTGAGAATGAGCAAATTAACTTGTAGAGGGTCTGACCTTGGATAGCAGCTGTTGAGCTCTAAGAGTATTAGAAATTTTTGGAGCAAAACCCTTGAGTTTTTTTAAGTGGGACTGTGGTAATAGGATTTTTTTTTTTTTCCTACCCTTAGAGGTCTTATTTTTTGTCTTTTAGGGCCTTGCAAAGAGAGTTTAGCTGATAATTTTTATCTTTTTTAAAAATTATATTTCTAATTTCTTTGGGGTGTATTACTGAACTATTCTGTAGTTGATTATAACTCTAAAGTTTTTATTCTAAAATTCCAAGTTATTTCTTTCCGACTGATTGTGACATAGCATCTTGATACTACATTTGTTTTCCAGGTATCTCAACACACAGTTTATTAAAAAGAATAAACTGACAGAAGCGGACCTTCAATATGGTTATGGTGGTGTAGATATGAATGAACCACTTATGGAAATAGGAGAGGTAGGAAATCCTTTAAAAGACTGGCAAACATAAGCATGTTTTTATATACTGAAGTAATGTGATTCCCTGTCTTCTTAAGAACACTGAGTTGACTGTCTTAAAATTCTCAAGATTTAAAACATCCTAAATGTTAAATAAATGAAATACTGTTATGATTTACTAAGACTTTCACATAGATGAGAAAAACAGAAAAGATGTGGGAAAAGTATTATTTTAATAATTAAATTAATGGTGGATGAATGACAGAAGGTTAATAGTTTTGCTTTATGAAGAAGCTCATAAAATGTATTTAGAAAATATTGAGACTCTTATAGTTTAAAAAAAAAAAATGTGAAGGACATGGACTTAAAAGAGAACCCAGAAGAGATGAAATAGAAATCTGTGGATGCAGCAAACTTATTTTAACTAAGGTTTTATAAAAATCATTTATTTCTGTAAGATTTTCAGTTCATGATAAAACCTTAATTCTGTTCCTTATTCAGAATGTCTGACATGTGAGCCAGTGTCATTTTAAATTAAGCCATTTATTTTCCTTATGTATATTCAGTTTTTATTTGAATTTTGAAATAAAGTTATAAATACTTCTTCTGATGGGTATTTACTTTTACAAATGTTTAAAGCAAACACTGAGTAATTCAGCCTTGATGATTTTCAATTTTTCCTGGCAGCTAGCATTGGACATGTGGAGGAAATTGATGGTTGAACCACTTCAGACCATCCTTATCCGAATGTTGCTCCGAGAAATCAAAAAGTGAGTGTTGACATAGATCTTAAGTTGGTTCTGATTTGCTGATTGAAATGGTTTAAAATACTGAACACTGGCCTGGCTGTCCACTGCACATAGGCCCCATTTTACTGTAATGACCCTCTTTTTCCATTTTAATAAAGCTAGTATTTTAAAGTGGTTTTATAATCTTTTGGTTTTGGGGGGGGTGGAACCACAAGATTTTACTGTGACATCATATGCTTAGTAAATAAGTAAGTCCCCAAAGGAAATGACTTCTTCTGTAGTCCCGAAACCTCTTGGATCCTGTAGGCAGTGCTGCTGAGTTCTTTGAACATGTTCTCAGTTGAAACCCTGATGACGATAACCTGCTCAGGAAAAGAGATTCTTCCAGTTAGTTGGGTTACCTTTACAACCAGCTAACCCATGAGGCAAATTTATGAGAAAAAGGCTCTAGAATGGTTGATTCTGCTTGTGGCCCAGAGAGGATGGCTTGTCTGAGCTGCTGTGTGAATAGATTGTGGCACAGTGTAAGTTTTCTTGTGGAGTCCAGAGCGGGGCATCCTTGGCTCAGGTGTGGCCTAGCAGATTCTTACTAGACCCTAGGTGACTGGAACTGCTGTGAAGGGAATTCCCTAGACCAGTGAATTGCCACATGATAATGGCCACTCCCTCTGAAGCTGCCTTCAGAAGACCCAAATAGGGAGTTTTTTTATGTGAGCCCCCATTTACTATGAAAAAAAGTTCACCGAAAAGGATAAGACACTGTTTTAATAGTTAATGTTAATACCAAATAGGAAGTATGTGATAGAAATTAATAACTTGTTTTTTAAAAATGGTCACTCACACTTTAATAATACTGTTGTTTCCAAAGGGGAACTGTTTTTTCCTTCCTCTTTTCTCTGCTGAACTATGAATGACTAAAAGGGCGCTCCCAATAAGGGTTTTAGGTTTCCTTTGCTAAAAATATCAACTTTATTCTTAAAATTCAGCTATTTTACAGGTACAATGGAAATATTGTTAAAATTTTCTAAATGCACTTTTTTTTAAAATTTTAAAATCCTTAATTCTTACATGCATTCCCAAACATGAACCCCCCTCCCGCCTCCCTCCCCATAAATGCACTTTTAATGAGTGTCTCTTTTATAACAATTTTGATCCAACCTAGTAAATTTTTCAGTGTGATTGTTAGCTTATTAAAAGTGAATTTAATAAAAAACTAAGGAAAGCATGACTGTGTAAGAAAAACAATAACAACTGTAGGATACTAATTCTGGAAAAGACATAGAGACTATGGTCAGAGACATTAGGCCAGCTCCTTTTAGTTTTGTTGTTATAGTCAATTTCCTTTACAGTATTATTTGACATGCTTTACTAATATCTCATTTATTTTTTTATGTCTGCTTTATTAAGTAGGTATTACCTTACATTTTCTAGTGAGGGGTACTAAGGCTTAGTAATAATAATAAAATATGGAAACTGTGTACCAGGCAGCAGTTGAAGTTTTACATGCTAATCCCATTTAATCCTCGCCACCCTAGGAGACTGGTATGATTTACCATTTATAATGTGTTAATCTTCTTTGACGATTTCAGAAAGTTGAGGGCCATCTCAGCCTTAAGGTAAAGTTATCTGTCAGGCTAATGGGGGATTTTTTCAAAAGCAGACTGTAGATTGCAGAATTTTTTTGTTTGCTTGAGAGAATCAATGAAAAATTCTTAGTTTAATTTTTGTTTTTTGTGGTATCATTAAATGCGTACACACGAAATTTAATTGATAATCGAAAAGTAAAGTTGCTCCTATATAAGGAAGAAAGAAACAAGCGATGGAGTCATAGATTGTGCGTCAGCATATTTTCATAGTGTCTGCTTTACTAAGGAAAGATGGAAGTAACTCTGTTCATACAATAACTTGTCTTTTGTAGTAAAATAGTAGAGTGCCAACTGGGACTTTCAGTATAGTAACAGCCTAACATTGATAATTCTAGTCAATAAAATGCTGTAATTTCATGGATCTAAATGTTACAGTGTAAGAATGTGAAATTGGAGAGAAGAAAGCAGATCAGTTTTTTAATGCAAGTAAAAGGAATTGTTTAGGTACTTAAGGATACTACTGAAAACACAAACTCTTTAATGTTAAATGGATTCAGAATTGCTTTCCTTTTTCCAGTAGCTCTGTAGTTAACTTTCTAGTCAGATAGTCTTTGAGCAAAAATAAAAACTTTAAATAAAATTCTTTGTTCACCTGTGAATTAGGAGCAATTTATAACATAGGCTGCTGTGACTGATTTGTATTTTCTCTGACATGTTCGTAGGCTTTTTATTCTATTTCTAAACTGTTGAGATTTCATTGAGGAAAAAATATAATCGTGGATAAAAATAAAATTTAACGTGTGTGTATTAGTCGCTCAGTTGTCCCTGACTGTTTGCAACTCCATGGACTATAGCCCGTCAGACTCCTCTGGCTATGCAATTCTCTAGGCAAGAATTCTGGAGTGGGTTGTCATTCCTTTCTCCAGGGGATCTTCCTGTTGTTTGATTTTCATTTTTTAACTTGAAAAATTTTATAAAAATATACTTACCCTTGTCTATTATTTGGTTATCATACACGAAAGACAAAATAACTGCTTTTTTTCCTTTTCTTCACCCATTTGTCAGGATAATGAATTGGTTCGCTGTCATCTTCAGAAAGTGGCCAGTTAGCTTTTTCCACCCAGTATATCGTGATGAAACATAAAGACTTAAATATATTTTATTTGTCTCTATTGTCTCAATTTTATTAAAGTTTGAATAGCATCTCTCTAGTTAGTTGGTGCCCGAGTCTTTTTGCTATGACCATTGCCATCCTTGATAACTTTCTTGCTATCTCGTATGTCAGGATGTTTCAGGCTTATCTTGTACATTTTCTTCCTCAGACCTGGCACTAGCTACTTAGTGAAAAACTTAGTTCCAAATACACAAATGATATGTAAATACATTCTTGAAAAACAATGAATGCTCCAGATCTTTTCCTCTCCATGGAGGTAATCCCTGTTTATCATTTGGTTAACTGTCTTTTCAAACTTTTTCCTATGAATTTTTGTATCTATGTACAGAAATAAATACGATACAAAATATTTTTTTGTTTTCTTTTTTCAAGTGTATAATTTTTTCATTTTTTTCTAACTTTTAAAAATCATTTATGACATACTGATTTATCTATCTTGATAATTTTTCTGTATTTGTACGTAGAGATCTTACCTTCCTCCTTCTTCCTAAACTCTATATCGAGTACAGTTCTGCCTCATTTTATTAAACTTTCTCCTAGTGATGTATATTAGGTTGTTTCCAGTCTTTCCATTAGTACAACTCTGAGTTCTGTTATGCACATATGCAGCTTTTTAGAGCTACAGAGTATATGCATTTAGAATTTTGCCCTCTATAAAGTAACTGTTCTTCCAAAGGCATAGTATGGGAACCCATTTCTCTACCACTCATCAAGTCTTGATGCTACCAAATCTTTCTAGTCCTTGATTTCCCGGTACCACTGGAGGTGCCCTCGAGTGGATACCACAGAGTCTGGATGCAGGCAGTTTCCTTCCTCCTTGGACTACGCTCACTGCTCCTGCAGGGATGCACTGAGCAGCTGGTCTGCCAGTGAGCTCACTGGTTTTGTGCCAGCCCGCTTTCAGTAATGCCACTCCTTGCCCATCCTCCTTCTTGTAGCCGTCCTTTCTCTTCTGCATTTTTGTTTTTCTGTGCTATCTAGTCTTCATTCCATCTTATTTTCAATTTCTACAGGTCCAAGGGCTACTGCCAACAATGGAATATTAAAAAGTATCCTTCCTATCACTTATCAGGTTTGGATTGAGGCAGGAGACTGCATTTAATTTAATCTTCTCGTCATAATCACAGGGGGCAAACGAAGGTTTCAACCAAGAGATTAATTTGCCTGTTGTCACATAGCAGAATCAGGATTTATGAGAGTTTCAGCCTTTTTTTTTTTTTTGCTGCACTGAGTCTTCGTTGCTGCATGAGGGCTTTCTCCAGTTGTGGCGAGCAGGGGCTACTCTCTAGTTGGGGTGTGTGGGCTTCTCATTGCGGTGGCTTCTCTTGTTGCGGAGCACAGGCTCTAGAGCACAGGCTCAGTAGTTGTGACTGACGCACAGGCTTAGTTGCCTCCTTGGGCATATGGGATCTTCCCAAAGCAGGAATTATACCCATGTCCCCTGCACTGGCAGTCAGACTCTTAACTGCTGTTACACCAGGGAAGTCCCTCAGCCTCACTTTCAATGACCGTCACAAACCTAGTCTGCCCTCTTAAATGCCTTGGTTTTAAAATCACACTCAGTGCATTTTTTGGGGGGGGGGTCTCTTAGCTTTCTTCTCTTGCTTCCATTTTGCTCAGTCTGTACTTAAAATGCTGTCTTAGGGATGCTTCACTCATTTACTAGGCACTGTGCTGCATACTTTCTTGGATTATGCTTAATCTTTACCATATCCTCTTGAGAGTGGGTGCATTTCTTATCCCCACTTTACAGAAAGAGAAATCTCTGAGTAGGAAAGGTTAAGCACCTGCACATGGTGACATATTAATGCAACCAGAACTTGAACCTAGGCAGTCTGACTCCAAAATCTGGGTCTTAAGAATTACAATAAACAATTCCTATAAGCTCCCAGACGAGTGATTTCATTATGGTTGTTGTAGGCATTTTCCACTTAGTTCTGTCAAGATCAAATAATGAACCACATAATAAAAATTCTTTATATTGTTTTCTCAGGGCTCATCTCTTGGGTTCACTGTTCTTAGATAAATCCAGAGCTTATTCACATAACCAGCTTAGTCATTGCTTTTATATAGTACTACCTTATGAGCATTATTTCAGTTTATTTTCATTATCTGTCAACTTAATAGAAATAAATTATAATGATTTTGTTGTACGTTTTGTGCAGTTATAAAAGTATGTGGTGATCTTAAAGACTGAATAATTATGCCTAAGGGTTTCTGAGTTCAGATGTTATTCTTACAGTAGAAGACAACTTAGTCATTAAGCGCTAGGAATATTGATATACTTTCTAGGCAGTACCTTACCAGATTGCTGCTTCTCTGGGCCTTTTGGGGTCAGAAACAAAAAGGGCAGGAGTAGGAGTGGGTGTTTTCTGGGTGCTGAGCAGGGACAGTAGAATTTGGTCATGAAAATAACTTTAGGTAACCTGATTTAGATATTTCTCACTTTGTCCTACACAGAGTTAAAAGGCAAAGAGCTGTGCGCTCCAAATTGATAAATTAAGTCAAATCATTTTTTCACCAGATTTAATTTGGGCTCAAGAGGGAAGGTGAGCAGAAGACATGAGCTCACCTAGTGTCACTTTGTATATATTTATTGTCCTTATTAGTGATAACAAAACGTAGACTTTGTAACCAAGATTTTGTGACTGTCAGAAGGACTGTAGCCATATTAATTCAATCACAAAAAAAACTTTTCTCAGAACATCCAGATAATTAAAGGAAGAAGGAAAGAAGCTTAGAGGGAGGTGGAGGCAGGGAAGGACACTGACTTACAAAGGTTATTGCCGCGTGATTCTCCTAAATGTTAGAAGCGCTTTCTATCCCAGTGTAACACCCAGATGATTGTACTGGAAATGATGATGGTATACTTTTCTGTTGCTTTTTTTTGTAAAATAATTATTCATTCAAAGAAAGATATTTAAAAGTGAGGTGGAAGATCACCAATAGAAAGGTAAACCTTTGACTGGATAATGGTTTGATTTAGGCATTATTACTGGATTCAGAACCTTCCAGTATAGAGCCAGGCTGTGTGGCTTTAGGCAAACCTTTTTTTTTTTTTTCCTATGTCTATAATTAGAAAAATACAAAATTCACCTACATTTCTTATTGTGACTAAGACTTGCATCCCAGTAGTGCCCTCGACTGACTAGGAGCTTATCAAAAGTCACATAATTGGGTCACATCTCAATAATTGAGATGATTTTAGATCCCTTTGTAGCTGTAAAAGAATATAGAAATATTAAAGCATGTCTCAGAAAATTCTAAGTAGAGAATTACCTTTGTGCTTAGATGAAAGCAACTCAGTGGCTCTAGCAGATGTCTTAGAGAACAATAGCTATTAGTCATTTCAATGAGCAAAATACTGTATAGAGTGTACTTTTGAGGAATGAGTCCCATCAGAATACTGTAGGCATACTTGTGATGGTTTAAAAACTGGATTCTCAGACCAAATCCTCTAGTAACAGAGTTTGTGGTGAGTGAAATTCAAATATTCTTAACCACTGGTATTGCAAATCTTGAATTGATGGGTTTATAGCTACTCTATTAAAATTGAAGAATTATCTTAGTATCAAAATAGTATCTTTTAATTTTACAATTAAGCTTTTCTGTTGTTTATTGAACTGACATCTGATGGGTACATTAACTGTCATAAATATTAATTCAGCTGCAATATTAAAAATTGCATTTTAAGTATCATGGGTGCATTGACCTTTAAAATACTTCATAAATAAAGTGATTAGACCAACAGAATAAGCAGCCATATTTTGGCATACTTTGGTATATTTCCATGGATACTTGTATTCTCAAGAATGTTTTTTGTTTTACCTTGTTTTAGTGATCGTGGTGGAGAAGACCCAAACCAGAAAGTAATCCACGGGGTTATTAACTCCTTTGTTCATGTTGAACAGTATAAGAAAAAATTCCCTTTAAAGGTAACAAAGCTTCCTTTAAAACATAAATTATTAGACTTTTAATTTCTAAGGTTGCTTGTTCTGATTTTTAAAATATGATTTAATTGATTTATTTAGTTTTATCAGGAAATCTTTGAGTCTCCCTTTCTGACTGAAACAGGAGAGTATTACAAACAAGAAGCTTCAAATTTATTACAAGAATCAAACTGCTCACAGTATATGGAAAAGGTAGGAAAGCATTATGTTAACTATTGTCATCTATTATATATCAGGTGTGGCTTATTTAATATTAGTTATCTTAGTTAATATTTTTTTTTGGTGGAAAAGGTTCCCTTTTTCTTGATCAGTCATTGTTCTTGCTTGACATTTTCCATGAGAAAAAGTGCTGTTCCAGTTTTCATTGTGGTCAGTGCTCTCTGATAATTCTGATTAATCTAAAATTAATATATTTCATATTCTTGACAAAATAATAAGCTATATTTTATGTTTAGTAGTTAAGAGAATATGCTAAGTACAATAGCTAGGTATTGGGAGTGTTTTTCTTTCTTTCTGTAAAATAGAAGGAAAAAAATAGTAAAATTATAATAATTCTAGATACTTAGTCTTTTGGTCTGTTAAATTTGTGGAGACTGAGAAAAACTTGCATGAGAAATTTTAGTCATTAAACCAGCACATCAATAACCATATTTAAAACGGCCATGTATATTTTCTTAGTCAAAGAATAATCAGATTATAAATTCAGTCATCAGATATGTTAGACATTTTAACTAGTTTTCTTCTGCCACTATATTGAATCTCAGGCATTTTATTATCAGGTGATTTTTGTTAGTTTGTTCAGCTTTAGTAAATGTCTGAAGTGGAAAAGCTGTAGTGAAGCCTCCATAGGACATGGATCAGGAAATATCAGTACTTACTGATAAAATACACTGGTGTCTGTTCCACAAATCCAGGTCCAGGAGTTGCTTAATTCTCTTTTGCTTTGTCAGTGATTAGCTCTGGGACCTTGAGTAAGTTATCTAGGACATTTTCCTCCATTAAGTGCAGGTTATGCAAAGTCAGTGGGTCTTAGTTTTTAGCCCTTTTTACATCTTAGACTCTTACTAAAGGTTCTAGATCCAGTCTTGAAAGGTATGCACAGAGTATCAGTGATATATAAATTCTCATCATTATATCTGACTCTCAAAAACAGGCTGTTGGCAAACACTGAAAACAACCCAAATGCCTTTCAAGAGTTGAAAAGACAGGCAAAATGTATGTACATAAAATGAACTATTATTCACACTTAAAAAACAATAAAGTTCTGACACATGCTGCAGCATGGATTAACTTTGAAGACATTATGCTGAATTAGAGAAGCCAGACACAAAAGAACAAATATCTTCTGGTTTATCTTATACAAAATGTCTAGAATAGACAAAGAGAGGCAGAAGGTAGATTAAAGGTTTTGGGGAGAAGAGAACAGGGAGTTATATCTTAATGGTTTCTGAGCTTCTGTTGGGTGTAGTGAAAAAGTTTTGGGAATAGACAGTTGGGCAACATTGTAAATGCAATTAATGGTACTAGATTGTATACTTAAAGATGGTTAAAATGACAAATTTTATGTTACACATATTTGATCACAATTTAAAAACACTAATAATATACCAGAAATCATTGAATTGTATATATAGGACAATTGGAGTCAAAAAATAAGGGAAAAAATGCAGACCAGTTAACTTTTGTTCTTTTTCATAAGGCAGTGCTGAAGTGTAGCTTAAATAGGATTTTGAAATGATTTATGGAATGGAACTTTGAATTGTGAATAGAATTATGTAAATAATTCTATTTGTTAATTTGCCATGTAAGTTACTTACTGATATTTCAGGTGTTTTCTCATAGTAGTTCATGACTGTAAGAATATATTTCTAAAGGTTCTAGGTAGATTAAAAGATGAAGAAATTCGGTGTCGAAAATACTTACATCCAAGTTCATATACTAAAGTGATTCACGAATGTCAACAACGAATGGTAGCAGACCACTTACAGTTCTTACACGCAGAATGTCATAATATCATCCGACAAGAAAAAAAAAATGGTAAGTGATACCAAACATCAATAGGAATAGGAGTGAAATTATAAACCCACTTTTTATATCATCTTCCAGCCTCCTTAGGCTTCAAACATATTTAAGCAATATGTTGATACGTTTTTCAATATGCCTTTTTACAGATTATTAATTATCTATTTTAAAGGACTGTTTGGAAAAGTATATTTTCAAACTATTTTCTAAAGTCAAAAGAAAAACTGGGAAAGTGTGTTTGCACATTTTAAAAAATCACAGGGACTAATTTCTTTAATACATTAAGAGTTTCTAGGAGGAGGAAAAACAAAGAACAAGAAAGGGAAATGAAAGTAGATTTTAAATATCTGAAGATGCTCAGCCTCAGTCAAAATAGAAATACAAAGTGAAGATACGAGACGTTAACAATAAGCAGTGAAAAAATGGAATTTTTTTAGAAAAAAAACAATGAGAATTTTTCAGTAATAAGGAATAAATGTGACAAGATACGTGCCAGACTCACACAAAAAACTGAACATCAGTGAAAGGAGCATGGATAGATCCAGGGCAGGCTTTGCAAAACCCAAGATTATTTTTTTAAACTCTGAAAGTTACACTGTTAGCCTAAACGGTCAAGACAGTTTTGAAGAGCACAGTGAGAAACCTTTGCAGGATAGCATGACTTCTAAAAATTACAGTAATTAAGAAAAGGAAGTGGCACAAGGGTAGTCAGAGTGACCAGTGGGATAAAATAAAAAAGCCAGGAAATAACTCATGCATACGAAGATATTTCATTTAAGACCAAGGCGGCCTGCAGAGCAGTGGGTGAAAGATAGTATTTTGAACACACAGTGCCAGGTCCATTGGATAACCAGTTGGGGAAAAAGTGAAATTTGATCACTACTTCAAACACTATACAGAGTCAGTCAATTCACCTTGGGCTTTTGATCTCAGTATAAAGCAGTAACTCTTCCAGAAGATAACATAGAATAACTTCAGGACTTGAGGGTAGAGAAAGATAATTTAAATGAGACACAGAAAGCACTAACCACAGGAGATGATCAAGTTTATTACTTTATCATTAAAAGCTTAAAATCAATACAAAACCATAAGGCCATTGGATCATCAAAAGAGCATCACAAGAACAGTCATAGGACAAAGGAGCCAAGAATACACAGCATGGAAAGGATAGTCTCTATAATAAGTGTTTTTGAAGAAACTGGATAACCGGCTTAATACCATACACAAAAATTAACTCAAAATGAATTAAACACTTTAACTTAAGACCTGAAGCCATGAAACTAGAAGAAAGCAAAGGTGATAAGCTTCTTGATACTTGTCTTAGTGACGATATTTTGAAACTGACACTAAAGTGAAAGTGAAAGACGCTCAGTTGTGTTCTACTCTTTGCGACCCCATGGACTATGCATGGATTCTCCAGGCCAGAATACTGGAGTGGGTAGCATTTCCCTTCTCCAGGGGATCTTCCCAGCCCAGGGATCGAACCCAGATCGCATTGCAGGCAGATTCTTGACCAGCTGAGCCACAAGGGAAGCGAAAGTAAACATGTGGTTCTGCATCAAACTAAAAAGCTTCTGCCCAGCAAAGGTAACCATTCACAAAATGAAAAAGCGACCTACTGAATGGGAAAAAATCACATATCTGATAAAGGGCTCATACAACTCAATAGCAAAAAAAAATTGAAAAATGAGCAGAAGACCTGAATAGGCATTTTTCTAAAGAAGACCTCCAAATGGCCAACAGGTACATGAAAAGGTGCTCACCATCATTAATCATCAAGGAAATACAAATCCAAACCACAGTGAGGTATCACCTGGCACCTGTTAGCGTGGCCATTATCCAAAAGACTAGAAATAACAGATGTTGACAAGGATATAAGGAAAAGGGAGCTCTCGTGTACTGTTGGTGAGAATGAAAATTGGTGGAGCCTCTATGAAGAACAGTATGGAGGTTTCTCAGAAATTAAAAAGTGAAACTTTCATGTGATCTAGTAATTCTACCTCTGGATATTTATCCAAAAAGAAAAAAAGCTTAAAAAGATATAGGCATCCCAGTGTTCACTGCAGCATTATTTACAAGAGCCAAAATAAGAAAACAAGTGTCTGTCAATAGGTGAGTGGATGAAAATAAACACACAAACACATAGAGAAATATCATTCAGCCATGTAAACAAAATGAAGTATTGCTATTTTGTAACAACATGGAAGGATCTCCAGGGCATTGTGCTAAGTGAAATGTCAGACAAAGACAAATACTGCAAGATCTCACTTATATATGGAATCTAAAAAGCAAAACAAGTGAGCTCATTAATACAGGGAACAGATACGGTGGTTGCTGAAGTCAGGGATGTAATAATATGTAGCATGGTGACTAGTTAATAATACTGTGTTACATATTTGAAAGTTGCTAAGAGAATAGATTTTTAAAGTTCTCATCACAGGAAAAAAGTTATAAATACGTAATGGTGAAAGATGTTAACTCGACTGATTGTAATGATCATTTTGCAGTATATAACAATATTGAAAATCATTTTGTTATAATCTTTAAAAGTAATATATGTCAGTTATACTTGAAAAAAAGCCAGTCATAGGGTTATATATTTGTAATTGTTGAAAAAGGTTTATGTCCAAAATATAAAATAATTAGGACATTTGAACAGGCACTGCAGAATATACATATATATATATATCCAGTTGGCCAATAAACATATAAAAAGTCTCTCAATCTCGCTAAAACAGAAATACAAATTAAAATCACACTAAGGTATCAGTAATTAATAATATTTTGATATAAAATGAAAAAGACTGAAAATAAAAAGTGTTTGGAAGTGTATAGAGTAATAGGAACTTGTTATACATTGGACATAGAGTATAAATTGATGTAGCCACCTTGAAACTCTTGACAGTGAGTAGCCACTAACACTGAATAAACATATCTCTTAAGATCCAGCCATTGCTCTCCTAGGTGTTAACGCCCCCACCCAAAATGCATGCATACATGCCCAGAAGAATATGTGCAAGCATGCTCACAACAGTGTTGTTTGTAATAGCCCCAGTCTGGAAGCAGTGCAGATGTCCTGAAACCGTAGAATGAATAAAGTGCCACACAGAGATACGATGGAATGTTAAAGAAGAGTGGAAAGGAACACCTGAGAGCTGCGTACAACTCAGACGAACCTTTTATATTGAACCGAAAAAACCAAACATGAAAGAATTGGATGGTCTTGTTCTTCTAGATAGTTTCAAACAGGCAAATTGAATCTGTGGTGTAGTTGAATAGTGTTGTCATGACCGTGATTACCGTTGTGGAAGAGCAGGAGGAGGAGTGAAGGCAGGGGGGCTTCCAGGAGGAGGTTGTGTCCATTTCTCACTGTGGGTGGTGAGAACCTGGCTGGGGAGGGGGCTCACTTGTGGTAATTCATTGAGCTATACACTTAGGGATTGTATACTCTTCCATATGTGTGTTATACTTCAATAAAAAGTTTGAAATAAAAACCACTACCCTGAGATGTCATTTTGCACCTCTCTGTGTGAAGATCAAAGCATTTGTTGACGGAGCTCCCGGCTGCTTGGGGGCTGTGTCTACAAGGTCCTTCTGTAAGACAGCTTTTGCACAGCAGTCCCACTTCTGGGAATTTATACTATGGATACTCTTGCACATATGCAGGATTATTAATTGTAACTGTAAATATCAAAAGATTGGAAACAGCCAAATTCCCATGAGTTGTTAAATAATTGTCATATAGCTATCAGATGGAGTGTTAAGCAGTTGTAAAATATGGGGAAAGGCTTTATGTACTCATAGGAAAAGATCTTCAAGTTAAAATGTTGTGTTCTACAGTCGCAGATAGTATATGAAGTACGCTACACTGTTTATTGAAACAGGTGGGCAGAGGGAAGAATAGTGCTTGAATGGGTAGGAAACAGCTCTGAGAAGATAGAAACAGCCACAGCGTTGCTTTCCCAGGGGAGGAGTACCAGGGGGATTAGGAGAAAGGTGTCGGGGGAGGGGGGGCGGGCACTTGTCTGCATATGCTTCTGTAATTCTGCATTTTGAATCATGTATTACCTATTGTATTAAAAATATTTTTTAAACTGTTTGTAAATTTCATAATAAATTTCTTTCTCCCCTCAGACATGGCAAATATGTATGTCTTACTCCGTGCTGTGTCCACTGGTTTACCTCATATGATTCAGGAGCTGCAAAATCATATCCATGATGAGGGCCTTAGAGCAACCAGTAATCTTACTCAGGAAAATGTGAGTGACATAAGGAATGGGAAGATTTTTCTCTTAATCAGACTATCATGGAGTTTTTCTTTTGACTTTACTGTTTAAAAGCATGAAAGAAAAGTCCTACCATGCCAATAAATGAGACATCTTTATTAAAATGTTCAAACCTAGAATTTGTTGGACATGTTTTAGAATTATCAGTGATTAGGAAATCAGTTGAGTAAGACTTCTTACACTACTGTGTTCATTTACCAATTCTTAGTTAATTTCTCCCAGAAAAGTATGTTTGCAACTTCAAAACAGTTGTGTTTCTATATAACTAGCATCTATGTTAAGTTAATTGTAGTAGTATTGGTATTAATCACTGATCATATAGACAACTTACAATTTGGTTTCCTTTTACATGTCCTGGGTATGATAGCCCAGGAAGCAAATTTGGATTAAAACTATCTTCCCTAAATATATGCTTATTACCCAAAATAGTCAACAGTGACCCAAATTCCTGTCTTTCTTAAGAGTTCCCTGCCATTTAAATGACAGTTTACAACAAAGTGTCTTTCCTATCAAAGTATGCTCCTGTTGTCAAATTTTGTTGGACCACCTTCCTTGGTTTTACTAGTAATGGATGACAACTAAGGTAGACATGACATCATATGTCGCTTGTCTTCCCTAAGTAGAACTGTTTGCTCCCCTGTGAGGAGTGATCTGTGTATAGACCTTATTTAAAGAAAAGAGATGTTATTCAGTTGTGTCTGACTCTTTGCAACCCCATGGACTATACAGTCCATGGAATTCTCCAGGCCAGAATACTGAAGGAGGTAGCCTTTCCCTTCTCCAGGAGATCTGCCCAACCCAAGGCTCAAACCCAGGTCTCCAGCATTGCAGGTAGAATTTTTACCAGCTGAGCCACAAGGGAAATTCAAGAATACTGGAATGGGTAGCTTATCCCTTCTCCAGCAGATCTTCCTGACCCAGGAATCGAACCTGGGTCTCCTGCACTGCAGAGGGATTCTTCACCAACTGAGCTATCAGGGAAGCCCTATAGACCTTACTGACAGGAGCATTTATGAAGTGCTGTTTTCCTTAGCCGTAGATTGGTCTTTGGCAGATAATTCTTAGATGTCATGTCCTGTCACAGTAATGCATAAACTTTTCTATTTTTGTTAAACTGTTGGTTTATATTGTTTAGATCTAATAGCCTGTATTATTTATTAGTTTTCTTACTTTATGTTAGTTTTACAGATTCAGAGTGTGGAATGACATTGGTCGTAGAGGCATAGAGTTTAGTGTCACGGCCTGGGAGATGCAAGTACAAGAGAATGTGTTCATAGGAAACTCAGAAAATTTTAGCTAACTTAGAGGTCTTAGGTCTAACTTCACAGTTATATTCATTAATAGTGAAAACTCACTTTTGCACTACTAGCTATTTCTTCCCTGTGAGATGTGGGGAACTCTACTGCCCAACTCTGGAAGAGTCTCAGTTTTCACAGATAATATCTTTTTAACCTCTCCCCTCTCTCAGCCTTTAGTGACTTTGAAGACTGTTTTTGTTTACATAATCCCCTATGAAATTGATAGGCCTGGTAGTTCTGAGATTGTATCTTGTTACCCTTATGGTACAGAATTCTAGCACTAGAGAGAACTGTGTTTTCCAACCACAGTCCTCCATTTCTGGTGTTGAGTGACAGCCGATTTCAACACTGAAGTTTTAGATTTTGACTGTCTTAGCTAAAAACATTTTTTGAGGATGTGTATTGTTTGTAACATTGTTTGCTGGGGGAAAATTTTACTTTTAAGCAGTCTTTACTAAGCCTAATGGTTTTATCCCTGAACTTCTTAAAATATGGTTTTGTATTTCTTAATTTTAGATGCCAACACTATTTGTGGAGTCAGTTTTAGAAGTACATGGTAAATTTGTTCAGCTTATCAACACTGTTTTGAATGGTGATCAGCACTTTATGAGTGCGTTGGATAAGGTAAATTTTCAATACATGTATCTTTATCTATATATAATTCTCCTAATTTAATCATTATTCTTTAAATAGTTTCAGAAATAGGGCTACTAATTATGAGATTTCTAATCTGTACATGAAGATTAACCTTCAGTTCAGTCGCTCAGTCGTGTCCGACTCTTTGCGACCCCATGAATCGCAGCACGCCAGGCCTCCTTGTCTATCACCAACTCCCGGAGTTCACTCAAACTCTCATCCATTGAGTCGGTGATGCCATCCAGCCATCTCATCCTCTGTCGTCCCCTTTTCCTCCTGCCCCCAATCCCTCCCAGCATCAGAGTCTTTTCCAATGAGTCAACTCTTCGCATGAGGTGGCCAAAGTACTGGAGTTTCAGCTTTAGCATCATTCCTTCCAAAGAACACCCAGGGTGATCTCCTTTAGAATGGACTGATTGGATCTCCTTGCAGTCCAAGGGACTCTCAAGACTCTTCTCCAACACCACAGTTCAAAAGCATCAATTCTTCGGCACTCAGCTTTCTTCACCTTAACCAACTTCATAGTGAAAGTCAGAAGTATGTAACTTATAATTTTTGAGTAAATAACTGAATTATTAAATTGAATGCATAGATTATATGGGAATTGAATTTCCCATGATTTTGCTGTAAAAGGAGACTTGTTAATATACTAGTACATTCTGAAAATTACATGTAAAATTTTAGTATTATTTAGTGCTCTTTTTTCCTTTGAATATAATACTTAAGCTATATTGAATATTACTTGAAAGAAAAAATATATTTTACAAACTTGAATTTAAATTTGCTTACATGTTTGTTGTAAGATTTTTTTTAAATATAGTTTTATTTTGTCTGTGTTCAGATATTAGAAATAAGTTATAAAGAGCATCTTTTAGTAGGAACAGGATATATATAATCATTATATAATTGTCACGAGGGATACAAGGATAGGAGTTTACTCTGTATTATATATGAAAAGAATATTAACAAACTACCACCAAAATGCCATGTTTTGCGTCAGGTAGTAATTTTTGGATGTACCGATTATAGCATATATTAAGCTGGCTGTATTTTTACCCTGTTCAGTTCAGTTCAGTCACTCAGTTGTGTCCGACTTTTTGCGACCCCATGAACCACAGCACGCCAGGCCTCCCTTTCCATCACCAACTCCCAGAGTTCACTCAAATTCATGTCCGTTGAGTCAGTGATGCCATCCAACCATCTCATCCTCTGTCATCACCTTCTCCTCCTGTCCTCAGTCTTTCACAGCATCAGGGTCCTTTCCAATGAGTTAGCTCTTTGGATCAGGTGACCAAAGTATTGAACTTTCAGCTTCAACATCAGTCCTTCCAGTGAACACCCAGGACTGATCTCCTTTAGGATGGACTGATTGGATCTCCTTGCAGTCCAAGGGACTCTCAAGAGTCTTCTCCAACAGCACAGCTCAAAAGCATCAATTCTTCGGCGCTCAGCTTTCTTCACAGTCCAACTCTCACATCCATACATGACCACTGGAAAAACCACAGCCTTGACTAGACGGACCTTAGTCGGCAAAGTAATGTCTCTGCTTTTGAATATGCTATCTAGGTTGGTCATAACTTTCCTTCCAAGGAGTAAGCGTCTTTTCATTTCATGGCTGCAGTCACCATCTGCAGTGATTTTGGAGCCCAAAAATATAAAGTCTGACACTGTTTCCAGTGTTTCCCCATCTGTTTCGCATGAAGTGATGGGACCGGATGCCATGATCTTCGTTTTCTGGATGTTGAGCTTTAAGCCAACTTTTTCACTCTCCTCTTTCATTTTCATCAAGAGTCTTTTTAGTTCCTCTTCACTTTCTGCCATAAGGGTGGTGTCATTTGCATATCTGAGGTTATTGATATTTCTCCCGGCAATCTTGATTCCAGCTTGTGCTTCATCCAGCCCAGTGTTTCTCATGATGCCCTCTGCATGTAAGTTAAATAAGTAGGGTGACAGCCTTGACATACTCCTGTTCCTATTTGGAACCAGTCTGTTGTTCTATGTCCAGTTCTAACTGTTGCTTCCTGACCTGCATACAGGTTTCTCAAGAGGCAGGTCAGGTGGTCTGGTATTCCCATCTCTTTCAGAATTTCCAGTTTATTGTGATCTACACAGTCAAAGGCTTTGGCATAGTCATAAAGCAGAAACAGATGTTTTTCTGGAGCTCTCTTGCTTTTTTGTTGATCCAGTGGATGTTGGCAATTTGATCTCTGGTTCCTCTGCCTTTTCTAAAACCAGCTTGAACATCTGGAAGTTCATAGTTCACATATAGCTGAAGCCTGGCTTGGAGAATTTTGAGCATTACTTTACTAGCGAGTGAGATGAGTGCATTTGTGTGGTAGTTTGAGCATTCTTTGGCATTGCCTTTCTTTGGGATTGGAATGAAAATTGACCTTTTCCAGTCCTGTGGCCACTGCTGAGTTTTCCAAATTTGCTGGCATATTGAGTGCCGCACTTTCACAGCATCATCTTTTAGTATTTGAAATAGTTCAACTGGAATTCCCTCACCTCCACTAGCTTTGTTCATAGTGATGCTTTCTAAGGCCCACTTGACTTCACATTCCAGGATATCTGGCTCTAAGTGAGTGATCACACCATCGTGATTATCTTGGTTGAAAAGATCTTTTTTGTACAGTTTTTCTGTGGATTCTTTCTACCTCTTCTTAATATCTTCTGCTTCTGTGAGGTCCATACCATTTCTGACCTTTATTGTGCCCATCTTTGCATGAAATGTTGCCTTGGTATCTCTGATTTTCTTGATCTCTAGGCTTTCCTATTCTATTGTTTTCCTCTATTTCTTTGCATTGATTGCTGAGGACGTCTTTCTTATCTCCTTGTTATTCTTTCAAACTCTGCATTCAAATGGGTATATCTTTCCTTTTCTCCTTTGCTTTTTACTTCTCTTCTTTTCACAGCTATTTGTAAGCCCTCCTCAGATAGCCATTTTGCTTTTTGGCATTTCTTTTTCTTGGGGATGGTCTTGATCCCTGTCTCCTATACAGTGTCACGAACCTCCATCCATCGTTTTATCAGGCACTCTATCAGATCTAGTCCTGTAAATCTATTTCTCACTTCTACTGCATAATCACAAGGGATTTGATTTAGGTCATACCTGAATGGTCTATTGGTTTTCCCCAGTTTCTTTAATTTTAGCCTGAATTTGGCAATAAGGAGTTCATGATCTGAGCCACAGTCAGCTCCCGGTCTTGTTTTTGCTGACTTTTTAGAGCTTCTCCATCTTTGGCTGCGAAGAATATAATCAGTCTGATTTCGGTGTTAACCATCTGGTGATGTCCATGTGTAGAGTCTTCTCTTGTGTTGTGGGAAGAGGGTGTTTGCTATGACCAGTGTGTTCTCTTGGCAAAACTGCATTACCTTTTGCCCTGCTTCATTCCGCATTCCAAGGACAAATTTGCCTGTTACTCCAGGTGTTTCTTGACTTCCTACTTTTGCATTCCAGTCCCCTATAATGAAAAGGACATCTTTTGGGGTGTTAGTTCTGAAAGGTCTTTTACCCTATTACTGGTGACTAATTCCTGTTCTGTCTTCCATTTAGGCCCTTACATCAGTTGTAAATTACAGAGAACCCAAGTCTGTTTGCAAAGCACCTGAATTGGTAAGTTTGATGGTTGCATAAATGTAATCTTATGAAAAATTGTCATTAGAGATGCAAGCTGAGATGAATGTCAGATTTGTTTTTGTAGCATTTTTTGGAAAAATTAATGAAACTAATTATTAAAAATAGAAACTGAGCAACATTGTAATTAATTTGGCATTTGTATAAGGGATGCAGTCAGTCATCTCTGTAGCCTTTTCTTAAAAAAGTAATTGAAGGAGAAGTATTCCATCTTACAAAGTTTGGGTTGGAAAGGATGACTGCTTTAAAATAATTTGCATCGCATTTCATAGAGGTTTAATTTTATCTCAACTCTAAAGGGGGAATTTGATGACAAATGAAAACCTTTAAAGGAAACTTGCTTATAAGGTTGTTGTAAGATTTTTAGTAAGTATTTTTTAATGTCATAAATGATTTTACTGCTCAAAACTCACCTAGGTGTTGCATCAAAACCTAATTACTTATATCAGTGCTCCATTGGATCATTCAGTGTTGATTAGATTTTACTTGTTTATAGTTTTTTAAAAAAATTCACCCAGTGACATGTATTTTAAGTTTTAGTGCATAATTTCAAAACATAAGCTTGAGGATGGCAAAACCCATGATCTTACTTTGCATTGTTACCATGGTGCCTCCTTTGAGAAGGACCCTTTGTAAGAGTTACTGTCAATTTCTATTTGAGCTCGCTAAGTACTGTGACAACTTGCTGAAGAAATCAGCAAAGGGGATGACAGAGAATGAAGTAGAGGACAAGCTCACGAGCTTTATCACTGTCTTCAAATATATCGACGATAAAGATGTTTTTCAAAAGGTAATTTTTGAGTCTGAAAGTTTTATGTGTCAGCTTTGATTAATCTTTGAACTTTAAATCGGAAAGGAAATAACCTTTTAATGTTTTTAAATGTAGTTCTACGCAAGAATGCTGGCGAAGCGTTTAATTCATGGGTTATCTATGTCTATGGATTCTGAAGAAGCCATGATCAATAAATTAAAGGTACTGTAGGACTTTGATATGATGTCTTAGAAGTTATTCCACTAGCACACAGAGATGGTCATTTTCACAGTATGAGTAATAACAGGAAATAATTCATTAGCAGTTGACTGGTTAAATGTAAAGTGTAGTTTCATGTTAGCACATGCGAAGGCTGTATTAAAAGACAGAATCTCTATATGTTGATATAGAATCATATACAAGATAAGATTTGTATTACTTAGAAAGGAGCATACCTAAAATATTCCTCTAAGTACAAGTTTTGTGGAGGGCATTTGAATTTCAGTTCACTTTTACGTGATTTTAGCTTACACACTGATGAGATAAGCAGTTGCTGATTCATATGTATCCTGAGTTATTCAATAGTTGATAATTTTCCTGTATAGCAGACATTGAATATGCAGTCCTTTTCAAAGATACCAAAAATAACTTTTAATTTTTAAAGATAATGTTAACAAAGCTTTTTATATCCCAAGCTTAGAGATCCAGATTTTTTGACCTGATGATCACAGAGTTTGGAATAATTTCAAAGAAATAGATTTCTTCATTATTCACCTGATAGTATTAAAAATCTGCCTCAGTGTCCTCCTTATAACATTAACTACTGGCTCAAATACTCCCAGTTATCTTTCATGTGTATTCGATACTATCTGTAAACCTTATAAGGTATCTTACAGTAATGAAGCAGTTTTTAGTGTTGAAATGACATACAGATTTATAGAAAAGTTCTTGTTTTAAATGGAAATTTGTTACTTCATGAATACTTGTTTTCATTCACTTATTTAATCTGTGTTAAAAAAAAAAGAAGAAAGGAATTTTTGAAATATTTTGAGTAACTGCTTTGCGTGATGAGTAATACAGGCCTTCGGTGTGAGTGTACAGGCCGGATCTTTGACCAGGCACATAGCAGTAGCACAACATTCTTAATAATCAGTATGGTTTATTATTTCTGTTTTTAAATCTTTAAAACTTTCTTCTTACAGCAAGCCTGTGGTTATGAATTTACCAGCAAGCTACATCGGATGTATACAGATATGAGTGTCAGTGCAGATCTCAACAATAAGTTCAACAATTTTATCAAAAATCAGGACACAGTAATAGATTTGGGAATTAGTTTTCAAATATATGTTCTACAGGTATGTGTTTTATTGTGGGCATTTACTAATGATTTCTGATACAGAGGACTGATTAATAGATGGATGCCTGATTACCTTTCTTTCAGTCAGAGGGTAATAGCTTCTGAAGTTACATGTTACGTTGATTTGGAATGAACTGTGCCGACAGTCATGCTGATGGGTTTTATCAGCATTTGAAGGGAGGAGGAAAAAGTTGTTTTAGTTGCGTGTGGTGGTGGTGTTAGTTGGTAAGTTGTGACCAGCTCTTAAGATCCCATGGACCTTAGTCTGCCGATGTCCAAGGGATTTCCCAGGCAGGAATACTGGAGTGAATTGGCATGTCCTTCTCCCGGGGATATTTCCGACCCAGGGATCAAACCCAAGTCTCCTACATTGCAGGCAGAGTCTTTACTGCTGAGTCACCAGGCATTCCCATTGTAGTTGCTTGCATCATTTTATAAACATTCACTTTCAAGTGAGAAGTGTATCTGCTTAACAGTTTTACTCTTCTCCTTTTAGGCTGGTGCATGGCCTCTTACTCAGGCTCCTTCATCTACATTTGCAATTCCCCAGGAATTGGAAAAAAGTGTACAGATGGTAAGTGGACAGAAGATATATTGGAAGACCTAAGGAATTTTAATAATTGTCTTCATGTTATATCACTTTAAATATTTCTTCAAAGTCTTCTGGGCTCATATGATGTAAAAACACATTCACAAGTTATGATTATTCTGCCTTGTAGGAAGAATGTAAATGATGATAGTTTCTAAAACACTTAGTGGTGTCAGTTGTTTGTCAGAACGTGTCTCTTACTCTTAGTAAATCGATTATCTGTCGTAAGTAATTCTAAATTACAAAAATTTTGATATTAGAAGAAAGTTTTAGAATCCAGGACTTAAAGCAGTCATCTAATTTTTCACTTGAATGTGGAGCCATTTTTATAATTCATTTAGTCTTTAAAATAGTTATTTTTGTTTCTGGGCTATAATTTGGGTAAATATATAGAGAATGGGAAATATTCTAGAAAGAAAAATGGATTGAAGATGGAAAATACAAGTAAACATGGTCTTAAAATGTGACTGAATAGAAACCTTAGAATTCTAACCTAAAGCGTTTGCAGAGACTGTGGAGACTCCATTGTCAGCAGCTGTTGAGCTATAATTCATGTACCATATGGCTTAGTCATATAGTTGTGTAGTCATTCTATAAGGCTGCTGTAACAAAATACCACAGCCTAGGTGGCTTATAAACAACAGAGATTGATTTCTCATGGTTCTCAAGGCTGGAAGTTTGAGGCCGGGATGACAGCATGGTGGGGCAAAGGCCTTGAAGGTGACAGACTGTGACCTCACGTGGTGGCAGGAGCTGGGGAGCTCTGTGGGGTTTAATGCCTCAGATGAGGTGATCTAAGCACCTCCCAAAGGCCCCACCTTCTAAAACCATCCCACTGGGCATCAGGATTTCAACATGCAAATTTGGGGAGACACAAACATTCAGGCCACAGCACTACACAGTTCATGTAACATGTACATTTTCAGTGGTTTTCAGTATATTCACAGTACGTTCGTTAGCACCATTAACCTTAGATCATTTAAATTGTTTGAAGTGAAGTGAAGTGAAGTTGCTCAGTCGTGTCCAACTGTTTGCAACCCCGTGGACTGTAGCCCACCAGGCTCCTCTGTCCATGGGATTCTCCAGGCAAGAATACTGGAGTGGGTTGCCATTTCCTTCTCCAGGGGATCTTCCCGACCCAGGGATCGAACCCAGATCTCCCGCATTGCAGGCAGGCACTTTAACCTCTGAGCCACCAGGGAGCTTAATTGTTTAATTACCCTGAAAGAAACCCCCTACCCATTAGCAGTCACTCTTCACCTTCAGCAGCTCCCTACCCCTCCCCAGCCCTAGGCAGTCTGCTTTCTTTCTCTGTAGATTTAACCATTCTGGACATCTGTTGCAGTGCTACGCCATACGTGGTCTTTTGTGACTGCCTTCATTCACTTTGCAGAATGTCACGATTTATCCATGTTTTAGCCTGTGCCAAATAATGTTCCATTGTTTGGAGTCACCACATTTTATTTACTCATCCAACATCAGTTGATGGGCATTTGAGCTGTTTTGATCTTTTGGGTGTATAAGTCATGCTGTCTGTGGGGTTGCACAGAATCGGACACGACTGAAGTGACTTAGCAGCAGTAGCAGCAGTCATGCTACTCTGAACAGTCTTGAATGGATGGACATGTTTCCATTTCTCTTCCAACTGACCCTTTTTGATTCTCTAACTCACCAAACAAGGCTTCTTATTTCTTGATTGGATGGAAGTTTAGGTAGCATTTTTTTTTTCCAGCAAAATCTTCATTATCCTTTTCATTAACTTTTTATTTTATGTTGGAGTATAGCCTACTAACCAGAGCTTCCCTGGTAACTCAGCTCTTAAGGAATCCATCTGCAATGCAGGAGACCCTGGTTCAATTCGTAGGTTGGGAAGATCCACTGGAGAAGGGATTGGCTGCTCACTCCAGTATTCTTGGGCTTCCCTTGTGGCTCAGCTGGTAAAGAATCTGCCTGCAATGCAGGAGACCTGCATTCGATTCCAGGAGAAGAGAAAGGCTACCCACTCCAGTATTCTGGCCTGGTGAATCCATGGACTACATAGTCCTTGGGGTCCCAAAGAGTTGGACATGGCCGAGCGACTTTCAGTTTCACTGCCAACTAACAATATTGTGATAATTTCACCTTCATGGCCGATTAACAATCTTTTGATAATTTCAGGTAAACAGTGAAGGTGACTCAGTCATACGTATACTTGTATCGAAAAGGCTTTCATTATCTTTTAGTAGTCTTTTATTTGGGCAATAACGTGAGGTTGTGAACCTCAAGGTATGCATATGTTATTTAAAATGAAAATGGAGAGAGTTGCATGGAAACATGTACACTACTATATGTAAAACAGGTAGCCAGTGGGAATTTGCTCTATGACTTAGGGAGCTCAGACCAATGCCCTGGAGGAATGGGATGGGGTGAGAGGTGGGAGGGGACATATTTATACTTATAGCTGATTCATGTTGATGTATGGCAGAAACCAACACAGTGTTGTAAAGCAATTATCCTTCAGTTAAAAATAAATTGAAAATGATACTTCATTACACTGTTTCCTAGAGAAGTTCACAATGTGCCATTTGAATCTTTGAATTATGTATGTTTTTGTTTCTTTCAAAATAAGGATTATAAATCAAATAACATGTGAGCTTTGGAGTCATAAATCCTGGTTTTACATGTTAATTCTGTCATTTACTGTGCTCTGTGACTCAGGGCAAATAACTTTCTAATTTTCTGTTAACTGATGATGCTAGTACTCACAGTGCTGATATAAAGATAGAGTGAGATGTGTAAAGTAAGTACTCACTAAACGGTGGCTGATAGTAGCAACAGTAGTTGATGCTAATGCTGATAATAGTGGTAACAGCAGGCTAGCATAATGTAAACAGTCAGGTGTATTTTAAGATGCCGCGCATAAGGTAGACTTAGAAGGCTGACCCCTTGCCTTTAACAGTCTTAAAACCTATTTCTTCTTTAGAGCCTACCTTGCCAATTGAAATTAAAGGAGAAGTTGGGGGCAGAAACAGTAATAGTTTCCTTGTAACTTTGTCATTCTTTTCTTTCTCCTTGAAATAAGTATTTTCCAGTACTTTTTGGAGTACTGGAATAAACCCCTTAAACTTCATTTATTAACATATGACCACCCCCAGGTTCCAGTGTCCTTATTTACAAACAAAAAGTGGGTTTCTTTCTGACTGTAAAATCTTGCTTTCAAGAAGATTGTTTTCTCCATTTGAACTTTCTCTCAGTACCAGTAGAGGGAGTTTGTCCTTTTTTTTTTCCCTAGTACAATTTCAGTATCATTTTCTCACTGTAGATTATGTACTAGCTCTTTAAAAAGAACTCTCTACTTTTTGGACTGATGTCCCACATTCAGTCAGAGGGAGGAATTTTTTTAATGTCAAAGCTATGTTAGTAGAATGTTTAATTTTCCACAGTAGTATCAACAAAAGGATACAAAGTCAAGACTCTGATGCTTTGCTTGTATTAGTGTTTGACTGTATGTGGGAGTTAAATAACGGCTGTCACTTTTGAAATAACTGTTGGCACTGGTCAGCCTGTCCCTTCAGCAGGGTATATGTTATAGGAGACTAGAGATGAAGGTATAGTTTAATGATTTATATTTTCATATTAAAATGTGCACAGTAATGTTTTTTGCTTAGTGCTTTTATCAGCTTCCCTGGTAGCTCAGCTGGTAAAGAATTCACCTGCAGTGCAGGAGACCCCATTTCGATTCCTAGGTCAGGAAGATCTGCTGGAGAAGGGATAGGTTACCCACTCCAGTATTCTTGGGCTTCCCTTGGGGCTCAGTTGATAAAGAATCTGCCTTCAATGTGGGAGACCTGGGTTCAATCCCGGGGTTGGGAAGATCCCCTGGAAAAGGGAGCAGCTACCCACTTCAGTATTCTGGTCTGGAGAAGTTTGTGGATAGAGGGAAGAGCCAGCAGGCTACAGTCCATGGGGTCACAAGGAGTCTGACATGACTGAGCAACTTTCACTTGTATTTATAAAGTTCAAATTGATATCATTCAAAACAGTAATTTCTGACTTTATACGAAAAGTCAGATTTGCAGGACTGGTTTGGCAGTGAAACTACAGACTGAGTTGTAAGTGAAAAGGGCTGGTCTGATATTTGCATAATCTTTATTAGGAGCTTTAATGTGTTTTGCGTTTTCTCATCTACAAAATGAGTAAATATACTCTGTGGGCTCTAATGTCTTTTTCTAACATGAATTTTCTTTTTGCTTTTTTAGTGTAGTGATAGCCAAGGAAGTTAGGTTGTCATAGCTGAAAATAATTTGATTCCTTTTTTCTTTTTTACAGTTTGAATTGTTTTACAGCCAGCATTTCAGTGGAAGGAAACTTACATGGTTACACTATCTTTGTACAGGTAAAATGCATTTAATTATATCTAGTTTAATGAAATTTACCTGATAATGATTATGTTAAAATTTTGGACAGAGATTTATTAGAACCTAATTATAGTTGTTTTTTTTTCTTTTCTTTTCTAATTATAGTTTTTAACCTTTTCTTCTTCATCTACCTTTCTGGTTACCCTTAAAGCAACAATAAACAAGTTCACATGCAGCACTTTTAATAGTGTGCTGCTGATAAAGAATTTCTGAATTTTATAACGGTTTCCTACATTTCTGTGGAATTTTATTTAGAAACCCAGACTTAATGAGTCAGATACTCTTAAAAAACCTGTTCTTTCTAGATATGCCAGATATCCTCAGAAAGTTCATTAATTATTACAGCACCACAAGGAGACCTAACCATTTGAATTTGTTTGTGGTACTGTAGTGAACTGCTATAGAAAATGCTTTTTCCAAAATGTCCCAATTAACTTCCAGTACTTCCCAGTTTTAGAAAAGTTTAATCAAAATCTAATCATTTTCTTAGCTTCTTCCTAGAACAGTGGGGTCGACTTATTGGAAAGTAGGATTAATATTTTGGGTGGTGAGAGCTTATATGTAATTGCTCTGAGCTGCCTGAAGATGTGAGCCAAAGCAAACACTCAGAATTTTGTCTACTTTTGCTAAAGCTACGCTTTGAAAAGTGCATTGAGTCAACTTTCAGTTTGTATAAGAAGGAAAGGATATCCATGTATGTTAATGTCTCTTAGAAATGATATAGGAAAATCTGATTAGTTGCTATACCTTTGTCAGGAAATTGACTCGAGAAATTTCTGGTGGCTCAGTGGTAAAGAATCCACCTGCCAATGCAGGATATGCAGATTGATCCTGGGTTGGAAAGAGAAACATAAGTACCATTTATTTGATTACTTTATGTTTGAAATATGATGTCTCATTATGTTAGTAATTCATGTTAGTACATAATAATAAGTGTAATGCGGGAGACCCGGGTTCGATCCCTGGGTCGGGAAGATCCCCTTTAGAAGGAAATGGCAACCCACTCTAGTACTCTTGCCTGGAGAATCCCATGGATGGAGGAGCCTGGTGGGCTGCAGTCTATGGGGTCACAAAAAGTTGGAGACGACTGAGCAACCTCACTTTCACCTTTACTTTCAATACATATTTATACAAGTGTATCTTTAATGAACAAGCTGAGCATTTTAATTTTTCAGTTGTTGGTGAAATAAAGAGATGTTTGCTGATATTCTTAGTATGTGGTCACTTAGTAGTTGGCTTTTAGTTTCATACCTGTTGTGAGTTTTAGTAAATTGGTTTTAAGGAACAGTACATTGCTGGACCAGTGTTTTAATGTGCTTGAATTACAGTTACTTTTACTTTCCCCAAATATCTATCTTGGGGAGTTTAAACTCTCTTTGTAGTTACCTCAGCAGTAATCAGTCCATCTCTTCAAGTAGTTTTAATGAGGGACTTGACTTTTTGGCGTTTGGAAACCAGGTGTATTCAGATATTGGTGAGAATATCTCTTTGGGGGCCCTGATCACTCGTGGCTGGAGCATCCACTGGTGATCATGGCTTGAATCGGATATCTTACTCCTGGTTGCAGATCAATGACACTCTGTCATGCACTCAGCAGCTTAGCAGCTGACATTGTTCTGTAACGAAAACCTTTCTGCTAGAGACTAGGTTGCTGATAGGTAAGGAAGGAGAAAGGCAGATGAAAGTGTTTTGAGAGTTCTGCCTACTCTCTATTCTGGCAGCTGTTCATATCACTTGAATTATGGTTGGCTAATTTTTCAAGTATGTGTGTATCAGAATGTTTTATTCTAGTTTGGAGTCTCTTAGAGTTTGTCGGCCTGTTCTAAAGGTTAAATGACTTCTTTGTCATTCTCCTTTCCTGTTTACCCAGCAGTAATTAAGTGAATCATCCAGGTTTCGGGTTTTCTTCACTGCCCCACATGCTCCTCACCCTTTCCCCAGTCTTTTCAGCCCTGAGAGGAGTAATAAGAGAATGGTGCAGGAAAAAGTAAGAAGAGGTCCATGTACCATTGATACTAATAATGTATGGAAAACAGCAAGAAAACTAACAAGTTTTCATTTTTTCTCTAAGTTGCAGAGTGGATTTGATATCAATGAATAATACTTTGAGCCCTTAATTGCATTGTCTCCTGATGCTCTCTGGGTTCTTGTGGCAGAGACTCACTCTGTTTCCAGACCCTTGGCAGTACATTGCAGCATCTTTGAAAGCTGGGTGACGGTCCTAACTTAATCTTCTAGATGCTTGAGGCATTGTTTTATACTTTGTTCCTGGGATATGATCGAGCAGTCATTGCACAAATGGTCTAATGCCATTTATGTGGTTTATATTTTGGCCTCTCACCGCATTTCCTAAACTTCAATGTTGAGATTAAGCTCTTAAAATGCTCTTTATATTAATTGTTAGTAGTACAATCCTAATGGTAATATTCTTATACTTGAACTCTATGTGAATTGGATATTCCCATTAAGTATTAAAACCTCCTTTTGTGGAAATTCAGAGATTAGAATTTTTTTTTCTGTAGGTGTTCAAATAATTTTGAAAAACATTTCTGAGTGTTAGTGTTTTTTTTTTTTTTTTAAGTTGAGGCAAAGTGCAAGTTAGGAAAAGCGTATCTATCTAGTGATAGTAAGTTGGAGAATTGACTTATCGCCTTTAAATTCTCTAATTATATAATGAATGAAATATATATTATTAAATAATAAAAGAAGCACAAAATCTTGACCACAGTTGCTAATTATCACTAACAGAGCCTTTGGGGTAAGTTCATGTAAAATTCAACTTCCTTGAGTTAAAATGTAGAACCCGAAAACCAGATGTCATACTGATTTAGTTTACAAGTCAGTAAAAGAAAATAATGTAGGATGTGTATGTGCGTGTAAGAGAAAGAGAAATGCAATCACTAAACTACAACTTTGTGCTTTAGGAAGAGATTGACTTGTAGTAACTGTTTCTTATGTTACAAGTGCATGTCTGTTTGACAACAGTGTTGGCTACAAGCTCTTCAGTGAGCTCACCCACCACCCCCTGTGGCCCCAGATGGGTGGAACTGTGGTTGACCAAACCCTGATGTGTTTTTATAGCTCTCAGGGTAGTGTGGGGTCTAAACATTTTTATTCCATCAACTGTTTCCACAAACTTGTTCAGTTGTGTCTGACTCTTTGTCACCACATGGCCTGTGGTCCATGGAATTCTCCAGGCCAGAATACTGGAGTGGGTAGCCGTTCCCTTCTCCAGGGGATCTTCCCAACCCAGGGATCGAACCCAGGTCTCTCACATTGCAGGCGGATTCTTTACCAGCTGAGCCACAAGGGAAGCCATAACTAAAGAGCCTCTTGTTGAAAGTGAAAGAGTGCCGGGAGCCAGCACGAGGAGTCCCGCCTGTGGCAAAGGTCATGAGGTTAAGGGGACCGACAGGCAAAGGCGAGTCCGGCCTTAAGGGAGCCTCGCTGGATTTTCTCGAGCATCTACCACCAAAACCAGAGTCTGCCTGCCGTACAGCATTATGCTTTCACCAACTCCTGTGACTTTAACAGGGGGCTGTCCCCCCACCGCCTTTTTCTGGAAAAAGTTAATTTAGAGCTTTTAGATAATAGGACTCCTGGGCATAATAAGAGTGTTTCAATCCAAAACCCCCTCTGATGGCTTTCTAGCCTGCCTACAGGACTCTTACAGCTGCGCATGTGATTGTTTGACAGTGAGAGGCACCGGAAGCTCAAAACATCTAAGAATGTAGGGGCTTCCGAGGAGTCAAAATCATTAGAATAGGGCTGATTAAGGGTTTCATTTGTTGAGCCAGTACTTGCTGCCAAATTTTCATATCTTTTATTTGTTGATATAGTTGGTATATAGGAAAAAAAAAACAAGTAGCAACATAGATCTTTGAGTTAAGTACCTTCTTTGTTATAACCCACTGCACCATTGTTCTATAGGGATGTAACTTTAGTGCTTTGAGGGTGATGCAGATTAAAGAAAAACACTTCAGGGGAAATGAGATTAACATTCATTAAGAAAGAGAGCCATAAAGTGTTAACAGGCCTCTTGGCCAGAAGATAATGTAAATCACCTGAGACCTTTTGTATACAAAAAGATATACAGAAAGGGTCAGGACTGCTGCCCCCACATTACTCTGTATGTTCCATTATGTAAAACTTAGGGTATATAAACACCTTTTAAAAATAAAGTTATGGGGTTTTTGCACAAGCTTGGCCTCCCCCATGGAGAAGGCAATGGCACCCTACTCCAGCACTCTTGCCTGGAAAATCCCATAGATGGAGGAGCCTGGTGGGCCGCAGTCCATGGGGTCGCTAAGAGTCGGACACGACTGAGTGACTTCTTTCACTTTTCACTTTCATGCACTGGAGAAGGAAATGGCAACCCACTCCAGTGTTCTTGCGTGGAGAATCCCAGGGACGGGGGAGCCTTATGGGCTGCCGTCTATGGAGTCGCACAGAGTCGGGCATGACTGAAGCAACTTAGCAGCAGCAGCAGGCTTCCCCCGTGTCGACTCTCTCTCTCTCTCTTTCTCCCTCTCCCTCCCTCTCCTTTTCAGGCTGATCCCTTGGAACGGAGGGGGAGGCTCTCCGTGTCTACTTATTTGCCCAGGCTTCTAAGACCCACGCGAGAGGGAGCCCAAGGAAGGGCACCCTCTGCTATTCAAGAGGGCACCTGTGGCCTAACGTAGATGGTGCAAGTTTCTTGTCTTGAGACTTTATTAGCTTTCTGTGTAAACCAAGGAATATCAGCCTCCTTTCTCCACTAATTTTCTTACTACACTCCTTTCTCCACTAATTTTCTTAATACACTATTCTTTCCTAATCTCTCTTTATATTTCTAAATAAATAAGTTTTTCCTCGCCGACTCCGTCCCCGCTTCGAATTCCCTGGATCCACCAGGACTGGACCCTGACAAAAGAGAAGAGTGTAAAAGTTAGCTTAAAACTCAACATTCAGAAAACTAAGATCATGGCATCTGGTCCCATCACTTCATAGCAAATAGATGGGGAAACACTGGAAACAGTAAGAGACTTTATTTGGGAGGCTCCAAAATCACTGCAGATGGTGACTGCAGCCATGAAATTAAAAGATACTTGCTCCTTGGAAGAAAAGCTATGACCAACCTAGACAGCATATTAAAAAGCAGAGACATTACTTTGCCAACAAAGGTCTGTCTAGTCAAAGCTATGGTTTTTCCAGTAGTCATGGATGGATATGAGAGTCAGACTATAAAGAAAGCTGAGGGCTGAAGAATTGATGCCTTTGAACTGTGGTGTTGGAGAAGACTCTTGAGAGTCTCTTGGACTGCAGGGAGATCCAGCCAGTCTATCCTAAAGGAAATCTGCCAGTCCTAAATATTCATTGGAAGGACTGATGCTGAAGCTGAAACTCTAGTACTTTGGCCACCTGATGAAAAGAACTGATTCATTGGAAAAGATCCTGATGATGGGAAAGATTGAGGGCAGGAGGAGAAGGGGATGACAGGATGAGATGGTTAGATGGCATCACCGACTCAATGGACATGAGTTTGAGTAAGCCCTGGGAGTTGGTGATGGACAGAGTAGGCCTGGCGTGCTGCAGTCCATGGGGTCACAAAGAGTCAGACACAACTGAGCAACTGAACAGAACTGATTTCAACAAAATAATGAATCTGCCTGTTTGCCTCTCCTCACATTTGTGTTTGTTTCTAGAAGATTACTGTGGAGAAAAACTTATGAGACAAAATAACATTGTTATAGTTTAGCAGAAATTATGCTTTAGCCAGAGCTGCAATAACGGTATCCTCCTGTAGGCACGAACCTTCCCTGGGGTAGACCAGATAGACACACAGGAGGCAGTTGCTGGTAGCTGACTGTCTTCTCTTTTTGTCTGTTTCTCTTCCACCTCCACTTCTTACTGTTTTTTCTGCCCAGGTCTTAGCTTTCCTATTAACTATTTGATAGCTTAACTGTGATTATATTAGATACCCCAGACTAATAACCCTTCACTCAATTCTCCCTCCTCCCCCATCCCCTCAGCAAACAAATGCTGCATTGCTAGCAGGAATAACTTTTCAATAATTAAGTTCTTGGTTCACTCTTTCAAGAGAAAATATTGGAAATAATTATTTATCAGGTAATTTTGGAATGCTTCTTTGAGTGATCAGCTTATTGTCACGATTTTGTCTTAATTATAGGTGAAGTAAAAATGAACTATTTGGGCAAACCATACGTAGCTATGGTTACAACATACCAAATGGCAGTTCTTCTTGCCTTCAACAACAGTGAAACCGTCAGCTATAAAGAGCTTCAAGACAGCACTCAGATGAATGAAAAAGAACTGACAAAAACAATCAAATCATTACTCGATGTGAAAATGATTAACCATGATTCAGAAAAGGTATGGGGTAATACTTTAAGAAATTTAAGTATTATAAACATTAAAGCTTCATGGTACCTTTGCAGTTTTAAAAGTAAGGTTATATTCGTTAATGCCCTTTGTACTTTGCAGCGCTCTTTCAGTGTTGCAGAGAAGGCTCCATCAGTTGGTACTCATGTGCCCTTTGTAGGTCAGTTTTATTTGAAAATTATTTAAGAGGTAACATCAGAAGGATTCTGATTAATTGAGGTTTTAAAACTAGTCTGTCATAAATTTTTCTGGGCTCTTCTGTGTGTTTAGTTAATGTTTAATCACATGGTTCTATGATAGGAAATCACAGCTTATTGATGTCTATTCCATGCGAATTTACAACGTGTAACTCCCATCTTGGATGCTGTCACTCTCACATTTAATCTAGAGTCCTAAACTCTAGGATTCAGCTCAACCCCGTAAGTTTTAGTGTCTGTCACGGGACTAGCAAGCTGATAGTACATTCCTTTTTTCTTTATAACTTTTCCCCCCTAGTAACATGGTTTTGTTTTTATAGTATCTCATAGATATTTGAATAGTTAAAAAAGCAACAGATGTGGGTTCAATCTTCTGTTTCAGATTATTGTGCCTGTAAGAAAAACTTTTGCAAATGATGTTGTGTTTTTATTTTACTTCATGGCCTACACCAGTTCCTCTTGCTAAAGATGACTTTTGTGGCCTCTGAATGGCAGGCATGCTGTAATTCAAATCAAGCTTTTCTTAATTTTGAGAAATGATTAATTTTTCTGATTCTAGAAACTTAGCAGAATATTGAATTCTTAATATTAAAGTTTTAATTAATTATGAGTAAAAGCTTTTAAGCTTAAAGTTTAAGTTTAAATTTTTAAGCTTTATTAAAATGCTTAAAAAGGTAACTATTTTTCTAATTACATATTTTTGCTGCTCAGTAATGTATAGAATAAATACTGATATGTTGTGTGCACATTAAATGTGAAATACAAAGCTGTCATTTCTTTAATAGACTTTTTATGGTTATTACTGAGGAAGTGCCATCTGCCAAGTGCTGCATGGTCCTGCTGGTGGAGAAATTCCAGTGCATGACAAAAGTGGCTTTCTTAAGCTCAATAGAGCTTAAGAGCTAAGGATTGGCTTAACAACTTCCACTTGAGAAAAGACCACTGGCTTCTGGCAGAGTGGATAAAATGTGCATTAAGGGGTAATGTCAGAGTTGCACTAGGTGGTAGGGAAGTGAGCTTGTGTGCCATTGAAACCAGCTGGCTTCTATCGTTAGGTTATTTTTAATTGGTATTTTGTTATTGTAATAGCATTCAAAAAAATTTGGTTATTCAGTTTTTCAAAATGTAATGGAAAAATTATGAGCCTTGGTATTTAATAAAAATTCAAATGTTAAAATTCTGCTAAACAGTTGGGCCAGAAAAAGTTTTGCTGAATCTAAGCTGATTAAAATTCTATTAAGTGTAAAATTAGGAAAGAATTGTTTTCTCCTTCGTGGTTTGACAAAAGACAGTTATTTTCTCTTAAATAATATTTATAATGTAAGAGATTATGAGAGTTCAGTGTTTTTTGCTTGGTCATTATTTAACTTCATGGTGTGTTATTTGTAGCAATTGTTATTTGATGATTTTATTTTTATAAATGTAAATGAATTATTTTTAATTATAGGAAGACATCGATGCAGAATCTTCATTTTCATTAAATATGAACTTTAGCAGTAAAAGAACAAAATTTAAAATTACTACATCAATGCAGAAAGACACACCACAGGTAAGTGGTTTCTGATGTCATTTCTTTTGGAAATATTAAAGCATTGGACTTTACAAGCAGTAACATTGAGACCAATGCAGAATTTTGCACATCAAAATTATGATACATCTTCTCTGGTTTATTCTTTCCATTGACTGGCCTCACAAACAGTATATTAGATTTTAAAAAGAGTAATATAATCTTAGGGAAAAGGTGTTATAGTTTAGTCACATTTGCCCTTTTGTTTTTTCTCCCAGTTTTATTGAGATATAATTGCCATACATCACAGTATAAGTTTAAGCTGTACAGCATAATGACTTGATTTACATACTGTGAGATGATGATCACAGTTGCTTTAGTGAATATTGATTATCTCATATAGAGACAAAATTAAAGAAGTAGGAAAAAAACTTCCTTGTGATGAGAACTCAGGATTTACTCTCTTAACCCCTTTTGTATATAACACACAGCAGCATTAATTATATTTATCATGTTGTACATTACATCTCTAATACTCATTTTATAATTGGGAGTCTATACCTTCTAACCATATTCTGTCATAGGAACCTGGAATATCAGGTCCATGAATCAAGGCAAATTGGAAGTGGTCAAACAGGAGATGGCAAGAGTGAACGTCGACATTCTAGGAATCAGCGAACTAAAATGGACTGGAATGGGTGAATTTAACTCAGATGACCATTATATCTACTACTGCGGGCAGGAATCCCTCAGAAGAAACGGAGTAGGCATCATGGTCAACAAAAGAGTCCGAAAAGCAGTACTTGGATGCAATCTCAAAAACGACAGAATGATCTCTGTTCGTTTCCAAGGCAAACCATTCAGTATCACAGTTATCCAAGTCTATGCCCCAACCAGTAACGCTGAAGAAGCTGAAGTTGAACGGTTCTATGAAGACCTACAAGACCTTTTAGAACTAACACGCGAAAAAGATGTCCTTTTCATTATAGGGGACTGGAATGCAAAAGTAGGAAGTCAAGAAACACCTGGAGTAACAGGCAAATTTGGCCTTGGAATACAGAATGAAGCAGGGCAAAGGCTAATAGAGTTTTGCCAAGAAAATGCACTGGTCATAGCAAACACCCTCTTCCAACAACACAAGAGAAGACTATACATGGACATCACCAGATGGTCAACACCAAAATCAGATTGATTATATTCTTTGCAGCCAAAGATGGAGAAGCTCTATACAGTCAACAAAAACAAGACCGGGAGCTGACTGTGGCTCAGATCATGAACTCCTTATTGCCAAATTCAGACTTAAATTGAAGAAAGTAGGGAAAACCACTAGACCATTCAGGTATGACCTAAATCAAATCCCTTATGATTATACAGTGGAAGTGAGAAATAGATTTAAGGGACTAGATCTGATAGACAGAGTGCCTGATGAACTATGGATGGAGGTTTGTGACATTGTACAGGAGACAGGGATCAAGACCATCTCCATGGAAAAAAAATGCCAAAAAGCAAAATGGCTGTCTGAGGAGGCCTTACAAATAGCTGTGAAAAGAAGAGAAGTGAAAAGAAGAGAAGTGAAAAGCAAAGGAGAAAAGGAAAGATACAAGCATCTGAATGCAGAGTTCCAAAGAATAGCAAGGAGAGATAAGAAAGCCTTCTTCAGTGATCAATGCAAAGAAATAGAGGAAAACAACAGAATGGGAAAGACTAGAGATCTCTTCAAGAAAATTAGAGACACCAAGGGAACATTTCATGCAAAGATGGGCTCGATAAAGGACAGAAATGGTATGGACCTAACAGAAGCAGAAGATATTAAGAGGTGGCAAGAATACATAGAACTATACAAAAAGGATCTTCATGACCAAGATAATCACAATGGTGTGATAACTCACCTAGAGCCAGACATCCTGGAATGTGAAGTTAAATGGGCCTTAGAAAGCATCACTACGAACAAAGCTAGTAGAGGTGAGGGAATTCCAGTTGAGCTATTTCAAATCCTGAAAGATGATGCTGTGAGAGTGCTGCGCTCAATATGCCAGCAAATTTGGAAAACTCAGCAGTGGCCACAGGACTGGGAAAGGTCAGTTTTCATTCCAATGCCAAAGAATGCTCAAACTACCAGACAATTGCACTCATCTCACATGCTAGTAAAGTAATGCTCAAAATTCTCCAAGCCAGCTTCAGCAATATGTGAACCATGAACTTCCAGATGTTCAAGCTGGTTTTAGAAAAGGCAGAGGAACCAGAGATCAAATTGCCAACATCCGCTGAATCAACAAAAAAGCAAGAGAGTTCCAGAAAAACATCTATTTCTGCTTTCTTGACTATGCCAAAGCCTTTGACTGTGTGGATCACAATAAACTGTGGAAAATACTGAAAGAGATGGGAATACCAGACCACCTGACCTGCCTCTTGAGAAACCTATATGCAGGTCAGGAAGCAGCAGTTAGAACTGGACGTGGAACAACAGACCAAATAGGAAAAGAAGTACGTCGAGGCTGTATATTGTCACCCTGCTTATTTAACTTCTATGCAGAGTACATCATGAGAAACGCTGGGCTGGAAGAAGCACAAGCTGGAATCAAGATTGCAGGGAGAAATATCAATAACCTCAGATATGCAGATGACCACCCTTATGGTAGAAAGTGAAGAGGAACTAAAAAGCCTCTTGATGAAAGTGAAAGAGGAGAGTGAACAAGTTGACTTAAAGCTCAACATTCAGAAAACGAAGATCATGGCATCTGGTCCCATCACTTCATGGGAAATAGATGGGGAAACAGTGGAAACAGTGTCAGACTTTATTTTGGGGGGCTCCAAAATCACCTTAGATGGTGATTGCAGCCATGAAATGAAAAGATGCTTACTCCTTGGAAAGGAAAGTTATGACCAACCTAGATAGCATATTCAAAAGCAGGGACATTACTTTGTCAACAAAGGTCCATCTAGTCAAGGCTATGGTTTTCCCAGTGGTCATGTATGGATGTGAGAGTTGGATTGTGAAGAAGGCTGAGGTGCCGAAGAATTGATGCTTTTGAACTGTGGTGTTGGAGAAGACTCTTGAGTCCCTTGGACTTCAAGGAGATCCAACCAGCCCATTCTGAAGGCGATCAGCCCTGGGATTTCTTTGGAAGGAATGATGCTAAAGCTGAAACTCCAGTACTTTGGCCACCTCATGTGAAGAATTGACTCATTGGAAAAGACTCTGATGCTGGGAGGGATTGGGGGCAGGAGGAGAAGGGGACAACAGAGGATGAGATGGCTAGATGGCATCACTGACTGGATGGACGTGAGTCTGAGTAAACTCCAGGAGTTGGTGATGGACAGGGAGGCCTGGCGTGCTGCGATTCATGGGGTCTCAAAGAGTTGGACACGAGTGAACGACTGAACTCAGCTGATGCCTTCTAACTGCCTTCATCCAATTTTCCTCCCCTCCCCTCCCAATCCCTGCCTCTGGTAACACCAAATGTGGTCTCTTTTTCTATGAGTGTGTTTGTTTTTGAAGTATAATTGATGCTATGTTAGTTCATGGTACAGGAACATAGTGATTTATTTCTGTACATTTCAAAATGATCATCATGAGAAGCGTAGTTACAATAAATCACCATATAAAGATACCACATAAATTTCCCTACACTGCACATTTCATACCCAAGACTCATTTATTTTGCTGCTGGAAGTTTATACCTCTTCATCTCCCTCACTGATTTTTCTCTTTCCCCATCCCCCTTCCAACCACTTGTTGATTCTTTGTATCTATAACTCTGTTTTGCTATGTTTGCTCTTTTTTTTTTTTAGATTTTACATATACATGAAACCATGGAGACATGTCTTTCTCTGACTTATTTCACTCAGCAGAATACTCTCTAGGTCCATCTGTGTTGTCACAAATGGCAAGATTTTATTGATTCTTTTTTTATGAGTAATATACCTTTGTGTGTGTGTGTGTGTGTGTGTGTGTGTGTGTGCGCGCGCATGCGCACCACATCTTTTTTATCCATTCTTCTATTGATGGGCACTTAGATTGCTTCCATATCTTTGCTGTTGTAAGTAATGCTGCAATGAACATAGTCTTACTTGCTTTCAAGTTTTGTTAAAATGTACAGATTTGTTTTGTATTCTTTTCAAAAATTTCTGCCTTGAAGAATAATGCAGTCTCTCATGTTTTTCATTCACAAAATAAGGGAAAGTTTTGCAACACATTTCTTTCAAAGAAAAACTGTTGAAAATACCTTCAGACTTCCCTGTGCAAATGAACTGCATGGAGATCATGTTAAAACTCAAACTGATGAGCTCATAGGTCTGGAGTAGAGTCCGACCTGGGATGAGCCAGTGTGCACCGTGAACATCCGCTGTTGACGTGGTGGTTCTTCTCGGGCAGCCTGTTCATATCACTGAGGATTTCCTTATTGCTTCCCATGTGCCACCCTGACCTTGGGCTTGAGGCAGGTTGTGAATTTATCAGATATGTCAGGCTCCTCTGGGAACTTAACTCCCCCCCAAGGTCAAATGTTAATCAGTTGCTATTCAGTTTGACCCCTAAAATGGTCAAGATCTCATGCCTGTAGGCAATGGTGATAACGTGTGCTTCTATCTGTTAGCTGCTGTGAAGTCCCTGTTAATGTGGCACTGCCTGCTTCTGTGCCTTCCTGCCACTGTCTTCCCTTGAGCTCCACGGAGAGAGGCCCTTCTGGCCCAGCCTTCCTGGCTTCTCTGCTTGAGTCAAATGGAGCCCTTCCCAGCTCTTGCCCTTGAAGCCTGATCCAGTATCCACTTGGAGCCAGTTGCTAAAGTCTGCAAGCTTTGTGGTATAAGTCTTTACTCACTCATAGGTCCGTGATCTTGAGACTTATTACTCTGTGTCACTTAAGTTCTACTTTCTTGACTATTCACACTGAGTACAATGTACAGTAGTGTTCATTTTTTAAAAAATAGCCTCCCCACTTTAACTTGAGAAATTATATATAACTCATAGATATTTTGGTGATGGTTATGTTATATTGGGCACATAGTCATATAGTTTGATTCTCAGTATTGATTGGAGATTTATTTAAACTCACAAATAAAAGGAGTTAAAAACAAGTGCATTGACTGAGGGTCTCCTTTGCTTTTTATGGGCTTCATAAAACAGGAAATGGAGCAGACGAGAAGTGCTGTAGACGAAGACCGGAAAATGTACCTCCAGGCTGCTATAGTTCGTATCATGAAAGCGAGAAAAGTACTGCGGCATAACGCCCTTATTCAAGAGGTAAAAGGGGAAAGCCCTGAAGACTTCTTGGCAGAGAGTATGAGAATTAGGCATGTTTCTTTGTGAAGATGATACAGAAACCTGTGACTCCTGTATAGCATAAAGAAATGCTTTTTGTTTCTGAAAGAGAACAGTGCTCATAAATCCAGTATTAAATTCACTTTTAGATTTAGAGGTCTGAGCCTTGTGTCCAGTTATTGAAGGAGGTCGCCGGCATCCACCACTCACTCGTTCCTTGAATTCACACGTGTCTCCCGTTTGGTGGAGTACTGTGCTGGTCGCTGTGGGGTGCACACCAGCTCGGGACATGGCTTCTGCCCTTTGGGAGTTCAGTGTCATAAGGAAGAAATGCATTACTGAAGTAATGTGTCAGTAAATATAAAATTACACTAATGTGCAACAGAGAAAAGGGATATGGTTCAATGAGAGTGTCTTGACTCGGGGTGTTAGGGAAAGCTTTCTTGAGCAGGTGTTCCTTCAGCTAAGAGCCAGAAGTTGTTTAGGGATTAAATGGAAGCTCGAGGGCGTGTATGAATAGTTAATTAGTTTGCAATTTGATTTAGTATGTTATTAGGTTTGGCTGTATCTGTGCTCTTCACCATTTAAATTCCTTCACCTCAACGTTAAGACTATTCCCATAGATTGCATGAAAAGGTATTTTTGTGCATTGCAGCAGAGTTGAACGAAGTGCTCCTGGCGAGAAGAGCATTTTTACCATCCGCCTCTCTCCCACAGGTGATTAGCCAGTCAAGAGCTCGGTTTAACCCTAGTATCAGCATGATTAAGAAGTGTATTGAAGTCCTGATAGACAAACAGTACATCGAACGCAGCCAGGCGTCCGCGGATGAGTACAGCTACGTCGCGTGACGCGGCGCTCCTCCGGCGTCGGTGTGAGGAGGTCGTTGCCGTCAGCGTCCGGTGTGTGCCCGTGGGAGAAGGCAGGCCTGTGCCTCCATAATTTGGTCATTTGGCAGCCCCTGTTTCTCTGCTGTTTACAACATCACCAGTGCCACGTCATGAGCGTCAGAGAAGATGCCTAGAGATATTTCAAGCTCATGTCATTATGACATTTCTTAAAACTTTATTAAAAAAAGGATGAGTGAAGTATTGCTGAAATGTGGAAATCTGGCTGGGTACCATGCTTTTTCTCCCCTTCACGTTTGCAGTTGATGTTTTTTTTTTTTTTTTTTTTTTAATGTATCTTAAAGGACATAAGATTAAAAAAAAACCCTAAATATTGTAATATGACAGATAACCTAATAATTGTATCTACATTAAAATGACAAACATGATATTGCTGCTTGTCAAATAAAAAAATAAAGAAATAGAATGCCTTTTTTATGTGGATGGAGTATCACAATACAATGATCAGAAATGTCCGTGAGTCCTTGTGTTCCTGTTTAAATCCTACGTGAAAACGTCTCAGTTATTGTTTCTGAATGCCTTTAGCATAAAGAATGCGATGCGTTCAGCATAAGTGATGCCTTCTTTTTATGGATTAGAACTACAGTGGATGTGGGCCTTGTGAGGAGTGAGGCTGTGGTTCTGTCTCGAGTTTCTGGTGGTGTCCTGCTGCAGCACAGAACTGTGAGCGAGGGGATTGCGGTGACCTCGTGTCTGGCTTAGAAAGAGCCGCCATTCCCACCCAGGCTGTGTTACTTCTCTCCACAGTGCATCAGTTCTAATGAGGTCTGACGCCCCTCTGTTCCTTCCCTCCCGCCTTCCTCGGGGTCGTAGGTCATCCTGCGGTCCCAGTGTCTGCCTGTGCGTTCCCCTCGTACCCCTGCCTGCCTGTTACTCCCACCTCCTATCAGTTTAACACTAGATTCGCTCCTACGTCACAGATACTCTTAGCAATGCATAACCTAAATACTTTTTTTTTCTGTATAGTGCATTACACCAGGTGCCGCTTTTATTGACATGAAAGTTCATTATTTTGTTTATGTGTGTCAACAGCAGTATTAGAATACTCTGGTTTATTTCCGTATTTATTATCTACCCTTCCTCCACCACTACACACACTCTTTTTTTTAAAGCATATCCTTCGTGGATCATTTCATTTGCAATACTTCAGTCAGAAAAGGCCTGTAGAAAAACACAACCACAGTTACTTTACTACACTTAACAAATAATAATTACTTAATATCATCTCATATATGGCTTGTATTCCAGTTTCTCTTATTGTTGCCAAAGTGGCTTTTTCAGTTGTGGTGTTTGATGGTAGTATTTCTAACTCATGTCTCTTTAAATGTTTAAAAAAAAAAATCTGAGCTTTTAGTGACTCCTACTGTATTTCTCATTTTCCCTTTTATCCCCTAGAGAGGATATAATGGCAAATATACAATATTGTACAATATTGTACATCCACTAGATGTACATCACTGTACATCCACTTTGTTTTGATAACTTGATAAAGTTTTCCAAATTGATTCCTTTTTTCTTAAATACTTATAAGTCTTATCCTGCTATCTAATTGTCAAGAAAATATATTGAAAAGTGGAGAAAATACTTGAGCCGAGGTTGACAGAAATGACTGACAGGAGTTTTTGTCCCATCTTTTTTGCGTTTGACCTGAAAGGAGACATTGAAGGCACGGTTGTCATCCGCGAGGAGGAGCCAGGTGCCCTTAACAAAGGCACCTTCCAGGAGGATGGATTTAGTGCGCCCTCCGTTGAGCAGCAAGGAGCTGGGGAAGAGCTGAGGCTGCGGGGTCGGGTGGGGTCAGGCAGGCGACGTCGTGGCACCAACCAAACCTTGGCACTCGTGCTTGGTGCCCAGAGCCATGGGCAGGAAGGGTCAGAACGACAGAAGGGCAAAACGAGGGGCGACAGGAAAGGCTGTCAGTGCTTTGCCTCAGAAAACAAAAAGAATGTGACGAACACTCTTGAGAAGTTGAAAAATCACACACGCGCGGGTGGTTAACGTGAGTCAGAGATCTGGCTTACGGCCACGCAATGGATAGCTCATGTGCACTTTGTCTTCTCCGCTCGAACCCAGATGTTTTCATTGCTGCTGTAGGTGCAGGTTTATTCTAGAGTTTGGTCCAGTATTGTATGACAGTCGCTCTAATCCAAACAATGGGATAGACATTCTGGAGTTTGTGTTTTACCTTATAAACTTATGGTTTTAATAGGATTTTATAACCTGTAATTGCCACAATGCTATAACATTTCCGTTAATTTTTTTTTTATCTTTATTGAATGCAGACTGTGGCTGCTGCTTCTATATGTTATTGGTTTGCAATCTTCAGGTAATCCTGAAAAATAAGCAGCATTCCTTTCTTTTCATAGATGAGGAAACTATAGAGTGCTTTCCAGGAGTCGTTGCCAGAAACTGCATAACCTGAACTTAAAACGAAGGCAAAACTGTGGACCTAATATAGTGTATCCTGTGAATCAGATAGAAATAACTCCATTTTATATGTGAAGAACGATCATTTTCCCTAACTTTTCATAATAAAAGTTTGTGTCCAGTTAATTTGTGAGTAATAAACACTTCCTTTTTTAGTTTCTTAAGATACTTATTTAAGCTGTAAAATACATGGTTAAGTGAGTTGGTTCAAAACCTCCTCCATCTACAGGTGGACAGAATCCTGAACAAAAGCAGTTTTAACAGTCAGGCAGAGGGACGGGGTTCTCTGAGGCAGGCCATTGTGTATGATTATAACAAAAGCAATGGAAAACAAGTCAAAGAAACTGTTCCAACGTGAAGTCAGGTGTCAGATTTGGCTGTACATGGCAGAGAAAGGATATGGGCTTTTAAAACAGTAGTTGTAAGGGCAGCTGTATGTGGACCGTAGCTAAGTGGGTGGGAATGAATATGGAAAGGCTCACTGGCTGAGAGTTGATGTGTTCCTGGGGCATATCTAAGGCCGAATCAGTAAAATCCTCATGTGAGACAGAAGCCCCGTTGGTTGGAGTTCATTAAAGGCGGGCTTCACCGGTTGGCAGGAATGGTTTTCACATTTGGTGACTGTGCTGCCTGGGAAAATGTAAGGTTTACCCCCCTGGCCTCCCTCTAGGGCTCAGGCAAGCTCCGCCCCCCTGCTCCTTTGTCGCCAAACAGCCATGCCTTGGGGCCAGGTATTATATGGGTACCATGACTCTGACCATCAGCAGCCAAAGTATGATCTGTGCCCAAGTGGGGCATTTAGACTTGTGTTGGTCAGACGTGAACACAGCATTCCAAGTGCTGATGAAGGGGCCTCCTGGGCTCTTGCAGGAGGTTGGGTAGGAGAAGTTAAAGGCAGAAAATGAAGGTGGGAGAGCGCAGGGTAGGCAGCAGCGGCCAGAACACTTGCTGAGCCTGAGGGGCTGGTGTTTACAGTTTGCTTGGGCAAGTTGTAGTTGTATCAGAAAGAAATGGGTGACGATGTCTTTGAAAACATAGGTGGTGAGTGCACGAATATTTCCTTTGCTGATGCTGTATAGTGTGCATGTCTATGTTATTTCTTTGGTGTTTATGAACTGTTTCAGAGTATTTGCGATTTCAGTGGAAATGGAGACACTGTGTGTGTGTAGAACGGACTCTGGAGGGAGGGCGGGAGACGTCCACACAGGAAGCAGGAGGCCTAGGTGGTAGTGGGCAGTTAGGAGAGGGCCCGTGGCGCCCTCCAGTGGGGGCAGTGGGTAAAGCGACACCACTTGCCAGTGAGGGCAGAGGTGAGTCAAAGAGGACCCGAGACTCTTGGCTGTCACAGAAAATACTATCCAGCGAGATGGGGCACCTGGACAGAGACAGAGGTGGAGAAGGAGCGGGGTGAGCCTGGCTCCAGATACCTGTGATGTGTGTGTGAGATGACCCAGTGGAGCTGGCAGTGGGTCCCAGGGGCCTGATGCTCCTGATGTAGGTGCTCTGATCCTGAACCTCAGAAGCCAATCATAGAGGCTTCTGAATCCATCCTCATTTCCCTGACTCTTCAGCCCTTGAATGAATGTCCCAGGTAACTGTGACTATGAGTAGTGGGTATTTACTACCACATGAGTACAGTACCTAACATCTTACATCAGAAAACTAAGAACCAGCAAGAATGAGAGTATTTGATCATTTGTACATGCCTTGAGAGTCCCTTGGACTGCAAGGAGATCCAACCAGTCCATCCTAAAGGAAATCAACCCTGAATATTTACTGGAAGGACTGATGCTGAAGCTGAGGCTCCAATACTTTGGCCACCTGATGTGAAGAGAGCCGACTCATAGGAAAAGACCCTGATGCTGGGAAAGATTGAAGGCAGGAGGAGAAGGGGACGACAGAGGATGAGATGGTCGGATGGCATCATCGACTCAGTGGACATGAGTCTGAGCAAACTCTGGGAGATAGTGACGGACAGGGAAGCCTGGTGTGCTGCAGTCCGTGGGGTTGCAAAGAGTCAGATATGACTGATCGACTGAACACATGTTCTACGGTCTGTCTTCCTAGAACCTCAGAGAGTGGTCCTTGTCACCCTACTTGGAGGCAAGGACATGTTTGTAGAAGTAGAGGAATTGAGCCGTAAGTCACTCCGTTATATGATTATTTCTTCTGTTCACAATCTTTGTTAGCGTTAAGCAGTAACCTTGACGGAGGAACATATCAGTGTTTTTCATTCTCCTGACAACATTAATGGTACCATTTTTCAGCAAAAGGAAGAAACATTTGAGAACTAGCTTGTGGAAAAGAACTCAAGGCAGGCAGGGTTTGTTCAGTTTTCGATTCTTTATTATTTTCTTTTCCTCCAGTGCTTCCTATTTATAGTTCCAGTAATTGAAGAATTGCAGCCTGTGTCAGAGGTTCACAGTCCAGGGGAGGGTGGGTAAAGTGAATGGGTTGCTAATTTTATCCCATGTGGTCAGTTCAGTATTTTCCTTGGAAGAACTTTGGGGTCATAGGAAAACGATGGAAACGTTCTGTGATTTTTGTAACCGCCCTATTGAGGTATCACTCGGTTTGTGGGATTGCCCACCTCAGCACTGTGCTGACAGCCTGACCTCAGAGTGGGTGGGCTTTATTAGTTGATCCTTCGGGGAAGAAAGGACACGCTTGAAAAGCAAAGATCTACTTTTAGCAGAAATAAGCTGGTTTAGCATCAACTGTACCTAATTTTGGCCACCTGATGTGAAGAACTGACTCGTTGGAAGAGACCCTGATGCTGGGAAAGATTGAAGGCAGGAGGAGAAGGGGACGACAGAGGATGAGATGGTTGGATGGCATCACTAACTCCATGGACATGAGTTTGAGCAAGCTCCAGGAGCTGGTGATGGACAGGGAAGCCTGGCATGCTGGGGTTCATGGGATTGCAAAGAGTCAGACACGACTGAGTGACTGAACTGAACTGTACCTAATGTGGTCCAAGGAGGTCACGCATGCAGCAGAAGTGCCCTGATAAAGAAAAAGTTGAATGCTGAATAGGAAATAAGAAAGGCTGTTTTAGCTGTTTATATACAGCTGAGGTGACTAAATTCAAATCTATGCTGTGCATGGAGGAAACTTTGGAGACACCTTGTTTAGACTGTACATTTTATAATACCCATCTCTCAATGTTGGCAGCCAAGAAAGATACCAGCCCTCCAGCCCCCCAGCCCCCTGGTGTAATGGTAACCTGGATGTGCAGTAGGGTAGGAAGGGCCAGGACAGCGGTGGGGTGGGGGGACGTGCAGTCCCTGATTGCACAGCGCTCCTCCACCTGGCTTGCCCCCCAACCCCCAGCACTGCCCCATGAAGCAGGATGAGAGGAAGAGGTGTCCACAGGCTAACCCACTGCCTCTGCCCTCTTCCCTGCTGGCATCTGCCCAGGTCCAATCGGAGAGAGCCTGTTTGCATTCCCAAGGGGGTGGCACCTCCAGGAGGCCAGCCTTGCTCTGGACAAGTCAGTCAGGCTCACTACTGACCCAGTCACATCCCAGTTGGCTCCGTCTGAAAGCTCTGACACCAATTCCTTGTAGCTGCCGATCCCAGAAGCAGCACTCAAGGACCAGGCCGCTAGCTAATGCATCTTTGTCCCTGTCAGATGGTCACTCCCTACAGGGGTGACTCTCAAGAGGCAAGAATGGGGCCAACCAGGAAGCTCAGGGAACTCGGCGGAGCACTGAGCTGGGGTTTCTGAATGTACACCGGAGGGATGCAAGGTGTGATGTGAACTCAGAGGACTGGGGTCAGTCCTCTGCCTGAAGGACTTGCTTCATTAACCGCTTTGTTTTGCAGTGGTGGGTGCGTATGTTCATTTTCATCGGACTCATCTGATGCTGTCTTTGGTTGCATACTGGTTGCTGTTGAATCGCTCAGTCGTGTCCGCCTCCTTTGTGACCTGGTGGATTGTAGCTCGCCAGGCTCCTCTGTCCATGGGATTCCCCAGGCAAGAATACTGGAGTGGGTTGCCATTTCCTTCTCCAGGGGATCTTCCCCACTTAGGGACTGAACCTGCATCTCCTGCATTGGCAGGCACATGCTTTGCCACTGAGCCACCAGCGACACCCACGTATTGTTCCTTACTGTGCTGTGTTGGATAGTGTCCCCCCAAACTGCATGTCCACCCAGAACCCCTGAATGCGACCTCGTTTGGAAATAGGGTCTTTGCAGTAGTAATCAAGCTAAGTTGAGGTCATGCCAGGTTAGTGTGAGCCCTGATACAATGATGGGGTCCTTACAGAAAGGTGATGCCTGGTTAGTGTGAGCCCTGATACAATGATGTGGGTCGTTACAAGGAAAGGGAAGTTTGGACACAGACACACAGCCACGTGAAGACAGGCAGAGATCGGAGCGATGCAGCCATGAGCATCAGAAACACCAGCAGAGACCTGGGAGGGGCACGACCTTACACATGGGCAGTAAAATTTCCAGAAAGATACAAGAGCCTGGCAGAGGAGAAGCAATAATAATAAATTCCTCTGTGCTAAAAAAGACTTGAGTGCTCAAAGCAAGTACATTTACCAAATCCCAGGCTGGATTAATAAAACAGCCACTTAAAGAATATCCTGATAAAAATTCCTGCATTGTAAGGAAAAAGAAAAATCTCTCATACTCTGGACTAAAAGGGAAAGAATCAGCTTGCACCGGATTTGTCTTCCAAAACATTGGAATAACAGTGGAATAACATTTACAACTGCTTAGAGGAAAGAAGCCAAGATTACTGTGCAACCATTAAGGTAAAAGGCGAATATTCTTTCTGCAAAGATTCAGAGAATGAATCGCACATCTACTTCCATTTGATGAAAACACTTGAGAACTCTAATCAGACTATAAATAAAGCAGAAAAGAAAAAGACCTCAAGGTTGGCGTGATGGGCAAGGAGCTTTGCAGAGTGCGTGCTGTGATGCATGTAAAGTGATACTGTGGTCAGGACTGTGTACCGTGCGTGCTAACTAAGGATCTTAGAATAGAAACAATTCTACGAGCAAAACCATAATAGTAGCCGGGAAATGAAAGCACTAAATTCCCTGGTGGAGCAGTGGCCCGCGTGTCCCATCTGGGCCTGGGAGCCTGCAGGGTAGCTGTGATGTCCTCAAGGTTTCTCACTGATGAAGGACTGGAGTTTTGTGGTGGAGAGACATCATATTGCTCTGCGTTTCTATTGTGACATATAGTGGTAGAGAAATAGGTGTCCATTGTACCAGGTATAGAGTGGTATCCACTAGTGAAATGGAAAATTATGGTAGAATTTTCATGTCTGGATAAGAAAAATTAGTCTAAGTGATGCCCGAGACTGGAATGGTGATGGACCCACTTCTGGCTGAAGTTGCCAGGTCAGAGCAGCAGAGGACACAGAGACCCGTGGTTTCCAGCTCCTCTTCCTTCCCTGTGCCTCCTGGAGAAACCAGGGCCTGAGTCCAACCCATTCCAGGCAAGTACAGGCTCTGGAGGCCCAGCTGCAGGGCTATGTTTTTGTTACCATTTGCAAAAAAGAAAATTAAGAAAATCCATTCTTTGTTTAGGGTTTGCCCTTTTGGTGGTGTGTGGGGGTGGTGGTGTGAATATTCTTTTTTTTTTTTTGTAATTTCAAGCATGCAGAAATGTTGGAAGCATAACACAAAGAACTCTGTGATACCCCCTCTCAGATGCGCCAATTATTTACAATTTGCTCAGTTTGGTTTATTATTTATCTATGGAAACATTCTTCTTCCTGAACTGATTGAGAATAAGGTGCTGATCCCGTACCCGTGTGCCCCTAAATAGCTGAGTTTGTTCTCTTGTATAACCACAGGGTGATCAGAAGCAGGAGACAGCGTTTATACGACATCCCTAATGGCAACCTCCATTCACGTTTCATGCTTTTCTCATCTGGAATGGAAGCCCAGATTAGGCAGTATTGTTTCTCCTCGGTCTGTTTCAATGTGGAAACACTTCTCAGTATTTCTTTGTCCTTTGTGAGCTGATGAAAGGCAGGAGGCAGTTCTACAGAATGTCCCTGAGAAGGAGAAGCACCCTGGCACCTAGGCGCTGGCAGCTGCCGCCGGTTGGGCACCAGTGGTGCTCTTGGGAGGCCAGCACCCACAGGAAGGGCTCGGTGTCCTCTTGCTGAGCCCTAGCCATCTCGCAGAACCCCAGGGCCACTCTGACCACGCTGGATCATGGTAAAGACAAAACCACCCTATAATCATGTCTGAAGCCAGACAAAACATGACCATTGCCAAAGCCACAGTGTACCAGATGCCCCTCTGTCTAGTGAGTGATGGCCTCCCTAGTCTGCCCTCCCCACAGATAGGACGGAAACCTCCAGGTTTCCTCTGTCCATGGGATTCTCCAGGCAAGAATACTGGAGTGGGTTGCCATCCCTCCTCCAGAGGATCTTCCCAGCCCAGGGATCAAACCTGCGTCTCTTACATTTCCTGCATTGGCAGGCAGGTTCTTTACCACTAGCGCCACCTGGAAAGCCTGTACCAAATCCCATCCTCCTAACATGTTAGGTCCTCCTAAGATGCTTTGCTGTGATGAAGAATAAGTCCAGCCCATCCAAACACAGGGATGCTCCTGGTCATCTTTTTTATGTTTTTTTAAAATTTATTTTTAATTGGAGGATAATTGCTTTATGATGTTGTGTTGGTTTCTGCTGTACAACAACGCAAGTCAGTCATGAGTATACATAAATCCCCTCCCTCTTGAACCTCTCTCCCACCCTCCCCCTCCCCACCCCTCTACCTTGTCACAGGGCAGCCGGTGCTTCTGGTCATCTGTGATTGATCCTCTCAAATGAGTCCCCCAAATAACTTTGGACAGCATTTTGAAATAAATAAATTCTCTGCGTGTGGACTTCTAAAAATCTGTTGTGTGATCCCGGGCTGACTTCTTACTGACGTCGCATTCACGTCTCATCATGTGCCTCCAGACATGCTGGGACAGGATGACCTGAAAAGGAAGCAATCCGTGGAGCAGGGATTCGCTCTGCCTGAGAGAGGAGGGCGGATAGGCACCCAGAGCGAGCTTGGGCACGTTCCTCAGGTCTCCTTTAAGACTCAGTCCTTGAAGAGCAGGTTGAACTCTTGCTCCCAAAGATAAGATCAGCTTTGCAGAGGAAATGTCAAAAATTGAAGAAATCAGAACAAAGCCGTTGTTAATCATACCTTCACCTCAGGTAGCTGTTTCAAATACCTCCTACGAGCCACGTACCATAGTCAGTACTAAGGCTATGAGAAAACAGTGGAGCAGTTCCTGCCCTCAAGCAACTCACAGTCTAACTGTGTTAAGTTGATAATTAAATATGCCCAGGGTATTGTGGAACGTGAAGGTGCATGTTCAAAGATGACTTCCTGGGGAAATGATGCTGCAGGGTAGGAACTAAGCCTCCAGATGGCCCACAGGACATAATAAAGACTGTTTTCAGTAAAGAATGAAAGATGGGGGACTTCCCTGGTGGTCCAGGGAGTAACACTCCATGCTCCAAGTGCAGGGGGCCCGGGGTTCAATCCCTGGGTGGCGAACTAGATGCCCCGTGCCGCAACAAGAGATCTCGCATGCCGAAACTAAGACCTGGCACAGCCAAATAAATAAATAGTATTTTAAAAAGAAAAGAATAGTGACTCCTCTCTACTACTAGGTCTGGGCTGAACTACTTAATACCCCAATTGCTTGACTAAAGCCAGGAAAAAGCCAGCCATTGTGTTTAAAAAACATAGTCTTCCTAAAAGCCTCAAAGAACCAGCCAGGGAAGAGTCACGAGGGACAAGGTCTGGAATGAGATAGGAATCAAGGGAATGAAGTTCCCAGGCAAAAGTAGTCCCGATACTGGACTTCATCCCCAGGCTCCTCCTCTCAGCAGGGCTGCTTGCGGTCACGCTCCAACTAGAGCGCACGCTCCATCAGGGCAGGTACCGGCTGCCTGCACCGCCCACGAGGCTGGGGCTCTGCCAGCCTGGGCCCTCGGAGGCGGGGCTCCATGACCACTGTCTGAGGCTGCACGGTCCCACCTCCGCCTCGACTGGCAACGTCACAGGGTCCTTCCTCCTTTCCGGGGTCCCATCTCTTTGCCTGTGAGTGGCTCTCCTCCAGAGCTCCATGGCCTCTCTGATCTTGGAACTGGGCCCTGGGCCCTGAGACCCAGAGTTGCTGTGAAGTGGACAGACAGCGGAGCAGCCTCCCTGCCCTCCTTCCTCCGCCACTTTCTCTGCAGAAGGCAGAAGGTGGGGGGCGGGGGGTGAATTGGCTCAACTATACTCTGCGCCAGGGTCTGCTTCCCACATTTCCCTCTGTATTTAACAAAAATTTTATTGATTGATTTTCGGCCTCGCCAAGCAGCCTGTGGGATCTTGGTTCCCTAATCAGGGATCGAATCCGTGCCCCCGCAGCGGAAGCACCAGGGAAGTCCCCCTCTCCAGTATTTTAACAATAATTTAAATCTAGAGTCAACCCCCTGAGGTGGTTATCATGAGACCGTCATATGGGAGAGTGAGCTGAGGTTTAGAACAGGTGAGCGAGGTCTCCGCCCTCCACGCACTCACTTGGCTGCCCTCGAGGGAATACCTGCCAGGACCAGCATCCGCCTCTCCCCAGTTTGAAGTTAGCTTCTGCTTCCTGAGGCTCAGGTCTTGAGCAGGTGATTGAGCCTCCCTGAAAGTTAGGGAACTGGGTGGGGCCCCACCTCCCTGCCAGCTGCTGTCAACAGGCCCTGGGGAGCCGAAGCTGAGGGCCATGCTGGCTCAGGGCAGGGCTCAGGGCTGCGACTTGGGGTGGGTGGCAGCCTCTGCCCTGTCCCCTCATCAAGTTTGAGAGGACCCGGACCAGTGGGGGCCTCGGAGACAGGCGAGCTGGCTGAGGGCCCTCAGCTACGCTGGGACCTCGGGGAGGATGGGAGTTCAAGGGTTATGAAACCCTCTGCACGGTCCCCAGTCACAGGATATGCGATGTAGGACTTTCCTAAGGGCGCTGGACACGCCAGAGTCCCCCTCCTCTGACCTGCAGGCCCTTTTCTACGACCTTTTCTAGTTCCAACTCAGGCCATGCCTAGCTCTTGAGTGTTGCCTGATGCCTCGGTTCAGAAGAGGCTGCACTCATCCCAAGGTCTCTCTCTTTCTCCTGCTTCTCCTCTCACGGCCTCTCAGCTGTCATCTCTTTACTGACTGTGGCTGTTGCCTCTTCACTGTCCCTTCCTTTTCATCTCTGAGCTGGTTCAGGTCAAAATCCTGCTCTTTCTTCAGAGCCGACTCCGCCTTAATAAGAACTATTCCTACCGTCAGGGTCTTCTCACAGGTTTGACCCTATTTGACCCTATTTACTGGTGGCTCAGAGGTTAAGGCATCTGCCTGCAATGCGGGAGACCTGGGTTTGATCCCTGGATCAGGAAGATCCCCTGGAGAAGGAAATGGCAACCCACTCCAGTATTCTTGCCTAGAGAATCCCATCGGCGGAGGAGCCTAGTGGGCTACAGTTCACGGGGTCCCAAAGAGTTGGACATGACTGAGCGGCTTCATTTCACTTTCACTTTCACCCCATGGGAGTTAGACCATAAAGAAAGCTGAGTGCTGAAGTATTGCTTTTGAACTGTGTTGGAGAAGACTCTTGAGAGTCCCTTGGACTGCAAAGAGATCAAACCAGTCAATCCTAAAAAAATCAATCCTCAGTATACATTGGAAGGACTGATGATGAAGCTGAAGCTCCAATACTTTGGCCACCTGATGCGAAGAGCTGACTCATTGGAAAAGACCCTGATGCTGGGACAGATTGAAGATAGAAGAAGGGGACGACAGAGAATGAGATGGTTGGATGGCATCACTGACTCGATAGACGTGAGTTTAAGCAAGCTTCGGGAGTTGGTGATGGACAGGGAAGGCTGGCATGTTGCAGTCCATGGGGTTGCAAAGAGTAGGACACAACTGAACAACTGAACTGACCCCACTGAGGGCTTCCCAAGTAGTGCTAGTCTGGAGGAGGGCATGGCGACCCACCCCAGTATTCTTGCCTGGAGAATTTCATGGACAGAGGAGCCTGGTGGATTACAGTCCTTAGGGTCACAAAGAGATAGACACAACTGAAGTGCTTTAGCACGCACATAACCTACTGAACCCTCATGCCTACCTGATTTTCCTTTTTTTGACAAACCTTCTTGGCTCTGAACTTGGTTTCCCCAGTGAGTGCTCATTTCAACTCAACAAACATTCCTTGACATTCCAGGAGAGTTTTAGCCTCTGCCTTCAAGAAACCTTTAAATTTGTAGTAAAAATTAGACACTTCCACAGGAGATCAAAATATGTGATGTGGTGAATATTTCAGCTGATGAAGAAGCAAAATGCTACTAGAGCCAAGAGGGAGAGACTAGTTCCAAATGAGTAGAGGGGAAAGGATAGGGCAGGTCTGGGAAGGCTTCTTGGAGGAGGTGGCACTGAGCTGGGCTTGAATGCTTCAGAAAGTCCAGAGGGTGGAAGAGGACATTGGACAGAGGGATGGTGTGCTTGGAGAGTCACTAGCTTTCCACTATGGCTCAAGTACAAGTTGAGAGAGAAAGAGGGAGATAGAGGAAAGGATATTATCAAAGGAAGGTTGAAGTGATGTCATTGATGGTCTCCAGGTCAAGTTCAGAAGCTTAAACTTTTATAGAAAAAGAGGAACCAGAGAAGAATTTGGAGTCAAGAAATGCCCAAGATTCAATCTGGAAGGCATTCTTTTCCCCAGTCACCAACTCTACATCCTCAACCACTTTAAGAACCGAGCAAGTCTCTCCATCCGTTAGGTCACCGCACCTCCGTTCAGCCGCCACTTTCTCTCGCCTGGATGGACACAGCACTGCCCTAACTAGCTCTCCAGTCTCCGGATGCCCCTCTGGCATGCCCACTCCTAACGTACTCCTCCCCCAGGGGCACACTGGATCGTTGTCAAAGTGCAGATGTGATCGTGTCCATTTTCTGGTCTTGTGACTTGCAGAAGCTTCACGTTATTCTCAGGATAAAGCCAACATTCCTTACATATTACACACCTGTCCTTTCCTGTCTCTTGCCATTCCTGCCACCTTACTAACCAGTTTCTAATTCTGCATTTCCTTTCTCCATGGGGATGCCCCCTCCACTCATCAACTGGCTTGACCCAAGGGGTTTCTGGGTCAAAGTTCGGCTCCGGTGCCCTTGCCCCCACAGGGACCTGGCCCTGCCTCCCACCTCCCCAGGCTTCCTGTTGTTTTAACAGTTATCACACAGTGTTGAAATGGGCTGTTGATTTATTATTTTCCCCTGCTCTCTGATTTATGATGGGATCTGCATTCCCACAGAGCAGGTGCTTGGGGCTCAAAAAAAAAAAAGTGTTCTCAAATGTGTGAATAAGTGTTCACTTCCTCCCGAGACTGACTGACCTCTCCTGCTCACACGCTCCATGCCTTCTGGACAAATTATTTGCTCCTGTTTCTTCATCTTTTCTTCTTTGCTTTGCCTCTCTGTCCACAGTGATGACTATGGTACTGTAGGAAGAGAACACACAAAGTCATTTCCAGATAACATCTCTGTGAAAATTCTGGAGTGAAAAGCCAAATGGTTAACAGAGGTGGCCTCTGGGCAGTGGGGCAGGGGATGATAGTGTATTGGTTCCATTTTCTCTAATTTCTTAAATTGACTATATTTTGTAATGGGAAAATACTCTTTTTTTCTTCTCTTTTTTTTTTTTTGTTGGAAAGACTGAAAAAGCTTAGTTTCAGGCAGAATAGTATGTATATCAAATGGTCATCTGTCTAGAAAAAGAAAATCAGAAAAAACATATATTTATAAAATCTCTCTTGAAGGACACATATATTGGCAATGTCAATCACTTCCTTGGAGGGGAGCTAGGAGGCCAGGGCCGAAGGAGGCAGGCTTTTCACCAAGTCCCTAAGTACATTCTGGAGCTTCCCAGATGGCTCAGTGGTAGGGAATCTGCCTGCTAATACAGGAAATGCAGGTTCGATCCCTGGGTTGGAAAGATCCCCTAGAGAAGGAAATGCCTTCAGGGCTTCCCTGATAGCTCAGTTGGTAAAGAATCTGCCTGCAATGCAGGAGACCCCAGTTTGATTACTGGGTCGGGAAGATCCGCTGGGGGAGGGAGAGGCTACCCACTCTGGTATTCTTGGGCTTCGCTTGTGGTTCAGCTGGTGAAGAATCTGCCTGCAATGCAAGAGACCTGGGTTCAATCCCTAGGTTGGGAAGATCCCCTGAAGAAGGGAAAGGCTACCCGTTCGGTATCCTGGCCTGGAGAATTCCATGGACTACAGTCCATGGGGTCGCAAAGGGTCGGACATGACTTAGTGACAGAAACAACAATAAGAAAGTACATTTTGGATTTTGAACCATGGGCAAAAGATAAATAAAGTGTGATTGCAAATAGCCGAGTTTGACTTTTGACCCTCAGATGACCGAGGGAACCTCCCTTTGCCCGTCTGTGAAATGGAGGAAACATATCCAGGGTCACAGGGTGATGGGGCAGCGGGCTCTGGGGCGCCACCTAGAGGCAGGCCGGGCCCTCTGCTCCCCTAGTGCTCTCTCCCTCTCACCCTTGCTTGTCCTCCAAATGAAGCTGTCAAGGCCGAACTGTGTCTGCCAACACATCTCCCCTGGAGTTGCCCGCCTTGGCTCCCTGCCTGTTGGAACACAGCTAATAGCGTGGAGCAAAAGCCACCCTTGGAGGCGCTGGGCATCTCGGAGCGGCCAGACAGCTCTTTGTGTTTTCTCAGGCTCTCAGCTTGCCAGCTGGTTCCACACATTAGAAATATTTTGGGTCAGCACTGCAGTTTTCAACCACACAGATTCGTTTTGTTTCATGACTACTTCCTTATAATAGCTCTGGGAAAAACTGCACTGGGCCCCGTCCCAAACCACGTCCCTGGCGTGGCCAGCTACATTCAAGATGGTGTCTTTGGGTAGAATCGTAAAAGAAGCCGAGATTTCCTGCAACTTACTAGGATTTGGTCTGGAAAAAAGGAGTGTTTGGGTTGAGTTTCTCAAGGGCTGTCATCACCACGACCTTCAAGCTGCTTGAGGCAGGAAGAGGAGCTTAATTTGCCATGTTCCTGCCTGTTTAGATATTCCTGCTTTTCTCTGCAGCCCCGTGGATTTCTTTCTCCTGTATGTGGATATTTATTGAGTGTTGATGAGAAGTACTTTCTTTGTTGACTGGGATAGAGCTGCCAGATTTGGCAGACAAAAACACAGGGCACTGGTTAAATCATCATTTCAGATAAACAACCTATTTTTTTTTAGTGTGTCCCATGCAATAATTGGGGCACATATACATTAAAGATTATTCATCACTTTAGTCTTAGGATGTCCCATGTAATATTTTTATACTTAAACTAAAAATTATTCATTGTTGATCTGAAATTCGGATTTAACCGAGTGTCCTGTATTCTCTCTGGCAACCTTGCCTATGAAGGGCACGGATGAATCCTCTGTAGCCCTCATGAGTGTAAAGGAATTCATCATATTCTTTTCTGAGCATATACACGGGAAAGGTGAGGGGCACGGGCTCAGGGCACTTGAGGTCGGAGGTAAGAGCAGACACCACCTTCTGGGATGGGATGAAGGGAACTCAGCCCCTGGGCACCTGGTGGGTGCTCCTCGTGAAGAGTGGACCTCGGACCCTCCCCGTGCAGCCCCAGCAGTGATGCTAACACTCAGAGCAATGCCCTCTCTGCACCACCCTGAGTCCAGCCTCACAAGGCCCCTCCTTCCCTGGCAATTTCCTCGGGTACCAGAAAAGGATCTTCAAGGGATACATTGGAGATTTTTATCGTCTGTCCACGTTTTGGCTAAGAAGGTGTTTGCTGTGACTGCTGGCTACATCTCTTTCCGTCTGGTTTCCCATGGTTTCCAGGACTGTCCTCTCTGCAAGGCCAATCAGAGCTCGGATTTTCGGGAATATTTCTCACCTGCTCGATTCTGCTCCCCTGAGAGCCTCTGCTGAGGAGATTTCCACAGATAGTGTCCCCGTTCATTTTTCTGTTTATAGAGCAGAGCAAGGTCCACGTCCTTGTTCTAAGGCAACACCGTAGCTAAAATCCACCCCTTAGTTTACCCCCAGTTTTGATTTTCCTGGTTGAGAACCATCACTTTCTTAATTTTTTTAATGTTGTTCAATTGCTAAGTCATGTCTGAATCTTTGTGGCCCTATGGACACCAGGCCTCTCTGTCCATGGGATTCTCCAGGCAAGAATACTGGAGTGGGTTGCCATGCCCTCTTCCAGGGGACCTTCCTGCCCCAAGGATCAAACCTGAGTCGCTTATGTCTCCCACATTGCCAGGTGGGGTTCTTTACCACTAGGGCCACCTGGGAAGCCAGTCAACTTTGATCCAGAGCCATTTATTACCTTGATAATTCTTAAGAAGCCATGCAATATTAAAATCAATCAATTAATCCATACAAATAAATATTTGAAGCCTAAGAGAAAATGAAAGAAATGAGGCTCGGCAAAACTGCATTATGCCACATCATTGACTTTTATAATATTTTGCGAATAGCTGTAAATCAATAAATGTGGAGAGTCTGTGGTGTTGCCTTGGCCACCATCATCTTGTTGAAATAGAACTCAGCTCTGGATTTCATCTCCTGTGTATTACTGCTGACCTTATGGCTTTTTTGGGTGTCTCATAAATCTGGGTACCTGAGAATGGCAAGCCCCTTCAGAACACAAACCTTGTTCTCATTGCAACTTTTAGCCTTTGTTCTTTGGGGCATCTTGAGCAAAATGCGTAAATATTCTTATCCTGGATCTTGTAAAATATTTGGAAAAAAGAGCAATAGATCTTTTTATTTTGCTTAGAAAAGTTAAACCGGAAAATAGTTAAGACATAAAACTCTCATGAGAAGGGAAACCTACTGCTTAACTCAACAGTATATATTTACATAATTAATATAAAATGGATCTTTAACATATAAATATATTTGGAGAATGAAAGAGGGAAAATAGAAGTAGGTAGTTGTGTGAAAACACTGGAGCTGAAGTTAATATGTACCAGAAGCTAAAACGCTTTCTGTGTTCCCGCTCAGAGTGGGGCTTAGGGTGGGGCTGCTGTTTTTCATTATAAACCCATAATCCTTGACTGTCAGGGTTCTTAGTTGAGATAACAATCTACTCTAGCTTTTTTCTTAAGAAGACAGGAGTGTAAGGACTAGCTGGAGCTCCAAGAATCTCAGGGAGATGTGAAGAGGCTGGGTTTGTATGGTGGGTCCCGTGCTGGGCTGCAGAGGTGGCCACTGCCTGGATACACACTGCCCTGCTGTCAGCCGCAGCCTCCTCACTACAACCTGGGCCACAAAACACAGGTCCCCCTTGCCAGGCTTCAGGTCAAAGGTGTGGGAGGTCAAGGGATGGGCAGAACCCACCTCCCACAGTCCAGAGCCATGCTGAGAAGCATCAAGGCTTAAACACTGCTGGGAAGGCAGGTTTTCATGATGTGGAACTGTTCAAATGGATTTTCTCTTTTGAAGCCAAGCGTACATGTTACTTTGATGAAAATAAAAGGAATAAAAAAAGAAGAGGGCTTTGTGAGCTGGAAGTAGAGCCAGCTCCTAGGCTCATCAAGTACTCTTAATAGGATGAGCTGGCATCTTCACGTGGTCCACGGAAAGTTATTTGAAGATGGGTTTTTAGCTCACTTCCTCCTGAAGGATGTGTGTAGCCCTCTTGCTGGCTGCATTCAAGAGCAACTGCATTCGAGTCTAGTCCTTATGTAGGAAAGAAAAGCCTTTGCAAAGCCAATGCCTTCTCTTCGGTTTTATCCCAGGCTCCTGACCCTCCTCCTTCCCCAGGCTCCTCAAGATTGACATTTGAGACCTGATTATCCTAAAGCAGTCATCTTAAACCACACTGTGTCAGGGCAGATGGCTGATTGAGGCATGACAGGACAGGTGTCTGTGAAGGAGGGAGCAAGTGGATCCACCAAGGTGTATATTTATAGCAGCTGGAGTTAAAAATACAAACAGCCTGGTCCCAAAGCCTGGGCCTATTGGGATGGTGTGGGGACCTCACTCTGTGATGAGTGAGGCCTGAGGTGCTGAGGTCTGACTGGGGTGGGGAGGAAGCCTCTTGCCACAGAAAGCTGGAAGAGATGGGCAACCTGGAGGTCAGACCACTGGAGGTAACCAGCCACCTACAGCCTGAGGTCTCTGCCCGTATCCTTGCCAGTTGGAGTTCAGATTGTGGAACATCAAGGGGAGTTGCAGGACATGTTTATGAAATCTGCAGCGCAGGGGAGGACTTTCCAAAGAGCTTCACGTATCATCATGGTGTTTACCCCTGAGCTTTACTGAGAGATGATGAACATATGACGTCATCTTAGTTTTAGGTGTACAGCATAAAGACTTGATATATAGATACGTATATGAGCAATGATCATGGTGATGTTTTGTGAACACCCATCACTACCCACACTCACTGTGTTTTTTTAAGTTTTTTTTAAATTGTGGGCTTTTTTTTCCTAATTTTATTTATTTTTTTTTACTTTACAATACTGTATTGGTTTTGCCATACATCAACATGAATCCGCCACGGGTGTACATAAGTTCCCACTCCTGAACCCTCCTTCCACCTCCCTCCCCATACCATACCTCTGGGTTATCCCACTGCACCAGCCCCAAGCATCCTGTGTCTTGCATCAAACTTAGACTGGCAATTTGTTTCTTATATGATATTATACATGTTTCAATGCCATTCTCCCAAATCATCCTGCCCTCTCCCTCTCCCACAGAGTCAAAAAATCTGTTCTGTACATCTGTGTCTCTTTTGCTGTCTCACATACAGGGTTATCGTTACCATCTTCCTAAATTCCATATATATGTGTTAGTGTACTGTATTGGTGTTTTTCTTTCTGGCTTACTTCCCTCTGTATAATCGGCTCCAGTTTCATCCACCTCATTAGAACTGATTCAAATGTATTCTTTTCGATGGCTGAGTAATACTCCATTGTGTATATGTACCACAGCTTTCTTATCCATTCATCTGCTGATGGACATCTAGGTTGCTTCCATGTCCTGGCTATTATAAACAGTGCTGGGATGAACCTTGGGGTACACGTGTCTCTTTCAATTCTGGTTTCCTCCGTGTGTATGCCCAGCAGTGGGATTGCTGTGTCATAAGGCAGTTCTATTTCCAGTTTTTTAAGGAATCTCCACATTGTTCTCCATAGTGGCTGTACTAGTTTGCATTCCCACCAACAGTGTAAGAGGGTTCCCTTTTCTCCACACCCTCTCCAGCATTTATTGCTTGTAGACTTTTGGATTGTAGCCATTCTGACTGGTGTGAAATGGTACCTCATTGTGGTCTTGATTTGCATTTCTCTGATAATGAGTGATGTTGAGCATCTTTTCATGTGTTTGTTAGCCATTTGTATGTCTTCTTTGGAGAAATGTCTAGTTCTTTGGCCCATTTTTTGATTAGGTCATTAATTTTTCTGGAATTGAGCTGCATAAGTTGCTTGTATATTTTTGAGATTAGTTGCTTGTCAGTTGCTTCACTTGCTATTATTTTCTCCCATTCTGAAGGCTGTCTTTTCACCTTGCTTATAGTTTCCTTTGTTGTGCAGAAGCTTTTCAGTTTAATTAGGTCCCATTTGTTTATTTTTGCTTTTATTTCCAATATTCTGGGAGGTGGATCATAGAGGATCCTGCTGTGATTTATGTCAGAGAGTGTTTTGCCTATGTTCTCCTCTAGGAGTTTTATAGTTTCCGGTCTTACGTTTAAATCTTTAATCTATTTTGAGTTTATTTTTGTGTATGGTGTTAGAAAGTGTTGTAGTTTCATTCTTTTACAAGCGGTTGACCAGTTTTCCCAGCACAATTGTGGGCCATTTTTAAAGTCTTTATTGACTTTTTTACAATACTGCTTCTGTTTTATGTTTTGAGTTTTTGGCTGCGAGGCACATGGGATCTTGTCTCCCCGACCAGGGATCGAACCTGCACCCCCTGCATTGGAAGGCAAAAGCTTAACCGCTGGTCTGCCATTGAAGTCCCCATTGTTACTCTTCATTCATCATAAGACTTATTGGCAAGTTTGTCACTGATGTACATTGTATCGTATCTATTGAAATGAACTTCCTGAGAGAGAGGGGACATTAGAGAAAACTGCTTTTGTGGTGAAGACACAGTTGCAAATCACAAAAACCACTTTCTGAAGGAAGGAAAAAGCTGCCAGGAAGACAGGAGGAGGGCCTTTGCCCACCCTAGGGGGACCCGCTGCAGAGCAAGTCCCCATGCGGGATGCGGATGCAGAGCAGACCTTGGGAGCCCCGTTGCAGGCCTGGACTCGCTGACGCATACGATGCCAGCTCCGAGGTACTGCCCACCAGGGTTAGTCATCCAGGGAATGAAGCCAGGGAGCCCCTGATATGCTGCCCTGGGGAGAGGACAGGGCCAAAGAGAGGAAAACACAAGGGAGGAGGAGGCCTGATCAAGGAGCGCCTGGAGGGGACCCGCACGTGAACTCTAAAAAGAGGTGTGTTTTTCAAGAGAGAGAGCTGGGAGACCTGGGAGTGGGCAGACATGAGCCTCGTTCCCTGCATCTCGCACATACCGTGGCTGGGCTGTGGGGTCAGGCTTTGCCCTGGGGAGCTGGGCAACCACAGTTCTGAGCATTTAGAAAAATAATCATTGTGCCTGTGGTGCCTCTGAGTGCGCAGAGGAAAGGAGTCAGCAGGGTCCTCCTTGGGAAGCTGCCCAGAGACCCTGATGGAAGAGTACGTATCAAACGCCCTGCATCCTCTCCCTGTTTCTTCCTACTCACCCCTACCCTTCCAGACCCCAAAGCAAAAAACACAGGAGTGACAACAGTGGGCAGCTGACAGAGAGCTGTGGAAAAGAAGCAAACCCGATTTTCAAGTCTGCCTGGGCACCCAACCCTGTTTATATGACTTTCCAAGTGGTTAAAGTCAGTGAATGAATACCAGCGCCGGGTTTTAGGACACCCCCAGGTGTCTTTATTCCAAGGGCGATTGTGAAATTCTAAAACTAAAACGATTTTAAGTCCCTGCACTTTCAAATAAGCTCACACCTTGCTGTCTTTACAAGTGCACACTTTCAGAGGGAAGGAGATCGTGAAATCCAACAGCAGCCGGATTCTAGCAGGCCGGCCGCGGCAATCAAAACACCACTTGGTATTTGAGTAATGCTCTGCGGCTTTGAGAGCACTTTCCTGGGTTAGTGACTAAACCTATGAATTAAGACAAAAGATGACTGTTCTAGCCTCCAACGTTGCGCTTGAGGTAGATACGGAGCCGGCCCTTCCTCTGGCATGAAGTGACGTAGCTCATCTGTGGAGTTCCAGTTTCAACAGCTGGTGGAGGTGCTGTTTGAAAAGAAGCTGGTGGCCCAGACCTGGGCAGCAGTGACGTTGTCTGGGCCAGGCAGAAAGGGTGATCGATGCAGGGCTTCAGGTCGTGGCCAGAGAAGGGGAAGAGGAGACACTTCCAGGCTGGCTGTCCCACTGTGCTGCACTTGGCTGGGAATTCTGGGGAAGCACCCTGAGCAGCTGGCCAAGTTAGCAATGACCCTGTGAGCAGCAAGGCCCAGACTGAAATCTGGGACCATTTCTTCCAGAGCTCACACCCCTGCCAGCCTGGGGAGCTGCCCCTCAGTTGAATTCCTAGAACTGAGCTGTGTTTGAGAGACAAGGGTCTCCTTATGTGGGCCTGCCTGCATCCTAACAGGCTGATGTTTAATTTAAAGCAGCACCATGGAAATTGAAGAATGGAGAACAAACTTGGTTTTAAAGAAAATAAATATGGGAACTTTCCTGGCAGTCCAGTGGCTGAGATTTCACCTTCCAATCCAGAGGGTTTGGGTTTGATCCCTGGTCAGGGAGCTAAGATCCCACATGCCTCAGGGCTGAGAAACCAAAACATACAACAGAAGAAATGGGTAACAAATTCAATGAAGACTTTAAAAATGGTACACATTCAAAAAAAAATCTAAGAAGAAAAGAAATATGAGACAAACACATGTCTCATGGAAACACAGTCCGAAGAGGTTCAGGAGGCCTTCTGCTGAATCAAGAAATCATGCCCTGCTCAGGGCTGGCCCACCCATTCACTCCACCCAGAAGGGCTGACATGCTGTCTGCTTGTGGTTTTGACGTATTTTGGGCAGGACGGCTCAGGGTCCCTCATGGGAGAGGGACAACTCATTGAGAAAATGGCAAAAGGCAGAGAAATGGCTCAAAAGTCCAATGAGACCATTCAGAAAGTTAGTGGGGGTGTAATTAGTCAGATTTGGGTATCTGTCTCCAGAAATCTCATCCAACAGGTACACCTGGTGTTTAAAGAATGAACTAATGTTAAGAACATAAAAATGCACGTCATACCAACAGTTGATTTGTGCCGTGAATGACATTCACACACACGATGTACAACTGTACTGAATACAGTTTTTCAATCTATATGTGAGACAGTGTGGCAAATCAATAACTTTGGCAATCATATTAGCTGCAGATATCCAACACATAGATCCCCACACTCCTGGAATTTGGCACAGCTTATCTGTATTTTAGGGAGTCATAACTGAAGCTGCAAAAATATGTTCAGGTTCACTTTATCATCAAGGGACTGATGTATTATTTTATATTTCACTCTGAAAAAGTAAAATTAAAAAAAAACTTTAGGGTAGAAAAATACATTTCAGAAAAATCTTTACTTCATTTTTAAATTGCCCATATCTGGCTATATGCTATTTAACTTATTTTAGGATTTTTACCATGGATAGTTAGATCTAAGTGAAAAAAGAATTATACCGTTCCCCAGGGTATAATATACATGATAGAAAATGACTGTCCTTGTGTATTCACATCAACACAGACAATTAGGAAAGGGACAATCTGGGATCTAATTTATTTTCTGCAGTTGCCATAAAGAGCAAATGTCTATTTTCACTTGGGAAATGAGATACATGATAAAAACCAGATTAAAAGATGCAGATAGTTGACACTGTTTATACGTACTTTAAACCCTCAGAGAATGTTCTTAATATTTTATTTCCCATTCATTTACTAGGTTCTATGATTAGATTTGGGTGCAAGGAAGTTTCTGGAAATTTACCTCACAGAAAAACCACGTACCACATATTCTTAGTATACACCTTAAAGAGTCAGGCATGGCCTCCAGGTTTCAACTTTTCTACTTAAGTCCTGGCAGTTTGCTACACGTCAGTGATATTGGATCATGCTTTACATTCTGTTTTATGATGATTTAGGCAGATTCAGGGTTTAAGTGTCTTTTTAGGAGGATTTCATCCTTTATTACAATATATATAGACAATGCTGCATAAATAATTTCTAGCCTAAATGGATGGCAACTGCACATTTTTACTTGCTGAGGCCAAATCTTCAGAATCATTCTTTATTTTTAAAATATTTATTTATTTATGTATTTGGCTGTGCCAAGTCTTCATTTCAGCATGCAATCATCTAGTTCCCTGACCAGGAATCGAACCCAGGCCCCTGCATTTGAAGCGTGGGGTCCTAATCACGGGACAGCCAGGAAATTTCCTGAATTCACCTTCTTTGTGTACTAAGTCCGTTGCTAGATTGATCTACTGTTGGGTTGCCAAATGGATCTTAGTTCTGTTGTCCAGGTTAGCCAAGGCTTGCACAAACAGTACCAAGGAGAGGAGCTGGCTGCCAGAGGCAGAGCCAAGGCTTAGGTTAGAAGCGGAGTTAACATTTATGGCATGTTTATGTAATCTGGACACACGTAACTATAATTTGAAACACACATTGCTACCCTAAAAAAAACTATTTATTTATTATTATTGGCTGTGCTGGGTCTCTGCTGGTGCTCGAGGTCTTTCTCTAGTTGCGGTGAATGGGGGCTTCTCTCTAGCTGTGGTGTGTGAGCTTCTCATTGCAGTGGCTACTCTTGCTGCAGAACACAGGCTCTGTGCACGCAGGCTTCAGTAACTGTGATGCACGGGCTTGGTTGCCCCGAGGCACGTGAGATCTTAGTTCCTCGACTAGGGATCAAACCTTCTACATCTACATCGGAAGGAAAATTCTTTTTCTTTTTTTAAAAAAATTATTTATTTTTAATTGAAGAATAATTGCTTCACAATATTGAGTTGGTTTCAGCCACACATCAAAGTGAGTCAGCCACAGGTATACACTTGTCCCCTCCCTCCTGAACCTCCCTCCCACCTCCCACCCCATCCCACCCCTCTAGGTTGTGACAGAGCCCCGGTTTGAGTTCCCTGAATCATACAGCAAATTCCCACTGGCTATCTATTTTACAGAAGGCAGATTCTTAACCACTGGACCATCTGGGAAGCCCCCGCACTGTTCTTTTGATTTTAAAAGCTAAAAGTAAATATGCCCCAACAGTGGGAAAGACCCATTGCCTCTAGGAAGAGTCAACTGGGGATCAGAGCTCAAGAGGTCAGCGGGCAGGAGAGTTTCTTTGCACAGAATGCCCTTTTATACTGTTAATTTAATATGAGCACATGCTGTCATTAAAAATAAACCAAAAAACCAAAAACAATGGCCATGCCTGGTAAACAGTGGCCTCTACAGACAGAAGGATATTGGAATGTTCATTGGCTCTGGGAGCCATCCAAGCAGGGTCCAAAGTCAGTGAGAGTTACTTGGTGCACTTACCGTAGATGAGTTTTTTAGTATACAGTTTTATTTATTTACTTTGGCTGTGCTGGGTCTTCACTGTGTGTGGACTTTTCTCTAGTTGTGGCAAGTGGGGCCTGCTCTCTAGTCATGGTGCTCGGGTCCCTCATTTTGGCAGCTTTTCTCGTTGCAGAGCACGGGCTTCAGGGCCCACAGGCATCAGTATCTGTGGCTCCCGGGCTCCAGAGCGCAGGCATCGTGGCACACAGGCTGAGTCCTTCCTTGGCAAGTGGAATCTTCCCAGATCAGGGATCGAACCTGTGTCTCCTGCATCAGCAGGCGTATTCTTTACCCCGAGCCACCAGGAAAGCCCTGTAGATGAGACTTAAAGAACTCACCATTTCCTGGAGACAATGCCTCCTAGCTATTGTCTGGAGAGGGGCAAGGAGGCTCTCCAGATCCCAGTAGGAAGCAGGCAACCTAAAATGTACCTGACGCCAAACAAGCCATGAGTTGTGACATGTTCCAGCTGTAGCTGGCCAAGGGAGAGTGAATCACAGGTGAGAAAATGTGGTCACAAGGAGAAGTCGGGATAAAGGTTGGCTGGGCGACTCCAGGGATGTGTCAGAAGGCGGCCGCCCCAGCAGGCTGACATCGACCTTCAGTTGCAGCAGGACAGCCACGGCCAAAAGGACCTGATAAGGGGATCATTTAAGGATGTCGGGTCTCCTTTGATCTGTCTTTATATCCAGTAAGTAACTTTCCTGGCTTCCTTTGCATTTCCATGTGCGTTTTCTTTCTGGGGAGAGACAGGGATGATGACTGGGTAAAACACGTCCGGTCCCAATGCATCTCTCCGTTGGGAGTGAGTGTGTTAACACTTGGCAGTGCCATGAGCCAGTCCAGACTGAGTTTGGATTCAGGAGCCAGTGTCACATAGGGAACCCACACAGACTTGGAATGAGAGGAATCAGCTCCCGTTCTCAGCTTCTCTGCTCATTAATGTGGGATCTTGACCTTGTTAACCTAACCTCTGAGCTTCAGCTTCTCCTGTGGAAGATGAGGGTGAAAACCAAGAAAATACAGGCAAAACCCTTGAGATGATGTCATATGATAGACATTTGAGAGATGGTTCTCTCGCACTGTCCCATATATAAAGGACCATGTTGTTGTTGAGTCATTGTGTCTTACTCTTTGCCACCCCATGGACTGGAGCCTGCCAAGTTCCTCTATCCATAGTGTTTTCTAGGCAAGAATACTGGAGTGGGTTGCCATTTCCTTCTCCAGGGGATCTTCCCAACTTAGGGACTGAACCTGCTACTGCTAAGTCACTTCAGTCGTGTCCGACTCTGTGCGACCCCATAGACAGCAGCCCACCAGGCTCCCCCGTCCCTGGGACTCTCCAGGCGAGAACTGTGGAGTGGGTTGCCATTTCCTTCTCCAATGCATGAAAGTGAAAAGTGAAAGTGAAGTTGCTCAGTCGTGTCCGACTCTTAGCGACCCCATGGACTGCAGCCCACCAGGCTCCTCCGTCCATGGGATTTTCCAGGCAAGAGTGCTGGAGTGGGGTGCCATTGCCTTCTCCAAGGGACTGAACCTACATCTCCTGCATTGGCAGGCAGATTCTTTACCACGGAGCCACCAGGAAGACCACAAATGACCATGCGTATCTGGGTGCCTGCTAAGTCATTTCCATCATGTTCGATTCTCTGCCAGCCTATGGACTGTAGTCTGCCAGGCTCCCCTGTCCATGAAGATTCCCCAGGCACAAATACTGGAATGAGTTGCCATGCCTTCCTCCAGGGGATCTTCCCAACCCAGGGATTGAACCTGTATCTCTTATGTCTCCCGCATTGGCAGGCGGGTTCTTTGCCACAAATGCCATCTGGGAGCCCTATAAATGACCATAGTGAAGGTTAAATTAGTGGGGAGCTGTAGATCCCAGCCCTTAGGATTCATGAAGGTCAGCATCGTGCAGAAGCAAGCAGTAGAGAAACCAGGTGCAGGATGGGGTGAACCAGATGGAGCCTAAGAGGCAAAATTCAGTTTTGAACAAGCCCAAACATGGCAGTTGAGGGTAGGACAGCGTCTATGGTTCAATCGAGAAGAGATGGTTTAATCAGCAATCACGTAGTGAGAGGAGAAAAACTGCAGTTTTTCTTCATTATTCCTCCCTCTTCTCAACATGCAAATGTGATGTAGATGACGTTGCCCAGAAAGGGATCCCTCTCTGGCCCGCGTGCCCCTTCAGTTACTGCGTCCTCTCTCCTCCTGCTCCCTGCTCCCGGAAGGGCCCTCCCTTCCCTCCCACGTCCACAGCAGGGCTCCAGGTGAGGGCAGCCTCTTGCACCATCCTCCTGTGCTTTGACTTGTCTCTCCTGCCTGCTCCATTAGCCTTTGCTTTGTGAAGGCTGCCAATGACAGAGTCCCCAGTGACCTTCGTGGGGTTCCATCAACCCACGCATCTCAGTCTTCCTCTTCCTTGACCGGTTTGTGGCTCTTGCCACATGCCTCATGACATGACTGTTTCCAGTTGGCTTGGGGAACACCACGCTCCCTTGGTTTTCTCCTCTGTCCCTCGCTGCTGCTTTGGAGTCTCAAGTGCACCCCCAAATACTGCCCATTGGGGTGCTCAGGCATAGTCATTAGTCCCCTTCCTTCCATGGATCTCATTAGTCTCCCAGCCAGCAGCAGTGTGATGTCTTCCAAGTTCGTATCTTGGGCCCAGACCTGCCCCCTTATTTCCAAGTTCATGGGCAAAACCCTAGGTGAACAGGCATCTCAAGCCTCCAACTCTTCTCTTTTTTTGACTTTAGGAACAACAACTTGCTTTTGTCCGGGAAGGATGTTAAAAGAAAGAAAAAAAAAAAAAGACCTGACTTTAAAATCACCTTCATTTCACAAAACAAAGGATGCATTGACATTTTAAAAATAGAAAGGGCATAGTCTCAGAATCACGCCTCCAGGTTTTTCTCCTTCTCTCAAATCTTGCTGCTTCTCATTTTAGTAAATGATAATTTCATGCTTTCGGTTGCTGCTTTGGACTGAATTGTGTCCCCCAAATCCACATATTGAAGCCCTAAGCCGCCCGTGTGAGTGTACTGGAGAGAAAACCTTATGAGTTATATGAGGTCATAAAGGCAGCTCTGATCCCGTAGAATCAGTGTCCTTTTAAGAAGAGAAGGAGATACAGAGAGACCTGTCAACAAATTTGCCTTCAGACTACATTCAGACTTTACCCGCCACTGATCACTGACAGCGCTCAGGCTGCTAGGTGATCGCCAGAACCTCAGCACACCTTTCTATGCTGGATTCGTCACACCCACACCCCAGTCTGTTCTCTTATCAAAATAAACCAACAGAAACAAAACGAAACAGCCAGAGTAATGCTTTTATTTTATAACTTATGTATTTATGTTTTATTGATGTATAGTTGATTTAGGCTTCCCTGATCTGATGCTGGGAGGGATTGGGGGCAGGAGGAGAAGGGGACGACCGAGGATGAGATGGCTGGATGGCATCACGGACTCGATGGACGTGAGTCTGAGTGCACTCCAGGAGATGGTGATGGACAGGGAGGCCTGGCGTGCTGTGATTCATGGGGTCGCAGAGAGTCGGAGACGACTGAGCGACTGAACTGAACTGATGGCTCCGTAAAGAATTTGCCTGCCAGTTGAGGAGACTGGATTCAATCCCTAGTCTGGGAAGATTCCCTGGAGGAGGAAATTGCAACCCACTACAGTATTCCTTCCTGGAGAACCCCATGGACAGAAGAGCCTGGCGGGCTACAGTTCATGGGGTTGCAAAGAGTTATACATGACTTAGTGACTGGACAACAAATAGTTGATTTACAATGTGTTAGTTTCTGGTGTACAGCGAAGTGAAATTAGTTTTCAGATTCTTTCCTATTATAGATTATTATAAGATATTGAATATAGTTCCCTGTACTGTACAGTTTTGCTCCTTGTTGTTTATGTTTTGTATATAGTGGTGTGTGCCTGCATGCTCAGTCGTGTCCAGCTCTTTACAACCCTGTGGACTGTAGTCTGCCATGCTCCTCTGTTCATGGGATTTTCCAGGGAAAATCCTGGAGTGGGTTGCCATTTCCTCCTACAGGGCATCTTCCTGACCCAGGGATTGAACTGGCATCTCCTGCATTGGCGGGTGGATTCTTTACCACGGAGTCCTAGGAAGCCATGTATAGTGTTGTATATGCATTAATTCCAAACTTTTAATTTATCCCCACCTCCCCTCCCCTTTAGTAACCATGTTTGCTTTCTATGTCTATGAGTCTGTTTCTGTTTTGTAAATAAGTTCATTTGTATCATGTTTTTAGATTCCACATCTGAATGATATTATATGTCTTTGCCTTTCTGATCTACTTCACTTAGAATGGTCATCTCTAGGTCCATCCATATTTCTGCAAATGGCATTATTGCCAGGGCAATGCTTTTATTGCTGAAACAGAGTGTGTCACTTCTGGGCTTGGGCACCTTGCATAGGCTTCTCTTGTTCAGAGAAAAGCCTTCATCTTTAAGAATGGCCTCCAGGGGGACTTCCCTGGCAGTCAGTGGTTAGAACTTCGTCTTCTAATGTGAGGGGTGTGTGTGCAACCTCTGAGGGGTAGGGAGCTAGGATCCCATGTGCCTCGGAGCCAAAAAACGATAACATAAGCAACAGAAGCAACAGTGTAACAAATCCAAGAAAGACTTTAAAAATGGTTTGATATTTTTTTAAAAAAGAATCTATGACTGATTGATGTTGATGTATGGCAGAAACCAACACAATATTGTAAAGCAATTATCATTCAATTAAAAATAAGTTAAAAAGAACACGTTTTGTAAGAAAAAAACAAGCAGAAGAATGGCCTCCAAGGCTTTACATCTATGTTCCCCCTCGGCCATGTCCTTTCTGAACTCAGCATCCTTCGATCTAGTCACCCTGCTTTCCAGCTTTCCTCATGCACCTGTGTCCTCCTCTCTTGCAGAAGGCCTTCCCTGGCCACCCTGCTGGGGTTGCACCCTTCCTTCCCCCCACACTCCCCCTCCATTCGCCGGCTCTGATTTCTCCACAGCACCGTCACCATCTAACACTGCGTACGGTTCTCTTGTTTGTTGCCAGTCCTCTGCCACCAGGTTGTGTCCCGGGAAAGTAGGAGTTGTTTTCTCCGTTGTTCATCACTGTGGCCCCAGACTGAGACCAGGCCTGCTCTAGAGCGGCACCCACTCCAAAAATATTTGTTGAATAGCTACACTGATGAATGAATATCTGTTTCTTTACCTTTTTTTCCAGAAAATTCAATCTTTTGAAATAAAGCAGTCTTTAACATTGGTTTACATAACCATCTTTAAGAAAGATTTTTGCCCTCTAGAGAGTAATTAACCACACAGCTCATGAGCTGGGTGAACCCAGGTAGCCAGAGCCACAGGGCCACCTTGCAGTCACATACTCTTCATTGCAGGGGAAGTCCTGTAAAGAAAAAGAAATGTCTTGAAGGCGGTGTTTGTAAACCTGAAAGAAAAATAACATTCTAGCAGTATTCTTTGAAAAGTAAAGGTTGGGAATTTTTAAGGATGCTTTTAAAGGCAAATTACTCGGGGTGCTTGGTTCATTTAGAAGAGACTCATCCTTTCTACCATCCATCTGGCACCAGAAAAGCCATCATTCTTGGGGACATGGGGAGTTTCCATTCTTCCAGGATTGGGATGATCCTTGGAGAAACAGTATGTGGACTCCTTGGGACTTACTGGCAGGAAAAAAGGAAAATTATCCAGGACAACAGTGGTTCCAGTGTCCTGCCAGGGTCCACGTGGTCCACTAATAGCCCCTGCCCAAGATGCAAGTCACAGGCAGCCTGACCTGGCCCTTCATCCTCCACCAAGCCCTGTCCGGCCCCAGGAGGGAGCCTGCCACTTGCGATGCAGCCGAGGACTGGTACTGGCAGCCCATGTTCTGATGGCTTTTGCAGAGACTGCTGACATGTTTTTCAGAATGTCAGAATCTCCTCTTCCAGGGAGAGCCTTCTACAGAACAGATTTAAAATCATATCAAGTCATAAAAAATATTCTTTCTGACAAAGAGGCAGGAGGAGCCAGGGGCTGCCTGACCTTTGGCAAGGGGTCAGCCTGGCCTGCCTGCAACTACTTAACGGTAATTAATCCTCAAAGACCAGAAAGCCCAGAGCACTCAGTGTGCTAAGCTCACTGCCTCCCACATTCCTGGTAGGGGTTGGTTATGGGGAGGCTGAGGGTCTTGGAGGTAGGCTCCTGCCAGCTTGGATTATGAGGGCTGATTGCCCTCTGAGCACTTCTCTGGTTGAATGTCTGTGCCGATTCCTTAAAACTTCCTGAAACTGGCAGTGAAGAACCGGTGACATCAATGTGAAATGAGCAGGGTAAGAGAAAAGCCTCATTGTTGTTACTCTTATTCAGTTGCTCAGTCATGTCCAACTCTTTGCGACCCCATGCACTACAGCACACCAGGCTTCCCTGTCCACCACCAACTCCCAGAGTTTGTTCAAACTCATGTCTATTGAGTCAGTGATGCCACCCAACCATCTCATCCTCTGTTGCCCCTTCTCCTCCTGCCTTCAATCTTATCTCAGCATCTCATTTTCCAATGAGTTAGTTCTTTGCATCAGGTAGCTGAATGTCTGTGCTTATTCCTTAAAACTTCCTGAAACAAGAAGTAAAGAACTGGTGACTTCAACGTGAAATGGCAGGGAGTAAGAGAAAAGTATCATGGGTATTTGTATAGCCTCCATCTTCAAGAAACACCAAGTACTTCACATCAGGGATGTCTTGAAATACGGTCCCCAGACTCCAAAGGCCCAGGTTGCCTTTTGTCCCTTGCTGTGGGCTGCTGGCTGGATATAAATGATTTGTTTCTCATCTTTAATAAGCTACTGAACATAGTCACAATGGTACATGCATCTGGTTTAAAAGCTCCAACAGTGCAAAGGCTTCATGAAGGACCAGAAGCTTTGCTCCAGCTGTCTCTCCCCTCCCCCTCTCTCTGCTTTCGTCAGGGGATTTCTTTAAGTCTTTTTTATAATTTCATTCATCTTTGGCTGTCCTGCATCTGTTGCTGGGTGAACTTTTCTCTAGCTGTGGCAAGCGGAGGCTGCTCTCTAGCTGTGGTGCCTCTCACTGCGGAGGCTGCTCTCTAGCTGTGGTGCCTCTCACTGCGGCGGCTTCTCTTGTTGTGGAGCATGGGCCTTAGGTCTAGCGGGCTTCGTAATTGCAGCTCACGGGCTCTACAGCACGGGCTCAGTAGTTGCAGAGCACAGGCTTAGTTGCTCCGTGGCATGTGGAATCTTCCTGGATCAGGGATCGAACCCGTGTCTCTCCTGCATTTGGCAGGCAGATTCTTTACTACTGAGCCACCAGGGAAGCCCTGAACTAAGTCGTAGAGTAAACTCTTAGTAAATTATGTATTTGGGGAGGGGGAAGCACTTTTCTGATACAGTCATATAATATAGCATCCTTTGCCAGTTTTACCGTCTGGCCATGAAAAGAACTGTTCTTACACCACCAGGGAAGTCCTGTTAGGGGACTTTTAGTTTTACGCAATCTCAGTTCACATCCACATTTGCCATTAGAAACACAGTGAAATCTGGTGCTCCATCTGTAGATTTATTCCAAATGTTCCAAACACTGGTGTTTGCTATGTAAATGTCAAGGATGTTTAAGATCTTTAGGGTCTAACCCTCTGAGGGCTGGGTCCTCTGTGTGTGATCACCAAACAAAACTCTGGCATGGCCCAACCAGTTATCTCCTTATCATCCCCTTGGGGGTAGCAAGAGCCGTGCAGGCAGCAGCAGATCCCGTCATGCAGAGACTTCTCAGCCTGCACGTATCTACACGGCTTCCAACCAGCTTTGCAAGGCACTGCAGACATCGTACAATCACCTGGGAGGTAATTACTGACTAGTCTTGCCGGCTGCCTCACAGTGAAGTCAGAGAGAAGGACTCCACAGCTCAGCCCCCAGGATCTTCTTCTGAGCCTGAGTTTAGAACAAGAGAACTGGTGAAGGTGGAAATACAGTCTTCTGTGCAGCTGTCAGGGCCTTTTGACCTCATCTTGCAAAAGCTACAAAGATAAAATTAAAGTAAAATGGAAGTGAAAAGATTTCCCAAAGCCTTTGAAAGTCTCTTTTAATCAGATGCAGAAATGCTTCTCAGTAAATGGTGAAGTGCCAATGAAGCAGAATCTGTTCTCAGTGGACCTGGGTGGACCTGAGTTTGGTTCTTGCCTTTGCTCCTTAAGAGCTGTTGGGTTCTGTTAACTTACTTCGTCTCTGCAAGCCTGTTTCCTAAGGTATAGGGGACCCGCCTTATCCTTCTTGGGGAATGGTGAACCTACACGCCCAGCAAGCAGGCTGTGCACTCTGAGGGATTAAGCAGGCAGCAGGGCACCACCCCCGTGCCTGCTCCTAGGAGATGTTCATGTCTTCACTCTGGTCCATCCTGTTTTAGGCAAGATTGGGCCAATACCGGCAGACAGATCTTGTTTTCAGATGTGCTTTTAGAGTTTCTGGTAAGAATTCCAGCTCTCTCTCTACTCTATTAGTAATTTTACCAACTGGAGTTCTTAACTTTCAAGATATTTTTGCCTTTCTCAGGTGGGCTATAAATAACATCATACTTTAAAATTTCCTGATGGGCAATACTGTAAGCATTTAAAGTTATGTGTCTTCATCTCAGCCAGTGTGAGCCTAAGCGAGTTGGAGAGAGAGAGAGTTGATATATATTCTGATATTTTATGATTGTTTAATAAGATAGAGATCCGCAGAATTTGTGTATGGGTTCCACATGAGGAAGCATAATACCTGCATGGACCTCATTTTAGTGTCGGGATTAATTTCTTGGCCAGGTTTTTAAAAGGTGTTCATAAATAAGAAAACTTTTCTAAGATCCTTCCAGTTTCTGTTGAGTGTGTATGAACAGAAATGATACCAGAGAAAATACAGGTACCTCAGCTGCTAAAACCTGTGAGTAATGTGAAAGTAATGGTCGTATTTTGGTAGGAGCACAGTGGAAAAAGAGTTCTCAACATAAATATCAAACAAGCATGCGAGGTGTCCTGTAATTCATTAAGGTTACAATTATCATTATCCTTTTCTCCCTGTGCTGCAAATAAGTTCTCCCACTAAAAAAAAACACACAAAACAATTCATTTTCTGCAGTAATCAAGAACCTTCTGTGTTCTCCTATATTCAATGTATCTTCTAGCCAAGGACTGCCAAAAACTTACTGTATTTCCTTTCTTATCTATGGTGTTGGTGACTAGATTACCTGGCGTGGTCCTGTACTCTCACTCTTCGAAGCCCAGCAATTTCTGAGAGTGAAGCCAGGTCAGATCAAAGAAGCAACAGGAAGATGTTTGGGAAGCATCTCATGACTGCATCCCATGTCCATACTGTGCAGCTGTGCTTGAAGCAGAAGGGATTTAGTACAGGGTATTGACTGGCTGAAAGGAGCAGGGGGAGAACAGAAGAAGCAGAGTTGGGCTGAGTGGCCAGCTCCCACAATCCAGCAGCGGGCACAGACAGCTGGCGGCCCGGCCACATGCAGAAGCTGCCTGCAGACCTGGGAGACCTCCCCTGCAGTGACTGGCCCCAGATCTACAGGATTTGGCTACCGTGCATGCCAACAGGCTGGGGGCTCTATGCCCTGCCTCTCCCCCATATAATTCCCTTCTAAATTCAAGTCTTGCTTGAGTGCCTCCAATCAGCAGCAGCTGAACCTCATGTAGAGCCCTAGCTGCCTAGGAGCTCAAGAAGCACCCTCTCCTGTCCTAGATCCCAGGACAGGAGGCACAGATTAGCCCTGGGATTTCTTTGGAAGGAACGATGCTGAAGCTGAAACTCCAGTACTTTGGCCACCTCATGCAAAGAGTTAACTCATTGGAAAAGACTCTGATGCTGGGAGGGATTGGGGGCAGGAGGAGAAGGGGACGATGGAGGATGAGATGGCTGGATGGCATCACTGGCTCGATGGATGTGAGTCTGAGTGAACTCCGGGAGTTGGTGATGAACAAGGAGGCCTGGCGTGCTGTGATTCATGTGGTCACAAAGAGTCGGACACGACTGAGCGACTGAACTGAACTGAACTGAGCACAAACAGTGAGCAGATCCCCAGTCACACCTCACAGGCCTGCCAGTGTTGTTCCTCTGAGGGATAGGGCTGCGGTGGGCCTTAATCCACTGCAGAATAAGAATAAGACTAAGACTTCCCAGGGCCAGTGGCGGGCGACACTGCTACATTCCAGAAGTCCAGCCTGGAAGACTTCCATTGAGAAATGGAAGGTCAGAGCTGGCAAATGGAGTGAGGGATGCTGCTGAGACCTCAGGTCCCGTCCCAAAGAGTGAAGCGCTGGACGGAGGGCTGAGTGTCTGGGGCCCCATGCGGTGAGAATCTAATTCAAGAGAAGGATAGACGATCTGTTTTCGTTCCCACGTTGCCTGTGATTAATTCTTAATGGCTTCTTGGAGCACTAAATTAAGATTTTTCAGGTTCAGTGGAGAAGAAAGCTGCGATGTATTAGGAATATCTGCTGTAGGCACAGTTAGGGGCGACTTGAGTGTAAAGAAGGAAGTGTGGGAAACTCAAACTTGGGCTTGTGTCCAAGAAGAGAGAGAGTGGGGAGGTTGGAGGGCCTGAGAAGTTAGAGGTGCTTTGCTTGGAGAGAGAGTGAGCAAGAGGGCAACACGAGGTCCCTCCTTGATGGAGGAGGACTGTACACTGAACCTTACATGGAACACCACAAATGCAATACAAAATAACGCTTTACTATTCATCTTGAAGTTAGCAATGAAGGCTTTCTTATTTTGGTTATAGGATAACCAAACAATTTAAGTGCACACAAAAAAGGCTGGTGGTAGTAACTGGCTTATTTAAAAAAAATTTTTTTTAATTGAAGTTGCTTTATAATATTGTGTTAGTTTCTGCTGTGTGGCTAAGTGAATCAGCTATATGTATACATAGATCCTCTCTGTCACTGCAGAGCATTGAGTAGAATTTCCTGTGCTATACAGTAGGTTCTCATTAGTTATCTGTTTTATTCATAATAGTGTATATATCAATCCCAATCTTCCAATTCACCCTACCCTCCTTCCTGGTCTTGGTGTCTATATGTTTGTTCTCTATGTCTGTGTCTTTATTTCTGCTTTGAAAATAGGTTCATCTATTTGTGGTAACTGACTTATATAATGGAAACATCCATCCTGAGTTGATTCCTAGTCTCAAGTGACGTCAGCAGATGACAAAGCCATGTGCTCACCATCCTTAAACCCTGAAGGCAGCAGGTGGCTCCACATCGCTCACTCCATACCTTCCTGAACAACCTTAGGCTATGGTGCAGTGAGGCTGGAATTCTGCACACCCCAGTTGGACTTTTCAGTTCTGTTAAGAAAAGAACAATATGAATTATAGACTTTTTAGATATCTGTACAAAATGACTGAAACAAAAGTAGCCCAGAAGTGACTGTGCGGAAATTAACTCTAAATCAATGCTGAGGCAATTAGTAACCAAATATTTCCAAACTGTTTTAGAATGCTTGAAAGGTTGTTCTCTAAAGTTGCTCAAACAAACTGCCATCAACCTTATTTTTACCTTAGATTTTCTTTTTCTCTCACTTGTCTTCGCTTTTTCTCTCTTTCACTCCTACATTATGTGATCACGATTGAAAGGGAAATATACAATATTATTGTCAAAATATCATTTTCATTTCAAAATCGACAATGCCATTTTCAAATGCTTGGGACCAAAATAATCAAACCATAGAAGTATATAAAAAACATAAAAAGAAAAACATGAAACTTCCTCCCCATACTCATCCCCAAAGGCACCTTTTGTTAATAGAGGCATATCTGAAAAAATCTTGTCTACCATGAATAGTTTAATGTTCTTTTCTGTGAATATAGGATTTATATTTTCCTCTCAAAGGAAAATTTCCTTAATCCATTTGTTATAAACCAACAAACCAGTAAGTGAGAAAATATGTTTTTTAAAACCAGATTCACTGTTAGCTCCAAAATCACTGCAGATGATGACTGTGCAGCCATAAAATTAGAAGACACTTGCTCCTGGAAGAAAATTATGACCAACCTAGACAGCATATTTAAAAACGGAGACGTTACTTTGCCAACAAAGGTCCATCTAGTCAAAGCTATGGTTTTTCCAGTAGTCATGTATGGATGTGAGAGTTGGTCTATAAAGAAAGCTGAGCGCCAAAGAATTGATGCTTTTGAACTGTGGTGTTGAAGAAGACTCTTGAGAGTTCCTTGGACTGCAAGGAGGTCAGACCAGTCAATCCTAAAGAATATCAGTCCTGAATATTCATTGGAAGGACTGATGCTGAAGCTGAAACCCCAATACTTTGGCCACCTGATGTGAAGAACCGACTCATTGGAAAAGACCCTGGTACTGGGAAAGATTGAAGGTGGGAGGAGAAGAGGACGACAGAGGATGAGATGGTTGGATGGTATCACCAACTCTATGGACGTGAGTTTAAACAAGCTCTGGGAGTTGGTGAAGGACAGGGAAGCCTGGCATGCTGCAGTCCATGGGGTTGCCAAGAGTTGGACAGGACTGAGCGACTAAACTGACTGATTATGTATCTACTTATCTATCCATCTATCATCTCTCTATCCACATAGAATATACATATACACTAACATAAATATGTATTAAATATCATACAACCTTTAGAATGATCTTAATTAAACTTTTTGTGGAGAGAAGCAATGATTAAATCATAGCATAGTATTACAACTATTATTTGCAGTTATACCCAGAGTTCCTCCATCTCTCCCAGGATCCTCACCACCCATGGCCTAAGTAAGCACACATCAACTCAGGCTTCTGAGGAAGGTTGTCTGCATCTTTTGACATTGTTACTGATATCTGCTCTAATGCCTGCATGCATGCTCGGTCACTCAGTCATGTCTGACTCTTTGCGACCACATGGACTGCAGCCCACCAGTCTCCTCTGTTCATGGGATTTCCCAGGCAAGAATACTGGAGTGGGTTGCTATGCCTTTCTCCAAGGGAATCTTCCCAACCCAGGGAACATCTCTTGCGTCTCCTGAACTGGCAGATGGATTCTTTACCCCTGACCACCTGGGAAGCCCCCATGCTCTAATATCTATCTCTTAACAAAGTGTTTATTACTCAAACGAATATGATTTACATTCAATGGAAAATTACTCTTGACTACATTTTAGGGATGGCTCCAGGGTATGAGTGATGAGAAATGTCAGGCTTCATGTGTTGTCCAGGATGAGCCCTGAAGCTCTGGTGAGGGCGTGAGGAGTGCACTCCGTGTGCGGTCTCTCTCGTGGCCTGGAGTCTTGTCTGCTTGCTATAAAATTCTGAGTGCATTTCCAAAGCCCTGAAAATGAATAACAGCACAAGGCAAAATCTTTTGAAGTGTCCCCATAGATCACAAATCTAATTAGAGTCCAGGCAGCCTTGTGGAGTATTTCTCTCCCCACTGACAGAGGGCCTCAGCATTAAAGATGTTTCTCTGGGGTTTCTAAGTGACTTCCGAGCAGGTGCCTTAAAAACACCAATGTGTGGCCAGAGGAGGGTCATAGTAAACACAACCTCTTTGTTAGTGTAAATTCTGGAGACGCAGAGGAGGGAGAAGGAACCAGGAAAGCTTAGGTATGTATGTTCCCACGTGACGAGTGGCCAGAGAAGATAAATAAGGTTGGGGAGAAGATACACAGAAAGACCTCGTGTTGGTGGAGGGTCTTCCCAGAGATCACACTCTAGCTTCGCATTCCCTAAGTTCTCTAAACTCTACACCAGGGGGCTGGCAGACTCCCAAAAGTTGCTGTTCCTGTAATGTGGTTTACTGCTTAAAAGATCCTATTGAGTCTCGTTCTGTTGGAGTAGGACCCAGCCTCACACATCTACTCGCTTAACAGTGTCATCTCTGTCCTAATATTCTTCAGCTTGAAGGAAGTAAATTCTGGGTACTAAACGTAGATAAACTGGAACGGTTCATGTACAATTGTCTTGGCTCAAGTTCAAGGGCATTGGGACTCTTGGCTTAATAAAACCTGTGGGTTATTCTCAGCTTCTATAAGAAGAAGATGTTGGTTTTCCAGTTAAGTCTCCTATAAGGAAATTAGAAATGAAACATCTTTATTTTCTCCAGAATTTTTAAGTAAAGTTTAATTACAAGGTGTTCACCATACTTTCAAAGATGGGTCACCATCCTGTCTAGCTGTTGGATTCCTCCAAGTGTAGAAGCAAGTAGTGTCAAAGTCATTCACCATTTGTACATTGGCAAGGTATACGCTCTACTGCTGCTGCTAAGTCGCTTCAGTTGTGCCCGACTCTGTGTGACCCCAGAGACGGCAGCCCACCAGGCTCCCCTGCCCATGGGATTCTCCAGGCAAGAGTACTGGAGTGGATTGCTATTTCCTTCTCCAAGGTATATGCTCAGTGGGGTTAATAGCAAGGAAATAGACGGAACTGTTCTTTTGGCCAATTTGACGATATTAATCTTGATCTGCTGATTTGAAACCATACATGTGAAAACAAATAGAGTCTTGGCTTTGATGCATGGTGCCCAAAGGACAGTGACTGATCAGAAAAATTCCAGCACCCTTTCTTCAAAAATACTTTTAAAAGGAGTTTTGTAATGAAAGTGCCCATCTTCCTATGGAGGGTGATGCCCTGGGGCCCACTGAGCTCAGCACTGTCTCCAGTGGCCCTCGTCTGGGCTTTCAAGGGCTGGACAGGCCCCTGAGGGGTGGCTCCTGTGGCCAGTTCTCTCTCATCAGCATGTATGGACACAAGCCTTGTGCCCCAGTGGTGTGTGCTCATGGGCAGGAACACTGAATTCCCGAGTGGAAGTTTCACTCATATCATCCAGTGCCTGCAGTCTGTTGTTGAGGACTGGGCACTCTGCAGGCACCACAGATAGAACAAGAGAGAATGTTCCTGCCTCTTGAAGCTTATATTTTAGTGAGAAGACAAACAATAATGAGGAAAGTAAGCAGAAAGGTGTGAGTACTAGGAGGGAATGAAGGTTTATTGAAGGGATGGGGAGCATGGGTATCGTCTAGCATGGCAGTAGGGGGTGTTATTTGCTTGAATGTAACCATTTGTCCATCCTGGCTTGTGACGAGCAGGTTAGCCCTTCCAGTCTCGGGTCCGCCACTTGACAGAGTGCTCCCAACTTTGAGTAGGAATCAGTGTCTGCGAGTTGCATGTCATTAACATGAACTGGGTTGCCAGCTGTCACTGGCCATAATTAAAATGGAGTGTTATGGCCTTATGATTTTGTTAATGCAAAACCATCTTGCTGGGAGTGGGAACAAATGAAGGATGAATTTTATTAAATGCAAGTACTTGCTCAGACAATTCCTTAAAACTCCCTCAAATGCTGCACACAGTGTGCCGGGAGATGCGGGTGGAAATGCACCTCCTTTGATGTGTGGTACAGAGTGGCAGCTGCGCAGAGCGGGACAAAGCTTCCACACTTCCATCAGATATCCAGCACCAGTGCAACATACAAGGGATGCGTGAAAGACACAGCTGTGCTCCGAGTGGTGGGCATTTAGCGACATCTAAGGGGACGTCTTTGCCTCTTAAATTCATTGGTCTCTTGATAAGACTGTGCAAGTTCTCACTTCTCAGGAAAAGCAATGAGAACAAAGTACTTGGGTGTGGGAGGTGGCTCTTTCCTGGGGCAGCTGTGAAGTCCTACCAGGGGGTGAACTACTGATTACACAAAAGGAGAGCAGCTGCAGGGGAGCCTCCGGGGTGGGGGGGTCACTGGCCCAGATAGCGCCACCAACCTGGCAGGCCGGGAAGGCAGGGATCTGGGGTTGAGCTGCCAGGTGACAGCTGCGGCCGCAGCCCCAGTGGACCCCACAGGGCCATCCTCCAGGCCGGAAGCTGGGGAAGTGAGGACAGCGACCCCGATTCAGCTGTTTTGGATAATTCCGAACATTTGGCGTCACATCTGGTGTCGGTGATTTGGTTACTGTTTCACATATTTCATTTCACGTTGGGTATTAAGGGATGAAGCCAGCCATCCACAGAGGCTGGGAGAGTGGAAAAAGAGCCCACTTCTGAGCAAGTCCTCAGGTCATGAGGTTAATCCACTCCTGTGGCTCCTGTAAAAACTGCTAATTGAGGCATGGCTCAAGTCCTGGAGCGCAGGCAGCATCCTTGCCCTGGCTATCACCACATCCTCACGGATGCTCCTTCAGCTCCTGGCCCAACTGCCTTTCCATGGATGCTGTCTGGTACCTGGACCAACATCTCATTTTTTCAGAAACGGCTGTTGGAACATTAAGTTTTTAGTGTCATTTCCCCATAATTATTTGTTCTGTGAAAAGGGAAGAGAAAATCTATAATGTGACAATCGGGTGGCAGTAATAGACCTGTGATCAGAATGAACAGCTGAGTGAAGAGTCACACATGTGAGGCGCTGTCCTTATTACTGGACCACAGGTTGGAAAGGGCCTGGCCAGGAATGACTGTTCCTCCTGTGAGCAGCGGGTCTCCATGCAAAGAACACAGAGCATTTGGGGTTGAACCTGGGTTGTGCAGGTTCTGCGTCTTGCAAACCGTGTCCTGGGCTCAGTGTCCCCACCTGCAAACAGGGACAGGACAGGTTTCAGATGGTCATTTGGAGTCGAGTGAGGGGAGTGAGCGAAGTGGACGATCTGTCCACTGTAGTGGGCAGTGCCAACTGTAGGGCAGTCCTTGTGCTGGGGACACTGGGCTTCCGGGAATCCCTGCTCCTGCCCAAGCTCCGCCCCTCCGGCCCTCTCCCGCGGGGCCCCCCACCCCTCCACGTGCGCGCGCGCGCGCGCACACACACACACACACACACACACACACACACACCGCTCTCCCCAGTCATCTTCCTGCCATCTCCACACCTTCCCGCTGTTATCTTGGTCTCCCATTTCCTCATCACCTTTCAGATCCAACTCTCCCTGAAGTTTAGCTGTGATTGTCCCCCAGGTAGGGTGTCGCTGATTTCCTCCGAATTTCACACTCAGGAGTGACAATGTGTCTCTAACTGCCTGCCACATCGGTCAGTCTGCCTGAGTAGATTCTTAACCCCAAGGGCAGAAATGTGCCATCTGTTTGGGGGAAGTAGCCAGTGGGGAGATCTAAGGAACCCCTGAGTACCTGCTTTTTTGGTCACAAGATAGAAAATGTGGTGTTGACAGAATATAATAGTTTTGCAGAGGGTCCTGTTAGTCTAACCCAAGTTGGAATTAAAGTGACTGCCTTTGATAAGATGGTGGGACCATCATTCCCTGGACAGAAGTGGAGGAGAACCCCAGACTGAAGTTGCAGGGACCAGGGACTGAGGGGAGATGGTCCTTCATGGGCTCAACCAGTCCAGCCCACCTGCATCTGGGCATCTCAGAGTTCCCTTGGGGTTGGGGAGGGGAGCTGGCAGAACCCAGAGAGCTCTTGTGTTTCCAGAAACAAAGGACTTATTATGACTTTTCTTCTAATTCTAAAATATCTATTAAGCTTTCAAATGAGCCAAATACTATTTATAGTGTATCTAATAGGATGGTTCTTGCTCTCAGAGTCAGTTTTGAAAGCACAGTAATCACAGTTTTTTAGATAGTAAAGAAAAAATTTCTCCCTGATATTGGAATGGCTGAGCCCGCCCATGCTGCTGTTTCCAGCCGGGTGGACCCGCAGGGGCTGCCCTTGGCCAAGTGGGGAAGTGGACTGTGCTGGTCTTTCCCATCCAGGTCCAGCTCTCAGGAACCTCCCTCCAGGACTGAGTGTCCACTGCTCCCACAACCCCCCGCGGCTATCTGGAACAAGCATTTTCTTCCCTGGGGAGCTCGGCACAGCCATCTTTCTCCCCCCTCGTGGATCACGTTCTAAATAAAGTAGCTTTCACTACTAGGATGATCCATACAAAATTGAGGGCAGCAGTGGTCAAAAGTCAGCAGTCTCACAGAGTTCACCTAATAGATGTCAGATTGAAAGAAACATAATTTATTTTCACTAATAGCCTAAGGGACCACAGAAGTGATTAGGAATTCAGTTTGAGGAGTCAGAAAGGCCTGAGTTGAAACCCTGATGCTACCCCCTGGCTGTCTAATGTGGGTCACTGTCTCCCTCAAATGGAGGTAATAATACCAAATTCAACCTTAAAATTCATGATCTGGAAGAATGCTCTTACTAACTGATGGGCGTTTACAGATGAGCTTTGATGATAAGTTGGTAACAGAGCAGATCTTAGGTGGGTGTCCTTTGTTTGGAAGGCCTGCTGAATGCCAAGTGCATCCCAAATGCCCAAGGCTGATCAAAGTGATTGACATGTATTAATGTGTGGAACTCTCATAACAACAACCCTCCAAGGTAGATACTGTTATTATTATTCTCATTTTAGAGATGAGGAAATGGAGGCGCAGAGAGGTCAGGAACTTGCTCAAAGACACACAGCTAGAAAGGGGCGGATATGAGTTTCAAATCCACACAATCTGCCTCCAGAGTCTGCACTTGTAATCTCCCTGCACCTGGCTTCTCTCTGCGGCCTATAGTCTACTCTGATTTTACTGTTGTTGTTGCTTTAGTCGCTAAATTGCACCTGACTCTTTCACAGCCTCATGGACTTGTAGCCCTGCCAGGCTCCTCTGTCCGTGAGATTTCCCAGGCAAGAAGACTGGAGTGGGTTGCCATTTCCTCCTCTAGGGAATCTTCATGACTCAGGGATCAAACCCATGACTCCTGGATTAACAGGCAAATTTTTTACCACTGAGCCACCTGGAAAGCCCGATCTATTCAGTTAAGAACTGGATTTTCAAAAGACTGTCTTATTAAAAGGTGGGCAAAGGACCTGAACAGACATCTGACAGATACAGAGAGATACAGATGGTATCTGTATATCTTCAACACTCAGGAAAAAAAAAAATTCCCTAACGTCAACTCAGAGTTCACCAGACTAACACAGCGTTTTGCCAAAGCTGTGCGCGTGTCTGTAAGGGAGAACCCCATGTTAACACAGCTCCTCTGAACAAGAAGCTGAGAGGTGAGGGAGTTGTTAGACATTAGAGTTACTGGAATAGTTTCCTGGTAGTTTGGACCCGGGGTTTTCAGGACAAGGCTCTTAAGTGAATGAGATCTTAGACATATTTGTGAGCAAATGGTGTGGGGGCTCATGTTAGGCACCACCTGTGCATGAGTCAGAAGCAGTTTTTTAAAAATTCAAGCTGTTAGTGAAATCACGAAATCCAACACATGCAGAAACATCAACACTATGTCACTCAGAGGCCATTCTCAGACACATGTCACGTGGAACTAATAAATTCAGATGCTGAAATAGTCCTTCTGTCCTTGTTTTCTTTCTTGTGTAATGCTATCGAAACTCAGAACATTGTAGGTCTGTGCTACAGATTGATTTTGACTCACTGTTTCAGGGCCTGAACGGAACTGAGCCAAGCCGAAAGGAACTCGGATTGAAAGAAAAATGGAAAATACCATTTTTTACGTAGATAGGGGGATTTCCAGGTGGCATCTCTGTTTGCCATCAGTGACAACTTCTACTTGGTCTGCAGAAGGGAAGAAGTAGCTAGAAGCCTTATAAGCCGAAACCTCTAAGCTCTGTCTGTAAGAATCTGAGAGAAGTAAGTCTGCTGAGTTAAAGCTCTTTTGTGGTCTGTGTAGGAATCCTGGTCTTCAGTGAGAGTAGAGGAAACTCATTTTTTTTTATCCTGTGGACTTCAATTTTCTTTAAAGGGTACATCTTCTGGATCCTTCTCCCCTTGTGAGGTGGTCACACATTTGTAGAAATAAACTTACCATTCAGGACCCACCCTTGCTTTTTGCTTACAGTAGACAAAAGTGTGTCTACACAGTCATGTCCAACTCTGCAACCCTATGGACAGTAGCCCACCAGTCCATAGGATTTCCAGACAAGAACACTGGAATGGGCTGCCGTTTCCTCCTCCAGGGGATCTTTCCCACCCAGGAACCGAACCCGAGTCTCCTGTGTTGCATGCAGAGTCCTTACTGCTGACCCACCAGGGAAGCCTCAGACAAAACAACACCCCCCCCAAAAGTCTGAGGGCTTTTTCTGGTTTTATAATTACTTGGCTGTAAATTTCTTGGGGTTTACCTTTTGCTTCCATTATTATCCACATAATACTGCACAGTTTTCCATGCTGGCAGGTTTAGTGCTTCCGTTAAGGACCAGTGCAATCCTGTTTCCCTGAATAACTAGTTTTAGAATGGAAAAGAATGGGTAGAAATAACTCACCATCTTTTGACTTCTTCAAAAAGTGCATACTGTCAGTGGGATTGGCCTTCTGGCATAGATTTGCACCTCAAAGGGTTCACAGCAGGCAGGGTTTTAGTTCTAGAAAACGAAAGCAAGTTTTCAGTCTGCCATAAGGAAGCAAGTAAACACCATTAAGATGACTTTTCTGAAAATGAGTCGTATATCTCTGTGACTCTACTTCAGAGATGCTCAAGGAAACAGTTACCATTAGAATTGCTTGATCATCTCCTCAAAAATGGGCTTCCCTGGTGGCTCAAATGGTAAAGAATCTGCCTGCAACACAGGAGACCTGGGTTCAGTCCCTGGGTTGCAAAGATCTCCTGGAGAAGGAAATGGCCACCCACTCCAGTATTCTTGCCTGGAGAAGTCCATGACGAGAGGAGCCTGGCAGGCTATAGTCCATGGGGTCGCAAAGAGTCGGACAGAACCAAGCGACTAGAACTTTCATTATTTTTCATTACTCAAAATGGTCAACAAAATTGATCATTTAAGGGGCCAGGTGATGCTTTCCAGGTGCATTTCTCTATTATGCTAGAGTAATTGGACAGATGGAGGCTACTCTGAAAATACATTAAGATGAAGCTAAGGGATGATCATTTTTAATCAAAATGAGACATGTGCGGCCCTTTCCCTCCTCCTAAGCATCCCACAAGCCTGTCCCTCACGTATGAGGCCAGGTGCTCAGCCATTGGGGAGGAAAGGTCTAGATTTCAGCCTGTGATTCATCATGACAATGCCTGTCACTGTCCCTCCGAGTCCACTTGGAGGAGTTAACTAATTCTCAACCAAACTGGCTCAGCTGGTGGCTGGAGTGAAACTTGGAAGTTGATCCACGTAGATGGTCATCTCGGTGGTTGCCTTTCCTGAAAGCTCATACTTGTGGTGTCTGTTCACCAGGGCTCATATATGGATATGATGTGGATCCTACTACTTGGGGACATAGGACAGAGTCCCTGAGTCCTTTCTGGCTGGGACCCCCCTGGCGTGAGGGGCTGGTGGCTGCAGAGCCTGGAGCCCTCGCCCCTGCCCTGCTAACTCTGGGGAGCGGCTGCTCCAGACACACCATGCTTCCACACTGTCAATCTCCTCTGAACTTTTGCCTTCCCCTGAACGTCTTCCTCGCATTGCACTGTTTGGTGTTATTTCTGAATTAGGCTGTTGGCAATGAGTCAGCAAATACTGCTTTTGTTTCCTGGTGATGCAGCGGCCCCTCTTTTCCACTCACTCATCTTCACCTCCAGGCATGGTGTGCAGAGTGCAAAGAGCTGGGCAGTTGGCAGATGCTCAGTAAACAGAGCGAGGGATCAATTGATTGAGTGAGTGGGTGACTAATTGGTTGATTGATTGGAGCTCCCTGCTTTTTGCTTAGGTCACAGCAGTGCATTCCCCCAGGGACGGAGTGATGGACAATGTGCTTTTGAGGGATGGGCTGCACCCAGCTTAGCCTCAGAGGCCTCTTCCTCCAAGCCACCCATCTCCAAGACTCACACTTGCATGATTAAATCCAGAGGGGCATCAAAGTGCTCAAAGCCTCAAGCTTTGGTGGAGGTGGGGTGGGGGGCAGGAGAAGAGATTGTATCTGTGGCAGACCCAGGCTTTGTTGTCTTCTCTGGCTCAGGGCTCTCTGCAACCAAATAAAAATAAGTGCTAGAGGTCTGCTGGCTTCTGCAGAATGAACTAATCAGAAATACAGTCAAAATGCTCCCCTTGGAACTTTCTAACTCCTGCTACAAGGGAGCTAGTGGCTGTGTATATTCAAACAGCAAAGGGAAAGTCTAACTCCCCTGGTAATTTTGACACTGCAATGTTTATCTTCATCTTTAGGTTTAACCTGGAACACCGAGGATCTGAATTTCGTTATAAGCCAGTGACATTTTTAGCTGGCATCTCTTTGCTTGGAGCTGCCTCCGTATGTGTATGGGTTTTGATTTTTGGAATAACGGTGCCTGGCAAAAATAATTATACAGAGGACTGTTCTTTATTATAAACTCTTCTTAGATAGTAAAAGACAATTTGGTCAGATGAATTGCTAAATTGAGCTTGCCCTAATCAAGCTCAGCTGATTAATTTTAAAGGTTTTTGACAATGGACATTTCAGGAGTGTTTAACCAGGCTAATAAGTGCTCTTAAAATAGCAATCGTATGATAACCACACTGTAAGCTGGATAAGTAAAAATATGCAATGGACACCTCACCCATTAGCCACAAAGGGAAAAATTACAGCTTATACATGTACATACATAGATCTTCTTTTAGCTGAAATCCTGTAATTTATTGTATATGATTATAGAATAGAAACAAATACGGAAATGGTTTAGGCACTGATGAAATTTTATCAATAAAATATGTTGGAATGGTTTGTGGTAGCAGAGCATAAATAAAGTTTAAAAGAACCACCCCCCCCCCAGCCCAATATATAAGCAATGCAGACACACACAGTCTATTTTACTCTGTTTTTGAATTAATAAAATTTAGATACACAGGGCACCTCTAATAGCCAAGGCCTTCTTTAACTTTGAAAATATGGTCCTTTTCAGGAGATTTCAAAATTCACTCCACATATACCTGAAAAACACAAATGCTCAACTGGCTGGTTTTCTTTGTGTGATAATAAAATGATCTGTTCTCTAACCTCTCATTTTTATCGTTGGCAGAAATGTGACTGTACTGTAACCCAAAAGACATCTGTTAGCAATTTGCAGTCTCCAAGCGGCCCATGGTTTTATAGGAGCTTCATCTGAAACTCTGATTCATTTGGTAAGAAGTCAGCTAACAGCTAACCTAAGCAGAGTGGGGGCAGCCATCCCGCACTGGGATCTGGGGAGGGGCTGGTTAAGAGTCCAGGCTCTGCCTCACAGCATCTGCCTGATCAGTTCAGTTCAGTCGCTCAGTTGTGTCTGCCTCTTTGCGACCCCATGGACTGCTGCATACCAGGCTTCCCTGTCCTTCACCAACTCCACTTTCACGTTGCCTCTTCCTGGCAGCTCGGTCCAGTAAGGAGCCCCCAGTTGTGCACTCCCCGGGGCAAACACTTTAGTTTCTCGTGGCTCTTTCTTCCAATCTGTACCTTCATGTTTCTCACTTTCTCTGCTGTTTTTCATTTCATCACATCCGGACATTTTCTGCGGGACTTGTAACAGCTGAGCATTCTCTGTCACATAGCCTTCTTCCTCCCTCCTCCATTCAGCTGAGAGAATTGCACGGATGCAAACTAGTACATATAGGATGGATAAGCAAGAGGGTCCTGTTGTATTGCACAGGGAGCTATGTTCAATATCCTGTGTCAAACCATAATGGCAAAGAATACGAAAAATAATGCATATACGTGTATAACTGAGTCATTTTGCTGTACAGTCAAAATTAACACAACCTTGTAAGTCAGCTATAGATCAATAAAGTAAATTTTTAAAAAAGAGAAGGCTGTGATAATAGTGTCAGCATTGTTAGGCCCTTTTAATTACTGTGCACTGCTGAGCCACGGAGGGTGCTGTTTCCTTTCTCATACAGCATTTCCCTTTTTCCTGGAATAAATAATCAGGGTTTTGTTGTTATGGTTTTTTGTTTGTTTGTTTGTTTGTTTTGCTTTTTTATAAACTGTTCCCCTCTGTACTGGCCTGGACAAAGCTGTCCTCATAGAAAAGACCTATACTACTTACTGCTGTCTGTATTGAATCCCGCTTCCTGGGGTGCTTTTCTTCTACATTAATGCTCTTGATTTGCAGGGAGATTTGCTCTTGATTTGCTTCATTCTCATGGAAGAATGTATGGTAGGTAAATCTGAGTCTGTGCAAAACTCGTATTGGAGACTTTTCTCAGGTGCTCTTTGCTCTTTGCCTGTCCATTTGTACTTGAGAGGGACGTCCTTGGGATGTTCTTTGGAAGCTCTCTATGCAGATGGAGCTTGTCAGCTCAGGAACTTGTTCATTGAATGATTGTGTGGCCTCTTTGTTGGCCCCTAAGTCAGCATTTTCAGGGTGTTAGGAGAAGTTTCCTACAACTGCTCCCAGCCTTCACTTTCCAAGGGGCCAGAGGGCATCCTGCTGAGATTCTGGAAGCAAATTAGGAATGAAGGGAGTCAACTAGAAGAATTTCACTTAAAAACCATGTGTTCAAGCCCCAGGCTCATCCTGCTTTCTTTCTATCTACTTCTAGTCTCTTGGCATTTGGGGTGGTAAGGAGGGTGCATGGGTGGGGGTAGGGTGGGGTGAGCAGGCTCCTGATTTCTGGGCAGGGGTGGGGGAATGAACTCCGCCTCCCACCTCCCTGTCTCCAGTTCTGAGCCTTCCTGAATCCCATGGAAAAAACTGATGCTTTTTTTAGCACCCCCTCTTCAAACTATATGAGCTTCTCGGTGGCTCAGACGGTGAAGAAACTGCTTCCATTATAGGAGACCTGGGTTCTATCCCTGGCTCAGGAAAATCCCATGGAGAAGGGAATAGCAACCTACTTCATTATTCTTGCCTGGAAAATCCCATGGACAGAGGTGCCTGGAGGGCTACAGTCCATGGCGTTGCAAAAAGTCAGCCATGACTTAGCAACTAACACTTCACTGCAAAGTACTGACCCAGTGCTGATCATTATTCCAGTGGTCTGTTCTTTTACTCTGCATGTTAACTGCCTGTAGCTTTCAGAAATGTGTTCAAATCTTTCGTCTTCTGATGTCCCCTCTACCAAAATCTTTGTCCTTGTGGCTTTGTATATCTTTTATTTTAAAGGGAAAGGAGATGCATGTATGTGGCTAATTGATCGTATTTAACCATGAGCCTTAGACACATCAATTTTGCTAAAGTAATTTCACTGGCACCGGTGATGAGGGAGAGAGCAGAGGGTTCCTACACTTCCAGGTGGTGACCTGTCCAGTGTCCACGCAGCACCTAGTGGAACTGGATATGTTATTCTCCCAACTGAGGCAGGATAAAATTCTGTTTCTGGGAACTTGCTTTCATTTTTTAGACCTCCCCTCAGTTGGTCAGCCCCATTCATGACTTTGGGCAAAAATGATACATCAGAAAGGCAGAGAAAAATCTTTTGACTCACACTTTCTTAACTTAGGATCCATGAATGGTGGTAGTGGGGGGAGTCTGTGGTTAGAATGTGCATGAAGTTGGATGGGAGAAATATCATATCTTTTTTTTTTCATATCTGTATTTGCAATAACTTCTAGTTGAAATTCAATCATGAATGCTGCAAGAAACCACAGAGGTAAGTAATGGAAATATTCGTAATTTCATTACCAACAGAAATCACTGATGTTTTCATATCACAAAACAGTGGTTGTGGATACGTCTAATTATGATTTGGAAATTATGATCACTGGAAATTATGGTACTCATCAGACCTGTTGGTCTTATTTTTTTAATAGAAGCATGAGGTAACAACTTAATTTTTTTTTTTTTGGTCATGCCACTTGACTTGCAGGATCTCAGTTCCCTGACCAAGGATTCAACCTGGACCACAACAATGAAAATGCTGAGTCCTAACCACTAAGTCACTAGGGAACTCCCCTTAAATATTTTAATACATATATTTCCATATATTTGGCTTATTTTGTAGTCCTATGTATCAAGATCATGTTTTTGCGATCACAATATTTTCTGAGAACTTTGGGGCTGGTTCATTTAGTCGTTGTCAGTGGGGCTCTCCATTCTTTCCTCCCTTGCAGCCTCAGCAAAAACTCTGACTACTCACCCCGTGTTCACAAGAACATGACAGTAGAGCCAAGCCTCACATCCAGATACGGCCATGTGGGTGGAAGATAAATGATCATTCCTTCACCTGTGACACTTTTCATAAACAAGAAAGTGTTTCTTAAAATTCCCTCCTCCTTCAGAAGACCTCCCCTTATGACACGTGACCAGAAATGGGCACAGGCACATCCCTAGATAAATCACTGTCCAGGGGACGGAGCCATTAGAACTGGCTTATCCATGAGTCACAGAGAAGCCCAGACACTGTGGCGGCAAAAGTAGGGCTCTCTGGAGAGTTCCCCGGTGATCCAGAGGTTAATACTCTGCGCTTCTACTGCAGGGAGCCTGGGTTTGATCCCTGGTCAGGCAACTGAGATCTTACAAGCCTTGTGATCAAGAAAAGAGAAGAAAAAAAAAGGAGGTAGGGTTCTATCTGCAAAGATGAAATGGGGAGTGGTTCTGGTGGCCAGGAAGCTGTGCGTTACACTGGCTGATATTTCTCCAGTTTGCATAGGGAGCATTTCTGTTCTTGTTAGGATGATGTCAATGGACTTGAATTGCTCCCCTTCCACAGAGAGACTGAACACCTCAGATTTTGTTACTTCCCAAGTCTCCCAAGGCATGTGCTGAGCCTCTGGTTCCATCTCAGGGATGAGAGAGCTGCCTTGGGGCCCCTCTGGCCTGGGCAGTGACGTCAGCCTCCTCCTCTTTGCCACACTTTGTGCGCCCTGACTGGCTTGTGGGCTGGAACCTTCACTCCAATCCAGTGTCCCAAATGGCTCAAATGGTAAAGAATCAGTTTGCAATGCAGGAGATGTGGGTTCGATCCCTAGGTGGGGAAGATCCCTTGGAGGAGGAAATGGAAACCCACTCCAGTATTCTTGCCTGAAAAATCCCATGGACAGTGGAGCCTGGTGGGTTGCAGTCCTTGGGGTCGCAAAGAGTTGGATGCCACTAAGCGACTAGCAGAGCACATCTGCATCACAGGTCGGGCTCCCCTGCCCATGAGAGGCTGGAGTCCCCCGCCCCACCCCACCAAGATTCCTCATAGATGTGTCTTGTGGTGACCAGGTTTATTCCAAACCACACAGGCCCCCATATTGGTGAAAGACTTGGCATCTTCCAGTGGAATAAAACCATTTTTAGTCACATTTGTTCTTATGGCTTAAACTCAGGTAAGCATTTATCTCAAGTCTGCTGATATGACGCAGAGGGCAGGGCTTATCCACCCATCCTAAGATGTCTTTGGATTTCTTTGTGAAGGCAGTTGAAGCCATCAAAATACTGGGAATCAAGCAACTCCTGTGGTTTTAAAATGGAATTTCCCTCTTGTCCCACCCTAGGTGTTCTGATGGGATTGTGTCTCCAGCTTATTATGCCCACAGCCCAGATGTTTAAAGCTGATCTTCTACCACAGTCTCTTGTTTTTCTAATTTCTTCTTCTGCCCACAGTGGCAAGAGACTGCTGCAGGAAAGCAGGAAAGGCCCTGGGTAGGCTGGTTTTCTCCCTGTGCCCAGCTGATGTGGTCAAGAGTCAGCCTCCTGTTCTAAAATCCTTGTAAAGCTGAGGTGCAAGAGGAGGTGATGGTCTGTTTGGAAGACCATAAAGCGGCAAATGTTTATGTCTATAGACCTGAAATCCATTTTCCCCTGAAAATCTCTTTGTGTCCTTCCCCTCTGTGCTTCTAACACAAGTCACTCTGTGCCTGGGGCTACATACACAGACCACAGCTCCAGGGCAGAGGAAGGGTGGACTGCAGAAACTAAAAAGCAAATCAGCAAATATGCCTTGGTGGTGGGTGCTGGGACAGGCGCGGTTGTCCACAGGCAGGCCTGGCAGAGGGCTGAAACTCTGGGGTGTCTGCGGCCCTTCCCTGAGGCCGGATCCCACCTGGCCAAGCAAGTCCAGCCTGAAACAGAGCAGCTTGAGGGGGCTTCTTCAAAAGGGTGGGGACTGCTGAGTCTGTCTGCCAGTCCCTTTCCAGCCTGCTGGATGCACTCCATCCAGGTGCAGGACAGGGAAGGGGCTCTGAGTCAACCTGCAGACTGGACCATTGATCCAGTTTGTCTTCCTTTACTCTGCAAATTGGCCAGCCTTCCACCTGTAGCTCTCAGAAATGTGTTCACATCTTTCATCTTCTGGTATCTCCTCTACCAAAATCTTTGCCCTTGTGGCTTTGTATACTTTTTATTTTGAAGGGAAAGGAAATGCACGTATTTGGCTAACTGATTGCATTTAACCAGGAGCTATAGACTTGTCAATGTTTTAAAAGTTAATTTATTTGTTTTAATTAGAGGATAGTTACTTAACAACGTTGTGATGGTTTTTTGCCATACCTCAACATGAATCGGCCATAGGTATGCATGTGTCTCCCCGCCACCAGGTACGTACAAGCCTCGGGGTTCTTTTTCTTAACATGCCGCAGTGTTGCTAGAGCTAAAATCACTTACTCAACCAAAGAGTCAAGGAAATCCACCCATGGTTATCATCGAAACCCTGGTACATGTGTGTGCTCAGTTGCTCAGTCGTGTCCGACTCATTGTGATACCCAGGACTATAGCCCACCAGGCTATTCTGTCCATGTCCATGGGATTCTCCAGGCAAGAATACTGTTGTGGGTTGCCATCTCCTACTCTAGGGGATCTTCCCAACCCAGGGATCGAATGTGTGTCTCCCGTGTCTCCTACGTGGGCAGATAGATTCTTTACCACTGAGATGGACCATAAAGATGGGTGAATGCAGAAGAATTGATGCTTTTTGAATTGTGCTGGAGAAGACTCTTCTGAGCCCCTGAACAGCAAGGAAATCAAACCAGTCAATCGGAAAGGAAATCAACTCTGTATATTCACAGGAAGGACTAATGCTGAAGCTCCAATACTTTGGCCACCTGATGCAAAGAGTCGGCTCATTGAAAAAGACCCTGATGCTGGGAAAGACTGAAGCCAAAATCAGAAGGGGGTGACAGAGGATGATATGGTTAGATAGTATCACTGACTCAATAGACATGAATTTGAGCAAACTCTGGGAGATAGTGGAGGACATAGGAGCCTGGCATGCTAGGGTTGCAAAGAGTAGAACATGACTCAGCAAGTGAACAACATCAACCTGATACTCAATAAAAATGTAATCACTCCCCCTCAATAGAAAGAAGATAAGAATACTCTATGTGTAGAGAAGAGAGTTTGATACATGTATTAATCAGAGCTATCATATTTACTATATGCTATACAAAAGTTCTATATTATTGATTTCATTTTACCCACTTGACTTATAAACCACAGAGACAAGGGAGGAGGCCAGCATGTTTCTCTTTATTTCTCCTTTCCTCTCCTATAATTTCAAGTTTATGGGCACTATTGCTTGGCTATTTGGTGCTTTATAACTATTTTATCTATTTATATTAATATAGACTAATAGTTATAAATTTATAGCTATTTTATCTTCACTGTGAATCATGCCCTTTAGCTTTATAAGGTGCTTTTTATTGGTCTTGCTTAATCACTTTTTTGGCCTGAATTCCAACTTCTCTGAAAAACCAGGACCCCTGCTTCCTTTGGGTGTGTGTGTGCTTAGTCACTCAGCCATGTCCAGATCTTTGTGACCCCATGGACTGTAACCCACCAGGCTCTTCTGTCCATGGCGATTCTCCAGGTGAGAATACTAGAGGGGGTTGCCATGCCCTCCCCCAGGGACTGAACCCAGGTTTACCACGTTGCAGGGGGATTCCTTACCACCTGAGCCACTAGGGAAGACTTTGGGGGTATTTTCCACTAAACTACCTTTACTTACCCTTTTACTTTCAATATTCTGATTTGCTTTAGTTGTGTCCCAGGTATATAGAATTCAGCTCTACTTTATAATCAGATACGAAAATATTCTTTCTCTTTGAGCATTAACCCTGTTTGTATTTGTTTATTGATGAAACTAGGGCATGTTTAGTCTTAGTTCAGTTATTTTATATTATGATTTGCTTTTAGAGTTTCTTTATAAGTCAACATAATTCCATTTTATTTGTTGGTCTGTTTGTTTGCCTTTGTTTTTTAGTGTCATCTTTGTGATATTTAGGACGTTAATATATTTTCTAGTAGATATCTTTATAATAATAATGTTGACATTCTACTGGGTTGGCCAAAAAGTTCATTTGGGTTTTTCCATCTGATGTGACAGAAAAACTTGAACAAACCAACCCAATATTTGTATAGAAAGTATCTATTAGTTCCCTAAGCAACTTATCACTGTTACTAATCTCTTCTAGACAGCATATTAAAAAGTGGATACATTACTTTGGCAACAAAGGTCCATCTAGTTAAAGCTATGGTTTTTCCAATAGTCATGTATGGATGTGAGAGTTGGACTATAAAGAAAGCTGAGGGCTGAAGAATTGATGCTTTTGAACTGTGGTGTTGGAGAAGACTCTTGAGAGTTCCTTGGACTGCAAGGAGATCATACCAGTCCATCCAAAGGAAATCAGTCCTGAATATTCATTGGAAGGCTGATGCTGAAGCTGAAGCTCCAATACATTGGCCACCTGATGTGAAGAACTGACTCATTGGAAAAGACCCTGATGCTGAGAAAGATTGAAGGCAGGAGGAGAAGGAGACAATAGAGGATGAGATGGTTGGATGGCATCACCGACTCGATGGACATGAGTTTGTGCAAGCTCCAGGAGTTGGTGATGGACAGGGAGTCCTGGCATGCTGCAGTCCATAGTGTCACAAAGAGTTGGACATGACTGAGCGACTGAACTGAACTGGTTATTTCCCTACTACAAGCAATGGCAAAATTAGTATGTTTCCTCTTTCTCATCATTCTACTACCAACGCATTTTCAAGCAGCTCATAATTTGATATTTGTTACAATCCATCTTTGTTCTTTAAACAAGTTTCTAGTTTTTCACTTGAGTTGTCAGCTCTTACATCAGTCAGGGCCTAGGAAAACAGAAACCATGAATAACCAAAGTGACTGGATCAGGAAGAACCCCTGAAGGAGGAAATGGTGGCCCACTTCAGTATTCCTGCCTGGAAAATCCCATGGACAGAGGAGCCTGGTGGGTTACAGTCCACAGGGTCGCAAAGAGTTGGGCACAACTGAACGACTGAGCGTGCATGACTATAACCAAGGAAGTGGGTACACAGGTGGCAGAAATGCTAAGAAGTCCCAGTAAGACTCTGCAGATTAGTAAAAGTGATAAGTTGGTACTTCCCCTCGGGGCTGGGAGGAGGTGGTGTTACTGAGTCAGGGACCAGACATACCTTGAGGTGCTGCCCCAGGAGAGATGCAGCTGCTGTTGCCCAAGGCTTCCTGCCCCCACCCTCCAGCCTCCCACAGGCTCCTTCTAGCAACCCAGCCACAGACATCAGGCCCAGGCTGCAGCCACACAACTTGCTGGGATCAGCCTTCTCGTGATATTGGCCAGAGGAGCCAAAGGGCAAGGACTGACTGTACCTGAGAACAAGCAAGCCAAAGACGGAGGGGCTTTAAATGGTGTCTTTGTCTACTGGTTGCTGTGGATGAACTGAAACATCCAAATACTCCTCTTTATTCTTGGTTTTTAACAGTTTGACCTGGATGTAACTCATAAGCTTCTTTACGTTTACCCTGCTTGGTGTTTGCCTATCGTTTTTCATCTACAAAGTTCTATACTTCATCCAATTTGGGGAAATTTTGGCCTTTATTTCTTCAAAAAATTTTTTTCTGCCCATTCTCTCTTCTTTCCCTTTAGTGTCCCAATGACTCAAGTATTAGACCACTTGATATCATTTAACTGGTCCTTGAATTTCTGTTCAAACTTTTCAGAATTTTCTCTCCTCTGTATTCTTCATTTTGAATCCTTTTAGTTGACCTATCTTGCATTTATTTCATTTATTACTCTGGTATTTCTATTCCAGCATAAGTCTATTCCTGTGAAATTTTTATTTCAGAAATTTTGAGGGGTTTCGGTTCTAGAATTTCCATTTAGTTTTTTTTTTTTAATTGTGTCAGTATCTCTGATGAGATGTCTTGTTTTCCATTTATTTAAAACATATTTCTGTCACTTCAGAGACAATAGCTACAATAGTCACTTCAAAAGTCTTGCCTGTGGGTTCCATCTTGGATTCATACTGAGATACAGCTTCCTTGCTTCTCTTTCCTCTTGAGAAGAAATTCCATTTTCTTGATTTTTCAGAGGACAGGTCAGTTTGGACCGATCCTGGACATTATGAATGTTAAGCTGTAGAGATTCTGGATTCTGCTATTATTCTTCAATGAGTGTGTTTCATATGTTCACAGGCGAGTTTTATGGGGTAATTCAGTTTTTCGATATGAATACTGGTCTCGGTCTAGATCTTATTTCCTTAGCTGAGCTGACTTAAGCCTGTTTCACATACACCTGGCTCAGGGTCTGCCAGAGACCAATGGAGGATCCCACCTCTGAGTTTCTCCCTCCTGGGACTCCCCTGTCGCTCTCTTCACCACTCATGATTTCTTGCCTTCATTTCTCTGGCTTCCTGTCTTTATTTATTTATGTTTTGTTTCCCAGGATAGAAAACCTGTGGGGTTTTCCTTGTTTGCCACAGTGCTGCTGCGCGAGCTGCACAGACCAGCCTTAGCCCCTGGCAAAACGCCAGAGCTGGGAACTTCCTTGCATGGCCCTCCCCTCGCCTTTCCCAGTAAATGGGTACCCCTCCCCACACCCCCAGACTCTCAGCTTCTGTTCCGTCTCCAGTACTTTTTGTTTCACGTTCAGATTTCCTACAAGGAGGGTGGTTGAGGGCTTGTCTGATTGCGTGTTAGTCCATTAAATCTAGAGATACAGTCTTTTTTTTCTCTTTTTTAAGAGAAGAAATTCTAATGAGATTTTGCTACAGAAATAGCGACAGACGGCTGCGAGGACTGGAGAGAGCAGCTGTATTTCCTCCACGCGGGTCGCGGAGGAACTCACGGGAGCCTGGTAATGGCCAGAGGGAGGGCCCCTGAAGGCCATGTGGCTTGAGGGGTCTGATATGTGAGAGCGAGAAAGAAGGAATGAGGGAAAGAAAGGAGGGAAGGAAGGAGGGAGGGGAGGAAGGAAGGGAAGCAGAATTCTGATTGCAGGTTTGCTATCAGAATAGACATGATTAGACCTTTAATACCCAAAAAAGAGACTTCTGGTTATTAACTGAAAGTTAACTGAGATCTGTGTGAACTTGTTATCTTAGCGAAAAATAATTCAGCTAGAGTGTATCTGAAAAAAGGGCAGTGGTTTGACAACAATAAAATTTCTTTGTGCTAATTCATTCAATACACTGGCTGTAAGTGGAAGAAAGGATTTCTTCTCTACACACATTATCACTTCCTATTGACACCCTCATCTTATCTGTGGGGTTATATCACAATTTTTATTAAAGTTAAATTCATTGTTTATATTTTATGATCATATGTGATATTATTCACGACAGAGTTGCTGGTTCTACTAGGAATACATTTTCTTTCTTGTACTATTTTCCCCTAGTGATAGTAATTGACTTGGATTTTGTTCCTTGGTTCTTCTGAGTTTTTGTTCACTTTATTTCGCATTTACCTATTGCTGATTCACCTCCTAACTTCCACAATAAATCTCTGATGTGTTCAGAATCATTAAGTAATCTACTTTTTTTATGTTTGTTTTTCCCTCCTGAGGACATGTCTTCTGAAATCCTCCACCTCAGCCTTCACTCCCTTTTAGCTGTTCTCCCCACAGTTGTTGTCCTGTGATAGCTCTTCTAGAAATTACTTTCTTTCCCTCCCATCCTAGACGTCTTGCGTCCTGAGTCTCATGTCTTCTCTTTTGGTTTATTCCCTCATTTGATGAAGCATATCCCCTAGGGTATTCCTAAGAAAGTACATCAGTTCAGTCACTCAGTCGTGTCTGACTCTTTGCAACTCTATGAACTGGAGCACACCAGGCTTCCCTATCCATCACCAACTTCTGGAGCTTGCTCAAACTCGTGTCCATTGAATCTGTGGTACCATCCAACCATCTCATCCTCTGTCATCCCCTTCTCCTGCCTTCAATCTTTCCCAGCATCAGGGTCTTTTCCAATGAGTCAATTCTTTCCATCTGGTGGCCAAAGTATTGGAGTTTCAGCTTCAGCATCAGTCCTTCCAGTGAATATTCAGGACTGATTTCTTTTAGGATTGACTGATTTGATCTCCTTGCAGTCCAAAGGACTCTCAAGAGTCTTCTCCAACACCACAACAGGATCGAAAGCATCAATTCTTCGGTGCTCAGCTTTCTTTATGGCCCAACTCTCACATCCATTCATGACTACTGGAAAAACCATAGCTTTGACTAGACGGACCTTTGTCAGCAAAGTAATGTGCATAGAAGGCAAATTTTTTGGAGACTTCACATATCTAAAGTTGTCATGATTCCCCCTTACAAATGATTGACCATTTGGCTGGGTAACTCCCTATTGAGTCCCCGCTTTTGTTATGGAATGATACAATGAACCAGAACAAATATATTTATGAAGAAAGGGATAGAAAGAAGAAAGTTCTAGCAGACTTCTCTATCCAGTCAAGCAATGGACTTTGCTTTCGTTGAGACTGAGGTTGTGGGTGTGGGTCTGGAGGGACCATGTGGTATTTGTCTGAGAGCACTTCTTAGGAGAATCACCATCCTCTCATTTGTGGGGCTGGTCAATCATGTTGCCCTCCGTCTGACCACAGAGATAGTCATGGGAGCTCAAGCAAGGCCAGTGTGGTTAATATTAATAACACATCCGAGAGGGAAAAACCCCTCTGTGCTGCCTGTCTTCTGTTGCCTGTCCAGAGATGTTCTTGTCCTGTGTTTGTCCGGAGAGGCTCTCTGATCTATCAGTCTCCCACTGGACTGAACCTGTGGGGCACTCCCTGGAAACCAGTGAGAGGGCAAGTAAAGGCCAGATAGCCTGGGTTCATGGTGCTCCCCCAAAATGCCATGGCTTCTGCTAGTAAGTCCTTTCCACACCTCTCCCCACTCCAGCGGCTCCAAACCATTTCTTTCTCCAGCATCCTCAGGCCTGGGAATAATATTATATTAATGATAGGTTCTGTGGTTTATAGCACTAAGGACAGCCCTCAGTTCAGTTCAGTTCAGTCGCTCAGTCATGTCCGACTCTTTGTGACCCCATGAATCACAGCACGCCAGGCCTCCCTGTCCATTACCAACTCCTGGAGTTTACCCAAACTCATGTCCACCGAGTCGGTGGTGCCATCCAGCCATCTCATCCTCTGTCATCCCCCTCTCCTCCTGCCCCCAATCCCTCCCAGCATCAGGGTCTTTTCCAATGAGTCAACTCTTCGCATGAGGTGGCCAAAGTACTGGAGTTTCAGCTTTAGCATCAGCCCTTCCAATAAAGACCCAGGACTGATCTCCTTTAGGATGGACTGGTTGGATCTTCTTGCAGTCCAAGGACTCTCAAGAGTCTTCTCCAACACCACAGTTCAAAGGCATCAATTCTTCGGTGCTCAGCTTTCTCCACAGCCCAACTCTCACATCCATAAATGACCACTGGAAAAACCATAGTCTTGACTAGACGGACCTTTGTTGGCAGAGTAATGTCTCTGCTTTTGAATATGCTATCTAGGTTGGTCATAACTTTCCTTTCAAGGAGTGTCTTTTAATTTAATGGCTGTGATCACCATCTGCAGTGATTTTGGAGCCCCCCAAAAATAAAGTCTGACACTGTTTCCACTGTTTCCCCGTCTATTTCCCATGAAGTGATGGGACCAGATGCCATGATCTTCATTTTCTGAATGTTGAGCTTTAAGCCACATTTTTCACTCTCCTCTTTCATAAACTTGCACTCACCACCATGAATAGCCCCTTCATTAGATAACCCTCAAGTCACCTAACTTGGAGTGTGCCATTTATTTCCTGCTAGGACTTCAGTGGAGCTATTCTTACCCCTTAAAGGACTTCAGGCTGGATTTGTTAGTCACCACTTGCTGAGTGGGGCTTCCCTTGTAACTCAGCTGGTAGAGAATCTGCCTGCAATGTGGGAGACCTGGGTTTGATCCCTGGGTTGGGAAGATCCCCTGGAGAAGGGAAAGGCTACCCAGTCCAGTATTCTGGCCTGGAGAATTCCATGGATTGTATAGTCCATGAGGTCACAAAGAGTCGCACACGACTGAGTGACTTTCACCTGCTGAGCAAGAAGAAACAGAGCCAAGAGGTAGACGTGAGCATGATAACATCCTCTGAGCATTTGAACTCAGCTTGGTCTGCAGCTAGCTGTATCCCAGTCTCCCCAGAAGTATCAGCTAACAAACTTTCTTTTTAAAAAAATTAATTTAATTGGTCCAGGATCCATGAAATTTAATGGGAGCCTGCTGGCTGTCCATGACACACAGAAATGTAGTTCTTAGCTTGACTTGGTGTTGCTTGGCCATGAAAAATCACGTCATCCTTGACTTCATTACCTTTATCACAGCTAAATGTTTACTTGCCCCTACTGGCCTATCACATAGTCTATTGAAATAAGATCTTCAGAGCCATATCAATTCATAGTTTGTGCCAAAGATATTGGCAATGCAGTTCAAGGTTTAAAAAAACATTATTAGAAGAAATATGTATCATATTCCCTCAAGAGACCTAGAACATTACATAGAAATTGCATATATGCATCCTTATGCTGGTGATTCTGAAGCCTAGGGACAGTGGACTTATTTAAAAAGTAGAAAATGGTTGATATGGCTCATAATACCCTGCCACATTCTTTTCAGCCTTGCAGGAGCAATTTTCTCCTCACTTACTCTTCTGGGGCCTCTTTTGTCAGGCACATCAAATGGTTTCCTGCCTCAGGACCTTTGCACAAGCAGTATTCTTTAACACAAGGCTCTCCCCCCACTACTGGTTCTTCAGGCTGTGTTGAAATACCACATTTTTAGAGAGGCCTCTCTAAGCCCCTTATCCAATGGCATCTCCCTATCATCCCGTCTCTTTTTCACCTATCTTTTACAACCATGGCACTTATCACAGCTTGAAATTATTTTCCCTTCCTGTGTGTAACTGGTATGACCTGCTTCACCAGCTTGGGGTGAAAATTAAGTCACAGTGCTTAAATCTTCAAGTCAGAACTGGCTCTGGTTCCATGAGCCAGATTTCCAGGAAGCTTACGCCCTTCCTGAGGTTAGGGGAGGTTCTTTTCCCATCAAGTTGCCCAATAACTTCAGGGGTTTACTTGCTTCGAAGGGGCCAGTCCTGGCCCCAAACATCTTGTCAAGAGTATTGTGTATAAAGTAGAGGACGAAGGAGGACCTGCTGTGAAGCACAGGGGACTCTACTCAGTACTTGGTGGTGACCCAAATGGGAAGGAAATCCAAAAAAGAGGGGATCTATATAAACAAAGCGGATTCAATTTGCTGTACAGCAGAAACTAACACAACATTGTAAAGCAGCTATGCTCTGCTAAAAATTAAAAAAAAAGAAAAAGAGTCAGTTGTAGCCTCTGAAGAGTTCAGTAGTTGGCTCCTTTGTTTTAGTTTTTATAAAGTAGTAGACTTATTTTAAAAATTTTTAAACTATTTATTTATTTAAAAACAAATAACTATTTATTTAATACAAATTATTTAGTTGTGGCACACAGGTTCCAGCAGGTTCAGTAGTTGTGGTATGCAGGCTTAATTGCTTCTCAGACAGCATGTGGAAAGTTAGTTCCCTAATCAGGGATTGAACCCATCTCCCCTGCATTGCAAGGCAGATTCTTAACCCCTGGATCACCAGGGCAGTCCCTGGTTGTAAAAGGGCTGTGCTCCTTGTTGAGAGCTGACCCCATGCACCTTGAGGGGTCAGTGTCCATTGCTGCTGGTCCACCTTCTTTGGCTGAGCTCATACTTTGGGGCACACCGCATGAGGGGGTGTCTGGTATGACTCCAGGGCTTAACCCTGGCATCCCACCCCTGCCCGGTGGCCATGGGTGTCCTGGTTCTATAACAGGCCCAACAGCCGGTATAGCTGCTTCGAGACATTGGAGAATGGGTTCAGGGAGATCCCTGAGGACTCCAGTCGCCTGCAGTGTAGACAGCTTACACTCCAGAGTCCCTTATGGGATCCAGCTACTTTTCCTCCCTCTTTGCCTCTTTGCGGTCCTGCCTCCCACACACAAGCCACACCCTGGAAACATGTACTGATAATCCTTTCACCTCAGGGTCTGTGGCTGCAGGAGGAGACTTGAGACCCCCTTCTCCAAGATGAGCTCCCATCAGCACCCTTGAGATTTTCTCTGCTAGCTGATGGCTGAAACTATCTCATCCTCCAGCCCTACAATCTTCACCTTCTATCAAGGTCTCCTTCCCCTTCATCCCAGGAAGGCCTGGCCCCTGTCTGAGTTGCCCTCGCCCGCTTGCTTGGAGGAGGAGGAGGAGAGCAGCTGCAGTCAGGCACACAGACATGGGCCTTCCATCCCCTTGCTCTAGAGTAAAGGTGTCGCTCACCTCCTGTGACCAAGAAGGACCACTCAAGTGAGCCTTTCCAACACGAAGATGATTTATCCCTGAATAACTGAGAGTTTATCTAGATAGAGACTGTGAGAAACTTTTAAATGGAAGCTCATTTTAGGTTTCAAAAAAAAAAAAAAAAAAAGACTCCATCATACTGCATCTCCTGTTTAAGCCTCAGAACCTCAGCTTCATCTGAGCCCATTCATGGAACATGGAGGGCAGACAATCAGTTCTTGCTGAATGATTGTATCACCAATTCCTGAAAAAATTCATGCCAATCAGTAAACTAGGGTTTGAGAACCAAAGGATGGGTGCAGAATGATCTAATAACCCTGTTAATTGCTGCTAATCAGGGATTTCCCTGGTGGCCCGGTGGTAATGACTCTGAGCTCCCAATGCAGGAGGCAGGGGTTTGATCCCCCTGCTCAGGGAACTAAGATACCACATATGACACAGCCTAAAGATAAACAAACTAATAAAAACAAAGTAACAACAAAATGCCATCAAAAAATTAATAATAAAGGAGCAGGAAATGCAAGTAGATACATAAGTAAACATTAAAAATATTTTTAAAAAACTGATCATGGGTAGAAATGTCATTGTCCATATACATGCAATTTTATTCACGTTTTCTTCCTTTTAATTTCAAGAAGTGCAATTTTCTTTTCATTTGGAAACTTTCAAGAAGGGTTTCAGACATTCAAAATATTGTGAAAAAGAATATAACAAACACCAGGGAACCCAACACAGAATTTAAGAAATAAACCCAAACTAAAATAGTTGCAGACACTTGGGTACCTCTCCTCACTTCTCCCACCAGAGGTACCATTGTCTTAATTTAAAGAAACTTCCACAGCCCTAGAAGCCACAGACCAACACAGGTGTGATCTTGCCCCTCCTCCTCCGGCCACAAGTGATTAAACCAGGTGGACGCCCCACACACCTGGGCCAATCAGCTGCTGCGTCTCAAGAGTTCAGACGTGAAGGCCTGAGCTGGTGTGCTGTGCTGAGCAACACTGACAGGTCTTGCTAGTTTGCAGGACTTGGACTCATTTTGGGTGTGGCCACAAGGAGTCTTGTGAGAGAAGGTAAGTGAATAGCGAACAGTGTGAAGGGATAGAAAGAGCAGGTGTAGAGGGAAAGGAGGGGAAGGCTGAGGGGGAAGGGGAGACACCGGGAGGTAAAGAGAGTAAGTGGGGAGAGGGTGTGTCCAAGCAGAAACGCTGCTAATTATCTTGTCTGCTGCTGCGCTCTGTTGTGTCTGACTCTCCGCAACCCTATGGACTGCAGCCTGCCAGGCTCCTCTGCCTATGGAATTTTCCAGGCAAGAATACTGGAGTGGGTTGCCATTTCTTTCTCCAGTGGTCTTCCCTACCCAGGGACGGAACATGAGTTTCCTGCGCCTCCTGCACTGGCAGGCAAATTCTTTACCACTGAGACGCCTGGGAAGCTCTTTCTGCATCTATCTCTGCTTAAAAGACTCAGTTTAATTTCTTTAGGGAATGATATCTGCTGTTAAAACATGCCTAGCTTTTCATTATCCTTATTTTTATTGGTGTCATTTCTTTGTCCAGTTTGCTCTGATTATAAATATATACATATACATATATATATGTGTATATATATATCTCGCTTTGGCTCATCTTTGACCCCTGTAATCCTCTCCCTATCCCTGCAGCATAATCGTGATATAAGTCTTAGGGATGTTTCCCTCTTACTGTTATTTGTTCATTCAGTCAATCATCTATTCATGCTACAAATAAAATGTCTGCTATGGTAAGAGTAACACAGTAATACAGACAGATTTAAAAGAGTGAGCTGTGGAAGAAACCAAAGCAGGGAGGAGGATAGAAGATGGAACTGTCTAGGGTTTCAGTTTAGCACTGGGGTGGCTGGGCTAGGATTCCTGAGGAGGTGACATTTTGTATAGATTTGAAGGATTCAGGGGACTGTTCTAGTATCATGCAGAGCCCCAGGCCAGGAAGCAGAGATGGTAGGTGCAAAGGCCCTGGGGCAGAGAATGAACTGGGGGGGGGCAGGATGAAGGAGAATAAGCAATAACACATGGGGTCACAGTCAGTGCAGGGCCTCAGGGCCATTGTCAAGACTCACTGGCAGACATGGAGGCTTCTGGTGAGAGGAACGGCCCCGTCAGACGTCTGCTATAAAAGGGTTAACACAGCTGCTCTGTTGGCAACTGTCTGAAGCAGAGCTGTTCTTCAGCCAGGAGGCACTGGGGCCTGGCGTGTGTTCTTGTGTATTTTCATATCACCTTAGTGTGACGAAGGCAAGCATGCATGCAAGGTAACCGGGCAGGGGGCTATGATGACCATTCAGGTGAGAAGAGCAGGTGGCTTGGACCAGGGAGGGGACAGCAGAGGAGGTGAGAAAGGGTCAAATTCTGGAAAGAGGTGAAGCATAGCCCTTTGCCAATATTAAAAAATTGTCAGTGATCTACATGGGAAGTGTCATACGACCTTGGTAGTTTAAACAATTCCTTTTATGAGAAGGAGGACCCAGGAGGCTGGTGTAGATCCTTGACTCTGATGCTTCATCCCAAATTCCACCCCTCTATTTCAACCAAGTCATTCTCTCCTCCATGCATCCCGTTGGCTTGCCTTCCTAAGTCCACGGACCCATTGCCAGTGAGATGTGTTGTCGTTTTTGAGGCCTGCTTCCGAATGGTCCTCCTTCCTGTGTTCCAGCCTCTGGGATTTAGTTTCAGTTTTCAATACAAACTTCGAGAATTTCCAGTATTACTTGGTAATTACTGCATACTAATTACTGTTGAAATTTTTCTTTCCAGCAAACACCAAATGAACATGCCTTTCTGCTATCATGATCACATTGCAAATCTAATTTAACAACCTGTGGAATAAACAAACATAGAGATAAATAGTACATTGTCAAGTGATTTCGGCAAGTTAGAAATTGAATCAAGTCCTTGTAGGTGGCAGTATTTAGTTTGGATTTGCTCTGTCTTCATGGCACTTTAGTTACTATGATCCTGGGGAACTTTCTAGACAAAAAAAAAAAATGCTCCCTGTTTTCAAATTCATCAATCCATGTCTTCTTAGTGGCTGTATTTATACATTTATTGTTGTTGTTGTTCAGTCACCCAGTTGTGTCCGACTCTGGGACTCTATGGACTGCAGCACACCAGGCCTCCCTGTCCCTCATCATCTCCTGGAGTTTGCCCAAGTTCATGTTCATTGCACCAGTGATCCCATCCAGCCATCTCATCCTCTGATATCCTCTTCTTCTGCCCTCAATCTTTCCCAGCATCAGGGTCTTTTCCAATGAGTTGTCTGTTTGCATCAGATGACCAAAACACTGGAGCTTTAGCTTCAGCGTTCAGCAACATTTTCATGTTTAATTGTCTGTAAATAAAGGATATGGTAAGGGAGAGCATTTGGGACAAGACATGCTTCTATAAAAAAGAATCAGCTTGAAGCATTCAACTTAAATGAGGGTTAAGCACACAGATAATTGTGTTAAACGGCAATGAAATGTTTTATTTTGAAATGTCATTTTGTTACTGCAAACTCAAAGTCCTCCTGTGAAGTACCTCATTAAGCAGAAAACAAGACCAGACGTGAATTAATGTTTTCCTCTGAGCACCTACACTTTCTCTATTCTGAGCTCTTCAAAATTCAGGGTGCTTCCTTTTTTCTTTTTTTATTGATGTATAGTGGATTTACAATGCTGTGTTAGTTTAGGCGGACAGCCAAGTGATTCAGTTATTTACATATGCATTCTTTTTCATATGCATATATTCTTTTTCATTATAGGTCATTACCAAATATTAAGCATCGTTCCCTGTGCTCTGCCGTAGGTTCCTATTGATTATCTATTATGTTTATATAGTAGTGTATATAAGTTGATTCAAGGTGCTTCTGAAGCATATAACATTTAGATTTTTTTTTTTTAATGTCCACAAAATCAGTGAATTCTTTGCTTTTTAGAATTTAACCTTTTGAAAGCAAGTGGTTCTGCTAGGTTTTACTTAACTGCATGAGACTTTTCTTGTATCATTTTTGACGCATTTTCGGTTGACTTTCATATACGAACGCACTCGTGTTCTCTAGATTTTACCCAGCACCTTTTACTGAAGGTAAACTTTTCATGGTGAAGGACTGCGCATAGAATGAGACTCCTGCAAGATACTGGATGCACATGTGGCTTTTGGACTACCAGTTTCTGCTGTTTTATGTATAGTTCCTGACAGGGATTGAATTGACTTCCAGATACAGAGCAGAGAGATGCAAAGATACACACTCATTAACGTTTACGGATACTTTTTTCAGAGGAGTTATTCATTTAAATGATAGTACAAGAGACACTTTCTCTTTAATGGCCAAACTACACAGTAAAAGCAAGTGTTTAGAGAAAAGACACCCTAATGAACCATTTCCTGTAGTATCTTGTCGCTCACATGCTCACACTTATTAAGCTCTTTCTTCTACCTACAGACTATCCAGGCTATTTTTATGGTTTCTGAACCCATCTGTTCCAACCTGTACTCACTGCTATTTAGAATACAGATGTTAATTACCTCCTTAACATCTCCCTGCTCCTTGCTAGAAGCCTCGAATGCCCCCAAGCAGCTATGAGGTTCTCAACACCCAAACCTTGCTTCTGGTTTTTCAGAGCAGCCCAACTCAGACTCTTCTCCCCATCAGCCCTGGTTAGAGGGACATGGATATGCCTTCCAGGCAGAAGTACAGACCTGATACTTCAACTGTCTTCACTGCAATCCCGACTAAGGCAGACCTTCTCGCTCTGAGTTGAATAAAATAATCCTAATTCTAAACATCTTAAACATCTTATTAACAGGATGTGTCCAAACATGTCAGAGAGGCTCCTTCTCACCCCAGGCCTGTCCAGCTTGTTTGAAAGCTATGGTTTCTCTCCATGCTGTGTAACCCTGGCTGGGTTTGTTCCCACTGCTGGGCCATCCCTAGCTGAAGGCTGGCGCTTCATTATGGTTTGTTTTCATCCTTGGGCCCTACTATCTTTTCCCTCTGATTTTAAATTCCCTAAGGGGCCTAACATTGAGTCTGTGATTCCTGTCGGTTTATCAACTGATTTCCCCCCCTTTGTTTCTGTGGTAAGCTTCAGAAAGTTGCCACTACAATGAGTGAAATGCAGCTTCCAATGGGCCTCTGAGAGCACATAGAAACCCCACTTAGAATGAAAACCTCCCTTTCTTTATTTTTTTTATTTTCGGTTGCATGTTACAGCATGTGGGACCTTAGTCCCACCAGGGGTTGAACCCATGGCTCCTGTGTGGAAAGGTAGTCTTAACCACTGGACCACTGGGAAGTCCCCCAAACAACACTTTAATATGGGTCATGGAGAATGACTCAGTTTTACCCCTTGAAAGTAACGCATTTTAGTAGAAATTAAGTATTTGTCATTTGATAAGTCTTCTAGAACTTTGTGCTAATTATAATGCCTCATTTTATCACCAAAAGCTGTAGAAAGAAGAGCGCCTTACAGCTGCTAAGAACGGATTGTTTTCACGTGAGCTCTTTAAATTTATTACTCTACTCATTCCTTGTAGTTGATAATTGAATGGGAAAGGAAATAAGTCAGAAAACAGAGGAAAAAGAAGAGAGCACAGTGCTGGGCAAGAATAGATTCTCAACAAATATTTGCTGAATGAATGAAAAGGAGCCCTGAAAATTTAAAAACAGTCATGATGTAAGATCTCAGCTCCTGGGATGAAATTCAATTAAAAACATTCAGACCATTGTGAGCATGAGTATGATTTTTGTCATGAGGAAAGCATGTGTTTCTCTTTTTTTGAATAAAATTTTAGAGAAAGAAAAGGGGTGAAAAAAAGATGAATGCCAGGAAAATTTGAATGAGGTGAACAGAAAATAAAGGTGAAGAAGAAAAACAGATGAGTTTGGTAAAAGGAAAACTAAAACAGAAATGTGAGCACATTTCTGTTTTTCTTTTCTTTTTTTTTTACAGAGATAAATCTCCCACCTTTATTCTTCAAACTTGAGATCAGACATCTGATCTCAAGATGTGTGATCAAACAGATACTATTTAGTAGTGATAAATATGGACTTCCCTGGTGGCTCAGATGGTAAAGAATCCACCTGCATTGCAGGAGACCTGGGTTCAGTCCCTGGGTTAGGAAGACCCCCTGGAGGAGGGCATAGCAACCCACTCCAGTATTCTTGCCTGGATATTTTTAATATTACAGTGAGCAAATAATTACAGAGGAGTTACTACAGCTGAGTCACTTTATTTTTTATCTGTTTCTTTTTTTTAATTAAACATTTTTTATTGGAGTATATTTGCTTGTGTTGTGTTAGTTTCTGCTGTACCACTGTTTTTCTTTCTTCTTACTCCCTCTCCTTCTTTCTAGTATTTATACTCAGAATTCCAAAGGGAGATTTAAGAATAATTTGGAAATACGTTAAGTAAGACAACACCAGTGGCAAATAGCAATTTAATTCTCCTTGCCAACAGAGCTAAAGACTTACTGCGCTTTTTATTATTAATAGAAGAGCCAGGCGGGAGGGAGAGGGGAGGGAGGAAGGAAAAAGCCATTTAGTGTGCGGTGATGAAGGCGACGCGGAGTTGGTAGGACCCAGATAAGAAATCTCTGAATGCACGCATGAATTCTCCTTTTCATTCTGCTGCCTGCTAGAAAATTGGGTGAACAGGCATTTAAGACTTTTCTTTTCCTGCAGCAAATATTTGCATGGGAGCCGTGCACTGACACTGTGTGCTTTGGATTTCAGGGAGCAGGCTGATGCCTCTTGGGGCATGTAAGTACAGAAGGCAGGGCCACACCCCTGAGAAGGTAGCTGGTTTCAGAGGCAGTTCCAAGAGTCCTATTTGCCCAAACTGAGTCAAGTGTGGTACTTGTCACTTTGAAAAATAGGATGGGGGTCTCCTTTGAAGTCTTCCATGTGATTATGTCCTGTTTGTTTTTTATCTGATAGAACACTGGATTTTCTGGGCCCCTAAACATATACTATTTCGGTTCAGTTCAGTCGCTTAGTCGTGTCTGACTCTTTGCAACCCCATGAACTGCATCACACCAGGCCTCCCTGTCCATCACCAACTCCCAGAGCCCACCCAGACTCATGTCCATTGAGTTGGTGATGCCATCCAACCATCTCATCCTCCATCATCCCCTTCTCCTCCTGCCCTCAATCTTTCCCAACATCAGGGTCTTTTCAAATGAGTCAGCTCTTCGCATCAGGTGGCCAAAGTATTGGAGTTTCAGCTTCAACATCAGTCCTTCCAATGAACACCCAGGACTGATCTCCTTTAGGATGGACTGGTTGGATCTCCTTGCAGTCCAAGGGACTCTCAAGAGTCTTCTCCAACATCACAGTTCAAAAGCATCAATTCTTCAGCACTAGGCTTTCTTTATAGTCCAACTCACACATCCATACATGACTACTGGAAAAACCATAGCCTTGACTAGACAGACAGACCTTTGTTGGCAAAGTAATGCCTCTGCTTTTTAATATGCTGTCTAGGTTGATCATAACTTTCCTTCCAAGGAGTAAGCGTCTTTTAATTTCATGGCTGAAATCACCATCTGCAGTGATTTTGGAGCCCCCAAAATAAAGTCTGACACTGTTTTTACTGTTTCCCCATCTATTTGCCATGAAGTGATGGGGCCAGATGCCATGATCTTAGTTTTCTGAATGTACTATACTACTATAAACTATTTAGTAGTGATAAATATGGGCTTCCCTGGTGGCTCAGACGGTAAAGAATCCGCCTGCAATGAGGGAGACTTGGGTTCAATCCCCGGGTTGGGAAGATCGCCTGGAGAAGGGCATGGCAACCCACTCCAATATTCTTGCCTGGAAAATCCCCATAGACAGAGGAGCCTGGCAGGGTACAGTCCATGGGGGTCGCAAAGAGTTGGACATGACTAAGCAACTAAGCACAGCACACAGTGATAAATATATAACATTTAACATAAATTAGTAGATCCAGCCACTGTTATTGCTGTTATTTCAGCTTCTGTATCTGGCAGCATCTTTAGCTCCTCTCACTGCAGAGGTCGCCGAAGTTCTGTCTTCATTCTTGCTGGGAGAATGGAAGAAGCCCAAACCCTGTCTACTGACCTGAATCAGAAGGAAGGAAGGTTTTCTTTCTCTTTCTCTCTCTCTCTCTCTTTTTTTTTTTTTTTTCATTTTTGAGTCACGCGCTTCTTTTTTGTGAGGTTCAGTAGGTACGAATGGAAGAAGCAGGCAGTGAGCTCTGTTCTCCAAGGGAGCTGAACAGAAAGAAAACCTCATGCGGATGCATCAAGGTCCATGTCGAGAGCTTTTCGGGTAGCGGGCCCTCGATGCCCTGTCTGACCAGACTCTCATCATGGAACAGGAAGTGGTGCTCCAGGGCAGCTGGACACACCCAGAGAGGCTGGCTGTGCCTTCCCTCTGCCCCATGGACAAACGGGCTGTGTGGATATGGCGGTGGGAGGGCACCCTCGAGTGGGGGACTGCCCGTCTTACCATGGGTTTGTGGGCAGCCGCCTTGTCAGGCTTTAGGATTTGAGTGCAGATCTCATACTAATCGGAGTTTCCTTTTAAAAAAAGCAATGCTGTGAGAGACAACATTAAGATTGTAAATGTAGCTCTCAATAGAGAATTTTTGAGTTCTTTCCCTTTTTTTGGGAGTGGGGGAGGTACAGGATTAGGTTCCAGGGCCCTAACTGGGGATTAGACTGGGGGTTTATTCAGTTTACTTGTCTGTAAATGGGGTTGTCATGATGATTGCAAGAGCTGAGTTAATGTATTTTAAAGCATTTAAAATGCTTCTCTCACAGTCAGCCTCAGATGCACTTTAACATTAATCTATTATTATTACTTTTGTTCACTTGCCATGAGGTTTAAACCCTCTTTCACTGCAGGTCTTGCAACATTCTGTGGAGGACAGCCTACAGTCAGAATGCACTTCACATTTCCCTAGAGATTTGTTTTCAAGACCCCATGTTTATTTCTCTAAAACTCTAAAATAGCAGGAACTTTTGCATTTTACTGAGTTAGCCCAGGGGTCTAGATTCACACTGTAGGACAACCTTCTAAGGTTCTGTGTAGCTGGCCCTTCTTGTCAGATGCCCAAGGACCTGCCCCCCACACACAAAGCCAAGCAGAGAATGAAGGTAGCTTTCAGATAGGTCAGGTTAGTGAGATTTACCTGGGAACTTGTTTCAAAGCCCTGGGAACCTGCCTTTTGTAAAGAACTATTTTCTACTTTCCCAGAACACAAAGTCTTGGAACTGTGACTTTATCCATAAAGAAAAGAAAAGCAAAAACTCCAGCTTTCAGGTTAGATGGCATCACTACCTCAATGGACATGAATTTGAGCAAACTACCAGAGACAGTAAAGGACAGAGAAGCCTGCTGTGCTGCAGTCCATGGGGTCGCAAAGAGGCAGACATGCCTTAGAGACTGAACAGCAACACGTATCTGTTGAGAAATTATTATGTTGTTTGCCAGGGGTTGGATATCCAAAGATGAACAAGTTCCTTAACTTTGAGGAGCTTAAAGTTAGTGATGGAAGCATGCTCAGTGGCTCAATCATGTCCAACTCTTTGAGACCCCTGGAACTGTAGCCCACCAGGCTCCTCTGCCCATGGAATTTTCCAGGTAAGAACACTCAATTGGGTTGCCATTTCCTACTCCAGGGGGTCTTCCTGACTCAGAGATCAAATCTTAGTCTCCTACATTGCAGACAGATTCTTTACCACTCTGCCACCTGGGAAACCCCAGGTATACATGTAAGAACAAGGTGATATGAGTGGGTGATATTACTTTGAGGAGAAGTAGGAATTTGTCGAGATGAAAATGGGAGAAAAGGCCATTCTAGAGAGATGCTGTATAGCGTGTGCCAAAGGTTAACCGTCAGCCAAGACTGCGGATTACTGATCAGACGAGTGAGAAGTCTGGGGTGACCAGGGCACAGTACCCTTCTCTCTCTGCTGAGTAGGTACCCCCACCAGCCACACTACTCAGGGCTCAGCAAAAGATGAGAGCAGCGATCACCCATAACCCTGATGCTCAGATAGGGAGCAGGGTACTAATTCATTTCCAAGAGGGACCACCAAGCTTATGAGGTCCCAGAAACTTGTGAAATGACTCACCTGAGTGGAGGTCATGGTATAACCCCTGACAGCTGGAGGGGAGGGTGAGCTTGAGGGGACTGGTTTGCAGAAGCCAGCCCAGGGCAGCACAGGCACTCTGGCAGCTGAGAGGTGCAAGCTCAGGACTCATGAAGCACCTTTGATGACTTTTCTGAGGTGTTGCATTCTGCCTTTCCCTGCAGGTGAGGGTGAGCTGGTAGACTGTCTGCGCACTTTTGCAGTGTGGAGAACATCCCGGAAGGAAAGGAGCCAAGACAGGAGGTGATGTTTAGTTAGGAGGCTGTAATGGTGCTTTTGGGGACCACTAAGGTCTGAAGGAGGATGGTGCTGGTGGTGAGAGGAGGGGTCAGTAGAACCAGGAGCTGTTTCTGGACTAGAAATGGCAGGATGTTGCGATGCTGGATGAGGCAGGGAAGGAGGATGATGCTCAGGTCGGAGTTGTCCTGTGGTCGCAGGGGTCTGGGTGTGGAGCAGTGTGCGCTCGCTCAGCTGAGCGAGCTGAGCTGGCCCTTCACTGGGTTTGTGCCATTGGCACTTACAGAAGCCCCTGGAGGGGAGGATCCCCGGGTGAGGGTGGACCGGGATGCAGAAGGGTGGGGTGGCTGCCCACATTTACACAGAGGCCAAGCCGCATCCGGCACCCACGTCTGCCCGTCTCCTCCCTTCGTCACCGTGTATTGTTTGCCGCCTTTCCAGAAGTAGGAGGTGTGACCTCAGTCTGAAAGTCTGAAGTGTTCCAGCATTTTGGAGAACAGAGTGGGCCGATCCCCCATCTGGGGGACAGAAACGGGCCAGGAAAGGAGGGCTGGTACAGGAGCACTGGATCAAGCAGGCAGTAAAAATGAAAGGTCTATTTCCAGGAGGGCTGCTTAGGAGGCCATGCAGCAGGGGTTGGGGGGCAGAACGCACTGGCCACCTTGGAAAGACTGGAGGCCCGCGGCTCAGGGAGGATATATGGGTTCTGCAGCCCTTGTCAGGGTGTCTGGAGATGCAGGATTCATCGGGGATGGCTTTAGGGACCAGGCGGAGGAAAATGAGGTCTCTTTTGTAGCAGCCAAGAGGGTTCAGTTCTCAAACAGACCAATGACACTCCTAGGGCTTCTGTGAACCACTGGGACTTCTGTCCACTGCTGGTTCTTAAATTCTGCCAGTGGACAAGGTGATGGACATATACTTTGTTACCGTGACCCTATTTCCCCCTCGGGCAAGTACAGGCAGCTCAGTCCATGCAATAAATAATAACAACGACAGCAACACCTGTGTAACATTTGCTGGCCCCAGGCGTGGCACTGAGTGTTTACATGCACAGTCTTACTTAACCCCAAAATAATGCACAGAAGTTAGTGTCATTGCTTCCCATCCTACACGTGACGGAATGGGACAAGAGCTATTCCTGTGTCTGTCCCAAGTTAAAAGGTTAGGAACCAAGGATCCTACAAGCTTACTGTGATCATCACCCTCTTCTTACTCAATTAAAAAGCCCAGTCTCAGGACTTCCCTGGCAGTCCAGTGGTTAGGACTCTGAGCTCCCAGGGCAGAGGGTGTGGGTTTGATCCCTGGTCGGGGACCTAAGAGCCCACATGCCTTGGGGCCAAAAAAACCCCTAAAACAATAAAAATAAAACAAAGCAATATTTTAATGAATTCAATAGAGACTTTTAAAAATGGTCCACATCAAAAGTCCTAAAATAATAAAAATAAAAACCCCAAAAAGTCCAGTCTGTATGCATCTTACACAAATCCTCAAGCCCAAGTGTTCTCTTTTTCTTTTTCAAGTTTGTTTTCTCAGCTGACTAGATTGTGGGCGAAGTGACATCACCATCTGATCAGCATCTAAAAACATTTCGGCTAAGTTAAAAAAAATAGAGATCTCGAACGCGCTCCCTTAATTACATTTGACCATTTGAGCAGCTGCGTGGAAACCCCGGGTAGCCGGCCTGTTCTGCACTTTGTTTTGAAAACAAGCTTTTCAGTCTCTCGGCTGCGAGGATTCTGTGTAAAGGGTGTACACTGTGAATCACAGTTTCAAAGGAAGACGACAAACACTGATCTCAGCCAAGTAATTTGTAAAGCTGGATTGCTGACAGAAATTCAGGAAGCAGCAGAAAACAACCAACACAAAGACACAGTCAAGAGGCTGGATGCGACCTGAAGCCATCACGGGAAGAAGCTCCGCGGCGAAGGAAAGACAAGGAGCAGAGACCCCGAGGGGTTGAGAACACGTGCTCCGAATGCAGGATGCCGCGCGTTCGGGGCCTGCGCTGCCTTCAGCTGTTCCTAACGTGTGTTTAGTTCCCCGAGGGAACAGGGAACGGAATGTTTCTTCAGTTAGATTTGCAGCTTTCGTCATCTTCATGAACTCAATCAGTCCAAATCTCTTTAATGATTACTTCATGGGTTTTGTGGTCTTTTTCTCTAATAATAACAATAACAAAATAAAAATAAGTAACACTTAAACTGAGCTTTCTACCTTCAACAAGTATCAGAGAGACTTTCCTGGTGGTCCAGTGGTTAGGACTCTGAACTTCCAATGCAGGGGACTCGGGTTCAATCCCTGGTCAGGGAACTAAGATCCCACATGCCATGTGACATGGACAAAAAATAAAAGGTCATTTGGATTCAGCCAAAAAATAAACAAAAACAAGAAAATCACAACAAGTGTCAGAGTCCATTGGGGACTGAATGGATGGATAAATAAACACCTGTTGCACGTCAGCAGGTAGTACTCTCAGGACTTCACTGGTTCATTTAAACTTCATCACTATTCTATTCAGAAGATATTTGTGATTCTTTCTGTTTTACAGATGAGATAACTGAGCTCCAGAGAGGTGACTTAAGATTGTCCAAGGTTACATGGCTACAGGGGCAGAGGCAGAATTGGACTCAGGCAATCCCACCCCAGAGTCCCCTTCTCCAGACTATTGGTCTTCAAGCTTCATTCACTCACTTTTAAACCTCTCCAATTGACTAGACTTCTGAGATAATACAAATGTGAAGTCTGAGTCATATTGAATATGTAGAAAAATGCACCACGAAATTGTCAGATCCCAAAGCCCATTGCTCCCCTACATACTAAACTAGAAGAATCTCTTCCATGAGAAAGCAGTTCATCTCCTACTTTAATTTTTCAAACAAATATCAGGAAACTTGGTTGAATATTTATGTCTCACATTGTGAGAGACTCTTTAGCAGTTTTCTCTTTTTGTAATTGTAGAAAATTCTTTCTTTGTAAATGCAGACACTTTGGAAAAATACAAACCTTTTTCTTACCAGATAATTTTCATAAGACTAGTTTTGTCAAGTTTCCTTGTTAAAAACATTAGATTTTTATCTTTGATTTATTTTATACTCCTGTGATTGGATCTGAGGATATTTAAGTGGATGTAGACCTCAAAGTTTCTAATCCAGATCTCTATATTTTTAGTTTTTATTGGGAAAACCATATTCCTTTTCTGCATTTCCCCAATTAATTTAACAGATCATGCCCTCCTCCAAAGACCATTTCCAAATATCTGCTGAGATCTCTTCTCCTTCACATCCTCAGGATCCTCCCAAGGGCCACCTCACCACTTCCCAAAAGCATATATTCACTGACCTAAGATTCATCTCCTGCCCTCACTTTTCAGCTTTTCTTAGGGAGCTTTCGGATCATTGAAAAGAAATACATTCAAAGATGTATTACCTCAATAGAGTTTATATGATAACACCATAATATACAATATTTATATTGAAGTGATACAGTTAAGTTTTAAAAGGAGACCATGGTAATGAGGTGACAAAAATATTGTTCCTTTATTTTCCAAAATTCCTTGGAAAATGAGTCTACATGGTTACACTTGAAGCATGTTGTACTTTGCATCACATAATAAAGCCCTGACTACATCGATATCACTCTGAAAAGCTGGTGATGATAAAAGCCAAGGATATGGTTCCATTATATAGGTTAAAGCAAGTTTCATTTACCTGTCTGTGTATATTGCTTGCTTTTAGTTAATTTAAGGTGTTTTTTTCCTTTGTTAGCCTTCAGATAGAGACACCATCTGCCACCATATAGACTCCAAAGAATCTGGGTAGGGAAATATTCTCATTCTTCCCTTTTTTCTAACCCTTTAATCCAACAAATCTCAGGACTTTCTGATTATAACTACAAAGTATTTTTCATTTTTGTCCACCACATGAAGAGTAGAAAGGAAGAAATAAACCTCTTATTATTTATTGATGATATGCTTGTCTACATAGACAATCCAAAAGAATATAAAGAAAAATTATGAAAACCAATAAGCGTTTGGCTAGGCTGTTGAATACAAAATCAACACACTAATGCCAATTGCCTTTTTGTATACCACTGAAAGTAAAAAGTATAATTTTGAAAAAAAAAAAAAAAAACCCAGCAGCAAAAGTATGAAGGGGCAAGGCAGGAATCTTGCAAAATGAGTAAGCTCTTTAGGAAAACATTTTAGAGCTTTGTGGACTGACAGTAAAGAAGGGCAAAGGAAGTGGAAAGATGTATTTTATTCACAGATGGAAAGAGTCAATATCAAGTGTTCCTATAACGGTCATTTTAAATCAAGGTCCCAAAGGTTCTGCCCCATCCCTCCCTAATGGAAACTTGACAAAGTGATTCAAAAGTGAATGAAGAAGAGCAAAGCGTGAAGAATGGTTAAGAGACTCCTGAAAATGTGTCTTGACTAGTTCCATCGTATGGCAGCAGTGACTGTTGGTATTGGCACAAAGCTAGACAGACAAATGGACTGCTGCTGCTAAGTCGCTTTAGTCGTGTCTGACTCTGTGCGACCCCGTAGACGGCAGCCCACCAGGCTCCGCCATCCCTGGAATTCTCCAGGCAAGAACACTGGAATGGGTTGCCATTTCCTTCTCCAGACAAATGGACAGACTAATGCAAATATGGAAGAAATTTGGAAGCTCTATTTATGACTGGAGAGGCATCAAAGATTTGTGAAAAAAAGAGTGGACAATTCAGCAAATGCTATTGATCCAAACAATTGGCTATCCATATAGAAAAACATGAAGTTGGATTGCTTCCTCTCACATTAAAAATCCATTCTATGTGAATTTAAAGACAAAATCAAAAGGCAAAACTATGAAAAAATTTAAAAGACATAGGAGAATATATAAGCTTGAAGTAGGTATAGATTTTTAAAATAAGATGCAAAAAACAAACTGTGAAAGAAAATAAAGATAAGTTGAACTATGTTAAAAATGAGAATGTTTGCTCATTATAAGACAACTTATGAGAGTTAAAAAGAAAGTAACAACCTGGGGTAGGACATTTGCAATACATACCACTGACAAAGGATCAATATACAAATTAATAAATAGGTGCAAAAATAAGACAGACCACCCAATAGGGAAACAGAGAGAGGCATGAAAATGTTCCTCATAGAAAAGGCAACACGGATGGTCCATAAATACATGAAAAGGCACACAATCTCATATAGCAATCAAGGTAAGGAAAATTGCTGCTGCTGCTAAATTGCTTCAGTTGTGTCTGACTCTGTGCGAAGCCCACCAGGCTTCTCTGTCCCTGGGATTCTCCAGGCAAGAACACTGGAGTGGGTTGCCATTGCCTTCTCTGAAGGAAAATTAAAGGCACCAATTAGATATGATTTCACACTCACCCCCAAGTTAAAAAGTCTAACAGTCCTACATACTGGAGAAGATGTAGAGACATGGAAATTTCCACTTGGGAAACAAATTTGGCAGTGACTAGTGAAGCCAACATGTACAGGAATTACAACCAGGAAGCCCAACTGCTGAGAAATATATCCTAGATAGTGCTCACAAAGAATCTGGACCAAACTGGGCAAATTCAGGGTAGCTGTGCCTGTGGAGGGGAAGGCAGGGGAGGGAGAACTCTGGGTGATTTTCAGGTTTAGGGCTGGAGCAGATGGCAGTGCCACTTACTGAGATTTGGAAGCCTAGAAGAATAGGGTGGGTATCCAGGGTTCTTTTTAGATTGCAGATGCCTTTTCTGCATCCAGGATGTAGTATCTTGTAAGTAGATGGAAAAAGGAGTCTGGGAATCAGAGGAGAGCTGGGGGCTGGATTCCTATGCCCATCCTTCTATACTCCCATCTGTTTGTCTCTCCATCAGAATCAAGATCATGAATGCTATTTAAGCCCATGGGCTGGATGGGATATCTAGGCAGCCAAGAGTAATGGAGAAGATATTGGGACTGAACCTTGCTGTGCTCCACCATTTAATGATTCTTCAGACTTGAAATATCCAGCCAAGGTCATGGAAAAGGAGTGGCCAGAATGGCAGGAAAAAGATCAAAGTGTGTGATATCCTGGAAGCTCCTGAAAGAAGTGCTTCCAGAGGACAGGACAGTGCCAAGTACAAGGGTCAAGTGAAAAAGACCGCTGGACGCGGAAACAAGGAAGGTGTGTGTGACCTTGAGGGATCTCAGTGGAATTGTGGAGACGGGAACATGATTCAAGCAGATTCAACAGAAAATGCAGGGGGTGGGGGGTGCAGGCAGGGCGGCCTCTGCGAGGGTCTTCAGGGGCCCCAAAGGGGCTGCCGGGCTTGGGCATCCCAGCAGATGCGTCTCAGCAGCTGATTTCTTTCGCTCTGTGTTGCAGCCTCACAAAACTGAGGAAATCAAGGACTTCCTGCTCACAGCCTGCCGCAAGGACACCAAGTCTGTCAAGATCAAGAAAAATAAGGATAATGTGAAGTTTAAAGTTTGATGCAGCAGATACCTTTACACCTTGGTCATCACAGACAAAGAGAAGGCCGAGAAGCTCAAGCAGTCCCTGCCCCCGGTTTGGCCGTGAAGGAGCTGAAATGAATCACGTACGCTGCTTTGAACTGTACTAAACTTTTTAAAATTTTCAAAAAAAAAAAAAAAGAAAAAAAGAGAAAATAGGAATGAGAGTGTGGGTGGCTGAACCAAGTCAGTCCTTTACAAAGGCATGCTCTGAAGAGCAGCAGAGAAATGGAAGTCCTTTCTGGGAGATGTGGGGACAAAGGAAGGTGTTGGGGTTTTTGTTTTTCGTTCAAGATATGAGTTTCTGGAACTTGTGTGTATGCTAATGGGAATGATTTAACAACAGAGGGAAATTCTGATTAAAAATTTGGGGACCAACGTTCTCAAGGCAAGAGGATTACATAAGGAACATAGAATTCAGATTATTGTCAACATGAGTGTTACTAAAAATGTATTTTGAAAAAAATCATTCTCCCTAACTCTATAAAATAGACTATAAAATAAATATTAATAATAACAATAATGACAATGTGAGGTAAGAACCATGTTTATCAAGTACCTTCTGTAAGTCAGAGACTCTGCTGATTTAGTCACTGTATTACTCTGACAACATATAGATGAAAAATTTATTAAGATTTTTTTCTTGATGTGGACCATTTTTTAAAAGTCTTTATTGAATCTGTTATGATATTGCTTCTTTTTTTTTTTTGGCTTCTGTTTTACGTTTTGGTTGTGAGGCATGTGGGATCTTAGCTCTCCAATCAGTGGTCAAACCCACACCCCCTACATTGGAAGGTGAAGTCTTAACCACTGGGCCACCAGGAAAGCCCCCAAATTTATTTTTTATTTTTTGAAATGTTTACAAATGAAGAAGTTGAGACTCAGAGCATTTCATGGGCTGGCAGTGAATAAGTGGCAGATAGGTGATGAATAGATGGCCGGTCTAGGATCCAAATCCAGACTCTTAGCTAATGCCCAGGTGCTCTGACTGCCCAGTGATGTTCAGCTCTGGGTCTGGCAAGCCCCACCACCTCCCTCCACCCTGTGCTTCTGCAAAGCCCATAGGCCCTGGGCTGTTGTTCCTATAGAGCAAGATGTATCACAATTGGGAACCTGTCTCACTGTTCTGTTTAGAACATTTTTTCCTGTTTGAAATGGTTACGTTATCTCTCCCATGACTGAAATGGTTACCACTGTTAATGCAAGAGCTATTTTCACATACCAGCTATTGCCTGAAAACAAAAAGTCCCATGAGAATAAATACGACCTGTCAGGACAAGTTCTAGCAAGTTGTGTTTAAGGTTATTTGTACTTTCCAAAGGCTCCTTATTTCCAGTTCATAGATAAATGTGCATCTTTGTATGGCAATCTTCTGGAGATCAGGACTTGAGTTTTTCATTGTTTTTGTATTTCCTTTATCATTCTCTAAGAGCTTGGTATTCTGATAAGCTGTTCAATAGTGGAGCTGCTGTCTGGTTGATGGCAAGTGTGTGTGGAAATCTCAGACTTACTGAGTTTCCTCCTATCTAGGTCATGAAGAACTCCAGGGAATGAGAACCTTATTGGATTGGATCCTTGATTGAACAAGTTTTCAACATCAACCTGGGGAATGATTGATCGACTGCTAAACTTTGAAAAAAATTTTTTTGGTGCATGTATGCCATAGAAGAAGCCCTCATCATCTTAGCATAAAAAATTAATACAATGGAATCCACTTCCAATGTGGAACAAAATTTTGATATTAGTTAAATTAAAAAAAAATTATTGGGGTTAGTAGATTAATAGTGTTGTATTAGTTTCAGGTGTACAGCAAAATTAATGTGTTATATCTACTCTTATTTATATTCTTTTCACACATAAGCCTCATATTAATAAAAATTTTTAGATTCTTTTGATTGGGATTTATCTAGAAAAATGAAACTAGACAGCAAAAAAACTAAATTGTAAAAAATGTGTATTAAGAAGGTTTAGATTGGGTCACATTATAATATGAACTATGTCCTTTTTAAAAATAATGTTATTTATCTCTCTATTTTTGTCTGTGTTGGGTTTTCATGGCTGCTTGTGCTTTCTCCAGTTTTGGTGAGCCAGGGCTACTCTTCAGTTGCAGTGTCTGGGCTTCTCATTGCAGTGGCTTCTCTTGTTGCTGGGTTTGAGCGTGCAAGAGCTTCAGTAGTTGCGGCTCCCAGGCTCTGCAGCACAGGCTCAATAGTTGTGGTGCACGGGCTTAGTTGCTCCGGGGCATGTAGGATCTTCCTGGATCAGGGATCGAACCTGTGTCGCTCCTGCATTGGCAGGCAGATTCTTTACCACTGAGCCACCAGGGAAGCCCTGAACTAAGTCTCAGAATAAACCCTAAGGAAATTATTTAATCTGAGGAGAGAGAGAACTTTTCTGACACAATCGTATAATCCTCTGCTGATTTTACACTGTGACCATGAAAAGAACTGTTTCTACAAAAATGTGCCCTAGTTTCATCAGTTTTCCCAAGGGCCTTTCTTAATCTTTTGATATTCAGATCATTCTTTTCTGAAGCTCCATCTTCATTACCCTTGTGGGACCTTCTTCCGTCTTCAACAGTCCAACCCAGGTGGACCTTCCCTGGTCCACAGCGCGGCTTGTGATGAGGACGTTTGTCCATATTGTTTCCATAAAAACCCAGCTATTTTATGAGATTACAGTTTTGCTCTGTGCACATCTAAACCAGATGTTTGTAACCTCAGACCATCAGATTCCTAATGACTTATGACCTTGGTGACCTAGACGGCAATGGAGACGTGGGCATGGAGCAGAAAGGGACATCATCATGGTTGTGCATGAGCTCCATTAGTGGCCCATTTTGGTGGTTGTTTCTCTAAGTTATGTGAGTTTGGAGTTAAGAGAAAAATATTTGCCCGTCCCAACTTGAAGTGGTGGGATGGAGGGAGAGGAGGGAAGAAAGAAAAAATGAGGCTTCCCAGGTGGCACAAGTGGTAAAGAATTCATTTGCCAATGCAGGAGATATAAGAAATGCAGGTTCAGTCCCTGGGTTGGGAAAATCCCCTGGAGAAGGAAAAAGTGCAGCCCACTCCAGTATTCTTGCTTGGGAAATCCCATAGGCAGAGGAGCCTGGCAGGCTACAATCCATGGGGTCACAAAGAGCCACACATGACTGATCACTCACACATACAGAAGAGAATTCGCTTTTAACTGCCTTTCTCACTTCATCCCATTCAGCTCTCTCAATGTTCCATATTTCTCTGGAATAACATCCTTCCTCCTGTTTCAGCCCCAAGTCTATTAGCCACAGTTACTAATGTTTCCTACCACCCACTCTTTTCCCCGACCCCAAGCACTGGGGGAGAGAGCCTAGAAGGGCCTAGAAGATAAAAGTGCTTCTCCAAGAGACATTGGGCCCCTTAAACAATGAGGACATGGATTTAGGCCCTGAGAAAAGGTAGGAGGATTGCACCTTTAGTCCCCATCCCATAATTTAAATTCTCAGCACACCCCGGGGACCAAGGCGTAGCTCCCTGCAGCAGCTGCTCTAATTACAGCCCTTCAGGGAATGCTGTGATGCTCCCTCCAACCTCCCTCTCTACCACCCCACCCACTGAATCACTGCTGCCCAGCCCAGGCCCAGAGCCACCACTTCCAATGCTCTCCCAAGGTCTAAACCGATGTTAGATGACCATCCTTTCAAGAAGCACTGTCTTAAACCACTGTCTTATGTCTGTAGGTTATATGCTATCCAGAGTACAATAATCTCTGTTAATGAGATGAATCTACTTGTACTGATGTGAAAAGCTGCCCGAGATATATTAAGTGAACAAAAATGTGCAAAACTGTATCTGTAACAGAACATTTTGCTAAATTATTGGTATTGACATATATATTAGTTCGTGGAACTGGACATTAAAATGGAAGATTCAATGACATCAACACTGTAGGTAGGATAGATGTCAGATGCCATGCAGAGAATGACACAGGTCACCCTGGAGGAATCTTCAAAGTAAATACAGAAAACTAGTTCTGGGACCGTTGAATCCTGGCACCCATTTTGAGAATATAAGCAAGTGGAGATGGAGGGCTTTGGGAGAAAGTGAATTTGAAGAGTTCTGCTACCGAGGCCAGGAACGGGGAAGTGCTGGAGTCCCTTGAGGATGGGCTCCTCCAGACCCTTGCAGAATTGGGTTTGTGTCCCTCAGAGTTGGGGGACCTCACGGATTGGTGCCTGATTCATGCCCAACAAAGCAAAAGCAGCTTGTGGCAGGGCAAAGAGCAGAGGGCTGTTTCCACAAAGTGACCATGCTCCCATGGATCTGTGTGTATGGAGATGTAATGCATGGCTGTTTCTTGCAGATCCTGGTAAGAGAGCCAGTCTGCTATCACTTAAAGTCCACTAAAGTCCAAAAGGAGGGGTGGGAAAGGCCAGGGCCTCCCTCAGAGAGTCTGAGCCAGGAGTGGATCCTGAGACCTGAATTGGGCAGGATCCCATCGAAGCAGAGGCATCCTCTAGGCCTGAGGGCCTAGCAGGGGACCCACAAGGTGACCCTGAAACACCCTGGGAAGGAGCTGTTGACTGGAAGCACTTTTTCCGCCCGGTGTAGTAGCCAGCAGCTGAGTGGGGAGGTCCGCATCTCTCATCACTTGTGCTCCCCACCCTCGACTTGGCCAAGCCAGCAAGTGGGAATGAAAGAAAGAAAGTGAAATCGCTCAGTTGTGTCCGACTCTTTGCAACCCCATGGACTGTAACCTACCAGGCTCTTCCGTCCATGGAATTTTCCAGGCAAGAGTTCTGGAGTGGGTTACCATTTCCTTCTCCAGGGGATCTTCCTGAACCAGGGATCGACCCTGGGTCTCCCACACTGCAGGCAGACATTTTACCATCTGAGACACCATGAGGAGAAAAAAAAAAAAAGAGAGAGAGAGAGAACCAGATGCACCATTTGCAGGAAAAGAAGTATCTTCTTTGAACGAAGGCTAAATTGATGAACCAAAGCTTGGACTGGATATCTAGTTTCTGATTTGCTACTGTGTTTTGAGATTGCATGACAGTCTAGTTCCTAAAGACTGAGCAAGAAAATTGAGGAGACTGCCCAGTGATTAGCCAGTGGCAGGGGAAAATTTCCCTGCTGGATCAATTTTAAGGGGCCTTGGAAACAAAAATACAGCAGTGCTATTCTCACACCTCTTTGTTGTGCTTCATGGAAAGACTGGTTTCATAAACAAGGTAAGAGGTCCCAGAAGAGAACCACCAGCTCCGGTTATCTCCAGTTGGGTGGGGACAGGAACTTGTCCCCTTTTTCTCTTATCTGTTTCCACCGTGTTTGAATTATGGAAGCAGGGCATGGGGACTTTTGTAATCAGAAGAGCCGTGATGACAAACATGCCCATCTAAAATACTAGGGCGAAAAGTCATCTCTGTAAGTGAAAAAAAAAAAATATATGGTGAGAAAGAGAGCAAGTTGAAAAACAAAATAGCAATCATTGTAGCTAACATTTGTAGAGGCCATTCCATTTTCCAAAAGATTTTCATCTTAATGATCTCATTTGGTTGTTTCAGCAACCCTGGAGATATGCATTTGAATTATTCACATTGTGCAGGTGTAGAAACAGAAACAGTCATAATTGTTGGTTCCTTTGCTTGGCCAACAACACTGCTAGTAATGATAAGGCTCAAATTTAAGTCTCTGCCTGTGAGTCCCATATTCCTCCTATTGCATAACATCAAGGGCTGCCCTGAAAGAATATTTAGTTGTCAGGGAGCATTCGCCCAGCCCACTCCCTGTGGAGGGTACGTGGTCCCCTGGTGCACAGGACACAATAAAGTCGTGTTGGCATGGCCTGCATTGACAGTATTTTCCTAAATTATATTCCACTTTCCTCTTTAAAGAGGATCTCTATGTGTTCCCTCCCACCTTCAAACTGATATTCTTGCTGGATGCCTTGCCTGTCAATGACTCCATCATTTTTCTAGCATCACAGTCTCAAACTTCAGTTTTCTTTGATTTCTCCACCTCATTTTATTCCAAAGTTGGTCATTTTTAAATCTTTTAGCTTCTCTTCTAGAAGAACTTAGATCTGTTCATAATCCATTTCCATGGATTGGACATCCCCCCTTGGTTCAGACGTTTAATTTCCTACTTGGCTCACTGCCAATTGTCCATTTTTAAATTTGCCCTTTTCTGGAAGCTTTTGTCTGACTACTGAGGCTTCAGCCTCTGTGTTTCCATTTATACACTCTGTGTTATAACAGTCTGTTTACATCGCTCTCTGGCTGTCTCCATCCCAAGAAGAAGGCTGTTCTTGAGGACATGATTGCGTCTTACCTTTTATCACTATTTAGCACAGTGCTTGGCAAAATACTAATTTCCCAATGAAAGCTGAAAGAGTGAATGAGTAAATTTTTTACAAAGGGACATCTTTGAAGCACATGAACTCTGGGTGTCACAAGCGGGAAGAAGAGTGCTGGGTGTCAGAGGGAGAGAGACAGCAAGCTGTATCACCGTATGTGGGATATTTCCAGTCCAGGGACTGAACCCATGTCTCCCGCATTGGCAGGCAGCCTCTTAACCGTTGGACTACCAGAGAAGTCCTAAAAGAGAGACTTTGGTATAAAAGGCCCCTAACACACATTTTCACCCGTTACTTTCAGCCACTCATTTCCAAGAGTTCCACTTCCATAAGGCCTGTCTGCTCATCACTGCTTCGCCCAAAGCCTGGATCATCCTGCTTCTTGCTCAGTGGGACTCCCTTCCTGAAGTTCCTGGGAGCCACCCTCAGGATGCTGGCAGGAATGTCTCCATGCTATCTCTGAGCTGAGCAGAGACCCAGGGCCACAAAGGGCAGCTTGCCTCGGAGAACTTCCCCATCCGGAACAAGCTGGTAGCCTCTGCTGAGATGCTGAGCAGATGACATTCCAAAGCACAGAGACAGCGAGCTTTTGAAATTGAACTCCTAGCTTAGCAGCATTGTAAGAGGAGGGAGGGTGACTCAGCCGTCTCATGTCAGGGGCAGAGGAGCAGCCGGGCTGGGTGTGTGCTGCTCAGCACACTTGCATTACTGCCTAGAACACCAGCACCCAGGTGCTGGATTGTATCACGGAGCAGCCTCGCGGCCAAGTGGGTCCTTCTGACACGAGCAGTCTAGCTTTGTGGAAGGAAGACTTCCCGTTGTCAGCTGGGTGAGGTTGGGGGGTGGAGGTGGAGAACTTTGGGTGGAGGTGGAGGTGGGGGACTCTGGGTGGGGGTAGAGATGAGGGGCTTTGGGTGTGTCTCAGGTGGGGTAACCCAGGTTGGCCCACTGCCCAGAGGTCCTTGGCGAAGGTCCTGCATGGTTGGTTGTTTTTTTAATGTTGATTAATTTGGCCTCATCGGGTCTTAGTTGTGGCATGTCGGCTTAGTTGCCCCTGGACAGGTGGAATCTTAGTTCCCTAACCAGAGATTGAACCCACATCCCCTGTATTGCAAGGTAGATTCTTAACCACTGGACCACTGGGGAAGTCCTGCCGCATGGTTAATTCCACCACAGTGACTGCAATTAAAGCTTCCCTGTCACCCAGCCTCATTGTTTCAAGATTTGAGAATTTCAGACATTTAATCTTGACAAGGTCAAGAAAAAAATATATTGTTCCAATGATCAACCACAATGCATTTTTTTCCCCTTCTTTACTGAATGAAGCTGCTCAGCCACATTTGCTAAAAACAAACAAACAAACAAACAAACAAAAAAAAAACAGTCTTTAAAAGCGGATTCATATCCCCTGACCCGAAGTCCTTTAGAGCTGAGCATTGGTGCGAGGCTTCATGTGAACTCATTTCATCCTTTTCCTTTTAATCATCAAAGATTAAGTATCCTCTGGGAGAGGAGAATTTTTCTTCTTCAGAAATGATTACAATCATTTCCTTGATCTGTTCCCCTTCCTACCTCATTTTCTCAAAGTCTTGGAGTAAAAATAAAAAACAAACAATGACTTCAGTACTTCGTGCTTCTAGGAGAGCCACGCCCACCTTGGAGAGACTGCAGAGTGGTCCTCCCAGCTGGGAATCCCAGTTCAGACTTCGAGCCTCACTTCCTGTGCCTCTGGACTCCTCCAGCTTAGAAGTTCAGCAGAACTTGACCCAGGACTTTGTTCTCAAAAATTCAGCTGAAAGAACCTCAGGTGGAGACACCTCTCCACACTACTGGCTGCTCCCATCTGCCTCAGGTCAAGTGGCCACTGGCAAGTAGGCAGCTCAGACTGCTTTGCTTGACTCTCCTGCAGATCTGTCTCCAATAGCTCAGTTGGTAAAGAATCTGCCTTCAATGCAGGAGACCCTGGTTTGATTCCTGGGTTGGGAAGATCTGCTGGAGAAGGGATAGGCTGTCCACTCCAGTATTCTTGCGCTTCCCTTGTGGCTCAGCTGGTAAAGAATCCGCCTGCAATGCGGGAGACCTTGTTTCGATCCCTGGGTTGGGAAGATCCCCGGGTGAAGGGAGAGGCTACCCACTCTAGTATTCTGGCCTGGAGAATTCCATGGACTGTGTAGTCCATGGGGTCACGAAGAGTTGGACATGACTGAGTGACTTTCACTTTCTTACAGATCTGTCTTCCAATAGCTGGGTTTTAACATCACCAGTGGTGCCGCCTTAACTCTGCTCCATGTGTTTCTGGGCTGGCCTTTGAGGACTTGATTGACAAGCTCCCTCATTCTCAGGCTTTGGAGCATGGGAAGCAGAGAGGCATTTGATGAAGGAACCATGGCTCTTGAGCGGTGGATCACGATGCTGGATGGATGGATAGAAGGATGCAGGGGATGGCTTTCTGTAAGGAACTTGGGATCTCTTCCTGCACACTGAGGTTGGGTGACATGGGGGCATCTAGAAGTGGTTTTCCAAGCAAGGCAGTGGGGCTGACACAGCTCCCAGGCATTTCTGGGAACTGGCATAGGACAGCAAGAATATGGTAGATAGTCTGGTGACTACCGATGGACTGGTTGAGGGCAACCTGGACTATTTTGAAGGGAGGACTTGGATGCCCATGGTTGGGTGTGAAAGTCAACACCACCCCATTGGAAATCACAAGCTGGTGAGTCAGGTGCCTTTTGGATTACACCAGCCTCTAGGGTAAAGACATTGTCAGATGCAAGGGAAAAGGAGATGGGCCCACCGCATCCCATGAGATTTTCTTCTGATCAGAACCAGGTCAATCTGTGTACTTTTCATGTCTGATGATGAGGGATCATTAAGGCTCCTCCTGTTTCTTGTTCTTTTCCTTTTCTTTCATTGACTTATTCTCACCTGAACAATTCGTATGAGCTCAAGCTTCGTTAGAAAAACCACTGTTTTTAGACTTCTGTTTAATGTTGCACAATAGGAAGATCTGTGGACTCTAAATGCCATTCGTTTTTTTTTTTTTTTTTTTTTTTGGCTGCAACTGGGCCTTGGATCTTAGTTTGCCGACCAGAGATTGAACCCAGGTTACCTGCAGTGGAAGTGTGGAGTCTTAATCAAAGGACCACCAGGGAAGTTCCTTATGTGCCATTCTAATTTCCCTTAATCTTTGCATTCTATCCTAAACAGCTTTACTATTACAATATTTGTACATATGTTAAGAAACCATTTTTCTCCTATCCCTCTGTATTCATGCACTCATTCATCACACTTAGAAGCTAGTGTGCAGATAGCCTTGGGAGAGAAACTCTGGGAAAGTGCTGTCAGAGAGGCCACTTGTAAGTTCCTCACCAGTGCATGTGGCTTCCAGCCATTAGCAGTTCCATCCTGTAGAGCTTTGCTGTCCAATATGGTGGCCACCAGCCACATGCAGCCGCTGAGCTCTCAGAAGGTTAGACACATGCTGGTTACTCAGGCTTTGACGGAAGAGTGAATGCGTGATGAATGAATATGGAGGACTGGTTCAAAGGAAGATGTGCTGTATGTTTAAACTATGCACAGGGTCAAGAAGAATTAGTAGGCAAAAAAAGTATGAAAAATAGTGGTTAATAGACATTTGGTTCTGTCCAAAACTTTCACAGGACATTTGGTCTACACCAAAAGGTTCTCGATATTTGGTCACTTTTCAGTTCAGTTCAGTTTAGTTGCTCAGTCGTGTCCGACTCTTTGCGACCCCATGAGTCGCAGCACGCCAGGCCTCCCTGTCCATCACCAACTCCCGGAGTTCACACTTTTGGCCCTGTCCAAAACACCCATGGGGACATTTGGTCCATGTCAAAAGGTCCTTGATATTTGGTCCTGTCCCAAACCATCTGGCATGGATCAAACACGCCCATGATGTTTTGTGTGCATGCATGCTATGTTGATTCAGTCCTGTCTGACTCTTTGCAACCCTATCAACTGAAGTCTACCAGGCTCCTCTGTCCATGGGATTCTCCAAGCAAGGATAATAGGATATACTGGGTTGAATAGAATATATTATTGAAATTAATTTCATCTGTGGCTACTAGAAGATTTAAAGTTAGGAATATGGTTCGCTTGGTGTTTCTCTTGGACAGTTTCACTCTAGATGGCCTGCTTCCACCCCCTTCACTTTCCTCTCTCCCAGGAAGGAGCACTTCCTCTGGGTACCATCATCATCTCCATATGTAGCATCTCTCATACCCTGCTGCTAAGCTGCTAAGTCACTTCAGTTGTGTCTGACTCTGTGCGACCCCATAGAGGGCAGCCCACCAGGCTCCCACATCCCTGGGATTCTCCAGACAAGAACACTGGAGTGGGTTGCCATTTCCTTCTCATACCCTAGTGGCTGCCTATTCATGTCTGAAACCATTTCCAGCGTCAGAACCTCTTGAAGGAGGAACTTTCATACCCAGCCCACAGTGCTATGCTTGTTATAAAATAGACAGACAATAATTAATTGGTGAATACTGATCAATTGCTCCTATTAGATGAAACTTGTGTGAGGCAAGGCATTTACGATTGTTAATGTGGTCTTAAGTATAATACTGCATAGGCATTCGGTATGTGTGGGAAACATTTCAGAGATAATTTCTAAAATACATATGAGTTTTAAAATTCCTGGAAATATTTTATTCCTAATTATTAAAACTTTTAAGGGTCTGCTGTTAGGTAATTCAATACTGTTGCTACACACATGGGGTGTGTATTTATTTCACAGTGTACATGAATGCTGCTGGATAGAGTTGAATTTATGGTCCATGTGGTCACACCTGCCCATTTACAAAATAGGCACAAAACCCAGCTAGATTCTAATCAATTTTCAGAATTCTCTGATGTTTTCAAAACCAATTGAAATCAGTCAATTATAAAATAGAGAGATATAAGTTAGGTAAGACTCATAATTTTTTTTTAACCAAAATAAGCAGAATTTAAGACAGTAAACACACTAGAAAATATTTGCTTAACATTTGACCATTAACTATGATGAGTTTGCTTCTCAGGGGTCTGGGTTTGCTTTTCTGCTCATCTCAGGTCGGAAGCAATACGGTCAAACTGAACATTACGTGGATGTGAGTGCAGCCTGACCCTAATGCATCTTTATGGTTAGACACTAGATAAGTATATTTGTGAAAACAGATTTATTATTTGTGAGAAAAGTTTATGAATTTGACTCAAGACACCAAAGTGTCTGGTATCTAAAATTAACACAGCATTAGTTTTTCATCAGTTATTAATATAGAGGGAATCACTGTATCTAGATAAACTAGGTAGATTTAAATAAAGACTTAAGGTAGTTAAATCACATTGTAATTATTAATCTTATGATCACATTTTTGAAAAGCTGTCTAAACGTATTAATGATTTAATAGTGAACGGCATTGATGTACACAAAATGGTACAGGAGTACTTGGATGCTGTCTCTTTTCTGAATTCAGGCCTCCTTCCCTAGTTCGGCTGTAAACACTTTGCTGGCTTGAATTTGTAATGTCTGAATTACAGCTATTGGAGTAGGTATCTTATTTTAAAATCTATATTTTTCTTACTCAAAAAAAATTCTGCTTTCCACATGGAAGTTCTCTAACTGTGTGTGGGATCAAATTAAGGGAAGTGAGCAGAGATTTGATTGAAGGTCATGAGTCCTGGTCCAGACACTAAACAGCTGTATCGCCGATTCGGCAATTTCTCTGAGCCTTGGACTCCTCTCCCAGGCTCTCCCTCCCCCTCAACACCCTCCTTTGGTATCTGGTCCTGACTTTGTTACCGTTCACCCAACTTCATGATGTGTGCGTGTGTGCTAAGTTCCTTAGTTGTGTCCACCTCTTTGTGACCCCATGGACTGTAGCCTGCCAGGCTCTCCTGTCCATGGAATTTTCCAGGCAAGAATACTGAAGCCAGTTGCCATTCCCTTCTCCAGGGGATCTTCCAGGCATAGGGATCAAACCTGTCTCCAGCACTGGCAGGTGGATTCTTTACCACTGCGCCACCAGGGAACCCTACATTACAGTAACTGGACTCTACAAAACTACACACTCCCATGTGGCAGCATGCACTAAGTATCTTAACACATTATTTTAATCTTAATAATTTATCTCATAATTTATGGAGATCATCAGCCCCACTTCTCAGCGAATAAAACTGAGGCTGGAGAGAGATTGAGTGGCATTTCTAAGGCACAAGTAAATGGTACAATTACTATTTCTACCTACATCCCAGCAATTGTCTGATGTCCTCTGGCTATTCCTGAACTTGCCTTTCAACCAGAACTATTTTGAGAAAGCCCCACTCTAAACTAGTATACTCCTCTCTTTCCAAAGCATTAAAACAGAGACAACATCTATAATTATCAGTAATTGTTGTTGTGGATCCAAGTATTAATACAGAAGCAAGGAGACCTCCGCAAGATTTGTTGTCGTCACTGTTACAAACTTAATTATTGGGTAGAAATATTGAAGGTTGCCTCTAAACAGAAGAGGAGTAAGAGAGCCTTTCCCATGAATGCATGGCAGGAAACGGGTTCTCTTTCTGGGTCATCCTCTAGCTTTCTCTGGCTGGCCTTGGGCTAGTGATTTCAACACTCCTAAGCATCTTGGGGTAAGATGGGATGATGACACATGGTGCATACTTATTGCACTGCTTTGCCAGGATAATTGATTGTACTGGTCAAGGGCTGCAGAGGAGTGGAAGTACCTTGTGTATGACAAACCGCACTATACCTGGGGCAGTGGAAAGTTTAGGGATCCAAAAAGCAGATTAACCTGTCTAGTTTCCTTAGTTTAAAAAGGGAGGTGGACGGTCACCAACTGTACCTGCTGAAGTTCTCTTAGAGCCCACGGAGCTGTTGATCACTTTCACAAGCCCTAGAGACGCTGGCAAGAATGAATCCACTATCATTTGGGACAGACCTGGGCCAGCGATGACTCTGTTGACGCTTGCATTCTCTGAACAGAGAGACACACAGTTGCCAGGAACACTGAGATTCCTGCCATAACAGAGGGGCCTCAGTTACTTCTCTTGACGTGGTGTCAGTTCCTCTATTAACTGTCGCGGGTCCCCACGCAGGTGACTCCATGCGGCGCTGCTTTCTTCCCCAGGGCTGCGGTGGCCTTCCTAGTGCATTGTTCCTGACTTTGCGTTCAGATTGCTTGGGTTGCCGAATTCTAAGAAATAAAACGATGCGAACTGCTGATGTCGGAGTTGCAAACGACAAAGCGGGTGGGTCACCACGGGGTCAAAGGAACTTCAAGGTAAGTGGTGGCCTCGGGAGAAAGGACTCCCCGCAGAGCAGCCCCCTCGCTCCTGGCCTCTGGGGGCGGGGTGGGGAGGTTGGGAGTTGGGGGGGATCGGGCGGGAGCCCCTCCCCCCCGTCCCCCCCGGACCTTTGGGGTAGTGTGGAGTCAGCCGCGATTCCGCCTGGGCCCCTCCAGCGCCAGGAGGGGGATCCACAGCGACAAAGGAAGCGGGGTGCGGGAGGCGGGGGCCGGGGGCTGCGGCGCCCAGGCTTGCGGGGCGGCGGAGGAGGGAGGCCGCCCCGCGCCCCGCGCCAGGTCTCCGCGTGTGCAGTGTGTTGTGGGCCGGCCGCGCCCCTCCCTCCCCTCCCCTCCCCTCCCCTCCCCTCCCCTCCCCTCCCCTCCCCTCCCCTCCCCTCCCCTCCCTCCAGTCTGGTCCCTTCCCCTCCCTCCTTGTCCCTCCCCTCCTCTCCCCACCCCTCGCCTCCTCCCCGTCCCTCCCCTCGCCGCGTCCCCTCCCCCGCGGCCCGGAGCGAGCGCCGCGCCAGCGCCACACGGCCCGGCGGCCGAGCGCGACGACACACACCGAACAGGTGGCCGGAGGCTGCGGCGCCGCGCGGGCACAGGCGGGCGAGCCCGGGGCCAGGCCGGGCTAGGCGCGGCGAGGGCCACAGGCCGGGCATGCGAGCCGATCGGGCCCCCGGCCGCGGCCCCTAGCCTCGCGCCCCGCGCCCCGCGCCGCGCGCCCCGCGTGCAGTCGCCTCGGCCCAGGGCGCTCCGGCCCCTCCGGCCGCGGTCACCGAGGGGCGCGGGCCGGCCCGCGGCGGCGGCGGCGGCGGCGGCATGAAAGTGACCGTGTGCTTCGGGAGGACCCGGGTGGTCGTGCCGTGCGGGGACGGCCACATGAAAGTTTTCAGCCTCATCCAGCAAGCGGTGACCCGCTACCGGAAGGCCATCGCCAAGGTGAGGGGCCGGGGGCGCGGGCGGGGGCGGGCGGGCGGCCGAGGGGGCGGAGGAGGGGCGGAGGCGCGGGAGGAGGGAAGGCGCCGGGATCAATATGGCGCTTCCTGGAAGGGGAGGCGGCGGCGGAGGCGCGGAGAGGGAGCGCGCGGCGGCCGGCCCGGCCTGCGCCCCCCGGCCGGGCTGCGGGCCGCAAACTTCCCCGCGCCCGGCCCCCGCGCCCCGGTCCCCGCTGTTGCTTCGAGGCCTGGCGGCCGGCGCCCCGAGCCTCCGGGGAGCCGAGCCCGAGCCGCGGCGGGGCGTGCGGAGCCTGCTCCCGGCCGCGGGCTGCGGCCCCGGCTCCGCGCCCTGGGCCGCGGGCGGAGGCCGGGCGAGGGAACTTTTCCTGCTGGAGCGGAGTTCTGCCCGCGCGCGGGGAGAGTGGCTCGCTGGTGCCTCTGCGCACCGCCCCCCCCGTCCCCCGCCGGGCGGTGGTGGCGGGGCCCTCCTGCGGGCCCTGCCGGGCGGGGGTCCCGGGGCGGGTGGCGGCGCGGCGCCGGGAGCGACCAGCTCCAGCTGGCTCGCGATCGTCGCTGGAGCCCAGCACTTCGGAGACCGAGAGGCCCGGGAGCACAGCTGGCTTCTGGGAGGAGCACAGCCTGGAGATGGGTCACCGGATTCCGAGTGTTCCTGCCGGCACCTCCCCGTGGACCCGTCTGCACCGAGCTCCCTGCGGAGCCCGGGCCGCGCCCCGGCCTCGAGTGGAGTGGATTTCCCTTTTCCCGGTGGAGTGATAACATTGTCTCCACTTCCCTGCATTCCTCTACAATGTGTCAGAAGTGAAAAGGCTTTTTGTTAAATTGTTTTATCGTCTGTGTCTGTTTGACAACAGCCCACGCCTCCCAAGTTTCTCTCAAGCACCTGAGGATATTTCCTTTGAGCCAGAGGAACGTTGGTTGGAAAGCACAGTCACTTTAAGAATTCCCGTTTTGTCCCCGATCTTGGAGTGGTTTGAGCCCTGTGGGTCTGAGGGCCACAGAGGAAAAAAAAATTTTTACACTTCTGTTTTGAGGAGAGAGGAAAATTAGCCCACGTTTGGCCTTTTAAAGATAATCTTGGGGAAGTTCAGGAACATGACAGTGATGGAAGATGTTGACTTGACTTCAGGGCTCTAAAATGTTCCTTACAGTTGGTTGAACTTTTATTGAAAAATCAAATAAAATTAGTGGAAATTGGGCACCTGCTTATCTTGAACCACTGTCAACCTCTGAACATACCTTGAGCATTTTAAAGGGTTGTTTATGGATGACAGTTTGTGATCTAAATGTTCGGTACCAATAATTAGATTGCACATGTACTCAGGAAACCAACAAAATAAACGGTGAGAGGAAAGAGAATAATATATACTTTGCAGTGTGCCCAGGTTCCGAGTACAGAGGAGTGATGGACATTTCTTGGCTTACATGCTTAAAATGGACCTGCTTAACATTAGTCATTTACATGCTTAAACATTAACATGCTTAACATTAGTCATATTTCCTTATGCACACGATGCATGTGGGTGGAACAGCTTGTTTGGGAGATACAAATGTAGTTGTTTGGGTCATTTGTATGCTCCACAGAAATTCTTAAGCATTTACTGTGACTGAGGCATTGTTCTGGGTGCTGGACATCTGTGAGATCCACTGGCTGCTTGTGGAAATTGGACTGTGAGACTCAAGGAGAGAGGCTACACGGTCCTGCAAGTGAGGGTAGCCAGCCTTTGGACTGGCGAGTTACATGCAGTGGGGAGAAGACAGGCCTCTGGGGTTTTGAGTAGATGGAGTTGAGAGGCCTCGGTGAGGGAGCTGGACTTTGTCTTTAGGTATCAGTGGTGGTGGTTTTGCAATGACTGGGGAGCATGAAGAAGGAATCGCCGGTTTCTGCAGAGCACCTGGGAAGGCACCCAAGAGAAGCAGCATCAAGAGCTGAGTTTTGAAGGGTAGGCGTGAGACTGATTATTGTTCCTGGTGGAGATGGAAGGAAGGAAGGATCATGCTCAGAGAGTGACAGTGTTATTGGAGTTGGATATAAATGACTCAGAGATGATTCAGGGGCTTCCAAAATTGTTTAAATTCTCTTTAAGTGCAATTCACAGTTCAGCAGGTAAATTTTAAAATGGGCTTTGTGGTCTACAAAGTTCGGTCATCGGATCACAAGACTGTTGACTCTCCAGTGTTGGATGAGCTGGAGTTTCTTCCAGGTCCATTTGTATTTTTTTCCTCTTAAATGATTAGGTAATGGCTAAGATGAAACTTCAGTGGTTCTTTCCATTTTGCCCACCTCCTTTAAAATGGTTATGAAGCAAACACTTATTAACACTTGTTTTAACTTTTATCCTCTTATCTCTTCCTTACCCCTTACTGTTGAATAGAACAAGATAAATTTTGTATGAAGAACTGGGTAACTGGGTAGCTGTAGAGTGGTGTTTGGTTGCTAGGTGACATGTGCCATGCTGAACTCCCATCTGGTGGGGGAGAATGGGGGAAGATCATGTTTATGGCTTTGTATAAAAACCAGCTAAGCTGGAAAAAGAAAGAAAGAAATTAAAGGAAAAAGGAAAGAGAAAGAATGATCCCAAGCCACTAAGACTTTCTCTGCAGTGAGCATTTTGTGGTGTGGTGGGGCTAATTTTTGGCATTATATTTAAGCTGTTTTCAGGTTAAACAAATACGTTTTTCTGGGCAGTGGAGTGGTGTGACTGAATACCAGAAATGTCCTCAATAAACAGATATTTGAAGGCTTAGTTATTCATAGCACTTTTTTTTTTCTCCAGTTAAAAACTGTTTTTCTGTTTATGATCCCTGATGGGTGAAAATCGGTTGGCTGTTCTTCCCCATCCACCCATCCTCATCTGGACCATCTCTGAGGAGGGTGCCCTGGAGACATGGAGGACCGTACCATATGGACTGTTCTACTCCTACCTGTGGCCTGACTCATCCATGGTCCCTGATGGACACAGGGTGCAGAGCACCAACTGCCCGGACTGTGTAGTGTGGTCACTTGGCTTCTCAGGGCTTTGCCTGCTCATTCTTTATTCTCAGTGGATCAGGGCTGGCCTGAGACTTCCCATTTTTTCCTGCTGTGCACCTCAACTCTGGTAGGCAGGAAAAAAAAATCTCCATTCTTTTTTTTTTAAAATTGTTTATTTGTTGAAGGGCTACTGTGTGCAAAATGTCATGCTCTATGAAGAAATGTAAGGCTGAATTCTTGCTCTCAAGAAGAATGTAATGTGGGCAATAGGGTGAATATATTAAACTATAAATAACAGTAGGCAATAACATTAATTAGCAACAGGGTGGTGCATACAGAGAGTAGCTGCTTCTGGATTTCAGAGATGGAAGTGGTCATTATAGCCTGGGGGTGGCAATCTCCTGGAATCCCTGGGGTTTGCATACAGTAGGCTTAGTCAGTGGGAAGGCTGGCCTGGATTTAGGATGGCACTTCCTAACTGGGTAGTGGGGTGACCCCCAAAACCACCTGCCTGGCCTAGGAGTCCTGGTTTGACAGGTGTCCGGTGGGTCCGGGCGTCTGAGTCTGGAGCGTGTTGGCTGCCATGCTGAGGGGTGGAAGGGTGGGCATTGCCGGTGAGCATCAGCGCTAGTTTAGCTCCTGGGCTGCTGTCCCGTCAGATGGTGGCAGGACCAAGCTGAGGAGGGCCAGGAACGCCAGGATGAGACCCTGAGGCTTCGTACAATCTGATGGTCCAGGGGGACTGAGGTGTTTGGGCAGGGCTAGTTCTCTTCTGGGCAGAGGACCAGGATCACCTTCAGTCCACAGAAACGCTGGTTTTTTCACCATTTAACCTTGGGTAGACCAGCCCTACGGAGCCTCATTTCCTCATCTTGAACAGGTTCCTCCCCTGCAGGGTTCCTGTGAGTGCTGAGGGGTGATGAATGGGCAGCTCCTCAGCTCTGCATCTGGATCCCTAATTGGTTTCACTCACCAAATGGTTTCACTCACTTGACTGCCTGCAAGATTTTCCCGAGTAGTCTGCTAGTTCTGTTTGGGTTTTTCCTCTTTGCTCAGGAAGACAGTGTGTAATTTAATTAAAGAATAGGTAGGAATGTTAATATTTGCCTAAGCAATACCACAATCAGAAGAGCACATTATGTGTGTGTGTGTATAAAGTAGAGAATGTAAAAATCACGGCTGTTACAGCTTTACTCTGGGTTGACTTCTGGGCCTCCATTTTTTTTGTGTGTGTAGGGGCCACTGCTTCTGTTCCTTGAGCATGGAAACCTTAAGAGTTATTTAATAGCAATTTATCTGTGGCTCAGCTGGTAAAGAATCCACCTCCAATGCAGGAGACCTGGGTTCCATCCCTGGGTTGGAAAGATCCACTGCAGAAGGTAAAGGCTACCCAGTATTCTGGCCTGGGGAAAAGAGTCGGACATGACTGAGAAACTTTCACTTTCAGTTTAATGGTATAAAGAAACCCCACAAACATAAATTTATGGGCAGTAACTTTTGAAAATATACTTTTCTTTTTTGGGGGTGAGGAGGACTGTTGATTACCAAAACCATGTAAGTCATGGTTTGTACGAAGACTCTTATGTTTGGTGTGTGATTTCTTGCGGACAGATGGATGACCACATGTTGTTACACATTCGCAAGGTTATTGAAACTATTAGGAAAATAGGAAACTTTTAGGAAATTGTTGCAGAGTTTGAATGACCGTATTTTTGAATAGTGAAATGAAGTACATTTTATTATTTTGTTAACATTTTCTCATCTTCCTCTTCAAAAGGAAAAAAACAAGAAACATGTCTGAATGGTTGATCTTTCTAAAATGCACATTTCCATGTACTCTTCTGCTTAAGGACCCCAGTATCAGCTTTCCCCAGAGGCCAGGTCCTGCCACCTCAGCAGAGCCTGTCCCTTGTAGGACCCCTCCTGCCTCTTCCACCCCAGATCCTCCCACTTCACCCCTACCCATTCGGCCTTGCTTGCACTTTCCTGCCTTTGCTCTGGCATTTTCAGTTTCTCCCGCCTAGATCACTTGCTTGCTTCACATCTTCCCACAGCTCCCATACTGACCTGGAGGAATGTGCTTTGTTGTGGGTGCTTCAGGGGGTTTGTTTTGGAGCAGAACTATGCCCCTTCTCCTCCTGGTGAGGTGCTTGAAGGTGATGGTCCTGCCTCAGTCTTACTGGTGGTATCTGCCACGTAGTCATCTTAACAAGCTGAGTAGGTGCAAAATTGAGGATAAATACATGGCATGTATTCTCACACAAAAAGTGCACTTTTGCTTGGAAGACTGTATGATTTTGAAGACTTTAAAATTTGGTATGTTTGGCGTATTAGGACAAAGAGATTGATTTAGTGTGGTTTCAGGGTACTTGGAAGTTATTCTTTGGTATCATTTGTTTTCAAGGAGTTTGGTCCATTTTTCACCCAGAGCAGAGGAATCATCCTGGGGTTTGCTTCTGGCCTGTTTCAAGGCTGGTGGCCAGGGCAGTGCAGGAATCTGGCCTCAAGACACACCTGTGCTCGGTCTGGCGCTTCTAATTCTGTCAGTTGGGATCCGTGGGTAAGTGCCAGGAGTAAACAGAAATGTTTAGGATCTGAGATTCATAGGGAGAATCTGGCGATGAGACGTGCTTCTTGGCTTGTGGTGAATGTGGTGAATTGGGCACGGGAGGTAATGTGTGCACACGTGCACAGAATCTTCATCTGTGCTGGAAGGTTTGTTCAAGCCTAGAGTTGGATGCAGGTGGGTGGTGGTTAACACTTGAAAGATGACCCGAGCCCTCTGCCCTTTTTCAAGGATAGAAAGAAACATCCATCTTGGAAAGTGCTTAGTCTGGGAAAGTGCTTTCCCCAAGTGGAGGTGCTTTTCCATGGGGTAGAGGTGGGCAGCCCACACAGGTGACTTTTCTCCCACTTGGCCACTCACGTAGCAGTCCAAGTGGCCATCAAGGTCAATGGCAGTGGAACAGGGCTCAGAAAATTTATGCATTTTACCAATTTTTGGTATCTTTTCTGTTTTACATGGAAAAGAGAAAAATCTTAATAAGAAGAAATGCAAAGTTCTATGATCATAATAGGAAGGTGATTGTTTTTTGCCTTATAGTCATTATTTTATCCAATTGAAAATTTTTTTCCATTTGGAAGGATTATGGAAAAATGCTTTTCCTTCATGGCTCTGTCTTCCTGTATCTGACCTTCCATCTTTATGTGTTCCTGCCATTAAATATTACTTTTGTTTATTCTTTTCTCCTCCATCAACTAATATTGTAACTTAGAAATACAATTTCCAGCTTCTTTCCAAATGACTTGAAATGTGAATTATTTCACTCTCAACACTAGCTTATACACACACATGAGAAATTGAAAACACATCATACAAAAAATATATACATGAATGTCTATGGCATGATTCATAACAGCCAAAAAATAGAATAAATCAGATGCTCATCAACTGAATAAAATGTGGTATATCTATACATTAGAATATTATTAAGCTGTAAAGATGAATGAAGCTGTGATGCATGGCTCCCTAGAGATGCACCTTGCAAATGGTATGCTTCATAAAGGAAGCCAATCATAAAGGCCCACATACTATGAGTCCATATTTACAAAATGACCAGAATAGACAAATCTGTAGATATAGAAAGTAGAGTAGTGGTTGCCAGGGCCTGGGGGTTGAAGAATGGTAGGTGACTGTTCATGGGGATGGGGTTGATCTTTGGGATGATGAAAATGTTCTCAATTTAGATAGTGATGATGGTGGTATGCCTCTGTAAGTATACTATAAACATCACTGAATTGTACACTTTAAATGGGTGAATTTTGTAATATATTGTTATGTCTCAATAAAGATGCTAAAAAAAAAAAAAAGTCTGCATAAGCCCCTATGGGCAGAGCTCCATTTTTTAGGTATTTTATGAGAGTCCCATAAAACATGTTTTTCTGTGTCAGAGATGTTCAAATGAAGAAGGGCTATTTTTAGGAGTTTTCCATACAATGTGTGAACCTGCTTTCTCGAGGTTGCCGGCTTTCTCCCGGTGCTGTCTGCTAAGCCCCTGACTGCTGAGAATCTGCGTTCCCTAGTGCCCCTGTAAAGGCTTCACCAACTATCCGTTCACCTATTCTGCCTTGTTCTCCCTCAGCCCAGTCCACCAGCTGCCCTGGCGGTTGCTTCAGATGACCTAAGATGTCCATCATGGAAGAACTTTTCCAGTTCTTGGTTTTGAGCTTTGGCAGGTCCCACAAGCTCTGTGCACATCAGTTTTACCATCTTCATCTCCCCATACTCAGAAGGTCTGGGCTGGGCTTCTGCTTTCTGTCCCCCTGGGCAACAGCCACCCTGAGTCTGCATGGTTGGTGGTTGTACCCATGGGACCATCAGGCATGAGAGGCTTTTCAGAGGCGCAAACAGAGTAGATCTCAACTCCCCGGACCCTCCCTATGAGAAGGTTTTGCTTCCTTTACTTTGAAATGATGGGCTTGACCCACAGGTCAGACATACGCTGTTTGAAAGTTAGGATGTATTTTGCCTGACTGTCCCTCAGAATTCCTTACTGTCCCAAGATAAATATCTTTTAAAATAAATTACATGCTCAGAAGTAACTTAATAAGACTGTGTCCTTTGTGAAGTGTAGCTAAAGGTGTGATTCTGCATGGTTCTAAATGTATGGCATGTGTGTACACATACATGCACAAATGTATTCATGAATTTGGTATTTTTATGGTGATATCAATTTAAGGGGTTTTAGAGATGACTGGTCCCTACTTTTAATGTTCTTTAATATTCAGAAATGATAAGGCAAGTTTTTGGAACTCAGGTTTATTTTTTCCTGGTGTGTAGTTTTTCTTATATTTTACTGCATCCCTGTACAGGAATCTGAAATGACCTCTTAGAGATATTCTATGATACAAAGCAATGTTTCCTTCTCTGTTTATTTTAGAAAACAACTCACTATATATAAAAAAACCTAAGGTTCCTAAATACTAAAAATATGTGGTATTAACAGATGAAAAACACAGAAAGGCTGTTTCTGTGTAAGTGTTTGAGATGAGAGTGGGCTATTTTGTTCTAGTTCTTTGCAGTATACAATAAAAACTGGGAAATATTTTTTCATGTTCATGATTTAATTTTTTTCAAATCTAATATTGAATCCAGGATTTACAAATAATCCATTCCCCAGGGAACACAGGAAGGCTTTTAGGATACACCATTTGTAATTCTTTTTTTTTGAGAAAGGCATCTCTAATTTCTTTATTATATAAAGATGAAAATTTGGGGTAAAGCGTTTTAACAGTGTTACTGAGATATGATTCTCATACCAAACAATTAACTCAGTAAAGTATACAAGTCAGTGAATTCTAGCAAATTAGCAGAGTTGTGCATCCATCACTGCAGTCAATTTTGGAACATTATTATTATCCCCAAAAGATACCCTGCGCGCAGTTAGCAGTCACTCTCCAGGTCCCCCATCCCCCTCAGCCCTGGGAAACCACTAACCCATTTTTCTGTCTCCATTGACTTGCCTATTCTGATCACTATAAGTGGAATCATACAACATTTGTAACTACTTTGTAACTAGTTTCACTTGACACAATGTTTTCAGGGTTCATCCCTGTCATGTTATATGGTAATACTTTGTTTCTTTTTATTGCTAAATAAGAGTATATTATATGGATATACCACATTTTATTTATCCATTCATTGGCTGATGGACATTTGGGTTGTTTCCATTATTATGAATGATACTCCTAAGAACATTCACATACAAATTTTTGTGTGGATGTATGTCTTCATTTGTCTTGGGTATATACCTATGAGTGGAATTGCTGGGCCATATGGTAGCTCTGTATTTGACATTTTGAGGAATCCAAGGTGTTTTTCAAAGTGGCTGTACTACTTTACATTTCCACCAGCAGTGTTGAGAGTTGCAATTTCTTCACATTCTCATCAACACTTATTATTATCTGTCCTTTGATTATATCTTAGTGGATGTAAAGTGAAAGTGAAAGTGAAGTCACTCAGTTGTGTCCGACTCTTTGTGACCCCGTGGACTGTAGCCCACCAGGCTCCTCCGTCCATGGGATTCTCCAGGCAAGAATACTGGAGTGGGTTGCCATTTCCTTCTCCACCATTTGTAATTCTGAAACCTGTTGTGCAAAGTCATATGTGAATAATACTTAGCCAGATTCCTGCCCAACAGGGGTATAGTCTAACCTGAGATTCTCTCATTCCAGCCAGCAGCACCTGTAGAAGAAGGAGGTGAGATGTGCAGGTTATTGGTTCCTGGTGAACCACCATATAGGATATGACTAATCACTAAATCCATGAAAGCTGAATGTAGAATTTGGTGTTTTTATTGCTTTTTTAGAGATCTGGGCGGAGAAGGCAATGGCAACCCACTCCAGTACTTTTGCCTGGAAAATCCCATGGACAGAGCTTCACTTTCACTTTTCACTCTCATGCATTGGAGAAGGAAATGGCAATCCACTCCAGTGTTCTTGCCTGGAGAATCCCAGGGACGGGGGAGTCTGGTGGGCTGCCGTCTATGGGGTCGCACAGAGTCGGACATGACTGAAGCGACTTAGCAGCAGCAGCAGAGATCTGGGAAAAAACCGTTCAGACAAATCAAGGGGCTCGCTACATGAAAGCGCCTCATTTGGCTTGGTAACTACTTAAACAACTGCATCTGGAAGATGGTGGCATTTCTGCATTTGTACTGCCTGAGGAATATGAAATGAGTCATATTTTAAATTATGAAGGCATATACTATTGGGAATATTTTTTTTCAAGGAAACCTGGAAAGCTAATAAAACCCTGAATTTTTAATAGTGGAGTCAGTTTTATCTTTTGTATTTCATGACCCACTTTTTAAAAACACAGATGTTTGGTAAAACACAATTAGCTGGAGGTGGAAAGTTTGGTGGTGGGCGTTTTTTTTTGTTTTTCTCCTTCTAGGAGGCAAGCACATCAGTATGACACAGTCTGGGCCAGGATTCAGAAGAACAGATTACATCATTTGTGTATCAGAAAGCAAGAACGGTAACTTCTGTCAGCCTAGGGTCCATGTCCTTCATGGGACTGTTGTGAACGTTTAAAGAGAGAATGTTATAAAAAGGCATTGCAAGAAGTAAAGCAGAGAGCTTGAGAGCTGTACTGTTCTTTCGCTCTTGCTAAGAAAGGTCACAAGTGATTAAGGCTCACTTGAATAAATGCTTTTAAATTGTTTCTTCTCATCTTCCTTAAACTGTTCTAGATGTGGAATATTGAATATTTGGGGGGGAAAAAGAGTTCTCCCTTTAAAAGTCTTGAAAGCATTCTGCTGTTTGAGAAATAAAATCCCAGTGACATTGTTATAGATGTTCCAAAGATGTCCATAGAGGAATATCTTTCCTCATTTTTGGTTTTGGCCATGGTAGTTTTGGACTTTGATAAGTCTCACCAGCTCTCTGAGCCTCAGTTTTCTCATCTGTAATTTGGAAATGTTTTCTTTAGTCAGCAGTCACGGAGATTAAGGGATTTAATATAGATAATTCCCCTGCCATGTTACAGACTCTTAGTCAATTTTAGATCTTTTCCTTTCCTTCAAGTTTCACACAGAAATTAGACACAGTTTTAATGGCTAATTCATAAAATCAACTTGACTTTTATTTGATTTATAATTCTAGTTGTCATTTTTCAAGATGGTTTGTCAAAGAGTTAGCACTTTCTTCTTAAAAGTACTGTAGAAATTCCAGTATTTAGTTTTCCAGTTTTGGTACTTTTACTAACTCAGTTGGAAATAGGGAAAAAGAAATGTTCTAATAATCCAGTAGCTGGTTCTTTTACAGATCAAGAAGTGTGTTTATCCTAACTCTGTAGCTTTTTCTGTTATTAGCCTCTTCTTTTTGTTAACTTTATTTATTTTTGGCTGTGCTGGGTCTTCGTTGCTGCCTGTGGACTTACTCTGCTGCCTGTGCACTTTCTCAAGTTGTGGCGAGCTGGGGCTGCTCCTTGTTGTGGTGCTCGGGCTTCTCATTTCGGTGACTTCTTGTTGCAGAGTGCAGGCTCTAGGGTGAGTGGGTTTCGGTAGCTGCACTTGAGCTTAGTTGCTCTGCGGCGTATGGGATCCACCTGGACCAGGGATTGAACTCCTGTCCCCTGAATTGACATGCAGATTCTTAACCACTGAACCACCAGGGAAGTCCTATTAGCCCTTCTTATTTTTTAAAATAATTGCAGCTGCCATACTGCTAGATGAATGGAGATTATGGAACCTTTCTTTGCTATATTTATAATATTTTAAAAGGCACTGGTTGCACATTTTTCCATTAAAGAAATCTTTTGAAAGTTGGAAAGAGTAAAACTAGAAATTGTAAATTCTGATATTTAAAAAATCCTAGAGATCTTTCAGACAGCTGTTTTAAAGACCTTTAGCCTTTATTAACTAGTAGCAGCAGCAGTAGTTCTGAGAGTACCCTGGAGCACAAAGAGATAATCTGAGTTATAAAAAAAATGCGAAGGTTGACAGTTTTGTGACCCCTCTAATCCTTTATTCTATAGGCCTCTATAACTCACATGCCCATAACACTTCTTCACTCTTTTCTGTATCTTTAAGATGGTGATTTTGGGCAGCTAAATCAGCAGTAAATGGACACCGAACATCTTTTGCTTGGGTAGATAGTTATAAGGGTTGACACATTGATACAACTTTTAATACTTTGAAGTGAAGTCACTCAGTCGTGTCTGACTCTTTGCGACTCCGTAGACTGTAGCGTACCAGGCGCCTCTGTCCATGGGATTTTCCAGGCAACAGTACTGGAGTGGATTGCCATTTCCTTCTCCAGGCGTTTAATACTTTAGTTCAGCTAAAGGCACCCAATGCCAATCACCTGAAGACTTCGCCCAAGAGTTGACCTATTTATCATTCTGAACCAGGAGTGGTGCCTGGGAGGCTTCCTCAGGGCTCTGGGTGGGGCTGTGCTAAAATGCCAGACTTGCCAACTCATCAAAACTCAACTGAGTTCATGCCCAAGAGGACCACTTCTTACTTACCTTTTCCATTTCACAGTATTGAGAGTTGTCTTCCTCTCTCTGAGGACTTTAAACACCTTGTTAATTCAAGCTTCCTCCCTCTCTGCATATGTGTTTAGGGAAGTTGCCAGGTCATGCTCAAAACAATAAAGCTTATCTAGTTGTGCAGCATTCATATTTTGACTTTGATTCCTTCCAGTATTTGTTTATAAACATTGTGTCAGGTGAGTGCATTTGAAATCCAAAGCTTTTGATTCACACAAGGCCAAAAAACAGATACAGCAACATGGTTGGTTGGAATTTATATATATTGTTTCCATTGTTTTCGTGCTTTGTAATGAAAGTGATAAATAGTGCTTTCAGAACCTTTCCAGAATACCCCAGCATTTTATAACAAAACTGTAGAGAAATAGCTCTGGGGGAGTTTTTTCAATAAAGTTGTAAGATATTTAAAAGTGTGCACTGTTATTTGATACACCTGTACATTGTGCAGACTTCCTCCCATTGAGTTAATTAACACATTTGTGTCATCTTGAGTATTTATGTTCTCTGAGAACACTTAAATCGTACTCTTTGACTTGGGAGCATTTTAGACAGATCTGTTCTGATGGGTGATTGAGGTGGAGTTTTAGTTTATTTATTTATTTATTTGTTTTCTTGGAGTTTTAGTTTAAAACAGAAGAGTTTTTGGTCCTGGGCTGTTTTTCCACCGATGAGGAGGGAAGCCGCCTCTTTTATAGATTCAGGGGAGTGGTATTTTCAGGTCAGTCTTTTGGTGTCAATAACCTTTTTTAGGTCAGAATGGATGATAGAAAGTTCTTGCACAAGAGGTGCTGTATCAAGGGCGTTATTTATCTGCCTGTCACACTGGGGAGCTGTTGAGAAAGTACCTTTAACAGTGATACCCATCACATCTCAGTCCCAATTTGTTGAGGAGTTTCTGACAGGTAGGAGGGTAACCAGGACACAGTGGTATGTATCAGGTAAGAGTAGCAGTGTTAACACTTATTATCAACAGGCATGGTTAGCACTCTGGGGGCATTTTGTAACATCAGGCCCTAAGTCTGGGCTCATGCTCATTAAACCCATGGAGTGGTAGTGAGGCAACTCTGAGTTTATGGGTGAGGAAACTTGGGCTAAAGAAGATTAAGAAGGTGGCAAACAGTTGTACATCTGATGTGACCCCTCTGGCTGGAGAGCCTGTACTGTTCTACAGGAAAGAATGAACAGCGCCCATTGGAGAAGACAAGTTCTTTTCTGATCTAGGTTTCATCTGGTGGCTCATGAGTGAAAGGAAGAAGTGCACATTTGGGATGATGGAGCTGGCTGGGTCAAGGAGGCTAGATGTCGAAGCCCCTTGCTGCTCAGGTGTGGTCTATGGATCAGCAGTGCTGGCTTTGCTTGGAAGATTGTTAGGAATGGAGAATCATGGACCCCATCCCTGAGAGATGCTCTCAAAATCTGCATTTTAGTCAGATCCTCAGATGATTCCAAGCTTCTCTGGTAGCTCAGCTGGTAAAGAATCCAAATGGCTACCCTGTCCAGTATTGTGGCTTGGAAAATTCCATGGACAGGGAGCCTGTCAGGCTACAGGCCATGGGGTCACAAAGAGTTGGACACGACTGAGAGACATTCACTCACTCAGATGATTCCAGGGGCTTCCCTGGTGATTCAGTGATAAAGAACCTGCCTACCGGTGAAGGAGACTTGAGTTTGATCCCTGGGTCAGGAAGATCCCCTGGAGGAGGAAATGGCAACCCACTCTGCTGTTCTTGCCTAGAGAATCCCATGGAAAGAGGAGCCTGGCTGTCTATAATCGATGGGATCACAAAGAGTTGACCACAACTTATTGACTAAAACAACAACAGATGCTTCAGAGCAGTTGCCCTCAACTCTGGCTGCAGGTAGGAACATCTGAAAGGGTTTTAAGAACTGGATGCTCAGGCTCCCCACGAACCAAGGGAATCAGATCTCCGGGTTGGAGTGGATACTGGTATTGCTCTGAAGCTCCTCGGGGTTTCTCTGTGCTTCCAGGGTGGAGAACTACTGGTTTAGAGCAGCCTCCAGGCCCTTAGGGGTTGTTGTGTTATGTGACCTGGGACCTGCCGCCTTGTAGCTGTACATGGAAATTTCCAGAACAAAAATTGAGAGGATCAGCCAGGGCGCTCACAGGCTGGTCACTTAAGTGACAATGGCTCCACCTGTACATTATTATTTCTGACTTTTGAAGTCACTCCCCCGCTTAAAAATTTTCTATTTTCTATTGGAGTATAGTTGATTGACCTGATGTGAAGAACTGACTCATTTGAAAAGACCCTGATGCTGGGAAGGATTGAAAGCTGGGAGGAGACAGAGGATGAGATGGTTGGATGGCATCACCGATGGTTGGATGGGCATAAGTTTGAGCAAGCTCCGGGAGTTGGTGATGGACAGGGAAGCCTGACGTGCTGCAATACATGGGGTTGCAAAGAATCAGACAAGACTGAGCGACTGAACTGAACTCATAGTTGATTGGCAGTTTTGTGTTAGTTTCTAGTGTATAGCAAAAGTGATTCAAGGTATAAATATATAAGAATCTATTCTTTTTCAAAATGAACTCACTCTCTTCTCCTGCCTGTTAATTAGTTTTGAGTTTTATTTGTGGACGCAGTTGACAGCATCGGTACTAGGTATTCCTGAGGTTTCAGCCGTTAACTCTTAAGGACGTCGAGTCTGAGTTTAATGACAGAAATGGCTCAAAAGGTTCAGAGGAGCAGTAAAATTGACAGCCCACGAGATAGAAATAAGGGGGAAAGGAAAGGTCATATTGAGTCACACATGTGAGATTTGGTGCAAGTCATGGGCTGTCCTCTTGGTGTTTGTGATGTGTAGTGACAGGACAGCTAAGACTTCTGGTTCTGGGTGAAGCAGGCTTGTGAGCAGTGGACTGAGCACTCCTTTTGCTGAGCTTCTCTTCAGGCTTGTTTGTGGCTGTGCCTGCCTGTGTAGGAGAAGGCACACCCTCACCAGGCCAAAGGGCACTCCTATCACACACATCCACTCTCAGCTTGCTGGAATGTTCCAGTCAGTCCCCACCCCCACACCAGGGAGCAAGGGCAACAGGTGCCTCTGCCCTAAGGCCTCGGGGACCTGAACGTGGGTCAGAGAATGTGCCTGCCCGCCTGGGTCCATTTTATTAACTTGGGCATGAAATGAAAAGACGTTTGCTCCTTGGAAGGAAAGCTATGACAAACCTAGACAGTGTATTTAAAAAGCAAAGACATCACTTTGCCAACAAAGGTGTGTATAGTCAAAGCTATGGTTTTTCCAGTAGTCATGTATGAATGTGAGAGTTGTACCATTAAGAAGGCTGAGCAATCAAGAATTGATGCCTTCAAACTGTGGTGTTGGAGAAGACTCTTGAGAGTCCTTTGGACTGCAGGGAGATCAAACCAGTTGATCCTATAGAAAATCAACCCTGAATATTCATTGGAAGGATGGATGCTGAAGCTGAAACTCCCAACACTTTGGCCACCCGATGCGAAGAGCCAACTCATTGGAAAAGACCCTGATGCTGGGAAAGATTGAAGGCAAAAGGAGAAGAGAGTGACAGAGAATGAGATGGTTAGATATCATCACCAACTCAGTGGACATGAATCTGAGCAAACTCCAGGAGATAGTAAAGGACAGAGGAACATGACATACTGCAGTCCATGGGGTCGCAAAGAGTTGGACATGACTCAGTGACTGCACAACAGCAAAGACAACAACAAATGGCATTGTAGTCTCTGCTTTTCCTGGCATTGTAGTTCCTTATACTATTCCTACATTTTTATACATTTCCTTTGTTACTTGAAGTAGGAAAAAGAGGACAGATGACCAGCTGTCATTCTTCACATGGATTTGCCGACCGACCTTCATTTGGAAAGTTTGCACATGGAATGGGGCTTCCTGCCACTCCCCCCCAACCCCCCAACCCCAGTCATAGTGCCAAGAAGACCCAGTACAGGGCTCACCAGCCAGAGATGATAAGGACAGGACATGCTTTCCTCAAGGGAGATTTCAGAGATGCAAAGTGCAATATTTAAAACAGTGTCTTCAAAGATACTGCAGCCATAAGAACTTACTTACAGACCTGTTAGAAGTTACTTTAGTTAAAGGTGTAACGTGTTTGGGAGCACTGCCCTTGTGAGAATTTTTTTCTTAATTGGCGGTTTCAAATAGCACTTAACCATGAGTTGATTAGTAAAAATGTTTGAAAATTTATGTATGTTTAGGTATTGCTGCTTAACAAACTACCCAGAACTTCATGGCTTAAATCAATAACTAATTATATATCATGATGTAGTGGGTCAGGATTTGGTCAAGGCTCAGCTGGGTGATTCTTCTGCTTCATTTGGAGTTACTTGGGGATACTATATAGCTGGCATGTATAGATGCCATGTAAAGGTCCTAGATGGCTGCATTCATTCACATGTTTGGTGCTGGTGGGGTTGGTAGCAGTTTGAGGCACACTGGGACTGTTGACCAGGGCACCTAGTTTTTGCATCTCCAGCATGGAGGGCTCAGGGCTCCTGGAGAGGGTGTCCTATGAGTCAGAAGAGGAAGCTGTCACTCTATAAAGACCTTAATGTGGAAGCCAGCACAAACTCACTAACCTTATATTCTCTGTGCCAAACCAGTCACTAAACAGCAGAGATTCCAGGGCAGGGGAGGCTGGCTGCACTTTTCAAAGCCAGGAGAGTCCAGGAACTTGTGACCGGCTTTATTTTCTGTCACTGTAGAGATGTGTGTGTGTGTGTGTGTGTGTGTGTGTGTGTGTGTGTGTACTGCAGACAATATCAAAAATTCAGTCTTCTAATTGTTCTGTGTCATGTTGTAAAGTTCTCCTTTTCTTGGTCTGGGCACAGTAATAAAGTGTATATCCTGAACTGTCAAGGCTGACAAATCTAAGAAGTCATTGGAGTTCCTAATTCATGAGGCCAGAAATCTGTCAGCTTTCCCAGGCTGTGCAGCAGAAAGAGATAAAAATAATAACACCTTGGGTTTACATGGCATCTCCTCTGAGAGGTTCAAAGTGGCTGTGCTGCTTAGGATTCCTTTATTGGAATGTCTCGTGAGGTAAATTAGTCATATATCTTCGAGGTCATGTACCGATGAGGAAATGAAGTAATTCCATCAGTCTGCTAAGCAACAGGTGTTCAGAATGCAGCTCTTCAATGTTCCATGTACTAATTAGAACTGGAATATGAGTTTGCCTTTCTTAGAGGGGATTCTGGAAGATGGTGGAGATGGACTTTTGAACATCTGGTAGTGTTTTGAATTATATGTCTTCTGCCAAAACCAGTGTCAAGTTTAAAGAAGAGTTAGTTATTTTTCTAATGTGGATTTTTTTTTGGGGGGGGAGTGGTAAAAGCTTATGGATATTGCATCACTGGGGTGTTTCACAATAATGAGTTAAATTCTGTGGGTTCAGCAGATAGGAGACATTAGGGTTGGTGAAGGCAGCCACTCTCTCATGAGTGTGTGCTGTGGATGGAGGGTGGCTTTGGAAGTGGGAGAACCTTGTCCCCTCTGTGGTGTCCATTCCCGAGTCCTTTCATTGTGGGAGCATCCCCTGGTGCTTATGGGTGATACAGTGGAGTTTTCAGGGGGTAGTTTAACCATATGTTAAGCTCACCATGCTATTTAGTGCCTTACTTTTGGGTAATATGCTGCTCCACTGTAATGCTCTAAATGTGGTGCTGGTTACATACATTCTGTTTTACTTAAGATGAAGCACTTTACATGTAATTGATAGGTATCAGGCTTTGGGAATAAAGTTCTCCAGTCACTACTTGTTAAGGGCATCTCCTGGTTCATGACTCCCTCACCCCACCCCCCTCCCCACCCCCCCCAAATGTGCAGTAACCCACCCTGCATGTTCCCAGCAGGGAAAGTCCCCAAGGACAGCTTTCATCACAACACTCTCCAGCTCAGAGAAGTCCATGAGGCTTGGCAGGGCTTCCAGGCAAAAACAACCTGTATCAGCCTGAAAACGGCCCCTGCCTACCTTTCCCCTTGACTCCCACCACCTCTCTTCACCTGCTCATCTTAATAGAATGGACTCTTGTATTTTCCCAAAGCTGTGCTGTTTCCTGGTTCCCTAGCCTTGAATCCTCTTGCCCTCATTTCTCTTCTCACTTGGGTTCCCCCACTTTTTCCTCTGTGTTGTTGACAGAGCTGTGCCTTTATGTTCAGATAGATTCAGGGCTTCCCTGTTGCCCCCAGGACAGTCTTCCTCCCACCATCCCAGGGAGGATACAAGGCTCTGCCCCAGTCTGTTTCTCCTTGCTGGCACCATGTGCCATTGCCTAGACCACTCAGGGTCATCTATGCCACAGACCCAGGTGTGGCCCAAAAGGTACCCTCTGCTCCTCCCCACCCACAAACTAGAGAGATCCAAAAATAGACGCATCCGGTTATAGGGATATAAAGCGTCACTAACACAAACATTTTCTTTTTGAAAGGAAGTTACCCCAATAATTTTGACTGTGTTATTACATGTTTTATTACTTGTAAATAATTTTAAGAGGATGAACTTTTAGGGGGCTTCCCAGGTGGCTCAGTGATAAGAATCTGCCTGCCAATGCAGGAGACACAGGAGATGTGGGTTCAATCTCTGGGTCAGGATGATCCCCTGGAGAGGAAATGGCAACCCACTCCAGTATTCTTACCTGGGAACAGAGGAGCCTAGTGGGCTACAGTCCATGGGTTGTAAAGAGACATGACTAAGTGACTGAGCATGCATGAACGAATTTTTAAGAGACAGTGTGCTGATACCATCAAGAAGGACCTTTTGAATGTTCCTTTTGCAGCATGGTGCTGGTTCTCCACTGGGAATCCTTGGTGCTGTCCAGATTCCCCTGCTGACAACTGTGGCTTGACATGTTGGATTTACTGTGCTCAGATGTCGCTGTAAAGATTGTGGGTGGATACTCACGTTCCAGGAGGTGGATAACTTTTCCATAGAGTGGCTAGAAGAGGGGGAGGTATGTCCTTAGTGGAAAAACAGTGTCCTTGGAAACTGCACCGCAGCTATGACTAATGCTTGGAATTGATTAAGAAATACTCCGCTGGCAGTGAGGAGCCACTTTTTTTATGTGTCTGTGTCTTTTATCGGGGCTTCCCTGGTAGCTCAGCTGGTAAAGAATCTGCCTGCAGTGCAGGAGACCCCGGTTTGATTCCAGAGAAGATCCTCTGGAGAAGGGCTAGGTTACCCACTCCAGTATTCTTGCCTGGATAATCTCATGGACAGAGGAGCTTGGCGGGCTACAGTCCACAGGGTCGCAAAGAGTGGGACTTGACTGAGCGACTAAGCACAGCACAGCATTAAACTTGAATGAATATTAAGCGTTTTTTTTTTTTTTTTGCGTTTGCTATGCTGAGGAGTGGAGTCTGTGAAGCGTCAAGAGAGGGAGAACAGGTGCTGCTGCATAAATGACCATTTCTGAATTGAGGGAGGAAAGTGAACTGGTAGCCTGAGCCGGGTATTTGAAATGTTCATCTCTTCTTACCTCAGGGAATTGGCAAGACCCTTTGGACTCTGTTCTATTATCACCCATCTCCTTAGCCCCAGGGTTGGGCAGAGCAGGAGGTACCTGCAGAGTGAGTGGTGCAAAGGCACCTTCCAGAATGCTGTGGCTGCATCCCGATGGATCAGAGCAGTTAGACAGTGGGTCAGGGACAGGTAGATGATGGATCAGGGCAGTTGGACGATGGATCAGGGGCCGTTAGATGATGGTGTAATAGAGCATGGCTGGGCACAGACCTTAGCACTGGCCATTGCTGTGCTGCCATTAACCTGTACCCCATTACTGCATGAGTGTTAGTGGTCCGGCTCAGCCATTGATTGGCACAGCTGTGGGCCCCTCCCCCAAGCAACCAACTGTCAGTGAGGACCGTTAGTGGTCTTGCTCAGCCATTGGTTGGTGTTAGGCCCCACCCACAAGCAACCAACTGTCAGTGAGGGCCCATTAGTGAGGCGTTCAGTCAACTTCCTGTAGAGTGGTGGTCATCAGGCAGCGAGAGAAGTAAGAGGCAGATCCTGGCCTTCTCCCCCTGGGCCCTCCAGCTCACCTGGCCTCAAACCAACAGGTGAGCTGGGGGCCCAGGGAACAGGCTGGGGGCCATGTCCTGCAGGCTCCAGAGCTCTCACTAAGGCCACCCACTAGCTGTGCCTAGGCCTTGAGGTGGTGATGACCCTCTCCTCCATCCCCACCTCTGCAACCTCATGGGATGGGTCACCATCTGTGGGACCTGCTCTTCCTCCCACTGTTGTGTGGGTGGCCTGAAGAGCCTGAGGACTGGTTGGATCCTGTGCCCTTGCTCCCTCAGTGATGATGGCTGGAGAGGGTCTGGGACCTGGCCCTGAGGGAGCTGCCCGCTGAGATCTGCTCATCTCAGCCAGGACTGGACCTCGGAGGTGACGGTTGTGCCTGGGAACTGTGTCCTTTCTCGTCAGAACAGAGAATAACATTCAGTTGGTGGAGGTTTACAGGAGCATCGTTCCCTTACTGTGTATGACCTGATCTCAGGAACACAGGCTCTGCCACCAAGACATTTGCAACAACTCGCTCGCCCTTCCCTCTCCTTCTCTAGGAAAGGGCTTTGCTGAGAGTTCTTGGGGGAGTTTGGGGTTTTTGAGGGCATGAGCCACTCATCTCCTTGCATGACCCTGAAGTAAACCTTTCTCTGCTCCAAACTCTGACGATTTGGTGTTGTTTGGCCTTGCTGTGCATTGCACCCATTGACTGGTGTTTTGGTAACAATGGGTCAGGGACAGTGAAATGATGGGTTGGAGCAGTTAGATGATGGAACGTTGTATAGGAGAGTTCAGTTCAGTCGCTTAGTTGTGTCTGACTTTTTGCGACCCCGTGGACTGCAGCACACCAGGCTTCCCTGTCCTTCACCAACTTCTGGAGCTTGCTCAAACTCATGTCTGTTGAGTCGGTGATGCCATCCAGCCATCTCATCCTCTGTCGTCCCCTTCTCTTCCTGCCTTCAGTCCTTCTAGGCCTTTGGTTTGGTTTCTTTTTCTCCCAGTGGAAAGAAAGTGAAAGTAAAGTCCCTCAGTCGTGTCCGACTCTTTGCGACCCATGCACGGTAGCTTACCAAGCTCCTCTGTCCATGGGATTCTCCAGGCAAGAATACTGGAGTGGGTTGCTATTTCTTCTCCAGGGGATTTTCCTGACCCAGGGATCGAACCCAGGTCTCCCACATTGCAGGCAGATTCTTTAACCTCTGCACCACCAGGGAAGTGGTGATTGTCTATTTTGTGATGCTCTTAAACTATCAACCAGAGTGTGGATGCATCATGTATATGTGTCTGTGTGAGAGGCTGGGGTGGAAGGTGGTTACTGCACTGTGTGAGTTCTTTGGTCAGAGACTTGGGATTTATTTCACAGTCAGAGATGGGCTTTTTTTGTCTTCCAGGGAATAAATACCTCTCATGTAATTCCATGGATTAAAGAAATGCAGTCAGTTTTTGTATGGCTCATTAAATCGTTTAAAAATCCATTTGTACTTGGGTGCATTGCTGAAATATTTAGAAAAAAATTCACAAAAAGCTTCATCCCCGCCCCGGCCCTCCCCCACCACCAGTTTGTATTAGCTCAGCTGTAACTTGATTTTCCCTGCGTCATTTGCAAACTTATCATTTACTTACAAGTGCTGTGTTGCATGAATGCCAGTTCCACACAGGGCAGAGCCTCTGAGGCCCCCTCTGCCTCTCTGCTCCTCTGTGCGGGTGCTCGGTGCGCCCGTGAAGTCATTTCAGCGTCTTTCTCCCCCTCATTTATGCATCAGCATCATTGTTGTGCCTGCCTCTTTGGGGATCTGACTGATTGGTAAATTAGAGCTGGCAGAGGAAGTGGAAGACAATGCACAAGTGTTTTACTTAAACAAATAGACTCTACAATTTATTTTATTGGATTTTGTCCTTTGAATGAGAACGCCACAAGTAATCCTATTACAGACTAGAAACTGCTTGCTCACACCAGATTACAAGCCTCAGAGTGTGTTGCTTTGCCTTTGGAAGCACATAAGTCTTTAATAAATGAGGCAATTTCCACATTCATCAATAATTAACCAGGAATATGAGAAGTTTTATCCCAATCCAAAGCTGCAGAGAGTTTGAGACAGTCTGCCTGTGCAGATGAAATCTCTCTGAGGCATCTGTGAACACTCAATTCTTCTTCAGAGATTCTGGTTTGAGAGGTGTGATGAATGCTTTCTTGAAAAATGTTTGTTTGCATTAATCATTTACAAGAACATAAATACTTATTATAGGGAGTTTGCAATGTACAGATGTTTTTGTAGAGCAAATTACCTCACCTACAGTCTCACCACCCAGAATAATCTAAAATTTGAGTATTTTCAGTCTGAATTTCTGTGTTTGTGTGTATATAAATACATATGCTTTTTAAAAATAAGTTGAAACATGATGTATGATTGTTCCGACTTTGTTTCCTTGATATGTTTATGTTTTCCCATGTCTTTTTCTTTTTTTGTTTTTGGCCTTGTTGTGTGGCATGCAGGATCTTAGTTCCCTGACTAGGGACTGAACATGGTCCCCTCCCGTCCTTCTCATGTCTTTTAAAAATTGTCATAACAAAATTTAAAGGCTATCTAGTGTTTCACTGTGTGAATATATACATATTTGCCTATTGTTGGAAATTTGTTGCTCCCTTTTTCACCATTTAAAAATATTGTAACAATCCTGGTGCATAAAATTTGGTCAGTGGTTTGGATTATTTATTTAAATTAGGTGTATAATTTTTTTTGGGGTGAGGAAGTCATGAACTTTTCTTAAGGCTCTCAGTTTATGCATTTTGCCAGTTTGCTTTCCAGAAGTTGCACCAGTGTGTGCTTGGCTGGCCTGGGAGGTGCTTCCTGCCTCCTCTGGGGAGGCCTCGTGGCTTAGGTGGTACACCACACTCACAGCTGTGAGCCCCTGGGCCCAGGAATGAAGCCTGCAGCCTCGTTTTGATCATCTGTTAGCTGGGCTGTAATACATCGCACCTTCTCTGTGAAGATTAAAGAGAGACACTTGTGTAAAGGGTGTGATCTTGAGCTTGTCCAGTGCAGGCATCTGGTGCTTGGTTGCTGTGGAGATGACTGATCTAATGTGCAGCATTGAGATTCTTCCCTGATGCTAGAGCAAGGCAGTGACCAGAGAGGAATGGTAACTGTATCAACTTGTCTTTCAGGAAGAGGCACAAGTGCTTTTCTGAACTGGGATTCTGTGTAAAACAGTTTGACAACCAAAGCTTAATTTAACAAACCGAAAAAAAATAGCTTTTTTCTCCTGAGAATGCTCTGGGCATGAAATGCAAAGGTGTCCCCGTGTCTAGAGCATCTCCCACCTGTCCACGTGGGCCCCCTGCATTTTACGGACCCCGTGGTGCTTCACCAGTGCACCACGGTGCCCCTCTGCCCTGTGCTTTGGGTGTGGAATGGCATTTTCCGCAGCTTTCCTGCTAGTCTGACTGGGTTATGACTGTACAGTGTCTGTTTTCCACGTTAAGACTTAAAACATTTCCTTTGCCATTATGGTTTTCTAGGATTCCTTCCATCTTGCCTGAGATACAGAAACACTCCATACCTTCACCATTGTTTGTCCAGCTTACATGCTCCCAGACCTCAGTGAATTGTCAAGCACATCTGGTCTCAGCATTTCCATGACAGCTCTAAGCCCACTCACCTCACTGAGGTGTTATGTGATCAACATTCCATCTTTTGTTCAGATTCTGCTGTTGGAATCATACTTGTTTCATTCTTTTAAGTGTGTCCCATCTCCCCATGATACGGAAAGGATGTGTCCTTGTTATCTACTGTGTTTGGATCAGTCTGTACTACCTTAGTAGTGTTCATATGAACTCAGTTTTATCTTTGTATTCTTGAGGTGCATAATAGATCTATGAGGATTTTTGTCAAATTTCCTAGGATTGAGAAAAGTTGGCAAACACCCAGTAGGTTTTCAGTTACTTGACTCTGGACTGGGTGTGGTGCTAGTTTTTAGACTAATTGCTTTGGAGAACTCTTTGCAAGCCTTGAAGCTGTATGTCCCACTTTTGGGTGTTTGATTCTCCTGATATAATGATGCATAGCAGTCACATTTTCACTGAATCCTGCATGATATCTTTGGACTTCTGAAAGCAAATCTATATGTACATATTGGAAAAGAAATAGACATAGAATCCTAAAGACCATTTTTAAGTTTCTAACCAGGCAGTGAGTGTCAGAAATGGGTAGATTTTAAGTGAATCTTTTGGGCTTGTTACTTGAATGGGATAAGAATCTGTGTGTGGCTCTCCTGTACCATTAGACACTGGCAGGCGCCTCTGTTCCTTTCTAATCCCCAGATGTAACAGGATGCCTCTGACTCTTGTTACTTCCAACTGCCATTCATAAAACTGCTGGCCAGTCCTCCCAGGTGGTGGTGGTTCTAGCGCCTTTCAGACTGTCAGAGCCCACTTGCCCTTCCCTTGTGAGACTCACATCACTCAGACCGTTGGGGTGTTTTGTGTTGACTTGGGCTTTTCCAGGATACAATGCTCTAGCATCATCATGTGGCCACTTTCAGTCAGTGATTATGGGTCAAAACTTTGGCCAGAATCAAAAAATGGTTGCCAGAAAGAGTCGGTTGGGTTACCCCAAGCTGCTCCGTGCATGCGTGCTGAGTCGCTTCAGTCGTGTCTGACTCTTTACAGCCCTAAGGACTGTAGTCCGGAGGGGTCCTCTGTCCATGGGGAGTCTCCAGGCAAGAATGCTGGAGTGGGTTGCCATTTCCTCTTCCAGGGGATTTTCCTGACCCAAAGATTGAATCTGTGCCTCCTCCGACTCCTGCGTTGCAGGTGAATTCTTTACCACTGAACCACTGGGGAAGTCTCATCCCAAGCTGCTACTGGAGTATCCATTTCAAAGTGCAAAGTTAAGGAAATAAGAAAAATGTTAAAATCATAGATTTAGATATCTGGGTTTCAAAATATGACTATGTGATACTTGTGCTAGTTTGGGAGACTGAGGTCATTTGAGATTAGAAAAACATTTTTTAAACTTTTTTTTTGGTTGGAGGATAATTGCTTTACAATGTTGTGTTAGTTTCTGCTGTACAAAACCATGAATCAGTTACAAGTATTCATATATCTGCTAAAACCATTCCTTTTTAAAAGTATGAAGTCATTTTTCTTTTGTGTTTAAGTAAAAATGTCACCTGAACCTGATGGCCCAGGTAGCTTCACTGTGTGAACTGAATGGTTAGTGACATTTTTATGAAGCTCTAGCCATTATTTTCTAGTATGACGCACTTTAATATTCCCATAAATGAATTTAAATAAACTCCAATATCCACTTAAACCATTTCCAACAGTTTTAGGGCAGGGAAGAAGCTTAGTTGGTGATTGGATTTCTGGCACCAGTTTTTCAAAGAGGACGTTGAGGTGAAGATTGAGAAGAATAAATACTAGGAATTATTACTACTGAAATGCATTTATTAAGAGGGTTTCAACAGTTATGTTCATGTGTGGGAAGGTTCAAGATACATTTCCAGTTCCACGAGGTTAGACAGAGACATAGGAAAAGAAAAGGGAAGAAAATCTTAAAAAAAAAAAATTGAAAATACCAGGAGAATGCTCATCTCCACTTACACCTGCTCTTTTGTTATTCAGATCTTCTTAGGACAAAGCGAAACATCCTAAAACACTGGAGTCATTTTCTCCTGTCTACTCGCAGGGAACTAGTGTTTTATTTAATTTTTATTTACTTATTGCCTACTTTAAATATTAGAATGATGGTTATAAAAACTGTAGCTGTTTCAGAAACCACTTATAAGATGCACATTTTATACAGAGTTTGCTTGCAAGCAGTTAAAGGAAGGCGTTAGATGCTTTGGGACATACTAGACCAACAGCAATATTTGCTTTAGAGTGATGAAATAGGGTGGTTTTCCCTTTTTCTATTCTAAAATTGTTATAATGTGGTTATATATATTTATGATAAATGAAAACTGTATACTTTCTTGTTTTTATTTTAAATGTGCTAGAGGACTTATTACAGTCTCAAATAGTTTACACCCTGAGGCAATTATTCCGCATTAAAACTGAAATCAAATATCTGAAAATTCAAATAAATGTACCTTACAGAAAATATTTAGAAACCAAAATTTCTAGGTGGGAGTTACATCAGACCCAGATTAATGCTTTTTAACTGTTGTCCCTTGGATGAAAATAAATTCAACTTGACCCAATTAAGGTTTCAGTTTTAGCACACTGATAAAAATGGCATTTAAAAAATGTTTTAAGCTAAAGTTTAAATGTACAAGCTTCGATATTTAAAATAGATAACCAACAAGGACCTACTGTATAGCACAGGGAACTCTGCTCAGTACTCTGTAATAACCTAAAATCTAGTAAAAAAATTTGAAACGTCTATGTGTAACTGAGGGCTTCCCTGGTGGCTCAGTGGTAAAGAATCCACCTGCAATGCAGGAGTTGGGGGTTCAATCCCTGTGTTGGGAAGAACCCCTGGAGGAGGGCATTGCTACCTTCTCTAGTATTCTTGCCTGGAGACTCCAGTGGACAGGGGAGCATGGTGGGCTACAGTCCATAGGGTTGCAAAGAGCACAAGTGAGGTGACTGAGCATGCACACATATGTAAAACAGAATCACTTTGCTGGACGCCTGAGACTAACACAACATTGTTGATCATCTATACTCTAGCATAAAAGTTTAAAAAAATGCTTACTGTAAGTCCTTCTTGGAATATAGTTGGCAGGTAGGAGGAAGCCTTTGTATGTAAGTCATGGGGTAAAAGTGGCAGGACTGATGTGTTGGGGGCATAATTGCTAGTACTGAAGATCTGAGTATCTGGAAGTGGAGTGGCCAGCTCTTAGGTACGTGGATATCATTGTGAGAATTGCAGTTAGTTATAAAGAACAGATATAGAGCTCATCTCAACACTGGAGATTATGGAAGACGGAGCTCCTCAAAGACCTTTCTCTGTGCCCCAGTGTTGGTTGAGTACCTCGGAGGGTACTGGAGATTCCAGACTTCATCGCAGCCTTTCTAAAACTTGTCTCCAGCACCCAGTGAAGGAGGCTGGGTGCTGCCTCTCCTCCTCTAGGGCCTCTCAGGATCTTCAGATGGGCAGGTCTTCTCAAGCTGCTTGATCAGAGTGGGCTTGGGTTACACCCTGACCTTAAATCAGGCCTCTGCAATTTGTAGGAGACTTCTGCTAGGATGCAGTTGGGTCCTGAAGCAAGTTAGGATGATATTTGAAGGACAATTATGTGGTAAATAGTGGAGTTAAAGTGCATTCCCTTACTCTGCATTTTACAAGTTAAAAATATCTAAAAAGTATGGCAGGCATTTCACAATTTCTTATAGGTGCCAGATTTAGGTATATCACTTTTTAGAGTGCTTAAGCACTGTGAAGACAGAATTCCATTAATCATAAAGTCCTGTTTTTCTAATAAGTTAAAAAACATCCCTATTGCTGTCTTGCTGGGACCGTGTAGTTCGGTCCTAGGTGTTCAGAGTGGCTCGTGCGCTCCCCTGGGTTCAAGAGCCCTCTTTCCTCCACAGAACCGTGAGCTCCAGGCCAGGCGTGATGTTTTGTGTCTTTTATACACTGAGTATGGACTGTGCTGAGAAATCATTAATTTCTGTCCTGCTTTTACTCCCAGAAAGCCTTGTTTATTCAAAGAACTAAAGTTAAATGTCTTATAGGAGAAGGCATGATGAATTTAGAGAATCAGATCAAACTTGTTTAAACATTCTGTTGTAGGATCTTGGTTTTAGGGGTCTTCGCCTACCAGTTTCCTTTTGCATCAAGTACTAGCTGCGAAAGAAAGCCAAAATCTGGTGGGCCTCTTTATTTCCCCTCCCCCCCCATTTTTTTCTCTGCCTCACCCCCGCCCAATGTGGAAACCACCAGAAACCAATAAAAAAGAATGGGAAGTGACTGGAGCAGACAGGAAATACCAGTTTCCCCAGCGAAGCACCACAGCTCATCCTGAGCCCGAGGTCAGGGGGAAGGGAGTAGCACAGCTGCCTCTGCAGGGGGCGTTCTGCCCCGACCCGCAGCGTCTGCAGCTGGGCGGCCTCTCGGTGTCACCCAGATTCCTAGGTTGATGCTCCTGTGAGCCTCTGCAGATGCAGGCACTCAGGGAGTTGGGGAGGGGGAAGGTGCCCCCGGGCCCGAAGGGGCAGAGCTTCACTTGGATGCTGTGCTGGGACTGGGAAGCCTGGGATGGGAGAGGCATCTGCCCCACCAAGTTCAAGAAAAGTACAGAGTAAACGGAAGTACTTCCCTTCAAATACAGGAAATCCCTAGTCGCCTTTATGTTTCCCCTCACAGCTGTGTGAAATAATATCTTGCAATTTAGCCGTAACGTTGAACTTCAGCTCCTTTTACTGTGTGGCATCCTAGGGGTTGATTTTCAGTATTTCCTTATTATAGTGTATTGTATTTCTCACCTGCATGGATGATTGTTCTTTGTTAGTTTAGAAGTCCTGTTTTACCCAGAGAAGAACAGAAAAATAACAGCAATTTTGAATTGCCATTCTCTCCGTTTTTATTTTTAAAAGATACCACTTCTGTAAAGTCTGCGGCAGGAGGAAAGAAGGGGTGTTCTATTTCTGGGGATAAACTAGGCAGGGGACCAAAGGCAACTCCGTTTCCACTTAGCAATGGTTTTATTAATGAATCCCAGTAGACTTTTAACAGCAGAGCAGGGTTTCCTCCTATTATGATTCTTGATGACCTCCAAGATAACAATTCTTTAGGAAAGTACTCATATGACTTCTTTCTGATTACAGGCTTGTAGTAATTAGATGTTTATCTCCAGAAAAAAAAATACCATAAAATTTTATTAGTAGTGAAAGGGAAATGCTTGTGTACCTTATCATGTAAATTGTTATCTTACAGTCTCCATCATTTCAAAAAATGTACTGAGAAGGCTGTTGACCAAGAGTTCTCCCATAGAGCAGTACTTGGACTTATAGACAGTATCCATCATGTCCACCAAGCGCCTAACAAGTTGTACCCACATTCCCATTGTTGAATAGCATCCAACTTTTTGGGAAGGAATGGGGAACCAGGGACTTATTTGGTGATTGGTTTTTGAGGTTAGGTTAGGTCAAGGGCAAAATAAATGTGTCAGCAACTTTAAAACCATTCATATAAATGATGTAGATTCAAAACAAACTCACAGTGTTTCCATGGGGATAGCCAATAGGGATCAGGCACCTCCTGTTCAGAGACGGACGGAGAGAAGACGCAGAGTGTGACGGCGAGTGCTGATTACATGCGTCACTTGTGGCATCAGTGTCGTCATTCATTCATTTCTGAGCATCTGGATCCTCAGTTACAAGGGGTCAAAGAAGACGGGGATGCAGGAAAACCACGGAGGATTTGCCCCATGTAGGAATTTCTCTGAAATAAGCACACCTTCCTGAAAGTGCCATGTGAGAGAGCCGGGCTGGGTTTTTTCAGGTGTGACTCTCATCCGGATAGTGTTTGCAGTTTTGCATGACGTGATTGAAATGTTACAACGAGTATCTCCTCTTGCTTTCACTGTCTACATGTCACTTCATAGAAGTGAATTCCGTGGGTTTTTTATAGCAAATTCAGAAGAGAATGATTTACACATAGTTGCTTTATGTTATATGGGTGGTGACTGTAACTTTATCCATAGTAATCTTGATTGATTACATATATTGTATATGCTGTAGGACGCTAGGTTATTCTAAGTCAGAGTCTGTCAGTTTTGACAATTAACTATTATTTACAATTAACCATCCCTCATGAGCAAAAATCCTGGTTTATCTGCCTCATTTTAAGGGAAAGGAGATGGATTTTAAGGGAAAGGAGATGCATTTTTAAACAGAATGCACTAAGAGGGAAAAAAACCACACTAAGCTGTTTAAACAGCAAGTTCTTCATTGAAAATATGATTTGTCATTTACATCAGTTCAGCATACATGTGACTACCTGTGTAACTGATAGAATAGAATGTGGGGTAACTGTGGATCCTAAGAGATGGCTTCTAAGTATGTAGGCCTTCTGAGCACTGCAGACATACTTTCTTCACCAAATGTTTGCCTGGGGATCACATCTGTGGTGATACATTCAGCGCTGTTCACAGCAGCCAGTTCAGAGGGTTAAAAACTTACTGGAAAAGTTCTGTTGTCCTGATACCTGCTTCATTTTCATCCTTGGCAATTCATGTTGCTTATCATTCAGCAAGAGAGACAAGTCTCTTCACCTCCATCCGTGACACTGAGATCTGGAAGCTAAGAACCCAACGTGAGAATCAGGCAGCACAGAGATATTGCTGTTTGCCAGACAAGGGACTCCACACCCGCTGCCGTCTTACATTTGTCCTTGGCCAAGGGGTGTAGAATCGAACAGACTGCGAGTCAGACCTGGAGGTTACCTGGTGCTCCCTCCCTTCCTCTATCCCTCCCTGCCCACTTATGGGGACACCAGGAGACCCCGCAAGCTTACATGTACTGTCCAAAGCCAGTTGGCTGTGAGCTCAGTGAATTTTGTTTCAGGTTTGGGTTCAATAGTGAAAACGTACTTTGATCTCCATGTTGGAAGTTGCTAGCTCTTGTTTCTGAGTGTGATTTCGACCAGGTTTGACACTCAAGGACATTTACTATTTGTTCACGGTTTCACTGTTTAATGTAATAATAGTAACTGGGGAAAATTTTAAAGTACCTTGTTGACATTTGACAGCCATAGTAGGAAAAAAACGACACTAGTTTCATGTACCTGGCCTGAGTGGTCCTGGGGTAGGTCACAGCGTCCCTGCCCCTGTCGGGTGTTGAGAGTTCATTGGAATCTAAGGGAGATGGGAGAAGCTTTAGAGACATGTGGACATGGGATTTGGAACCATTTCTTAGCTCAGACAAGTTACTCAGCCACTGAGTTGCAGCTTTTTCGTTTTTTGAAGGTCAGGGCACTCCCTCCCTTGGAAGGATGTTGGAGAATAAAGCTCTAACTCAGAGCCTAAGTGGTCTCCATGTCCTTGGTGAGGCAGGACTGCTCATCTTCATTTTCTTATCTTTTTCCTGGTCTCATGACCATTCTTCAGGGATTCAGTCATTAGTTGATCGATTAAGAAATGAACATCTCTTACTGAGTTCATGGTGTTAGTGATATGAAGATGTCCACTCAGACCCCCAGTCTGGTGGGAAACAGCATCAGCAAGAGTGGGAAATGGGGTAGAGACCCAGGCCCCATGTGTCGTGGGGCCTAGGGAACGTCACCTTTGTTCTTCCTGGTCTGATGGCAAGTAAGAGCCCATCCAGAGAAGATGACGTTGGAGGTGGATTTGGGTGAGTCCTCTAGGGGAAGAGGGACTGACCTTGGAGGGAAGGGGCTTATTGTCCAGCAGAGGAATTTGTACCTGCCTCCAAGCAGGTGAAGGTTCTAAAGTGGGGGAAATAGCACAAAATTACTGAAAATGCTTTGGAAATGTTCTTAGTTTATTATTTTTATTATTTTGGAGTGAGAGAGAGGCTACTGATTTTCTGGTTCCTTTTTTAGCTTGAAATTGTGTTTTAAAAGACCAGTAAGAAATACAATTGGTTAGTAGTAGCCTACACTCTCCACACTGTAGCCTGCCTCTTTCAAGCTCCAAATATAGCTTAGAATCTTACTTTCCTCCTTTAGTTTCTTAAAAAAAAAATTGTTCCTGCACTTCAGCTAATTCTGGGGTTTATCTTTCTGACAGAGTTCTTTGTGGTTCATACCACATTTTTGTTTCCTTCTTGGCCATGGGCCTGCCCCTCCAGTTTTTAGATAAACTGTTTTAAAAATGGAACTGCTCAGTTAGTCAGAGTAATTGCTTCGGATAATGCTGATTCATCTTCCTCAGATTGTCATGCTTTAGTGTCTTGAGTGCTGCAAAAGCAGTGATTCTTTCAGGTGTGTAATTTCTTTTTCTTGGACTTTTCAAATTTAAGTCTAGAGGTGGTGTCTGCTTAGTCCCTTGTATTGTTATTACTAGTTCCACAACTGCATTCTCACTTTCTTCCAGGGGTCTTGATGGTCTGATTGATGAGTTCCTGTTTGGTCCAAATTATAGGTGAATTTGATTTTCTTCATACTTTCCCAACATTTCTTCAATGAGCTACATTAATTTTGTTAAAGAACAAAGTGTTATTCATTACAAAGAATGAAACTGAGAATGATAGCTTTTCTTACTGCTTCTTCAGAGGCAAGTCAAGAGTTCTTATGACATACTCTTAGAATTCTAGAGTCATACCTGGAAGTTTCCCTTATGTCTTGATTCTGCTCAAATTTATGGTTAAAAATAAGAAAGGTTGATATATTACTCAAATTCATGTTCATTGAGTCGGTGATACCATCCAACCATCTCATCCTCTGTCATCTCCTTCTCTTCCTGCCTTCAATCTTTCCCAGCATCAGGGTCTTTTCAAATGAGTCAGTTCTTTGCATCAGGTGGCCAGAGTTTCAGCTTCAACATCAGTCCTTCCAATGAATATTCAGGACTGATTTCCTTTAGGATGGACTGGTTGGATCTCCTTGCTGCCCAAGGGACTCTCAAGAGTCTTCTCCAACACCACAGTTCAAAAGCATCAATTCTTTGGCTCTCTGCTTTCTTTATAGTCCAACTCTCACATCCATACATGACAACTGGAAAAACCATAGCTTTGACTAGATGGACATTTGTTGGCAAAGTAATGTCTCTGCTTTTTAATATGCTATCTAGGTTGGTCATAGCTTTTCTTCCAAGGAGCAAGCATCTTTTAATTTCATGGCTGTAGTCACCATCTGCAGTGATTTTTGGAGCCCCCCAAAATAAAGTCTGTCACTGTTTCCACTGTTTCTCCATCTATTTGCCATGAAGTGATGGGACTAGATGCCATGATCTTAGTTTTCTGAATGTTGAGTTTTAAGCCAACTTTTTCACTCTCCTCTTTCACTTTCACCAAGAGGCTCTTTAGTTCTTTTTCACTTTCTGCCATAAGGGTGGTGTCATCTGCATATCTGAGGTTATTGATGCTTCTCCAGGCAATCGTGATTTCAGCTTGTGCTTCAGCCACCCCAGCATTTCTCATGATGTACTCTGCATATAAGTTAAATAAGCAGGGGGACAATATATAGCCTTGATGTACTCCTTTCCCAATTTGGAACCAGTCTGTTGTTCCATGTCCAGTTTTAACTGATGCTTCCTGACCTGCATACAGATTTTTCAGGAGGCAGGTAAGGTGGTCTGGTATTTCCATCTCTTGAACAATTTTGCACACAGTCAAAGGCTTTGGAATAGTCAATAAAGCAGAAGTAGATGTTTTTCTGAAACTCTCTTGGTTTTTTAATGATCCAGTGGATGTTGGCAATTTCGTCTCTGGTTCCTCTGCCTTTTCTAAATCCAGCTTGAACATCTGGAAGTTCATGGTTCATATACTATTGAAGCCTGGCTTGGAGAATTTTGAGCATTACTTTGCAAGCGTGTGAGATGAGTGCAATTGTGTGGTAGTTTGAGCATTCTTTGGCATTGCCTTTCTTTGGGATTGGAATGAAAAGTGACCTTTTCCAGTCCTGTGACCACTGCTGAGTTTTCCAAATTTCCTGGTGTATTTAGTGCAGCGCTTTTCACAGCATCATCTTTTAGGATTTGAAATAACTCAACTGGAATTCCATCACCTCCACTAGCTTTGTTCATAGTGATGCTTCCTAGGGCCCATTTGACTTCACATTCAAGGATGTCTGGCTCTAGGTGAGTGATTACACCATCGTGATTATCTGGGTCATGAAGATCTTTTTTGTATATCCATCCATCTATCTATCCATCTATGTTTTCTCTGGACAGTAAGTGGCAAATGCTCTTAGGAGGGCTTTTTGTCTATTTTGTTTCCTTCTTATTTGCACTCAAATTTCTTCATGCTCCCACAAGTACATCCAATATTTCCCCTTATGATACATTTTCTGAACAAAGGGTTACCTTTAACTGGCAGCCTTGTGTTCCATTGTCTGTCCAGCTTTGATCCTATAAAGAATTTGTTTTTTTTTTGCTGATCAGTCTTTATCTAACGACACATAAAGGTTAGAGTATTGCCGTATTTTGAGCAAGTTCTCTGTCGCGTAACGTTGAACAACTGGGTACTATGTTACTTCTTTCTGTGTTGTACCAGTCTCCAGAGGAAAGGGATTTTGGAGTTAAAATTGCTTCTCTTATTCCTCAAAGTATGTTTCCTTTATCTGGTTGGTACTTATCTTCAAAGCATAACTTCTGACAAGCCTGAAATGCTGATGCAGAGTATCTCTTGGATTTTTCCATTTCATATACCTTCATTTTTTTTTTAAACTAAGTAAACATTTGAATTACTGAAATTTGGTATCTGTAAATGAAAAATTAGTGCGTGATTTGAGTTCAGTATTTTAACGTCTGGATGTCAGTATTATATTTGGCAGGACTGCGAAACAGTGACAGGTATGTACATGCAGTTGATTTTAATTCAGCTAAAACTGTTTTACCATCATAAGATCAGTGTGGTCTTTGAGTTGGCTGTGGTTTTCAATGGCTGCTTTTAAATGACAAATTAGTTCATTTGACATCATCATTATCCATTTACGGTGTCATTGGGTAATGTGTATTTAACTTATGCTAATTTAACTGTAAATGTTTGCTTAAAAATAATTAATAGTATATATATATTTTCCATGCAGCATTCTCTTGAACAAGTCAGACTTGTATTTACCATGCTTCTTGTATTCAATGAAAGTGCAGTCTCTTCCAACACCGCAGGAAAAACTGGCAGCACTGGTGCCACAGGCGAACTGGCCTTTGTGAGACAGAGCGCAGTACTCAAAACACCATGCGCACTGTATTGTGTGGTCTCTTCAAGTAATTTTCGGGGATAATTTTGTCCTAAACCTTAACCTTGGTCTTAGAAGCTCTGCATCAAAGGTTTGCTGTGAATTCTTTGGCCAGATCTGTAGGGTGTAGTGATGTACTTTATTATCAACAGCATTGAAGGATTATAGTTTTTTAATATTGAGAACTTAAGCTAGGTATGCTTTACTGTTCAAGCGTGAACCATCCACGACCCTATTTAAATAGCTATGTATTTTCACCCTCAATTTGTTCACACAGTGACAATGCATTTTTGTCATTGAGCTTGCTTTCAGTTGAGAAGTAGTAATGGCTGAGAAATGTGGGCTGTGTTAAGTAAATTGGAGAGCCACTGGTTTAAAGCAAAGAGGTGGGAGTCCCTGGGAGCAGCGATGTGTTGTTTACTTCTGAACATTCATCCAACTGCAGTGGTAGAATTAAGTCCCTATTATTCTTTGTCTAACACGAAAGCTTCTCATTGAAAGTGCAAGGCACTTATGGGGCACTTTGACGCCATCAAACTAAACAGAAGAATATTAAGAGCCCAGTGGATGGCTGGCCAGAGGACTCAAATGAGCAGTTTAAAAGGAGAGAATCAACTAGTAAAAAACCATGGAAAAACATTGAATAAACCTGCTATTCACAGACTCACAAATTAAGTTATCATCTATCTTATTAAATTGGTAAAACAAAAACTGCATAACACACTCAGTGCTCCAAAGTCACGGTGACCGTGTGTTTGGATCATCGTGTCTTTGCTGGTGCTTTTGTGCAACTGTATATTTCCTCTGAAAAGCAATTTGGCAAGATTATGAAGATCTGCAAAAATGTTCCTACTCTTTCATTCAGTTCCTGGAATATTGTCCTCTGAGATACTGTTTATCCCTAGGAAATTAAAATCATGGGTGAGGATATTCAGCCCGCATTATTTAAACTCTGAAATCCTCAGCATGACTTCAAAGGTCTAACATCAGGAAAATCATTATGTAAGCCACAGTTTATTCATTAGAAGAAATAGTATGTAGCCTTTAAGTGAATATAAAGGCTTTATAGTAAAGTGAAAAAAGGTTATACTAGGCTTAGTGAAAAAAGGTACAAAATTAAAGTGTACCCTACAGTTAGAAAAACATTAAACATGCTAAGGTAAAACCCAAATGTTATTTGTTGAAGGGTGGAGAGTTAATAGATTTTTTTGTTTGTTTATAATTAAGAGCTTCATCAAAGTAAAGAGAAAATTAAAGAATTAGATAAGGCTATGGTAGGATGAAAATGAGATGCTGGGATGACTATATTTTGAATCCAAGGGAATGTGTCAGCTTCTTTGGTGTGCCGCCTGGTTCTGCCAGGAGTTCATTTGCTGTCTAAGTGGATTTTGCTTTCCTATCACCTGGGTATGAATGAGAAGTAATTTTGGTAGCTAAATGAACATGTTGAGGCCATATTTTAAAGTTCAAATTCCATCTGCTGAATGTTTTTGCTAAAGGTATTTATTGTGTCTTCCTTTGCTCTAATGAGAATACAAACCAGAGAACCATATAGGAATAGATGTTTTTTTCCTTAAGTGTTTTAGAGTAAATCTTGGACTCATCAAATATTTTGACTCTCTTTTACTCCTCATTTTGGATCATTTCTATTATCCTGTTTACAGAAGTTCTGTCCTACCTTTGAAATGTAATTGATAGATTAATGACATGCTTTTTAGTGAAGTAGTTACTACATTTTTCTTTGTACAGATCTCTCAAAGATACTCTATCTTTACTAAGTAATTAAGATCACACGTTTTGGGATGAAGGTTGAAATTTGCACAAATGCTTATTCATATAGTGTAAGTGGGTCTTAGCCAAAGTGGCTCAGTAGTAAAAAAAAATCCACTTGCCAACTAGAGATGTGGATTCAGTCCTTTGGTTGGGAAGATCCCCTGGAGGAGGAAATGGCAACCGATTCCATTATTCTTGCCTGGAAAATCTCATGGACAGAGGAGTCTCAGCGGCTACAGTCCAAGAAGTCGGATATGGCTGAGCATGCATCCACAGTGTATATTGGTGACCTCCCAGTTGTGTTTTTTATTTTAAAGTGGATTTATAGAGAAAATGTTACAGGTCAGGAGACAAGTCTGAACAATGAGGAATCTGCAGGGTATTGTGATCTACATATGACAGGGGGCCCAGTGCACAGAATGGGCAGTTGGTGTCCTGGAAGTTGAGGTGGGAGAGACCTACCTGTGTGGCAGGCTGCATGTGTAGCTTGGCCTTTTCTCCATAATTCCTCTAAGAAATGGGATCTTGTGAAGTTTGGGGCAGATGGGATTCCTGATGCTATCTGAGCAAGACTGTGGGCAGGGCCCTGTAAGGTGATCTCAGTTGCAGGGATTAGCCAGAGGACCCGGGGGAAGTATGTTGTTTTAGGCAGTGAATGATGAACATCTAACTAAGATATCAGTGGGAATAGAAAGGGCTAATGCAAGAGACATAGATGCTTCTTTTGATACAACGTGAGAGGAGGGAGGCAAAGATGCCACCTGGAATTTGGACTGAGAGACAGGGATAGAGAATTATTCAATCATAACTCAATTCCAGGTCAGCAATCATTTTTGTAACCCTGCATATCAATTTTCTCACTTAGAGACTACAAAATTAACCTGAAGTTTCCCTTAAACTTGGAAGTGCAGTGATTATCCACTTTTATGTAATCACACTTCCTGTTTTCTGAGGACAGTCCTAGGTTGTGATTGAGGATAATTTCTGACCCCTGAGTTTTGGTGTACACATTTTGTTGGTGGGATATTATAGGAAGACTGTTGGGATTTCATCACTGCCACATGTGGGAGTGATCCTGTTTGATGTGTTATACTGTATTGCTGCTGATATTTTATAACATTTTTTCCCCGTGGGTTTAATTTTTTTTTAAAGAAGTTTCAGTTATTACTGGCTGTGCTGGGTCTTTATCGTCTCTACGGGCTTTCTTTAGCTGCAGTATGAGGCATTGTCACTGTGGTGGCTTCTCTTGTTTCGGAGTTTACTGTGTTTTCAAAATGCCATACTCCTCTAGAGCAGTGCTTCTTCAGCTCATCTGCACGCTGGGGATCTTGTGAAAGTGCAGATTCTGATTCAGCGGGTCCAAGGTGGACCAAGAGTCTCCACTTCAGACAGGATCCCAGGTGGTGCAGGTGATGCTGGACCTTTGATGGTCAGGCACAGCAAGGCTCTGCAGGGTGCTTCTGCTTAAACTGCATGCTTTGAAGATTACTTTTTGATGATGGGAAGGAACTCCACTGCTTCAGGCTTTTAGTGTTATTTGAACATTGCTGTGAAGGCAGATTTCATTTGCAACCTGATTTCCATATTACTGAAATATCAAAAAGAATCCCCCCATCTCCCTTCTAGAACTTATATTATAGAAATATTAATATTTAGAAGAAGTTTTACCTATCAAAATAAACTTGAGATTTGAATAGTGATACTTTCTAACATTGAAGTAACCTAAGATGCTTAATAGTAGCTTCAGTATATGTATAGTAGTTTCCAAATGACTTTCAGCAACCTGCAGTTCAGAGTAGACACAAGAAAAATGAGCAGGGTTTATTTTAATAGTTTCAAGCAAAATGGCTTCCTTTTATTTTGAATCATGACTTCACAGTGGAATAAAATGATGTCCCATGAGAAATTTTGAATTAGGTTAGTGAAATTTTCAACATCACTGTATATCTGTCATATTTTGGTAGAAAATGATTTGAAGCAAAAGTGATTTTAGCTGTTTAAGAAGGTAATCATGATACAGAATGAAATTTTTCTTTCTTTGGGAGGTTAGCTCTTGATTTTAATATTTTTTTTAAGAGAACTATCTATAAATAGGCATTTTAAATAAAAGGAAATACAGAGAAATCAATTTTAAAAAACAAGTTGGGGGTTCAGGTGGGAGGTGACATATATACCTGTGTCTGATTCATGTTGATGTATGGCAGAGGCCAACACAATACTGTAAAACAATTATCCTCCAGTTAAAAAAAAGAAAAGGAGCAGGTTAAGAAAGTATTAAACTTGTCCAATTTCTAGCATCTGTTTTTTAATTACCTGGTATTTTGGAAAATTTTAATCAGTTTATCATTTAATTGCTAACATTTAGGTACTTAAGATACTTCATATCTATATTTTTAAAGAAATTTTATTTTACTTTTTTGGTCATGCTACTTGTCTTGTGGAATTCCCCAACCAGGAACTGAACGCATTCCCCTTGCAGTGGATGCACAAAGTGATAACTGCTGGACCGCCAGGGAATTACACACACACCTAAACATATATATTTCATGTGTTGGTGCTGCTGCTGCTGCTGCTGCTGCTGCTAAGTCACTTCAGTCGTGTCTGACTCTGTGCGACCCCGTAGACGGCAGCCCACCAGGCTCCCCCGTCCCTGGGATTCTCCAGGCAAGAACACTGGAGTGGGTTGCCATTTCCTTCTCCAATGCATGAAAGTGAAAAGTGAAAGGGAAGTTGCTCAGTCATGTCCGACTCTTCTCGACTCCATGGACTGCAGCCCACCAGGCTCCTCCATCCATGGGATTTTCCAGGCAAGAGTGCTGGAGTGGGGTGCCATGCCTTCTTCATCATGTATTGGTAATCGACCTTAAAAGGGGTCACTTTATTAAACTGATACCTACTTTTGATCGTATTAAGAGTTCTTAAGGATGTGTTTATAAAAACTTGAACAACATCCTTGATGTATTGAGTTGTAGATACACTTCTGAATAGGAAATACAATGTTTTGACAGTCTGGTAATAAAGTCACTTGGATGATTTCCCATTCACATTTTTAATATAATTGAATCTCTCAGGAAACAACTTGATTTTTGCCAACTTTAGTGTAATTCCGTTTCCTCAGATTCTAGTATAGTTATGTTTGCCCTGGCTATTTTAAAGAGTTACTGGCTCAACTTCTAGGTGTCATCCACCTATAGTGGCAACTAGAAAACAGTATGTATACTCACATATAATGCAGGGCAGACATTGCTCCTGCCCCAGTTCTGTTAGCTCTGGTTGCTGCCGATGGACCAGCCTCCCTGCCAACTGCTTTAGCTGCTGCTTCCATAGCAAATGTGGGAAATTTTGCTCCAACACAGAGGATTTCAGAGAGATTAGCTGCCTTGAGAGGGTGGGCTTCAAACCTGATAATGTGTACTGTCCAAAATCTGTTTTTTATCTTTGAATCCTAGTTATATCCAACTTTGTTCATTTGGTTTATTCATTCAGTTCACATGGGACTGAGTGTCTATTTTAAGCAGGTATTGTAATCCAGTGGGTATATTTCTGCTGTAGAGTGGACTGGGGCATTACAGAGTTGTTGGAAAAAACAGAACCCTTTGCTAGTTGGGATGAGCATAGGCAGTTCTGCCTTCCAGGTTGAAAAACTTCCTTGGTATTTGTATCCATAACTTCTTCCCACTGTCAAGGGCTGACCTGAGCTTGTTTCTAGGCATGACCTGTCTTTGTTGGCTTATCCTGTGAGCTGTTGGGAAATACTGTCATTTTAATTTGCTCTATTTCTGTGAAGCTCCATTAAACAAGGTCTGAGCTCACCCCATGGAAAAACTCCTTTGTTTCTGGCTAAAAGGACAGGGCGTTCATTTATATCAGATCAGTTCCTTTAAATATACCAGCCTGGGCATGTGTGTGTCTTTGCTTAAACATCTATTGCTTCATAAGATATACCACAGAATTGGAAGAGGCAGAGAAAACTGTTCCTCAGCTGGCATTAAAAGCAGACACCAAAAAAAAAAAAAAAAAAAGTAGCAAGTTGTTGTAAAGCTTACATGGGTGGGACTGGCTGACATTGCTTTTCTTTCGTAGTTCTGCGCTAATTATTTTTGGCTTTAGAAAGTTGTTTTGCGCTAACAACATGCGGACTGATGTGCCCTGCTAATTGCGCGGCTGTGGTCTTGACAGTGGTGGTAATAGGAGCAGCAAATTTCCGTTGCTTGTGCCCATGTGCCAGGCACGGTGCTTCACACAGGGAGACTCCTTCAGGGTCTCCCATCTGGCGGGTGCGACGATTTCTGTTGTTCTCAGAAAATGAACCTGGGGGGCCGAGGGATGCTGCGTCTAACAGCTGGGATGGGCAGAGCTGCACCCCTGCCTTTGCAGGGTACCCATCCTGGTGAATGGCTTCATTACTGCTGTGCTTTGTCCACATTTGCTTTCAGAGGCCAGAACACTTAAAATCAAAGGAGTATAAACTTAAAAACTGCTATGAATTTTGAGTAGCTTCTTGAAGAAAATCGTGAATGCTTGCGTATTTTAAAATGTCAAATTCTATTTTTTAAGCTTTTTTTTGATGTGGACCATTAAAAAAATTTTTTTTGAATTTGTTAAAATATTGCTTGTTTTGTCTTTTGTCTTTTTTTTTTTGCCATGAGGCCTCTGGGACCTTAATTCCCCAGCCAGGATCGAACCCATACTCCCTGCAGTGGAAGACTGGAGTCTTAATCACTGGGCCTCCAGGGGAGTTCCTAAAATGACAGATTTTAATACCAGGTCTTCCTCCCTCGCCCCCTCCTCCTCATCAGCCAGAAGAGCATTTGATTGTTGTTTGGTTGTTCATTCCAGAGCAACCTCATAGACTTTTAGGGTTTGAGTTCCCAGAGGAACATCGCAAAACCTCCCCAAACCCGGTGACTTTAGACCTTGAAGGTCATGGAGTCCGAGGATGGCAAATCCAGGGCCTCTTGTTGCTGCCCAAGTTTCGAATCTGGTGGTTTTTGAGAGCTGGTCGCATGCTCTTTGTCTGGAGTCCCCACGTAACCTCAGTCGTCGCGGACGCCACCACCAGGACCTTGACACTGGAACTTGACATGCAGTTTATTTGTCCCCTCTAATTTGCTCTCAGAGCAGACATGCTGGGTCAGGTTCCTGTGGCCTGCGGGGTGAGTCCTCTGTCCACAGTTACATACCTGGTAAGTGGCAGGCGAGTTTGGACTCCTGGCCTCGTGCTTCCCTCTCTAGTAGGCCACCCTGCTGCTCTGCGAGTGAGCGCCAGTCCCATGATGCACCTGCTCAAAAATGGCTGCCCCGCATGAAAAGCTGGGTGAAGGATGCTTTATCAGATCCAGGCAAGCCGTTCTGTTTGGGGTTCTTAGCAGAAGTGATGGGATGATCAGAGCTCAAAGCCCTGTCTTCAGGGAGTTTACAGGCGAGCTCAGGGCTAGAGGTATAAGTTGAGTTCAGGAATATTGAGAATACTAGGCAAAAGGAATGCTTTTAAACAGAGGGTGGAAATGCTTTTGCAGCTCACATGCTGGAGAGATGATCATTGGCTGAATAACGAGGAAAGATGTTGGAGGGGAGATAGCACTTAGTAGATCTTAATAGAAGAACAGATAAGTGGGCATGTTGGCTGAGACAGCATTGGCGAGCCACAGAGGTGGCAGAATGGCTCATATCCGAGGTGCAGGGACTATTTGACTGGATGTAGCTGCACGTGGCAGACAAGATGGAAAAACAGCATCTGTAATAGATGGTCTTGAATGTAGGGCCATCAGCTGAAATCTAATTTAGGAAGTTATTGGGAGCCACTGAAGATTTTTGAGCAGGGGAATTAAGTAATCGGGGCTATATTTTAGTAAGACAAAGCTGGCTTTGGTGGAAAGGGCAGATCAGAACAGAGGACCCCTCCCCCTCATTCTGAGTTAATGTCATTTAGGGAAAGAGCCACAGAGACTCAGCAGCTGAGGGTTTAGGCCTTAGAGGCACTTAGGCCTCGCACCCAATTTCAGACACAAATGGATGTTGTCAGTCTAGAAGGAGGATATGCTGGAGCGAGCTTTTTGAAAGTAAATGGCAGCAATTGTGCTGCTGAAGTGAGTGTTAATTAGAAGGCATGGTGTGGGGAGTTGTCATTCTCGGGAGAGTGGCATGGTTGTGGCGTGTTGTGTGTGATGTGGATGGATGTATAATTGAAGAACACTGGGTATGGTTTTAAACAAAGAAAAAATGGACAGGTTTTTGTCTAATGTCATTCTTTAAAAGTCTCAGTAATCAGTCTGTTAGGGTTAATGACTGTGCTGATGTATAACCTAGTTTTTTTTTAAAGACCTTTGAGTTATTTGTACTGTTTTGGTTGTTTTTTCATGGTATGTAAAGTGCTAAAAGTGTTGTTCTATTCTTCAAATGAAAGGACCTGAGAAACCTCGAGGCCTTTTCATTTGTATAATCCTTTCCCAGCTGAAGTAGTTTGATGGAGAAGAGGGCGGTTCTATGTTCTATTGTGATTTTCCTCAGTGAATCTCCATCAGAGTTTGGTTAAGAAGTCCTTTTTGACCAAACCCATCTTCCCTAAATTGCCCCCTCCCGCTACCTCCTTAAACACACTGCTCAGTCCTTTTCTCACCCTGCCTCACCCAAGCCTGCTGTTCTCAGGGACCCCTTAGAGTTTCTGGTGTGCTTTCACTGTATGTAGCGTGTTGTTATACGTGCTCTCCCCCACTTGTATTCCTGTCAGACCATGGTCTCCACGAGAGCACCGACCCTGTTCATCTTCCACCCCGCTGTGTATGTGCTTGGTGGATGTCACATAACCTGAGGAACCAATATGCACTTACCGTGAAACTCGAGTGGGCTTTTGGGAGTAAAATGAGAGCTCTTGTAATTGTTGGAATATATGCAGACGCTTCCGGAGAAGGCAATGGCACCCCACTCCAGTACTCTTGCCTGGAAAATCCCATGGATGGAGGAGCCTGGTGGGCTACAGTCTATGGGGTTGCTAAGAGTCGGACACGACTGAAGCGACTTAGAAGCAGCAGCAGCAGCAGCAGCGTGCAAATGCTTCAGTATATGAGGGAGGTAGATCCTGTGGAGCATTCCCTCCCTTACGTTATAGATCAGAAGAGTGAGGCTTATAGGTCACCCAGAGAATATCAGAGGATACCGAAAAGGCACTGATGGACCTCTTCATTTTCATATCTAATGCTTGTGAAAAGCCTTCAGATAGGTTATTTTAGGGCACTCGTAGGGTTTGGAGTGCTGCGCAAAGCATTGGAGTGTACACAAAAAAGACTAGTCATGCCTTGATCCTGGAAGGGCTGTCACTGAAACGGTAGTGTAATATACAAATGTAGAACCCATGACATTTATGAGAGCGTGTCTGTGGTCCAGGGATGGTCTAACTGAAGAGTCACTGAAGACACTTTGGACAGTGGGCAAAAGCTGGGCTAGCTCTTGCTCACCAGTTTAAGACTGGCACCTTTTGAATGGGGGTGTAACTGTGACTATGGTAGAAAGGGGGCTCAGAATGACTTCAGGGCTGGCTGCGTTCTTCGGTGATGCTGAATTTTGTGTTCAGAGACTTTCAGTTAAATCCGTTGAAGGCAGCCTTTTAAGTGAGAAAAAACTTGGCTATAGCGGTGGGTCAGTAGGCAGTGATAGCGTTGGTCAGGGTGGGAGTCCCAGCACTGTGGCTGGGGCTGCAGTGTGCCGTGTCCCAGGCAGAGCCAGTCCTGAGGTTCAGCCACGTCCTCACCCCTGTTGGGCAGCTGCAGAGCCTGCCTCAGAGCAGAATGTGGGCCAGTGTGGCTCTATGAGAGCCTGGCTTTGTTGACAGTGACGTCAGTTTGAGGTTGAGATGGGATGGGATGATGGACATCATTCGGCTTTGACAGGAGGCTGACATCAAAGGAGTTTATTGAATTTACTGATGGAAGCCTAGGAAGGGGAGGTGACATGCATGCCTCTTCTTTGGTTGATGAGCTGTGAGGGCTGAGCAGAGTTTGACAGTGAACTTGGGTCAGCGCTGAGAACTGGCTATCTACCTGTTTAGACCCAAGGCAGTGACACCTATTAGAGCTCTGTCTCTGTGCCGGGCTGGAGACACACCCCACAGGTGGTGGCATGTGTGCAGGGCTGCAGCCAGGGCTGGGAGCCAGCGGCCAAGCTGTTTGAGGATAAAGGTGGACCAGGGCCAAGTCAGGGCTCTTTTCCCTTGCCCCTCTGTGGTGACACTCTGAGCGATACTTTCAGGGCTGTATATGGTAAACTTGGACGTCAGAAGGTCCTTTGAGCACTGAAGCCCAGTGAAGTGATGGAACAGACAACATAAGGAGGCAAAACAGCTGTGCCTGTCCTTTCAAAAAACAAACTCATGCTTCCTTCAGATAGATTGGAGTCTTGTCACCTAACGTTTTGTATTTTGATTTTTTATTTCTCTCAAATTCTTAGAAATTTGGAGGTCACACAAACATGATTATTTACTACTTTAAAAACATAATTTTTCTTCTATTAATATTATTTTAAACATTCTCAAAGCTTACATGTTTCTTTGTATGGATATACTATTTAGTTTTCTTCCGAGATATTTAAATTGTTTTTATAAATAACCTTGCATTGAGCTTGTTTGTATGTAAATACTTACATAAATGTCCAATATAGTCTTTAGATTCTAAAAGAGGAATTATTCTAAAGAAACAAACCATATATTGCCGTGTTCTTTTTAGAAGGGCTGTAATTATATAGCCTCATCAACATACCAACATTTATGAAGGTAATGCTTCATTTCACCTTTCTCTACTAGATTATATCATTTAAATTTTTTTGCTAAATTTATTCAGAAATCATAATTAAAAAGTCTGCTGTCCTGGTGGTCCAGTGGTTAAGGCTGGGATCCTGGTGCAGGGGGCACGGGTTTGTCCCTGGTTGGGAAACTAGATCCTACATGCCGCAACTACAGGATCCACACGCTCCAGCTAAATATCCTGCACGTGGCAACCGAGGCCCGGCCCAGCCTAATAAGTATATAAGTAAATATTTTTTCATCTGCTGTTGTCCTAGGTTTCCCGTAATTTTACCGAGGGAAAGTGTCCCCTGCTACACTTGTGTCCAGCGGTGTTGGACTGCAACAGTAGCAGGGGTGGACATGTTGGTCAACGAGAACCCCAGAGAGAGCGGGAGGCCACTTTTCAAGGGGCTTCAGTTTGAGGTGGCAAGAAGTCATTATTGGCGGCCTCGAATTAGTTCAGTTGATTGAGGTTGAATTAAAAAGCCATGGAGCTGGTTGACTTTCTTGGGACGCTCAGAGTGCAGGAGCACTTTGCGGGGGCCTGTTCGTCCTTCAGGACCCCTGAGCTGCATTTGTTTCTTGCTTCCCTGCGCCCAGAGGAGCGAGGTGCTGCATTGATCAGCTGCTGGGCTCCTCCTGCCCCTCTGTCTCCTTTCCCCGTCTAATTTTTAAGTGCCCGTCTTCCAACTAAAATCATTTACGTCTTTGATTCAGTCTTGTCCCCTTAGGATCCAGGCTCTAATATAACAAGTACTTTGTTTTTTTGGCTTGTGCAGCCTCCCCAGAATCTGGGCTGTAAGCGGTGCTGAAGGAGGCTCCCTGTTGCCCGTGGAGACAAGTGTAGACTGCCACCCCATCTTCAGTTTGCCCCAGTGGCTTTCCCAGAGCATCTTCCTGAATGACACTGCCCTGTATCCACATGTGCGTGCTGCCTGTGATGCTCTGATGCCCAGGGGCCTCCTGTCTCTGATGCCCCGTTTCACATGGGGCCTGGCAGAGGACTTGTTGAGTGTTTAGCGTTCAACTCAGTGTTTTGCTGATAATCCCTGACAAAACATTCCCTCACATCCTAACTGGCTCTAGTCTTCTGTGCATCCCGGAAAGTCATCCTGTGTCTTAAAAGTGACTTCCGTGTGTGGTTATGTCTTTGTGCCTCTAGAGTGGGGACTCCCTCCTCACCCAAGTTCCTGGCCCTGCAGTGCTCGGGGCTCAGGCAGCTAAAGGTCCACTGGACTTTTCATTCAAAAGTCTTTGTTTCTCAAATTGTCTCCCCCACCTCCTCCAGTTTCTCAATTTGTTTCTCATTTTACCTCTTTAGTTGTATATTTTTTGGTCCATGAAATAGTTAAAATATTACAGCTGGTGGGGATCTTGGCCAATATCTAGGCTCATTGGAATATATACCTGTACTGGGGTTTTTCCATTAAGCTTTGCCCCAGGAGTTTCGGATCAGCTTTGGGGCTGGTAGCAAATGTAGATAATTGTTTCCTGATTAGAAGTCAGATTTGACACTTCCTATTGAAATGTTTTGCTGTCTGGGATATGAAGCAGATGGTTGCTTATGACAGAACAGATGTCTGTGTTGAATCAGAGTGTTTTAATCTGCTCTGTACCTTGAGGTGTTTCCCTTGGCAAATGCTCACTTCTGACCTACTTGTTTCAGTTTTGGGTGTTTTTCCCTGCTGAGGGGCTGTATAGATCCTTACAAAGAAGTCTGATAAAGTATGAATAGAACATGCTTTAGTATGTAGTATTGGTTAATCCACGTGCTTATCTGAGTGCAAGTCCAATGTCTTGATTGACTGGGTAAGTGGTAATTTGTTGATCCACACACTGTTAACATGAACTACGGATCATAACTCTGAAAAAATCATTTCACTTAAGCATAGTTTGACTCTTCAGATTATCTGCTGAACTCAGGCTGTTGGTGGACTGCCTGGTTTTGAAAGTTAGCTGTGTCGTAAGACCAATGTAGATTTAGGCATGACCTTGCAACGCTGTGCTTCGGTTTCCTCATCTGTAAAGTGGGAGTGAGCAAGGGGGGTAATAATAGTATGGCTTTTCTGACTGAGTAGGGGTTACATGAGTTTATGAATGGAAAGTGCCAAGAATGCTTACTGGCTCGTAGTCACTGCAGAAACGTCAGCTCTGTCACTAATAGCATCGATGTATCATCATTGCCCTCCTCATCTGAGAAGCTGGAGCTCTCGCTGCCCATGTGCACAGTACAGAGACTGGAACAAGGGCCAGATCTGAATAAGGAGTGTCCAGCTGAGGCCTCTGTGTGGCCTGCCCAGCTTGGCTTTGTTTCACTTTGTAAGGTGCTGATTGTGCCAGCTGTTCCCTGGGATGTGTAATGTCTGTGGACAGTTTTTGTTTGGAAGTATAAGTTTTCGAGAGTCACAGACAGAGAGAACAGACTTGTGGTCAAGATGAACTTGTTTGTGCTGTTACAATTATGAATGTAAACTAGCACATCTAAATAGCACTGTTAAGTGAACTTGAATTCTCTTTTGTGGGTGTTGTTCATATACATGTATGTGTTATCTTGATACATCTCATGGATTCTCAAGCGGCGTGTGTAAAGCTGCCTATGCATGTGGGAGCAGTTTTTCAAGCACCGTCCTTGAGCCCTCTTCCTTCCTAGTTCCTTTATCATGACATCCATCATTTCCTCTGTCATAGCACTTTGTTCCTTTGAGATATCCTATTCTTAAATAGAAAGTAATAGACCTTTTTAGGGAGAGAAGAGCGTAAAATACTACAAAGATATCACAGAAGGCCGGCATATGTCTTTGCTTAACGTTGATTCTCTAGGGAAATCTACTCATTTAAGTGTCATGGGAGGGACGCTAGTATCATTTATGTGACTTGGTAGAAGAAATGTGCCATCCTTTGCCTCTGAAAATCTAGGAATACTATAATTTGGCTATACTTCTAAAATATTTCACTGATCATTTTCTTAGAGTTAAAGAATAAATCCTAATTGCTTAGTTTTAAATTACCTTAGCTAATAAAATATGTGTGTAACCTTTTTTTTTAATGTTTGAAAAATAATAAATCCAAATTAGGATTCTTTTTTTTTTTTTACTAAGGCCATTTACTTAAATATATTTGTGCCTTAAACAAATAAAAAGATGGGTTGAAATTTATGCCCAAATAATGTTTTGTCTTTTATGATGGGCTCTATATAAAAAGTCTATTAATTATCTAATTTATATAATTTATCTATTGTGGAATAAAAATTACTCCAAACTATAATGGCTTAAAACCCCAGGTGCTTACTAACTTGTTTCTGGCGGGCAGGACTTGAAGCGTGGCTGGTCAGGGGGCTTTGGCTCATCTCTTAGGAGACTGAAGGTAAGAGGGGGACTGGGGAATCTGTTGAGCTCCACTCATGGGGCTGACGGCTGGAGGCCCTGGTTCCTCACTACAATCAGTGAGCACCTAACAGAAGCCACCTGCTTTTTATAACCAATTTGGAAGCAACAGTCTGTTCCTTCGTCTATATTCTGTTCATTAAAAGTAGACCAAGGAGAAGGGACAACACAGGGGCATAAACAAGAGATAGAAGATCATGGGGGTGTTTTAGAGTCTGTCTCCCATATTACATTTACTTATAAAATGTACAGTTTGCTAGATCTTAGAATTATAGTGAACTTGTTGAAAATTGAATACCTCATGGCAACGTGAAAGATTTTGATGGGTCAAGTTATGTTTCTGAAACTTAATTAAGAATCTCCAAAGAAAATGAAGGATTTTTAAAATTCATAAATGTTCAGAGCTGATCTTGAAAGTAAAGGGGAAACAAAATGGTACTGGTATATGCAGAGCTTCTTACTATATTAAAACATTACACCGTAAGACTTGTATTTCATATGTGAACTGACTTGTGGATCACCACTGGCGGTGAGCTTTGATTCAGTCATCTTCTCTAATGTTAGTTTTTACCTTGGCATTATTATGTGGGCTGAAATCCGAGCACTTAACATGTTGTTTGCTTCAAAGAATTTTGCCTTGATTTTGGGTACAGAGTGATGAACTGGCTGCCCTAAATCAGTTCTCTCAATTCTTTTTTAGATTGATACTTTTTCTTTACCCTCTTTTCACTTGCTTTAATTTGGAATATTTGATTGCTAAGTATGTCATCCTTAGATGAAATGTTTGTCGCAGAAAGTTCTAGAAGCTTATTTTCTCTTTTCGCTGGGGTGCTGAATAGACTACAAATCTCCTGGGAGATAATCTGGAGGATTCTAACCAAGGAGGAGATGTTTTCCTTAAGCAGGGCCCCTTGTGAAGCAGGTCTCAAGAGTACATTGTATCTACTTGGAAGTCTCTTAAGTGCAGGTACAGTATTTATTGGTTACGTTTATACTTAGTTTTTCTCTGAAGGTGGTAGTTAGGTCCTAAGTTCAGAGGTTTGACACTGTGGCTGAATTCCTCTGTCAGGTCTCTTTGGTTCTCCTCTATGCAGTATGTCTCTGTGGTTTCCTATTTCTGCTCTTAGTACTGAGTGTTGACTAATGGAAGCAGTAGTATTTCCTCTTTGTTTTATTTCAGCCCTCCCTTACCTTCACTGCCTTTGCTTCCATAGCTTTTCTTCCCTCTCTCCCCTTTCTGCTCTTCTTGGGCAGCAGTATCTAAAAGCATCCCCGTGAATCCTCTGTTTGCATAACCTATTTTGTCTGACACAGCTTTCTGTCATGACTTGGTTTAGCTGTTTCGGTCACACCCATTATACAATGGGGGATTTCCAGTGCTGTTAAGCCCTCCTTGTCCCTGGGGTCCAAGGTGTGCCTTTCAGAGGGCAGGGCCAGAACTCTCCAGGTCTTATATTTTAGGTGGGAGCTCATCTTAGGGATTGTTTTCTCTGTGAATGAGTAACAGTGAAATTAATCCAAGCTCAGTGCTGAAATGAAAACACATTTGCATATGACACTGTAAGTCGAAGGTCCATAGTACTTAGCTGCCCCAATGAGAAAGTGATTCATCATCAGGTGTAGTTATGTAGAGAGCATGACGTGATAGAGCAAAAGGGAAACTGCCGGTGAAACAGCGACTCTGAAATTTGCTCGGCTCCTCTAAAGTCCTTTTGAAACGTCTCTCCTTCACTTGAGTGTCAGATGGACCTCAGGGTAGTGGGGAGGTTTTGGAATTACCTACCACTTTGCAGCCACAGTGCATGGGAAAATTACTTAATCTCTCTAGACCTGGGTTTCCTCATCTGTAAAATGGGGAGAATGCCAGTTTCCTTGAGAGCTTGGCTGGAGGTTCTATAAGAATGTGTGAAATAACATCTAGCACAGTGGGTGGTAATTGGTGGGTATTCCACACTCTCGCCGGAGAAGAAAATGGCAGCCCACTCCAGTATTCTTGCCTGGAGAATCCTGTGGACGGAGGAGGCTGGTGGGCTGCTGTCTGGGGTTGCACAGAGTCGGTCATGACTGAAGTGACTTAGCATGCATGCATACATTGGAGAAGGAAATAGCAGCCCACTCCAGTATTCTTGCCTGGAGAATCCCAGGGACAGAGGAGCCTGGTGGGCTGCCATCTACGGGGTCGCACAGAGTTGGACACGACTGAAGCGGCTCAGCAGCAGCAGCCACACTCTCTCTTTATTCAGTTGATTCCTTCCGTGTCAGTGCTACAGCCTGAGTTGTGTGAGGTTTTGTTAAAGTGGCACCTGTTGATGATGGTGGTAGCATGTCCAGCATGGTCTAGGCAGCTAGTGAATAACAGAGAAACACTGAGCAGGTATAGCGGGTCAGGAACAGGTGTGATTTAGAAGTAAACAGCAAGGTGGGCTCATAACTGAGTTGACAGTAAGGAGTTAGTTTTAGAAGAGTAGGTTTCATGCCCCCAAACTTCATGTGTAAAAAGGCAGTTTTGCCTTAAAAGAGAGATTTTTAGAACATCTCTGTGAAGCACCAACAGTGAATCCATCCAGGTGTAAGGGCAAAATGAGGCATCACGTGTTGGGTTATCTTATGACAATTGTGAGAAAAAATGTGTCCCTTACAAGGGCAAGAGGGGGCCAGAGGCTTGGGCATGGTTTTAGATTGTCCAGGGGAATTTATAGTGGTTTTCAGGATGTACTCTTTAAGAAAACAGATTGTTTCAGAGTCTCAGTGAGTGGATAAGGAAACAGGAGGTGAGGGACAGGTAGGTCCCTGAGCTCACAACTTCTGTGAATTTCCTTCATCAGATACTGTTGTCTAAGAAGGCAAACTTTATTTATTTATTTTTTTTAAGTTCATACTAATGTTCAGTTTGAAGTCTCAGAGTCCAGGCTGAGAAACTAGCCCTGGAAAGCACATGGGGGCACAGCGGAAGGAGGGTTAAATCATCTTGTTTTTGGTGAATCTTCTACCAAAAGATTCAGCCCAGATCAGTTGTGGATTGTTTAGGTTAGAAACAAAATGCCCACATGCTTTAAATGAAGGCTTTAACCGTGCACAGTAGAACTTGCATTTTGTGGGGTGAAGTCACTGGTGTGTATACCTCATTTGGTGGGTTAGGGTTGAAGGGAGGCGGGACGAGAAGAAAGCATTGTAAGTCAATGACAATTAAAACATTTCCTTTTACCCTTTCAGTCTTAGTAAAAACTTTGCTTCCAGTCCTCTGCTAAAATCTGTGCAAGCTCTAACTGGTGTCCTGTTACAACTGTTGTAAGTAGCTAAATACTTACCTGTATCCCAACTGGTATTTTGGTAGATAGGCAGCAACAAACTACACAATTGCATTAATTAACCAGACCGGGAGTTCCTTTCTGTGTTACTTTCCATGCCACATGGTAAGGTCTCGGAAGTATTTGTGCCTTTGGCATTTTGAATGACTGCATTCAAGACTTTACTTACAGTGGTCTGGTCTCCTGTGGTGGGGGGGACGTGGAGGTCAAATCAGTGGTGTGTCAGGCAGAAGTGGCAGCCCCGGGTCATGGTTGGCAGCAGCACACGTGTTCTTCAGGGCTTGCCCGGAGCTCGGCTGCCGGCCTCTCCAAGGGTGCCTGCTGCTCTTGGTTTGTCTTTCTGTTTGCCAGTCCCAGTGCCCTTGGGGCGTGGGTAGTGTGTCATCCAGTTCTGCCCCTCAGCATTGTGGGTGGAGAGGAGAGGCTTCCTGGGTGCACACCTGTAGCCGGGTTGGGTTCTGAGGCCCGTCCTGGGTCCAGGACCACAAGGCTGAGGCTGCCGAGCGCATCAGAAGGGCTTTACCAGCTGCTCTCGTTCCTTTCTTCCGTTATGACGTCTCTTGATGGGACATTCGGAAAAATTGGCTGTGGGGGAAGACGCGTTTCCACTCTGAATTGGAGAACATCCCTGTCAGTATTCGGATTAGTAAGTATAGGCTTCCCTGGAATGAAAACTTTTGGCTGAGCTATTCTCAGACAGCCCCTGGCCATGCACTTGGGGAGAATGGCCATCCTGTCCTCCGGGGTGGCCAAATACCAGTCTTTTCAGGTTTAGTGGTGTGACAGGTGACAGCATCCTCCTGCTGGTTAAGGACAGGTGTCATGAGTTGGATCTGCCTCTTGAATTTTGTTTGGGTATTTTGTAAAGAGATTCCACTGAATTGAGAGACAGAAGTAATTTGAGGTCAGTGATTACACTTGACCCCATAAGATACTCTAAAATGGTCTTCACATCCATCAGCTCCAACAACCTCAGTGTAAGTACCTATATATATATATATATGTATTTCCCCGCCCCGCCAATACTTTCTTAGCTTTTGCTCTGGTTTCGGGGCATTTAAATGACTTTGTAAAAACTTATCCCTTAAATAATACAAAAAGCTGCCTTAAGTTGATGGAGCTGCCAGGTCAGAAATGCTATCTGCACAATAATAGGCTGCTGTTAATACGTTATTTTCAGGTTGTCTCACTGAGTTTGAATTGGGGACAAGCAGGAGACAGCCTTTCTTGAACATGTTTGTGATTAGCAGATGGGTTGCTGTCTCCTGGCTAAGCTTGTTCCCACTGGTACTTCTAGTTCATGGTCACCTGAGAAATTGGGTTTTTGTTGTTCCACAGAAAAATCTCTCACAAAAATAAATTGTTATTCTCTAAGAAAAGAAAACTAAATTTTAGTTTACTGGGATAAGCACTAGATTAACAGATTAGGAGAACTACATATCTCAGATATGTAACCAATTTGACCTCCCTGTCTTACAAGTGTGCAGTACTTACTATGCAGGGTTGAGTTGCTCTTGTGTTTTTTTTTTTTTTAATAAAAAATTAATTTTTTCTTTGATGTGCCAGGTCCTACTTGCAGCATGTAGGATCTTCGGTCTTCCTTGCAGCATGCGGGATCTTCAGCTGTGGTGTGTGGGATCTGGCTCCCTGACCAAGGATCAAGCCCCGGCCCTGAGCACTGGGAGCTCAGAGTCTTAGTCACCGGACCACCAGGGAGGTTCCCCTGCTCTTGCTGTTTTACCCATAGTCCTCATCAGCACAGCAGCTGTTTCCTTCTATTGGGTAATTATGTGCCAGGTACTAGGCTGAGTATTTTTGTGTTTAATACTTAGAGCAGCTCGGTGAGGGCTTTGTCTTTGTCCTGCAGACGAAGTTGCCTCAGCAACTGCCCCAGGCAGCAGCGCCTGGAAGGGAGGGATTTTGAGCCTGGTTTTGTCTGATGTCCGTGCCTGTGCTTCTTCACGTGTCTTCCACTCCGAATTTACAGTACGAAGGAGTTATAAATAAGATAAGAAAAATGTTTCTTATTTCACCTCCAAGAATAATCCAAATGGACTTAGTGTATAAACATTTAGACAGCTTAATCAGTACCAACAAGAAATAAAGGCTCCTGCTCTAGCTCTCGCCTCCAAATGTAACCGCATTAATTGTGCCTTCTGCGTAGCCTTGCAGTCTTCTAGGCTTTTAGGTGGGAGTGTGTGTGTGCGCGCGCGCATGTGTGTCAGACAGAGGAGAGGGGGACGATATAATCCCAATTTTGGTAATACTACAAGTGGCTCTGCTGCTTTCTAGAAGTGGAATTGCTGGGCTATTTTTCTTTTCATAGTCTCTCATTTTTACCTTTGCTTGAAATGTTGTATCTTCCACAAATTTAGATATGTTTATTTCTTTTTCTGTATTCTGTATCTATTCTGTTTATTTTTTCTCCTTTCCACCCCTCAGTCCCAAACTACTGTTAATTCTGACAAAGCACCTCATGTTACTTTTTGTTTTCATAATTTTTCTCAATTTTTCATTTTTTCTTTTTAAGACTATAACTTTAGACTCATTTTGCCAAAGGTGACCCGTTCCACAGAAACAAGACAAATGGAAATCTATTAATATTGTAATTGAGAATGCATTACAATGAAGGAGTTGAGACTTTATTTTATTTATTTAATTGATCAAACCTCCAAGTTTGCGAGATCTTAGTTTCCCAACCAGTGTTGGGACCTGCTTCCCCTGTAGTGGAATCTCTGAGTCTTAACCATTGCACTGCTAGGGAAGTCCTGACATCTTTAAAACAGTTAACTCTAACCAAAAAAGAAAAAAGGAAAGAAACAAAAGAAAATCCCGAGAGTATGTGTAATTTCCCTTTTACTTAAGTCTTTTTTGGTCGCTTCTTAGAATTCTAAATATCGTGTAAGTCTAATACATTTATTATTTCCTAGGTACTTAAACCCTTTTGATTGCTATTGTCAACTTTTCTCATAATGTTTTTACTTTTTCCTGTCATCATATTTTCATATGGCTATATTTATATATAGGGAAGAAGTTATTGTATTTAATTTTTAAGTTTTATAATAATTCAAGCTATTCTTTTGGGTTTTCCAGGTATGTAATTTTATCATATGCAAATAATGATAATTTGGTTCCCTTTTCTGTATTCTTAGCAAATATTACTTCTCTGTTTATTGCCTGACTAGCACTTTCAGGGTAATGTTAAGTGAGAGTGGTGTTAATGAGCATCCAGTCAACTATATGCCAGACACATAATAATGGTTTTGGTATAAAGGATATCAAGGTCTACCATAAAAATACGTAACTGTTAAATTTATAGCTGTGAAAATGGATAAAGAGAAAGTAGATTGAAACCCAAGTACAGGGGGCAGGTAATAGACTAGGACTAGAATTCGAGGAATAAATAATGAGAAAATCTAATGGAAGAAAAGTAAGGTCAATCCAGGCAGAAAGGGTGCACTGGAGGCTGTGTATCCACCTGCTGAGTCAGTCTGGATTCTGAAACCAGCTCTGCATCAGGCTTCATTTGGTTGGATGCTCTGAAGATGGCATCCTTTTATGAAGTGCCTGTGACAGAGGGAGGCGCAGTAAATGAATGGAAAGGAAGGTGGGAGGAGAGGGAGGGGCTGCTGCTCAGAGGTGGAGAGCTGGATGCAGGTGAACTGTTCCAGATGGGGTCTGGACGGGGGTCCTATTTGCCATGTGGGGCTTTGCAGGGGCAGGTGGATTGGGGGCAGGTGGAGGGCTCCTGGTGGCTGAGACCGGGTTGGAGCCCTCAGGGTGAGGGTGGAGGGGCTGGCTGCCTCTGGCTCCCGCACCCACATTTTCCCTGTGTTTCATGCTGTGAAGACAGGAAAGCAGATGGTCCAAGTGCTGCCCAAACCCCGCACCTACACTCCATCTTTGGACAGCTGATGTCGGGGCTCCCGGGTCAGAGAGCAGTGGGCACAAGGCTTGAGCTTCTCTGTGCACCTCAGGGAAGCCCGCAAGGGCTCAGGGTGTCAGAGTGGACGTAGAGCAAGGCATTTGCAGGTCTGCCCAACAGAGCCAGGATGTAAGAGTGGACGTGAGCCATCCACTGACTGTTGGGAACATGTCTCAGTATCTTTCTTTCACGAATGACTCTCAGTCACTGTTAGTCATGGGTCCTTTGATTAAATGAACTGTGAGGAGAGAGAGCCCAGTTGGATGAACATATGATGAAAAGACTGCTTTCAGTTTGGGGAAGAGGGAAGGGAAGAGATGAGACCATCTGTCTGGGAAGTTTGAGGGTGTTGGGCCAGGTCTTGAGGATGCTGCCAGAAGCTCAGAAAGAATGTCAGCAAACTTCTGTAGAGTTGTAACGTGTAATACTCAGTTTTGGATGAGCAGCGGTGAGGGTGGTAGAGAAGTTAGTGCTATATAAAGTCAGCACCCAGTGTTTGCTTTTATGTTGTTTAAGGATGAAACGTTTGACTTGCATGATTTAAAAATAATGTTTTCAATATTTTAACAACAGTATTAACTGTTTTTTTTTTAATTTAATTTTTTGGCCGTGCTGCAAGGCATTTGGGATTCCAGTGTTCTGGGGCTGACACTGGTGTTGATTGCCAGGATATATCAAGGTCTAGGGGTTTTGTGTACGTTATGTGATTAAGTCCTCACACTGATCCTATGATGTGGGTGATATTATCCCTATTTTGATAGGAGATGAAATTGAAGCTTGGTGTGGTTAAGTAATTGGCACTGTCTCTCAGAGCCTGTGGGTGAGACAGGCAGGATTGGAACCTAGGAATGTCTGACTGGAGTTCCTAGCTGGGGTGGAGGAGGTCAGGTCTCGGGCTGTGAGGTAATGTGACCACTTAACTGCAAAGCACACACCGCAGTGGTGGGGGCTCACCTTGAGCGGGAGAGGGAGCCTGGGATTTCTCTCTGATCTGAGAACTCAAGGTTCTGTTGCCTGTTCCCCTAGATGAGATGCTGTATACTCAAACTGACATCTATGGGAGCTTCTCAGAGGAATTGCGGACCACACATGATCACTCAGCATGTGCTATAAACAGCACCTTCAGGAGACTTTTACGCTGCAACTCGCAGATCTTTGTAAAGTGGGAATATCTGCTAACTGCAAAGAGATTTAAAAAGTAAAACCTAACGATGCATTTCCCATTATTTCTTATAATGGGAAACAAAAGGGAGAAACTTTGGCCCTTGAAGAAATGTGTATTGGTCACTTGACGGTTATACTGGGACAGAGAAAACACTTGTTTCTGTTGATGATGAATGCCTGACAGTTGCAAACTGTTGGACGTTTTGCTGGCGCTATTACGATCCTGTAATCTGCCTTTTTCAAAGCTGCAAAGGACCAGTTCTTTAGTTTTCTAGCCAAAAGTGTCATATGAAATGGCCATGAAGCAGGACTACCAGTAGGTTAAAATAGTAGAAATGTTTGGAAGAAGTTAAAAGTTTAAAAGTTGCACGTATGCAATTCCAAAGCTGTTCCTGCTGGAATGAGGCAAATAATTCTATTAGAAGTTCTAGTACATTAGAGAGTATTATTTAGTTAGTTACTGCTCTAGTTTTGATTTTTGAAGAGTTGTAATTGAAGAGGACAAATGAGGAAAGCTTTTTTGCATAGAAAAATTTCAAGGTTAATTACTGTCATGCAATTACATACAGTAAGTCCCTACGTGCAAATGAGTTCTGTTTCGAGAGCACATTTCATAAGCCAACCAAGTTAGCCTAAGTACTCAACTAACACAATAGGCTATATAGGACTGTATTGTAATAGGTGTATAATACTTTTCTCATAAATAATATATTAAAAAACAAAAATTAAAAAATATTTTAAACTCACAGTACAGTACCTTGAAAAGTATAGTGGTACCAGCTGAGCCTCTTCTGATCCCTGGTGGGGAGCAATGTGGCCTGTGATTATAATGAAGATTTGGAGGGAAGTTTTCTAAACTCTCCTCAAATGGTCCTGTTTTTATTTGAGATTTTGACATTTTATTCATCATGGATTTTGACATTAATTTTGACTTTCCCCCCCAAAATTTTCATTGAAAGTGCTTATCACAACTACTGAGATTCTGCCCCCCACCCCACTTAAGTTTTGTCTCCTAGACAGGTCCCCCTTGTCTCACCCCAGTCCTGGCCCTGCTCCAGTCACAGGCTTGTAAAGACTATAATTCTTTGTTGTTTGTCATAAAGGGTGGTTATCAAAGCCAGGTAATTTGGAGGTGTAGACAAGAGATTTCACTGATATGCTGGTAAACAGATGCCTGTTTATGCTGACTTAGTGGCCAGGCAATAGCAGTTGCAAAACCCTGAAGTGAAGACAGAGCAGTGAGGTGGGCAGTGGTCAGGGCGGTAGTCTCTCCCATTAGTGGTGAAAGGAAACCTTTCAGTCTTTTAATCCTGGAAGGTAAACAGCCAAATATTGGACTAACTTAAAAATGTTATTACTTTTGAGATGGGAAATATAATGGTCTTGCTACTGAATTCCTCTTCGCAGTGAACATTTTTTTTTTTTTAAACTGGAATTTCTTCCGGCAAATATTTCAAGATTTACATGGATCATGCAAATCTTCCTCCAACATGACTGATGTTAAGAGAAGCATAGCCATCTGGTTTGTTGCCTTCAACTGTAAAATTGAGCTGTTGTGCTGTTTATGATCATTTCGTAGTGATGCCGTGGCGGGTCCATGGAGGAGAAGGAGATGCAGGGGTGGGGCTGTGGTGGCTGCCTGGGCCCTGGGATTGCTGTGCTCCGTCTGTCACCAGGAGGGCCCGGGCTGGCTGCTTGCTGCTGCTTGCATGGGCTCAGTTGTGTCTGGGAACCTCTTCGCCGGGCAGAGGCACGCTTCTCCTTGGAGCAGTCTTGCAGGCGGTCCTGAGTGCTGACGGTATCTGTGCCAGGTTCCCAGCGCTGCTGTATAAGGCAGGGATGGGCCGCAGTGGGAGGGCCCACCAGGGACGCAGAGCCATGCAGGGGCAGTCATGTAGCTTGCCAGCCCTCAGGCCAGCTCTGTTTTCCTCTTCCCTCCTCTGACCGTGGCACTGACTTTTTTTTTTAAACGTGGACCATTTTTAAAGTCTTTACTGAACTGATTACAACACTGCTTTTGTTTTATGCTTTGGTTTTTTTGGCCAGGAGGCATATGGGATCTCAGCTCGCTGACCAGGAACTGAACACGAACCCCTTACATTGGAAGGCAAAGTTTAACCCTGGACTGCCAGGGAAGTTCCCTGATGGTGGCATTGACTTTGGGCAGCTGATATGCAGGATCAGTCTTCATGTTACCTGCAGCCATCACTTCAGCTTCCAATAGCCACTGCTGGTCAGTGCTGCATGTAAAAATCCATCGCAGTTGGTGAAGATGGTCTGGTGTTCAGAGGACGCAGGTTTTAGGTCGAGGAGAACTTGGCCGCTGACTTTCGGCTCTGTGTGCTGCATTAATTGGCATTTTTAAGGGTCTGAAATTTAGAGTTGATTTCAATTCATTTTGAAAGACAAGTGTGAGGGACAGTTCTCAGTATATCAGGTACTGATCAAGTGGGGTCTTATCAGGGTTGATTTATCCTAAATCCAGCTGTTTGTCAGATCTGTCACAGAAGCTGGTCTCAGGCTTCTGTCCTGAGCTGAGGAAGCTCTGCTGGGTCTTTGACCCTGAGCTGTGCAGATGAGAGGACTGAGTTACTGACCAGACCTGTGGCTCTGGCTCCTCAGGAAGCTGCTCTGATGGCTCAGTGGGTAAAGAGTCCCCCTGCAGTGCGGGAGGCACAGGAGGGTCTCCTGCGGGAGGCAATGGCGGCCCACCCCCGTGTTCTTGCCTGGGAAATCCCATGGACAGAGGAGCCTGGCGGGCTACAGCCCAAAGGGTCACAAAGAATTGGACCGGACTGACTAAACACACACACACACACGCGCACACACACACGCACATGCAGACAGGGGCAGACAAGCGCGCATGCGCATGCACTCACACACACACACACACACACACACACACACACTCATACACACACACACACACGAAGATGGGCAGACACGCGCTGAGACCTGGGTGTGTGGTTTTACACACAGACACACAAACACACACATGGCCTGGGGGTGCAGTTTTACACACACACACACACACGGCCTGGGTGTGTGGTTTTACACACACACACACACACACACGAAGACAGGGGCAGACAAGCGCTGAGGCCTGGGTGTGCGGTTTTACATACACACACACACGGCCTGGGTGTGTGGTTTTACACACACACACACACACACACACACACACACACACACACACACACGAAGACAGGGGCAGACAAGCGCCGAGGCCTGGGTGTGCGGTTTTCTTTGCCTTCTGGTCCTGTTTGTGTGCGTGTCCTGGAACCCAGACGTTCCAAGAAGTTTCCTGTTTGGGAGGAAGATGTAGTGGAGAATAATGAGAAGATACACTTTAACTGAATGTCATCTAAGTCCAGGGCACTCTCCTAGACCTTTGTAACCCAGATTTGTAATCCATGAGCTAGGTGCTATCTTCACATCATACCGGAGGACCCTTGGCAGTAAATGGAGCCTGAGACTGTTCGAAGTTGAACTCGAGAGTCAGCGGTTTGAGGAACTTCCTTGGCGGTCCAGTGGTTAAGACGCTGTGCTCCCAATCCATGGGAGGCAGGTTGGATCCCTAGTTCGGGAGCTAAGATCTCACGAGTTGGATGGTGCAGCAAAAAACAAAGCAAAACAAAAAACCACCAGCGATTTGAGACCCCTCCAGTGTTGTGTGCCCAGTGGATTATTGATGTATTCTTCATAAATAGACTTGTAGAGTTGTTTCACATTTTAAACATTTAAGATCACTTTTGAAGTAAAAAAAAGATACATGCCAATTAAATTTTTTTTTTTTTGGCTCAGAATAAAAATTCGTTTCTGAGCCCTCAGCAGGAGAGGGAAGGAAAGGGAGTTTGTTGTTCATAAAATACAGAAGAAGCTGGTAGGGGAGGCATTGCGAAGCTTCGGAATAGACTGACATGAATGAGGAGGAGACCCGGGGTGACAGGTGGGGGTAGTGGGAATGTGAGATGGGGTGGAGCCAAAAGGCATTCTTCTTACAGTCCTGCCAAGAACCCATGGTAAACCTCTGTTTTGTTGTAACTGCAAAGGCGATTGACAGAGAAAGTTGTCTAAAGCCACTGCCACTGATTCAAAAGGCTGGTGACTTTGAGGTCAGGAAAGAGGATGAACCCTAATAGCACATGTATTTCTCAGGAGACAGATCCACTGATACACTTTTTCCTCATTTTGCGTTCAGAGCATCTGTGTCTGCTTGAATTAACTACTGTCTCCTCATCTAGGAGAGCTGTTAGGGACATCTCCTGCCACTCAGCTTGGAGCTTCTTCCAGGGAGATACGTCTGCTTCTCAGCTCTTGCTGCACTGGTGGTCATCTGGAGAGGACCCCAGCCCCGCCCCCTCACCGCCCGCTTGCTCTGGTTTCATGTTTCCTTCCCTCCTGCTTTGGGGTTGCGGGGGGGGGGCCTGACTCCCCCAGCTGCTCTCTTTGTGTTTTCTCTCTTGAGCTAAAGTCTCTGACATCCCCCGCGCTCCACTCTGCCTCCTGTGAGCCCGTGGGAGGTGAATCCTAATGGTTGCTTGTCTGTGCCCCGACTTCTGCCACTGCTTACCGTGGCTTGTGTTACTCAGCTCCAGGTTTTATTTGGTTTTCACTCGTTTTTCCATTAATGTCCCCTTTCTGTTCCATTTTAGTTAGTTGTTGACTGTATATTAATAAAACCTTGTGTTTCACGGAGGCGCTCCACGAGCCACCCGGCCTCAGCCGGGCGGGAGGGGTCTGCGGTACAGGGAAGCGGACCACCACACAGGAGCGTGTGCGCGGTCAGGGCCCGTTGTTTTATTTAAGGGGATGGTGATACGGAGAGAAACCTTCTCTTGGGTGTCATCTTTCCTCACTGCCTCTGGTCGGTATTTTGTTCAGATACATCGTCCATAGCCTTTCACTGAACACCCTCATTTGTGTTTGCTCTGGTTTATGTTTTGTAGTAGTGTATTCTTTAAACACTTTATATTTACAAGTAAAATTAGCAATATTGTGTATGAAGTGGCAACATACTTCCTTGCATTTTAATGAGGTTTGAATACCCAGTAGTTTTGTGTGCCATGGAGCTGATTAAAAGTGGGATTTTATCAATATTTTGTAACAATTTATAAGGAAGAAGAATCGGAAGGAGAATGTGTGTGTGTGTACATATATATATATAATAACTGAATCACAGCGCTGTACACCTGAAACTAACACAGCCTTGTAAATCAACTATACTTAAAAAAAAAATCTAGGGTTCTGTTTGTATGATGGATGAGTAGTACCAGCTTTTCCAGGACCAGTGGCACTTGTAAAAGTGTGATTGTTATGTCCAGCTAGCTAATAAAGGTATTTTCCTTGAAATTATAGATGCAGGCATCATGTAGATAGTTCATCTGGGAGAGGGAGGGGAGTTTGTTTCTTAGTAGGTTAAAACTGGCATTAAAAATAAAAAGAAAATAGTTGAGGATATTGCATGTAGTAAGACCCATAACCTTTAGGGAAAATGCAGTCTTCACTTGTCCAGTGAGAGCCCACAGCTGGTCTTGCCTCCCTCCTTGCCCTTGCCCAGGCATGTACTCTGGCCCAGGCTTCTGCGCGTGCACCCGGCACGCTCATGTCCCTGTTCTCTTGAATGTGCAGCAGACTGCCTTGCTGTGGTTTTGCCTCCACAGTGATATAAGTGTGTTGAGGAAGGGGATCTGCCTTTCGTCTCTCCGGCTTCGGGATAAGTGCTGCTCTGGGGTGTTTGTGGCAGACCTCTTTTCCTTTCCTTGTTTGGGCCAAGATTAAGGGCATGACTTCACCTGTCCTTGAAGCTGAATATAGCCAAGTACCTAGAAGGGCTTTCTACTTTTGCCTATTGTGACTGCCGAAATAGGAACTCCTCCTTGCCTGACCGCATAATCACAGAATAAACTTTGGCTTCTGTTAAAAAATGAAAGGCAAATTGTACGAATGAGATACCTTTGACCTCACAACTGTTAGCTCAGCCACCTAAATACACAGCGAGTCCCTGGGACCAGATCCACGCTGCACACTCCCACTTCTCCCTCTGGCTCTGGTCGCTCACATTTCTGAGCCTGGATTTAGATAACTGCGGTTCTCAGTTGAGATTGTGGAGAGTCTCAGCTATAAAAGGGGATGGAGACATGAGACTGGTTGCTTCCCACGTTCTGGAATGTCTAAAGTAACCTGTTTCCAACATTTCGAGATCATTCTTCAGGTGTATTTTCTGTAGTTCTCACTTTTTATTGAACATAGACAATAGTGCAAAATTAATTATCTGTCTGCCAATGTAGGAGTTTCAGGAGACTCGGGTTCAACCCCTGGGTCAGGAAGATTCCCCTGGAGGAGGAAATGGCAACCCACTCCAGTATTCTTGCCTGGAAAATTCCATGGACAGAGGAGCCTGGTGGGATACAGTCCATGAGATCGCAAAGAGTCAGACACGCCATGCAATTATTTAAGTAATCTGTTTCTGCCTGATTTCTTTTATAACACAGTTTGTTAATGAGAAAAATCAACTCTAAATTCAGTCTAACCAAACATGGACTATCAGTGCATGGGGTACATTGACTGTTTCTTAGTTTTACATTTTCATTAAGTTGCACATCCTGGTGGTGTTTCCTCTAATAGCTCTTTCATTGACTCTTTTAGATTAGAGAGAGGGGGCTTCCCAGCTGTCTGTTTTTCAAAGAATAGTTAATAGCTGTGATTCAGTTCAGTTCAGTCGCTCAGTTGTGCCCGACTCTTTGCGACCCCATGAACTGCAGCACGCCAGGCCTCCCTGTCCATCACCAACTCCCGGAGTCCACCCAAACCCATGTTCATTGAGTCGGTGATGCCATCCAACCATCTCATCCTCTGTTGTCCCCTTCTCCTCCTGCCCTCAATCTTTCCCAGCATCAGGTCTTTTCAAATGAGTCAGCTCTTCCCATCAGGTGGTTAGAGTACTGGAGTTTCAGCTTCAACATCAGTCCTTCCAATGAACACCCAGGACTGATCTCCTTTAGGATGGACTGGTTGGATCTCCTTGCAGTCCAGAGACTCTCAAGGGTCTTCTCCAACACCACAGTTCAAAAGCATCAATTCCATAGCAGCTGTTGCTCCTGTGCCAATAGCTGTGATTAATCTTATAAAAACTATTCTTTTAACATTTTTCCTTGCAAGATTATCCCTTTTCCTCTTGTTTTTACCCTGTCAATTCTGAGAAACAGGGACCCCTGAACCTGAGGCTTATTTTGTATTATGCCTGTCTCCTTAACTTTAGTTGACTTAATTCTTTGCTCTCCTCTTGTAAATATTTGCAAATTCGTTACATATTTACTTTCCCTGTGGTTTAAGTGTTTTTTTTTTTTTTTTTTTAAAGATTTTGGCAAAATGTTTGGCATGCTGAAGAATTATCGGAATAGTATTTGGGAGTTGGAAGTTTTTAGATCTTGCTCTCCAGTTAACATTTAATTTTGAGCCTTGACTTTCTCAGTTGTTATTCTTGATCTACAAATTCTTTGTGTTTGCTTAAATCTTAGTGGTTTTAATTGCAAATCAAATTTGTTTTATATTCTTTTATGGCCTAAAAAGTGTTATTTTAGGAAGAACCCTAATTTATAGGACATAAAGGGTTTTTTGCGCTGCTTCTAAAAAATCTTGGTACAATAGTTCAGGCAGCAAAGTCAGCAGTTAGTGTAAAGGACTTGTGTAAAAGAACCCCTCGCCAAATAAGAGTTGAGTGGAATTTATAGGGGAACTGAAGATCTCATGCTAGAATACATTTTCTTTGCATACAGCCTCAAACTCGGACCTGCTCTATAAGAGAGTTCTTGAAAGAAGATGATCAGTCATCATTTTGCATTCTGACAGTTTTCTGAATCAGAGAAAAATGATAAGCACAGAGAAAATAGTTTAAAGAAATAGCTCAAAGCATATTTTACAGATGTTTATAAATGTATGCATTCACACAGATACAAATACCTTTATGACGCAGAAACCTTGCTGATGGCAATTTGTAGCTGTAAAATTCTTAACTTTGGGGTACAAATTTGGGTAACTTACAGTGGTAGAGATACGTAACCAGATCAAATTTCAGACTCCTGTGCCTCCCCCATTGCAATAGATCATTTCCTTTTAATTGGGAGACTGTAAAATAAACACACACATGAAACTCACTGTTGGGTTTATTAAAGAATGGTGTTGAGGACATGAGTTTACTGTGTCTCACACCACATTCATCTTGGGAATCTGTAAGGGAAACTTCTTCCTGGTGACACACACCATGGTGGTTTGCCTCTTACATGTATGCACTCAGTGAGAGGGATTCAGTCCCTCCTAGGCCAGGCTGCTGGATTTCCTCCTAAGCCAGTCCGGAGACTTCATGGAAGTCATTTTGAATACCTTTGGCTTCATTATAGTTTTCCAGATTTGATTTCTCTGCTCTTGATTTTAGATGATTAAAAACATCCTGCTGCATTATGCAACTTTGTAGCTGTATGCTGCTGCTGCTGCTGCTGCTGCTGAGTCGCTTCAGTTGTGTCTGACTCTGTGCAACCCTATAGACAGCAGCCCACCAGGCTCCCCCGTCCCTGGGATTCTCCAGGCAAGAACACTGGAGTGGGTGCCATTTCCTTCTCCAATGCATGAAAGTGAAATGTGAAAGTGAAGTCACTCAGTCGTGTCTGACTCTTAGCGACCTCACGGACTGCAGCCCATCAGGTTCCTCCACCCATGGGATTTTCCAGGCAAGAGTACTGGAGTGGGGTGCCATTGCCTTCTCCGTTGTAGCTGTATAGTACAATCTAAAATGCAGGCTCATTGATTTCCACACATAGTTAATTTATCCATTAGAAAACAAAAAAAGATTTGGATTTTGGAGAGGGAGAGAGTCTTAAGAGTTGTGGTTGTGGATGAAATCACTTTATATCTGACTGCTTTTATATGTTGCTGGCTTTACTTTGCTAATATTTTGTTAAGGATTTTTGTGCCTGTGTTCGTGAGGGAGATAACATATATTTTAATGTCTTTGTCTGATTTTGGTATCAGGTTATGCTGACCTTTCAACATGAGTTGAAAAGTTTTGAATATTTACATAGAGAGTTTATGTAAAATTGACATTAATTCTCCCTTAAATATTTATGAGAGAATTCAGCAGTGAAACCGTTCGAATTTGGAGTTTTCTTTGCGGGAAAGTTTAAAATTATGAATCGTTTAACAGGGTTATTCAAATTTTCTATATCTTTTGGTATCAGTTTTGGTAATTTGTGTCTTTCAAGGAATTGGTCATTTCTTCCAAGTTGTCAAATTTATCAGCATAAAGCTGCTTGTAATGTTCTGTTATTAACTGTTTAATATCTAGGATTTGTAGTGATGTCCCTTTTGCATTCACAGATATAATCTGTGGTTTCACTTTTTCTTTGATTAGTATAGCTAGGGGTTTATTTTATTAATTTTCAAAGACCCAACCTTTGGTTTATATTCTGCATTTGTCCACTTTCTATTTTATTGGTTTCTCACTTAACTTTAGTATTTCCTTTCTGCTTACTTTGGTTTAATTTGCTTGTTTGTTTTTCAAGCTTCTTAAGCTAGAACCATAGATAATTGTTTTTAGGCCTTTTCCCTTCCTTTTTAATTGGAGAATAATTGCTTTACAATATCGTGTTGGCCTCTGCCACATATCAACATGAATCAGCCACAGGTGTGTATATATAGCCCCTCTCTCCTCAATCCCCCTCCCATCTCTCACCCCATCCCATCCCTCTAGGTTGTCACAGATCACTGGACTGAGCTCCTGTGTCACACAGCAAATTCCCACTTGCTCTCTATCTTGCCATCTACCTTTTTTTTTTCTTTTTAAAATAAGCACATAGACCTATAAATTTACCATCAAGCTTTAGCTCTAGTCCACAAATTGTGATATGTTGAATTTTTATTATTATTTGGTTCAAAATCTTTTAAATTTCCCTTAGCCTTGGGTTATTTAGAAGTATGTCCCTTAACCTTCAAATATCCAAACATTTGGAGATTTTCCAAATATCTTTATCATTGATTTATAATTTAACTCTGTGACTAGAGAGCATATGCTGTATTATTTCAGTTCTTTGAGATTTCCTGAGGCTTGTTGGATAATTCAGCCTGCGGTTGAATCTGGGTGAATGTTCCATGTGCACTTGAAGCTGTTTTCGCTTCTTATTTTGGCCAGAAAAGGAAAGACAAGTTGGACTGAGAACAAAACAACATCTTTCTCCAGGCTGAGGTGTGGGAGTGATGCAGGCAGCTCTGTTCACAATGACTTTCTTGGTGTATTTTATGTGGGAGGGGATATGGGGTCCCCTCGCCTTATGATTGACCGCAAAACTGTAATAACGAAACAGGAGGCAATTGTAGTCTATAGAAGGAAGATTGCTTAATAGGTTCCTTCCTCAAATTGCAAATTTGCTCATTCTGTGGGCAACTCAAGAAATGATAGGAATAATTCACCTTGCTGAAATTCCATTTTTTAGCAGGAGGGCTTTCATGTAATATTATACATACAACTGTCCCTCAGTATCCATGGGGGCTTAGTTCCTGGAGCTCCTTGGACACCAAGATCTGTGGATGCTCAAGTCCCTTATATAAAATGGTGTGGTATTTGTGTAACCTAAGCACATCCTCCTGTATACTTTAAATCATCTCTAGATTATTTATTAGATTACTAATACTATGCAAATATACTGAAACATGACAAATTCAAGTTTTGCTTGTAGACCTTTCTGGAAAAAATTTTTTCTCAAATATTTAGATAGTTGCTTGAATCCTTGGATGCAAAACCTGGGGGCACAGACAGCTTAATATACCTGTGCTAAGGATGATAATTTCATATAGATGGATAACTCAGACTGTTTTGTTGTGAAATAACAATTTATCCACTATGCATTTCCTATTAAAATAAATACTAAAATTTGATGCCTTGAGCCTTTTCTGTCTTAACTTAGGATTCTGTAGCTAGAGTGAGGCAGCTAGGATAAGTTCTCTGGGATAGTCAGGACAGAAATGATCATCACCTCCTCTCATGGAACTTAGATGAACAATGGACTCGGTCAGGTAAATAAAGCTACTTGGCAACACACATTTCGTTTTCTAGGGATACTGACCTAACTGAATTTCACTAATCCCTTAAGAGTGAAAGTTTAAAAAAGCATTTTGCTCATACTGAATTTTGATAATTTTATATTCATGGCAAATCACAACTGCAACCAAAGATTCTACCTCAGTGCTAATGTATTGTTCAGCTCCCGTTAGGGTGAATAAAGGGCAAAGGAGGCATTGGTGTAAAAGTCTGATTTCAACCACTTGTCAATTTATTACCTAGTTGAAAGCTTTGAAATATTAACTATATTTTTTGGAAACCTTGGTAACATTAAATTTTCATTGCCTCTTGGTGTGTTTTCCAGGCCCAGAGTCTCACTCTCAACAGTCTGGCTTTCCCACATCTGTATATGTTTGTCCAGAAGGGCATAATTTCTAAAAGATGAGCCTGAAGATTAGATCTGATACAGGCATCAGAAGTATGTCACATTTCAAAAGCCAAACCTTGGTATTTCTCTGTGCTATGAGATGCTCTGGGACTGATAACACCTATCTTGGGTTCAGGATATAGCCCTGAGAAATTGTTTTCTTGAACATTTTAAGAAACACACAAAAATTATTTATGAAATGCTCTTTAGTTCTGACTTAGATGATAAGACCTATTACAATTCTGTAATACATATTGGAAAGCTCATGGTTTTGCAAAAGTGAGGCAAGGGGGATGTTGGGAGTGTTTTTTCTAAGAAGGATCCTCCCTTCTTTTCCCATCCTTTTAAACTGAATCTCTCCCTGGGGATAGATCACAGATGAGTGCACAAGCGCCAGAGTGAGCACAGTGAGCTGTAGGGCTGCGGTCAGATTCCTTTCTGGCTCCTGTAGAGGGTTGCTCATTGCATAATGAGTGAATTTGTTGTAACTTCCTTAGTATATTTTTAATTAAGTGAAGTTTTTGTGAACATGTACTGGTCAGATTGGTGGTGATTTAGTTGCTAAGTCGTGTCCAACTCTTGTGACCCAATGGACAGTAGCCTGCCAGCCTCCTCTGTTGGGTGGAATTCTCCAGGCAAGAATACTGGAGTGGGTTGCCATTTCCTTCTCCAGTGGATCTTCCCAACCCAGGAAAAGAACCCGGGTCTCCTGCATTACAGGCAGATTCTTTACCAGCTGAGCTACTGGTCAGATTGGCTTATAGTAAACTTTCTATATTAAGTCAAGTCACACTATTTGAAGATGTTTAGCATATATTTCACATGTAGAATATTTCAAATCCTTACAAGAGATTTTTATTCAGAGTGTTATCTTTTTAAAAAAGGTAGAGTGCTTTCAGCATTTGAAGGGTTTTACATTTGAGGATAATTCGATAATTTTGTCTAATGTGAGGATTCAGAACATTGTGTTACATATGGTGGCACTAGTGGTAAAAAACCTGCCTGCCGATGCAGGAGACCGAGATGAAAGAGACACTGGGTTGACTCCTGGGCCGGGAAGATGCCCAGGAGGAGGGCGTGGAGATCCACTCCAATATTCTTGCCTGGAGAATCCCATGGACAAAGGAGCCTGGTGGGCTACAGCCCATAGGGTCACATAGAGTTGGACACGACCGAAGTGGTGTAGCACACACACACGACAAACTATTTTAAACGTTACTGGGCTTCCTAAAATGTGGAATCTTTGTTTGCTGCTTCTAGGTAGTGAGAAAAAAATAGTTAAGTATCAAAATGGTTGTGTTCTATTGGAAAACAGAAACATTTTACTCCAGCCTGTGATGAAATCAGACTGTTGGGGAGCATTTTAAAACAAGCAACAATGTGACACATTTACTGTAAACTGGGTGGTGCCTGTGCGCGTGCTAAGCCGCTCAGTGGTGTCCGACTCTTTGCAGCCCTATGGACTGTAGCCTGCCAGGCTTCTCTGTCCATGGGATTCTCCAGGCAGGAGTGCTGGAGTGGGTTGCCATTTCCTTCTCCAAAACTGGGTAGTAGCTTATTGGAAATGAATCTTTTTAAAGTGGAAAGGCACTTTTAGGTGCGGATGTTCCATTCTCTTATATTCATCTTTTAGGAGATGTTTCAGAATTGAAGGGAATTTTGCTGCTTCAGTTTCTGACTGTTGCAGTCAGTCAGTGGAAACATTTAAGATTGGGACTCGCTGGCTACTAACCTGGCTTTTTCTAATCTGTGAAGATGTTCACTAATAACAGTCATTATCGGAGCCTGTTATAAGTTTTATTTGTTGTGTTCCAATCTACAGGTTTCCCAAAGGCTATTTGTATGTATTTGAAGCACTGTATACCTTTATTAAGCATTTGACAGCCAAAATGTGGGAGCGTTTTCTAAAAACTGTGCTTTATTGATGATGAGAAATTGAGGAAGACAGAATGAAGGGCTTTTCCTCTGCTTGATCCTTGCCCATGATTTATCATACACAACACACTGCTGCTGCTCCTGCTGCTAAGTCACATCAGTCGTGTCCGACTCTGTGCAGCACCATAGACGGCAGCCCACCAGGCTCCTCCGTCCATGGGATTTTCCAGGCAAGAGTACTGGAGTGGGGTGCCACTGCTCTCTCCAACACAATACACTACTGAGCCTCAAATTGGTGAAATCTAATCAAATAGATAAAATAAATATGGTCTTTAAACTAGAATGCATGCAGGTGTCTGGTGTTAGAAGGGCCGATGTCAAATGTGCCCAGTACACAGTGGTGATGGAGGGGCATGTGGTGGTGGGGTGGGATTAATACTTCCATCATTTCCATAGGAAACTCACAGTTGTCAAAGACAGTGTTTAATAAGAGGGCCAGAAGAGCTTTATTCTGGCACAGGGAAAGGATCTGGGATGGAGCAAGATGTGACCAGAGGCAGAAAGAAAATCAAAAAGGCTTTGAGCTGCCCATAAGTCACTGATGAAGAGAAGAACTTGGTGATCTCTCTGGTGGCTGTGCTCAGACTTGTTCCAGTGAAATGAATTTTGACCTCTTTCCAAAATACCAGGTGGGAATTCTTTGAGCTTTCAGGCTTAAGCCTGGGAGGACAGGCCTGCTTGGGGTCCCATGGGACTTGCCCTGCCTGCAGGTGGAGCTGGTCTGGACAGCAGGGCATTGATGGCGTCTGCCACGGCCACCTGAGCAGTTGAGAAGACCCACCCCCCTGCCCCCCCCCCCCCCCCCCGCCGGCCCTCACAATGCACAGCTTCTCCTGAGACCTGGGGCATCAAAGCAGGAGCAAGCCCACTCCACATGCCTGATTTTCCCCTCCAGGCTGCTGGAACCCCCATCCTGCCCCCATCATTTGCTTTCTCGGTTCTTGTAGTCATGTGCTCTTGGGACTCCTGTGCCAGAGTGTTTAAGCTTGACTTCTCCCAACAAGGGACTGGCCCAGCCCACTGTGAGGGGGAATGGGTGGTCCAGTTTTTGTGGCTTACAGGAGGATATATGTTAAGGGTAGTGGGGCCCTTAGATCTTGTGCTGCTCCTCTGTGATTACAGATGGGGAAATGGCCAGAGCTTTTAATTGCCTGAGCACACACAGCTAGTTATTGGCAAAGCAGGGACTAGAGCTGGCTCCAGTCCGCAGAATCTCATGGAAAGCTGCCAGCCGTCAGGGCTCAGGGATACCGTGGCTGTAAGAGAGCCCGTTCCAGGGCTGGGGTCACAGAAGATGCTGGACAAATGGAATGTTGGCCAGTCCCCTATGTCTAAGAGAAATCAGCTTTTGTTTTAGGAAACCACCAACTTCTAAGGATAAACGTAGTTATCACTAAGAGCTTTAGGAATGTTATATTACATCTGGCTCGGAGACAGTTGGCTGTTGATGGTTAAATTTAGGCCGAAATCCACGAGGAGCTAATTGATGATCTGTACTGACCCTTAAGCTTGGATCAAATCTCAGTCTAGAGAAATTTATGCTTAGATAGTGCGTCTAGCTGTTGCAGGGCTGAGAATAGGAGAACAGGGGATTTCTTTATAAACGAGGAGTGCACTTACCCAGGACAGCAGAGTCAGTCCACACCAAGGAAATCGTATTCTGGGTTGCACAGAACCTTTTTATTCAGTTATCACCCTTATGGTGTTGGGGGAGAGTTCCCCGTGCTCATTTGTAGACCAGATGGTCTGGGTTGGGGTGTTGGGTAGCTAATTAGTAAAGCTCTGTGGGTGTTTCGGATAGTCAGGAATGAGAACTCCTGTGAACAACCTCACTCCTTTTTGAGATAGATTGCCCTAGATATTTGCGCCCCCCAAAGGGTAGGGTTTGCAATGTACAATACCCATCCACAGTTGAGGAAGGAACCTTGGCTATAATAATAGTAACTAAACTTACTGAGCAGTGACTCAATCCCATGAGCTATTTTAACTGCTTTAAAGGTTTAGACTCCTGTAATTGTTTTAACCACTATGTGTGTTGGGGACTCTCTGTTACTCTCATTTCTCTGCCTAGGAGAGTGCTGTGAAAAGAGGGTCAGGAGTCGGCTCAGTGAGGCCCAGAGCCTGGACGCTGACTCCTGGCTCTGTTGCTTGTTTGGAAGCAGCTAACCCTCCCTTCATACTGATGATCCACAGAAGCCCCTTAGCTCACGAGGCTGATTTAAAGCGTCGGCATTTCTACTGCTTGTGCACTTGCTCCACAGCATGTCTTAGACCATGGAGGCCAGAACGCTCTGTGATGTGCAAGAGTTCTGGAAACACCTGCTGCAGCGTGGGCTTATCCCGGAGTTGTTCTGCACCATGTGTGTGCGTATACATTCTTATGAATATATATATATATTCACCCTAGCATTTCCTGTGGCTTTCAGTGCTATGTTTACTGTAATTATAATTTTTATTTTTTAAATGTTTCTAAACAAATATTTATTGATTCGGCTGTACCCGGTCTTAGTTGTGGCACACGAGATCTTTTTTTAGTTACAGCATATGGGATCTAGTTCCCTGGACAGAAATCAAACCTGGGCCCCCTGCATTGGGAAGCTGGAGTCTTAGCCACTGGACCACCAGGGAAGTCCCAGTAATCAAGTTATTTAAATAGTTTATTGAGATTAGGAACAGAGAGGTTTATTACATATAATTTAATTTTTACAAGCAATTTTAGAAAAGTACTAATAAATTTAGAAACATTTTACTAACAAATATAGAAATGTATGAGCTTTTTTTTAAAAAATGTAGGGAACTGAAGGGAAATAAAGAGCTTTTTCTCTACTGTCATGAGACAGTGGATGGTCGTACAAGTCTTTCAATGTGGGCGTGATTTGGAAGGACATTTTAATTCCATGGTGAAAGCCATAGGCCACAATGCAGCTTCTGGATGCACTGCTCCGGGTTTCCCCCACCCTTAAAAAGTGTTTTACGTAGAAAAATGTTTTAAATAGTATAGGATTTATTTTGTAGCATCTTCAAATTGCCTGTTTATTTTCTCATGAACACGAATTTATTCTAATTTATTATTAAATTGCTCCCATGCTAAACATGAAGTATCAGTTAAGAATGCATTTTGCCTTGATTGGGGTGAAGAACTGTTTCCCTCCACAGAGGAAAGGAACCTCTGCTCACAGAGTGCACTCTGCTGGTGGCTTTGGGTTTTAGTAGTAGTCACAAAGCCAGCTTCCTCTAAGTGATAGAAGGAATGTGGGACTTGAGAGTCAAAGGCACTTTAGCACCCACTCCCAGCAGCAGCATCTCTCTGCCCTCGGGCCTAGAGTGTAAGGCAGCCCCCGAGGAGGGACGAAGCAGCCCCTTCCTGTTCCTGCCTCCCCATCCCAGTCCTTCTTTCCCATCCCGGTCCTGCCTCCCCATCCCGGTCTTGCATCCCCATCCCCATCCTGCCTCCCCATCCCGGTCCTGCCTCCCCATCCCCGTCCTGCCTCCCCATCCCCGTCCTGCCTCCCCATCCCCGTCCTGCCTCCCCATCCCCGTCCTGCCTCCCCATGCCCTCCTGCCTCCCCATGCCCGTCCTGCCTCCCCATCCCCGTCCTGCCTCCCCATCCCCGTCCTGCCTCCCCATCCCGGTCCTGCCTCCCCATCCCCGTCCTGCCTCTCCATCCCCGTCCTGCCTCCCCATCCCGGTCCTGCCTCCCCATCCTGGTCCTGCCTCCCCATCCCCGTCCTGCCTCCCCATCCCGGTCCTGCCTCCCCATCCCCGTCCTGCCTCCCCATCCCGGTCCTGCCTCCCCATCCACGTCCTGCCTCCCCATCCCTGTCCTGCCTCCCCATCCGCCTCCTGCCTCCCCATCCCTGTCCTGCCTCCCCATCCGCGTCCTGCCTCCCCATCCCCGTCCTGCCTCCCTGTGGAGTTGCCAAGCCCAGGACAGCGGGCGCTTTCAGTGCCTCTGCTGCATCACTGTGGTCAATACTTGAGTGTATTTTAAAACACAGTGTACCAGGATAATGCAAAATTTATGAGGTAATTGGGTTTTCCCCGCCACCTCCAAAGCATCGAACTAGCGAAAGTGAGAAGTTTCAAAGTTTTCGTGACATAATAAAGCCAAAATTAATTACTCTGATCTGATTGCTACTTAGTACATTTTGTTTTTCAAGAGATTGGTAGAATTACACAGTGATCTGAGCTGAAAGCAGCTGAAAGACGATCTCTGACAGAGAAGATCTGGGGAGCTGGTAAGGCACTGTGTTTGCTTAAGGGGGAAAAACTCCAGAAAGTCATAAGAGGCATGATGACTTTGCTGCTGCTGCTGTGTGTGTGTTTCAGCTGTCACTGACTACTTTTCCTCTTATGGTTTTATTGAGAACATGTGAATCGAGGGCAGCCTCTGCCCTTCAAGTCAATATATGTATCTGGCAAACAAGACCAGTGAACTAAGAACACCCTGCTCTTGGCTGTGCTTTGTAAAGACGATTCTATTTTGGAAGGGGGTTTTAAACAAGCTCTGCGATATGCCAGATGCAGAAGCAAACAACTTGAAATTAAAAGTTTTTGAGAGGGAGGCCTTGAGCACGTGTCCTGACATGCGGAGGAAATGTGAGTGGCCCTGCCCACACTGGAGATGGAGCAGCCAGGTCTTTCCCTCTGCCCCTGTCAGTCAAGATGTCTCCATGGATGCTTCTTGTGATTGTGGTTGGCAGGGCTCCCTTGCACTGAACCAATTTATTCTTAAAACATGCAGTTGATAAACTATAACTTGTTTTTTCTGTAGGTGACTTTCTGTGGAAGTGCACGGGTGAAAGGAAGGGTGGCGGTGGGTGAAATCTTACTTATTACTATTTAGAAAATAACAAAGCCAGTGGTTTTCTAGTGTCACAGCTTATATGATCGCAATTTAGTATATGCTTCATTAAAGGTATTGGTATAACCCCAGTACACATTTCTTTTTTCATCTAACGCAGATTGGAAGTAGTATTTAATGCTTTGTTTGTATCTTCCATCAGTTACTGAATCCACCTACTTGTTAGATCTCTCATATTCTTCTTCAGTTTTGTCCCGATGGTGAAAGCGTGGCTTCTCACAGCTCCAGGAGATGATGCTCCGGCAGCCTCTGTGGCTTGAGCAGTGGAACCTCAGTGCCTTGCTGTCCTGTTGACCTTGTGGGGATTGAGTTCCCTGGTCACTTGCTCATCCCTTGTGCACACTGGACACTCTCAGGGAGGTGGACCCCCCCTCCCACCACCTCTCAGCCCCAATCCTGCCCCGCCTCATCCAACTCAGCATGCTCACCCTGTCTTTGGAGAAAAGGGGTCAGTTCTTCCGTGTCCTCCTGCTTGCTGTCTTGCTAAACCCAGGTGCCAGTCAAACATCCCTGCAGCATTAGCCTCCATCACTTTCCTTCTTTTCATATGGTTTAATTTACACTGTATTCTTTCCACAGTTGTTTGACTGTTTTCAAAAACAGCATGGATAGAAAGAAACCTAATTTGAAGGTTAGAATTCTGTTATTTTTAGAATGCAGCCTCCTCAGCCCTGGAATTGATTTCATTTGGTTGTCACTGGTCTTTGTGAAGAGTGAACCTTGCTTAGGATTTACATGTAACCTAGTCAAGTTTGCTTCAGTGTTGTATTACTTTGCATAAGCTTTGTCAAGGGGGCGTGAATATTTGCTGTAGATTCAGAGTTAATGCATCGCCCTTCTCAAGGTACTTCCATTGCCCTTCTGCTGTGATGGGGTTCAAAACTGTGTCAAGTGCCCTGAAATCAGTCTGAAAAGTTCTTTCTTAGTTCATAACATTGTGACTTCTCATTAAATGACAGTGACAGTCCTTAAAGGCATATTATCTTATTTAAATTATGATGGATTTTGCTTTCCTAAATAAGTGGGCGCAATTTTAGGACTCTAGTGGCATTTATATGTGTATATATAGGTATTATTTTAGGTGCGTTGAGAAGAATTCTTGACAAGGTACAAAATGGCATCAATTCCAAGGTACTTTTTTTTTTTTTTCCCCAAAAAAGTAAGGGGAAAACAAGAAAAAGGAGTGTCAGTAGTCTACGCTTGATTAATATTTACCTGTGGGAGCAATGGTTTCCCATATATCTTACACCATAAACTGAAATTTTGGTGCCAGTACCCTGGTGTGTGGTTCTATCCAGAATGGAGACAGGTTTTTGCAGGGATGTCGTGACTGTGAGATGGGCCCCAGAGACGCTTTGTGTCAAAACAAACACTCACCTGGTCCAAATGGAGTTTGCCTCTTGTTTGTTGATGGGAGATTTTTAGTTAAGAATGGGCTCTGGTGTTCAGATGCTTGGGTATGTTGATGTTATGCGGCTTCAGTCTCCTGTGTGCTGGTCCAGGCTCTGCTGTGATGTGAACAGAGCCCTGTCTTGGTGTTGGGAGGTGGTCAGAGGGCTGGGCTGGACACGCCTGAGGCCGCCGGTATGTGGGGCTGGTGACTGAAAGGTGGGGGTGCTTCTCTGGCTCACACAGCACATGTCAGACGGGTTTTCTGTTTTCCTTGTGGAGTTTTGTTGACCTGCTTTTCACTTTAGTCTGTTGATAAACAGGAAGTGCTGTTGCAGGGCTGAGAGGGGGTGTCTGAAGGACTTTTACTGTTAAGCCCATATAGGATTTCATTTTAAAAAGAGGAGAGGTGAGGGGTTGGAGAATGTAACCCAAGATAATCCCACAATCCTTAGTTTTGGGATTTTAACCAGTGTGATTTGGGGTCTTTCAAAATGCTTGTTGGATCTCGAACTGTGGGTTCACACCTGCAGCTTCTGTGGGTGACAGCTTGCTTAAATAGTTGTTTAGAGCAAACACGAAGCTGGAGATGATGTTTGGGTTGGGGGTTTGAGTGTCAGTGATTCCCACTCAGGTTTAGAGAGCCTCTTCTGCAGCCTGGCCCCCAGATTTCCTGTGTGTGCGCCTCAGCTCCCCACATCCCGGTCCTGTGAAGAGAGGAGTCGGGTACAAGACAGGTGCTGAGGGGGTGTGTGTGTGTGATGTCTGGGCTTTACTCCCCACTGTCCAAACATGCCATGTACATCTTGGCCTCCTCACCTTTGTCTGAAGATGTCCCCCACTTGAGGGGGCATAATTCCTTTGTGAAGTGTTCTTTGTCTCTATTTGTTTTTGTAATTCCTGTACCACTTGATTGGCATTTAATTTTGATACCTAGGAATTGTTAGTGAACTTTCCACACACCTGTGGTTTGCCTCCCAAAGTTGATTTGAAGTCTTGGAGGGCCCGGGCCTCCATAGACCTGGCTGGACCCCTTTATCCTAAAACTCAAGCTGAACTTTGAGACTGAGTGTTAAGGTTTTCATTGGCTGGTGGCGTGTCAGATGCCAGCCTGTCAGCTGCAGCAGTTAAACTGGGTAATGAGAGCACAGTGTTTTCAGTCATTAGGAGCCACTGAACGGATGTTCTTCCCTATCCTCGACTGTTCCTGCTGGCAGGAGTCTTTAACTTGGATGGGCCCGTGGCCTTGCTTCCTGCTTCCTAGTCTGGATGGTGCAGAGCGTGGTCCTGCTGCCATCAGGAGGCTCCCTGTGTTTGGAAAGGTGGATGGATCGACAGCTCAGAACTCTGCTGCTGCCAAGACATATGTCTGTAAACACGTGCTCAGCAGAGGATGTTGTAGTTAGGGGGAGGTTAGGTAGTTTTAATTTTGTATGATGAGTTGCTTTCAAGATCAGATTATGGTGGTTGTGAAAATGCTTATCTTCCCTCCACTTTGAAAAGGAGAGCTATTTGGAGTGTGTTCAATTTTTGTGTCTGCTTGAGCAATGTGTGACCCTCAGTGACAACTTAGCTCCTTCATTGCTACACACATGGCCTCGAGTGTCTGCAGGCGGGAAATGACTGCATCGCTGGGCCACTGAGTCCGTGGGGTCTTTTTTCTCACTGCCTTCTCGTTGTTGCTCTTGGTAGACGGGCTACATGCCTGCGTCAGTAAAGCTCTGCCTTTGTGCCCAGTCCACTGGATCTGTGCATCTTCAGTGCTTCACAAACCAGCTGTGCTTCTGTTTTGCTGTCTACCCACCCTGCCTGATAAGTTCAAGTCTTACTGTTGTTTGAGGTAGTCCATTTCATGCTTTAATTACTAGTTGTATAATTAGGTTTTGCCTGAGTTCCCAAACAGCTAATTTGTTTCTTTGCATCCATGCAGGATTTTTATCGGAGGCTTTAGGTATGATGCAGAATATGTTGGGTCTGTGCCTGCGATATTTCCTGTTTTAGTGCTTCGATTGCACAGCTTAGCATTTTGTTTTGTTTCTTTGGGAACACTGTGCACTATAATTTCTTAGAAGTAATACATTGAAGGCACAGTTAACTAAATTTCAAATGCCTCATAAAGGAAAACTTTACAAGGACAGCAAACTAACTGTGTATCTAAGGGATTAAGAAACGATATGGCGTTAACCTCTATCATCTGCTCACATATTTCATAAGGTATCTTGAAGCCCTTTCTTTCAAATTCCCCCATTTCAAATCAATTTGAAATTGACCAGATAAAGCCAGATAAGTTTGTGAGTCACACTAGGAATTTTCAAGGAAAAATTTTAAGTGCGAACACACTTGGAAACCGATGAGTTAGCAAAGGAATACAAATTGACCTTTGGTATTGGGTCACCAGTAACACCGATGAGTTTTGGGGTGTGGGGCTGTGTTTAAGCGACTTGGGACTAGGGACCATTTGCTGCTGTAACCCTGTGCCTGTTCAGTGCCTGCCATCGGGTAGATGCTCCTTGAGTGTGTGAATCAGGTCCTGAGGCTTGATTAGGGTGATACTGTAAACATGCACATCTTCCAGACACTGTTGTGAGTGCCGTGGAGAGACAGGGCAGGAGACAAAATGAGACTGGAAGCTGCTGCTGTGCAGGGTAGATGTTAGCAGGCACTGACATTTGGGTGAGCTTTCCCCGGTGTTTCCAGGAGGGGCCCAGCGAGCTATAGCAAGTCCGAGTGACAAGGAGACCCCGTGCATTCACTGGCCCGGGTCTCGGTGTTCGTGGTGACTGTGTGCTTTGTCGGTCTGTCGCTCTCTTCTCTGCTGAAAATCATCCTAAAAGCTGATGCAGGTTCCTCGCCTGCACGTATGTCCAAGGTAATGAGACTCGGAGAGGACTCTGGTCTCTGGCACATCTTTTGAAGATACCATCATAGCTCCCGCCCTGGACCCATGCTGGGAGTGTCCTGGGAGGAGGAGGGTGCTCCACCTCTGGCATCAGCGGTCCCAGGAAACACTGGGACAGGCCTTTCCACCTCCCGAGTGCCTGCAGTTGGAACCGCGTTCTGAGCACCAGCATCTGCTGTCCCCCACCTTGAGGCCACCCCTGTGATGTGGTGGTGCTGTGGCCTTCCTCGCCGGACCCTGCACAGCGGGGGCTATGCTGAGTTTGAGTGTAGGGGCCACAGAGTGCGGCCGGATGGCTGTGTGCCCAGGCTTCTAAAAAGGAGACCCCAGGTAGGTGCAAGTTATCTATCAAAACCCACCGTTTCCTCACAGTCTCCTCTGTTAGTTCACGAGTCATTCTTCTGATTCAGTCCAGTTGGGTACTGCCAGATGTAAGGAATTAATTGTGGATTTTTAAGCAACTTGAGATAACATCTTTAAAGAAAAACTGGGAGGTGGTTTTTGGATTAAGTCATAGGATGGGGGAGTCGAGAGCTGCTTTGGGGTCAAATTTGGTTGGTTTGTTTTAGAATTCTGCACTATTAGAGTTTATCATGTTTCAGGGAGGCTTTCTTTCTGTCGGAGAAATTCCTTTTTGTCTGAGTCAGCCTCTCTTGTTGGCTGGTTGGAGAGTAAATAGGAGAGGGGAGGTTTTTCTTTTGTGAAGCTGGGTGAGAACCTTGAGGATCTCTTAGGTTGGTTATTTCTTTATAAACAGTAGAAAAACACTCAGCATCTTAGTTCACTTTAGAAGATCTCAGTTGTTGCCTGATGTGTACAGGTGCTGTGGGCTGCTGGTGCCCCAGGATGGGTCTCTGCCCTGAGGGGTCTGAGGCTTGGTTTTAATGGTTGTATGTGTGTGCTAAGTTGCTTCAGTTGTGTCCGACTCTTTGCAACCTTATGGGCTGTAGCCTAACAGGCTCCTTTGTCCATAGAATTCTCCAGGCAAGAATACTGGAGTGGGTTGCCCTGTCCTCCAGGGGATCTTCCCGACCCAGGGGTCTCTTATGTCTCTTGCATTGGCAGGCAGATTCTTTACCACTAGCGCCACCTGGGAAGCCCTTTAATGGTTATGGGTTTTTTGCTTTTTTCCCTGCAGCTTGGAATCCAGCACTTCCAGGTGCCGACATGCTTCTTAAATCTATATGTCTTTATAGGTAACACTGGGGGTAAAACATTACTTCCTTAAACTGAAGATAGTCTAGTCTATATACGTGTAGACTTGGGTTATATATTTTTCATTATTGTTATTTTTTCCCATTCTAAGTGAAAAAGAATGAAAGAAAGAAAAGAAAAGACTCTATCCTGATCAGATTTTCCCTTCCTCGTGTGTCCTCCTGACGAATCCGTCTGATCCTCGTGCAAGAAGCAGTGTGTCCAAAAGAGCAGAGCAGTCACTGAGGAGTCAGAGTGACATCTGAGCTGAAATGCCCTTTCTCTTCCATGATCTCAGACAGGTTGGGTTTCCTGCTCCCCTGGCCTCACACCTGCACATGGAGCCGGAAGCATTTACCTCGAATGAATGTCCTGAAAACCATTGCTGTGCCTGAGTGGCCCCATGGCTGGCCCCTCGTGGAGTCGGGAGGGTTAGGGAGGCCCAGGGAGGCCTGGTGCAGGCGCCCACCTTCAGCTCTCTGGTGGTCCCCTGGCCTGGAAGGAGAGGCTTGGAGTTGGGGAGGACACTCCTGTAGGTCCATGTTGTTTTTCGGGTCTCAGCCTCATTTACTGTCTCACGCCCTTTCCCGGTGCCTCTGGCCCATCAGGTGACAGTACTGCCCACTGTATACCCTGGGCATCCTGACCCTCCCTGGGACGTAATCGGGGAGAACGTGGCTGGCCTCAGTAAGCTGTTGTCTGGCTCTCCTTTTCCTAAGTTGTAAGCAGGTGTGACCAGCATAAACTCAACTTCTGCTTGGTCCTCCAGGCCAGCGGTGCTGGGGATGCAGCTGTGCGCGTGAGCATGAAGGTGTTTCTGCAGGAAATTGGGTTCCTTTACATTGGGAGGATAGAGTACCTGGAAGGCTTCTTTCCCCACAGCTCAGGCCATCTGGAGTGTCAGCCAGGACAGTCACACTGAGGTTCTTGAGCGAGCTCTGAAGTCAGAGGATACAGGATGAAGGGAGCGTTGATCCCAACAGGCGCCCGTGTCCATGGGGTTTCTTTTGGTGGTTAGGGGAGCATAAGCCTCTTTGTGGATTCTAGTTTTCCGAGAAAGTCTTGTTGAAATTTCTTTTTTGTCAAATTGGGTTATTTATTATACGTCTTTTATACATTATTTGTGCAACAGCATGGTGTTTTGTTCATTGTTTTGTGCTAAAGAGCAGAAGATGATCCCTGCATTTGGGGAACTTATCTAGAGATAAAAAGTATCTCCATGCGTGTGCAAGGAAACAGGCTATTATGTGACACCTCTGTGGTCTGGATGAACACCTTGGGGTTGGAGGGCATTTCACAGGGGAGGTGGTTGTGATCTCCGTTGGGAGAGGGAAGGACAGCCTGGGTCACTGGAGCCGTGGGGTGACTGTTCTCAACTGTGTGGAGGGGAAGGGACCAGTGTTTACTGAGCACCTGCTCTGTCTCGGGCTTTGCTCTGGGTGCCTAGGGTAGGATCCACAGAGAGTCTGGAAAAGCAGGCTTGGAGAGTGTTGAGTGCTTGGCCGAGGACGTTGGGTTTTAGTGTTTAGGATGTAGTGAGTCACTGGAAGTGACTCATCACAGGGCAGGGACATGGTGAAATAGGTGTTTTGTGAAGATGAATGCAGTCTCAGGATGTAGAGAGGATTAAGAGAGGAGTCTGGAAGCAGTGAGATGAGTTAGAAGGTGATTCCATTATTGAGAACAAGAGAAGAAGGAAGGGGAAAGGAAGGGATGTATTCACTTGTTACTTAAGGTGATAAAATTATAAAATTATACATATATGTTTCTTATGGAAAATCAGAAGGGTGGCCAATTGAGTTTAGCAGTTCTTTCCCATTGTCTATGGCTGCAGATTCTACTTCAGACTAAAGATGAGATGCTACCTTTCATGGTGTTCTGTGCACAGCATTTAAATTGCTGTGCAGTGTTTCATGGATTATATGTCCTCAATTTCTAATTGTTGGGTATGTAGCTGGTTTCCTATTTTGTAGTACTGTTTATTAAAACATCTGATTTTCTATATACATCTTGACCATGTAGACAAACATTTTAAATTCCTGGGTCACATACTGATCACTTCCAGGAAATTTTCCGTTAATTAATTCTGTCATGATAAGACAGATTCTTCAATTGTCCCAGCTTTTTTTTTTTTTTAAATAAAATTTCTCTCCAGACACAGGGTCCACTTCAGTATCATACGTTGCACCTAGATACTAGATAATGTGCATTTCAAAAAAAGAGAAATCAGTGCAGTTGTGTTATTAAGGTCTCAACTTCTGGACTTGTCTGGTTGTTTCCTTGTGGTGTCATTTGACTTGATTTTCTGTCCCCTGTATTTCCTGTGGGGAGGTGAGTTTTATGGCTTGATTAGGTTAAGTCAGAGGAGGATGGTACTGCCAGTAGGAATGAAGACAAAATGTTGATTTTATGGGCAAGATAAGGGATAAAAGCTTCATAAATTAGAATTAAAATAGGACTTGATAAAAATATTGTGTAGTTATCAGTTATTCCCAAATGAATATCCTTTTATTCATCGCATTAAAATTTCCTGGCAAGTAATCAAAACAAGCTCCCTGGGGAACTCAGACAGCTCCCAAAGTCACGTGCAGTGAGAGAGGTTAATGATTGCATGTCGGGAGAGCTTTGAGGTGAAATGGCTCTGAGAAAGAGTTTGTTTCCGACACTGACTGTGAATACATATATAACCATCTATGTGATTGTGAAATATCTATGTATGTATTCATGGTGATGTTTTGTAAGATGTAGTAACAAGTATCTGTTTCATTTAAGAAATGTTCCTGGGACTTCCCTGGCGGCCCAGTGGTTAGGACGCTGTGCTTCCACTGCAGGGGGCACGGGGACTCAGATCCTGCATGCCACATGGCATGGGAAAGAAAAGAAGTGTTCATGGGGGCATTAGCCCATGAGTTTATGAGCTAAAACATAGTACTAATAGTACCTAGAAGAAATACAAAGCATTTCAGCCTTGAGAAGTTCTGATTCAGTAGAGCTGAGGTTTGGAACTTCTGACTAGTAGTCAAGGGGTGCTGATCTGGGATGGAATCCTACTTACAGAACCACTGCTTCAGCTAGGATGAGGTTCAAACTGTAATACAATACTTAGGTGAGTGGGTTTTCAAACTTGATTTTTTTAAACAATCAAAACTTTTTTATTAAAATAAATATTTTATGGACCTACTCACTGTGCAAAACATTAAAAAGTGATGCTATTGGGAAGAGATTGGGAGGAGGGGCTGTAGGAAGACAAACAGCTGTGATGCTGCTGTTGGAAACCACCCGTATGGGTCTTAGAAAGGGCTAGGAATCATCGGCAGACCTGGGGCCGTCTTGGCTGACAGCATTTATTAGTTGTGACTTCTTGGCAGCAGTTTATGCTCTCTGAGTCTTAAATTTTCTCATCTGAAAATAGGGCTGATAAACCCTCCCATCACGTTAGATAGTGCGCGTGAATGTAATGCAAATCTAACTCAGGGTTACCACATTCTCATTCTTGCCTTGGCTCTGTCCCAAGCCAACCCTGTGATCTCTGTTAGATGATTTCTATGGAGAGGAGCAGGAATTGGGGAGCATCTGTGGCTCGGGTGATATCTTTGCTGTTGTGAAAGTAATGTCACAGGCACAGACGTCGATCATGGGCTGATCTCCCATACTACTGGGCTAATGTGTGACTGTAGAGTGATCATGTGCTGATTCTAATAAAGCAGAATGCCAGACAGTTATTTCCTTGGGGTTGGAATTCACCTTTGGTTTCAGGCTGCCTTCTTTTTTGATCGACATGTTAAATGCAGCCATCCACCCTTCAAGGGAGGCAGCAGGTTTGTGGTTTGCTCTGTTGTGTTGTGGTGGTGAGGTGGTGTCATGAGTGTTGGGTGTGGTTTGGGGTGGAAAAGGGGGGCAGCAGAGATTGATCAATTGGTCTATAGATTTCAATTGAAAATATTTTTTAAGATCCCAGAAAATTCCCAAAGCATAACTTGAATTTGCCATCCACACAGATGACTCTTTACACAGTTCTTACATTGTTTTAGGTAGTATACATCATCTAAAGTACACAGGAGGAGGTGGTAGGTCATATACAAATACTACATCATTTTGTACCAGGGATTGAGCATCTGGCTTTTGATGTCCCCATAAGTCTTGGAACCCCATACTGAGGGGGGACTATATCATGTCTATCTTGAACTACCAATGTTCATTTAAAAAAAAAAAAAGAACTTTACAGCATACTTAAAGTTTCTTGCTTTTGGTTTAAGTAGATTGGAAAGATACTTACCACGATAATCTAGCATGAGGCATCAATCCTACTGACTTTATATTGCTCTTCTACTGACTTTAAAGAGAATATGCTTTCTATTTGTGATGTCATTACCAGTGACTTCATTTGTCTCTGCATTATAACTTTCCTTGGCTCACAGGATGGACAAATGCTAACCATGAAGCCCTGTGCCACCATGCCCATTATTTTATTTTCCAACAATTTCTTGTCTTTTGGTTTCTGGACACTATAGTTGTGCAGAGTCAAGTGGTTCTACCAGGATTCTCATGAAAAAGAGCAGCATCTCCTGGAGAGTTTGTCTTTTCCAACTTTGTGCCTGGTCCATGCCACATTCTCCTCCATATTTCTGTGTGAACAGTTATGTTACTTCTTCTTTTTGTCTGTCTTTTGACTCAGTGTGGAAGATTGAACCCTGTTTCACTGCCCTGTGTGTGCTTTGCCTCCCTCTCTTGCAACCGCTTCTTGGATTTCTGTCTCTTTCTCTCTCTCTCTCTCTCTCACACACACACACAAATGTGATGTTTGATGTCACATTATTTTCTTTTAAAACTGCTCAGAGCTAAAGCATGTAAGATACCTTTTTTGCTTATTCTTGGACAACTTGTATGTTTTCTCTGGAATGAACAATTCACCCCCCCCCCCCACCCTCCTTTGGTTGGTCTTCTGTGAACTTGCAGCTAATTCCATCCCCGCTTGGCCAGCTGTTAAGTAGCGTCTCATTGTGTTGAGGTGCATGGGGTCCTCTCCCGGCCTCGTCTGACGACAGCTCCCACCATGACCTGCCCTTCCCACCCCTGGTAGGCATCCTGTGGGTCCTCTCACGGGTCTGTCCCGGCTTCACGCGCCATGGTGTCCTCATTCGTGGTTAGGTCTCTGTCGGCACACATCTTCTAGCACCCATCTGAGAAAGAGAGGGGAACTTTTTGGCGACACTTCATTTCTGAAAGTGTTGTATTCTACTGGAGCTCATGCTTTACTGATAGTTGGTCGGTGAGGTCCAGAATTCTATGTTGTAGAACATTTCTCTTAGGAGTTTTGAAGTCAGTGTGCTGTTATCATATAGATTTTGGTGTTGCTCTTAAAAAGGTCCAACCCGTTCTGATTTCTGATTCCTTTTCCCTTTGTTGGTGACTTGTATTTTACTTTCTGGAAGTTCCTTCCTTTCTTCATTCCATCCCACCCTCTTCTGGGATCTGATTCTCTTAAAACCTCATCACCAACCTTTCTCAAATGTTCTCACTGAACGTAATCTTTTTCTCTTCAGAACTCACAAAGCATTTTTTTAACTTACTTATTTTTAAGTGGAGGAAAATTGCTTCCCAGTATTGTGAAGCCTCTGCCATATATCAACATGAGTCACCCGTAGGTGTACATGTTTCCTTTCCTTCTTTAACCCTCACGAATCATTTTTGTGTTTCATTTTCTTATGACCCATGGTCTGTCTGTTTTTAACTATTTGTGTTTTTTTTTTCTTATCTGATAAATTTTTATTTTTCACAATAGGTCTTGATTGTTAGTGCTTATACTCAGTTTTTTTTGGATCACTGTGAATTTTCTAGTTACACAAGTCTATTCTCCTTTGAAGATTTGACAGGGTCTAGACCATTACTATACACCGTGATTGAGGCAAGAGTAGGGTACCATTTCTATTTGCAGATGCTTTTCTTGAAACTCACTTGGGCATAAAATATGTACCACTTGTGCGTCACCACTTGAAAAAGCTCATTACCTTGTTGTATGGTGTGGTGTCTTAAGAGTCCCTTGGACTTCAAGGAGATCCAACTAGTCTATCCTAAAGGAAAAATCAGTCCTGAATATTCATTGGAAGGACTGATGCTGAAGCTGAAACTCCAATACTTTGGCCACCCGATACAAAGAACTGGCTCATTGGACAAGACCCTGATGCTGGGAAAGATTGAAGGCAGGAAGAAAGGGGGACGACAGAGGATAAGAAGATTGGGTGGCATCACCGACTTGATGGACATGGGTTTGGGTGGGCTCTGGGAGTTGGTGATGGACAGGGAGGCCTGGCGTGCTGCAGTCCATGGGGTTGCAAAGAGTTGGACACGACTGAGCAACTGAACTGAACTGAACTGAACAGTGTGGTGATGCTTTGTGGAGTGGTGAGAGATTTCTTGAAGTCTGGGTAGGAATCTTTCTTTCATTATGACTTTCCCTCCTCTGTCTCTCTTCCTGTGTCCTGGGATAGAGTGTGCATCAGAATTCTTTGCAGTTTGCATCTTATCAAATCTCTGCTTTCTTTTTACCTGATCACAGAACTATCCCCTCCATCTTTCCCCAGTCGTCTTGGGTGAGAAGCAGTGATTCCGTGTGTGGGTTTGTCTCCTGGTTTCTTCTCTGGGCTCCGATCCATCTTGGGGAGTGTTGCCTGGCGGGGACATTTGCTTCTTGGTAGTCCTCTATCCAGCCACTTGTTGAGAACCTTGTCTCTCATTTCTGGATTTTTGTTCATCATAATGTAACCTTATTGCTACTGTTCAGATCTTTGGTTGTTTATATGCACATACTGTAAATGAAACCTTTTTAAAAAATTGAGTATGTGTAGCGTTTGTTTTTTTATCTGATTACAAGTCTACTGATTGTGGAATTAATGTTTTCGGCATTTTTAAAAGTGGCTTATCACTGCTTTCTGTTCAGTTGTATGTATAAGTTTCTATAGCCAGGACAGCAACAGCAATGATTTCTGTTATTAATTATTTCAAACTTCTTAGTGAAAACTACCGTGAAGTGGAATCAACGAGTATGTGCCAACTTGTTTAGAAAACAAGTTTTTCTCCTGGGTACTTGACCGTTCCTTGAAAATACTGCCAGTCCTCTGGGTATTTAGAGAGAATTGTGTGGACGAAGGCTGTCAGTTAACACCTCCTGAGAGACAACTCTTCCAAGGAGATGTATTTCTCAGCGGCAAAAAGCATCCTGGTTTTATACTCTTGTGGGAGGACTTTTTTTTCAGTGTCCTTTGCTCTGTTGGGATTACTGATGATTCCCACTTTGTGTCTTCTCTCTCAGCAGTTGTTTCCATTCAGCACATGGTTCAGCGTGACATTAATAAGTACCAGCCTGATGAAAGCCTTGACATGGTGTTGTCGTGGCTACTTGGCATAGCTGACCGCTGAATCAGGACTTCTCTGAAGTCAGGAATCAACAACTGAATCTCAGAAATGGACACACCCTGGTCAGGCAGTTGAAGGATGATAAGCCAAGTCTGGAGAATATTTCAAGGAGGAGGGAGTGACCAGCAGTGTCAGATTCTGTTGATAGACCAAGGAAGATGGGTCTTGAGAACTCACTAGCAGCATGGAGGCTGTTGGTGACCTCGATGGACAGTTTGGCACTTGTGGTGGGGAGGAAGCCTGACTGGCAGGGGGCTATAGGAGAAGAAGAATCTGAGATGGCAGACCCTTAAAATACTTTGCTGTCAAGGGGATCAAAGTGTGGTAGCTCAAGGACAAAAGTAGGGTCCACAGAAGATTTCATACAATTATTTTAGCATCTGCAAAAATACAGTATAAATAACTTTTGAAGACTCTGAGTTGACAGCTGAGTGCTATTTTCCATGCTGTTAATGGTTTTAAAAAATTAATTTTATTGAAGTATAGTTGATTTACACTGTTGTGTTAATTTCTACTGTACGACTGATTCAGTCATATACATATATACATTCTTTTTAAAAAATGTTCTTTTCCATTATGGTTTATCACAGGTACATTGTGCTATATAAGGGGACCTTGTTGTTTATCCATCCGATATGTGCTAGTTTGCATCATACTGTTAACGGTTTTTAGGAACTGTAACAGTAAGGCTAGAGATAGACTTTTAACCTTTCTTGGGATGTTTCAGTCAGGAGAAGCTCTTGGGGAAGAGGATGGCTGAGGAGTCTTGAGGGATGGAAATGGTCAGCCTGCAGGTAAGTGGGGCTCCAAACATTGGGCACAGTGGGGAGGGGTGCATTTATACAGGACACAGTGCAGGCTGCTAGAGAGGAAATGGTGCAAAGGAGGCCGGACTGTGGTAGGTTCCCCTGTATCAGTTTAAGAGATTGGGACGTCTTTAGGAGGGAATTTATTTCCAGGGAGTACCTCCAAATGTTATAGACAGGCAGTAGATTATGATCTCATGTGGAAAGAGTGAGGAGGGTCAAGAGGCTTTAAGAACGTGTTTTATAAGTTACGTTTTAGGGGTCAGTTTGCATCTGTGTTGGGGCAGGAAATGGCAACCCACTCCAGTATTCTTGCCTGGGAAATTCCATGGACAGAGGAGCCTGGCGGGCTCCATGGGGTTGCAAGCAATCGGACACAACTGAGCATGCACACATTGCCTTTTGTGTGCATAAAAGTGTTTCAGAAATGAAAGCGGATATTTAAGCTGGTTAGGTCATCCTGCTCGGGGGAAGCAGAGGACAGGGTGGATCAGTGATAAATGGCTGGATATGATGGTAAAGGACTACCTTCTCTTTATTCACCCCCCGGGTTATTCATTCTTCCCCATTTCTCTTGCAGAGTGAATGCCACTTGGGAAGGAAGAGTAGAAGTACAGTTTGTTTCAGGACTTTGTTCTTTAACAGCTGAACAAATCTAGAAATGAAAAATTCTGGAGCCTGGCTGGACTAACAGCAGCGGGTTTCCTAAGAACTCTCTAGGTGACGTGATTAATATAACCAGGGAATTAGCCGAGTAAGGCCTGTGTATGAAGGGGATGCCAAGAGAGGGGTGTGTGTGTGTGTGTGTGTGTGTGTGTGTGTGTGCGTGTGTCTGTCTGTCTGCGCGCGCGCGAGCGTGCGTGTGTATTCTAGAAGCTCACTGTCTGTGTTCTGGATAAACAGTTGATTTCAGTACTGAATCTCTTTCTCTTTTTAAATGTTTTGGCCGTGTGGCATCTTAGTTCCCCGGCTGAAAGGGCTGAGTCTTAACCTCTGCACCTCCAGGGAATTCCCTGAATTGCCTTTTAAAGAAGTCCAGATAAATGAAGGTGCATGCAGAGCAACTGTGGAGTGTTGGCGTAGTGGTTTCTATGGTCGTGTTTAATAACTTTGAGAACTGGAATCTGAATGGTTTTCTGTGCTGGTTGAAAAGTGACAGGGATTGATAATACATGTTCCATTGTAATGATTGCCTAGGGCTTTGGAGTCCTTGGCTTCGCCCTTGGAAGGTCTGAGTCAGTAGATATGGGGTAGGGTCCATAGTCTGTGTTTTTATTAATAACTGTCATTAATCTTGTGCCTCCTCCACCCCAGCCTTTCCTCTCAGAAAGAGCTGTACCTGACATCACTGTTTAAGTTGGTAAAATAGAGTGTTAATGTGAATTGAACTTTTTATTAGTAATTCTGTGCTATGGATGATTCAGTAGCTAATGGCAAAGGTTATAGTTTAGTGTATTTTCATTTTTGAATATACAAATGAGAATGATTGTAGAAGTTGAAGAACAGCTATGTTTTTTCCTCCCTTTTCCATTTTAGAACTTGGCTTGATGTTATATTCTGTGGTATATATGTTGTGTGTGTATGTGTGTGTGCATGTGTATATGTGTACATGCATAAGTGTGCACACAAACCCAGGCAGCAGTGTGTAACACTTAAAGTGAAGTCCTTTGTCTTCCTTCTTCCCCAGCCCCACCCCTCAGGGATAAGTATTAAAATGTTGGTGTGTATATCTGGGTACATTTTTCTGTGCACACATACGAGTGTATGTAATTTTGTCTTTATAAAACAGACTCAAGCATGCATGCTGTTCTGAGCTTGCTTTGTTCACTTGTGGTCTTAACATTCTGTGTCAGTATATTTTAGACCTGTTTGTAGTGATTACATAGAGCCACCAATGCAGACAGCCTCCTTTTCTTCAGATAGGCTGCAACAAGAGTTTTCCAGACACACAGTATGTGTTGCTTGCTTATTAGAATGTCTCAATAGATTGGATTGGGGAGATTATGAAGTATTTCATATTGGACCATGGGAAACTCAGCATACTTCAGACGAATTACTATTTTGTGTGCCGTGAGTTGTGCTGGTGTCTGCAGCTCCTGTCACAATAGTACATCAGTGTCTGAGCCAAAGGGATGTACATGCGTGAGTGACCCCATCATAAAAAAGCTAAGTGGACTCAAACGTAGGGAGCCACCTGAATTTTCAGTCAAGTGCCGTATTGTTGATGAGGTCAGTTCCTTTTCACGGCAGGAGTTTATCCCGGTTTAAATGGTTGCGTTCCCTTTTGGTGGTGCTAACTTGCTGTATGCTCTCATACAGGATCCAAACTACTGGATACAAGTGCATCGACTAGAACATGGAGATGGAGGAATTCTGGATCTCGACGACATCCTCTGTGATGTGGCAGATGACAAAGACAGGGTGAGTTCAAGTCCAGGGAAGCGGCTCTGGTGCATTTTGTGAAGCCTGGGGAGGGTGTGGGTGGAGGGGAGCACTTTCCTTTCTGTTTCAGACACTATTTTAAAGAGCATTTGGGCCACTCATACTGGTTTGCTTATTTTATCGTAAGTATCATGAATCTTTGCTTTCCTGAACCCCAGGGACTCAATACTAGGTTTTGGGAATTTTAAAATTGCAGTGTTTAAATGGAAACATTTTAAGAAGTTTCCATGCCATTCCCCCCTTATTTTCACCAAACGTAACATCTTTCTTGACAACTAAGGCCTGTCATTATGATCACCATCTCTGTTTTGATCCCAGTGGCTGGCATTCCCTGGCTGCATTCCAGCGTCCTCCCAGTGGGCTTGGCTTCCAGGAAGCCACCCTTCCCTCTGTAGCTCCTCTTCGGGTTCTGTCATACTGCAACACTATCTTCACTGTCAGCGCTGAAGCCATGGCCTGGACCCACCTCCTGTCTGTCCTCACTGATGGAGGGGGCAGAGGAAAGACTCAGGGTGTGTTAGGAGCATGACAGGATGCTGGCACAGGAATTCAGATTCCGCCCCTCTCAATCTTCCCCCGCCACCTCCCACTTCATTTTAGGCAGCTGGTTAAACATATGATTTTATTTCAGTATTTACTTAAGTTTTAAATATAATCACATAAAAACCAAACATTTCAAAAAGTGTGAAGTATTAGAAAGTTAATGAGTGCCATTGATCTTTCCATGCAAACAATCTCTTTTTGCTGAGATAAGCAATACCAATTCTGCAGCTGGCAATATGTATAACGTGATACTCTACCAGAGTTTAAAAATAGGCTTGGTCAAGAGATTGCACGTGATACAACTGAAGTAGTGCAAATTCTTGACTGGATGAGGTGCTGACTTGAGCAGGCTGTGGCCACGCCCCTCATGTCTGGCAGTGAGATGATGGGGAGGACTGGCTGCTGCATCCTCACCTGTTCATCACGGCTTGTGATATAGCTCAGGGTGGGCTGCAGTGATGTTACCTCATGGGATCAAGGAAGGTAAATCTCCCAGCGATCACTCCTGTTCCTCCCAGGTGATGGATCATGCCAACCACTGGCCCCTTGCCTCCTGGGCTGTGGGCTGCCGCGTCTTCTTTACACCTGCATTCCCGACAGTTAGCATGGTGCCTGGTGCAGAACCGGTTGATGTCTTATGTGTTTTCTTGAAATCTTAAGGAAAAGGAAAATTTCCAGGTACCAGGTATTGTGTAACTTCAAGGATATTTGATTCACTAGCACCTGCCATAGTGGGGTTTGTCCCCTGCAGCTCCCATGGGCTGGGAGCACACTGTGTTGAAAATACAGAGCTTTCCTGCCCACATGTGATTTGCTGCTGTTTCTTCAGGTGTCAGTTCTAGTCATGAGGCTCCAGGAGCAAGAGGCTCTCAAGTCCTTCTGCTGCAATCCACATGAAGAGGCCCCTCTCGAGACTCAAATTATAGTCACTTTATTGTGCAGCTCAGCTCCAGAGCTTAGACAACTGCAGAGATTTATGAAGGATTTAAACAGGTGTCCTTTCCCAGTCATAATGCTGCAAAGAGATGAGCTAATGTTGTATTGATCTTTTAATATTTTTTCTTCTCCCTTCCTCTTCCTTCTGTTCTTTTTTTGGTTGTTTTTCTTAAGATAATATGGCTTCTTGTGCAGAAAGAGAAAAATACCGGCAAAGACATAGCTGCCCGTGACCCCATTGCTGCCTGAAGCTCATTACTGCTGCTCTTTGAGTGGGCTTTGCTTTTCCTGACACTCTTTTCCTTCAGACACACACACACTGTTTCTCTTAAATAGGAGGGCGTGAGCCTGCCTTTTTGGAGTTGCTTATAAATATATTTCCATGTCCACCGATGGTGGCTTTGCTGACAGAACTGCACAGTGTTCTGTTTTAGGGAGTTTTGTGCTGGTTCTTTCTTCCTGGTTTGGATTCTTGGATTTCTGTGGAGGCGTGTCCCTGCCCACAGCGGCAGTGATGAGCATGCCTGTTTCTCTGCCTGTTTCCTTTCAGTTGAAGTATAGTTAATTTACAATTTTGTATTAGTTTCAGGTATACAGCAGAGTGATTCAGTTATACTTGTGCATATATTCCTTTCCATTATTGCTTATTACAGGATATTGCAAACTGTTTCTTTTCTGCATTGAGCACAGATGTAGGTTTCCCCCAAGTTGGTGCCTTTTCACTCTGTGTTTTGACTTTATGTCCAAGTAAAGAGAGGGAGTAAGAATTGGCTCTGAGACTGCCTCCGTGCTGTGTCTTGCCCTGGTGTGTTGTCGGGACCACGGTTGCCATAGGAGCAGGATGATATAGCACCTGGCGGGTTCATGAAGCACCCTCATCAGCATTCACACTCCAGACACAGTTCACATTCTGAGTTGGTATTGAGACGTAGGTGTTCGGCTATTGGGTTATTGAGACTTATTTTACGGCCCAGTGTATGGTCTTTTTGGTGGGTGTTTGGAGAGAGAGGAGAGAGAGGGAGAGAGAAGGAGAGAAAGAGAAGGTGGGGGCAGGGGGAGAGAAAGGAAAAAGAGGGAGAGAGAGAATAAGGCAAACTGTGATCTAAAACAGTTGCCTATTAAAATCATAGGGTACTTAATAAACTGTGTTTTAGATTTTATAATCATTGTTTTGTTTCAAAGTATTTAAATGTGTGTGTGCGTGCATGTGTGTTAGTCACTCAGTTGTGTCCGGATCTTTGTGACCCCGTGGACTGTAGCCCACCAGTCTCCTCTATCCATGGGATTCCCCAGACAAGAACACTGGAGTAGGTAGCTATTGCCTTCTCCAGGGGATCTTCCCAACCCAGTGCTTGAACCCTGGTCTTCTGCATTTCAGGCACATTCTTTACCATCTGAGCCATAAGAGAAGTCCAGATATGTATACGTGTAAAATTAATTTCAGTTTTTGAAGGAGCATCTTCATGGACCCACTTTAAGTTGTAACTCAAAACATATAACTAATCCAGAATCTCAGCACCACACGAGTGTTGTTGGGTGATTGTTGTATTATTTTATGTATTATTTTGAGTTCAAAGAAAAGTATATTATTTGAAGTGATAAAATTATACAAAGTAAGGGATTGTGTGTAGTCAGCTGCATGGCTGTTTTCCATGGTTCTGAAATTTGATTCTGTATAATCACCTTGGAGTATTTTCAACTTTTTTTTGGCAGGTTCTCTGACTAAGAATCTTGACACCTATTTTGCTTTTAGGTTAGAAAAGCAATCTTCTAAATAAATAATACATTTCCTCTTAAAAAAAAAGTCCTGTTTTTTGGAACTCCTCTGGGCTCCTGCATTTTATACTCTCCACCCCTCAAGTGAGCCAACTCATTGGAAAGACCCTGATGCTGGGAAAGTTTGAGGGCAGGAGGAGAAGAGGGTGACAGAGGATGAGATGGTTGGATGATCACTGAAACAATGTGCATGAGTTTGCACAAACTCCGGGAGATAGTGAAGGAAAGGGAAGCCTGGTGTGCTGTACTCCATGGGATTGCAAAGAGATGGACCCAACTCAGTAACTGAGCAACAACTCCTCAAGTGCCCCAGGTGCTGTTTTTGCTCCCAAACTGTGAAGACAAGACTTCATTGGCTTGTCCACCTGGCAGTCTCTATAAAAGGGCAAACTCAGAGATACAGATTTTATATCTGGTCATTGAATTTGTAAAATTATGAAAAAATATTTTTAACAGAGGGAAGTTAGGATTAAGAGGAAATAATTCAAATAATCACAGGAAAAAATTGAAGCATCTATTAGCTGTAATTTTGGTCACTATCCTTTAGTTATTAATGTTCAATGCATAGCACTGAGAAGCTTTCATTTAGCGCCTATATGATTCCAATACCAGGGCTTACCCAAATGTATTCAAAATGGTGTGAGTGTGGGTTGTCTTGGGTTCTTGGAGTAGGTTTGATTTCCTAAGAGACAGAATATTCTAGAGTTAGGTTGAGCATGAGGATGTGCCCTATGTGTTCATCTCTTCTGGACATTGATTCTTCCAGGCAGGGTACAGAGTCAGCCTGTACGTGCTGTTACACCAGTCTGTTTACTCTCAGAATCTGATTCTCAGTCTTCTCATTGACATCCTGCCAAATTGTGAAAAACTAGAGTAGCTTTCACGCGTTCTCTAGCACGGTTGACAGCAGCTGTAACTCCAGCCTTCCTGAATGGTGCTCTGTTCTGTCTGAATTTCTTCCTGATTTGCTCTCCATTATTTATTATTTACTATCTCTGAGCTTCTCTTAGTTCCCTGTCCCTCCTGTCATTCCCTCTGTAAACTCTAGTAAACTGGGTACATAGATGTCCGGGTAAGAATACTGGGCGTTTACTTCTCCCTGCAAGCTGGCACCTTACACTGACTGAAGGGTGGAAATGGACGTTTCAGGCGGAAGTAATCAGCAGTTAGAGTTGGGAAAGAATGCTTTGTTGGGGAGCAGTCAGCAGGAACAGAGTCTTTTTCTCACTCACAGCATTGTCTTCTCTCAAGTCCTTGGTGTTGAAGGTGATTTAAGATGTGGTATCAAGCATTTCCTCTGTCACACTGGGATGTGGTTTTGTTTTGACTAAGGATGATGTCATGTGGTTCTAGCTTTGTGATGACCTTGGGAAATAGCTTTCATTTATCCATATCTAGCTCTTTTTAGGAAGATTTGGATGGGATAGCAATTTCAACTCTTTGAAGAGTTTGTATGTTTAGAATGGGGTCCAGGTTGTCAAAGCGTTGGTTGCTGTGGAGCCAGCTGTCTGCTGCTTGTTGGAAAGAAGCCAGGATTCTCTGGGGGACAGTCTGGCTGGCCAGTGTCCTAATGTAGAAGAATATTGAGAAAAAGAAACTCTTAAAATGTATTGGCATTGTGGACAAGCAACCGTTTCCACTTGTCGGTGGAAGCTAGCACAGAGACATTTGTGGAACAGACAAGTTAAAACTGCGTTGTTGAACCAAAGCCAAGTGCCCCTCCTGCTGTTGAAGAAAGCTTAAGTAGAGAAGTTTTCAAACCAGGGTGCTGAATAATAATAGTAATAATATAATAATAATAATGAAAAGACAACACATGTAATAATTTCCTTTGAAGGATAAGACTTTTGATATATATTTTTAAAAATTATTTTTAGGTAATTTGACCTATTTATTGACTGCGCACCTGTTGTGTGCTAGATGTTGTGCTTCATGCCATGGTATATTGTTGAACACACAAGTAGATACAGTTCCTGCTTTCTTGGGGCTTAGGATCTGTTACAAGAGTCAGACTTACTGATAGATAATGATTTTGAGGAAAAGGAACAGTCTTGTGAAATATGGGATTAAAGTCCCCTGACCATGCTCAGTGGGAAACAATACTTAAAAAAAATGTGAGTGAGCTGGAATTTAGACAGCCAGGTGAGAACAAAGAAGTGTTAGGTGTTCAGATTTGTATTTGAGAAATATCCCTAGCTGAATGTGTCAAGAACAAATGGGCGAACTTCCCTGATGGTCCATTGGTTCAAATTCTGTGCTTCCAAAGCAGCGAGTTATAGATTCCATCCCCGGGCAGGGAGCTAAGATCCTACAAATCGGGTGGTTTGGCAAAAAATTAAAAAAGGAATGAATGGACAGGAGACATAGTGGACCTGGGGGGCCAGTTGGTGGGCTTTGAGGGGGATGCGAGATGGATGGAGGTTGGATCTGGTGGTGAAGTGGGAAGTAGGTAGGTAGGCAGATCTCAGGTAGCTTAATAGGTAAATTTAATGGTGGGATTATTCCCCAAGGTCGGGAGTGTTGGGGGGGAATCAGGTCGGGGGATCAGGATTTAGTCCTGACTTTAGCTGGTTGAGGTGCTCTGGAGGATCAGTTTGGCAGGTGAATATTTGGAACCAAAGCACAGATAAATGTATGGATCTGATATAAAATTGTTAAAAAATCAGATTAAAACAGCATTGAAAGTATAGTCTAATTTTAATGAAAATAATTATACACCTTTGAAAGGTTTTAAGGGACCAATTGAAATAGTTATCTCTGAGGGTGGAATAGGTGAATAACTGGAGATTTTGTTACTTTATTTTTTTTAATTTCTCCGTAGTTCTCCTTCTGCCTAATCCCAATATGAAGAGAGCATTAGTCAGTTCTAAATTTGGGTTATAATAGGAACATCCTTTTTTTTTTTTTTTTCTTAAAAAAAAAAAAAAAAAAACTTTAGTGTGAATTGGCATAGTGATGATTTAAAGAAATAATTAGAAATAATTTGTATAAATAGACTTCATTTAGCTAGATGACTTGATTAATTTCCTCCTAAATGGATTTATTTGAGTTAGGTTCTAAATAAGAAAATATTTAAATTAAATGACAGCGGAGCACCAAATGGCTAATTAATTAACTCGAAGGGATTATTTCCCAACATTTAATTATTTCGTGAGTACTGGTTCACCCACTGCTCATTAGTTTGTGGGTGGGTGGGTCGAGGAGCAAAGGACCAAGGGTATCCGAGGTGGTGGTGGGTGAGCGGAGTTAGCTGAGGGGGACGGAAGCAGTAGGACCTTTGCTGGTGGGGGCTGCCTGTGGAATCATGGCTGGGCAGCTTTTCTGGGGGAGGCTTTGAGGACTTAGCTTGGCTGGGGCCACCCCGTGAGTCAGGGGGAGTGGGGCTCAGTTATCACTGTTACTGGTAGGCTGGGGCTGGGTTCCCTGGGCTGCTGCATGTTGCTTTTCTGTTGCTTCATCAGCAAGGGGTATCTTGGGGGTGGCTGCTGGGGGGTGGCTGAGAGGCTACAGTGCGCCTGTCTGAATCCTGGCCTGGCTTCTTATGACCTATGGCAAATCCTGATTCTTTATGACCTGTGACAAAGTATTTAATCTCTGTAACCTCAGTTTTCCCATCTCTAAATGGTGAATAGTAATTGTATTACCTTGTAAGTTTGTATTAAGTTTAAACCTGAGAATTTGTGTTAAGATTTTAACATTGTGCTCGGCAAAAATAAGACCCCAGGAAACAGTAATCTGATCATCCTTGATCACTGTTGCTGCCACCATCTTTGAATTAGGGAAACTAGAAGGAAATGGCAACCGACTCCAGTATTCTTGCCTGGAAAATCCCACGGATGGTGGAACCTGGTAGGCTACAGTGCATGGGGTCACCACAAGAGTCGGACACGGCTGAGCAACTTCACTCTCACTTTCATTCATTCTTAAATACCATCTTCTAATGATTTAAAAACAAACATATAAGCTGGGCTATCTTAGGTATTTGTTTTATAAAAAGAATTTCTGTAGATATTCATTTTCATTTACTTATTTTAGTATTTCTATCAATTTGAAGAGAACTTGGCACATAATAGATGCTCAGGAATAGTTGAGGGGGGAAATAGGTTATTTTCTAACAAACCAAAAGTCTTGACATCAAAAGCAAAGGCAACAAAAAGCAAAAATAAATGAGTAGGAATGAATCAAATTTAAAAGTTTCTGCTCAGCAAAGGAAGCTACCAATATTAGGAAAATGTAGCCTGCAGAATGGGAAAAAATATTTGGAAACCATTTATCTAATAACTCAAATAACTAAAAAAAGAACACCAAAAACAAAACCCAACTGGGTCACGTAATGGACTGAGGAAATGAATAGATATTTTTCCAAAGAAGACATGCAAAATTACCACCGGGTATGCAAATATGTGCTCAACATGACTGATCATCAGGGAAACAACTCAGAACCACAGCATCAGTTCGCACCTGTCAGAGTGGCTGGTATCAGAAAACAGGAGACGGCAGATTTTGGTGGGGATGTGGGATAAAGGGGGACCGAGGCCTTGTTCACTGTTGATGGGAATGTAAACCGGTGCAGCTGCAGGGAAAAACTGCATGGACAATTCCCAAAACATCAAAACTGAAATTACCAAAGGATCCAGTAATCCTTCCTCTGGGTGTTTATGTAAATCAAGTGAAAACACTTGTCTTGAAATGATATCTGCCCTCCCATGTTCATTGGACTATATTATTTACCGTTGCCAAGGTATAGAAACAACCCAAGTGTCATCCATGGATGAATGGATAAAAGAGTGTTTACACACACACACACACTCACAGGAATATTATTCAGCCATAAGGAAGAAGAAAATCCCATCATTTGTGACAACGTGGGTGGACCTTAGGGAATTTATGCTGAGTTAAATAAGTCAGAGAAAGACAAATATGTATTGCATGATCTCATTTGTATATAGAAACCAAAAAAAGCCAAACCTGCAGAAGCAGAGATTAAAAGAATGGTGGTGACTAGGGGCTGGAAGTTGGGAGAGAAGGGGTGATGTTGGTTAAAGGGCACACAATTAAGATGAATAAGAACAACATAACGATTAGAGTTAGTAATATTGTCTTACATGCTTGAAAGTTGCGACGACAGTAGATTTTAATTGTTCTCACCCAAGAAAGATATGGTAATTATGTGCTGTGATGCAAATGTTACTGATACTTCAGTGGTAATTGTTTTGCAGTATAATCAGTGCATCAAATCAACAGTTTGTACACCTTAAACTTATATAATGTCATATGTCAGTTACATCTCAAGCCGGGGAAGGACGGGAAGGAAGGCCTTGTTTATGGTTTTAAAATATTACTTGGCCAACACCGACAGTTCTCCAGAAAAAACAGCACATCTCAAAACAAGGGCTCCTGAATAAATGCTGTGAAAAGGTATTTTATAACAAATTTCATCTTTTAAAGTATTTTGTGTAGGTTTTCCTTTCTCTCATATCTCAAGTGCAATGTATAAAATTCAACTTTTCATGTATATAGTAAACTGTTATCATCACAAAAAGGAAAAAAAAGGAGGAAGGTTGATGACTGTTGGCTTTTTCCTCATTGATATTTTCTGAATAATTTTGGAGAAGTAATTATAAATAATAAACACGATCATCCCATTCATTCATGCAACTATTAATAAAGGATAGAAATCATGTAGAAAGTAGCAGTTTTTTCCCCTTCCTGGATTGTATAGTAAAGAAGGAGGAAAATAGGAAAAGTGTGGATCATTTGACCCTCTTATAATTCCAAAATAAGTCAACTAATAAAACTGAAGCCTCCTGTGCTACATATGATAGCAGGATAGAGATGTAACTTTGCATCAGCCCTGGGAGTCGGGTATGGCAGTGTCCTTGGTTTGAGAAGTGGGAGAACCAAATATACTTTCTAAACCCGCAGATCTCTTTCACTGCCTTGGGATCCTGCCTGGCCTCAGATAACAAACATTTTAATTGATGGTTGGGGTTGGAAAAGAGGCTAGTTTAGCTAGTAAAAATATATTGATTTTTAACTACTATATTTAATTTTGTCAGACTACTTGTATGTAATCTTCTTATATGAATATTCAAATGCCAAGAGTTTTGTCGTGTGTAATTGTATCACAATGATTAATATCACAATGATTGATTATTATCACAGTTATTGATGCCCCATGTTCCTGTGTAAGACTAAAATTATAGCATATGTTTGAACAAAGGTTAAACAGACCTTACAGATTCACTCATTCTTCACTCGTTTCATCCTTCTGACGTCCATTCAACAAATGCTTTTCAGTCTCTAATATACTGGAGAAACAGATGGAGGTGCTGAGGGCATGTTGTGGCGTGATGTCCTCTTATCTCACAAAGCTCTCCTTGCAGTGAGAAAAAGAGACTCTGAAGGCAGTGAGTCTGGGCTGTAGTGGAGCATAGGACGGAAGGACAGCTCTCAGGACACAGTTGTGCCGGTTTCAGTGAATGAGAAGGAGCAGATGTGGGAACAGCCGGAGGCAGAGGGAACAGCAACCTGAAATGGGAAAAAGGATGCAGGATCTGAAGGGGATGAGTGTGGCTGGGATGCAGTGAGCAGCTGGGAGAGGGGAAATGGTGGGGTTGGAGAGGAAGGGTGGGTATTGAGGACTATATTAAGCTACTAAATTCAATAGAAAGCCATTAAACTGTCAAACTGAGAGGTGACACAGAGGTATAATTTTAGAAGATGGATTTGGGAAGAATGCATTCTAGGTGTGAGGAATGAGGGCAAAGAAGATATATTGAGAATGATTTTAGAGTCTTAACTGGAGCAAGGTGGGTATACAGAGGTTCCATTTCATATACGTGGAAGCTGTCACAAGTGGAATAAGGATTCAGGGTTGGGGACAGTCAAGTCTTCTTCCTGTTGAGACACTGAACTGATTTTGCAATGCCTGTGAGACATCCAAACAGAGATGTCAAGTAGGTCATTGGACATATAATTCTGAAGCTCAAGGGGAAGATTGTAGTTGGAGATATGAATTTGGAAATAACTACTACATAGAATAGATGGTATTTAAAGGCGTGTGACAAATAGTGTTTCCATGTGGCAAAGTTTGCAATCATTCTAACCTGGTCACCTTTATTGGTTCCTCCAAGAGTGTACACCCTCATCTTATTGCTTGCCTTCACTGTGATGGAAAATACTAGTAACATTTTAATTAGAAATTAGTATTAAAATGTGGAAAAGAAACTCCTTAAATTCTTCTGAGTCAAAACATTTGAATTAGAATAACGAGGTTTAGATATTGAGGAAAACAACTGAATGTAGAAAGCTATAAAGAGACAGCTCAGGGAGATGACGCCTCAGACACAAGACTGGTAGTATTATTTCTAAGACATGCGCAGAAATATGTGAATGCTGTAACCATTTGATCTTAGATGGTCCAGACATAATTGCCTCCTAGGAAAGAGCTTATTTAATACAATAAAAGCACATAGTTAAAATCTGAAACTCACCTGGAATAGCAGGATCCTATAATCTGTATCCTGTATTTCAGAATTTTGATAGTCCCTCCATTGGAATGCCCAATAGATTGCTTAATTTCTTATAAAATATTAAGCAACACTTCTTTTTAAGGGGACAGTCAAATGCTGACTGTGCTCAGGCATTTTGTTATTAGCAGTAGTGTGTAGTGTCAGCAGAGATTTCTCAGTTCTAGGAACCTGAGACTGAAACCTAGCTGCGCTTACATTTTCTTTTTTTATTAACAGTATCATTTTCTTTAATTTAGCTCAGATGTGTTTTTTGAGCACCCGTTCCATGCCAGGCAGAACTTGAGATATTGAAGGGAATAGACAGACGCTTGCTTTTCACCATCCGTTGTAAAACAGGAAGATGAAAGTGCTTCTAATCCTGTGCGCCATTTCTGACTTTCCCTCTTACAGAGCTGCAGTCTTAAGATAATTCTACCTTCATTTGACATAGCAGATGATTGCTTTGTTTAGTATTGTCCCCATTAAAGTTCTTGTACTTGTATGATTTATCAGCTATATATTCTGGTATAATCTAATGTTTGGCTATGTGGTTTTTACAGTTATGTAGTTTCTTTAATGATTGGTATATGTGTGTTTTTAAAAACAATAATGTTACACCACTTGTTACAAAAATGAACTTTTAGGATTATGAGCTAAATTTAAAAATATTGCCTTGACTGCACTTCCTTTCAGTCCTTGGGTTAGGCTGTGTGTGTCCCAAAGCATTGAGTTTTGTGGGAGAGTCTAAAATTAACCATGCCAGGAGCATTCATTGTGTCGTGAATATTTGTAATTGAGTTATCTGGTTTTTCATCTTTCATTTTCCTGCCCCCTCCTCCCACTAAAGCTTCATTCAGTTGGACTTGAGACAAGCTGAAGGTATGCTGCTGCCTTTGGAAAGGACGTAAAACACCCTCCTCTCCTTTCTGGGGCAGAGGACAGGTATTCCAGAGTCCTGTTCATTTCTCCTGTGACTCTTTTGTCCTATACTTTTCTGGGTAAAAGTGTTTAAGCATCGGATCGCTTCAGTTCTCATTCACTGGAAGAAGAGAATGTTCAAGGAGTTTAGAAAACAGTGTTTGCTAAGTAAGAGGGCTCTGACTTTGAAGTAGGGGTTGGGGCTCCATCCTGTCCTGGAACCAGCTGTCTGTTTTGGCAAGTAATGAGTTAAAGAGACTTCTTTGAGCATGCTGTGTTTACTCACACCCTGCTGACTCCTAGGTGTGTTGTTACACCCTGTGTCACTCCTGACAACTACTTCTGGCCTGTTTAACTGGTGGAGGGTGTTTTCATATGGTACAGAGGAAGCCCTGTCCTTGGTCTCCCTGCCCTAAGCAAAGCTCTCGTCTTCCTGGGGGCTTATATCTATGGAAAGGGTTCTTTCCTGTGTTTCCCAGCTGTTTCTCATCTGTTGCCCTTTCTAGAGGACTGAGCAAAACACAGGTCTTGTATCTGGGTTTGGGGGATCATTTTCTTTTTTCCTGTAGTTAGTTTTGGAACCTGGGTCACTGTGGATTTTGCCTTCTGATGGACTGAGATGGCAGACAGATTGACAAGGAAACCTGCGAAGAGATATTACTCCTTTTCTGGAATCTCTCGGAAAGATTCAGTGAAGGCCCTGAGGTTTTCAAGGTCATTGAACCTTAAAAGAGCCACTTCAGAAATCAGCAAAAGGAAGGTTGGTACAGAAATTTCTGATTCCTTCAAGTTTCATTTGGAGTTGAAAGTAGTTGCAACTTTTGAGAAAAGCTTTGAACATTTGATTTGAAAATTTAATTTGAAAATTCTTTTAAGGTTTCAAAAACATTGCTATTTTCTGCGCCATCTGTCAGTTAGTGGATGTTTATTATTTGTGTGTATGTTTGTTCATGTATTACATGGGTTTAAATTATTCACTGTTACAACACAAAGTTGTCATGGTATCAGAAGATTCTGATTCCTAATATGAATTCTTCTCCTAAAAGTTTGTTTCAGTGAAGACTCTCATAGTACCAAAACATCTCACTGAAAGGATTAGTTGACTTTTGTGCATAAACAAAATATTACACTGAATACAGATTAATGTTTATGTACTTTCATAGGAATATTGTTCCATAGGACTATGTGGAATTAAACTGAAATTTTAAAAAAGTATTTTTTATATTAAAAAAATAATTGGAGGCTACTGCTTGGGAATATAAAAAAATGAAGCAATTCTGGCTGTGTGCTTTCTTGTTTAGTTTTACTATCTATGTGTTGAGTATGTAACTTACCGGCTGTTGAAATAATACATGTGTGCTGTGCTGTGCTTAGTCGCTCAGTCGTGTCCAACTCTTTGTGGCCCCGTGAACTGTAGTCAGCCAAGCTCCTCTGTCCATGGGGATTCTCCAGGCAAGAATACTGGAGTGGGTTGCCAAGCCCTCCTATAGGGGATCTTTCCAATCCAGGGATCGAACCCAGGTCTCTTGCATTGCAGGCGGATTCTTTGCCATCTGAGCCACCAGGGTAGCCCAAAATAGCACATAGAATTTAAAAATTAAAGATTCCTCTTCTTAATATTAATATTTCTGGAGCTCCCTTTCAGTTACCAAATAGCAGTAATAACTGATAAAAAGTCAACTAACATCTCACATAGAATGTGATTTTCTTTTTACTTCATCATTTATTTTTGGACAAGGGTCATGGGTTACGTGTGCCCCCCAGTGGTCTTTTGTAGAATGGTCATTTTTGAGTTCCATTAAGAAGCAGTCGTAATATCCACGCCACTCCTAGGGGAAGAATTGTGCCTTCAACATTACAGACAAGTTCTTCAGAGCAACTTCCTTCATGTAGTTCAGACCCAGCTCAAATATGTGATATTTATTTGGATACTTTCTGAAGGATGTGTGTTTGGGAACATCTCTCAGTGGTTTGTAGGAGGGGACAGTGAAAACTCATGTTAATATATGGAAACTCATGTTAATATGTACCATCATGTCGACCCTTATTTTGGACCTAACTGCTAATATTGAGTAATTTTAATTTCTTCTTTTTCCCCTTCTTTTCCTTTTTACCACGAAGAACGTTGACATGTCAGATACAAATCAAATCCAAGACCTTCCAAATCACTAACCATTTTCTCTGGCAGAAATCACAGCCATAGTAGATGTTTGTTGACTAGGGATTCTCAACAATCCTGATTTTCTTTTTTGGTTATTTATGCACAGCTCAGTGTAATTTGAATTGCGGACACAGATTAAAACCTGTTTTTAAGAAATTAAACCTTCTACGTAGAGTGTACAGAAAAGAAGATGAGAAATTAATGAGGAAATCAAGGGCGCTGATTCAGATGTCAGAATCTTTTCTCTACGTCCTCGAGGAAGTACAGAGTTGAAAACTCTGCTTGAACTTGAGGGTGGGACCTGTGTGTCGGCATTCTGTGCTTGAGAATTTCAATAGGAGCACCCTGTCTTGTCATTAACGATTCCACGCATTGTTTACAGAAGTAGGGTGTTGACCTCCAGTTCTCCGCCACAATCCAATTTGTCTAATTAAATTCTGCTGAGCATTTCTAACTTCCTGCCTGAAACGCATTCTAATTGCTTGTAGTTCCAGCGGTGATAATAGTAGTGATGGTATTCTGCTCTGGTAAACATGTGTTGAAGTGATTACATTCCAACCTGTCGGGGAAAATGAGGGATGAAAAAGACTTAGCTTTTGGAGGATGCACGGGGATGTCGGCTGTATTGGTGATGAGTTCAGATTCCTATGCCAAGTTTCTGGGTCATCTTGTATGTACAGTTGGTGACACTATTGACCAAGAAAGGCACCTACCCTCCCCCCAAGGAAGACGCATCGCCTCCTCAGAGCCTTGTTGAAAGCCAGTGTGCGAAATGTCAGCAGCCGTATAATTTCAGATTCCTGCATTGTTTTGCTTTAGGAAAGGTTTCCATAGGTTTCAAAATCAGGGTTTTGTATGCTTTTGGCTGCGGGTGGGGGTGCGGTAGTAATGGTTAGGACAAGAGTGTAATACTTTTGAGACTTGTCAAGGGAATTAAGATCTCATATTAAGTGGAAAAAAACTAAGAAAAGCAGAAATGTTCTATATTGGACAGTTTGCTGGGCTCACAAGGCAAAGCAGTTTAAAGTGTGTGTGGTTGAAAAATCTGTCTCAGCAAAAACACAACCAAGGTTTTTGGAGTAAATGGTCAGAGTTTGTGCATCCAGGATCTGTGTGTGGCCCGACGTGTGGATTTCAGTCATTTGCTATGACACCGTCATTGCCGTCATTCATCTGTATGTCTCTGTCTCTATGCTGACTTACTTCTACATCCTGATTACATAGAAAACCAGCATGTAGACTCAGAAGTCAGCAGAATGACACATTCTGCTTAATGATTAATGACGGAAAAACAAGGAAGCCAACTCAGAAAGTTAGATGGTTTTTTAATTCAACAAAAAGGAACTTTAAGAGCCTTAAGTTATATAGACATGTATTTTATCTGCTAAAGAGCCTTCATTTTTAAGTAGAAGGCAAAGACCTTAGAATAAAGTTGCCTTGGTCTTTTAGGGCCTGAAGGTAATTATTTTGGATCCGTTTATTGGTTATCTTCAGGTACAAAGCAAAGGATATTGCATGGATTTTGTATCCAAACAAAGAAAATTGTATTATCTATAGTGTGTGTGTGAAGATAACGTGCTAAGTCTTTTTCCATGTTCTGTTAAGAGTGGCTTGTAGAAGGATCACAGTTGGTGAAAGTGTAGCTCTGGCTGAATGAAGTTGTCTTCCTACACCAACCATTCCTTAACCATAGACAGTGCCACTACTCATCAGTGAGAGATTGCAGTTACGTCCAGAATAATTTGACGTATAGCACTGTTTATTGTAAAACACTAAAACATATGTCCTTGTTCAGTGCTTTTTAGAAAACTACTTTGAAAATATTTAACAAGTTAGGAATATGTAACGGTTCTCTTATTTCATAAAATGTAGTCACTTTTTTTTTTTTAAAGAGGGAATGTTTTAGAAATAGAATGTATATGTCTAGATAACTTGGAAGAATTTTTTTTGTTTGTTTGTTACCAGAATAGTTCTCTAATCATAGCAGAAAAGCTAGTGCTGCGGACGTCACCCAGGTGGGAAGAAGTGTGTTCCTGATGAGTTTTGTAACATAGCTTTGCTGTGTACACAATAAAATGTCATCAAGTTCTATTCTCTTTCACTTTTGTGTTGCAAAAGTTGTATATTCTTGGTTTTCTCACAACCGCAATTAATGAGAAGCTCCTAAACGTAAATGCAATTCATGTTTTCAAGAATAGCTTATGTATTTTTTAATATTAGGTTTAGCTTTACCCTATGTAGTTAGGTGAAATGTGCAGGTGGTACTACACAAAGTATCAGTTTAAAAAATACAAACCTTTAGTATTTAATACCCTTACGTTATTCTAGGGCAAATACATTTTCTTTCCAAAACACACTGTCTCCAGATTGAGAGAGTTCTGATTCGGATTAAAGTAAGTTCTCTTTAGTTATTTTTTAGGGGTTTGTTCCAGCATTAATTGTACTCCTTAGTTATCCTTTGACATTTCTCGCTTAGGTAGTTTGATCTGAAATAGCAGTCAAGTTAAAGTATGCTGAGTTAATTTTGAATTTAAGAATAGATTAGTCCAGAGCTTTTAATACATAAGGGGAAGTGAAATGCATGTAGGTGTTAATGATGAAATGTATCATCCTTGAGGTGAGCAAAGAAAGGCTGCTGAACAGTGAACTGCTGAAAGAATCAAATGGGGCCAGGGTCTTTAGCTTCTATTCCATACCCCTTCCTGTAGTTAGCATCTCACCATGTCATGTGTGTTAGCCGCTCAGTCCTGTCCAATTCTCTGTGACCCCGTGGACTGTAGCCCACCAGGCTCCTCTGTCCGTGGAATTCTCCAGGCAAGAATACTGGAGTGGCTTGCCATTCCCTTCTCCAGAGGATTCTCCTGACCCAGGGATCGAACCCAGATCTTCTGCATCACAGGTAGAGACTTTACCATCTGAGCCCCCAGGGAAGTCCTCACCACATCATAACACCAGCCCAAGAAGGCCTTGGTGACCAAGAAAGAAGGACCAGCATGAAATGGGGCTCATTTTGGGTAAAAAGTTAAGGCCATGTAGTTGGAGGATGTATGTTCTTTCGAAAGGCAGCAGCTCTTACATAGGGAGTGTCTTCAAACAGGGTGGAAGCAATGCAGCCCATCCATGCGGTGGATGTGATTTATATTTTATGTACTGTTGGTTATACATGTTCCCAAGGAGAAGTCCTCTCTGTCGGGTTAGAATGAACGGTTGTTCCTGCCACATGGGACCTGCGGTTACCTGGTGAGAGTGACTGGGTGCTCGGCTGGTGGTAAATTCCTTGTTTACCTTTTGGGGCTGTGAACTAAATGTACTGTAATTTATGTTAATTTGTGCTTTTAAAAGTCTTCAATTTTGTACTTGATCATAAGGTCTGGTAAGAAAGATGAAGAAGTGCGTATGAATAACAGTGTTCCTGGGGAAAGGGAGAGTGGTTAACCTTTTGAATCAGAGTCACAGGTAAATAAACTCAGCTTTTTTTAAAGTGATATATCGATTTTCAAGCTTTAAAACCACAAAACGAGTTGATTTTGAAATTTGTGACCTGTTTCTCTGTCCCTTAGAGACTCTGCTCCTGAGTTCTTAAGCCCTTACAACTTGTGTGGCTCTTTGTAACAGCTGGAATGACTGACATTCATTTTCAAACAATCAGTTCTCTCTGATTTGGAAACACATATAATCATATTTTGGCAAGCATTTTCCCATTCCAGTTTCTCCTAACCCTGATGTTTTAGTGTCTCTTGCAGCCATGTTAACATTGGCTCTTAGTTTTAAAATGTTTTTGAATTTAATTTTCACATGAAGGTTGAAATACATATTACTATGATGCAAAGAATAAAACAGTTTTTAAATGGTTTTTAGGACTGTGTTCTAACTATCAAGAGCCAAACAAACTTTCAAGGTTTTGTTCAGTTTGTTTTCGTTTTTGTTTTTAGTTTTTTGAACTTTATGGAGGAGTACAGTTCAGTTCAATCACTCAGTCATATCTGACTCTTTTCAACCCCATGAACTGCAGCATGCCAGGCCTCTCTGTCCATCACCAACTCCCGGAGTCCACCCAAACCCATGTCCATTGAGTCGGTGATTCAATCCAACCATGTCATCCTCTGTCATCCCCTTCTCCTCCTGCCCTCAATCTTTCCCAGCATCAGGGTCTTTTCAAATGAGTCAGCTCTTCGCATTAGGTGGTCAAAGTATTGGAGTTTTGGCTTCAGCATCAGTCCTTCCAATGAACACCCAGGACTGATCTCCTTTAGGATGGACTGGTTGGATCTCCTTGCAGTTCAAGGGACTCTCAAGAGTCTTCTCTAACCCCACAGTTCAAAAGCATCAATTCTTCGGTGCTCAGCTTTCTTTATAGTCCAACTCTCACATCCATACATGACTACTGGAAAAACCATAGCCTTGACTAGACAGACCTTTGTTGGCAAAGTAATGTCTTTCCTTTTTAATGTGCTGTCTAGGTTGGTCATAGCTTTCCTTCCAAGGAGTAAGCGTCTTTTAATTTCATGGCTGTAGTCACCATCTGCAGTGATTTTGGAGCCCAGAAAAATAAAGTCAGCCACTGTTTCCCCATCTATTTGCCATGAACTGATGGGACCAGAGTGCGTGATCTTAGTTTTCTGAATGTTGAGCTTTAAGCCAACTTGTTCACTCTCCTCTTTCACTTTCATCAACAGGCTCTTTAGTTCTTCTTCACTTTCTGCCATAAGGGTGATGTCATCTGCATATCTGAGGCTATTGATATTTCTCCTGGCAATCTTGATTCCAGCTTGTGCTTCCTCCAGCCCAGTGTTTCTCATGATGTACTCTGCATATAAGTTAAATAGTAGGGTGACAATATACAGCCTTGTCGTACTCCTTTCCCAATTTGGAATCAGTCTTTTGTTCCATGTCCAGTTCTAACTGTTGCTTCCTGACCTGCATATAGGTTTCTCAAGAGGCAGGTCTGGTATTCCCATCTCTTTCAGAATTTTCCACAGTTTATTGTGATCCACACAGTCAAAGGCTTTGGCATAGTCAATAAAGCAGAAATAGGTGTTTTTCTGGAACTCTCTTTGCTTTTTCGATGATCCAGTGGATGTTGGCAATTTGATCTCTGGTTCCTCTGCCTTTTCTAAAACCAGATTGAACATCTGGAAGCTTAAGGTTCACGTATTGCTGAAGACTGGCTTGGAGAATTTTAAGCATCACTTTACTAGCGTGTGAGATGAGTGCAATTGTGTGGTAGTTTGAGCATTCTTTGGCATTGCCTTTCTTTGGGATTGGAATGAAAACTGACCTTTTCCAGTCCTGTGGCCACTGCTGAGTTTTCCAAATTTGCTGGCATATTGAGTGTAGCACTTTCACAGCATCATCTTTCAGGATTTGAAATAACTCAACTGGAATTCCATCACCTCCATTAGCTTTGTTCATAGTGATGCTTCCTAAGGCCTACTTGACTTCACATTCCAGGATGTCTGGCTCTAGATGAGTGATCACACCATCGTGGTTATTTGGGTCATGAAGATCTTTTTTGTATAGTTCTTCTATGTATTCTTGCCACCTCTTCTTAATATCTTCTGCTTCCGTTAGGTCCGTATCATTTCTGTCCTTTATTGAGCCCATCTTTGCATAAAATGTACCATTGGTGTCTCTAATTTTCTTGAAGAGATCTCTAGCCTTTCCCATTCTATTGTTTTCCTATATGTCTTTTCATTGATTGCTGAAGAAGGCTTTCTTATCTCTTCTTGCTATTCTTTGGAACTCTGCATTCAAATGGGTGTGTCTTTCATTTTCCCCTTTGCTTTTCGCTTCCCTTCTTTTCACAGCTATTTGTAAGGCCTCCTCAGACAGCCATTTTTCTTTTTTGCATTTTTTTTTCCTTGGGATGGTCTTGATTCCTGTCTTCTGTACATTGTCACGAACCTCCGTCCATAGTTCATCAGGTACTCTGTCTATCAGATCTAGTCCCTTAAATCTATTCCTCACTTCCACTGTATAATCATGAGAGATTTGATTTAAGTCATACCTGAGTGGTCTAGTGGTTTTCTCCACTTTCTTCAATTTCAGTCTGTATTTGGCAATAAGGAGTTCATGATCTGAGCCACAGTCAGCTCCCGGTCTTGTTTTTGCTGACTGTATAGAGCTTCTCCATCTTTGGCTGCAAAGAATATAATCAATCTGATTTTGGTGTCGATGGGATTAATGCATTATTTGAGGAATTGGTTTGAAATTCTAATTCACGCTCTTTTAAAGTTTGATTTGTGGGATTTCACTTTATTTTTTCCATATTGAAATTGGCATTTCTATACACTTTGAATATCTGCTGATACATTTGGATTTTCCTCGATTCAAAACTATTTCTTAAATGCAAAAGCAGTGATCTGGCCTTATCATTGCAACTTACCCTTTCATTAAAGCCATGATTTTAACAGAAATAAGACTCTTAGCTCCTTTAAATTGAAGACCATCTGAGGAGTCTAGACACCTTAGGTAAAATGTGTGGTTTTTTTTTTTTTTTCAATAACCTGATGCTGATCTTGGGAACACTCAAATCACCAAAATGTGGGAAAACTGGCATTTTTGTCAAAGGATCCTGTTTCTTTTCATTCATTCTAAACTAGCACCTCCTTTTCTTACAATGATAGTTACATTAGTAAATATATTATTTCATAAATAAAACAAATCATTTTAGTGTTTAAAAAAAACAATTTAATACTTAAGCCAGCCTTGAGGAAAAGCACAAAGTTTACCAGGTTACATTTTTTTTACTCCGGACACCTCAAGCACCCATTCTGTGCCAAGACTATTCTGGTTGGAGTGAAAGTGATTCTTAACATTATACACCTGATTGCACCTTCTGAAATTGTGTTATCTCTCTTTGCAGAAAGTAAAAATAAGTAAAATCACTCTTGTTTACTACTGGATATGCGTGCTAAGTTTCTTTAGTTGTGTCTGACTCTTTGCGACCCTATGGACTATAGCCTGCCAGGCTCGTCTGTTTATGGGATTCTCCAGGCAAGAATACTGGAGTGGGTTGCCATGCCCTCCTCCAGGGAATCTTCCTGACCCAGGGATTGAACCCGTATTTCCTGCAGCTCCTGCATTGCAGGTGAATTCTTTACCACTGAGTCATGGGGGATGTCCTTGTTTACTACTTACCTGCCCCAAATCTACTCTGACTCATGATATGTGGTTTCTGTCACATTTAAGGTATTTCAATGAACTCAACGCCAAATAATTATCCCAGTATTATGGGAATTCCCCTCCCCCCTTTTCTGTCTCCCATATTTTCATCTCTGTATCCTCAACCTAGAACAATGCCTGGGCCATAGGAAGTGCTCAAATATTTGTTGAATGAATCAGAATAGAGATATTGCCCAAAGTATCTTTGCTTTGAGAAGGCCTGATCGTGTGAATACATTTTTTTCTTTTTCTTATCTAATTAAATATTTGCCATTGGCTTCAAATATAACTACAAAGAAGGCTTTGGAGACATTTATATTGTGTGAATTTACAATAAAATCAAGTTTTTATGCCTTGGAAATGGACTTATTTTTTTTATTACGACCAAGAAATTGACCTGAGTTGTGGTTTGTCTGGGCCTGTCCTGGTCTTTGTTGTTTTCACTTGTCTTTGTAGGTTAGGCTGAGAACAGGTAGTGGTTACTCTTCCACCCACATTCTACCTTAATCACTGCAGGCTACTGGTGAAAACCATGTCCGTCATCAGCTCATCCAGGAAGGTAAAGGACCAAGGAGAGAAGTGCCACATGGCTGTGCGGTACCTCCTTTCTCCCTGGGTTTTTGGAAAATCCATCCATCTCACTCCTTTCTGTTATGACCTTAGAACAGTGAAGAAGGAGGCAGTTTCTCCTTCAGGCCTTACAAATAAGGATGGAGCTTACGATAGTAAAGCTTATTATAATTACTTTTAACAAAGTCATCATAGTACAATAAACATTTCCTGTGGAATTTAAGAATAAACATTAGCTACGGTGGCTACTATTTACATTTGGCTTAATTTACCAAGAGCAAGTCTACCTCGGCTGGGCATTCAGCTGTCAGTCATTGGGTGCCTCCATCTGGACTGGGCTCGAAAGGGGAGCACTCTGGCTTTGTCCCAAGACACCCACGTGTGAGCACTTTGATGCTTAGAATTCTCTACTGCAAGCATTTCTCAAATATGCGAGATACAAAACCATTTAAAATCAGTGTGCATTTTTCAGTGCTAAAGGCTGGCCAATAAAAATATCTCATTGCGCAATGTTCTTTTGACTCCGTGGTGAATAAGGTGACCTCACTGTGGCCCCAGACTGTCATGCTGCTGCTGTTGGTGCCCCCACAGAGAATGCTTGGAGGTGCCGGTGGCCTCAGCACCACTGCTTGCTCTGGGTGTCGATCAGTATGTCTTGAGGAACTGTGGAATGATGCTGGGAATACAATCCATTCTTTCCTTAGACATCAAATTCTAATTTCTGACATTGTGTAAACAGAAAGTTTGCTTCTTCCAGCTGATTGGCCCTTGTTGAGTGGTTCATTTTAGTGTTTTGGATTTTATTCTTGAATTTCCAAACCAGTTTCTCAACTTGTTTGTCAATAATTATGTTATAGTTTACCTTAGCGTGTTTCTGAAAGACCTGGAGCAGATATTTTGGTTGTTGGATATGCATATCAAGGTCAGGTATCAAATTAGGTCCAAACAAGGTCTTGTTCAAAACATCCGTCTTTAGTTTCTAGAACTCCCAGTCCTGTGTGATGTGTACATGTCCTCCTCCCACGCTTCCTGCCTTTAAGGATGAGGAGGAGGTAATCAAGTCCAGGAACAGAAGAGCAAGAAATGAGGAGCCCTCACTGGACAGATGAATGAATAGGACAAACCTCAGTATTGGAAGTTTGGAGTCTTGTTGAGTGATTCCTATAGCACCACCTAGAGTCTGAGAGCAATACTGCATTAGCTCCTGCTGGCCAGCACCAGGCTTTCCCCTGGCTTTGACAGAAAGAGAGGTTGAGATTCTTAGATCCTTTGTATTGTGTTGGGAACCAAAAGCAGCAAGTCAGCAGCAATTTCTTGCTCCTTGATTAGCCACATAATTAGTCAATATATATTGCATGAATACATATGCTATGGTTTAAAAAATAATTTATGCCTCAGTAATATATTTCCTATATTTAAACTGGGGTTTTGGGAGGATTAACTTTTATTTAAAAGTAAATTAGGCAATTCATCAGAATCTCTACTATAGTTTCATTATCCTCTAGCTTATTTGAATTGCTATACCTGTTTCGATAAAGACAATCTAGAAATCTTTATTATTAATAACTTGCACAGATTGTATTAAAACAGAGAACTTTTCCAGGCAAGTTTTCTTTTTACTTAAAAGATATGATTTTCCTGGTAGTTGTGGTTTTACCTATGTTGTGTCCCTATTTAATGGGATGCCTTTGTAGAAAGTTGCTTATTCTATCTTTTGGGCTATCTATCCTTCTATCTAAGACACATATGTAAACACGTACGTACTTTAAAGCATTTCTGAACTGCCTGCAGATTCTGTGTAAGCTGTTACAGAGAGTAGGATAGAGTGTGCTTGAGAACCCAGAAGTCTTTAGAAAGAGGTATTTAATATTTTGCACAGAAAGACTTGCTTAGGATGAGCCTCTTAATAGCCTTGTCTAGGATGATGGAAGCAGTGGCCACTAATTTGACTAACAAACAGGTTCTGATTGCATTTGCTATTGATACTGACATTGACATAAATATATTAAAAGCACTCTTTTTGGAAAAAAAAGTAGAAAGTGGAGTGCTTTGTGGATGAATAGGATGATACAGTGTCTTTAAAACATTTGCCATGCATGGTGCCTCCCAGGCCAGGTGGATCACACATAAGAGCCCACCTCGTGTTAAGTATGCCTGCTTATCACAGCAGTATTTGCCTATAACCAAGTGTCTGGAAGTGGAGAGAGGGGGTGTTTTGAGACTGAGGAAAGCTGATCATACCGTTCTTGGGGTTCTCAAGGCAAGAATGCTGAAGTGATTTACCATTCTGTTCTCCAGTGGACCAAGTTTTGACAAAGGTATGACCAACCTGTACAACGTGTTAAAAAGCAGAGACATCACTTTGCTGACAAAGGTCCAAATAGTCCAAGCTATGGTTTTTCCAGTAGTCATGTATGGATGTGAGAGTTGGATCGTAAAGAAGGCTGAGCACTAAAGAATTGATGCTTTTGAACTGTGCTGTTGGAGAAGACTTTTGAGAGTCCTTTGGACTGCAAGGAGATCAAACCAGGCAATCCTAAAGGAAATCAACCCCAAAATATTCATTGGAAGGATTGATCCTTAAGCTTTGGACTGATCCAAAGCTTCCAACCCTTTGGCCAGCTGATACAAAGAGCCGACTCACTTGAAAAGACCCTGACGCTGGCAAAGATTGAGGGTGGGAAGAGAAGGGGTCGACAGAGGATGAGACGGTTGGATGGCATCACTGACTCAATGAACATAAATTTGAGCAAACTCCGGGAGATAGTGAAGGACAGAGAAGCCTGGCGTGCTGCAGTCCATGGGGTCACAAAGAGTCGGACACAACTGAGTGACTGAACAACAAAAGCTGATCTTGGAGAGAGAAAGGGCCACCCTTTCAGCCAGCCTCAGACGTCAGCTTAGCCTGATTTAGAGAAATTGATCACTGGTCCCATGATGTGTGTACCTCCAGGAAAGTGGGGGCGTGGCTCTCTGCTTGCACATTTTAGGGACTGAGATCAGAGGAGCAAGATCCGTCCCTCTTCCTAAGGGTGTGCAATATTTTCAGGAGGTGCGCCCCTTTCTGTGCACCACTCCCTTGCTGATGGGGAAACTTGATGCATCAGTGACTATGCCAACCCCTCCCTCCCCTGAAGGGCTTACCTGAAGGTCAAGGGCTCTTGTCCTTGTCTCTCTACTGCAGCAAAGTTCACTGACCCTGAGCTCTGTGCAAAGTCATGGTGATAACAGCTCTCTTTCTGTGGTTCTTTCCTCTGTGTCACTGACCTTGGATGAAGGCCTGTGGACCACAACCCAGGCCCAGTTTTGGCTACAGATGAATAAATAGATCCCGTCCATTGTTTTTTCTTTCCCCATTATTTTATGCAAAAATGATGCTTAATTGTTGTCACCTACCTTCCTGACCTCCGTAGGAAGGGGTTTGTCTCAGTTTCTCTGCCATGACCCTCAAGCCCTCCTTTGACTAGATGTGAGCAGTTTGGGAAAAACCACAGGTCCTTCATCAGGCCACTTCAGGGAAAAAAAAGGTTTGCATATTTGCTGAACGGATGTCCCGAGGTCCTTTATTCGTTCGTTTTAGGGTGTTTGCAAGTAAGTTTTATTTCCTAAGAAGCTGTTGCTTTATTAGTTACAGAAGAACTAGTCTTATCAGCTTGTTGGGTGAGGGAGATGCATCTTTTCTGTCTCTTGTTTCTCAGGGAGAATAACCGCAGCTTCAGTTAAGAAGCTTTTTGACTTGAGGTGTCCACTATGACCCGAAGGGCTGTATTATGTGTAAAGATGAAAGCGTATTTGTTCGACCAGATCTTCACATTATTTCTGTCAGTCCAATTAGTTATAATCCTAGCCCTTCTGCCACACGTAAGAAGGGGCTTTTGGTAGACAATTTAATGTGTGAAAGAATGTTTGTTAGTTCCTTGCCGACGGGGTCAGCAGGGTCCGTTCTTACACACCAGCGCAGAATACGAGGGGCAGATTGGGTTATAGGATCTACCACTGCGACACTGGCTTAGAATATTGAACTAGAGCACCATGCTTCTGTGTCGTGTTTTAAAATAACTTTCCCGTCTGGACAGAACTGAGGCTGGCTGTGTTGCGTGGTTCAGTTCCTAAGTTCTTGCTGCTGGAGGCACTATCCTGGGTGCTGATTGGGGCTCACGGGAGTCTGGTCAGGCTGGTTCAGCCACAGAAAGCCTAATGGGTACTGCACCCACACGTGGAAATCCAAGGCTGTCTATCCATGTGTTCACTGCTGCGTCCAGGGGTCAGTGAGGGAATGACAGTCTTCATCCCCGCGTGTATCTTCACGGTGCGCTTTTCAGCTGTGACTTTCAGTGGCTCTGCACTCAGGGCCCACCCTGCACAGCTCCCCCTCTACAGGGCTGGGGGGAAGCACCCTGTGCACCCCGTGTACGTGGCAGCCTTGTGCACAGTAAATACTGTGCACAGAAAATACTGCGACGTTTAAAATGTTCTTTATGTTCTACAGTTTTAATCTAAGTTTCAAATGATCTGTCTTTTCAGAAAAAGAAACGTGCAGTGCAGGCATTTATGTTGATACTGTATGTGATTCAACCAAACTTCTGTCCTATGAGATGCCTTCATTGAAACAAAAGACTTTTAGAAAATTAGTTTCAAATTTGAAACGAAAGAGGATTTTTATAATTATAAAAATTTCAAACACTAGAAGGAAGTTTAGAAATAAATGTTTATCAGGCTCCCTCCTCTGGGGGAAGAACCACAGGCCCAGGTGGTGTGTTGCAGGCAGGACTTGCCTCAGGCCAGGGTCTCCTGGGTCCTCACTCCTTAAAACCCACCTCCTTTTTAGAGTTTGCTTCCTGAGGGTGTAGTCCACACCCAGGCTATGTGTGCTTTTGCTTTGCATGAGAGTTTTCTATTAAAGTGGATTTTGTGTGTGAATTCTAACCGATAAAGTCATACACATTAAATAACAAGTACTTTGAAAATAAACTAATGTCATGTATAGATTTGACACTTCTCCTGTGCCAGGCATAACTATAAGGACTTTTTAACAAACATGACGCACACCATCTGTGAGTGGGTTCTGGTGTCTTCTCCGTCTCTTCTCCGTGGGTGAGGACACCGCGGCACTGATAGGCATTCTTTCACACATTGAACTGCTTACCAGCCCCGACTGGGGCACTAAGCGCTGCACTGCACGTCTTGCTTGCCTGCTGCTCCCTGCCGTTGGTGCTGGAGGAAGTCTAGAAGGAAGGGTGGAGAGGAGGCGCCTGGCTTTTCCTGTTTGCTCTTCCTGTCAGCATTGCCCAGCCTGGGCAATTCAGAGGTAACTGATTCTAGTTTTCAGCTCTTTTTCTGGAAGCCCCAGAACCATCCCAGGAGGCAGCAGCCAGGTTTCCCTCTCAGATGCCCCAGCACGCGCTCTGCTGTGAGCTTCCTCTGAGCTCCTAGGGGCCAGCCCATCCTGCTGTGTCCTTGTTCCACAAAAGCCCTCCACTAAGTGCCCTACATCCCAGCCCCAGCAGGCAGCACCCTCTGCTCTGGCCTGGGTACCAGCTGCCCAGGACCTCCCTCCAAGGGTCTTGGTTCTGCGAACCTCTGTCTCCCTCCTTCTCTAGTGTTCCCAGCTCCAAGCTTACGTGTTTACCCTTCCTTATACGCTCTGTTGTGACTTCTGTTTTCCTTACTGGACCCTGATAGCTCTTTTGGCATATATTAAATAATATTCAGGATTAAGCATATTAGCTCATAAAATAATTTTGGTGAACTTATCCTAAGAAATATTATAATTTAAGCTAGTATCTAATTATGAATTAGTACTAGTATTTATTTTCAAATATTTGCCAAGGGATATAAAACCCAAACCATCTTTTTTGAAAAATGGAATGATTCCTTTACTAAGCTCCAAAAAAGTTAAAATGAGGCTGGAACAAAGTAGGAAGGAGATAGTTCTCAATTATTAATTAGTGAAAATCTGTGGCTTTGGGGAAAGCTGCTGATCCATTTAGAATAAACAAATATCAGTTGATTTTAATGAACTCCAGTTGGACCTAAAGAAAATTATTTCATCAAATGAATTTCAGATTTCATGATCTTTCATCACAAACCTCTATGTTTGTTCCTTTCTCATCACCCTCAGTTTAAGGAAGCATGAAGCAGTGCTCGAACGTGTGTGTGCTTGTTCTCGCTTTTCTTATTTGTGCCTTTGCCAAGACTAAAAGACCCGGTCACTGTAGCAAAAGTTTAGGGTCCAAGTTTGCATCTGAACACAACTCCTTGTGGAGGAGAAAGTAGAGCTGTGACAGCTTGGTTCTTCCCCCTCAGGCATAGTTTGGAATGTTTAGTAAAAGGATGTTTCTTCACACCGAGTTTCCATCAAGCTTGCATGCATGCCTTAGCTTGGTGCTTTTGCAATTTTTATGTAGCATCTGTTCCCCAATCCGAGGGCGCTAACAAGACCTTAATACAGATAGCAGTCAAGACAGCAGGGAGCTGCCCCTGTCGGCTTCTGACTTCTCCTGTGTCTTGAGTTATTATTCATAACGTAAACTCTCTCCCGGTTCCCAGCATGTACATAATTAATGGAAGAGACTATCCCAGGAAGTTTAGCAGCCACAAGTAGGTCACCATTACCAGATGTTTAATTATTGTCATTAGAAAGCATTTGGAAATACCTGGTGAGCTTTCTAAAAGCATAACAGTAAGCAAATCCCTTTGGATTTTGACGGATTGGTTCTTCTGTGTTGAACGATGATTAAAGTGATTGCAGGCACAATGCTGGAGCCTTCCTCTGAATGTCTTCATCAAAAAGAGGTAATAATTATGTTACACTCAATGTGAAATGCACGCCATCTTCCTTTTCATTTGTCTCCTGATTTTCTTCAGCTGTGCCAAGTTTTAATCAATGTGCTTCAATAGTATGAAAACTTGAACATCTAAAATTACATATTTAGTAGCAATATTTAAATCTTTACTGACAACATATTTATCAGATAATATTTTCTAGAATTAAGGTCAGTTGTCTGGAACCTCAGGAAAATATTGGAATGGAATGTGTTCCAGATTGTTTTTTTTTAATTTTGATGGTTAAAAATAAAATGCGAGATAGGAGAGGTCGAGAGAAATCTGTTAGAATGAATTTACAACCATTCTGTTAACATTATAATTTTTAAAATTTTTGGTGGCGTATGAGGTGGTCCTAGTAATGAAACTTGTCAAAGGAAGGAAATTTTGAAGAAAATGCTTGTTTATTTGACTTTCTTCAATCTCAAGTTTGTATGTCATAAAAAATTTTTATTTTTAACTACTATGTGAGAGGGCTGTTGTCAAGCCATCCGTCTGAAATGTTTGTTTCAGAAACACTCACACTGAAGATTACTCTAAAAAGTCCTTTTCTTTTTTGAATTCAGTTCTGAGGAGCATAAGGAATTCCTGTATGTTATTCTTTACTGATTTCTTTCACTGCTCCTCTTGTTACTCTTAGTATTTTTTCATTGCCTCTCGTGGTTTGTCTTAGTGGAATTTAAAGTTTAGTGTTAAGGTAAAGTTTTGGTTTGTAAAGCGAATTTCCTTGTGTCCAGTTACTTTGAAAATGGACCCACTGGCTCCCCCTTGTGGGCAACCTCTGTATTGTCTCTCCCAAGGCTCTTGGTAAAAGGCCCCAGCGCAAATGACCATATCCTTCGGAGTTCTCATTTCCTTATTGACCCTTCCTAGCATTCTGCCCTATTTCACACATTTTCTAGTAATATCATGCACATGACGCCCGTTACCGCACCCTGTGATCAGGAGAAACGCAGACTAGGGCCATTCCTGTTGTCTTTTACAGAGAAAACACACAGAATAATCCCTGAGAACTAATATGCTGGAAAGATTTATAGACAAACATTGTGCAGTGTGCAAATGCTAACCAGGTGAGCCTAGGAGAGACCTTCTCATCCAGTCTTTGTGTTAAGTAGTTCAGGCTCCACTTTTTAGGAGTTTGCAATGGCTTGATAGGAAGCTAAGCTCACTTCTCTTTCGAATAGTGTCACATAGGTAAGCACCAAAGAATCACTTGATTACGTAAGGGGAGTGGCTGTTTTCGTAACAGGGGTTTGAAGGGCAGATATTGTCCCAAGCTGTGCTTCGTGGGTCTTGGGCAGAGTTTTGGGCTCTGAAAGCATTTGTCACGTGCTCTTCTACTTTCATCATAGGAGAGACTAGCAATTTTTATCACAGATTTTATGGTTCTGTTACTAGACAGTTGGCAGGTGGAAGGGGATGAGCAATCAGGAATGGACTGTGACTTTGGAAAGGAGAGGCCCAGGGTTCACCAGTGTCGTGGGCACCAGCATCAGGGGAGTACAGCTATGAAATGCTCGTGTGCCTCTCGGTGGGCTGTGTTTATAGGAAGCAGCTGAAAGTGAAAGGGAAGTCGCTCAGTCGTGTCCGATTCTTCGCGACCCCATGGACTGCAGCCCACCAGGCTCCTCCATCCGTGGGATTTTTCAGGCAAGAGCACTGGAGTGGGGGGCCGTTGGAAGCAGCTGAAGAAGAGCCCAAATGGAAGATTTTGAAAGGCAGACGTCAGAGCTGAGTTTAGGAAAAAGTGCCAGGTGCTCATGAGGAAAAGGACGGAGAGGCAGAAGGAAACAGATTGGATTTGGTGCTCGGCTTGATCGAATTTAGCAGCATAACCACCATCGTGCTCTGGTTTTGTTTTTCCCCATCACAGATATTTTTCCATAGAAAGGCTGGGAGTGCATCTTGGATTCTAGAGCAGAGTCTGGATTCAGATGGCTCGGGTTCAAGTTCAGCCCAGATATCTGGCTTTGTGACTTTGGACAAGTTACCAAAACTTTCCGCCCATCTGCAAAAAAAAGGCAGTGATTATAACAGTTCTGTTTGCAAGAGGGTGGTTGTGAGGGTGAAAACAGTATGTGGTCTGTAGCGTCGCCTAACACACGTGGGTGGTGACTTAGTCGCTCAGTCATGTCCGACTCTGTGACCCTGTGGTCTGTAGCCCGCCAGGCTCCTCTGTCCATGGGTTTACCAACAAGAATACCGGAGTGGCTTGCCACTGCTTCCTCCAGGGGTCTTTCCGACTCAGGGGTCCAACCTGTATCTCCTGCGTTGCATTTGGAGTCTTTCCTGCTGAGCCACTAGGGAAGCCCCTTTATATATGTTAGCTGTTATTATTTCATTCTTTTTGTATTTGCATAGCCTTCCCCAGAAACCAACAGTGGCATCATCTTTATGATACTTCTGAACTGTTTTTCACGATTTTACTGGCACCAAATGTGTTCATTTTCACCCAGTCCCTATTAGAACCATGTAATCATATTCATATTTTTATAAAGGCTGTCAGTTTACTATTAGAGCAATTAATAAAGACAAGGTGTGAAATATTCTGTGAGCTCATGCCTCTGTGTTAAGCAGATTTAAAGATTCTACCATCGAGTGAGTGTGTGTACAAGGGTACAAACATGTCTCTTCCAGATTTCTTTCTGCCCTGTGATCGCATCTCCAGGTAACAGGTCACAGAGGATGGACTCTTCCTTCACAGCTGGGTGCCCCATGGCCACCCCAGGAGCTGCACCAGGGTCCTCTGGGCTTGCCCAGGCCATGGGTTTCATCTCTGTGAGCATCTTTGTAGAGGTGTTCCGTGCATCTGAGTCCTTCATCTCTCCCTCCAGATGCCCCTCCACGGGCACACCGTGCTATTGTTATGTTTGTTGTGGGAGCATTTTCTTTTCAGAGGAGGCAAAGTTTGTCAAAACCGGGAAAAAGATGAGTAGGTATGATTTTTACAGTCCTTAAACACATCGAGCAGATCTCTGTGGGGACTGATGACGACATGTATTAGGGGGCTTGTGAGGGGCGGGCTGACCACAGGTCACAAGGAAAGACGTCAGCTTCCAGTTTAAGTGTCTGACCCTGAGGTTCTGCTTCTCGGGTGGTTCTGCTCCCAAATATCGTCTCCTTTTTAAAGGTGAGAATAATTTGTTCCCTCCTGAGGAACGTAGTCCTTGTACTGGCCCCAAATATTATTTTTCTGATTATTATTCTTTATGTAAGATCCTCCAGATCTTTCTTTTCCTTAAAAGGGAGGATCTAAGCTACCACATTTTCCCCTCTCAAGCGTGTGATTTGTCTTTTTAAAAATTTATTTATGGGCCCTTACCAGCCTCAGAGCTCTAGGGCTTGTCATTTAAATGAGCACTTTTGGTTTAACATGCTGTAGCTCTTCATTCCCTATGCCTTAGTGACCAACTTTTTATTTGAAATGCAAATCTCTAAGGAACAAGCCAAAGTCTGACCTACTTATACAGTTTGTTGCTTTCCATATAGGCTCCTTGTTACAGCTGAGGAGTTTGCACATTTGTTGCATATGGTTGCAGCGAGCCTGGATATGAGTGTGCTTCATTCTCTAGAATTTGAGTGTGTATTCCCCCTGTGGACCTTCTGGTGACTCTGCAAGCTCAGAGCTGCCCTGCCAGCTGAGACAGGACCCATCCCACAAACAGCACACACCCCAGTCAGCCCCCAAGATCCTGCCGCACCCCTGCTCCTGTGTATTACTTGGCAGATGTTGGCCGTTTTGGAATGTCAGCATTTCTGAGCTGTCCTCAGCATCCATGTGGTTGGTTATTTGTAGAACATCTCAAACCAGGTACCTTCCCTGTTGTCTGGGATCTACTGTTCAGATTTGGCAAAAAGTGAAAGGAAATCTCTGTCTCAAATCCCTTAAGGAAACAGGATTAGAAAAAAAAAGGGTTATCATCCAAACTGATAATCGATGGAAGTGTGGGCAAGGGGGCTCCAGGCTGCTTGCCTGTTCTCTCAGAGATCATTTCAGGTTGTGAATCATCTTGGTTGAGCTGGTGACTCACTCATAGCCAGATTATCAAAATAGTCTGTAGGTCTTTGCATAAAGAGAGGAGTTTTTTTTTTTTAAACTTTCTTTTCTAGAAATTTAGGGAAAATGATGTATTTACTTCTGAACTCTTTAGGAGTAAAATGTAGATTTTTAACAAAAAAAAAGGAAAAGAGAAAAAAGCACGAAAGCTTCTGGGGCCATCACCTTGTTCTTGTCTTCAGCCCAGACCATCCGCATACACTGACCTGTCTCTCCATGGCCAACAGTGGACTGTGAATTGGCCCTGTGTCTTGAACTTGTGCACAGACTGCGCATGTCTGCACAATCAGAGCCGGCTGGCTGGTGGCTGTGGGAGAACTGGGAGGGAGATGCCGTTGGTGAGGGGCTGTTTGTTCAGCACGAATAAGTGCTGTGTCTTCTCCTTGGGACTTGCTTCTCTCTGGGGGCCAGCTACCAACCACAGGACTGCGTGCTGAGTGTGACATTTGTGAGGAGGGTTGGTAGTGTGTGCTGCGGTCTACAGTGTGAGTAGGAGATAGGGGACCGATTGGCTCATTTTGTTCTGAAAAAAGCCCCGAACTCTTGTTATCTGAAACAAAAGAGACCCTAAAGTAATTCATCTGATGAACACTTCCTAAAGCCTGTCCGTGTCTCTCACAGTAGTAAAATTGCTCAGCCTCCTGGGTGGTGTGCCTTTGTGACTCAGCAGCTGAGTTTCTGGTCTTATTCACTGAAGGCAGCTTGGTTCCAAAGGATGCAGTTAGTGGCTCCATCACTTGGCACCTCTGGCCAGAGGGTGGTCTCAGTGCTGTGCGGTCCCAGAGTCTGGGAGGCCTTCCTGAGGCGGCTGTGCGGACAAGCTCCCAGGGTCCTGGGGCCTGAAGGTGCTGCCACTGGGTCTGGCCACGGAGTGAATGTCAGGCTCGTGGGGACTTCTCTGCAGGGACCCTCTCAGTGAGGGGGAGCCTTCTCTGAATGGGGGTGGGGAGGGGAGAGGGGGCACTGTCCCTCCCTGTGCAGCTGCCTGGGGAGGCTGGTGGGCTCTTCTGTGGGAGGAGTTCCTGAGAGAAGTAGGGTGTCACATGCCCCCATAGGAGCCGTGTGAGGGCAGGAGGAGTCTCCTTTTCAGAGAGGGTGTTGTTCTCTGCTCAGATCAGTGGAAAAGCACATCGGACATCTTTGACTATGTTGATTTCTGCCTTTTGGAGTAAAAAAAAAAAAAAAATCTCCTTTTAGTGTCAGTGATGGCGGGAGCAAGTGAGCTATGCCTGTGGGTCCCTGAGTTTGGCTGGGGTGTGGGCGATGCCCTTCCTCCCTGTCACAGCAGGGCAGGGCACCGCGTGCAGACCCCCAGATTGTGATCGTGGTCCTGGGTCCGGGCTTCTCAGCTCTCGTCCCTGCTCCTGTGTCCTCTGACCCCAGTGCTGGTAGCAGCTGCACTGCTGAATGAGTGGATGGTGAAGATAGTTTCTAGGCTCACCCTGAAGGCGCTCCGTTTTCCTAGGCCTTCTTCGGTATGTAAGCACCTTAAAAGACATGCCCTCCCATCTTCGGGGCTGCTCCACTGCCCAGCCAGCGGCTCCACTATGCTTGAGCTCAGCATTCGAGACACATTTGGCCTCTGGGCGTGATGGCCACTCACGGGGATGCCACACCGGCGTGGGGCAAAGGAGCTTACCGCGAGTCCCAAAGTTCAGGAATCTTCTGACTCAGCCTCTTTACTTCGGAGGATGCATAGCTCCACCACCATGCATAAAGCCGAGGACATGGCTTCCCATTCTGGAGGTGTCATTGGACAGTGACTGTAATAAGTTCATCCCAGCCGCTCCCCAAGGGCAGTGCCCTGAAAAGTGTGAGCTGATGCCCCAGCCCCTATAAACGTGTCATGTGCTGGGGGAAGGTGCTTGCAGTTGGCGTGGGGCTCCTTAGTTCTCCACGTGTCATGGGGTCTTATCACGGGTTCCTCAGAGCATGGCCGACATGAAAAGAGGAGCTTTCCCACAGCTCTTGGCATTTGTTTTCAGATGAAATGCATCAATATGAAAAATAAAGCATAAAACAGTCATGAAAGTTTTTGGAGCCCTTTTAAGAATTGCTTTGAAGCTGACTTAACATTGTAGCATTTACTCTGCAGTTCAGCTCTGCTTTATAGGTTTCTAATCTTGGGTTCCATATGTGTTTTAAGATGATATAGCATTATATGCAGTTTCAGTCTGTTTATAAAAACCAAATGCAGTCTTCAAACCCATGTGGGTGCCACATGGCAGTATCGGGCTGAAGAATATGTTTCTATTTATAAACAAATATGCTGGTGAGGATTTTAGGTGTGATTTGCAGATTGCATGTCTACCTAGGAGCAATCTCTACAGAGTATAGTAATAGTAATGATTCCCACCCTCCTCTCTTGCCACACACATACGCCTTGAACCCTATCCTTGAAGGTTTTAGTAGAAACAACGCTTAAATGCTCTCACTTCCAAATGCAGTTTCAAACAGTCCAAAACTCAGTTTCCAAATATGTTTATCATTTCTTGATTGAATAGTTTCAAAATATTTTCAAAAGCTGACATGTCCTAGAATTTCTCTCACATAGGTCTTAGCTGGTCATATTGATTAGAAGACAAAGAGTGAAGGTATGTTATACTTGCTGGCATTTTAGCTCAAACATCACAAGGAAATTAAGGGTGCCTGTCAGCCTGGTTCCAACACTAGAAGAGGGCTTTTCAGATTTTTTCTGGATTTTTATGTCTGGTGTAGATCTCCTGGGGGCTTGAAGGGAAGGCTTTAAAGATTCCATTGTCAGCCCCTTCCTACTGGTTATATCTTAGAATACAGAACAGCTATAAGTGGGTGGAGTTGTATTGGTAGGGTTGCTGGTTTTGTGAAAGCTTCACCCAGAAGACATTCTGAAGTTGCCTGCTTTATTTAATTTAGCCAGACCATCATTTGTGAATCTTGTAATGTGTCCTCCAGACGAGGGGCACGGTAGCCAGGGGACAGAGCCCTGCCCTGAGCACCCGCACGCCAGCTGTGTGCATGGTGACGGAGGGTTGGGGAGGGAGGTGTTGTGGGTGCAGTTCACGATGAGGTTCTACTCCGTGTAGACAGAACGAAGTTTCATGTGTGAGCAGCTGTCTGGTTATATTTAAAGCAACTTACCCTCCTCTCTTTCCTCTGAATGTGTGTAGTAGCAATCAAGGTGGAAGAGTAATTAGTAAAGCTCTCTTAAATAAGAGCAGATACTCCCACATTTCCCAAAAAAGCAGTCCTAAGTGGAAGGCATATGGCTGTGATGCTAGAGAGGACCATGAGAGGTGAATGGAAATTTGGAGAGGGAACCAGTAATCTCATAAAAGATCCTGCAGTTACTACATTAGCAGCATGATGGGGACGTGTTCCCATCTAAGTAATGACCAGAATGTGCTTTATGTGAAGAATATTCTGTGAGAGACATAAAGTCCTAGCAGGGCCCCCTCTCAGGTTATTAGTGGATGATGCTCACACTTCGTTTTATTGCCAAATGACTGTTATGCTCTCTGAGGTATGAAGTGATATTAATGACCATTTGCAATGAGAAATAACACTTTATAGCATTGCTATCATTTACACATATTAAAATATGTTGTAATGTGGAAGAACACCCTAGGGGGGAGAGATGAAAACTTAGGAGTTTAATTTGAAATGCAGTTTGGAAATTATTTGGACAGGAGAGAAAGCTTCAGGGCAAAATTTCAATAAAAGTGTGTTATTTTCTAAACTATTCATGAAAGTCTGTTTTTTTTCATGTACCTGGACTTAATTATGGCTACTCACCGTCCCCGCCCCCCCCCCCCCCCAAAAAAAAAGTTTGGTTAATTTTAGTCACTCATATGTACTAATCCAAAAACAAAAAAGAAAAGTTATTAATGTAGTTATTTAGAGAAAACACAATGAATCATTTGACTGTAAGCACTTAGATATTATAATCACGTCCTTAGTATTTTTATCTTGCCTCTTTTGTGAAAACTCACATTTCTGCACTCTTACTGTGTTGGGGGAAATTATGTCCTACTTCCTATCATCTATACTTTTATCAAGCTTCAGTCTTGTCCTAGTGATTCTCCAGAGACCTAATCAGTTAAAGAGATTTTCTTTTCCATTTCAGATTGTAGCCTGAAGTTTTACTTTTCGTAGTCAAATGCTCTATGACTATGTAACAGGGAGAATTAGAACATGTCAAGTACAGTGACACACTGTAATAGTTTGCTCTAAAAATCTGTTAATAGGTAATCTCTGCTTACCTGAATTTCGTCTTTTTTCCCCCTCATTTCTTAGGAGGGCTTTTATTTGCACATTGATCTAATATTTAAAGGAGCCAAGAGGGTCTGGCTATGCTCACATTGAGGCAGCTGCCCCCTTGCCAGCCTTCTCCTCCCCCCTCACTGGGTCCCCTTCCAACCATGAGGCAGGGGCCAAGCTGGACCCGCCCTGGCATCAGGCCTGCTGGGATAATGGGGCGTTGCGCTGGCTCCCTCCCTGAGTGCCTTGCAGAGGCCTGGGAAGCTGTGTGGTGCCCCGTCTCTGCTCTCCCCAAGAGGAGGGGAAATGGTAACCCTGAGGGGCTGGGCAGAGTCTCCTTGAACCCCTTGGCTCTAGGGACTGAGACCAGGAGCCCCAGGCTGGCTCATTGCCAGACTGCTATTTCTAGTTTGAAAAACTTGGTTTCTTTCTTTGTTGAAATTGAAGTATAGTTGGTTAACAATGTTGAGCTAATTTCTGCTGTACAGCAAAGTGACTCGGTTATACACATGCACATCCTGTTTTCATATTCTCTTCCGTTACGGTTTATCACAGGAGGCTGAGAGTAGTTCCCTGTGCTGCACGATAGGTAGGACCTTCTATCCATGATAGTTTACATCCGCAGGCCCCTCACTCCAGTCTATCCCTCTCTCCCTGCCATCTCTACCCTTGGCATCTACAAGTCTGTTCTGTATGTTTGTACGTATGAAAAACTTGGTTTCTTAGTGTGCTGGTGGGAACAACATGCCTGCAAAAAATTCTTGACTGCTTGTAGTGACAATGTTGAGTCTGGAACCCCATTATCTTGGTTGGGATTTATCATTATCATTATATTTATCGGTATCTTTATTGTCATTTTCTTTAAACTGTATGTACTGTCTGCTGCTCTGATCATGACAGACATCCCCTCTTCCCTTGGAAAATTTGGTGAGCATCCCAGCACCATGAAGAAACTTTGTGAAATACACAGGCTTTCTTTTACTTGTATAAAATATGTATTTTTACCCTCAGTTATTCAGTAAATAAATTTCTTAAAATTCATAAATGGCTTAAAACACTGAATGCCAGTTTCCTTATCACTGAGAATGCTGTGGCGCCTGCAGAGACCCTCAGGCCAAATGGATGCCCAGTCCTGTTGGTCAGGGGGGTATTTAGTGTCAAGACTGCATAGCTGTTGTGTACCCTGCAAACGGCATCCTGGAAATGGAGTGCGTGCTTTATCCTTATTCCTTAGAGGGGTGTCTGGAATGGGCTGCCAGGAAGAATCCCAGGGCCCTAGGCACACAGCGATGCAGGTAGCATCGCTTGGAACCGGCTGCCCCTGCAGCCACCCTTGGCCGCTCCCTTCGGCACCAGTCACACTTGCATCTCAGTGGTCAGATGGTTGTCAGGGCGCTGAGCTGGGCCCTGGAGACCCAGCTGCTGCCTCTGTGAAGCAGTTTTAATATATTAAGCTTGGAAAGCTCCTGCTGAGCTGGATAAAGACTTGGTGTCCTTTGGGTCTCGCCTGTTTTATTGGTTTCCGGCTGCAGGGCAGGCATCCCTCACTCTCCCGCCCCTCGCCCCCCTCCCCCAACCCTGGCCGAGGTTCAGGCCCTGGGATGTGGAACTGGCAGGTTTGACTCGGGAAGCCCTCAAAGGCACAGGGAGATGGTTCTGAATTTGGCATGTTTGTCTCAGAGCTCAATACCCAGCCACTGTGGACAGCTTTGCCAGGTTTTGCAGCCTAAAAATATCATGCAGGCAGTAAATAAAAAAAAAAAAAAATCTGACACACGGACACAACATACATATCTCGCCACTATGGGGTCTTTTGTACAGGTTATACTTCTCTTCCATTTCATTTTATTTTTTAAAAATTCTCCGTTAGATTTACATGAGGAAATATATTATTCTAAAATGTGGAGAAGGAAATTCAGTGTTACTGTATTTGTAAGTATGAAAGCAGAAAGTAACAGAATTAGAAAAGGTCTCTGTGCTCCTTTGACTTGTTTATTTTATACTTCTGTTAGTAAAGGACACTTTAATACATTTAGTCAATGTCGAACTAAAATGTACACAGAATCTCCTGTTCACTCACTGCATAGATGCTCCCTGAGCTATTTATTTTTCTCCACCTTTATTGAGATGCAATTGACATATAACACTGTAAGTTTAAGGTGTGCAAGGTACTTACATGCTGTATAATGATATCACACTAAGACTGGTTAACACACCTATCACTTCACAGAGTTACTGTGTGTGTGTGTGTGTGTGTGTGTGTGTGTGTGTCTGTGAGGTGAGAGTGACATTTCCTGTCTGTGTAACGTCCATGTATAGGACAGTACACTACATCCCCAGAATTTATTTATACACCCTAAAGCTGGAAGTTTTGGCCTTTTGGCTAACATCTCCTCTCTTCCTCCTCGCCACCAGTCTCTGGTAACTACCAGTCAGCCCTATGTTTTGATTTGTTCAGTTTTTTTAGTTTCCACTTATGAGTGAGATCATACAGTATTGGTCTTTCTCTCTCTGACTTATTTTTCACTTAGCACAACGCCCTTCAGTTTCATCCACATTGTCACAAATGGCAGGACTTTCTTCTTTCTCATGGCTGAATAATATTCCATTGCACATACACAGCATATTTTCTTTATCCCTTTATCCATTGACTTGCTCGTTGTTTTTCCATCTCAGCTACTGTGAATAAAGATGCAATGAACATAGGGATTCAAATATCTCTTCAAGAGAGTGATTTCATTTCCTCTGGATATATAACCAGCAGTGGGATTGCTGGATCATATAGTGGTTTTCTTTTAAGTTTTTTTGTTTAGGAACCTTCATACTATTTTCCATCTAGATAGCTTTAGGTAGTGTAGGCATTTCAATAACATTAATTCTTCCAATGTATGTGTCTCCTTTAATTTTTCACTATTATCTTTCACCTCCTTGGTTAAGTTTATTCCTAAGTATTTTATTGAAATGCAATGGATATTTGTATATTGGTTTGTATGCTGTAATCTTTCTGAATCTGTTTACTAGCTCTCACAGTTTTTTTTTTTTTTTTCTTTTGGCGGAATCTTTAGGGTTTTCTGTATAATATAGAAATCTTTATAATATATAAATTTTTAGGGTTTTCTGTATAATATAATAATCTTTAGAGTTTTCATGTATAATATCATGTCATCTGCTGATAGAGACAGTTTTCCTTTTCAATTTGGATGCCTTTAATTTCTTTTTCTTGCTTAATTGCCTTGAACCCTTTCTGCGTATGAGCTGTTAGGGGGCACCAGGCCAACCCCAGGCAAAGGACACCCAGGCCCTGCTGTGTGCAGCCCACAAGGCGCCCCTTGCATAGCAGACGCTCACTGTTGAGGAGCTGAGCTTCTGCCATCAGGGCTCTCACATGCTTCCATGCCTCCATCCTGGGGGCTTGTCAGGAAAGTCGCCCCTGAGATGCCTACTTTTAGACCAAATGCTTGGGAAGGAGTCAGCAGGTGACTGAAGGTGGGAGGAGGGAAGCCCTGAGGGGGAGGACGGGTCTTTCCTTCGGGGTGGGAAGCCAGCAGTGTTGGAGGGCTCCCCAGCCGAGTGGGAGGGCTCAGGTGGATGGTTAGGGCAGCAGGGCCACCCTGTCCCTCAGCAGACATCTGAGTGACTGCAGGGGCCAGCGTGATCGGAGGTTCAGGGAAACTCTGATCTTCATGTTTGGGGAGCAGGCACGAGCAGTTATAGAAATGACATGGAGGGCTTCAGGAGGCTTGAGTCCTGACAACACCCGTAAACAAGGGAGACAGAATGAGCACAGGTGGGTGCTGGTCTGATAGGCTGCCTGAGTCCCTCTTCTCTGATGGGGCCGCGTGTCGGCAGAAGGTGTCTTAGAGTTTCTGGTCAGTAATAAGAACATAGGAAGCACGGAGCGGGCTCTGGGGAGTGGCAAGATGCATCTTCATGAATGTGGTCTGGCTCCTCCGCGGGCCATAAGGCAAGTCAGGAGGCTCTTGCAGGATCTAGGAGGTGTGGGGGAGGGCAGCTCTGGCCAAAGAAAGAGGCAAGAGCGGGTGGATCTGAAAGGCTAGTTAGGAGGTGGAATGACAGGCCAGTTTCTGGCCAGTACAGCAGAAACCGGGTCGAAGTTAGGGGGTGCTGGTGATCATGAGGGACATTTTGGCATGTGCTGTGTAGTGTTCAAATTGCTCTATTGAGCAGGTGATCAGGTTTGGGGCTCTGAGGAGAAGTCTAGGCTGGGGTGCTGACTTTGGGTGTGGCTGAGGATCAGGGAGCCGATCTAGGGAGAGCCTAGGTCAGTGAAAGCGATGAGGTCCCAGGCTGAGCCTTGGGGCCTGCAGCGAGGGTGAGCCCCCCACTTCAGTGGGGACCCTGGGGACAGGGAGGGTGGGTGGGGAGGGATGCCTGCTGAGTAGGCCTGGGTCCACAGGCTGGGGGAACCATAGTGGGGAGGGGGTTGAGGGAAGCAGCTGGGCTGTGGCTGGGGATGCAGCGAGGAGCCTGGGAAGGGTTGGTGACAACAGTACGTTTACAGGCAGCTGGGGGGACTGGTGGGGGAGCAGAGGAGGCGGGGCAGAAGGGCAGGGCTGGTAGGTGGTCCAGGGCGCTGAGGAGGTGGGACAGCTGCGCGCCTGAGACGCAGGAGACCCGGTGCCACTTGCAGGGACGTGGTGCCCACATGCCACCGAGTCCCCCCAGTCCTGTGGGAATTTGCTGGGGAGATGCCTGCCGCCTGGTAGGGAGACCTCGGTGCACCTTCTGGTCCCTGAAGCACATCACCAGTGCCTCTTGCGCGGGCACTTTTGCTCTCAGCGCATTGCATCCTACACTTAATAACACACAACACGGGATTAAGAGTCAGCAGTTAAATGCCGAGTGCTGCCCTGCGACACCTCCCTCCCAGCCTCCCCACTTTACGGACCAGGGGACCGACTTAGAGATGAGGAGCTGCATCCCGGCGGGCCCAGCACTTCCGGTGGCCCTCGAGCCCGGGACGTGGCCTTGGGGCAAGTTGTGCTCGCGGCCTTCTGCTCAGTTTTCTCCGCGCCCCCCTGTCTCTGGGGTGTGTGCTCTGAGGATGGATCACCGTAGGGCCCCGAAACTCTGAGAGAGTTAGATTGTGCGGGTTAGAATCGCACAATCTGCCAGCCAAAGCCACTGTCTGGAAGGAGATTGGATGGGAACGTAGAGATTTTGGGAAGGGAAGATTTTGGATGGGAAGATTTTGGATGGGAAGGATCGAGATTTTGTGCAGGAGCAGAGATGGGCCCGTCCTCCCCCACAGACGGGCTGCCCCAGGTGCCTGCAGGAAGGCAGCTCCATTTAATTGCTTTGTAGTTTTGGCCTCTGTGGTTTCCTTGCCGGCCTTGGATGTGTTTTAGCCCAAGCAGGAATTCAAGATGGGAGTTGTTTAATTATATAACACAGTGTGCTCATGATAAGAAAGTCATCCATCACAGGAGAGCGTGAGGAAGCAGCTCGAAGCCGCATCATTTCCGCCTCCTGCAGCAGAAGCCCTTCTGCTCGCTAGACCATCTCAGGGGAGGACCTCTGCATGGGTGGACCTCTGCCCTGAACAGGGAACCTTGGAAGACGTCGTGGGGAGAGGGGGGGCAGCTCTGTCTTCTGTGTGTGTGTGTGTGTGTGTGTGTGTGTGTGTGTGTGTGTGTGTGTGTGTGTGTGTGTGTGTGTGTGTGTGTGCGCGCGCGCGCACCCGCACAAAAGTCTCCTGTTAAGTGTGGGTGTGTGCTGGTGAGGTGCATGCATGGATTCTCACAATAGCTCTGCTCTCTGGCTGCTGGTTCCCGGGGAGGGGAGGAAGCAGGGCTCTGGCCACTCACCTGTGAGGGGTCCCTAACGCTGTGCTGTCCCCCATGCAGAAGCATTTTATTTATTTTTACTTTATAGAATTATTTCTATTTTTCTTTTTTTTGTCCCCACTGCAAGGATTTGTGGGATCTTAATCCCCATCCCCATCCCTCCACCCGTCCCCCTCCATGATCAAACCTGTGTCCCCTGCAATGTAAGTGTGGTATCTTAAACACTGGACCACTAGGGAAGCCCCTCCTGTGCATTTTAAAAAGGAGTAGTGGTCATAATATATGTTGTGTTTTCCTATGCACACTCTTTCAAAGGTGTTTGTCATCTTTATGTATCCACCTTCATGTCTCATCAGATCTTGTTTCGTAGATTAGAATGACTTTGAAGCCAGAGAAAATCTTAGATATTATGCCAGTGGCACGAGGACCGTAGGCCTAGTAAGAAATATTCTTTGAAATGAACTCTCACAGGCGTATTTCATATTTTATATATTCTCTTCTAAGAATTGGAAAGGAATTTAATTTAATTTTTCCTGGAGGGAGAACCATAAATCACATAAATACTAACAGAGATGTTTGTGGATGACAGAACTCAATTCATAACTGATTTTCAAATCAAAGCAAACCCACTTAAAAGCTAAGCTTTTCAAATGCTTTGTAACACCCGATTGAAGGGGCTATTATAAGACTAAATAGTTGTGCTGTTTGGTGATATTTTTATTTCAGAATACCCACAAATGAAAGTCAATACCCTCTTGGTTTTCAGGGTGTGATTTCTGGACCTTCCAGCAGAGGGCACTGCCAGTTTGTCATTGAGTTTTACTGCTGGCAGTTCAGTGAGCCTGTCTGTGTATGTGGTGCTTTCCAGAGGAAATGGATCTGAGTGTGATGTGCAAATAGTTATATTTTATTTTAGGATGTTATCATGAAAATTATTATAGGTGTCATAATAGCGTTTGTAAGGTATCTCAGAAGATGGGACTGTTTCTTATTACCTGAATGTAATGAACATTTTGCAGTTAGCTACCCAGTGAGGTTTGACATAAAATTGGTTGGATTTCATCACCGACTCAATGGACATGAGTTTGAGCAAACTCCAGGAGATAGTGAAGGACAGGGAAGCCTGGTGTGCTGCAATTCATGGGGTCACAAAGAGTTGGACACTACTTAGCAGCTGAACGACAGAAGGGGTTGTTACTATGGCTTGAATCTCTACTTAGCCCACTCCCTCCCCTGCCCCCTCCCCCAGCTTGATTTGGGTTTTATAAAGGAAATCTTACTAATTTGAATTCAGGGGATGCATACGATTTGGGGGGTAATTTTTACTATGTAGCAAAAAAAAAAAAAAAAAGGCATGACAATTCCTTATTGGTGGCTTTGTGATTTCCTGCTGATTTTTAATTGTTCTTAAATTTCAAGTATTTCTTTACCAGTTCTGGGTCCTGGTGACTGCATCTTCCGTGGAGACTTACATGGCTTTGTTAGGTCCACTTCCCTGCTCCTTACAGTGTCCACGTTCTCTCTCCTGTACTTTGTCTGCCAGACCCGTACAACCCTTACATTCTGTGGACTTGACTTGCCAGTGTTTTCTCAGCACAGGAACGGTGGGTGCAGTAGATGTCTGTGTGTATATGTGTGTTTTGTCTATACATACGCATATGGATGCAGACACATTTTGGCTTAAGTTCTTTAGTGTGAAAAATTTTAAGTGATGTGTTGGCATGTCCATACATTTCTGAGGTTTGAGTATCTTTCATGCTTGTAAAGCTTGATTTTTTGATGTCCATCAAATGTCGAATTTTTAGGAGAGACCTCTTTATGTTTTCTGGGGTTAGCTTGTGTTTCCGTTTTCTTTTTTTTTCCCCCTCATTGATCCAGTTCACAGGCTTTCCCTGCCTGTCTGCCCTTCTCCTTTATAGGCGCTGGGCCGGCATGGTCCGCTGGAGGGCAGCACGACTGCGCACTGCCCGGCAAAGTCTAGCGGCTTTCTTTTCAGTTGGCAGGTGCGAGGGGCACTTGTGAGAACAAAGCACATTATTACCGAACACAGAAACCCCCAGCGACAGAGCATTGCCGTGAATTCAAATACACGATCCGGGAAAATTCTCAGGGTCCCCGGGACTGGTCTCTAGGGCGAGCCTGAGACACTGATCACTTGTAATTAAAGCTCACACTTGTGGATGGGGTGAGCGCCGATGTTACCGGGCGGCTCATTGTGGGGCTTTGGAAAGCTGTGGCAAGCCCGCGGAGCCAGCGCCTCTTATCCCTTGAATACTTATGAGGTACAGAAGTAAGAGCTAGTTGGGAGGAGGCTTGTTATCTGGATTCGTCCGTTTGTGAAAGGAATGGAAAATACTCGCAAATAAAGGCATATGGATCACTATCCGTCTTGCAGGAAACGACACTCACAGCACCTGACGGTGTCCTTGCTGACAGACTTATTATACTTGTTGATTCCTGGGAACTGGACCATTTAACTAGTCAATCTCTGCAAAGGGGTATAATTACAGTATCAGACGTGTTTCTGTGTTACTTGTGTAACTCGTGTCTTGGACTATCATCTTGATTTTAAGTTCCTTCTTTAGGTTTCGTGTTTTTCTTTTTCCCCCGACGATCTTAGTGCCTAACATAGAGTTTTGAATGTAAGTCAGAGCCAACATTTGTTTGATAGGCTTTTCTGTGAAAAACTGCACCATCCTCCCGCCGGCTCAGTTGCCCTTTTAACATGCTTTTCCCTCTTTCTGCGCGGATGCGCCTGCATCCGGGTCTTCCTGCCTGTCCATCACGGCCGCGTGCCACGCCCACTGGCTCTTTCCTCGCTGGTCCCACAGGCAAATCAACGCGGGGGCGTGCAGCATCGTGCAGTGGGTCAGTTTTTCTACTACGCGGTTGACAACAGGCTGACGGGAACTGCGGGCTATCTTCAGCGTCACTGTTGCTTTGACTCTGGGTGAGATGGCTTGAGGTTCAGGGTGGCTTTGTTTGTCTTTCGCCAGCCCTGCAGAAGCGCTTGAGCAGTCACCGGCTCAGTTGCAGCTCAGCTGTTTGCCTAAGGTTTTCAAAACCTCCCACCCGCCGGTGTGAGATCGTCTGCATGCCCGTGGTGAACTGGTGTCAGGGGCCGGTAGCGCCCCGTAGCCCGACAAGGTGCTTGCCTCGGGCCTGGTGGAGAAGGTGGGCTCCTGAGGCCACATGGATGGCCTGGGTGGCTGAGACCTGGCTGAGAGCGGAGCAGCTAGGCTCGACTTGGGGAGGGCAGCCTTTGAATTTGGGTGTCCAGGGACCTGCGGCTGACTGTTGGTTTCGCTAAAACAAAGCTTGCATATAACCGGGCAGAGTAAGAAAGATAAGTATAGAGTTTTGGGGTTTTGCTTTTTTAAAGAACAGTGCATAGAGACAGCATCCTCATCCTCATTAGACCAGACCCCATGGTGCTGTGGTGCTGTTCTGGGGGTGTGTGGGCTTGGAGGTTTGGTTTGCTCTTCACCATCACCTCTGTGGCCAGATCCTTCCCTGGATTTTGTCCGCTGGTGTGTGTGCTCTGTGCCCAAACAGCTTGTGGGACGATGTCACATAGTGTTTGTAAAAACCCAGCACGCTGCCTGGCTCATTCCAGCAGGCGCTCACATGTTCTCTCTCTCCATCATCCTTTGCAACTGAATTAATGGAAAAAATAAGCATCAAAACAAATACATTACTTCCTATGTGCTAGTTGTCTGATCTCAAGGAACGAACAGTTCTGGAGATTTGACTGATGTGTGACCTGGTACCAGGTTCTGAGTGCTTTCTTATCTCACTGAGTCCTTTTAGCTACCCCCATCAAGTTATCACCCTCCATTCACCCCTGAGGTCACTCGGGACAGTCAGGAAGCCCAGGAAACCTTTCTTGAAAAGAAGAGGGTGGGGACTCAGATGTCCCCTGTGTGGCCCAGGGCCAGGCCCCCACCCACAGAGGTGGCCCGGAGCTGACCTCGCGAAAGCAGGCTGAACTCAGGTGTCCTGCTCCAGCACTCCAAACCCTGCACCTGTGGGCCTTTCCTGAAATACACTGGCGTGGCCAGTGGCCCACGTGGCCACTGGCAGCTGCCGTACGGGAGGAACCTGTGTGGAGGCCAGAAGGGGCCCCTGGGTCCTCCTCCCCTTGGAGCCATGTGTTTGGTGAAGATCTAGGGTAGAAAACTTGGCGGGTATCCTTGCTGCCTCTTGCCTGCCTCCACCTCCTTCATGTCAGGCTGTCTCCGCTGTGTTTCTTGATCCTTTTGTTCCAAGCACCACAGCTTCAATCTTAACTAGAAATCACCCAACCAACTGAAAAGACTCCGAATTGTGGGAATGGAATTTTGTGGCTTTCACTCCATACGGGAGTATTCAGAAGCACCACCTGTAGGATCTCTGCAAAAAAACAAAGCCATCCCCCTGTTTCAGTGCAGGTTGTTACTGTTACTGTTTGTGGTCTGTTACTCCTGGTGCCTGCCAGGGGACTCTGAGCCATGGTGTTCTTTTCTTCTTATTCAACAGAACATTACCGAGGTCCAGCCCCGGTGGATCCAGGGTGATTCGAAGGTGGGGGGATGGAGTCGGCGTCTTTGGAAAAATACATATTTAATCACAGATATAGAGAGATTAGAAATGGATGGTGTAGTAGGAAGATCAGTGGAGAAAAGGAGGCTGAATAACTTGGGATACGTGGAATAGCATCCATGCTCCAGATGGGAATTCAGCCAGAAAAACCGGGAGCGAGAAAGATGCGACATGGGGGAATCAGTCTTTCCGGAAACTGATCCGATTTCTTTATTTTTGGGTTTGCTTATATACCTCTTGTTACACATAGGGATGAATACAGAGTCACGTGGGAGTCGGCGGTCCTGACCTTTATCAAAATCAGGTGCTTCACATAAATGTATAAAAAAGGTCTTAGGGATATTACATCATCTTCTGGCCATGAGTGAGACCTGCTAACATTTTATGATCCTTTCTTTCTGATAACCAAAAAACTTATTTTTTCCAAGGGTGTTTTTTCTTAAACCAGGCACCACCCTCCAAATAAAGTTACATTCCTATAGGGTGAGGGTGTAGTGAGTTACAATCAAGAAAGGAATTTATTTAACCCAAGGTTAACATGATTAGTCTTAAAGGTTAATACTTATTTCTCCTATATGCTTAAAGGTTAATACTTATTTCTCCTATATGTTAGTTATATTCATTATAAGGGTAGGGAATATGGAGATTTAGCAGCAAATATCAGCCCCATAAATGAAAATCCTTTCACCAATGCTCCCCTTAAGATCTATTTAGTCTTAAGATATGATAAAGTTACATTCTTACATAGCAAGGACACAATGTTTTATAACAAAGTACAGTGATCTGTTACAAAAGAGAAAATCCATTAACTCAAAAAGTCTAGTATCACTAACATCAAAAACGACTATATTTCCTTTGCTATATTCCACATACATTGATTAATATATTCCCAGGTGTCCAAGGATATGGAGGCCTGGCGGCAATCATTGACTCAACAAGAAGAAAAGGTCCTATGCTAATTAAGACTCTCAAAATACTCCAAAACTCTCTGTGCTGTTTACAGTTGAGAGGTAGTAAACAATCATGTGCCTAGAGGCAGCAGTATGGATAATCCTGTCACACAAGCTAGTCTGTCAGCAGAGAGGTTTGACCTGAGACATCCTTGTCCCACCCAGAGCAGGGAATTAGCAGCAATTATTGACACAACAAATGAAGAACCCTTCACCAATATAATTCCTAACCAACTATACTAACAATTTCTAACTCCCCAAAAGAATTTGCCTTTAGTAAGTCTAAAACATCTCGTGCCTCTCAGGTTGGGAGGCTGTAAACAATCACATGTGGCCGGACAAACCTATACAGGTGGGCTAGATAACCTTCAGAGGAGTCGGCAAGCTGAAACACTCTTGTCACGCCCAAGAATTTTTATTGCCTTGGAGCTGCACGTTTACTCCTTCTCCGAGAGAAACAGTTATGGGGGAGAGCCCCCCGTAAAGTCAGAGGTGTAGGTGAGAGCATAAAACAGACTCTGGTTTTGGGGTTAGATGCTCGGGAACAGGGTGTTTCCTGAGGCTTGATCATGCCTTTGCGTATGCCAAGCCTCCTTCCTCATGACCTTTGCCACGGGCGGAATTCCTCACGCTGGCCCCCGGCAGAACATCTCTTAAAAACCCTACTCTCAGAATCTCTCTGTTCCTTTAAAGTCTGAGGGTTTTTTTTCTCTTCCCTCTAAATTGTAATACTGATGGGGGAAAAAAAGTGTATAAAATGGAAAATAACAAAAAATGCCCTGAATACCACACCCCTACCCTCCCTTGGAGGGAAAACATAATCATGTTTTTTCTGTTTTGGCAGCATTCTTCTAGAAATTTCTGCACATATATGAGCATTTTAAACACACCCCCACACACAAATGGTTTCCTGCTCTACATACTGTTCTGCCAGTATATCTTGGATGTGTTTCCACATCAGCAAATATAGATTGACTTCATCTGTTAGCAGCTCCTTAGTAATTAGGGGATAATTTCTTACAACTCTCCTATTTTTTGGTTCCAAAGCAGGATGCTCTGGACCCGTTCCCATGCTCTCCTTGTGCCACTTCCTGTGTTCAGTGCTCGTCCAGCCCTGCTTCCTTTACGGAGAGTTCCATCTACTAATGTCACCCACTCAACTTTTTGTGGCTTTCAATTGCTTAGGTGTGTTACCAATTACATTTCTAATAAGAAAGGTATGGGTCTCAGAACTTAAGTTGGCCACCAGAGGCAAATGCAGCTGGACAGGGAATTGGGGATCAAGATGGAGCAATGACCTGTTAAGCACAATGTTAAAAACTGGAGCCTCCAACTCAGGAGAACTTCTGGAGATGAAAGCTCTTCCCAGTTATTTGACCAGCGACCTGGGTTCCCCTTTAGATCTCACCCTCTTTGTTCTTTCCTGAGTTGTCTTTGGCCGTGGAGCTCCATTCACCATTTGAATTCAGTGGGAGATAAAAAGGCAGTCAAAGAGTGCATTAGAAAAAAAAAAATCACAATTAAAAATATAGACTCCTTTTATTTAAACCAGTGTAAATATTATCAATGTTTCTATGACAGTAGAGCCTACTAGTTTCATTTTCTAGAACTGTATGTGACCGAGAATTTGTATTTGTGTATAATCAGTATAATTAGCTTTCAAGTGCTTAAGATTCTTGCTTTCAAAATATGCACTTTTAGCTAATCCATTTTCTAATTTCCCTTTAAAAGCAACGTTTCTGAGTGTTAGCTACCTGGTATAAATGCCGTAGAACTAGTGTGAATACCTTTATCTACGGTCATCTGTGTCAAACTATTCAGACCTTCTTATTGACTTTTGTTTTCTGGATATTTTGCGTCAGGCTCTTAAAGTCAACATTAACTCCTTTATTCTAAGTCTGTCTGAAGCACTTGGGGGAAAGGCAGCCCTCTTTTGACTATGAAGTGACATGAAGGTTAGGGTGTCCCCTTGGCATGGATTTTGAGTTGGATTCTGGGTTTGGGCAATGGGGCCAGGAGGAGACCCACAAAGTGGAACAGGTAAAGCCTGCGAAGAGCCAGTCACTGTGGTTGTAATAGCTGAGGTTTTTCTTTTTTTGTAACTGACAGCACTGTGAATTTCTAGGTCTCGCCCAGTGATGTTTGAGGGTAGGTGCCCAGTCATTCGGGGGCTTCCCAGGTGGTAAAGATCCTGCCTGCCCATGCAGGAGATGTAAGAGACATGGATTTGATCCCTGGGTCAGGAAGATCCCCTGCAGGAGGGTGCGGCAACCCACTCCAGTATTCTTGCCTGGAGAATCCCACGGACTGAGGAACCTGGCAGGCTGTGGTTCATAGGGGCGTGAAGAGTCGGACACGACTGAAGTGACTCAGCACATGCAAGCACAGCCAGTTATTCCAAGCCCAATCCCAGCCCTCTATGCGTTATGTCAGAGTAGCAGGATTTGTTTGCAGTTCCTGTGATGCTGTGGATGCCAGTTACTGGGGCAGCAGCTGGTGGGAAAGTGGGGTCAGGTCCTCACTGGAATAGAAATAGAAAAACGAGGCTCTGGGATCCCCTGAAGTCCCCAACCCTGCTGAGGTGTGCGGGCTGACTGCTTGGCCTGGAGAATATTCTCTCTCCACAGCCACCTGCTTCTCACATTATCTTCACCGGTCCACTTGCCTTCCCATCTTTACCTTCCTGGGCCACATATGACTGTGGTTTCAAACCATAATCAGAAGGAAACAGCTGGCCGGTGCATGGAGGGCAGCAGGGGGAGGCCAAGCGGGTGCTTTTGGCAAGTTCACTACGTGGGTGCTTTGCCTCTGTGTCACTCAGCCAGGATGGGAATGTGGGAAAACAAAGATCTTTGTTCACAGAAGTCACTCTGTGATTGCTCCTTCCAGTGGGTCCTGAAAAGAGAGAGGCTGAGTAAGGGGCCAGCCTGGGATCCTGGTAGTGTCTTTGGAGGTTGGAAACCTGGACAGGGGGGAGGTGGCTTCTCTGTGTGCCCGCCAGATCTGGGTAGGGGCTGTGGCCATGGATTAAACCTCTTGTCAAACCAAATGTGGCCTGAGGGACGCAGAAGGAATCTGTTTTCCAGTTTTGGTGACCTGGGGACCAGCTCCAGGCTCCAGGAAGTTGAAATGTTAATCCCGAAGCCCTGGGTTCCTGTGTCTCCTGTCCCACCACTGGCTCCCCGTCCTCTTCTCGACTGATGGTCTGTATGGCCAGGTGACTTCTGCAGGGCTGCTCATTATGGAGGGATGCAGGCCACGCTCACATAGCACAGTGGGGACAGCTACGTGTATTCCCAGGCATGTTTTATCCCAGGCATTAGATATTTATCTAAATGTCTACATCCTGCATATATTCAGTATCTAAAGATCTATAATGTTGCTTAGTCAATAACTAAACGCTGTGTACTGTTGACCCCAGGAAAATGACAAATTATTAAAAAAATAGTCTTAAAAGACTAATGAAAGCTGAGGGTCTTGAGTTTTTTGGTGCTTGTTATTTTAATGAGGTCACTAAACAGAGGTTACGGCAACTGGATGAGTGTTTTATCTGAAGCAGTTGAGTGACTGGGTGGTCTCTTTTCCCCGGCTTCCAGATAATGCAATGTGATATTAATTTTGATGAATGAAATATGCTTAGCTGAGGCCCTCTCTGAGAGGCTCTCTGCTAGCAGACTGGAGGTTGTTTTCTTTCAGGGCTGCAGTCAGTAGATGTCCTGAGCAGGAGACCATAGCACTACACGGTCCTTGCGTGTGTGTGTGCGTGTGTGTGTGTGTGTGTGTGTGTGTGTGTGTGTGTGTGTGTGTGTAAGTTAAGAGAATCCCCCACCCCTGTGCTTTGGGATTACTGCTTTTGTGATGGAGACTGGAAGACTTCCTCTTTTTTTGGCAAGGGCTATAAAGAGAGATCACATTAGTATAACCTTTGCCCCTTAAGGTGTGGATGAGTGCGTTGTGGTTAGAATTTAATTTTAACAGGTTTTATCAAACTGCTGAAAGATATTGAAAATGTTTAATATGGAGCTGAGGCAGTAAATCACCCGTGGGCTTGTTAAATCAGCATCCTTGGGGGCGGGCGCTCAGGTCCCTCCCGGGACCCTCATTGCCCCGACCAGCACACTGCAGTCACCTTGTAATTCTGTGCTATTGAACAGCTGCTGGAGACCGCGGTGAAGGGGGATTTAACACCTTGTCTGCCCCTCCTGGGGGAGGGTTTATGGACCTATTCTTAGATCATTTGGCTTTTCACCGGGATTTTAAAAATCATATCTGAAGTATGTAGACACATCATATTAGTGTCACCTCTGACACTGAATGGTGTCTTTTGACCCCCTCCCATCTGTAGTGCATTTTGCTTCATCTTTTTTTTTTTCCCCTCTCCGTTCTATGCTTTTCTTCCCTCTTTTTGTTAACTTCCAATTTTGTTGGAAGACGCTTAGAGCACAGGTATGGCCATGCTTGTTGGGGACACGTTGCTAGTCTCCATCATCAAAGTTGGGGTGACAAACTACAGCCCACATGCCAAACCCGCCTGGTTGTTGGACCCGGCTGCTGTCCCCCACGCTGCCTGTGGCCGCTTTCACTGTGCAGCGCTGGGTATTGCTGAGAAGTGGCCTCAGAGCCTCCAACACCTACTATCAGGTCCTTCTCAAGAAAAGGTTGCTGACCCCTAATCTAAATCAGAGTAGATATTTACTGGAGAAGGCAATGGCACCCCATGCCAGTACTCTTGCCTGGAAAGTCCCATGGACGGAGAAGCCTGGTAGGCTGCAGTCCATGGGGTCGCGAAGAGTCAGACACGACTGAGCGACTTCACTTTCACTTTTCACTTTCATGCATTGGAGAAGGAAATGGCAACCCACTCCAGTGTTCTCGCCTGGAGAATCCCTGGGATGGGGGAGCCTGGTGGGCTGCCGTCCATGGGGTCGCACAGAGTCGGACACAACTGACGCGACTTAGCAGAGCAGAGCAGAGAGAGATTTACTAGCCACTGAATGAACTGGTGTATGAAGGACTCCCAATCAGGTCCTACTTAGTATAGAAACAAACCCGCTGGTCCTGGGTGCTTGGACTCCTGGTGCACCTGTGGTGAAGATCCGTCAGAGCATGTGCTTGAGTCCACACAGGTGTGTATCATCCTGTCACGCCACTGTTGAGTGTGAGCATTATGTAAGCTTCTGTGCGGCACCTCTCAGAGGAAAAGGGAAGACTTGGGGAAGTAAGTTTCTGGGCTGGAAAATGTTCCCAGGTAGCATGGATGGGCATCCCACATGCATTGAGTCCCTTAGTCTTGGTGGTGCAGGTCCCTGGAGAGTCAGCCAGGTGAGGTCGGAACCAGGGAGATGCTTGCCGTCTATATGCCTTCAGATGAAAAGACAGGCCATGCCCATAGAGTGAGCTGGTGAACGTGAGCTTCAGACATTTCAAAAAATGGTCAGGGCAACTTCTGTGTGTACTTCACATCCTGCTAAAATCATTGATATTATTTCCCACATGAAACTTGAAAAGCTGTTTTAATCCAGAGTGCTTATGGATGCTCTGTTCATTTCGGAGGGATGCTGTAATGGAGGCCCCAGAGCTGGGTGGGTTAAACAGCAGAAATGTGTTGTCTTTCAGTTCCTGAGACGAGATAGCTGGCCAAGGTGTCAGCGTGGCTGCCTGTCCTCTGAAGCCTCGGGGGAAGGAGTGCTGCCTGGCTTGTGGTGCCGCACGTGTTCCTTGGCTTGAGGACACATCATTCCAGTCCTGTGTGCGTTCACGTTGTCTTAACCTCGATGTCTGTCCATCTCTGTGTTCAAATTTCCCTGATTTATAAGGATACCAGTCGTGTTTCACTAGGGCCTGCTGTAGTGAATTCATTTCAACTTAATTGCTTCTTTGAAGACCTTATTTCCAAGTAAGGTCACCTTCTGAGGTCCTGGGGCTCAGGACTTTTGCAGATCATTTCAAGGGGACATAATTCAATGCATAATAGATGGGTATCTCAGATCAGTATAATTCAAGAGGATGTTTGGCCTCAAAAGTGAAGTCGTACAGAAACACGGCCGAGAAAAGGTAGCCTGTCATTCTCTGAGCTAAGACAGTGTTGGATATGACTGCCTGGGCTTCATAAATGGGCTCATGTGTTGGCTGTGTTGGTCACGACGTCTCTTTTTGGATATGCGCGTTCATATGTTTGGATATGGTTATAAAGAAGGGAACTGTTTTTGAAAGTTTGCCCTGAAATCACAGTGTCCACAAGTGTGTTAGATGTCACGACTGTAACCACGGTCTTCTCATATGTTTTGTCATGTTCTTGGCCAATTTTCAGATATTTGTATCCAAATGTGAGTTTCACCCCTCAAACCAGTCAGAATTTTCTTCTTGATTTTGCATCTAAGCCATGACACATATTCTGTGAGTGCTTCCAGAGACTGTACTGCCAGATGCAGAACTGTGAGCTAACCACATAGTCATGTTCAATGACATTGTTCTTTTGGTTGGATTTCCCTCCCCTGTCCTCTCTAGAAAGAAAGAAAGAGATTAGAAAAGACACGTTTTATTCTTGGAGAGAGAGAGGATGAGAGTCAGAGAGTGAGAAAGACAGAGAGTACCTTTCCCCATGCAGAGAGGAAGAGCGAGCGAGGAAGCACACACGGAGGGAGGGTGACTCCAGAAGGACTGCCTGTGGACCTGCCCTCCCAACTCAGCGGGTGGATTGAGAATGAGCATCCAGTGAAGCCTGCTCTTCACTCCATCCCAGCTCCTTCTGGCCGCCCAGTGCCAGCATCTTGTTGCACTGAATGAATTCCACTGTTTACACAGACAACCCCTGCGCCAACCCTCCCTCCCCACACCGCACGCCTTTAGACACTTTTGTTCAGATGATAAAACACTGTTGTCCTAGAGGTTTTGATTTCAAATGCCTTGTTCACGATTAAAGTTGAAGATTGAAGTTACTTAAAAGTGAACATAATTATATAGAAGAAAGTTTGATAGCCTATTAAAAGATGCCTAGAAAATCCCCATTTTGGTTTAGTTGCACTGTTAAATAATGCATATTTAATGTGCATAAATAATCGTGTGTCTGGAGTAGGCAGGTCTACTATAAATAAATGCCGTCAGACAGGGTGCGATGCTCTTCCTTCACATGTGGGAACAGCCTTGGGGGCTGTTCCGTGGCTCCCTGCCCCACATGCTGCAGACACGGCCCTGTGAAGTGTCAGTTTTCACTTCTGGGCTGCGTAAGCCCAATGTATATTCCCATATGCTTTTGTGTGTCTTTGTAGAGCACTTTGGGGTGGGTTTTTGCTATTTCATCACTTTTCTTACTCTGCGTTCAGGAGCCAGAAACACTGACGTTTCACACGTGACCTGCAAACTCTCAAGCTTCTGACACGATACTGAAGGGCCAGGAGAAAGAAAACAGTCTATTTGTCAGGAAAAAAAGAAATAAGTGACAAAGCTCCTCCCAAAGCTTAATTCCCACTCTTCTCTAGTGATTTTCTCAGGAGGATTATGAGAAATACTATTAATATGGACTATGCTTGCCCTGGACACTAAAATCCAAACGCATCCCAGGCAGTATTGTCCTGTCAGGCATTTGATCTTTGCAGAATCTTTCCCCGGAGCTTCTTGTTTTTATAAAAGACACTAAAAGCAGCTGACTAAAGTTTATCCAATTTATTCTCTCAACCCTAATTTATTCAGTGTTTGTATGTAGCCCACTGGGACTAATTGTAATTGTTATCTTGCTTACAGATACAAACTCATCTTTATCTCTTCAGTGGCTCCTCCCTGTCCCCATAGAAAGGAGAAAAAAACCTCTTCTGACAAATATTATCTGTCATCCTTTCGTAAGAATTGAAATGGCTGACATTTTAGGTGAAAATTATAATATAGAATTATTTTCAGAAGCTTCAATAAAGGAAACATAGTTTCCTTTCTCACATATAACTTTCTTATTTGATACCTCTTTTCTATGTTAATTTAATTAATATCTTGAGACTTTGGGTTTTGATTTAAAGCAGCATTGGCCTGCAAATCCAAAGTTGACCTGCAAATCCAAAGTTGATATTTCTATGAAATTTAGGCAAAATGGGTAAGTCAGAAAAAAATGAAGTTCTTCCGAATAAATGATGATCTTGGATTTCTGTCACTAGAGTATTTTCCAAATTAAGTTCTGTAAATGTATCTTTCTTTCTATATGTTTCTAATAGATTGGTAATGTTGCCCTGCCTACAGGATTTCTGTTCTTTGTTTTTAGCAAGCAATGTGGTCTGACATGAGTGTGGCTTGGGTTAATAAGTAAAAATCTCTAATTGAAAACAAGTGTGGGAATGGCCACCTGTAGAAGTACCTAGTTCTTCTACTGAATTTTAGGAAAGGTGTGAAAATTGAATAATGATTAAATAAGTGATTGGGATTCATGTGTTGCTTGAGAACTATTTCTCCCTCAGCTGGCACAAAATGGTATATAAATATGAGCACCAGGGTTTTGATACTTATTTCATCCACATATATTTAGGTATACAAATTATATTTAGATATACAGTCTTTTTTGTTTCAGTTTATGTACTGCAAAGTAGATTTAAAAATACAAAAGTCTGACACTGGAAAAAAAAAGAAATCTGTGCATCATGTGACTGTATTTGTCCTTATTGGTATAGCCTGCCATGGAAACTTCTAGAGCATAGAAACATACTATACATGCTTCTTTAGAGGGCTTATTATTACATGAAAAAATTAATGTGATCATTTTAAGGAGGTGAGAAGGCAGCTGCTGCTGCTAAGTTGCTTCAGTCGTGTCCGACTCTGTGCGACCGCAGAGACGGCAGCCCACCAGGCTTCCCCGTCCCTGGGATTCTCCAGGCAAGAACATTGGAGTGGGGTTGCCATTTCCTTCTCCAATGCATGAAAATGAAAAGTGAAAGTGAAGTTGCTCAGTCGTGTCCGACTCTTAGCCACCCCATGGACTGCAGCCTGCCAGGCTCCTCCATCCATGGGATTTTCCAGGCAAGAGTACTGGAGTGGGGTGCCATTGCCTTCTCCGTGAGAAGGCAGAGGTGCTGTTTATTTCAGGTCATGATGTGAGTCTGGCATCTGGATTCTGTCTTAACAGTTTTCAAGGGTTTTCTTGAGCAGCTAGGAATGTGCAGGTAGGTCCTATTCTGTTGTTTAATGTTGGAACTATGAATTCTTTAATGGGCCCTGCCTGATTCGATATTTTGTGTGTGTGTGTGCAAACCTAGAATAGAGTGGGATTCTCCTTCCATCTCTGTTTAGAGGTTTCTCTTCATTGGCTCATGACAAAGGAAGAGGTCATGCCAGCCCACCTGGGGGAAAGGAGACCATCTGTGGGCTTGAGGGCACTTGCAGGCCCGCAGTGAGGTGCCTGGGCATGCATGTGGCCTTGCTATTCTAGCCTAAGATTGAAGTGCTTCTCATCTCCTGTTGCTTTCATAAAGAATGAGAGCTGGTTCATCATGAATGATTTAACTTGGAATAAGAAAATTTCCACTTCTCTTTCAAGCTTTGGAATTAGTTTAATTAAAAAGTGCCCTGAAATTGCAGGGTGAGCTTCTGTCTGTTTATTCGTGAGACTTTTAAGCTGCTATCTTGGAAGCAGAACAGAAATGCCAAAACAGGATTCTGAGGTAGCTGAAACGCTCAACCCGTTTTGACTTTTCTGCTGTGTTCATCAAACAGCAGCATTCTTTTCTTCCCTTTTCTTTTTAATAAGAAATGATGTATATTCCAAATGAAAAGATAAATTTATGTAAGTCTAGATTTTAGCTTGTCTTTGTATGAGGACTCTGTGAAAGGTTTTTATTGTGCAGTGATTCAGAAAGAGAGGAGTGCCCTCCGTACCCCCCGACCTCTTGCTCTCCAGTGACAGAGAGTTTGGAGCAAGTGCGTCTGGAAGCAAGGTGGGAAGAGGTGTGGATGAAATCTGTAGAGCACAGACTTGGTGTGGGTTCAGCTGCTCTGAGCTGTTGATGGTCTGAGTCACCTCTTGGTTGTTAGGGATGCAGGATGCATTTTGTTGCTTTTTTTCTCTTTTTGGTAATAAGTTGGTGGCATTTGAGAAGGAGAAGCCAAAGGGAGGCAAGATGACATCATGCATGAGTGACTGATGACCTGGGGACACCTCTTGTGTGTGGTTGTCTGAACAGTGCCTGTTTTTCCGCTTGTTTTCACTTCACAAGAGCAGGGCCCATGGGTCTTGCTGCAGAGCTGATGGGTGCCTGCATTACACCCCCGGTGCCTGGCATAGGGGTGGGAGCTCATGGTAGGTCCTCAGGAAGCGTTTGATGAATAAATAAATGAAGTCATAACACCTAGAAGCAGGTTCTGCTATCATGCAGATGCAGACCCAGGCTTGCTCGGCTCAGTGCCAGGGGGAAGTGCACTGTCCTGTGTTAGGAAAATCTTCTGAGTCAGAGCTCCCTGAGATTGCTGTGAGCTGCCTGGGGAGGGAGGGACTGCAGGCAGAGGGTGAGTGGTAGGAACAGAGCAGAGGGCACTCAAAGAGTTTTAATGGGCAGTTAAGCCAGATGATTCTAAAGTGCTGTTTATATTCTGAGACTCCATTAAATATTTGAGCACTCCTGTTTCCATAACAATGTGTGAGTCACCAGGGAGAGATCCCACAGTGTGTGCAACGAGATGCCTACCTAGGCTTGGGTATTCCCAATTGCATCTTGATAGTAAGATAAAAATTTAAAAGTAAAACTTAGTGAATAACAAATTATAAATAGATATGATGAAATTCAAGATAATTTAAACCATTCACTCAATAAAAATTTGAATTGCCCATAGGCATTGTAGATACAGTGGTCGTGTTTATAGTTGGAGAGGACAGCAAATCTTCTGAGAGGGGATGGGGTCTGGCTGACTGTGAAGAAATTACAGAAGAGCATCAGCAGTGGGCAGTGGGAAGTGCGGAAAGCTGGTGCGGGGATGAGGAGGTGCCTCCAACAGTGAGGAAACCTTGCCTAAGAAATAATGCAGGGACACCAGGCAGGAAGCTGGAGTCGCATCATGGTTGACCTCAGGTGTCACCTAGACACTGAGTTGATCCTGTGATCCAGTGTGGGGGGAGAGGTGTGTGTGGTTCAAGTGCATTTAGAAAAGTTTTTGCCCCCGCCAGAGAGGAAGGAGGACTAGGTGAAAATGACATGGAGAGCCAGCTGTACAGAGTCCATCAGGGATGTATCATAGCTAAAAAGACCTCTTTTGTTTTGTTGGTGGCTCATCTGTTTGCCAGTTTAAATGCACACTTAGTGCATTTGGGGTCTCTTCTTTTTGGGGTCCGTTTTCCTTTCACGTGGGTCCGTTGGCATTCATCACCTCATTTCTGCACTAATTGTGACTGACTGTCACTGTTATGCAAGTGTTCTCACATGCTGGCTTCACTGGTGTAAGATGTCACTTGATGTCACCAGGAGCTGAGAAAAGCTATTTTAAGTGGGGTGGCAAAGGAAATGTATTTCAGGCTTTAAAGGAGCCCCTAAGTTTTCAAACAAAGCTGAGGATTTTTAAGGAGCTTGGGCACTTGTGTGTTCTCGGAAGGTCTTGTTAAAAGGCTTTGAATTTTATTCTGGTCCTTTGTTTCTAGGGCATTTTTGGTGGAACACCATTGGACGTTTATAGAAACAAATAGAATCGAGTGTGAAAGCCCTAGTGTTTTAAAGTAAAGGTGAGGAAGCCTGAATTTTAGAGGAAGTGACGGGGGAATTGTGCCTTTCCTCCCTCCTTTTCCTTCCTCCTCCTTCCCCTGCCCATCTAGTGCTATGGCTTAAAAAGGCCATGGTTTGGAGGATCCTCTGTTGTTATACTATAATTTTGCACCAGACAAATACAGTTGAATATCAGTATTTTTAGAGAAGCCATAGCTGATACTTTCAAACCTTTTCCTTTAAAAATTTTTTTCGAGCTGAAATGCATTTGAGTTTTACTTCTCACAGTTTTTTTTTTTTACCAAAACTGAGAAGTTAAAGAGTTTAAAAATAAAAATGTAAAGCTCTAAGTTTGATCTCTTTAAGCTCTGAGTCCTGGAGACTAGCCCCGTACTCTCTGAGGGTGGCTGTCCCTTTGTGGATCTAAGCGTCCAAGACCAGTCCTGTGAAGAGACTGTTCCCTACCACGTGAACTCTGCTTCAGTTTGTGCGACAGTAAGCTGATTCGGTTCTGTGGGCCAGATTACCCATTGTAGTGCACTTAAAAATAACTTTCTTTTTTGAAAAAGTTAGGTAAAAATGTTAATTAGTATTAGCAGTGCTTTAAAAATACATGCTAGGCATTTAGAATATCACTTAAGTGATCTGGGTACCTTTAGATTATTTGTTAATAAATGTTGTCATTATTCATTAGTTTTTTTTATCCTTGAATAGCATACTTTTTTTGGTCTCACTCTAATGTTCCTTGAACTTTATATTCCTTTTCTCTCAATCTTCTGTCAGAGAACTGCCTGATGTATTCAAATTTGTCGTCTCCAGAGCTTCAGCTGTTATTAACTCTTCTTCATAGGCAGCTGTGAAATAATTTCCCAGAGGATTCTGTCTCTTCCTGGGAGACCTGTGGTCCTTCTGCCGCCCCACGCAGAGGAGCAGGAGGAGGGGGTCTGTGCGCTTGAATGACGGCTGTTGGCTGACTTCAAATGTCACGAACACTTTTCCCCAGAAGAAACAAAACTTTAAAGGAGAAAAAACATTTTTTTCCCCCTCTCTTCAAATTTAGCTCTTTGCCTTTGAAAGCTGGATCCAGCCAAGCAAACACATCTATATAAACAAATATGTGTATATGAGTATATTTGTTAACACATTTCAGTGTTTATAAACTTGTCCTATTAGTATGGCCTTGGAGTATATTCTTTTATTTTTTTTCCTTGGAGTATATTCTTAGTGATTGCTTTAATTTTAGTAATTTCTATAAGTTGATTCATGAAAGGGAGGATCTGCGATCAATAGAGCATTATACATCTGTAGCTTGTGATGTATCATAATGTCAAAAAGCACATTAAAATAAGAAGTGACAGTGGTTTTAGAAAAAGATGCAAAATGTGTGTGTGTGTTTTATTTTAGAACTACATGGGACTTATTTAAAGCTTTTTTTTAATTAAAATTTTAAAAATTTATTTATTTTCGTTTGCAAAATATTTTTGGCACTTTGACCCTAAAGGGTTTCCTCCATAAATTTAGAAACTTGGAAGCTGGTCCCTAGAGAATATTGGGCAGAAAACCATTTTTTAAAGGCTTTTTTTATTCTACAGGAAATGAATGTGTTTGCTCTTTTCCTGTGGTGCCATATTGTCTGAATTTCCATTCTGTACTCATAATGGGCAGAAAGAGTAAGAAGGCCACACATTTGCTAATCCTCTTGATGCTGTGTGGTGCTATGCTGTGGGGTTGAATAATTATGATTAATTGTGAGCTAGACCATGTGCATTTCTGAGAGTGGGTTGTAATTAAATAAAACTTAATGATTTTAACATTGGGCTACTGGTACGTATTTATGATACATAGCTCTATTGTTCATATAAGATATGCTTTGTAATTGCACAGATGTTGCTGAGCTCAAATTTCACGCCATAAAAATATTCTGGGACTGCTTTCTAATGAAAATAAGGTTTCATGTATCTCTGTGTTTCACAGGTTAGACCTCAGAATGCTGAAAACTGAGAGGTAGGTGAGTGGAAAAGAAAGCAGGTGTCCAGTAGCGCACATGTGATGCACTTTAATTGGGATGCATGTTGGCTTGATTTGTGTGTTGTTTACATATTTTTCTAAACGTGCAAAAGTAAGTTTTTGTGAGTGACTTATTTTTTAAGTCATTTTTTTACATATCTTTATATGTTTTTACATAGTTTTATGAGTGCAAGAGTAAGTTTTTGTGAATGACTTAAAACACTTGAAACAATTCAGCCATTGTAGAATTGTTCTGAGCTCCCTTTTGAATTCAGAAACAAAGTTATTTTGTGTGATGGACTTTAAGTTTAAATATTTATTAGTATATGTACTATAAGTAGCTTTGGTAGAATTATGGTCACCTATATGGGTTTAGATTTTATAGCTGCTTGGAGAATTATGTACATTAACTTGAAAGATAAATTACATTTAATTTTCATTTAAGATTGATTATTATTGTTGGCTTGATTGGCTGGCAGAGTACTTTATCATCTCCCCTTCAGCTCGTTCCCAGCCCAAGGCTGCCCAGTCTTTTTGCAACTAGCTTAGTGTCCTGGGTTGTCATTTTTCCCGTAAAGAGAATAAGGAGACTCACCTTGCTGTGTTCTTGTAGTGAGTAACAATGGATTCCACTCACTGGGTCCAATACTGTGCATCAGAATTAAGAGGCTTTCTGCATCTGTTCTGTCATTAAACCTTGCTACTGCGCTTTTGGGTAGAAACTGTTGCCCTAGTTTTCCCACGAGGGAAATGAATTATGCAGGCTTCCCACGCTTGCCCAGGGTTGCACACAGCTCCTAAGACGCTGTGCTGGGACAGTGCATGTAGAGCACCCAGCACCATCCTCTCACGTCGTTGTGGTTGTTATAGAGCCACAGTAACCACCTGAGAAAAGTGTGTAAAGAGATGGAAACTAATTTTTTAAATATGACATTGTCTTGGGCATTTTCTTTTGCCTTTTCAAAAATCATGGTTTTCCTCTCCTAAGGGATAATTTCTCACTGATAGGGCAAAAGTCTGTGTGTTTAAGGATTTGGGAGTATATTTTAATGCAAAAAGATTTTATATGTTTTAAAATTTTATATTTTTAATGCATTTTAAACATAGCCTTAGAACACTTTGGTGTATGCATACAATTATTTACGCATATTTCTTACTTCCGTCTATGTTTATATCTTACCCACTGTATGGAAGACTTCCCCGGGTGGGGCAGTGGTAAAGAATCTGCCTGCCAGTGCAGGACATGCAGGAGATGTGGGTTCAGTCCCTGGGCCAGGAAGATCCCCTGGAATAGGAAATGACAACCCACTCCAGTGTTCTTGCCTCGAGCGTTCCACGGACAGAGGAGCCTGGCGGCTGCAGTCTATGGGGTTGCAAAAAGTCGGACATCACTGAGTGACTGAACACACATTATATTTGAACTGCTTTAGTCTAAATGTCAGACATTAAGTTTATTTCCCACTTTTGTGTACATGGATTAAGATAAATTTAACAGTTTTTAACTGCCTCCCCCTGATTTCATTATGCACAACTGGGGCCTCGAGGGTGGAATTCTTGTGGTTGGTCCGAGATCTAAATTTTTCCCTGGACCTCTTATACTTTTACTCTAATTTGTCCTATTAGAAGTTCATAGGAAAGTAATTCTAAAAGTGATATTTTTTAATTTGCCAAGTTAATTTTTCTGGCCATATCTGAAATTTGTAAAGGCATTAGGAGGAAATAGCAACCCACTCCAGTATCCGTGCCTAGACAATCTCATGGACAGAGAAGCCTGGTGGGCTGCAGTCCATGGAGTTGCAAAGAGTCAGGCACGACTGAGCGACTAACACATACATACACACACATAGGAGAATCTAAAATAACTCCCTTATGCTTCTTTTCCTTGCCTTCCTCAATATATGAGTACTCCTGTGCCTTTTAATAGTTTGGTTTTTAATCTCTTCTGTCTTCCAGTTTTCTCCAGATAATGCTTGGTTAGATAATGCATCTCTAAGGGTCTTATTGTCTTGAATTTCTAGAAAAAGTTAAAATGTCACATTTTGGTTAGCTTACCTTCTCTCTGTTTTTAGGTTGAGGAATACAGTTGTTTAACAGTAAACTGACTTAGTTGTTAGGCAAGGTTATGTTCCTAAAATGGTACAAAATTGGGATGGAAAAACATTCATATTTGTATGACCTTTTGTTTTACAAGTAACTAGTAAACACAGAATACCTCTGAAAACTATAATTAAATTTCTTAGCTGTCACTGATTTTTACTTCTATGTAAGCACTGAACAATGAATGTAAAAATAAATTGGTCCTTATTTTGCCTAATTGTAGATTCATGTGTTTCTTCTATTTTTAGTGCTGAATTTGGCAGGCACTGTGGCAATAGGCTGATTTATCTCCTAAATTGTTTAGGGACTAGGATGTTTTCTGCAACACTTTACACAGAAAAGAAAACCATCCATTTTTTCCCCCTTTTGTATGAATGTATTTCCCTTGGTGCTGCTTACTTTTTAAAGTCATGGAAGAGTTGAAAATTTTCAAGTTTGCTGTCAGCGCACACACACAGCCTTGTCAACTGGATCTGCAAATATAAATAATCCTTGTGTTAAATTTTAAATAATCAAAATCTATGGCTATTTTCTAGTTGTTCCATTTGGTACCACACTCTGTAAAACCTAGAGTTAATCATATACGACATTCAGCAATTTCATTTTACAGTCAATGATGATCATGGCATGAAACAAAACAAAACACCTCCTTCCCATCCTTAAAAAAACCTCCTAACAGCATGCTGTAGGAGCTCCGTAAATGTTCTTTGGAACATGAATCTAGTTCAACTCTGATCCTATTGGTTCCTTCGAATTTTCCTCCTATGACTTCTCTGCATAGACCTGCCTCTTTTCCTGTGATTGACTCAAGTCTACAGGTAACATTTTGGGGTGTATTTGCTAATCCTCTGAGCTGTCCTGGAAGGTTGGTTTCTGCTGAGACTGTCTGCATCAAGATTTCTTGCTTTGAAGAGTGTTGTGGTTGCACAGTGTCCGCCGGGTTTTGATGAGTGTGGCTCTTTTCTGCCATTTTGAACAAGGACACAGCCTAGCATGCTTCACATGTTCACATGTAGGAGACTCTGAAGAGCAGCCAGAGACTAGTGAGCACCAGACCCTCACCCAGGACCGGCTGAGTAACTTGCTGGGATGCCCCGTGCAGAGTTATTCAAAGTGCCCGGTACTTGATTCAAAAAGTCGCCATTCAAGACATCAAGAACAGAGTGTAAACACAGTGTGGGGCTCTGTGCTGAGACTGGGTGGGTGCACCCCTGAAGCCCGCCCTGCTTTTCCTCTCAAACAAATGAAGAACACATAAATGTTTCTCCCAAAGCTTTCTCAATTCTAATGCTAGAGGCCTGAGCAGAGTTAAGTGTTAGTATCTCAGTCGTGTCCAACTCTTTGCATCCCCATGGATGCCAGGCTCCTCTGTCCGTGGGATTCTCCAGGCAAGAATACTGGAGCGGGTAGTCATTTCCTCTTCCAGGGCATCTTCCTGACTCAGGGATCGAAACCATATCTCCTGCATTACGGAGAAATTCTTTCCCATCTGAGACATCGGGGAAGCCCTATTCCAGATCTTGGAATTGAGTTTTCCCTGCTGATTCACCCCCAGTCTTCCTCCAGCTACAGAATGAGCTCTGAGAGGTGCCAGGCACACAAGCAGAAATGTCTGAGAGGTGCCAAAAGAGGAATTCACCTTTCCTTCCTTTTCTCAACACACTTGGAACAGAAAAAGGGTCATAAAAACAGACATCACCTCGGATACCTGCCATTCAGAATTTGTATAATTAGTAGAGTTTGTATAAAACACAGAGGATCCCTTTCTTTTAATCTATTCATTTTCCATTCATACTGTTTTCCCTCCCAAGAATCCCAGGAAGTTACTTAATTATTTAACTGTGCTTCTAGCTGTTACACATTAAGAATTCCTATTGTTGGCACAAAACCCATCACTTAAGCCTCGTCTTGGGAATGCACTCATCCTTATTATTTCTGATATGACCATGAAATGTGGTTTTTAGCACATTTGTATGTACCCTGGAGGGTTGTTTGCAAACACAGATCACATATGTTGTGAATTTATCTGTAAAATGATGGAATATTTTTATATGGTTTTAATGTACCTGGAGTAATGACTTTGTGGGTGGGACGAGGTGAAGCTCTGACAGTTTTAAAATGTGTAAAATGCAGAAAGCTTGGTCTTGCCTTCTGAGGCACTTAGATGGGCCCCCAAAGATGAAGATTTATGCCAAAGCACATTTCTCAAGTTCTCCTCGCGCCACAAAAACAGCACATCTATCTGTGGATCTGGGCCACTCCTTCCATGTTCCAGCTGTGTTAGGGCTGTCTCCTGGATACTGTTAACTGCCCCGCTAGACCCATGAAGAACCAAAGAACCACCAGAAACGAGAATCCTGGAAATGCATGCCGCACAGCATGTGGACCTGATGGAGGGGATTGCGTCAGGCGTGCTTTCCCACTTCCGGCTCGTCTGTCTCCACCTCCCCTTTCTCTTGGTTGCTCTGCGTGTGGACCTGATGGAGGGGATTGCGTCAGGCGTGCTTTCCCACTTCCAGCTCGTCTGTCTCCACCTCCCCTCTCTCCTGGTTGCTCTCTTGGTTGGTGGCACCCAGGCTCCCACATGTGTCCCCCTCTCCCCTGCACCTGAGTGTGAACAGGTGCCATTTCTCCTATGAAAACCAGCAAGACTAACAAGAAATCACTTGCATTTGCTGGTTGGCTGGGCACAGTTTTATAACTCTCAGAGAGTATATTTGGGTGTGTGTCCTTTGCTTTGGGGGCCCTTTTGTGAAATAAGGGAATCAACTTCCTTGTTAAAATGTCAGGGTAGCCATTTTTGGTGGGGGTGGAGGGAAATGAGGTTTTTTGAATTTCTTGTTCTGGGACTGAAGTATCTGGGACTGAAGGCATCTTCAGTCACCTTATTCCTCCAGGATTTGGATGTAAAGGGGTTGGTGGCATGTCAGATGAATTTCTACGTGTAATTGTCTTTCTCTGAACCTGGAGTGGTGGTTTATACCAGCTTATCATCTTCGCACCTTTTTCTTTTCCCCATGACTGCTACTCGTACGTTTTCTAGTATGTTTTTCCTATTTCCATTTCTTCCTTGCTTTCTCTCCCCTGCTCCTTCTATTCCCTGTCTGGTGTGCCGGGTGGATATGATAACCTCCGATCCTGTTATATGTTTCTGTTTGTGAAGTCTTTGGCAAAGAAATGAGTTGTCTGAGTCTACTCTGCTAATGGACGGCTTAGATAACTGAGATTCCTTCTGAGTTTTGAACTCTAATTGACTTAGGAGCCCCATCCTGGACTGCATATCCACTTTTCAGTATGTTGCCTTTCCTTTGCCTTCCTTTTCTGCATGATTTTGGAGGGAACTAGGCAGACGGGACAGTCTTCGCAGATTAAACCCAGGCAAGTTAATGTTGTTGTTGGGCAAAGAGTATTAACCCCTGGGCTTCTTGGAATATGTCGGGTTTTTTCTGCCAAGGGCAGGATGCCATCGAGGACAAAGATGAACTCTTCAGGGAAACAAGGATGCAACTTTATTAGCACTGGAACTGCAAAGCACCAGGCAGGGGGTCCCTTCTAATTTAAAAACTTGCAGCCCACCCAGGCGCCATTGCTTCACTCTAGGACACCTTGACAAGCTGCCAGCAAAGAGTAATTTTCAAAGCACAACAAAATTTTTCGGAATCACTCTCTCAGGCCCTACATACAGTGCTTAATTTTGATAGCCATTTGCTGGTCTGGTATTCAATGGCTCTTTCTTCTTTCCATTCGTCTCTTTCTACCAATCACATGAAACGAAACAACATTTTGAATTTTAAAACTACAGCATTACTATTTGTCAACTATTTTAAACTATCACAATTTTAAGTCCTAGTGATGTTGGATACATATTTTACACTTCTGAACCTCAGTTTCTCTTTCTGTTCATTGTGGGCGTTATATGGACAGTAGAAAAGGCCTTTAAACATTGAAGTCTGTATATATCTTAGTTTCCTGACCAGGGATCGAACTCTAGTTCTTGGAGTGAAAGGGCTGAGTCCTAACCACTGGGCCATCAGGGAATTCCTGAAAAGTGTTTTTCTAAACAAATTGTTGTCCCAGTAAAACAAGCAAGAAATGTATACGTATAGAACATATATTACATTATAGAATATATAATAATATTATATAAGCAAAACCAACAAATCAGTGACAAATTATAAATATCCATCCAGCTTCTCTTAGCAGCCTCTGCAGCCCCTGTTTCTGCCGGCACCACAGTGAAGTTGAGAACTCCGCAGTCTTCTCAGCTCTCATTCCAGTGTGACCTTGCAAGCCTATCATAAGCTACTAACTCATGCCTTGTTCCACTTTGGCCCTCCAGGACCATTTCCTTGACCGTTCTGTTAGGAACTTAGAGACTTTGGGACTTTCTGGTGTTTCTTTGATTAAGCAGATTCTTGAAATGTCTTTGGCACTGGGAGTGCAAAATCTACCCTCTATCCATTTAAACTCTACAGCTGGGAGCGATTTCTTATTTATGTGCCTAAAGCTAGTCAAATCCCTTCTCTCTTTTGCAGTCTCTCTCTAGATTCATTTAAGATAGAGATAATACATTGAAACACTGCTGGGGCACACCTCTGCTGCTCTTTGAGATTGCTCTATTAAGGGACGCCCTCCACCCCTCCCACCACTTTCTAATCTTCTCCACTCTAGAACTGGGTTAGGCACCTTTGGTGTGTGTTCACATTTCCTACAGGGCTTTGAAAAACATGTGTGTATGTAACAGAAGGAAAGTCTGATGCAGTTATGTTTAAACAAGCACATATTCCAAAAAGAGGTAAAAATTAGAGTCGGATGAATATTGCTTGCAAATTTGAATGCTCCCAAGGTTATCTGCACAGACATGCCAAATCTCACTGGATCCATCTGACTGTATAGGGTTTAACTGGAATTAGGGCTCAGGAACAAAAGCAATGACTGGAACACTCACTTTTTTTTTTTTTTCTTTTTCATGAAAAAAAAATTAAGGATAAAATTAAGTTTTTTATCCTCATGTATTTGATATTTGAGCAAGAAGAAGAAGAAAACTGCAGTAATTCTAATGTAAAAACCAAGGCAGAATATTTTTTGACCTAAATAATGAGCTCTATTTAAGGTAACAAAGTGAAAAATAAAATTTTACTTTGTGTCTTGAATGTTTCAATGGAAAAACTTATTATACTACACTATAATAAATTTCACTTTTTATTTAAAAAAGTGACTTAGTTATGGTGACACACTCTCCTTCCTTGAAATATTTTAGATGGGTAATTCTGACTACCACCACCACCATAATTGGTATTTGAAATGCCATTGGGTATGCATGAGGATAAAGGAGAAAATGTCATGAAATCAATTTGAAATTTAACCAACTTGGAGACATCATACCTTGTAGGGTACTTTATGGAGTGTAGCCATGTTTTGTAAAACTTTTTAGTAGATTTCAGAAGTTGTATTTGGAAGTGAAAAAATCTTTTATTTCTAAATTTCTGAAGGGTTTCTTTTAGACTCTGAATATTCTGTGAATACTTAGGCCAATATTTTGCAGCAGAAATTTCTATTGTATAGTATTTCATATGTTCAGTTGATTAATCTTTGCTATGCTGAGAGAAAAATCTCTTTCCCACATTTAACAAGAATGACTTTAAAAAATTTAGTCAAGGCTGATTTGACTTTAAAACTAGAATGAGGAGTGGAGAATTTCACCAGTGATGGTCTGAGTCATTTTTAGGGGATATTTTGATTTTGAAGCCTTAAGTAGTTCTCATATATTCCTGGACCACAGGACTACAACCTCAAGTATAGAGTTTTGGATAAAGAACTGAATAATAATGATGGTGATGACAGCGTCCTTTACTATTATCCTTTACTCTGTGTCTGCTATTCGCTTGGCTCTGTCCTAGGTGTTTTAAATGTTGCTGTTTATTCAACAGGCAAATAACTCCATGGTGCTGATCTGAAGAAACTAAACTTTCAAGAGTTGCTGGGCAAGATGCCCTGCATTCAAAAGGCCAGTGTTAAAAGCCCAAATCTGACCTATTTTAGGGCCATGTCCTTTCACTGTCCCCATCTGCCTCCAGAGGGGCTTCATGGCTCTCTCTCTCTAACTGTTGGCATCACTTACTGCTTGTTCTCGGGTTTTTCTGTTTTCTAGCAAAGTTGTGTGAGAGGAGAGTTGAAGAGCTTTCTACCCAGGCTTCAGTGATGTATTTGTGTAAATGAGCCTCAGAATCCACCCAAGTACACTTCCTTATGACAGAACTGCCTGTATACTATTCTATTGAAGCTTTCCAGTACAAGTTGGAAATAGGAGTTGAAATGTAATAGCCATTAAGTGTGAATTGTGGGTCATTTCAAAGACATTGTTTTTACAAATTGATGACAACATGCTAGGTCTTTCATGTAGCAGTCTTGGACTGAACAGTCTTTACCAGCCTCACATGTTTCCAGTGCTTGGCATGGTTCTCAGGGCGTGCGACTGACTGTTGAAGTAATAAACCTTCTCTTTGCTGTCTGAGAGCTGAAAGGGAGGCTGTAGTCTGTTTGGGAAAAGGCATATAAGTCATAATTGTAGGTTGTAATAAATGTAAATCCATGAGAAATGGTTCAGCTTCAGACAGCTAAGTAGCAGAAGCTTGTAAAACCATGCCCCAGTCCTCCTTTCTGGGGCCCAGATCACAAAAAAATTATTCTTTTTTTTTTAAGCCATGAAATTTTGAAGGCTTCTTATAATCTCCAGTCTATTGGCTTCCTGCAAGAAAACAAATATAGAGTCTTAAATGACAGAAATGATTCCTAAATAAGTAAAACTTTTTCAAAATTTTTACTAAATCTGAATAATAATAATGCTCCTTACAGATGATAGCTCAGGCCAGCACTTTCTCAGTGGCGCTGAGCTAACATTCTAAATTCGAGATGGCATTCTCTCTGTTCTGCTGTTGGGATAATCACTGATGAAACATTAATCATCTCACGGTTCTATTCAAGTCCATTGATGGAAATGCTGAAATGTAATTTAGCTCGAGGAATTGAATTAATGTTTTCTAATAGCCCTGAGGTATTCAGTGATTTATAGGTTTCCATGCTGGAAGGTGTGTGTGTTTGTGTGCAGCAGTTAATCTAAAAAGATGGTTAAAAATGATACACATTCTATACTATAAAAATATGTATTAACTCTATGGTGAATGTTTGTATGGTTTGTTTGTGCCTGTTAGTGTAACATTGATTATGTTATACACCCAATACAAAGTAGTGCTCCATTAAGAACTATTTGTTGAGTTTTTATAAAACCTTTAACTATGGATATTCATATGCAGATGTGGACATGAATATCTGTCTATATATATTTGTCTATCTATGTTTAATGATTTATTTTCAAGAAAGTTCAGGATTTATTCTTATTTGATTATACTATGAACTGCTGTTATGGAAACACTAGTTTTCCATAATCCATTATTTCCCTCATTTATAGCTTTTATTTTCCTCTCACCCCTCATACTCTCTAATCTATAACATTTTTGCCTAAAACCACGTTAATAGCATACTTGTGTCTTTCTCACTACTTGCTTCTTCCAAAGATGCAGTTAAATTTTGCCCACTTTGGCACGTATAGGATCTGAGCAGTTTCTGGCCCAGTGTAGGTATTCCCCGTTGAATGAAGGTATCAGTGTTGGATGAATGCGGAATATGAAGAAACCAGGGCAATGTGCAGGGTCCCAGAGAAGGTTCATTCTATGATTCTGCCCCTTTTGCATCACTTTGGACCAGTTCTTTCCTCTGTTTAGTTCTTTATTTGAAAAATATGCATTATTGTACCCATGTCACTGGATTAAGGGTTAATAAGATTATGTAAGTGAAATTCCTTACGTGTTGCCTAGAATGTAGTAGGCTTTCATAGTTGGCTCTGTTTGAATGTTCTGTCCTTGGTGTCCCTATGTGTGAGTGTCCTCATCTTATAAGGAAACAGTCATACTGCATTAGGACCCACCCATATGACCTATTTTAGTTACCTCTTTAAAGACTCTTCAAATACAGTCACATTCTGAGGTACTAGAACTTAGGATTTTGACATATGATTTTGGGCAGGGTGGGGTAGGGAATATGGGTAGTCTTCTAACAGTGCAACACTTTTAAAATGTGATTTGAAGCTCTTGTTAAATGAATTGGCTTTTCTTGGGGCAAAGGGAAGGATAGACCAGCTCTGCTTAACCAAACTTCTTATATTGATTTCTACAAAACAGAATACTTGATTAATCACATTAAGCTCAGAGGAACTGACCCATTGTCATGTATCCTCCATAGCACAGGATTTTGAAGGAGCTTTTAAGTACTTCTGACAGGGTAGTATGCCTCAGACTTTAACGCGCACATTACTATTGCAGGGATCTTTTTCACATGCAGGTGTCAATTCGCCAGGTCTTCCTCAGAGGCTAAGATGCTGTATCTCACCTGTACTCTGGATGGTACTGATGCTGCTGAGACCACACCTTGAGAGGCAGGCAGGACTGGCTCCACAGGTGACAGGTTGCAATGCAGAATCAGAGTGTGGTCCCTCGTTTTCAAAAATGATTAATAAATTTGAGACTGTACCAGCAGAGAGTTAAACTAAGTGCATGGAACCCTATGCTGTGACACCATTAAAATGCCCATGAGCCAACCCTGAGCTGCTTTCGAAGCGCTAGTGGAAATGATCTCAGGCCACTTACTCACACTGATCTGTGACATGATTACCCGTATTGACCCATATAAAATCTTTGTACCGCTAAACACTTATGGTTTTACATAATGTTTGCACAAAACTCTGAAGATGTGGGGAAGCATGAGCACGTGGGAAGCATAAATAGAGTTGCCCTGACACTCTGCATATCCCTGTGTATAAAACAGAACTCTGTCACCACTAGCACAGTGACTGTGATACACAGCTCATCCTTCATTTGGAAAGGTGCAAAGGCATCTAGGCCATGACATGCGAATTCCTTGGCAAAAATGATGATTCTTCTTTTTTGTCCTTGAGATAGCACTAAGCCTTCTTTTTATAGCTGAGTTTAACTCTAGGAGCAAAATCCATTGCATTTTTTTTTTTTTTGAGATGAAGATCATTATAATAATATAAAAATTTAAAAACTTGGGTTACTCATATGCATGTACTTGTTAGTTTTCTGTGGAGGGAACACAACCACCCATGTACTGAGTTGTACATCTTAGAGTTATCTCGCCATTTTCCTGCTTCCTTCTCCCCTCCTCTCCTCTTCATTAAGAGAACTGTATAGGTAGATAATTCCAGAAGCCGAGGAAATGGTTTTCATTTAGGATTAGCCCAAGGAGAAACCCGAAGTTTGATGAGAATGGTCTGAGGTCTCGTCCAACTCTTTCATCCTACTAGATTTTTGGTACTTTTCCAAGTCCTTGGTACTAGGTTCCTGTAATCAAGTAATTATTGCAAAGACAACGGTCAGGTTTGTATGGAATGATTACTTCTTTTATAGGTGTGTTTTTTAATACTTCTTTCCTATATCTTTATCTCCAGGTATCTTATTTCTGTATGAATTTTTCTAAATTAATTTTTTTGGTCATGCTGTGTAGCATGTGGGATCTTCCTTGTGGTCAAGTACTCCCTGCAGTGGAAGCATGGAGTCTTTACCACTGGACCACCAGGGAAGTCCCTGAATTATTAAGTTTAAGGGAAAATAGTTTCTTAAAAAAATTCTGGTAAACATCTTGTGGAGGATTGTGATTGCCTTGGTCTGGAATGGTAACCTGAATTTTTTGAACAAGTGCTATTTCCATTTGTTGTTATTCAGTCACCAGGTCGTGTCTTACTCTTTGTGACCCCATGGGCTGCAGCACCTAGGCTCCCCTGTCCTCCATTATCTCCTGGAGTTTGCTCAAATTCATGTCTATTGAGTCAGCGACTCTAACCATCTCCTCCTCTGCCATCCTCTTCTCCTTTTGCCTTCAATCTTTCCCAGCATCAGGGTCTTTTCCAGTGAGTCGACTGTTTGCATCAGGTAGCCGAAGTATTGGAGTTTCAGCTTTAGCATCAGTCCTTCCAATGAATATTCAGGGTTGATTTCCTTTGGAATTGACTGGTTTGATCTCCTTTCTGTCCAAGGACTCTCAGGAGTCTTCTGTAGCACCATAGTTCGAAAGCATCAATTCTTCAGCGCTCAGCCTCCTTTATGGTCCAACTCTCACATCTGTACATGACTACTGGAAAAACTATAGTTTTGACTATATGGACTTTTGTTGGCAAAATGATGTCTCTGCTTTTTAATATGCTGTCTGTGTTTGTCCAACGGCTCAAAATTCAAAAGGTATGATTGCCGCTACCATCCTCAAGCCATTCAGTTCCTTCCTTGAAGGTTCCCCACAGTTGTGTGTCCTCTAAAGTTAGTTTAGGCTTACATGAGCAAATGTGCCCATGCTTCCCTCTAGGAAACTATTTTCATGGTTTTGCACATTTAAAAAATAATCTAAACTATAATACAGGATTTTGTGAAAGGTAATAACGTTCAGGACTATAAGCAATGGAGGTGGAAGATTTGAGGGGTTAGACGTGTGTGCGCTCAGTAGCCAGAGATCCCACCTGCTGCCACAGTCACCTTTTCTTACTGCTCTTTAGAGTTGGTGCTGTTCCTAGGCGTTCAGAGTTTTGCCCAAAAAAGGGGATATTAGAAACAGTGGTGGGCTTTTGTATTAGAAATAATAAAGAATTGCCAGGGGAAATATAGTAGATTGTTTTTAAAAAGAAAAATTATCATCCAGTTAGTTTAATTTCAGTTCCTAATAGACTGATGAAATAACATTAACAAGAATGTGTAAACATCTATAAAATAATGGAAACAGAACCAAAGACTTTAAAGCAGTAATCATCACGCAAAAACCTGATTGCTTTCCTTGATAGCTTTATACAATTACTTGATTAAAAAAAGGCTATATATGTTAAATATCATGATTTTAAGAAAACAGTGTTTTTTGAAATCTTATGTACCAAATTAACTGAATTGGATAAGAAATGGTAAATGTATAATGAATTATCCAAAGAGATAATGATTATTGAAAACATATCAAATTAAAGAGACCCGCAGGGTAACGTGTATATATTTTTTAATGATCTGGAAGGATTAGCTAAGCAGTGTATTAATGGCATCTACAGATAATGGTGAATGGGAGGGTGCCTCTTTTTTTTTTTTTTTTTTTTGTATTAGTGAGAATGAAGCATAGGAGTCAAAATGTACTTTCAGTATAACAGCAAAAGGTGAAACAGACTGAATTTCAAAAAACTATTGCATTTGAGAGAAATCATCAAATCAATGGGTCAAGGGAAGGAAAAACATAGTGACCAGATGACCATTTCAGGAGATGGCAGTATAATAGCAGTTCATTATTATGTGAATTTGATAAGATCTTGATGTACAATTAACCTAAAGATTTTTAGTCCATATGATGAACAAATATCAAGTGCTAATCTAGGTATAATATTATACATATTTGTCAGTTTCATTACCATACCATCATTAGACGGCATCTTGACTGCAAAAGCAAGAGGTTGTACTGCAATAAAGGAAAATATTCTAAAAAGAAGTGTCTTTCAACTGAGAAAATAAAGTGGACATACATTGTAGAGACACGTGAAGACTTGTTGAGGCAGATGACCTTTGTTTTATTGTGAATTGTTGGCCTGAGTTGGGTACCATGTTGCTGTCTTCCTGAAGGAACTGCACACGATCACTTGAGAAAGTCTGGTGGGACCGAGGAGCTAGCCTCTGAATGCCCTTCATCGTAGACGCTGTCCCTTGTTTCACACAGTTGGGCTTTAGCTTAGAGAAGTTGCAGCGTCTTATGAAGTGTGTTTAGGCATATAGTTGTCTCCTGCTTACTAGACTAGAGTCTTTGTGCTGGATTTCCTGAGGTAACATCAGTAGTCATGCTTCATGTTAGCAAGCAGTAGGGGTTTTATGTCTGCATGGACAAGGAGGAGGATAAGATTTCAGTCTCTAAGGCAGTCATGATGGGTTGCCCTTTTGACTTACAGCATCTCACAGCAACAAATTCATGTCTGCTTTGGACCAGGAAGAAACAGTAGTTTGAAATCTAATAGCTTGAAGAGTCAGGAGGACATGCCAGTCAGTTTTGTGTCATCAAATTTGTGGATCAAGCATAGATTTTCTAACCTGAGTGATCCTAAGAATTTATCATAGTGCATGACTCGTGTATACCAAAGGCTGTAATAATTAAATACCCCAGAATAGTAGCATTATTGATGTATGTTAAACTGGTGGAGATGCTAGAATTAAAATTAGTCCCTAATTTGCATTGATTTTTTTAAAGAAGACATCAATTTTATGGAAACTTTTGAAGAATTAAACTGATAGAAAACTGTAAAGCACACTCTCCTTCTGGTAGAAAATGTTCTCTTTCCCCTTCTCCTGATGAGTTTAGCATAGAATCAATGCTAATACTGTTTGTATTGTACTTCAGTGTTTACCAAGTGGATTCACATATATTCTCATATTTCATCTGTGTAACAACCTCTGGAAGACAGGATTTTCTAATTATGTTTTTTTACTGTCTATTTCTTAACTCTGTCTAAAAGCAGATTGATTGAACTCCATTTCCTCAATTTCGAAGGCTGGTTGGATTAACTGTATGATGGGATATTCAAGGAGGCAGAGGAAAGGAAGAGCTAGAGATTCTAGATGATAGAAACCACCCCTGAAATGATTTCGCCAGCAGTCTCACTTCTTTTTCCAAAGGCTGAAAACAAAGACAAGGAAAGCAGGGCGCACGTGTGTTTTTGAACTTGGCAGTGGAGCAGGGCCTTCCTGCTGTGCCTTGGGGAGGAATTTGCTTTGGCTGTCTGTTCTGCAAAGTCAACTTTGTTTTTTCTCCTCAGTGTCTTGTTTTACCGGCATATGCTTATTCTGGATTTATATTTCATCTCATTAAAACAAAAATTGAGACTTCTGTATCATTCTTTTCATAATTATGACTTCGTTGGTGGCTCAGACGGTAAGGCGTCTGTCTACAATGCAGGAGACCCGGGTTCGATCCCTGGAGAAGGAAATGGCAATCAACTCCAGTACTATTGCCTGGAAAATCCCATGGACAGAGGAGCCTGGTAGGCTACAGTCCATGGGGTCACAAAGAGTCGGACACGACTGAGCCACTTCACTTTTATTTTCTGACTTTTTAAGTTAGGATTAAGCATTGCAGTATACAACCGCTGATTCCCCAAATAACAGCAGGGTCTTAAATATGCTAAAAGTTTATTTCCCTCTTAGATAAAGAAGTCAAGCAGTCTGCATCCCAGAACTGATTTGTGTGATAGTTCCAGAGGCAGAGAACCAGATGCCTGACTCACTTCAGTGTTATCTTCAGACTGTCAACCTCGTGATCCAGAGAGGTTGCTTGAGTGTCAACCATCGGGTCCACATTCTAGGCATCAGGGGAGAAGAAGGGCGCCTGATTTCCCTTTTAGGATGGTTTTTTTTGTATACCAAATAGCTTTCCTGTTTTTATTCCTGCTCTAGTTAGAGGGCCGATGAGGAACAACTTGCTGCCAGGTAAGCTCAGCTCAAGACCAGAGTTCCTTACTGAGGGGGAGAGGAGAGTGAGTGCTGGTGCAAGGACCTCTCATCTTGCACATGTGATGTAGGGCACCATCGATGAGCAGGGAGGGTGCCTCTACAGTCTGTCCATTGTCTGGCTGCACCGATTGGCTTATAATGATAGGGTGCTGTGACTTACTGCTCTTCATGTAGAGGTGCACATATATTAGAATAATCACCTGATTCATTTAAACTTGTGCCTGTAAAAGGAGAGAGTATTTGTTCTCAGAAGTCACTGAGTAAGGTTAGATTTCTGTACTGTTTCTAATTTTTACATTATTTCCTAAGGCTTCAGGGGGAAATGCGAGCAGCTTGATGCTAGAATAGTTTTCTATGTGATTTCCTCTCCTTTTTCTTTAAAGGAGCAATAAAGTGCATAGAGAACAATGGGCCAAATGCCAGCCACTGTGTCTTTAAGGTCTGAGATTTGGCTGTGGAGCATAGAAGAAAATTCCAGAAACACTCTTAAGAAAGTTATTATTTTCTCTTAAATGTGATTTGGAACAGCAAAGGACAATATGTTTTATAGCACAACTTTTAAGACAACTGAATTGGCAATAAATTCACGTAATGAAACTTCCAGCAAGTCTTTATATTTCTACTGGGGAATTCCTTGGTGCTTGGTGTAAATTTTTTAATAGTTAATATCAGCTTTCTATTCTTTCGTTTCTCTTTTCGTAGAGCTAGTGGGAAAAAAGCTTGCTGTGTTACAAAGAATGCCTTTTAGTGAAACTGTGAATCAACTCACGTGTGTTTCTGTGTCAAACATATTAAGTAGTAGTTTTTAGGCACTTGAAGGATTGCCCATAATGTCATAATTGTGAGATTCTCTTTTTTATCCATAACCAAGTGAAATCCTTACTTCCCACCACTGCTCATCCAGGCTCCCAGCCTTCTGGTTTTTCTTACAATCTATTTTCATCAGGTTCAGCTCTAAACCAGCAGAGCAAGTCCTAGCTTCTCAGAGACCTGGATCTTAGTTCTAGATTTGTTGTTGAAGGACAAGGTATAAGTTAAGGCAAACTGATGTGTGTTTTGAGGCCTCAGTATTCCCACATTTAAAACAATAACTTGAGTTACAGTATTATTCTCTTCCACTTATGAAAATCTGAAACTCAGTGCAATGGTTTCTTTAAAAATTAGCAAAAAATTTTTTCTAGAACATGTTTTTCCAATAATCCCAAACATGTTAATTTATTTTAAAGATGCTACGTTTAAGTTATTAAATTATTAGCTTTGTAAAAGGAATTGAAGTAAAAAAAAGTTTGAGTATTTGTGATTATGAGCTCAAGTAGCTAAGCTTAATTTTTATGATACCTATATTTTGTGGGGAAAAAAAAGTTGCAACGAAAATGTTACTTTCAAATGCTAATCATATTCTACATTTTCTGTTAGAAATTTAATGATAAACGTGTTGAATTACTGAAGTCGGATAAGGAGGAACCATCTCAAAAGCCAAATACTCTGTCAGCCTCCTTGATGACATTCAATTTTATTTGTATTCAAACAGCAAGTCTCGTTGGATTAGCAGCTGCCATTGTTCTGAAGCTTGGTCCCTGTCCCGAGTCCAATGTGTCTGTTGTCTTTGTAAATCTTTATGTGCTTTATGTGTGTGATTACGATTTCAAACTTAAAGTATTTAAATATGGGAGAGTTCAGGTTTTTAGAATAGATTTTAAGGAGAACAGCCAGGATCAGTGAAAACTATGGGGGTATAGACACAGCCTTTAGAAAAGAAATTTCATTCTGCAGTATTTAGCAAATGGGTTAAAGTGCTTTTTGAGATTCTATCTGGAATGTTTAATTGGGAGATTTAAAATTATTTTTAGTGAAAATGGTAGGTATTATTTACTTAGTATCTACTGTCGGCAATGAACTAGCCTCTTCACATTTATTTTTTTTTCATTTAATATCTCCAGAGGGTTCACACCTATTTCACAGGTGGGGAAACTGAAGTCATCCAGAATGAGGGACAGGAAGGCAGAGTTGAGGGGGGCTCACCCTTACCTGAGAGTACTGAGACACCAGTATTTATTGCGAAGGATGTTGTTCCCTGGTGGCTCAGATGGTAAACTGTCTGCCTGCAATGCGGGAGACCTGGGTTTGATCCCTGGGTTGGGAAGATCTCCTGGAGAAGGAAACGGCAACCCACTCCAGTACTCTTGCCTGGAAAATCCCACGGACGGAGGAGCCTGGTAGGCTACAGTCCATGGGGTTGCAAAGAGTCGGACACGACTGAGCGACTTTACTTTCACTTTGTTTTTAAAGTGTTTTATTTAATATTTTGCTTTCCTGATTAAGCAGATCTCTTGAAATTTTATATAACTGGTATATCTTCCTCTTCCCCTACCTTAGAACTTGTAAGTAATAGGAATTAGGCCTGAACGGATTCAGAAAAAAAAGAGATTAAAAAAATTTTGCCCACATATAATCTGATTAATATGTTTCCTTGTGCTGTACTGTGCTAAGTCTCTTTAGTCATGTACGACTCTTTGCGACCCTGTAGCCCATCAAGCTCCCCTGTCCATGGGATTCTCCAGGCAAGAAGACTGGAGTGGGTTGCCTTGCCCTCCTTCAGGGGATCTTCCCTATCCAGGGATTGAACCCTTGTCTCTTATGTCTCCTGCACTGGGAGGCGGGTTCTCTGTTACTAGTGCCACTTGGAAAGCCCAGTAAATGTACTTGTGTGCATGCTAATACTCTTAGAAATGTAAAACATGTACTTTACCTCAGGGACTTAGTGCCTTTGGAGAGTTGCAAATGTCAGTGTGAATTAAAGGCACAGGCTGTGTAGACAGAAACCCTGGATTTGAATCCTAGCTCCACCAAGTATTGACGTATGACCACTTAAGAGCTTCAGTTTCCACGTAAGTTAAACTTACTTCAGGGCTGTCAGGTTAAAGTGAAATGATATGTTTGAATCATAAGCATAGTGCTTGGCAATATTTAAGTTGCTCTTGCTCTTTTGGGGTAAGTTTATTATTTATTGGCATGGGAATGCCTTCTCATTTGAGTCAAGAAAAATAACATGTGTTAAGAATTTTAAAAATAAGAAAGGAAGACTTACTAATTAATATTGGGTGTATTTTTTATGTTAGTTATTTTAAAGACTATAGAAGTCCTCTAAATAGATCCCCCCCCCATTGAGCCTCAAATATGATTCAGTTAAAAATTAGTTTCCTTTAAAATTTTCAAAAAATTTTCTATGATATTTTTATTCAGTAGTAGTTGAAGTATTGAGGAAGTGTTACAGTTTTTCATTTATTCTAGTATCAACTGACACATTAAATGAATGATTCATATCCCTGAACAGTATAAAACTGTTTCATATATATGTGTACACACACACACACACACACACACACACATATATAGTTTTAAACACATATATTTAAATAAAATAAGATGTTTTGGGGGTTCTTTTTATTGGAAAAAGTTATTTCTCCTTCACATTTTACAGGCAGGGAAGATGAGTCATAAAATGGTACTTAGGAGAGCAGTGAGAGTGATGGATTTGCAGCGAAGGAAAGGGCGTGAGGAGGCAGGCATCCTTGATTCTCATTCAAATTGGATTCATTTCTGCTGTGCTATGTGGTGTTTCCAGCATGGCCAGCTTTTTGAAATGTTTTAAATTTTGCTTCTGTGTTGTCATATAGTTCAGTGCTTGTGACTGGAACGGTCTCTTGGGCAAAGATACTAATTTAAGAATGTTACCAGTCTAAATTTTCCTAAGAGGATTAAACAAATTCCACAGTAAATAAATGGACATGTTTAGAAGGTTTTCCCCCCCAAGTTAATTTCCAGAAAACACACAGGAATCATTTGCTAAGCTAAACATCAGGTACATGAACGATTCCTGCTTATGTGGATGGACAGTCGTAGGGAACCTCATCGTTAGGCTTGGGTTCAATAGTAGGAGCTGCACAGTTCACAACTAGAAGCTGCTCCCATGTGTCTCTCCCCAAAGTCAGTGAGGCAGCTCCCCTCTTTGCCTGATCATTAGTATGCATCAGCCCACAGCTCAGACTCTTTTCCCTTGTTTTTGTCAGGGAAGATGATGGAGCAAGGTTGCCTAGAAACAGTTAGCCACACTCTCCACGGGAATTATCAATCTGTCCTGTGCGTTCACCTCTGCATGCAGGGGAGAAAATTGAGTTTTGCTGCTGACAACGTTAATTGATTGCAAGTTGTTTTAGATGTTGTGTGATGTTAAAAACCGGAGTCCCTTTCCTTTTTATGTGTTGGATGTGGAGAAACTATACGGTGACTCGTTGCACTGAAACTAAAACGATCGTAGAGGCGTCTAAATTTGGATTTGTACGTGTTAGTATTCAGATCTTGACACTGGTCAGCTTACAGAATCCTCTTTGGTTTTGGAGACTGTTTCTGTAGTGATTTCTTTGGTTTCCAATAAATTCACACAGCCGTCTCCTTCAATAGAGTTCTGATTAGCGCAGTCAGGGAGTGACACGTGAAATTGGGGTAGTGGAGAGGGCTGAGATGAAAACCAGCCACCAGCTGATCACCTCTAATTTTTATGGTCCCAAAATTTTTTTTCTTTTCTCCACTCCGTCTGGTAAGATTGTCATCTTCAAAAATGTCTTGCCCTAAAAGGTAAAGGCATGAAAACAATGTGTTTCTGTGGTTGATTTTTTTGGACTTGAATTCCTCTTTAAAGGTTTTTCTGATTTGGCTATTACGAGCTCTTAAAAGCTGAAAGAGGAACAGAGCAGATGAGAGAAAGTTAGATAAACAAGCTGCCACCTCTCTGAGGTTAGAATGGGTTGACCTGGGGTAGGAAGAGGGGCTAGAGGCAAGCCAAGGGGACAAATTTGTTTTGGGTCTGTAGCCCTCTCCTGTGCAGTGCCTTAGCCAGCTTGTGTGCTGAAAGCATAGTGCCTTTGGTCATGAATGTGTTCTACCAAGGACTCCCATTGAAATGAATGCACTGAACTTTGGGGAGGCCCTAATATCTTTAACACACACACACACACACACACACGCACACACACACGATTATAAAGATGTTTAACACACACTGTGTGGCCTCTGGGATCTCAGTTCTCTGATCAGGGATTGAACCCACGCCAAGGCAGCGAAAGCCTGGAATCCTAACCACTAGGCTACCAGGGACCTTCCAAGCACATTTAAAAACTGATTCTTCTTTCTTCAAGACAACACATAAGAATCACCTACGGAGCCTGAAAAATCAGTGCTTATTCCTTGTCTTGCTCTTGACAGATTCTGATTTAGTAGAAAAGCAAATTGTCTAAATTCTTATAGGATTTATTATATTAGTCTATAATGTTAACATATACGATGGATTATATTATATGATAATTAGTGACTTATCATAAGATTGCAAATACAAAGGAAGTTACTTATAATGAAAATATTAAAGTCTTATCTACCCAGAAAACAAATGGCCTCACTGTATCAAAAGACCTCTTGACGAGCTCCCTGTTAAGGTTACACTTCTTGATAGTGTTTCATGAAAAGGGGAGGCATGAAGCAGTTCAATCCAGAAACTGCATTGAAGCTGACACTTTGATTTCCTTCTAAACCACAGCTATAATGGATCCTTGAAATTTCCCAGTGTACATTACAGAGACTATTTTATCCAAAAATTGTAATACTAGTGTATACTATTACGAGCCCCACAAAATATGTTACATAAGGCAGAAAACATTAGATACCTCCTTTAGTACAGAAATAAATCATCGTTAAAATTTTCTACTACCAAAATGAAATTTATACCACATTGCATCATTAGATTTGACAGCTTCACTATCATTTACTTTTACTGTGACATCTAGTATTTTATTAATTTTTTCAGAAAAAAACCATTTTGTCAGATCTTGTATTAGAGATGATGAGCAGAGCAAGAAAGCTGTGAACATGAGGTTGGATATTCTAAGATTAACTCGGTCATAGCTCAGTTTTACGACCTCATGCTGAAGAGGAAGTCTTGTGATTGTGTTATTTATTTATTTTTATGCATTCATTATTATAATTTTTTTTGCCAAATGGCATGAGGGATCTTAGTTCCCTGCCCACAGAATGGAACCCCATGCCCCCTGCAATGGAAGCATGATTCTTAACCACTGGACCACCAGGGAAGTCCCTGTTTATGTTTTATAGTAAGATGTACAGTGCTTGGTGCTACCTCACAGGGTTATAAAGACCAAATGAATTATATGCATAAAAGGCTTGAAGCAATGCTTAGCCCATATTAAGTGTGTATATTAATGTTAGCTGTTGACATTATCACAGCATCATCATAATTGCACTGTTATCATGATTAATCTGTTAATATTAATCCATATTATCCCTTTAACTTCTCCAGAGGAGAAAATTTAGTCTTCTAAGTGTGTCTTTGCCCAGCTTATAATCAATTAAACACTTTTTAAAACTTTCCTATTCATAGGACTATAAGTGCCTGATGTATTTACTTCTGCTCCTGTGCTGCTTCTTGGCAGAGGGTGATTTTTCTTGGGTTGATGAATCCTCAAGACACTTGATTTAGTTCTGTGGGTTCTCAGTGTGATCTGACAACATCGAAATGTTAATTTCTGAAATGGGAATGTCGACAGGTATACCCCGTGAAGGGCTCCCGCAGCGGCTCAATGGTGAAGAACCTGCCTACAATGCGGGAGATGTGGGTTCAGTCCCTGGGTCGAGAAGATCCCCTGGAGAAGGAAGTGGCAACCCTCTGCAGTATTCTTGCCCAGAGAATCCCATGGAGAAAGGAACTTGCCAAGCTACATTCCATGGGCTCTCAAAAGAGTTGGACATGACTTAGTGACTAAATGACATACTTCACAGAAACAAAATCTCTGTGGAGTTTCCACTAACTTCTTAGAGCAGAAATATTCCTGAGGCGTCTAACTTTGATCAAAACAGGTGAGGTGTAAGCCAGCGACTCCTCGGTCCCAGGTTATGGCCAAGCTTTGTAGCTCCATTTGCTCCCTGAGGCGTGAGGATAAAAAATTAAAAACCCACTTCTGTATAACTTTTCATAGAATCCCAGGATTTAAATTTTTACTATGTGAAGAGGAGTGCTGATTCTAACTCACATTCATCTAGCTTTAAGAATAAATGACTGGAACTTCATAACCTATTGTAGTTTTGAGTGGAGACAAAAACAGTCCATCACTTCTTAATTTTTCCTGAATAGTCCTTTGTAGCCCACCTTTACCACTGAGAAGGAAAACATTGCTCAGCTCTGTTGTAAACTAACATCAGTTCAGTTCAGTTCAGTTGCTCAGTCATGTCTGACTCTTTGCGACCCTGTGAATTGCAGCACGCCAGGCCTCCCTGTCCATCACCAACTCCCGGAGTACACCCAAACTCATGTCCACCGACTCAGTGATGCCATCCAGCCATCTCATCCTCTTTTGTCCCCTTCTCCTCCTGCCTGCAATCCCTCCCAGCATCAGGGTCTTTTCCAATGAGTCGACTCTTCGCATGAGGTGGCCAAAGTATTGAAGTTTCAGCTTCAGCATCAGTCTTTCCAATGAACATCCAGGACTGATCTCCTTTAGGATGGACTGGTTGGATCTCCTTGCAGTCCAAGGGACTCTTGAGTCTTCTCCAACACCACAGTTCAAAAGCATCAATTCTTCAGCACTCAGCTTTCTTCACAGTCCAACTCTCACATCCATACATTCACTTCAGTTCAGTCGCTCAGTCATGTCTGACTCTTTGCGACCCCATGAATCGCAGCATGCCAGGCCTCCCTGTCCATCACCAACACTCGGAGTTCACTCAGACTCACGTCCATCGAATCCGTGATGCCATCCAGCCATCTCATCCTGGGTCGTCCCCTTCTCCTCCTGCCCCCAATCCCTCCCAGCATCAGAGTCTTTTCCAATGAGTCAATTCTTTGCATGAGGTGGCCAAAGTACTGGAGCTTCAGCTTTAGCATCATTCCTTCCAAAGAAATCCCAGGGTTGATCTCCTTCAAAATGGACTGATTGGATCTCCTTGCAGTCCAAGGGACTCTCAAGAGTCTTCTCCAACACCACAGTTCAAAAGCATCAATTCTTCGGCGCTCAGCCTTCTTCACAGTCCAACTCTCACATCCATACATGACCAGGAAAAACCATAGCCTTGACTAGACAGACCTTAGTCGACAAAGTAATGTCTCTGCTTTTGAATATACTATCTAGATTGGTCATAACTTTCCTTCCAAGGAGTAAGCGTCTTTTAATTTCATGGCTGCAGTCACCATCTGCAATGATTTTGGAGCCCAAAAAAATAAAGTCTGACACTGTTTCCACTGTTTCCCCATCTGTTTCCCATGAAGTGATGGGACCAGATGCCATGATCTTCGTTTTCTAAATGTTGAGCTTTAAGCCAGCTTTTTCACTCTCCTTTTTCACTTTCATCAAGAGGCGTTTTAGCTCCTCTTCACTTTCTGCCATACGGGTGGTGTCATCTGCGTATCTGAGGTTATTGGTATTTCTTTCGGCAATCTTGATTCCAGCTTGTGCTTCTTCCAGCCCACCGTTTCTCATGATGTACTCTGCATATAAGTTAAATAAGCAGGGTGACAATATACAGCCTTGACGTACTTCTTTTCCTATTTGGAACCAGTCTGTTGTTCAGTCCAGTTCCATGTTGCTTCCTGACCTGCATATAGGTTTCTCAAGAGGCAGGTCAGGTGGTCTGGAATTCCCTTCTCTTGAAGAATTTCCCACAGTTTATTGTGATCCTCACAGTCAAAGGCTTTGGCATAGTCAATAAAGCAGAAAGTAAAAATATGTATTGGTGGCATTAGAATCACTTATTCCTGCGTTTATTTTAGCAAAATTTCCATACGAAATATTTAGTAGCGGTATGGAAAATATTTACACGTAGTCTATTTTTAGACTAGTTGTTTCTAGTTGTCTAAATAGTAAGGAAAGGCTTGCTTAACCAATTGTCAGCTAATCCTCACTCATTTGCGTGGGGAAGAACTTTAGTTTCATCATTTTTTCTGATACTACAGTTTTTTTCATGTTCTGGTAGCATTTAGTGATGGTGACTTGTATTGATTTTTAAAAAAAATTACTGTTGCTTATAACACAGGATTACATAGCATTGCATATTTATTTTGAATCATTTTCTACCTCATAATTTAAAAATCAAAACCTTGTCTATCCAAGTTTTCTTGTGGTAGTAAGATCAGCCCGCCCCCTGCCCTCATTCTTCTGTAGGATTGCTTTTCTACTTCTCTGTAGTCTCCAAATGCTGATGTTCAAATGTTAATGCAGTAAAACTTTTCTCATTTTGTACTTGGCGGATGTCGTGTTGCTGTCTTTTCTTGTTCTGAAGGGCTCTGGCTGTTTATCTGGCATTTTAAAAGTTTTCATGCATTTTCAGATGGTATGAAAAGTAGTATGATGAGTTTAGCTTTTTATATTAGTACCTGTTAATGATTAAACATCCTAAGGAATGATTTTTTGTTTTTGGAAGGCTTTATTAACATTTTTATCTGGAGATAATAATGCAGACTATAATTGTAATTGCTTGTGTCAGTTGAAGTATTTCATACTCAATACTATTAGAAATAAAAGTTAGGAAGGGCATTGGGCAATTGACATTTGCGTGCATCCTTCCTTCAGCTCAGGGAATTGAAGTTCAGAGAAGTTAATTGCCTGAAGTCAAACGGCAAGCAAGTTCTGGAACAGAACTTCAGAGCTTGACTCCAGCGTCTCTGTTCTTTAACTTGCAAATTGCTGCATCTGAGAGGAACAGAGTGGGTCATCCCCGCTCTGCCACCTCTTAGCTGTGTTAGTGTATTATTAATTGTCATGTTGTTATTCTTATCCTTAGACCTCAGAGTTGTATCATTTATGAAAATAATCTCGACGGTTTTTTAAAAATAAAATATTCCCCCTTTTGTTATTTCTTAAAAATTTTAAAGATATGATTTGTGTTTCCTGGTGTAATTGGCAGAGAGATACATTTTCTTTTTTATTGTGTATTTTATTGTATATTATATTGTATATTTTATTTCAAATTGAGCAAGGTTTTAATTCATAACAAAAGTATTCAAAATCATAATGAATTCAAGCTTCTTCATAGGGTGTCTCTTTTGCCAATAATGGCACGATTCCTACAGCACTGGTTGATTGTCAAAGTGTGATCATCGTAGTGGAGGTCATTCACATCTGTAATACTAACTTCAGTTAGTATTTTCAGTTAGGTGAATTTTGAATTCACTCTTCTGTCCAACGATAGTCTCAGCCCAGATAAAATGCAGTTTTTTGGGAAGGCAGTTCCTGAAACTCCTCCTCTATTCAGTAGGAAGTGTAGCTAGCAGGATGGAAGGTTGGTCCTGATGGTGACTGATGGACTCTGGAAGGGAGGGTGAGGTACAATGTCTGTTTGATGGCCCCACAGGAAGGGAAATGCATAGTGAATGGAAGATAGTTGGTTTCCTTGTCTTTTAGCCCACCTATCAGTTCTTTGTCAGGCAGAACCTACTATACTTGGAGTCAACTACTCGTCCTTACTAGCTAGCTCCTCCAACAATGACACACATCTTACGATCTGAGGACAGATGGCTGGAGCATAAATCTGTAAATGTCAAGTTAAGTCTGTTGTGCAAGGCTTCTCGCTAAAATATTGATAGCTTAGTGTCCAGCTGTAACTGCTGGTTCTGCTCTTCCTGTGTTTATCTTATTGTTTAAATGAATAATGCTCTTACTACTTTAAAAGCCACTGGAAATTTTAAAATTAGATTAAATTGTCAAAGCACATAACTGATGTTTGCTTCTCTCTGTATTTGTGTTAATGAATGATTCGAGGTAGTACTCTAAGGATGAGTTTATCCTCTGAATGTTTGAAATTCTATCTAGGCCAGTTGTTTAATGTGAAGTCAAATCAGTGTAAAAAGAAAATGTTATCAAAGGACTCAGACTTCTTAAGGTTTAAAACTGTTTTGGAAATGTCTTGGGTATTTAAATTTTTATAATAGATGCTACATACACCCAAGCAAACACTCATATGTATGCCCCCACACATATTTAGTTACTATTTTAATTTCAAATGGTCCTAGTTCTTATCACTATTTTTGACATGAGTGCTTGTCTATATTGACATTGTTTTTTAATTTTTTTTTTAGTAGGTTCAGAGTTTGTTTTCAGAACATCTATTAAATCAGTTCATGGTATAAGAGGACTATGCTCCAAAGGTTGATATTGACAGTCTGTTGAATATCTTTTTTCTCTGTCGCACATTAAGTAGCAACCCTGTTTTCAGGGAAGGTTGGCGCGACAAGGTCTCATTAACCTCTTGTTTTCTTTGCGTGGGGCACTGTGCTAGCAGCTATAAATTGCATTTCCTGTTATTAGTTTCCTGTGTAGCAATCTTTCTTAACTAGTCTATAGTGCTCTTTATTTCCAAGTCTTTATAGAGGAAGTAACTATAAATAGAGAAGTTAAATTTTACCCTAAAATACATTAAAAAAAAAATCCGGAAAGTATCTGAACAGTTACAGAATTTTATTTTTAAAAAAGTTTACCCCTTAATATAGTACATTCAGAAAACATTTAAAGACATGTTGTTGTCTTAAAGCAATATTGGCTTTATAGCCATCTGATCAGCATCATGTGTGTTGTTTGGCCTGATGCGGGGTGGATATGCCAATTGCAAAAACTTTTGAATTAATTTGTTTAATTAGTATCCAGATAGAATACCATAAATGAGCTACCATGGGACTTCTGCATGACATTTTCCATTGTAAAAGCAAGAGCAGTATATGAAGAAGAAAACACACAACTCATATTCAAAACCTGCTTTTCTTCTTTGTTTTGACATTACACAGGTAGATTTTGCACTGTGATCCATTTTGCACCACTTTACCACTTTTGGCCAGACATTCTCACTGCATTTCCTGAATAATGTACTTACCATACATTTCACTCCTCCTGCCCCTGACTCTCCACCTTGTTTCCCCCAGGATGTTTTTGCACTTGCCTGTCAAAGGGTCAAATCATGACCTGACTTGGTTTTTAAGGATTTTTAATCTGTATTTGGAATTAGTCACTATCTGTGCTTTTCTGTAAGTTTACGCCTCTTTGCATATGCTTGTAATGACTGTTAAAGAAATGTCCCTTAAGGGGTGCTTTGTGTTGTTTTCACATCATTTTCAAGAATGCACAGCTCTATCTGTCAATCTCTGAAAAAAAAAAATAGTTCAAAACTTTCTGCAAAGTAGAAATTTTCATACTGTGCAATAGTGTTGACAGGGCTGGCCATTGTTCCCGCACCCACGCTGCAGGGGGTTGTTGACTGAACTTTGAAATCCCCCCCACACACTATGAAGAGCCCGCTTCCTGCTTTTGCCTTGGGGCGACCCTAGGATCAGTGGAATGTGTTCAGTTGGACTTTAAGGGTCAGTTCATTGGATTTTGTTTAATCTTTGACTGGTATTTTCCTTTTGATAGAGTGGAACAATAGTTGAATCCTGACTTTCATTTTTGGTTTTTTTTTTGTCATCTAGAAAATGGGCCAAATTAGGAAAAGCCAATAATCACGATAATTTGAATTCTACATTTTTTGAAGGTTGTCTTCCTTGCACCAACTCTGGTGCTCTAATTAGTGCTGTGCACTTACGCACACTCTTAAAGGAGAGCACCACTGTCCTTTCCCATTTGAAAAGTGAAGGTCATCATCCATAACAACCCAAGGCAGAGGTTCCCAGGTGTGCTATGCATCAAAATCACTTTCTGAAAAGTCAGGAATTAGGAATAAATAATTTGCAGCACAGAGTTGCTGCAAATAACTCTGTTTTCTTGAGTTTTTTGAAACAAGAAAAATGGTATTAAATCTTTCAAAGTTATATCTTCTATCTGGCCATATGGTTTTCAATAGTGACCAGATGAAGAACTGTCTTTATATAATTAAACTAGCTCTCCTAATTGAGTATAATTGGACAATAAGTTATCTTGGGTTCCTGCCCAGCAATTAATATCACTGATGGTCTGAATTTGTTTTAATGCTATTCCTTCCACAGACAGTTTTGGTTAACAATAATGAGTGGACTTGAGAGCCAGTTTCCTGAACTTAATCTTGATTCATCAAGTTAATACTTCTGTGCATCTGGATAAGTTACTTGGCTTTTTTGGGCCTCAGTTGACCTGTCTCTAAAGTGGGGATAGGAGATATACTTACCGCATAACTTTGTAGTAAGAAATACATGAATTACAGTGAACATTTGAGAAGTGTTAGTTGTTTTTATTCTATCAGTAAATGAAAAATTATCATATTAATGACATAACTATAGACTGAGATTATTTCATTAATCATGAAATTCAATAATGTTCAATAAGAGGGACTCAGTTCTTTCTTTTCTGTCATCCTCAGCGTCTAGGCTGGTTCTTCCCAAAATCACGAAAGAACTGTAGTGGTTCCATCTTGCACATTCCAGCAATATGAGTCGGAAGCCCATCTCCAAAGCCCTAGGAAAGCTTCACCTGCTGACCAGTGGGCTAGAATCGAATCCCTTATTCTTCTCTGAGCAGACCTTGAAAATGAAAGGAAACTGTAAGAAGTCATAGAGCCAATCAGAGACTAATAGATACTGAAAAATTGGGGTTCAGTTGGTGACCCAAGAGTTTGGAAAGGATATTGAGTAACATTGTTGTAGCATTTATTTTTATATTTTACTGATATGTAAATGTGTACATGTGTGCTAAGTTGCTTCAGTTGTGTCCGACTCTTTGCAACCCTGTGGACTGTAGGCTGCCGGACTCCTCTGTCCATGGGACTCTTCAGCCAAGAATACAGAAGTGGATTGCCATGCCCTCCTCCGGGGAATCATTCCCAACCAAGGGATCGGACCTGCGTCTCCTGTGGATCCTGCAGTGGCAGTGGGCTCTTTACCACTAACGCCACCTGGGAAGCCCAGAGAGCACTTGTCCCACTGAACCAGCCAGGAGACGAACCTGGAATCTTTTGATCCACAGTCAGATGCGTTATAAAGACATAGATAGATAGTATTTATTTATATGTGAATAATCCCCAGGAGGTAGAAACTGTTAACTCCATTTCATGGATAGACAGGGTTAAGCAGTCCAAGATGGTGGGACCAGTTTCTGCTGAAAGAAATGTGGTTCTCTGAAGTTGAAGCTCTTTCTATTATAAAATGCAGTTTCTTATTCCTTTTGGACATCAGAATATTAACTGATGCTCTTAATTTTACTTTATGGTAAACTGATTTACCTTAGTTCTTTTTGAAGACAGGTATGCATTTCATGTATAAACAGATTCTATCTCCAAGATATTAGTGTTCCATATTCTCATATTAGCAAAAATTTTCCTAATGAATAAACTGTTTTAGTAAATGGAAATTGAATATAGAACTTGTAAAATGCTTCATAATAATCTTACAGAGAATATATAAGTACATCTGTTTAGTGCTGAGACTCCAGCAACTCATTCTAAAGCACATATTTTAACTTCAAATTTTCAAGATGTTAAAACAAAATCCCCTCAAAGAGTCAGTTTTGTCTATCCTCAACATATTAGGTTTATAACCTGGGTAACTGAAAGAATGGCAATACAAAATGTGGCTGCATTTAGAAGGTTGAATGATTGCAGGGTCATGGTTCAGTGCAGTTCAGTCGCGCAGTCATGTTCAACTCTTTGCGACCCCATGGACCTCAGCACGCCAGGCCTCCCTGTCCATCATTGACTCCAGGAGTGTACTCAAGCTCATGTCCACTGAGTCAGTGATGCCATTCAACCGTCTCATCCTCTGTCGTGCCCTTCTCCTCCCGCCTTCAATCTTTCCCAGCATCAGGGTCTTTTCAAGTGAGTCAGCTTTTCGCATCAGGTGGCCAAAGTATTGGAGTTTCAGCTTCAACATCAGTCCTTCCAATGAACACCCAGGACCGATTTCCTTTAGGATGGACTGGTTGGATCTCCTTGCAATCCAAGGGACTCTCAAGAGTCTTCTCCAACACCACAGTTCAAAAGCATCAATTTTTCAGTGCTCAGCTTTCTTTATAGTCCAACTCTCACATCCATACATGACTACTGGATAAACCATAACCTTGACTAGATGGACCTTTGTTGACAAAGTAATGTCTCTGCTTTTTAATATGCTGTCTAGGTTGATCATAACTTTCCTTCCAAGGACTAAGCGTCTTTTAATTTCATGGCTGCAGTCATTCTACAGTGATTTTGGAGCCCCCCAAAATAAAGTCAGCCACTGTTTCCACTATTTCCCCATCTATTTCCCATGAAGTGATGGGACCAAATGCAATGATCTTCATTTTCTGAATGTTGATCTTTAAGCTGACTTTTTCACTCTCCTCTTTCACTTTCATCAAGAGGCTCTTTAGTTCTTCTTCACTTTCTGCCATAAGGGTGGTGTCATCTGCATATCTGAGTTTATTGATATTTCTCCAGGCAATCTTGTATTACTTTATTTAAGTTAAACAAGTCTCATTACTTTTGGTGAGTTAAAAAACCCATATTTTTCTTTATGCCTCTCATTTTCTTTTTTCTTTTTTTTTTACTTTATTTTACTTTACAATACTGTATTGGTTTTGCCATACATTGACATGAATCCACCATGGGTGTTCATGAGTTCCCAAACATGAACCCCCCTCCCCCTCCCACCCCATATCATCTCTCTGGATCATCCCCGTGCACCAGCCCCAAGCATCCTGTATCCTGCCAGAAGATGATGATTCATTTGGTTGAAACTATGTTCTGATTGGTTTAAAAAATGGTTTTAATAGTTATATAAATGACAGACTTACAAAAAACTTTAAATGGTGATCCCTTCTGTGAAATTTCCTATAAAATACTTCGGAGATGGAAAACTGAAATGGACGAATAGAGTAAGCAAGAGATCTGTATGCCCGTCCTTGGAGGAGGGTGTGCTGGCTTCCACTGATGTGTGCCTCCAGTTACTTGGACGAAGACATTTCAACATGGCTTCTACCCTGTACTTGGTTTTACTGAATATGATTTTGGACAAGGATAAATGGAAATTGGAAGTGACAAATTAGATACTGGTTTGAAATTAGAGGAAAAAGGCAAAGCAGTTGGTCAACTTTTAGCAAGATAAGATTCGCATCATTTCATCTTTGCTATTGCCATGATGAACACTGGAGGTTCGAATAATTTAATTCCTGAATACAAAATGTTTGGTAGTGGTAGAGGGGATTTCTTGTGTCAATCCTCCTCTTACCTCACTGCCGCCAAGATTGGAGACAGGGTGTAATCTGCATCAGTAATTGGAGTAATCAAGAGTATTTCTGTTCCCTGTCCCCTTCTCAGGATCAGAAACTCATCTGTTGCTGTTCTTAATATTGACTAGCTGTGTCACCTGTTTTTACCAATTTAATTTGTTTAAACAATACTATTTGTTTAATTAACTAATTTTTAATCTTTTTGTTTGTTTTTGCTCTAAAACCTTACCCTACACGGTGGTTTGAGAAAGCCCTCATCTGAGTACATTCCCGGAAGGAAAAGATAGACACAAATTTGACCTTAGATTCTGTCATTTTTGCATAAAAATGCTGAGTTAGTTCCAAATGCCTCAGATCAAAAGGAGAGCTGACACTTTATTCCCCTTGCTATCCTTTGGAACTCATGAAAACGTGATCAAAATTTAATACTATTGTTTTAAAAAGGCATAAAAGAGCTCCCTGGACCTGCATGCCTTCTGCTGTTCCCAGTCACTCCCCCAATCCCAAACTAGATGACAGGGTACTGGCCCCATTCTTGAACGACTTTGTCTCCCTGGAGTTTTAAGCATAAAGTTCTTGTATCTGTTGACATTAACTTTCAAACATAGGAAAATTTTTTAATACTATAACCATGTATCAAAAAAAAAATCCTTTATCTATGACCAGATATCTAGTGTATTCTGGAAGTTTTTGGTATACCCTTTAGAGAATTGCTTATTAATTTTTTTGCACCATACAAAGCACGTGGCTATGTTGAGACTGACAGTATAATGTACCCACATACAGTGACAAACATTTATATTTGACAAAATAAATTTAAATTTTCATCGACTTTGTTACTTTAAAGCATTTTCTACTTGAAATATATCTTTAGTTAATTCTACTTTGATACTCTGCCTGCTGCTGCTGCTGCTGCTGAGTCGCTTCAGTTGTGTCTGATTCTGTGCGACCCCATAGACGACAGCCCACCAGGCTCCCCCATCCCTGGGATTCTCCAGGCAAGAACACTGGAGTGGGTTGCCATTTCCTTCTCCAGTGCATGAAGTGAAAAGTGAAAGTGAAGTCGCTCAGTCGTGTCTGACTCTTCGCAACCCCATGGACTGCAACCTACCAGGCTCCTCCGTCCGTGGGATTTTCCAGGCAAGAGTAGTGGAGTGGGGTGCCATCGCCTTCTCTGTGATACACTGCCTAGTAAAGTACACTTACTGTCGTTAATGATGTTACAGACTGAAGTATACCCTGGTATACCTTGGAAACAGTTGCTTTGTACCCATAAATAGTAAAATATTGTCCTCACTGATTCATGGATTAAAAAGATAAATTTAAAAAATGCATTACTTGGAGGAAACCAAAAAATGAATGTGTTTCCATTTAGCAGATTGTTTAGTTTTCTGTGACATTGTCTGTACTAGGCTTGTGTCCTTTTTTCATTATCAAGCCCTACACATGTAACAACCCCTTAAACTCTTTAAGCATTAGAGATTAAGAATTAGAATTAACATATATAAAAGTATTTGCTTTTGATATTTGGTATCATTAACTTTTTCTGCATGGCCTAGTTTTGAAGAATAATTGTTCTGTGTTTAAGAAGTAGTGATATTACATGCCAATGTGCCAGTACAGAACTTACTAGAAAAAATATTCAGGATATGGTAAAGTCAGCCTTCAAAAGGTTAGGAAAAGTATCCCCAAAATGCTTCTTTGGACTCTGATTCCTTCTTCAGGAATCATGGTTAGTCACGGTTCCTCATATATAATTCTTATAAATTAAGCACTTTTTTTTTTTTGGCCTGGAAAGCCAAATATTTACCACTATTTTGAGTTACTCAGTAGAATATACTGGTGTTTCTGATGCATATAATTAGAGCATATGACCTATGTCAGCTTCTAATTCAAGCTTAAAAGTTTTTTTACTTTGCAAACAATATTTTGTTAAAAAACAAAACTCTCTTCACAGACTCATTTTAAATGCCCATTTCTATACAATGTGAACGGAGAAGGTGATGGCACCCCACTCCAGTATTCTTGCCTGGAAAATCCCATGGATGGAGGAGCCTGGTAGGCTGCAGTCCATGGGGTCGCAAAGAGTCAGACATGACTGAGCGACTTCACTTGCATGCATTGGAGAAGGAAATGGCAACCCACTGCAGTGTTCTTGCCTGGAGAGTCCCAGGGACGGGGGAGCCTGGTGGGCTGCCGTCTATGGGATTGCACAGAGTCGGACACGACTAAAGCAACTTAGCAGCAGCAGCAGCAGCATACAACGTGGAAGATCTTCATTCAGCTTTCAGGATCATCTTAAAATAAATACATCCATTTCTTCTTAAATGCAACCAATCTTCTTCACTTTGACAAGTGGTAGAAGCCTTTCAAGTATGTTTCTGTTGTTATAATCATTTCTGTTTTCATTAAGTAAGGTCAGATTATATTGCTGTCCTGGGAGTCATCCTTTTTACCAGTTATTGTGTGTCTTTCTTTTCGATGAGTAACTATTAAACAATGAAATAATGATTTACGGAGGAAACTGTGGCATTGACAAGTGGGCATTCACTTAAGGAACCTTGACTTGCTGAGATGTTAAAAAGGCAGTAATATTGTTTTTTTCTTTCATGGGTTTGTATCTATTCTGACTGGTAACTATTGTGACTCAGGTAGAATTTACAACTCAGTGTTTTAGTTTTCTTTTAGAAAGTGTTATAAAAGCTCTAGTTGCTGGCAGTTTACAATAAAATTGGGCTTAAAAACCATTTCTGTCTAATTCTCTAGACTTTATCAGTGAGTGAATGTTAGTCGCTCAGTTGTGTCTGACTCTTTCTGACCCCATGGACTGTTGCCTGCCAGGCTCCTCTATCCATGGAATTCTCCAGGCAAGAATACTGGAGTGGGTTGCCATTTCCTTCTCCACTAGATTTTATGACCCGTGCCTAAAAATGCACAGGTACTTACAAATAGGAGAGAAAGACACCTCAGCCATGGGTTATAGAAAATCATAACAAATTTGCACCAATTAGCCTACAAGCCTTTTTGTCTTAGATCCATGAAAAATGCTACTTTGCCAATAAAATCAATTCAGTCAGTTTGATCTCTTGTAAGATGTGCACAATGAGCTGGAGTAGAAGGCAGGGTGTGGGGCCAGGATTAACAGGGTGTGTGGACCAAGGACAGAAGAATGACATGAGGGAGTGTTTTGGGATAGAGGCTCCAGAAAACTTAAGACTTTGGAAAAAAAAGTCTTAATTCTATATGAGTTGTTTATCTCAGGGAGAAGAAATAGCAAATGTTTGGGTTTGGAAGTGAGCATCTAATTGATCTCTGCTAAGTCACTTCAGTCGTGTCCGACTCTGTGCGACCCCAGAGACAGCAGCCCACCAGGCTCCCCCGTCCCTGGGATTCTCCAGGCAAGAACACTGGAGTGGGTTGCCATTTCCTTCTCCAATGCATGAAAGTGAAAAGTGAAAGTGAAGTTGCTCAGTCATGTCTGACTTAGCGACCCCATGGACTGCAGCCTATCAGGCTCCTCCATCCATGGGATTTTCCAGGCAAGAGTACTGGAGTCGGGTGCCATTGCCTTCTCCAAATTGATCTCTGGTTCCCTGTAACTGGAATAAAAGCTCAGGGTGCACACTTGGGGGGAGGGGACATCATGGAAGCTGAGGCACAGACACTGTGTTTGCAGTAGACATCTTCACACTCTTGCATGTTAGAGAGTCAAGGGGACCATCAGAAAGGAAATAGAACTTGTTCTCAGATTACTTAGGACTTAACATGTTGAGAAAAGGAATTAGTAGGAATGGTAAGAATTTTATCGGTCCTAAAGATGAAGGCAATGATGATAGTTTACAACGTGCTTCTTTTCTATAATTCCATACTCATAGCTGATAAAACAACAGTATTTCTGTTAAGAACTACAGCTTTGTAACGGCATTCACTCCAAGTGTTTTTGGAGTACTCCAGTCACAAATGCACCTCTGATGTGGGTGTGCTAGATCATTTGGGCTGTAACAGTGAAGGGAAAAATGACTCATTCAATACTTCTGAGCAAAGACATGTGCAGCCACATGCACGAGAAAGTAGGGGCTGAGAAATATTTGGCATCTTCTACAGAGAAGTATGTTTTGCAAGATCTTTACCCATAGCTATTTATATGGACAAGTGGTCTAGCCGTTAAGACTCTGTGTCTTCACTGTAGGTGATACAAGTTTGATCCGTGGTTGAGGAACTATAATCTAGCATGCTGTGTGCCACAGTCAAAAAAATTTGGGCTTCCCAGGTGACTAAGTGGTAAAGCATTTGCCTGCAATGCAAGAGATCTGGGTTCAGTCCCTGGATTGGGAAGATCCCCTGGAGAAGGAAATCGCAACCCACTCCTGTATTCTTGCCTGGGAAATCCCATAGACAGTGGAACCTGGCGGGCTACAGTCCATGGGGTTGCAGAGTCGGACATGACTGAGCTACTAAGCACCAGCAACCATAACACCTACACCACAGTTGTCTGTATCTTTGATTGAGAAACAATCCTGGCATCATCATGCTTTCTGTATTTTCTAGTTATTCTGATTGGTAATTATTTTCTGTGTTTGTACAAGATGTGTTTCTACAAGATGGTTTGGGTGCCAAGGATACAAAATTGACTAAAGCAATTTTGAATAATTTGAACTTTATTGAATAAAGTTGAATTTATTTTTTTTGAACAAATATTCAATAAAGTTCCTACTTTTCAAGTAGTTTAGGAATCCTCATCTATTTTCATGCCCAAACCACTCAGAATAAAAACACCTTATAGTGGTAACAATGACCTCCTTTGGTATGGATGTTGTTTGGATACTCCTCTGTCCTGTGTGAACCTCTGGGTCCTTTAAGCATTGCTGTGCTACAGGCTGTGAGGAAAAGTTAAACTGACTATTATACCCGTTTCTGTCACCCGTCCCTGCTGGTGGGTTGGGGTCAGATATGTGTATGTGTTCAGAAAGATTTTGAATGAAATGTGGACTATCAGTGAATCAGAAATGTCCTTGTATAGGTATTTTGGGTGGAACTTGGAAAAGTGAAGGACAATGGGCTGGGTGGGGAGGGGAACGAGTGTGCTGGGGAGGGATAGTTATCACCCTTGAGATTCATGATCGAAACAGACCTGGACATAAAAAGCCCAATCGTAATAATGTTGTCCATCTAAAAGGTCTTAAGCCACGGGGCTGAAGAGTGGTAGCATGTTGCATATATTAAATCTTTGTTGCACATAGGATGTTAGGGCCTATTCAGTTGAGTTTCTTGATATTCCACATAACAATAGCCAAATCAGACTAGCATAAGAAAAATGGAATTGGGACAGTACCAGAGGGGTTCTTCATGACCTCAAAAGTGCCAGAAGTTAATGGGAGCAGAGACTGTGAAGTCCTTAGGAAAACCAAAAGGTCTCTTTTTATGCTGTGATTTCTTGCTTGCTTCTGGAATTCTTCTTTATTTTTCCTCCCCAACAGCAGCTTTTTTCACTGCTGTTTCCATGTTATTATTTGTCTGTCTCAACATCCACACCTGTGGCTTATATTAGTCTCGGCCCCTTTCAGTCTGTCAGTCCCATATGTAAGTTTCCTTGTAAGTTTTCAGTTGACCTAATTTAGGTCGAAGGCCCACCTCTGATGTCATCAGTGTCGCTGGAAGGGGAGGGTGTGGGTGCAGTGATGTTGGCAGTGTCTGTGGAGATGAAGTAGACCCACACACCCCTTTGGATGTGGTGGGCTGGTGGGTGTGCAGTTGAGTGGAGGTGTTTCTCAGAAAATGAGAGATGGCACTGAACTTGGGCAAAGTGGTCCTATGATTATAAAAAAAACACCCTGAAACATCCTGAGGACATTAGAAAATAATAAGGATAGTAAAATAATAATGGAAGGTATGTATTCAGTTGTGAAAGGTTCATGATCCACCTCTTTGGAAAAAACCTTTGTGATAGTTGAAGCAAAACTCGAAGTATTCATTCTTCTTTGATCTTATAACTTTGTTTTGTTCCTTAGTTATTTTGATTTAAATTTTTTCTAGATAATTTTGCCATACATGCAATAGACAAGATTTTGTTTTCTAATGGAATTTTAAAAATGGAAGTATAACTTCCCAACATTCTCTTAAAGTAGAAGAGTGGCAGCATTGTTTTGTTTGAATGGATTGGGACCACAGTCCATGTCTTGAAAGCTGACATTACAGTTACTATTTTTAAAAGACAAAACTATCTATCCATTTTCAATCAGTTAATTGATCTTCAAATATTTTATTCACTACCATCAAAATATCTTACTGTTAATAGTCTAGATTTTTCCCCTTGAATGAAAGATTTTGTGATTCATTTTTATTTTTCTCATTGTGAAAGTGTTAGTGTGGTTTAACAAAACTTTATCCTTTCCTACTATTTTTTTTGTCCCAGTCTTAAAGCTCAACACTTAAAAAGTGGCCCCCATTCTGTGGTATCCTGATTCCTAATGGAAGGCTATTGAGTTGTCATTGGCCTTAATTGTAAGTTGGTTAACTTGGCATATTAAGTTTCTTTCGATTTATATTACATTTCTTTTTTTAACTATGGGAATTACTCTTCTTAGAAAATAAACGCTTTAAATGATGAAGAATTTATCTTCTTTTTAGATTGCATAAGAAGGAAGCTTGACAGTAAGCCATGTGCCAGGCACTCTAACTTTCTCTGTTATTTAAAAAAGGCAAGCATTAAAAGGTTAGTACAAAGAAAGAACCTAAGCTACCTTTCTTCAAAATTTTTCACCTTCTTAGTTCACTGAAAGCATTTGTCAACACTTCATCACTAACATGGAGTATAAGTAATGATGCACTAAGTTTAAAACCTCGTATATTCAATTAGAGGACCTGTTAGCTTTGAAAGCAGTAAATAATAATTGGCATTTACTGAATTTTAAATAGGATCTTGCATTGTAGTTTTGGTTTAGAGCATATATAGCATTGTGGGTTATGCCATGAAACTTGATGTTCTGAGAATATAGTTACCTTTTAACATTTAACCTAAAGTCTCTTCCTGATTTTAATGTGGAATATTTCCTCTCTTTAATTGCTAACATGTTTTTCAAATATTTACACATGATTTTAAAGGTGCTAATTGGCACTAGAATAGCTGATGGATAGTAAACATTAACTTAAGCACATCCATAATAAGTTTTTGTATCTTGCCCTGGAATTGCTGGCATTTGTGCATTAAATGCATCCTGGTCTAGCAGTAAAATGCATAAAATGGCAGTGTGCAGTTTCAGCTTTTACCTCTCCAAAGCCTTGGATGCCAGCTACAGGGTCTGCCTCGGCAGAAATTGATGGATTCTTTTGTAGAATTGTAAATGTTATGGTGAAGCTCTGTTTTTTCTTTTTTCTTTTTAACAGAACATTGCCTGTTTATGTGTTACAGCTTATTTGGCCCAATGGACTTTATAAAAACAAAAACAAAAACCCACCTTTCTTCTAAAACCCAAATATGTGATTAATGCCATCTTTTGTTTCTCACTCTTGCTTTTTGTTTCATGCTTGTTATTCTTCGCACATTTTCTCCCAGTGTCATTTGTATGATTCATCAAAACATGCATCCTTCAGATGGGTCATGTTCCACTGAGCCAGGCATCTTGTCCGCCTCATCTGCTCATCCCACTTTACCTCTCTGTAGTTTTCCTGAGAATTTGCAGTTTATCCAGTGCATCATTTTTGCAATTATTTTGTTATTGTTCAGAGATGTACAAAGGCCTTTTCTCCTCTGAATGTAGAACCTGACTCGGAACCCCCAGCTCCAGGCTGTTTTCTTGTGTATCTCCTGGGACCTGCCCTGGGGACTCAGGTTCCAGGGACCAGAGAGGAGGCCTGGGGTTCCTCTAACCGTGCCTGCACTGGTTTTGACCTGGGAGCCCTGTCTGGTGACCAGTGTGATCACAGTGAGTCATTTCCCAGCTCTGAACCTGGCTGCTGATCAATTCCTAGAGCCAAGTTCAACAAGAGCAACAAAACTCATCCCATCACGTATTGCATGCATGCGAGTGTGCATGCTCAGTCATGTCTGACTCTTTGTGACCCCAGCATGGGCTGTAGCCTGTCATGATCCTCTGTGCATGGAATTTTCCAGGCAAGAATACTGGAGTGAGTTTGCCCTTTCCTTCTCCAAGGGATCTTCCTGACCCAGGGATAGAACTTGGTCTCTTGAAGCTTCTGCATTGGCAGGCGGGTTCCTCACCACTGAGCCAACAGGAAGCCCATCATGTTTTGGTCTTACTATTGTGGATCAATACAGACAGGAGATTCTCACCTTTGTAAAGTGAAGGTGTGGGGCTATATTGTATTTTCAACTTTAGATAAAAGGTGCATCATAAAATCTAAGGCCTTCAGAGGAGGAAATTATTGAACGTTGCCTTTGTTGTGTATTATTTAAATAAAACTTTGTGGTCAAGTGCTCCAAATCAAAGGGAACCATCCGAGTTCTGTTGAGATAAACCCATAGCGTATCCCAGCAGGGCTTGTAATCCAGAGTTTCTTATGGGAGAATCAGCATTATTTGTGAGCAGTTTCCAAGATACTGGATTTTAAAAGATATCACAGTTAATATATATATATGGAAAGACATAGTGGCTTGAAGTTTCCATTGTTGAAAGATACCAGCTAAAAACTTTGAAAAGTGTGACTGTTGAGGTGAGAGCTATCTGATTGCTGCAGTTTGGTTTCCCAGCTCCTGCTCATCTTCTTTATAGATGTTAGGGTAGTTTGGTTGGTCTGATTCAGCAGAAAGAAGATCCAGTGGTGGATATTCCTGAATCATTTTGCTCCTGGTCAATTGAAAGCTGACCACTACAGATGACCTAACTTCTGAGAGTGATGAACAGGCAAGAGGATTTGGGATATGACAGAGACTGAACAAGAACTTGTAGGGGGCAATCCTGTTCAAAGTGTTTACAAAGTAAAGTCAAGCAAAGGAGACTCTACTACTTTTCTTTAGTTCTTCACGTTGGTCTTCAAATAAAAGAGAAAAACAGCACTTCTTGTTTGGAAGGCTGACGTGTTGAGGAGGATTGTTGATAAACCACTATGCTTAAGGTCAGATTTTAATGCTGTTTGGGGGGTGAATGTCATCCTCTTTTAAACAGTGGAGAAACTTCTGTGGGAAATGATATTTATAAATGAAAGGAAGAGAGAAAGATATTGTTTTGAATTACAGAAAACTGGGTTTCCAGGGTAAATCAATGTTATTCCTTTGAAATAAAATTTTAAAGAACAGGCTGGCTAACTGATAAAATCCAAAACATCAAATGGGGAGTTGGTGAGCTTGATCAGTAGAGACTAAGGCCCCTATTGTATAACTTGTTTGTCACCATCTTATTAGCTTTTAGAGCCCAGAAAAGCACAACCACATACATATATGAAGTCATGGGAGATTGTTTATGTTTAATGTCAGCTAATTTTTCAGTAGTTACTAGAAGTGATGGTCAAAGTTTGCTGGTTAATTTGCCATTTTAAACATAGTCATTGCCTGAAATACGTTTTTCTGTTACACAGCATTTTTTTCTCTCATCATTAAGCAGTATTTTAATTTGAGTTGCTACTTGAGCAGTAGATGTCAGGTTATTTGAGGAGAAGAAGAAAACTCTCAGTAGTAATCCATCCGATTGCAAACTTAGCATTGCCTTGCCAATCTTTTTTGAAAAAATTTTATTGGTGTAGAGTTGACTTACATGTTGTAAGTTCCTGCTATACAGCACAGTGACTTAGTTACACATGTACATATATCCTCTCTTTTTTAGATTTTTTTTCCCATTTAGGCCATTACAGAGCATTGAGTAGAGTTCCCTGTGCTAGACAGGAAGTCATCTGTTTTATATATAGTAGTGTGTATCTGTCAATCCAAATCTCCCTGCTACTTCCCCCGCTGGTATTCTTCCTCAGTCTTGATGAGCATTTCTGCGTATTGTTCAGAGCTAAACGTGCAATTTCCTAACAGAGCTTAGAAGCTTTATGTCTCAGTATCATAAATCTCTAGGTGAATTCTTGGCAGTGATGCATATGTTCTATGTGTACTGTGATTATCTCCAGCCATAATTATTTAAGACACACGGTATATGTAACATTTATCTTCCCAAGGGGAAAAATGATCTGTAATTCTGGCAGATTATTTATATTATTTATCCTTCAAATGTTTGGTAAAAAATTCTATGTATCTGTCTTTGAAACACCCCTACTGTTCTATTTTTAAACAGTTGTATGAAAATAAAGAAACTAAGCAGAGTAATCTTGTTTTTACCTATTTCCTCTTGTCAATTACTATAAATGGCGAACATTCATTGAATTGACTGGCTGGTGGGAAGTGGCTGACAGTGGTAGTGTCCCCCTAACTTTTTGATGGATAGTTCAATAATATCACCCCTTGCATAAATTTGCATGAAGATTTGAAAGTTTCATTTGCCACTGGATACTAGGAAAATTTCTGCAATCTTATCAAATATTGTATAAATAAATTTTATAAAAATAACTCTTGTAGTAAGTTAAGCAATTTAAAAATATTTCTTGCTTTGTGTGTTTGAAAACTAGACAGCAGGCTAACAATTTTTTGCTTTTTCAGATAATTTCATTTGTGTTCTGGCAATAATAAGTTCAGTTTAGTTCAGTTCAGTCGCTCAGTTGTGTCCGACTCTTTGTGACCCCATGAATTGCAGCACACCAGGCCTCCCTGTCCATCACCAATTCCCGGAGTTCACTCAAACTCACATCCATCAAGTCGGTGATGCCATCCAGCCATGTCATCCTCTGTCATCCCCTTCTCTTCCTGCCCCCAATCCCTCCCAGCATCAGAGTCTTTTCCAATGAGTCTGAGTCAACTCTTTGCATGAGGTGGCCAAAGTACTGGAGTTTCAGCTTTAGCATCAGTCCTTCCAATGAACATCCAGGACTGATCTCCTTTAGAATGGACTGGTTGGATCTCCTTGCAGTCCAAAGGACTCTCAAGAGTCTTCTCCAACACCACAGTTCAAAAGCATCAATTCTTTGGTGCTCAGCTTTCTTCACTGTCTAACTCTCACATCCATACATGACTATTGGAAAAACCATAGCCTTGACTAGATGGACCTTAAATTCTAATGTGGCCTTAAATTCTAATGTGCTCATTCATTGTATTGAACCAGGAGAAAACATTAAATGTCTGAAACAGTATAAAAGGAGAGAAATGCTACTTAGTTAATACAATGAAAACAAAAGCTATATATTTATTTTCAGTGGAACCCTGAGTCTTGTTAATAAAATGCTGCTGCTGCTGCTGCCAAGTCGCGTCAGTCGTGTCCAACTCTGTGAGACCCCATAGACGAGTATTGCTAATTGCTGTAATCTGCAAAGTTCTATTTTTCTTCTTTGTACAAAAATGTATTCATCTAGTATATTCAGTGTTTTAGTGAATAATATAAAGTATTAACTTCAGAATTTTAAACAATTTTTTATTATTATGTTGACATCATTCTATATGTTGAATATTTACTAGGTTTTAGAACTATAGAACATCTAATTTACATATGGTATTTTTTTCTAATTTTATTTTATCGTAAATATACATTGTACATTAAAACATACTCGTAGTGTAAGATTGGCTTTGCCTGTTGCTCAGATGGTAAAGAATCCACCTGCAATGCAGGATTATAAGATGCTGAAAAACAAAGGAATAAAAGCTGGAAAATAAATCTCCTGTAATTCTACAATATCAGATGTTGACCACAATATGTTAGTGTTTGGGGGACTTCCGTAGCAGCCCAGTGGTTAAGACTGCACTGCTCGGGTTCCATCCCTCTTTGGGAATGAAGATCCCTCATGAGGCAGGGGGGCAGCCAAAAAATAATAAAAATTATTTTAAAAGCTGTTAATACTTTGAAGTATATCATTTGCTCTCCTTTCAATGTCTGTGGATATATATTTTAATAGCTATTTTGGTTTAAAATAGTATGGATGTTCAGCAATTTATTTAAAAATCTCCTACTGTGTATAGTTAAGGGTGCGGTTATGAATTTGTGATAGAATTCTTCTCAGTGTCTTCCCTCTCAACATCCATGTGTCCAGATTCTCACGGAAATCTCTTCCGCATATCTGTCTCTGTTGACAAGTGCTTTCCAGCAATGTGATATTTGGTTCCTCACATCTCTCATTTCCTAGATCTTTAGGGGCCTCAGGCTACTTTGAAAGCTCTACTCCCAGAGGGTCTGTTACTTCTGTCTCTCTCAATTCGCCCCTTAAATTGAAGCAGTTGGGATTTTGGTTAGAGGTTAGCGAGTTGTGGAAACCCGGCCTTGATTTAGGAATGGGTGATCACATTGTAAAGATGGCAAGATGGGCTGCACATAAGTTACTCTTTAGTCAAGCAGTTAAATAAAAATTTGAACGAATGGAAGAGGATTCCAGTGGCTATCTGAAATTCACACCCTGCCTATTTTTGAGGAGGAAGTAGTGTCATGGGTGTGGGGCTTTCTACGTGTTACAGAAACTGAAATTACATCCTCAGGAAAGCTATCCATTTGCACAAAGCGGGTGGATGAGCCTGGTTCTCTGAAAGCAGGAAGGGAGGGACACTCCCCATGTGTGGTGGGCAATAGTGGTTAGCAGTAGACTTTGGTTTCATACTACTTCTTAGAGCCTCAGCTTAGTGTTTAAAGTGACTGAGCCAGAGCTGCTCCAGAGTCATGAGAACACAAGTTCTACATCATGAAACTATCATAAGGGTGAAATGGGCTAAGGTGTGGATGTTGCTTAGCACAGGAAGTCATCTTAGCACTTACTTGCAGGTTAGGATAGCGCTTCTCCAACTTGACTTTGGATTAGAGTTGCTGGAGGGTTCAGAAAAACAGACTTCCAGCCCCCAAGTTTCTTACTCAGTAGATCTGGGTTGAGGCCTAAGCGTTTACGTTTCTAATGAGTTCCCACATGGTGCTAATGCTCCTGGCCGGAGATAACATTTAAATCACTTCCAACTTATCTTCTAGTCCCATTTTTTGTAAGTGGTCAGATCTGAATTGTTTTGGATTATTGTAGAAATTTAAAGCTAGAGTTACATAGTTACTTTAAATTTTAGAATTTAAATAATGTCTAGAATTTTGAGGATTTTGATAGCCTTTAAGTATATACATAATATATGAGTATGTAATATTCTATGAGTATATAATGTGCTCACTCAGTTGTGTCCGACTCTTTGTGACCCCATGGATTGTAGCCTGCCAGGCTCCTCTGTTCATGGAATTCTCTAGCAAGAATACTGTAATGGTTGGCTGTTCCCTTCTTCAGGGGCTCTTCCCAACCTAGGGATCAAACCCAGGTCTCCCACATTGCAGGTGGATTCTTTACTGTCTGAGCCACCAATATTGGCTTAATTTTTAAAGAAAATGGTTTAATAAGAATCATTTTCCTTTGATATGGACTCTGTATATATTTCTGGTGGATCTAGAACATTTGAACATGAGATATTTTCCAGAATTTTAAAATAGGTTCAGAATTTAAAATAATGTTAGACTGTGAGCCTTGATTTTTTTTTTTCCTTTGCTTCCTTGTGAAAGATCTGCAGGGACTAGGCTCCTCTCGTGGCATTTTTTCTGCCAGCTGTTTAAAGCAACTGGAATCATCTAGAGTATTGTCATGAGTTGCCAGTGATTGGCCATCATCGTGAGAACAAAGCTTCACTTGTAATTTTCTTGATGAGTGCAAGACAAGGGCAGGCATGAATGTATGGTGTTGACACACTTAATTTAGTACTCCTTCCACAAAGCTATTACATTGACTATTAATTGGCCTTCTGATAAAATTTCTGCTTAATGCAAATGCTGAAAAAAATGCACCCTTGGATACTAGCTGCTGCTTCTGAAAAATTCTCATGCCCTGAGATCTCATTAGTGACAGAAAACATATCTTCTTTTGAATGTGATTAGGTTTCTTCTAAATATGATGATTAAAATGTATTAGACCGGACTGTGGTTAAAAAAGACTTAACTTGCAACTGTATAGTTTGTGGTTCTGTTGCCTTGTCTCTTTCTCAGCAGTTTGAAAAGCAAAGAGGAGCTTATCTGTGTTCAGTCCTTCATCAGGCTGTGTTTTTCCAAGGTAGAGCCTGTGTCTGCAGGTGTGAAGTTTAGCAGTTTCAAACCAGAAAACCTCCAGCTCACACTGTGTTTTGAAAAGCGTGAGTTGGAAGTTGGTTTCTGCTTGTGTTTTCCTGGCTTGGTTTTTTTTTTTTTTTTTTTTTTTCTGCTTTATTTCTCTCTTTCTGGTCCTCTCTTTCTCACTTCCTACCTTTTGTTTTAGGATTTTTTAGTCAACTCTAGTGACTTACTCTGGTGATTTTGATGATGGAAGGACTGTCAGGTCAAAAAATCTGAAACTGTTGGCTTCTTCACAATGTCTAGAGACTTTTTACTTTCTGAGTAAGGGTTTACAGATTATGAAGCTGCCCTGCCTTGCTCTTTTTGTTAGTTTGTCACAAAACCCTTTATTCTCTTTTAGTTTCACACCTCTCTGAAGTGAGCTTCATAATTTTTATTATTAGGAAAAAAATTGGAACTAAGTTTTAACTGTGTCCATTGAGAAGCTGTTGTTGCATTCATTTCTTAAGTATTAGCAGACTCTGCTTACAGTGGTGCACATATGTGCCCTATAGGAATGGCCCTCAGATGGTGTGAAATACAGCTCAGTTAGTGGCCTTGAATCTTGTGACTGTCTCCAGGATCGGCAGTGGTGACATTTGCGACTAGACTGTTCTTGGCTGTGTGGTCTGTCCTGTTACGTTGTAGGAGGTTTTGTGGTTTTCCCTGACCTGTACCACCTAGATGTCGATAGCACCCTTCTGAAGTTATGACAACCAAAGTCTCTCCAGACGCTGCCAATGTCCCCTCAACAAATCCCCTACAGTAAAAGGTGCTCTTGGCTTGGCATCCCTGTGAAGGAAAACGTAAACTTGTAAACAACGCATAAGATGTGCATTGATATTTTCTATTCTTTCCTATTCCATTTCATTAGTCCCATACCATTTTATTTAAAAATTCTTGTAAGCATATTTTTCTAGTAGGTCCTGATGGCACTTGGTTTGCACTTAAAACTGTATGTGGGATAATGATTTACTAAGGGTTTTCTTAAAGTGAGGCACCAGGCTGAAGAACATGCTTTTCCGGGGCTGCCAGTAGCTGCTCCGGGCAGAGATGGTTCTGAAAAGCTGCACCAGGAGAGGCAGCAGAACTACCCAGGGCCCCTCCAAACTGCGATCCGACGCACACCACCCTAGAGGGGTGGTTCCGCTCTAGAACTGTGGCTGCCGCGGTTTAGGAGACAAAGTTTATGCTGTCAGCAGGAGAAGGTGTGTTGTTTTGGGCTTCAGGGATTTTGCACACAGTTCACAGTGGAAGATGCCTGTGAGGCCAGAATTCATCTGTTGTTCAGTCGCTCACTCATGTCTGACCCTTTAAGACCCCATGGACTGCAGCACGCCCGGCTTCCCTGTCCTTCACTGTCTCCCCAAGTTTGCTCAAACTCATGTCCATTGAGTCAATAATTCCATCCAACCGTCTCATCCTCTGTCACCCCCTTCTCCTCCTGCCCTCAGTCTTTCCCAGCATCAGGGTCTTTTCCAGTGAGCCAGCTCTTCATCTGTAGAGCATCCATAGAACAAGAGAATGTTGTTATTCCTTTAGGGACATAGATTAGATCTTGGGGTAGAAGGCTTTTTGAGTCTCACACCACAACATTTAGTTTCATCTCTCTAAAGGAAGCGTTTCTGTTATGTCTGTGTGCTTTGGAAGTTCTTCCCTTCTCTTCGCATTTGTTTTTCTTATGCAAATACTGTGTGTGAAATAGCAGTTATGCACAGTAATGTAGGAGATGATGGTCCTCCTAGGCCACAAGTAAGAAACCTTCCAACTGCCTTAAAAATACTGTGTTAACATTCAAAAAGAAGCATTAACTTTATATCCTGAAAAATCAGCTCCTGCATTTTCAACATTCTTTTGACTGTGTCTTTATGGAATGTTTCAATTATCTAATTTTGGGGGGTATTTTTTTTTCCTTTATAGTCTTACCTGTATCTCAGATTAAAACTAATAGAGCTTGTGAAAAGTTGCTATGATGAATATATATTTAAGCTTTTTTCTCTAATTTAGGAATGGATCTGCAGTCTAAAACCTCATTTTAAAATCAGTTATTCGGAACTGTTAACTTTTTTCACAGAAACAATATTGAAAGTAATAGTTAGGTTTTAGACTCAAGCAGAAAACTTACTTAAACCAGAAAGGAAAGGAAATTTCATATGCTCATTTTTTCCCTCATGAATTCTCCAATGAGAAGTTTAGCAGATGGTTTGTTTGTTTTGTACTTTTACTTACCTTGTTGTTGTTTAGTCAATCAGCCACGTCTGACTCTTTGTAACTCCATGGTCTGTAGCCCGCCAGGCTCCTCTGTCCCTGGGATTTCCCAGGCAAGAATCCTGGAGTGGGTTGCCATTTCCTTCTCCAGGGGATCTTCCCAACTCAGGACCGAACCCACATCTCCTGCTTGGGCAGGAGGAGTCTTTGCCTCTGAGCCACCAGGGAAACCCCATTTCTTACTTTACAGGATTTGAAATATAGGGGCTTTGGAGGATTTATTCATTCCTGTAGTAAATATTTACCGTGTCCCAACTATTTGCAAGGCACTGGTTGAGACCCTAGCATCAAATAAAATGATGTTAGCCGCTTCCCCAGTGCCTGCTGGCAGTTGGGAGCTGACCTCTAATTTCATGCCCTGGGAATGAGGTAGGAGGCCAGGAAGGAGGCTGCCTTGAGGCCTTTTCCTTCAGTGGCTAATGGAACCCTGGAAAAGGGGCGCTGGGGTTCCTGAAGCCTCTGCTCCATCCACCTGGTTCCCAAGTTTCCCTTCTAGCTGTCTGTTGTGCACGGGAGCCATTCCTGAGCTCTGCCATCCTGACGTCGTCCTCGTTCGTCTTTGTCTTCACAGTGTCAAGAGAGCCTAAAGCGCTGATGTGCTTGTTGATGTCTAACATCCAATGTGTTTGTAGTGTTCATTGGTTTCTGTGGTGTGAATGCTTTACTGCAGGCAATTTCAAGAACCAGTGTGATGTCAGTGAGTGTGAGCTTGGAAACACACCGTGCATACCATTTTGTAGTATTTCTGCCCTTTGGGGTAGATGTGGTTCCCAGGTGGCTCAGTGGTAAAGCACCCACCTACCAGTGTAGGAGCCAGAGGAGACACGTGTTTGATTCCTGGGTCAGGAAGATCCCCTGGAGGAGAGCATGGCAACCCGCTTCAGTATTCTTGCCTGGAGACTCCCCTGGACAGAGGAGCCTCACGGACTACAAAGAGTTAGACTCAACTGAGCACAGATGCATGGATGAGGTAGGTATACGTATCCTCAGATGACACATAGCAGTGAAATGCAGTCAGGTAATTAGAAAGGGGTATCTTCCGCGAAACTGGTCCCTGCTGCCAAAAAGTCTGGGGACCAGTGATCTGCACAGCCTGCTACTGCTGCTGTTCTCTCAGCGTTTGCAGTATCCAGCTGAGCACTGATGGTTCAGAGGCCACAGCAGCTGGGGTCCAGCCCCCGAGCTCATCCTCCAAGAAGTGGATTGGAGTGGACAGCTCCCTCTGATGATCTGATTCCCAGGGTCAGTTCATTCCAATTGCTTGGAGTTGTGTCTTAACGAAGCTTCTTTCCTTTCAACTCCCAAGACAACTTCAGTGACATTCTCATCAATCAGGCCCGTTTCCTTGCATACTTGTTTACAAGGAGCGTATGTCCGAGGGACATTATCTGTGGTGGCATCCATGAAGGCGACCGCATTAGGGAAGAGCAGCCAGTCTTCTAGAGCGCCCGTGCATGGTGGCATTCAGCTTTCTTGACTCTCTTGTGGTTTTTAAAGTTCTGCTGGGAATGTTTGAGAATGGGAACTTTCAACCAGTAATTTCAGAGGTTTTCCATTAGTATTTTTTTAAATTTATTATTTATTTATTGGTTGCACTGCATGGCAGGCATGTGGGGTCTTAGTTACCCAACCAGGGATTGAACCTGCACCCCTTGCCTTAGAAGCAGAGTCTTACCCACTGGACTGCCAGTGAATTCCCTTCGTTAATATTATTTTCTGTGGGCAAACTAATAATTGAGCTGAACTTATGTTTTAATCACTTTATGTGGAAGTTTAATTCAACCTTTATTGGTAAAAATATTATATATTAAGATTTCACAATCTTGTGTAATAGTCTATTTTATTCATTTGTTACACTTAGCAGTGCCACAATTTGTGAAGTGACTTTTCTCCCTTTTATTTTGCCACTTACCTAAGTGTGTTTCACTGTCTGACAGGATTGAATCAGGCAAGTTTTAAGGTGGCAGCAATTTATAAATAATGTGCTTCTTCCAAAGAAAAAGCAGCAGCCTATTAATGGTTTGTTTACATGAAATTTGTGTTTATTTCTGGCAATTTTGATGCTAATTGTCTCATCAGATTTGTGTTTTACAATAAACACTGATGTGGCCAGTTGAGGAGTTTGTGTTTTCCTATCTTTTAGGCTATTTTGCAAGCATAGGGACTGTGTTTACATATCCGAGCCTCGGCCTTTTCTGCTTTCCTCTCACACCTGTGTAGGCAGACCCTGTGCTCTGTGGAGTCTCTTGTATGTGAGGCGATTTTATTGTCTGAGCAGTTTCCAGCTTCTGGGTCATGAAGACATTTCCAGCATTTTCCGTGGCTTCAGAGATAAAACTGTTGATGAGGTGCGTGGGCTCCACAGCATCCACTGGTTGGTCTGCTACTGGGTCCCAAACACCAACGTCTCCTCGGCTTGCAGGTGGTCTCCTTGTTACTGGGTTTCACGATGTCTCTCTCACCTTCCCTTTCAGTCCTTGGGTCATTCGGGCTGCTGTGTTAAATTCCTTACATCCGATGTATTGAGTATGTTCACTTCCGCAGAGCAGGGCAGGGCGATGTGCTGGGACAATGTGCCCTTCCAGACGGGGTGAAGTGAACCACAAAGGTTCCACCCAGGCCCGTCGAGTCCAGGGTTCAGGACCCCACATGGTGGTTGGTTTTCTGGGGTGGGTGCGGTCTTCTAAAAAAAGTGTGAGATCCTTCTGTAAAGGAACCTATGGGAGATAATGGTTCTGAGCTATGTCTCCTTGTAATGCCTTGGTATAGGATTCGTATCTTTAGAAAACCGAATGGTTGAGGCTATAAAGAGCTTAGTTCTGGTTCTGATTGTCTCCTTGACATCTTTATGTCATTGGAGACATATTACTTTGGGGAAGGACTGCAGCCCATTTCTCCTTTTGTAGATGGTGGGGGTGATTGTTAATATAGCCTTAGCTTTTCCCTAGATTTTCTTATGTTTGGTGAATTTATGTCACTTTTTGATTTGAAAGCATAATAGCACTCAGTGATTTAAATATCTTTAATAGACATGCTTATGTTTGAGGGGAGATAAACAACTAGAATACTTAAAATGTTATTACACTATACTGAAACCCTACACATTGGTTCTGGTTTGTGGAAACACAGGTCGTGACTGGCGTTCTAGATCCCAAAGTGGATTAGCGCTAAGCACTTGGGATGGATTGTGTTTGGAATATTTCCTCATACTTCTGACCACAGGATACTCTACACTTTTATGCTCACATTTAAAGGAAAAACACTAACAATACTAACTTAATTCCTTTACAAAAACTGCTTTGGGCAATTGTCCTGTAGATTTAGTATCAATACCAACAAAAATGTAAGCATTTTGAGTTCAGTGTACTCAGATTTGACTTTTTACAGCCTAAGTGTATTTTCAAGATCATTGTAAATCAGATGCTAGTTTTTAAAAACTGTTTTGCTTTAACATTGTTCTTCGTGAGTATCTGTTGCTGCCCTTAGCAAGGCCCCTCTGCTTGTTGGCCATGATGGAGGGTGTGTCCTGAGCAGTATCCTGCAGGGTTTGAAGCCAAACCATTGGTCTTAAATGCGCATGGGCAGTTCTGCTACATATAAGCAGTGCTGAATCAAAGCCAGTTAATGCAACCCTATAGGTTTCCCTTTCACTGTTTGTTTGTTTTTTTAAATGTGGACCATTTTTAAAGTCTTTATTGAATTTGTTACAGTATGGCTTCTGTTTTATGTTTTGGTCTTTTGGCTGCGAGACGTGGGATTTTAATTCCCTGACCAGGGATCGAACCTGCACCCCTTATGTTGGAAAGTGAAGTCTTAACCACTGGACTGCCAGGGATGTCCCTGCCAGTATTGAGTGGATGCTCTTTGTATTTCGAGGCTAAGAAAGGTCAGTTCAGTTCAGTCCAGTCACTCAGTTGGGTCCGACTCTTTGCAACCCCATGAATTGTAGCACGCCAGGCCTCCCTGTCCATCACCAACTGCCAGAGTTCACTCAAACTCACGTCCATTGAGTCCGTGATGCCATCCAGCCATCTCATCCTGGGTCGTCCCCTTCTCCTCCTGCCCCCAATCCCTCCCAGCATCAGAGTCTTTTCCAATGAGTCAACTCTTCTCATGAGGTGGCCAAAGTACTGGAGTTTCAGCTTTAGCATCGTTTCTTCCAAAGAACACCCAGGACTGATCTCCTTTAGAATGGACCGGTTGAATCTCCTTGCAGTCCAAGGGACTCTAAGGAGTCTTCTCCAACACCACAGTTCAAAAGCATCAATTCTTCGGCGCTCAGCTTTGCACAGTCCAACTCTCACATCCATACATGACAACTGGAAAAACCATAGCCTTGACTAGACTAACCTTTGTTGACAAGGTAATGTCTCTGCTTTTCAATATGCTATCTAGGTTGCTCATAACTTTTCTTCCAAGGAGTAAGCGTCTTTTAATTTCATGGCTGCAGTCACCATCAGCTCCTGTCATTTAGTATAACTTGGTTGTTATTGCTATTACTGTAATCACATTTTTTAAATAGTTAGGAATTTTGTTTATGATTCTCTTGCTGCTGCTGCTGCTAAGTCACTTCGGTCGTGTCCGACTCTGTGCGACCCCATAGACGGCAGCCCACCAGCCTCCCCGCCCCTGGGATTCTCCAGGCAAGAACACTGGAGTGGGTTGCCGATTCTCTTACTTTTATTCTAATCCATGTAAAGTAAAACCTTATTTCTAGGTTTTAACATTGAATATTTATAGAGTAAAATGAGAAGATGAAGCAGAAAAAGTAGCAGGGATGTGCTTCAAGGAAATAAAAAGAATTTGAGGATATTGAGAAGAGATGTACACTCTGATACTATATAACTGTGGTTATCAGAGTGATGTGGTGGAACTTACGAAATATGAATGGCTATTTTATTGAATGTTAGAAAATGAGTTTTAAACTCTGTCTTCATTGTCTTAGAGGGGAGATCTGTGAACCTGCTGAAATTATATCCAGAATGCAATGTGTCTGTGCAGTTTTGTTCTGTGGAGAAGTTTGATTCATTCATGGCTTGACACATAGTAGGTGTGTGGTGTGAGTAAAAGAATAAAGCTAGCTTATGATCTTTTATGATCTGGTGTAGTGTTGTATAATCAGCAATGCATTGTGGTCCTTCTTATAGGAAAGGCAGAAATTACAGCTGGAGGGTTAGGGAACATCCAAGACCCCTTGTTTTGCATCAGTCTACTGTCTCCTGAAATTCTAGACTCAGTCTAGTTGAAACGTACTTCTGGCTTCTGAGAATAATGAGACCTGGATGTTAGGGTGTTGAAAAGCAGGAGGACGATAATGTGGGCAATGGTCTGATTCCTTGAACTGAGGTACATGCTGCGTTGCTCACTTCTCTCCTCTTGCAGGCTGTTTATCTGGGTGTGTGAGCAGAGGGGTGAGGTCAGGGCATGGGGCCCAGAGGACTTGCAGTGACTCAGCTGCTGGTATTAGCTTGCCTACACTTCTCAAAGGGGTTGCCAAATCATTATGCAACATGATATTAATTCATCATGTATTTATTGCAGCATCTTTCAGACAGCAGCAGGGTGGGACACAGAGGTTAAAGAAATAGATCGTTTCACAAAAACTCCAAGAGCTGTTTACAGAATCCTTATTTGTTGAGACAAGCGCATTATGAAGATGAATTACCTACTGTAGTTACCTAGTGTTATTTGAACAAATATCTGAATGTCTGTATTTTGTATATCAGTGGAGTAACAATTTAGCTTTTTCCTATTCTTTTATTATTCATCCCCTATCAGTAAAATTATTTTAGCACAAGTGTTGCAGTAACTTTAGGTCCCACTTGTTGAAAATATGTATCGATGTCACCTTCCTTGAGAAAGTGCTAATGTGCTTCCTCATGGTATTTCAGTACTACTTATCGTGACTCCATGATACTCTCCTCTTCCTGGCTTCTGTGAAACCATGTTTCCTTGAGTTTACTTCTATTCACTAGTCAGTTCTTAAATTTCTTCCAAAGTGAAATTGGAGGAAGAGAAGAGAAGCCTGCCATCTCAGCTTTGTGCTGGTTTGGTTTGGAGTTCCCTACATGTTCCGCATCCAGATTGGGACCTTAGCTAAACTCCTGGTTTCACCCACCCCCCACTGATGACATCGCCAGTTCCATATCTTTAACCTTGAACTCCCCTTCCCATCCTGGAACCCCATCTCCAGGTGTCTCCTGGGAACTGAATCCAGTGGGTACCTCAATTGAAGGCATCATCTTCTGTCTCAAACTTCTTTGTCCTTGTCCTTGCCCCCTGACCAGCCACCCAAGGCACACAAACCTGGAGATCTCAGGTTCGATCCTCTCCTCCGCAGTGGCACCCATCTACCAAGCACTAAAGCCTTTGAACTAAGTCTCAATTCTGAATTTTCATAATTATTTAATTGTCCTTTTACTCCACTGCTCTCCCATGAGTCTAACCTCTCCTGACTTCCTCATTATTGGGCTAACGTGTTCTGTGTGTTTACCCTTCCCGTCCTTTCTCCAAACTCCTCCAAACCTTTGCAGAATAAATGCAGATCACACTGCTGTGCATTCAGGGTTGCCTTGTGGCAGCCCTTCATCTTCCTCCCTTGATAGCCTCAGTCTCCTGATGCTCTCTCTCTCAAATCATCAGGGTAGCTGACATTTATTGAGTACTTGTAACGTGCAGGAACTTCTGAGCACTTGGTCAGTATTAAATACACACGAGACAGTCCTGTGCAGTGCAGAGACAACAGAGTGAGGAGCTGTCCAGGCCCTCCAGCTGGGGGTCCTCTCTATGAGCCTCACCCATCCCGGGAAACCCATCCGAAACAGACAGTCTCGCCCTATCGAAATGAGTAGAGGACACTGCACATGAATGGGTGACCTTGGCTCAAACCCCAATTCCAGGTCCACTGTGGGGAAGTTTTCTGTGAGACGTAAATGGAAGCAGAGAGTTTGGCTATCTTTAGAATTCATTCTCCTAAAAGTTAAGCTTTCCAAACTCTTTGTGCTTGTCTAAATCCATTAGGTGGCACTGGATTTCAAAAGATTTTTGTGCAGTTTTAGTATTAAAGCGATTTGTGGATTGGGGGATATGTTTAACTTCTAAGGTATTTCTTTTCATCTGTCAAATACAGGGGAGAAAGGATTGACACACAATTAGTATTTATTCTGTGTTCATTTTTTTTAAAGGAAAAAAACAGTAGTAAGCAAGTTATATTAATGAAGAGTTGTTATAAAGAATTTTATTATTTAGTTACTTTTTGAATAAACCTGCCAGCTGATTAAAATGAACCTAATTTAATCAGCATTGTGTTGCATACTGAAGATAATTTGGGATAATGTCAAGGACACGTTCTCTCTTCTTTGTGGAAGGTGGTGAGATAATGAGTGTAGCAGAAAGGAGTCAGAACATGTTTGAAGTTTTTCATCTCCGCCTCTGGCTGGATATTTAAAAATCACACTTTGTCTTTTTGCATGCAAATTAATGTGAAAGGCATTTTGTAATGTAACATTAGAGTTATATTTTACAAAACAAATTTGTTGAACTCTGATCTTTTGCTCATATTGGCTTGTGGTTGTCAGAATGAAGACTGACTCTGTTACGAATCAGCATAAACCTAACTTTGATTCAGAGTTTGGAGGGAGCGGAAGTGATGGGTTTGATGCGTTTTCAGTGGGAAAGAAATCACCCAGAAGCAGCGACTCCCAGTTCTTCCACTGTCAACTTTTCTGAGTCACCTTTTTTCTCCTGTGCCCCCTACTGCTCCTCAAAGTCAGTGCTGTAGAATCTTCTGAATTTCTGTCTGTTAAAGCAGTTAAACTCTCTTTTTTTCCGACGATGCCTTTTCGTTGGAAGCTAAGCTATCAGTGGGAGTCTGGTTCAAATTGTGAAGTCAGCAGTTAAGGGATTACTAACCCTGAGTAAGTCCCCTATACAAATGGCAAGTTGCCTTGGAAACAGGCTGGTTCCTTTAGTTGGAAGTGTGATCTTGTCTGTAAATGCCGGGGATGATGGTTTTCACCTTTATTGCACCACCTCTAGGACTAGCGTACTGAGAGGCTTTCTGCTTGACTCCTTCTCAGTACTGATGCCTTGATGGAGCAAGAGCCAAGTTTTCATTTCTCGTGCTTTTAATTTTAAACATAATCTGCAAAATTTAGAACTAAGGAAGCGATCCTTTAAATTTCTATTTTAGGATAGGAAATTTTCCTTTGCTGATTGCCAAAAAAAATGAAAGCACTATGGCTTCCTGGATTTGACTGGCAAGGAATGTTAGTGATGAGTCATATATTCAACAGTGGGATCAGCGATGGGTGATTAGGGAGAGGATGTGAATGCATTGATCTGTTAGGTGGTGATTTTGATGAACCGGGTGGGTTTCTCCTGGGAGCCTGGAATCACCTGATCTGCAGTCCATCGAGCACAGAGTCAGGGCATAGGTTGGTGGGAGGCTGTGCTTGTGACTTGAAGCTTAAAAGCACCCCTGCTTCCCTCTGATGTAGATGTTTCTCTCATGCTAGGTGTAGGGGTGGGTAGGGCATATGGAGACAAGGCTTTCAGGCCAGTGAAGAGGCACTGGCTGAATTTAACCTGGCTAAGGAGGTAAAAAGACTAAAGGGCCTTCCTGATGGAGGCCTCAACTTGGCTTCTGCAGGCTCTCCAAGTGGAGGCAGAAGTTTTGAAGTGCAGGATGGTAGGATGAGCTCTTACCTCTCACGACCCAGTGGTCCTGCCTGGGTAATTGTGATGCTGTGTTTCTGGGCTGAGCAATCGCATTGCAGCTGTCATCCCTTAGGTCTGTGTGTTGGGGTTTGGGGAGAGTTGAGTCTGGTGCCCCAGAAATGACACATCTTTGTGGGACAAAGAAGGGAGGGTCACTCAGGCATACTTACTCCTCAAAGCTTAGGTGGCGTGGTTGGGGCTGTGGGCTTTGGTAGTGAACCTTTAAATCACAGTTCAGAGTAAGGTATTGACGGAAAGCGTCTCTCTGTGTGTCTTTTCTATGTATGCATATGATTTTGGCTTACCATTGTGTCTGTCTGTTTCCTGGGTGATGTTGGGCTTTTGGTTAATAACATATATATTTTTAAATTTAGATCCCTAATCCCCAGACCACGGCATTCATGAAGGAGTCGCTATTGGTGGAATGTCTAATTTGTGATTTGTTGATGCAGCTATTCCTGAGTCAATATGTAACACTTATTGATTGTCAAGCTAAATTGTGTACAGAATAAAACAACTTGTGGTTGAATCCTGTTTCCTTACCTTGCTGATTTTTGGAGAGATGTATGTGAGAAGGTTGGAAGAGTGGCAAGGTGGCAGGGGGGTACCCATGGATGAGGACCTGCTGCCTCTCAAATCTTAAGCTCTGGAGCTGGAGGTGAAGACAGATTGAGGTCAAGGCTCCTGGTACTAGGCAGGGAAAGGACTCCCACTCTTTGCTGTTCCTAGCTTAGCCAGGAGGAAAAATAGCTAAGCCTTCAGTGTGCTTATGGCATTTAGAGTTCTTTTCTAAGATTTAGGATCTTTTGTTTTGGTCATTCGTTTTTTGTTGTTGGTGTCTTTTTTTTTTTTTTGCATCAGACAAGATACACTTAATTCTTGAAATGCTGATGAAGCAGAGAATTAATCTTGCATACATAACATTTAAAGTTTTTCTGTGGCAAACTTGAGATGCTCTGTCTGCCATGAGTTAGCTGTTATCAGCATTACTACTATTATAAAACACCATTGGTGCAAATATATTCTTTTACTAATGTTTTGCTTACTCGACCAGTAAAAACAGTAGCTTTATTTAAATGAGTTTTTAATGAACCATGAGAGCAAGTAAGGCTCAGAGAATGGCTAAGGATTTAGTGTTGCCCCTGTCTTTAAAATGAATTCAGTCATTAGAAAGCCTATGAATTGATTTAATGGGTGGGGTTTTTTTTTGTCATGTCTACATAATAATTTGTTATTACATCATTACATTTGATTCTGAGGTTCATATGATTCTTTCCCAATTTTACCATCATCTCTTCAAGGGAAACCTGCCTGTGTTGTAAAGTCACAACAAATGCCACCTTCTCCAGTTTGGAGTCAACCTATATATGTTTGATTAGCCAGTTTCAGGATTACTTTGTTCTGTCTTACTGTGCAGTTTTGCTTTTTATTTACACTTCAGCAATAATGAAATTGAGTTGTAACCTTATGGATGGGTACAAATAGAACAGTGGCTCTTGGGGAGGGGCTTGGCATTGTCTGACAAGCGGGTCAGCCAGCTCCTGGCTACAGCCTTTGCATACGCTCATTGTGGTTTGCGGTTGACATACTCAAGGCTATTAGTTGAGCATAACTCAGATTGGGAATCTAATTAGTCTGAAGGCTCAGTGGGTGACAGAGTGTGTCACCCTGAGGGAGAGCAGAATCAAATCCCAGTTCTAAACTGGAAGCTGGGGAGTGTCATAGGTGAATATATATTTCACTGTGACTTCCGATGAAGCATAATGTATTTATTAGGCATCTGTGACCAAGAAATGGTACCTTCTTAAGGGATGCTGTTAGCTCTTGTGGGACAGTGACTTCGATCATAGGCAGGTGGGAGCTTCTGATCTTGTTGGTCTCCTTACTCCCCTATGTGGTGTATTGTTTGAAATGGCACTGTTAAATATTTTTCTCGTTAGGTTCCATTTTTGTGAGTAGATAACATGATCTGCTAGTGTCTCTTAGCTTTCTTTTTGTTTTTGGCCGTGCTACATGGCCTACAGGGTTTTAGCTGTTGGACCAGGGACTGAACCTGGGCCCAGGCAGTGAGAGTACTGAGTCCTAACCACTGGGTCACCAGGGACTTCCCTAGTTTTTCTTTTCTTTTATTTGTGTGCCGCAGGTTATCAAGTGTGCTTTATGGGAAACAACTGTACGTGGAATTTTTTTTTTTTTAAGGAATGGATAAAGCAAAATCCAGGAACCTGAATGCTTGACCTACTTTACCTTGTTTTTAAAAGTGCTGCCTTGAGTCAAAAGACAAAAAAAAAAAAAGTAAAGGTCTTGATACAATGTAATCTTAACTATAGAAACTCAGATTGACCTAGGAGAAGGAAAAGTCATTTTTGCCATAGTGATAGTTTAGTATGTTACAGAACAGCCTCACTTCTGTCGTGAAATACATGTATGTCCAACTGCTTGATTTTTCTTGTTATTTTTGGGGAATGCTGCACTGCGCTACAGCTTTGTAATGCATTTTCTCTGTGTGACATTTATTCTTTATAGGCACATCTGCCTATGAAACCTCCTTGCCATTGTTCAGAGAGGTGTTATGTTACATGATGTCATCATTACTTTGGGGTTCAAAGCATCATCACCATAGTCTCCTGTTAGGAAGAATATTGAAAAGTATGGCAAGCAAAGTTCCCCACCAGAAGCACAGTCACTGTGTTTTGGTGATTGGTGATTTTGTTTTGATACTGTAGACCAAGTGATTCAGTGAAGTCTGGCTTGCTCATATTTCTTAGGTGAAGAAAGGGTCTTGAAGGCATCTTCAAGTTCCTTGTCATTTTTAGTATTTTTCCATATGCATTGGACCTTCTCCAGGGCCAGAAATATGATGCCTTTCTAAAGAGTTATAGGTCTTTATTTCAAAGTCAAACAATTCAATACGTTAATGTTGAACATGCTAAAGACATTCATGAGACCCATAATAATCAACTTTTTCTGGATATGTGCAGACTGTACATGAAGAAATCAACAGAGACAGGTGGGTTACTTAAAGGCTAGGGCAGTAAAACAGCTTTGGAGGGTGTATGCAGCCCAGGTCCAGAGTCTTGGTGACTTCACTTGGACAGCTAACTTAAGTCCCCTGCCATTTCCTGTATGAAGATAGACTCCACAAGATCTTTTGATTCTTAAAAAAAAAAAAAAAATTCTTCTGGGACTTCCCTGGGGCTCCAGTGATTAAGACTCTGTGCTTCCAATGCAGGGGGCATGGGTTTGATCCCTGTGTGGGGGAACTAGGATCCCACATGCCATCCCCAACTCCCAAATAAATAAAAGGCTTTTCTGATTCAAACTGAGTGACAATATCTTTAGCACTGTTAACCTCAAGTATGTTCAGAAACTTTCACATAGTAGTATCAAAATAATGTGAACTTGGTAAGGTGGGATATTATCTGTGGTTTATCCTCAATGAACAGAATTCAATTCCAAGACTTGCAGGTGCTCATAGCCTGGAGATTCCCCGCAGGCCCTGCGATGCTCCAGGGCAGTGAGGTGGGAAGGTAGATTTGAACTTCCAATTTCAGATTCATTGTATACTTCCAGCTAAACTCTAGTCATATGAATCTTTCTGAGTCTCAGTTTTCTTTTCCCTGAAACAAAATATAAAAAGCTGCTCCGTGTTCCTGTGAGGGGTTGAGGCAGGTTGCAGGGCATCTGCAGAACTTCACTCTGTGCTTATTATGATGCTGAATTTTTCCAGCAAGCCTTCTCCTTTTGTTTTCCTGTTGTTTTTCCCTCTTATTATTGATGTCAAAGAACTTTGCCTCAGCCTCCAGTTACTCTTGGAACTGATCCTCAAAATCCCAGAAGTCTGTGTTCATCAACCACCACGATATCGCTTTAATTTTAGGTAACAGTGAGGGTGCGCTTGTGTTCTGGAAGCTGATGTGCCTTCTCCTTTATGTGTCCGAAGTCCAGGAGGAGAGGCCAGGGCTTCGAGTAGTTTCCTATTGCTGCCACAGCCAATCCCCACAGACTAGTGGTTTGAAACACCACACGTTTATTAGTATCTGTCATCATTTTTGAACAGCACTTATTTGGCTGCGCTGAGTCTCCGTTGCAGTGTGTGGAATCTTCACTGTGGCACTCAGTCTCTCTAGCTGTGGCATGTTTGCTCAGTGGTTGTGGCACACAGGCTCTCCAGCTGCATTGCACATTTTTACACTTATAATTCTGTAAGGTAGGGGTCTGACATAGGTAAAATCCTTTCTTTCCTGGAGAAGAGAATTCATCCCCTAGCCTTCTGGAGACCCCCACCTTCCTTAAAACCAGCAGCGTGCTCTGTGTCTAACTATTGTCCCATTTCTTCTCTGATCACAGCTGGGAAAGAGTCTCCATTTATCCGGACTTGTGTGATTAGATGGGGCCCACTGGACAGTCTCCCTGTTTGAAGGTCCTTTATCTGAATCTCATCTTCAGGTCCCTTTCACTGTGGAAGAACGGTACCCACAGGTTCTGAGGACTTGGGTGGGCAGTCATGAGCATTATTCTGCCAACCTCACCGCCATCGTCTTTTGAGATGAGGAGATGTAAGGCTTAGGGATGGCAGAGAGGCCAGTGGATTGGGCCAACACCTATCCAAGAAGTAAGGTTAGAGCTGGTTTTGAGTGTAGTTCTCTTTGATTGTGGGTTCTATGTCCTTAGCCACTTTGCTCCATGCAGTTTTTATTCATAGAAGGGGCCACCCTCGATCCTCAAGTGATTTGGTATGCATTTGCATGCGATGTTTATGAAATGGGTTTCCTGCTGTAAGGGTCTGGTGTCTCAGGCCCCTGAAATGACGTGTTCCAAGGGAGGTGGAACTGTGTGGCCAGGTTCGGAGTTTTATTTATCGGTGGGTCGTCTTAGGTCGCAAAGGGTCGGACATGACTGAACAACTGCACTTTCACTTTAATCGTGGCTGTTATCCTAAATTCCCTCTTTTCTTGTGGACACTTTTTGGGTGAATGGACCACAAGAGTGATGGAATAATAACTGTCGAAATTAAAAATGAACTTTCAAAAACAGTCTACTTCATGGGCAGCGGTGAAGATTCCATCTGTTAAAATATGGGTTTGAGTCACGTTTCACAAATTGAAGAGCAAGACGTTTCCTTTATTTTTTGAAGGGCACGATAGAGTTTTTTAATATGTGATGTTTCTGTGAAGGTCTTGTTTTCTTTTGCTGTGCTACTGGGTATTCTTGTAGAGTAGATTTTCTAAAATTGTATATCCTTCCCAATTTAACACAAAATTACTTTATATCTGCACCTGGCACTTAAATTTTGATTTAAAAGAGAGCTGTAGAATTGTATGTTTTTGGCATATTGCAAATCACCAACTGTGATTCTGCCATTGAAATTCAAACAGCATTTGTTCATGACACAGTCCAGATTTCATAATACTTGTGTTTTCTAAAAATGCTGGAGATAATTATTGAAACTAATATGCGTGTGTAAGTTCTTCCATCATGTGTGGCATTTAAAGACTTGTTCTTTGTAATTTTCAATCTCCATTTTCGTTTGCAGAAAGGACTTTATTCTTAGGAGAACACACCATTGTGAAAAGTTAATAACAAAACTTGAATTTCATTTGCTGCCAATTAAGCGCCAAAATGTCAAAACTTAATATCTTCAAAATGCATATGAAGCCACACACCTTGTAAGAAGTCTGATGAAATTAAAATCAAGTACAGAAATTCAAAATCCTGATGAAGAGCTTGAAATGAATATTCTTAGCTTAGCAGGGTTACCAAGGAACCTTGACTTTTAGTTTTATTTCCCACACGGAAATTTTTAAATTGGATGTTACGAGAGGGATGAGCAATCTAGTGCAGAATCATCAAAGTATGGCCCATGGGTTAAGTTTGGTTCATTATCTGCTTTGTAAATAAAGTTTTATTTAAACACAGTAACTGTCATTTATTTATGTATTGTGGATGGCTATTTTCATGATAGAATGCAAAGTAGAATCGTGTGACAGAGACTATATGACTTACACAGCTCCAAAAATATTTAGTCTCTGTACATTTAGAAAAATGTTTGCTCACCTTGATCTGTAGAATGTCTATTTTTAATCAGAGGAGATGCTTGTGAGATAAACAGGTTGATAATGTATACATATATATACTGTTTGTGAAAACTAGTGTATACATACAAATACCTTTCCATTTTTTACAATTGCTAAGGATTTCTTTTCCCACTAATGTTGCTAATTATAAGGTTGAGTGGCCCAACTCCTCATCCGACTTTAATTTCTTCTTACCACTTAGCCTTCCTTCAGATTGTTTAATCAGCTAATTATATAAGATGCCACAGCAGGATTCTGAGCTTCCTGTTTGTCTACATATCTCTATGACCTTATGGTGGTTTGCTTTTTTGTCTTATGAATTGATGGTTGTAAATAGAATTAATTAAAACTGTAATTATAAATACTTTTCATCGTCTGTGAATTCTTCTCTCAGTCTGTTAGCTAAAAGGAGTTGAAAAGACTTGGGTTGGAAGCTGAAGGCTTGGTTCTTTTGGGGTGTGGTCCTGTCTCTTCTTTCCTTGGAAGGCTAAGATGAGTTTTCTAGGCATGAGATTGGAGGGTGAATGGCCAAGGTGTTCTGTGCCATAGAACTTTTGTCCTCTTTGAGATTTTAAAGAAGTGCTGCCACTGTTTAGTTGTAAGAAGAAATAGAGTGAGTTTAAATAGAGATAATTTATGCAGTACTTGGTAATACTGTATTATGAAAATTTTCAATTTTCAGAAAAGTTACAAAAATAGTACAGAGTGTTTTCATGTACTCTTCACCTATCCCTAATGTTAACATCTGACATAACCATAGTATCTTTATCAAAGTTAGGAAACGAACAGTGCTGTACATACCACTGTTAGTACCTACCACGAACTAATCTATAGCTCTCATCTGAATTTTGCCTCTTTTCCACTAATGCCTGTTTTCTAGTCCAGGATCCAGGCAAAGATCTCATACTGCATGCAGTTTGAATTCCTCCCCAGTCTCCTCCAAGGTGCACAATTTGGTCAGCCCTTTACTTTCCTGGTCTTGATATTTTTAAAGAATAGGAGTTATTTTATGGAATGTTCCTTAGTTTGGATTTGTCTGATGTTTCCTCATGATTAGACCAAAGTTATGTGTTTTGGGCAGGAGTACCATGGAAGTAACGTCATATACTTCTTGGTGTATTTTTCAGAGAGTACATGCTGTCAGTATGTCTTATTACTTAGCAAAATGCTGTCTGCCAAGTTTCTGCCCTGCAAGATATTATTTTCTCTTTTTAATTAAAAAGCATCTTATGGGGAGATGCTCTGAGATATGCCCACCTCTGATCATATTCTTGCAATTAATGTTAGCATCCACTGGTAGATCTTGCCTGCAACAGTTCTGACTGTGGAAATTGCCTAGTGATGATTTCTCTTAAATTTTTCCATGTTTACTAATTTGGATGCTCCAGTAAGGAAGAGCTGTCCATTCTCCATCATTTATTTCTTCGATTATTTGATTATATCATTATGGACTCAAGGACGTTTAGTTTTCTCTTGGGTTATAATCTAATGCTGTCATTATCTGTTTACAAGTGTCCCAGATGGCTTTGGTGATTCAGAGCTCCTTCAGGTTGGCCCCTGATTCCCTTAGATGTTCTCTTTAGCATCATACGGTGTTTCAGGCTCATCATGTATTTTTCTTACCCTGCCTCTGGAGTTAATGGTTTTTCTTCGGACTTCTAGTTCATTTACTGGAAAATCGTATTAGAAACCAAGATCTGGTCATTCGTAGCCATTGAGTCAGTAACTTGTAACTTGACATTGAAGCAATGTCCTTGCGTCAAGGATCTCTCAGTGGACAGAACTAGGACATACCTGTGTGGTCTGCACACCACACATGGACTCACATCCACCTGTGACTGCCTCCCTACCTGCTTATGAAAACCCTGAGTTCACATCGATGCCTCCGATTCGAATCGAATACTACAGTTAATTTCCTTTTTTTGTCACTTCTGTTTCTGAACTTGGTAAGAACTTTGGCTCTCATTATCCAAAATATTTTCTCCATTCATTCTTGAGGTGTGTGTGGAGGAGGAGGAGGAGGAGGAGGAGGAATGGTAATAGCAGTCATAATAGTAGGAGTAGCATGAATTTCTAAACCATGTGCTGTGGGAAACAAGCTTACTAACTGAATACAATATTTCTGTTCCTGCCCTTTTTCCTTTAGATGTACTTTAAACAGTGAAAATAATTTTCCAGAGTTGCTTAGTTCTTTTCTTCCCCACCCTTTTCTGTGTGGTTGTGTTTTTCATTTGTAACAGGTTTATTTGTTTGTGTTCCATTTTAGATTATCCGGCCTCCAGACCCCCACCTTGCCTCTTGGTTGATTTCAATTATGTATTTGTTTTAAATAGTTTAATTATTATGATGGCTCTAAGAGAGTTACAGAAAAATATGTTCAGGAAAGTGTCACCACCCCATTATCCTCATTACCTGCTCCCGTTCTCTTTCTTTCAGCCTTGTTCCCTCTAACTCCCTGTAGGCTACCAGCCTCGTTAGTTTCTTCTATCCTTCGTGTGTTTCTTATGCACCGTGAGCAGATGCTTTATGACAGTTCATATCCCCTTCTTCCCACATGAAGGGCCCCTTATTACCCTATGCTGTGTATACTACATGTCGTATATATGTATATGCATTTATATATAGGTATAAGCACTTTCTCATCCACTTGATATACTATCTACAAAAAGATTTAAATCCACTCGATCCCCTTTAGCATTCTGTGATACAAAACCATTGTGTTATTTTCCACCTGCATAATTTTGGATATGACATGTACAACTTAGAAATGTAAAAGTATCAAAACCCAGCGTGAGCCTATTTCTCTGAAGTCCCTCTTCCTAAAATGTAACATTCCTGGGTGCGTAAATCTCACTATCCACACCAAAGACCGTGTAAGTTTGGGGTTGTCCTTTTACACGCCTTTGTGTATAACTGCAGATTCACCTGTCATTTCTAGCTGGTAGCCGTGTTTGATGAGCAAGACCCACACCACGGAGGCGATGGCACCAGTGCCAGCTCCACGGGCACCCAGAGCCCAGAGATACTCGGCAGTGAGCTCGGCACCAGCGTCTCAGCCTTCCAGCCTTACCAAGCAACAAGTGAGATCGAGGTCACCCCTTCAGTCCTGCGTGCGAGTAAGTGCGTATTTCATCTTCATTTACAGGGATGCCAACCTTTGTTATTCAGGCATGCTCCTGTGAATGGAATTCATTATCTGTTTAAAATTGATTAAGTTTAGAATCTGCAAATGCCTTTTGCAAGAGAGATAAGTAAGATTCTTTACATTTTTGGATTGAGCTTAGATTACTTTGGACTGGTAAACTTTTAATAGCTCACTAAAGATCAATAAGGATAATATAAGGTTATATTACTTGAATTTTTCTTCCTATGTATTTTGTCTGAATGCTAGAACAAATGGAAGTTATCAAAAGCCTTCCATTGAAACAAAGCAGAGCATGTTTGATTGACAGTCAACTTGGTTATAATCGTTTCTTGATCTTTATCTGGAGGGGGTCAGCATTATCTTCAGGGATCTGGAAGAGCTGCTATGAGATACCATCTCAAAGAAAGAAAATATCAGACTTAGTGAGTTTATAGCAGAAATCCTAGGATGCAGAGTGCCCAAGTTCCAGGAAACTAGCTTGAAGAGTTCTATACCACTCCGGCCATCCCTTCACTTCTTTTACTCACAAATGTGAAGAATGTCTGCTAAATATAATATTTAGTGTTTGTAATTGTATAATCTTATCATTGAGCAGTTGGTAAGAGAAAGAAGGCCTATTTCAAGAAATTTATGTTAGAAATCACTTATCTTTTAGGCACATCTAATTTAGAAACATTTAAGTTTTCAAGTAGAAAATTTAATCTTGTGTGATATTACTGGTAGTTTTCAGTGGATCTTCACGTAGAGATATGGAATGATATATAAAAGTGATATATAGAATATAGTTAGATAATTTTGAAAATATGCAGTTTTTTCTTGCAAAATGTATCTTTGTCCCCACTTTCTGTATTGGTAGCAGTCTATAGCATCTTGGTAATTTGCTTCTAGATGTTTATAAACTATTTCTGCTTCCACTGTCCCTTGAAGATATATAGGTATATATATATATATTAATATATAACTATATAATATCTCCATATTTCTATCTATCTATGGAGAATAAGGAAAGAACATCAATTTAATAGTTAACACATCTGATGGTCCAAAATGTGATATGATGTGTACCATGTATGGTATATGAAGTAATATGTAGGGTGTGCACAGGTCATTTTCTTTTATTATATACTGACTCATAAATCCATGCTTCAGTGATTATCTGCTTGGAGCAGATGTGTGTAAAAAATGGATTGCCTGGTTTCAGTTTAAAGAAAATTTTAATGAAATAATATTGTAACTATTCATCGGTGCCTGATGTTTGGAAAGCAGTGTCTTTATGTGAGTAATTACACCAATATATATATAATGAAGTACAGAGTTTTTTTGTTGTATTATTGTTGTAGTTTTTTTATTCATGTGTTTTATATAGCAAGATGCACCTTAAATTTAGATATATGCTGGAAGAAAGTCCAGTCCTATCTTTAAGTTTGGAAGAATTTGAATGGCTTGTTGCCCATCCGTTTGTATCTTTTGACTTCACTGATTCAACAAAATTTCTATACCACCACCACCCACATTTGGCTGGCTCTGTGTGTTAAAATTTATATGCTGTTTTCACCCCCAAACATCTCTTTTACCTTGTTTTTATTGAGAAAAGGAAGCTATATTTGAAGTGTATATGTTGTCTTGTAGCCACCAGTGGGAAAATACACAAATATTAAGAACAAGAAGCTCTGACTTTTATTTACTAAGGTTATTTAGATTTTATGTCCTTGGCAGGCATTGGGTAAAATGCATGTTAAACATGTACTAAATACAAGGTTTGATGACGTTACTCAATACATGAGAGTCATTTTCGATAGTATTAATACTATTCATTCAGAAATAAAACAAGGGTCAGTCAGTGCTGGCCAGGCTTTGTGCTAGCCGATCAGAGTCTAGGGCTGAGTTAGTAAGTCTTTGCTATCAAGGAGTTTATGTTCAGTGATCTTCCTCATTTTCAGGTATGAGAGGAAAGAAACCAACAATATGTAGAGATCTGTTCCATCATGCAATAATCAACTGCAGTTAGAGGCATAGTTAACACAAGATTTCAGATAAATAAGCTTCAATACTTATCTTGAAGAAATAAAGTGATGATTTTTCTATGAGTTAATTCACTCATCTCTTTTATTCTATAAGGAACTGATGGAAGCTAAGAAAACTCTACAAGTATCATTGTCTTCTGATGTGAGAAAAAAAATGAAAATGTTTTCTTTTTCTCCCAAAGTTTACTTTTCCTCTTCTGATTAAAAAATATCAAGACATTTGGGCCTCCAGAAGTGCTGTGTACCCTGGGCATTGGATCTTCTCTGCCACAGTGGAGAAATCCAGAGGTTTTCAGGCCAACAGAGCCATTTTAAGGAGTGGCAAATGAGGAAGGTGATGATTTGACAGCAGACACTTCAAGCTGTTGTTCTGGGATCTCTTGGCATCTCTTCTGTGTTCTTCAGTCATAGATAGGTATACTTTGATTTAATGATAACCAGTTCTTTCTTTTTTTTTTTTTAAACAGACTTTTGATAAGTTTGAGAGTCTATTGTACTTTACACTTTTAACATGAGCTTACTCTGAAGACACTCCTTTCTAGAACACGGTTTAGAGTATTTATGGTTCAGAAAAAGTAAGGCGAAACCACGTCAACCGCGATCAGTGGCCTTGCTCAGCCTCGGTTCCTTCATCTCAGGGTACCTGGCCTAGGACCGTGAAGAGTAAATGAGATGCTTGAACTCTTGATAGTGTCTGACACATGATGAACACTAGAGTAACGGGAAATTGTAGAGAGGGGATGGTGATAATGACGTCTCTTGAGTGCAGACCCAGTTCTGGATGTTCTAAAGGTTTGAGGAGTTACAGAGCCCAAGTATAGAGAATGTGTCTTCCTGGATAGAACATATTGCCTTTCTTGGTGGGGTGGGGTGGAGTACTCACATGTGGAGTGAAATTGGAACTGTGTTCTCCTAACCTCACAGTTCTGTGATAGATACCTAGCTTCCTCTGTTTTTCATGTTCACAAATCCAGATTTAGATTTTACTTACTGTGCTTAGGGGCACAATTTTTGGAGCAGATCATTGAGACCAAGTCTTATTTTTCTCACTCTATGATGTTTTTTTGTAAAAAAAAAAAAAAAAAATTCTAAAGGCTGTTTATAGGGCCAGACTTTCTGAGGGTAGTCTAGCTCTAGAGTGCTGACAGCATTCCTTTTCACCCCAGAATGCTGATTTAGTATTTCCTTTGGAAGAGCCAGACTAAAGATTCAAGATACCTTGGCAGTGGCATTTGCCCCAGTGATGGAAAAAGTCCTAGAAATAAAATTGCTCTAGAAGTTCTGAGAAACAAAGTATCTGATTAGATTGACTTTTAACATTTTAACTTTTTTGAGCTATTTTAATTTTATAGTGAATTTTTACCATTTCTGGCAAAATGGTGCTGTGTAACTAGTTGGTAAGATTTTATGAGCTCCCTGGCTTTTAGAACTTACGGAGACATCAACAATTGCTATACAAGCTTGTGTTATGAAGTTAGCCCCCCTGCCTCTTTCTTGAGCTCTAAATGTTTTTTCTTACTCAAGAATATACAGATTGGTTTTCTCTTGCTAGGAGATCTAAGATCTTTGGTTTAGAGATCTAGCCTCTTATCTGGTATTAGAATACTATTTTCCAGATTTAATTTAAATATGTATTGAAAATAGAAATAATATTCCTATTGTATTTCCTTTTAACTTGTGAAGTGGAGCATGGCATACAAATGGCATTCTCAGTATTTCAAATAATTACCTTCTTACTGTGCAAGTTCTATTCAGCCTATAAAACTCATCCAGTTTTGTTGTAGATGCAATCTGATTATTACATGTTGACAAGGTCATATATCTATTAATTGGATTGGAGATGGGATACAAAATTGCTGTAATTATTGTAATTTTCTAGCTAATTGCAGGGTTGGTGGTGAATATTTTACTTCTGCAAAATGGAAAACAGTATTCCATCAGAAGTTGTTCTATGGGGTTTCAGACATTTTGTTTCATATCTTTGGTGCTTTTTGCCCACAAAGTACCTCTTTTGTATCTATTTTTTGTGTATCAGTCCGCCTTTGGATGTCAGAGTGCTCATTGGCAGGCATCAGTGGAAGCAGCAAAGGCAGAGAGCCTGGAGCACTCACTGCCTCTTTGTTCTGGTTGCCACGGTACCTCTATTGTTTATTTATAAATTCGAGCACTCTCCTTTCAGACTTAAAATCAAGGTTGAATGGGTCATATCCAATTGGAAGAGGGCTCCTCCGCTCTGCTCTGTTGTCACCTGTGCACTCAGAAATACTCCCCAAAATGAACAGTCCTCACTCCATTCACATTGTTTATGTTCTTTTTTGGCATGAATAATTAAATGAATTATTGGTCAGCCCATTTCGCACTGTAATATATGGCTTATTTTGCATATCATCTCTTTTTTGTGTGTTTTTTGCTTCATTTAAACTAACCAGCTTTTAAGAGCTGCAAGCTGAATTGACATTTTAAAAATAATGGTGTGTACACAAGGTGAGTGTGTTTGGAGAGTTCCTGGTGGGTGGGGGCCGGGTTACTGAAGGGGGTGTTGGAAGCTCACTACCTAGGATGGTGCAAGCAGGCTGATGTTTATTCCCTGCTGGAGTATAAACTGGAGGCGCAGGTGAAAATTGCCAGGCCTAATGAGCAATTTGGCAGATAAGACGGGCTGTCAGGCGACAGCAGTTCAGCAGCAGGCGTAGTCTGCAGACCAAGATGCTTGTTCCAGAGACAGCATTTCAATACCATAAAGAAAGCTTTTTCGGTTGGTATCTGGTGTGGCAAACATGTTTATTTCATCCGTCGATTTTCCAGTGAAGTAACCAGACATCAACATATGGCGATTTTGGTTGCAAAATTATTGTTAAACTTGCCTTTTCATACGGTTCATCCATTTAAAAAAGAAAAAAAGGCCAATGTATGTTTCCCCCACACCAGCACACAAGAAATGTTAGGTTTTAAAATGGTGATAAAATGTAAGCCATCCTTGCTTCCTTGGGCTGAAGCATTTTGTCTGTGGTCTTTAAGTTGGAACTTAACAGTCAACCAAGAAACAGTGTAGTCTTTTCAGCAAACTGTGTCATTTATATCTGCTTCTTTAACCCAAGAATCCTTTCCTTCCATGCAGCACATGAAAGTCTAGGCATATGGATGGCTTCTCCCTACAGAGGCTCTCAGTGTATTGTAAAAGGGATGCTGGGACAGGTTTCCGTATCCTGGGAGTGCAGGGGCAGTCCCTTGGGAAACCACCAGGTCCCTCTCCCCTACTTTACCATCAGGCATCTGAGGCTCAGCAGAGTGAACTAACACAGGCTGTACTGACAGTGGAGTTATTGCTGAAAATGCATGGATACTTACTGTACACCAAGGTCCCTTTGTGACATTTTAAGATACGAGACTTGGAGTCAGAGCACTGTTGCGCTTCCTGTCTGACACCAGTATTTCCCAATATCTTTCAGCAGAATAAACACTTGTTTACTACATTGTTTAACTGCATTTCTGTGAAGTACTTAATTAAAAAAGAAAACCCTCCACGCATCACATGTGTACAATATTTTACCCTTAATGATGACTGTGGACCATGGGGAGGAGGAGTATATTTTAGAACTTCTCTGCCTCAGGTGGTCAGCTGGACTTTGGACTGTAGTCAGCAGGCGATCCTTGGTCAGTGAAAAGGTTTCCTGCAGGGGTCACAGCACCGCCTGTGTGTGGTCTCCAAACTCTAACCTTAGAGAGCTGGACACCGGTGCATGGAGCTCTCTGTGTCTGTCGCACCTGCTGAAATCTAGGGAAGAGCAGTTTTACAGATTTCCCACCTCTCCCTACCCCCGAGCCCAAGATTTCCCCATGGTCCAATCACCTCTGTATTCTTCACTTCTTTTCGTCCTTGGCTAGTATATTTTATTTGACCCTAAAGTCTTGCCTTGTACTCTTGTCTTTGTATGGGAATATACCTTATGTGCCCAATGTTTATCTGTTTATCGTGTACAGAAACAGTTACTGACACTTGAAAATTGGTAAAAGTGATATAGCTATGAATACGTTAAGAAAGTACAATTTAAATCGAAGCAAGAAAGCCCATTTTCACATCGCAATAAGAAGTGCATTACAGAGAGAAAATAATTGTATGAAAATGTTTGAGCAGACACAATTGGATTGTAAACAAGCTTTCTTTTTCATTTTCATCCTCCATTCTAACCAGGTATCTAGATTCTTTTTTCTATTAGCGGATGTCACAGGGAGACCCATATGTGGATTATTTTGTCAGCATGGAAGCCTGGCAGATAACATCTTTTCTTCTCTTCTTGTTGCACTTGATATAGATCTCTTGTATAGCTCTTCTTGAAACGGTGTTTGCTTATTTATTCTTTCATTGCTTTTAATGTCAGAAATGGCCTTGTGTTCCTCATCCTGTTTGCTCCTGTCTGCAGCTAGAGACCAACTTCATCTCTCAGAATCCTTGTGTGAGTCCCAAATGGGGAGGGACCCAGAGGCAGGGTGATTTTTAAAGGCACTCCTGAGGTCGTCACCCCCTTCTGCCTTTTTCCTGGAATGGAAAGCTAGTGATCTCTGTGGTGGCCACGTTTTGAAGAAAAACTAACATGTCTAAAATCACTGTATGAATTCATTAAATTATTTTGCATTTACAAATTTCATTTATATTGATGTTTGAGTTAATTTAATTATTGTTTAACACTTCATTGCCTACATTTCAGCAAATTATCTTTCTCCTTAACAAAGAGCCTGGGCACTGTAGTATGTGGGCATAGTGGCATGAGTGCTTGTGGCCCCAGACACACATGAGAGAGGACAGTGAGATCATATCTATCCAGCACTTTCTGTGGCTTAGAGCTGATGCTTCTGTTACGTAGTTCCCTCCTGTTGGCATTTGACAGGACTTAAATGAGTCCAGAATTTTCATAACAGCAAAAAGGGGACTGTGCATCTGTTTACCAAACCCTCCTGTTTCCCTCTCTTGGTCTCAAAAATGATCCAGACCATGGACCTGGCTTATTTTCAGATACTGTCACCCTGCTTGTTCCTCAGTGGAATGCCTTTCCATTTGCGTTCTCTCTAAAATTTGTAGAAAGCTTTCTATCTCTACATTTTTCTACATCACCCTATGTTTTCTGTCTGTTCTGAAGATTAAGCAATCTCGATATGTTCTTTTTCAGCTCTTTCTTACAGGGTCAAGGGTAAATACAGCAATGACAGCTTGTTGCCTGGGCTGCAGTTCTGTTTTGACAGTATTATATAAGTTTTCTTGTCTTTATAGTGGTACCATAGTAATAAGTGTATGGTTAGGATTGGCCAAAATGTTCGTTGGGTTTTTCCATACAATCTTTTAGAAAAACTCGAATGAACTTTTTGGGCCCATCCAATATGTACACACACATATACAGCTGATACTTAGTGAGGTTATATGAGGAAGGAGAATAGGAGTAGCATGTACCTTCAGGAAAATAATCATTTTTGTAGAGATAATTCATGTGTTCAAAGATGGAAGACTGCAGCTGGATCCATCTAGGGCTAATCGTAATATGGAAAGGGCAGGAGCCAAAGGGCATTTCAGATTCCTGCTAGATTAGTCAACCCATCATCACTTTTAATTAAAATGTCAATTTGTGCCATAGCTGATCTACTGGTTAATTTGTTATTTAGATCAGCTTGAGAAGCATTTATTTCAAATACAGAATTTGTGTTAATGCATTGGAAAAAAATATTCTCTTGCTTGGCAGAGATGTTACAGCCTAAAGATTTATGATTTAGAACAACAAAAACCAGCTGGTGATCAGTTTGCATAAGTAGTATAGGGTTATCTACTAATGCTGGATAATAACTGTTTGTTTTATAACCAGAGTCAGGAAGTTGGGAGTGGGAGGCAGAAGCAAGGTCAATGATGAGTCACTGGGACGTCCCTGGTGGTCCAGCGGTTAGGAGTCCATGCTTCCACTGCTGAAGGCACAGGTTCAATCCCTGGTTAAGGAACTAAGATCTGCATGGCTTCTAGGATGATTACATAAATTAATGGAACTTGTGAGTACTAGATGTAATTTTCATTCTTGAACCTCCATATCACCTCACGTCCAGTTCACATTCTTGAGCTCTCCTAGGAGTTTCTAATAATTCTGCTTTGAACAGAGGTGTTGAAGTGACTGAAGACCACTTCTACTAACCCTTCATGGGCTCATTCATCTAAAGACGTTTTATTTTATGTTACCGCACCTTCTTCGTTTGCTTGTAAAGAAGCGGATTGTTAGGCATTTACTAAATTTTTTTAAAAGTAAGAAACCTTTTCTAAAACCCAGTGCTCCTTCCTGTTTCTGGGTTTCCTGATAATGCTGCTTTATTTTGTAACTGCTTATGTTCCTCTCTGGCAGTTCAGCTGCTGCATAATGAAATGTGATAAAAGACTCTTTATAACTTTGAACATAAAATTTCAACTGATCCAAGTTCAAATGTGTGTTTGATCTCTTAATTTTATTTACAAGGGCTAACATTCCTTTAATAGGATTTTTTTTTACACTGAAGAAATGTTTGATAACATTTGCAACTGAACACAATTTTATATATATTTCAATATTCCTACATTCTCAAAGACTGTAAATTTATATGAAAACTTTGCAAACAGTCATGTGTGGGGCTTCCCTGGGAGCTCAGTTGGTAAAGAATCTGCCTGCAACGCATGAGACTTGGGTTTGATTCCTGAGTGGGGAAGATCCCCCGGAGAAGGGAATGGCAACTCACTTCAGTATTCTTGCCTGGAGAATTCCTTGAACAGGGGAGCCTGGCAGGCTACAGCCCAGGGGTTGCAAAGAGTCAGACACGACTGAGTGACTAACACTTTCAGTTTTCTTCATTTATATCCTCAATTGGATATGCTTGACGCAATCCTCTATTAGTGTAGAAAATTGAGACCCTTAATTAGAAAAAATATCTACTGAAAACGCATCTAAAATGACCACTCTCTGTTTGGTGGTTACATCATCCATCTTTGTTCTCTTCCTTTATTATCAAGACGTACTGAGCCACTGCATTCGTGTTACATCTTACTATAAGACTCAGTTGTTTCGGAGGAGAAGTCTGGTTTAGCTATAGGTGGTTGTGGTCACCTTACCAATTTTAAAGACAGAGTATATACTTAGGGGCAAAAACATTTTGAGCTACAAATAGAGTAACTGCTCGTGGCACAGTGTTATTCTCTGGAGCTTGGCTATTGTAGACCTTGATTCCCATTTACTTATTTACAGCAAATGATGCTTCACTCTCATGGGTAACACAAATGCTGGTGTGTGGAATCTACCTTCCTATGCAAGGGTCAGTGCTGTCAAGACAGTGGTGTACTGTGCATGTCTGGAGAAGGTGTGTGTGTATGTGTGTGATTTGCAGTGATTCTTGTCTTTGTTTTTGTATTTTCCCAAGTACTGCCCTTTTGGGCTGACAGAAAACTGAATTTTAATATGGACTTTTAAACTTCAAATGTCCATAGCAATATTAAAGAATATTACATAACGTGAAGATATTTCTCATAAAATTAATGGGACAGTTTTTTTTTTTCTTCTGTATGACAAATATGTTACATTTCTAAATAAATGAAATGTCTGTCTAGATTTTTTTCTTCATTTACTCTCATAAACTCTGCCCTTGGAATAAGTACACATCAGACTTTTGAGGAAGTTATTAATCAGATGAAGCTAATAAACAGTGAAGACTGTCTACTTGTGACTGGTTTTTATAATTTGCTTTCAATTTCTATGGGTTCTAAGCTTTAATGCTTTTATGCTACTCATATTTGAAAAATTTGATTTTTTTCCCTGTCTGCTCGTCTGCTAACTGTATTGGTAACTATTACATTTTTAAGCATTTTCTCATAATAAACTTTAAGACATCAAAGTAGTGTAAGAATATTTTTCACTTCTCTACCACTACTTACTGTCTGGCACTCCATTGCTGCTTGAAAAGGTCTACTAGGTGTGTGATGGGAAAATGCAACTGCTTTATATCTGGACATTGATTTTGGTCAAATGCGCTTCATCTTTCAGAAAAATGGGAGAAATTAGGCTGCAGTAGCACTTTACCTTTTCAAAATCAAGGCACAGCTGAGTAAATGGGGTTCAGGGGCCACACCTGGACCCGCTGATCATGTTGTTAAACTTCTTGCTGCTTCTTAGCCCTGTACTTTGTGAGAAGCAGCATTTTAAGAGGCTTGACTTAGCAAATCTTTTCGGGGAAACCGAGCCTCTTCTGAACAAATGCATAAAGTCTGCACAGTCTGTTTGGAGGAGATGCATTCAGTTGTAGCACACAAAATATTAAAGAGGCTGTCATGATGAATATGCAACTTTGCATAGATTTTTAAAAAATTTAATCCTAATTGAGAAAAAAAGACTATTACTCAGTATCATTACATTGCTTATTTTCACTTGTCTTTATAATTTTCAGTATTGCAAGGTCACTTGTCTTCTGTTCAGTCTTTCATCATAGACGATTTCAAGCACATACATGATTAAAGAGAATAGTGTAAGGAAATGCCATGCCCCACTCTCAGTTCTAACAGTTATCAGTTGGTGGCCAGTCTTGTTTCATCTGTACTCCCCCAAATAGCATTATTTCAAAGTAAGTTCTAGATCTTATATAATTTCTTGTGAAGATATTTCAGTACTGTGTTTATTTCTAAAAAGTAAAACTTTAAATATATAACCTTATATAATACTTTCTTAATGCTATGTAATGTGATATTAGTATTAAAATTACTCTATTTTGTAAATGTAGTTTTTCTATTTGGCTTGTTTAAATCAGTGTCTTGGGAAAATCCACACAATACATCTGATTGATGTTTCTTTTGGTCTGTGAGTTCCTCTTTCTGTGTGTGTCTGCATGTATCTATACATGGGTATGAGTATATGTACACACACACACACGCACACACACTGCAGTTTATTCCTTGGACAGTTTTTCCTGTGGTTTTCCTCTGCCAAACCCATCATTAGAAAAGATCCTGGTGCTGGGAAAGATTGAAGGCGGGAGGAGAAGGGGACGACAGAGGATGAGATGGTTGGATGCCATCATGGACTCAATGCACATGAGTTTGACCAAGCTCTGGAAGATGGTGATGGACAGGGAAGCCTGCTGAGCTGCAGTCTATGGGGTTGCAAAGAGTCAGACCCAGCTGAGTGACTGAACAACAGTGAACGGCAACATCCCTGGGGCATCTGCTGTTTCCTCACGGACCCTGTGCTTCTTGTAACCTGGTAGTTATTAGGTGTCTTGATTTGTTTCTGGTTTGAATCTCTGACAACAGCGTCTCTGGGTGCTATTGTGTGGTTCACTCAGGAGACACATACAGCCTGGTTGTTGGTTCTCATTTTGTGATATTAACAGCATTGGTAATTTTTGCTTAGATCTATTATTATTTTTTTTTAATGTTTGCAGTGTGTTGATATTCCAGTTCTTTCACTTATTGGCCACATTATTTCTATAAAATCTTTTTGTCAACTGGTTTGTTACTCTGAGATACCCTATGTCCAAGAAGAACAGACCAAATACCTAATTCTGTCTCTGTATTAGTTTCCACAATAACATGTTTGTTTCTTTGGTTGGCATTCTCCTGGTTTCATTTTTTCCTGTTTCCCTCTTTACAACAGCCACAAGAGCTCATAAACTCTAGTATAGTTCTTGTTTGTGTCTGCTCTGATATTGTTCAGATCATCCATATTTGTAGTGATGTGACCTCTCTAAACTGGGTCCTGAGAGCCCTTCATGACCCCATCCTCACTTTCTGCCATGAAATGTGTTCCATGCTCGTCTTAGATATTTTCTGCCCTACATCTGCCGTCAGTCACTTCCTGAAGCAGCCTTGTCCTTTTAATAGGGAAAGGTATTCAGAGACTGCTGTGTGGGTACATTGGTTTTATTTTGCTAAGCCTAAAAGTGACTTAAAATTAAGAGCATCCTGGTCTAATTTCAGTTTTCAAAGTGGTGCCTCGAAGTGTCTGATGATTTGATTATTTGAGAGTGAGTCTTTCCAGTGATACTAGTCAGCGTAGGTTGTTCATGGCAATTCCAGGTTTCCTTTATTTGGGTGGTCGAGTTTTATGGTAACTGTAAGACTGGGATTGTGAGTTTCCTGGTGGTCCAGTGGTTAGGACTGCATGCTTTCACTGCCAGGACCCAGGTTCAGTCCCTGATTGGGGAACTGAGATCCTGCAAGCTGTGAGGTGTAACTGGGGCGGGGGCGGGGGGGAGGGCTCTGCCGTGTTTCCCTGGGCACTGTGACCGCGAGTGTGATGAGGTCGTCCTTGGCAGGTGTCAGAAGCATTGGTGGACATTGTGCTTGGCTGTCGGTAGATGCCAGCACTCAGAGCTGCCGGCACGCTGGTATTTGCAGGGAGTCCCTCAAAAGGAATCCAGGGTGTTTGTATCATGATCAGCAGCCAGTGTTTTCATTTTTATTGTAGTTATTGTTCAAGTTGTGAAGAAGAAATGGCCTCTCAGTTAGTGAATTTGACGCTATCTGTGCCCCTGGTGAAAGTAAGTGGCCAGAGGATGACTCCAGATCCCTGTGCCATCTCTGGTGGGCACTCTAGGGGAATATGGCCTTGGCCAGGGATGCTGGAGTTTGGAGAGGCCTGTTGTAACTGTCACCAAGGGTGGTGCTGTCCCCAGCTCTCACAGCCTCACCAGGTTCTGTGACTTCACGACCTGCTTTCGAGCTTCCAAGGATGGTGCTGCTGGTGGTCTCTGCAGTGGGGTCATGAATGGGGATGTGGGGAAACAGAATATTAGAACTTATCGTTAGTTTATTTTTTACTTTATTGTATTCAAGAATTTACCATTTCTTGTATGTGGTTAATAGTGCCTCTATTAGTTGAGCATGCATTTTAATAATAAACAAAGACCTGCATGCTCAAGATTTTGCTGTTAGTGCTCTATTGTCAGGAAAGCAGAGCTCCTGGGCCTCTCTATGGCTGTTCTCTCCTTGTCCTCTGTGGGGCAGTCCTGCAGTCCATTCTGCAATAGCAGGAGTGATTGTTGTAACGCCTACATCTCATCCATTCACCCCATTGCCTCAAAACCTTCCATGGCTTCCCGACATTGTAAAATACAGTTAACATCAGTAACATCTGCTGCTGCTGCTAAGTTGCTTCAGTCGTGTCCAAATCTGTGTGACCCCATAGACGGCAGCCCACCAGGCTCCCCCGTCCCTGGGATTCTCCAGGCAAGAACACTGGAGTGGGTTGCCGTTTCCTTCTCCAATGCATGAAAGTGAAAAGTGAAAGTGAAGTCGCTCAGTTGTGTCTGACTCCTAGCTACTCCATGGACTGCAGCCTACCAGGCTCCTCCATCCATGGGATTTTCCAGGCAAGAGTACTGGAGTGGGTTGCCATTGCCTTCTCCCATTAGTAACATCACTTCATGGTAAACAAATGGGGAAACAGTGGAAACAGTGGCTGACTTTATTTTTCTGGGCTCCAAAATCACTGCAGATGGTGACTGCAGCCATGAAATTAAAAGATGCTTACTCCTTGGAAGGAAAGTTATGACCAACCTAGACAGCATATTAAAAAGCAGAGACATCACTTTGTCAGCAAAAGTCTGTCTAGTCATGGCTATGGTTTTTCCAGTGGTCATGCATGGATGTGAGGGTTGGACTATAAAGAAAGCTAAGTGCCGAAGAATTGATGCTTTTGAACCGTGGTGTTGGAGAAGACTGTTGAGAGTCCCTTGGATTGCAAGGAGATCCAACCAGTCTGTCCTAAAAGAGATCAGTCCTGGGTGTTCATTGGAAAGACTGATGTTGAAGCTGAAACCCCAATACTTTGGCCACCTGATGCGAAGAGCTGACTCATTGGAAAAGACCCTGATGCTGGGAAAGATTGAAGGTAGGAGGAGCAGGGGACAACAGGGGATGAGATGGTTGGATGGCATCACTGACTCAATGGACATGAGTTTGGGTGGAGTCCGGGAGTTGGTGATGGACAGGGAGGCCTGGCGTGCTGTAGTTCGTGGGGTGGCAGTGAGTCGGACACAACTAAACTGAACTGAACTGAGCATCAATAAGTTTTGGCAGAGTTTGCAAGAACTGTCTTGTGTCTATCTTTTTTACCCTGTAACAGGTTCCCTTGCTTGAGTTTCATGGATGGGTCTCAGGCCTTCAGGGCCCCAAGCTCCCTGCTTCCCCACAAGTGTGGTGAAGCTGTCTCTCTGTCCTCACTGCTCACCTGCCTCACCTCGGCTTCTCTCTCAGGACTCTGCTCGAAGCCACAGTTTCTCCCGTGGTCTTTCCTGATCGCACAGACTCGCAGTGCAGTCCTGTGGTGTCTTGCGCTTTTCCTGATTCTAGGAGAAGAGGATTGTCTGGTTCTGCAGATCTGCTGGTGTGCTGGTAACCTTTTCACGGCTGTGTCTCTGAAAACCGAAGAAGACCTGGCTTGTGGCATTTGCCCATTTCCGTGGTGTAAACATTCTCACTGGCCAGTTTTATGTTCCCAGGGCCATGTCTCTGAGCACAGCATTGGTGAGAGACGCACTACTATACGGTGTTTCCATCATACAGATGCATCAGTGTACCACAAGCGTTCATAATAACAACTTGTTGTAAAGGACTTGGAAAGTGATGTGTTTTGAAGTGAAAGTGGAAGTCACTCAGTCGTATCCGACTCTTTGCAACCCCATGGACCATACAGTCCATGGATTTCTCCAGGCCAGAATACTAGTGTGGGTAGCCTTTCCCTTCCCCAGGGATCCAACCCAGGTCTCCCACATTGCAGATGGAATCTTTACCAGCTGAGCCACCAGGAAAGCCCCAAAATATTGGAGTCTTTTAATATAATCAATTTAATTATGCATGCACGTGTGGGTGCTAAGTTGCTTTAGTTGTGTCTGACTCTTTGTGACCCTCTGGATCAACACCAATTACTGCAAAGGTTTAAAAGAAGAAGGATGCTGTCAATTGGAGTATCTTTCTACTGGAAAACAAATACAGGGTACTGCAAATTGTTCTCAGTTGGGAAATACAGATAGGCGATTGGAAGTTTGGTGTCTTCAACTTTATGCAGGGTTCTAAAACCTAGTCTCTTATGGGCATTTTTTTTTTTGTTTTGGTCTCTAAATATTAGGATTATGAAAGAAAATGCAAGCTTTGGACAAGCCAAAAACAAATTCGTAAAAATTTTGACATGATCATGATACAGAATAGATGCTAACCTCAGGTAAGCCGGAGCATCAGGGCTAGGTGAGGATTCCTCTGTGATTGTATATGGACGCATACTTAGTCATTCAGTTGTGTCCAACTCTTTGCAATGCTATGAACTGTAGCCCACCAGGCTCCTCTGTCCATGGGATTCTCCAGGCAAGAATACTGGAGTGGGTTGCCGTGTCCTTCTCCAGGGGATCATTCCCAACTGAGGGATCAAACTCATGTCTCTTAGGTCTCCTGCATTGGCAGGTGGGTTCTTTACCAGTAGCCCCACCTGGGAAGCCCCTATTTAATTATAAGTTTATATCATTTGAATTTGAATCATAGTTCTGTTCAATGACCAACTCTCAAAAATTTCTTAAATGTTTATTTTTTTCTCATGATTTGAACCAACTCTAGACATCCCCTGTGGAAGCACAGACAAGTCACACATTTTGATTTTGATTAAAAACAGTGGGATAAGACAAGTATGATAGGTATTTACTGCAGATAGTTCCAATTGTGAGGGGCCTGGAGCAATTTTGGGACAAGTCTGTGGAGGAGGAAGAGAGAGTGTTTCAGGTAGATCGATATATAGATTAGCAACATTTGGACACTGCACTGGTTCCGGGGAAGGAAGGGAAAGAGAATGTTCCGATTTTTGGCCATGTTTGTACTAAAAATGTGCATAATCTCCTTCTCCCATGAATGTTTATTTTCCTGTCATCCTTGGCATTTATTTTCATACCGTATTTTTGAACCCTCTGTGATGATTATCCATTCTTGGATATGCATGGCATAGCTGATAATGCACTCCTAGTGGTACATGTCAGCCTGCTCCAGTTAATCCTGGTGAGAAGCAAACGTAGGGTTCTTTTTCCTGCTTGCTCTTTTCCAGCGACTTAGTTATCCTAAAAACATAGTTGATTTTTAGTTTTGATATTTTAATTCAGTAGGGTTTTGACATGGAGTCAGCTCTCTAATAGCCAGTTTATTCTGAATGAATCTTATGATTAATTCTGAAAGATACTGAATACTATTGGTTTTTTTTTTTTTCGATAGGAATTTCTCTTTTTAGAAATGCAAGCACAAAAAGTTTGTGGCTTGTCAAGTCACTGATTAATCCCTTGTAAAGATCTTACACTTAGGTCATGATAATTTTTTCCCCATAATTTGCTTTAGAGCATATGAGAGTTTTTCAAATTTGAGGATTCAAAGATTTGCTGTTACCTTTTTGTTTTTTCCCACAAAGGAAGACCTGTATTCAGTCCCAGGTCTCTTGTGAAATGTGTGATGCTTCATTGGAATATTGTTGCTTGGAATAAATAAATGCCAATTAACTGATTTCTTCAACATATACTTTTTAAGCATATTAAGTTCTAGATATGTTAGAATAAATTGGTTGTATATATCCTGTTAATTTTGATACTTTAAAGCTTATCTCCCTTTGTATAATTATAATGTTGATACTGTACAGACTCAGTAATGTTAGATATGTTCTGTGATTATCTAGCACATGTGGATTTATGTTGAATTTCTAAAAATAACACTAAAAACAATAATTAGAAAATAAAAATAGAGAATTGTGAAAAAGGAAAATGTAAGTTGAAAACCGAGACAAAGAAAATTTTATTTGTATATAATCTATATATCTATACCACCTATCACATAGTAGTTAAATCTACAAACCTTTGGGCTTGCTTCCTGGCAGTTCACATGAAAGGGAAAGAAATCTTTTAACATTTCCTTCCTAATCAAGTTCAGGCTTTGTCAGACTCCTCGCAGACATACATATAATTTCTGTCTGTCTACTCATGAGATTCTTTTAGGATTTACTCTTCTCATTTTTCTTTTAATGGCCAAATCGCTTAACTTTTCTTTCAGCTGATCTTATATGTATCATGTATTAAAGAGCTTATTTCTACGGACGCTTAATGATGTTCAGTGTTCTGAAGAGTAGACAGTTGAAGAATCTAGATAGTAAGATAAAAAGCAAAAAGTAAGGCAATTATAAGTGAACTGAAATTAATTTATAAGGGTATACTTACCAACATGCTGTGCTGTGCTGTGTCTAGTCACTTAGTTGTGTCCGACTCTTTGTGACACCATGAGCTGTAGCCCGCTAGGCTCCTCTGTTCATGGGGATTCTCCAGGGAAGAATACTGGAGTGGGTTGCCATGCCCTTCCCCAGGGGACTTTCCCCACCCAGGAATCGAACCGAGTTCTCCTGCATTGCAGGAGGATTCTTTACCGTCTGAGTCACCAGGGAAGCCCAAGAATACTGGAATGGGTAGCCTATCTCTTCTCCCGGGGATCTTCCCAACCCAGGAATTGAACCAGGATCTCCTGCGTTGCAGGGAGGTCCTTTACCAGCTTAGCTACCAGGGAAGCCCCCACTTACCAACGTATGTGCTGATATTTCACAGAATGTGTATTGTCTTAACTTTTGAATTATTAACTTTTTCTGTTGTAACTTATATTTCTTTCATTGTAATAACTTTTATATGAGAACAAGTGTTTATATATAAAAAAAGAGGGAGGGATGTCAGTGCACCCAGAAACCCAAGTTGATTTCAGGGAAGCACCTGATTCTAAAATTAAAGGGATCTAATGAAGTTCATGGGTAGGTGATTGGCTTTGGAGAATGAATTATAATATATTAATCTGACTTTGTTGGGTAGACAAGAGAGAAAAAGAAAAACTGTGAACATATTCTTGTTTGGAAGCATCATTTTGCTATTCATTCCCTTAATTCATCAATCGTTGAAAGGTGAATTATCAGAAAAACATTTCAGTGACATTTGCCTGCAGCTACTAAATTGGTAGTTTTGCCTGAATTAGTTGATCGATTCAACGCAAGTTCCTAAATTGACTAAACATTTGGCTGAAAAGACTCTTGGTAAAAATATAGACTGTTTCAGAAGCTTGTAGTGACACATTGTGTGAAAATATAGATTATGAGCATCCAACACATTTTAGTTAATCCAAGTAAATGTTCCTGACCTAAATATAAGAGCAAATGCCATCACAAAAGCTGATGTAAGACGTAGACATTTAAATAGCTGTGTAGTAGAACATTTCCAATATTATTTTCTAAAGGTTAGCTGTCAAAGTTTACATCCTGTGAAGAAAAAGTTTTAAAATGGCTTAGAATCTAGCCTTTGTTTGTTCTCAGTGTTTTTAGAAAAAACAGCCCTTCTATACTTTATTTCTAAAAATCAAAAGCTGTTAGAGCCAGAAAGGGTTTTGCGATGGAATCCAGGCCCTTCTTGTTACAGATGAAGAAACAGAAGCCAGGTGAGAATATGGACAGCCTAGTGCTTTTTAATCTGTTTTGTGAAGTGTGTGATTTGCTGTTTGAATTAAGACCTAAGCAGGTATGATGAGCATGTCTTTGTAAAGAAGATGCTCAGACGCACCCTGTATCCTGTGCTACCTCGTCTTTCTGGGTGACTCTCTTCTTTTGTCCGTTGAATTAATGTACGGTCCCATTTGTCGAGAAAACTAAAGAGGCATATTAAAAATCTGTACTAATGTAGATAAATTTTGTAAAATCAACCAAGATTGATCACCGGCCCTACTTAATTCAGAGCAAAGGAAGGGAACCTAATTTTTCTATTTTTCCACACCTCGTTTGCTGTAATGAAAATGGCTTTCTGCTTTGAATCGTTTTCAGTGAAATGATTTTCAATATTGTTGTCTTTGTGGCATTTTGACAATTAAAATGTATTTCTCAAGCTCACTGGAAATGCTGCAATGCTTTTCTCCTTTTCATTTTTTTCATTGGTCGTATCTCTGCTTGTTGCCTAGGAAACTACTCTTGGGTTGAATTCTGTTTGCTTGCTTGTCAGGCTGTCAGAGTTATGGGTAAAGTTCGTGACTTTATAGTTGGAAAAATGCTTCCTAAATATTAGAAATGTTTTATCTATATTAAAGTGCTGTATCGCCTCAATTAAAAAGCAGACAAGCAATTGTTTGGTTTTCTTAAAATAGTAAATAGAGGATTCCTCCTCACCTCACATTACTATTGGAATTTTCTATGTTGTATACAGATTTGCAGTAGGATTTGAATTGTCACATATATCAATATATATCAAATATATCAATTTAATTAAAAATTCCAAATATTTAATAAAAAAATTCTTCTGTAAATATTTGTTTCTTTGGGGAGTCATGTATTATGATTCTCCAAATATGCAAATATAAACATGGAAATATTACATAAAAAAGTCCAATGAGATTTTAGAAAATGCAAGTTATTCACCCTCTATCTAACATGTTGAAAGATTGTTTTCTCTTTATAACATTTTCAAATTAAAAAGATGCAGGAGGACCATTTCATATCTTATCCTTTCTTAGTGATTAGTACTTAATAAAACAGAGAGTATAAAATTACTGATCACTTAATTATACTTTTGTTTAGCTAAATTCAATATCTGACAGAATTGCTGAATATATAAAAACTTGCGATGACATGTTTTGCACACTGTGGCTAGTGGCTACCTGCCTGGCAGCACAGATAGGGGTCTTCCTAGTCCAAGGCACCATTTGGGGCCTTATTAGAAATGCAGTTGCTCAGCCCTGCCCAGAACCTACTGAATCAGCACCTGTATTTTTAACAAGATCTCCCAGGTTAGATGTGCAGTGCTCTCTAGTAGAGAGCAGTGATTCCCCGTCTTGGCTGCAAACAGAATTTCCTGGAGAGCTTGAAAAAGTAATGACTGGACTTTGTCCTAGACCCTAGACCCAAGTTTCAGGATTTCTTTGTGGGGGCCTGGGAACCCACATTTTACAGGATACTCCCAGATCATTTTTAATGACTAGTGATTATTTGCACCCATGGGTGTAACTCAAAGAGTTACAAACAAGAGCATGGTGGGGATGGGAAGACCTTAGTACTGACCTGCATTTCTGACCTTTTATTAAGGTCAGGTATAGCAAGGCTGCAGATGAGAGAATTAGCCCTTGTTGAGTACTTAGTATATTTCAGGCATTATTGTCCTAAACAGACTACATATTTGACTGAAAAGAGTCTTTCGGCAAATATATAGCCTACATCACAAGGTTGTGGTGACATACTGTGTGAATATATAGATTGAACCTATTAATCCCGCTCAGTGTTCCCTACATAGATATGAAGCATGAAGCATTTAGTTTTACACACACACACACACACACTCCATGATGTCACCCCACTTCAGTGTGTGCCATTGCCCGTTTCTTCCCTCATATCCCCTAAGAATGAAATAAATTGTGATGAAGTTAAAAGTCTCATTTCTCTGCCAGTCTTAGCTGAAGGGAAACGTCTCAGTCTGAAGTTCTTTCATGACCTTTCTTTTTACGCGTGGAAAGAATTGCAAAGGTCCCAGCATGAGGGGAGCCACTAGCTTAGTGACAGTGGTGTTCCTGCATCCCTGAGCAAACCCACATGCATTTACTGCTCTTCCTCCAGGTTGGCGGGGAAGTCAGAGCCCTGATCTTTCAGCTCTTGGTGTTGCAGGACTCCATGCTTCCTGGAAAGGGGTGTGCGCTCCATGGCTTGACTGGCTTGGATTTGTCTCCACCAGTTAGTGGTAGGTTAGCTTCACCAGTTTCCCTACTTAGTAAGTGGGAGTAATAATGTAACCTGTATTTAGCCTTGTTCTGAGGAGATTATCAATTAATGCAGTAAGATTCTTAGCACACACATGACCCCACAGTAAATGTTCAATGAGTGTTAGTGATTACAGACTTAATTGGCTCATTACAAATGATCAGGATGTATTTACTTTTACATGATTCTTTCCTCAAGAAAAAGGAGGAATGGATTAGATTAGCTCTGAAAGATCTCTGCACTTTGAAGGTAACACGAACAGACACGAGGCCATATGTTTCAGAAGTATCCAGTCTTATTGCCGCCTTGCAGCAACCAGGGCCAAATGGCTTTATGAATAGCCAGGATGTATAAGGCTCGTGGCAAGGAATTAATTTGAAACTGGAACACTCAAGACAGGAAAGTGGATAATGAGCTATTTGAATGCTTTCTTAATGCTGCCTTCAGACTCCCCTAGATAAACTAGCATTTTTCCACCTTCCCCAGCCCCTGATTCCTTCCTCAGCTTCACTTTGCAGCGCTGATCACCTTGTAACATTATCTGTTCTTATTTGTTTATCCATTGTCCTTCTCATCACTAGTAAGGGAAACGGACAAGGAATCTTTCTGGTGATTTGTATCACCAGAGTATATAGTCCTTGAGGGATCACTTACTGGCAGCAACTAGAAGTGTGCCTAGCACACAGTAGGTGCTTATCAGATATTTGTATTGAATGAATGACTTTTGATACCTTCTTGCATAGCTTTTAGTATCATGAACATTCAAGTTCAAGATGAAGAATCTATATATGACCATAATGATGTGTAGCGACTCTGGTGGAAGTTTTACCACCTGGGTGCTAAGAAGCGCTTTGCTTCTTAGCTGGCCCTTCCAGCTAAGAAATTCCCTCGTGGTCCAGTGGTTAAGATTTTGCCTTGCAATGTAGGGGGTGTGGGTTTGATCCCTTGTTGGGCAGCTAAGATCCCATGTGCCTTGTGGCCAAGAAAAAAAAACATAAAACAGAAGCAAAATTATAACAAATTCAATAAAGATTTTAAAAATAGTCCACATTAAAAAAAAAAAACTTAAAAAAGGAGTTCCTTGCCATTGTGAAGTAGCTGATGACGGTTACTGTGCTCGTGAAATAATTATAAAGTCTACTTACACAGAGGACCTTCCTTATGTAACAGAAAGTTGTACTTTCCTTAAATAATAGAAAGGATTACATTCTTAAAGAATAGAAAGTTGGCTCATGAAATAGGTGAAAAGCTGGTCCCTGGTTAGGAGAAAAATATTACACTTTTGTAGAGTATTATGAAATAAAGGTTAAAATAATAAAGGAATGGGAGAATAATGCTAATCAAAAGTTAACTTGACAGTTACTGAGTTACTTGAATCCTTAATAAAATAATAGAAGACAAATGTCAAAGGAGAAAGGGCAGTGTGCATTTAGAGTATCTCTGAAACCATCAATAGGTAACATCAATTTTGAAAGACAAATAACTTGTCAGGTGAAGCTGATAATTTCAAAATTTAATTTACATGGTGGTTGAACTAAATTGGTACAGTGGAAGTCATATAAGGGATTTGATAGACATACATATAAAATTATATATGAAGAACTTAGATTTACTCAGGCTCAAATATTCTCAGAGGAGAGCAAACACTGAGTGAAGAACAGTAGTACAAAGTTAATAATAAATAGTTGGTAGAATGTTGCTGAGATTCTTGATGAGAGAGTTTATCACTAATATATCAGTTCCTAATTCTTTGAGCTTCTCCTAGCAGAAACCACCCCAACCCCCCCCCCCCCCCTTTTCTTCTGGTTTTCTCTGGCCATCTAAGTTCTGTAATTGTTTTTTTCTTTGCTAAAAAGGTTGCCCTTATAATACTTGAGACAGTCAGTGTGAAGGGATGGAGATAGATGGGTAGTCACATTCATTCATACCACATTTTAGCAAACATTTGCTGGGCTGGGATCTAAGGGTGGAACCTCTGAGATTAACAAGGGAGAGGGGTTAAGAGAGCACTGGTTCTAGTCGGTGAAACTAACACAAGGCGGATTCACTATGCTTTCAGAACCTAGGGACTCCTTAGAGAAGGAGGTGCCCTCCAGGCTCCTAGAGTGGCCAAGACAATGGGCAAGAACGGATGGAGGGGTCTGTGGCCTCTGGTCACTTCAGAGCACTCCAACTGGATCTCGGCATTGGGTGGAGAGGTGCCAGGGCTTAATCTGATGCCTTGTGACCCCACCGGATCAACCTCTCTGAGTTGTGTCGTCTGACATGTACTTTAGTAAAGGTGTTGTGAGTGATATGCAGAGGATGCATTCATGCATTCAGAGGTCTGGGCTGGAGGCAAGGAACACACGAGCTGATGAGAGCCCATCAAAATGTTGTAGCACAGCTAAAGAAAGTTTTAACATGTTGCATAGTGGTGAAGAATCCGCCTTGCCAATGCAGGAGATACAAGAGATGAGGGTTCAATCCCTAGGTTGGGAAGATCCCCTGGAGAAGAAAATGGCAACCCACTCTGGTATTCTTGCCTGGAAAATCCCATCAACCCAGAAGCCTGGGTATAGCCAATGGGACTGCAAGGAGTTGGACCTGACCGAGCGACGGAGCACACACACAGCCCTGCGGAGTCTTCAAGTGCACTGGCGGTGCGGAGTCTTCAAGTGCACTGGCGGGAGCAGCAGCCTGGATGTCATGGTTACACTAGAAATGCAGAATTCTGTCTTCTGTGACCCAAGATCTGTGGCATCATCTTAACAAGATCCCGCGGTGTGTTGTATGCACATTAAAGTTGGAGAATTTCTGACTTAAACGACCCTGGCTGGCTCATCCAGGGCTCCCACTTGGTGTTCACTTTCTCCATCACTTCTTTAACGCTACAGTTTAGCCGCACAAATTTCTTGCAGGAATCAGGGATTTTCTCTTCTAGGGGCCACTCTGGGTCCTGGGATCAGGCAGTGAGGACAGACAGAGCTGGACTTGACCCTTGAGGTCTCCCCACCAGCTGGGCGACTGTCCCTGGAAATAGAGGGCATGTGCAGGGCCCAGCACTCATCTGTGGGGGGAAGCATTACCACTCACGATAACACAAAATCCTCCCAGCCGCAGCATACACCTTTTCCTGTCCTGTCCTGTGTTGTGTTCATTTTCTCAGGAGAGTAGCTCAGGAGTCGCTCCTGCCTGCTCCTGGCTCCCCGTGCATGCTCTCAACTCCTCTCTCTCGGGTACTTTATTCCCCCCACGTCCCCCCTGCAGCTTTTCCTCAGTCCTGCTGTATATTTGTCCTTCCTTTAAACTTCCCTTTAATTGCCTCTTTCTGAATCTGCTGCTGGATCAGACAGGTGTGAGGAGTTGGTGCCCTTTGAGGAGCAGCCGTGGGGGGCCCCTGGGCAGTGAGGACCGGGGTAGGTGGACGCCAGAGGCCGCCCAGGAGGGGAGACATGGAGGCATCTGAGCTGGGAGCACATTGTGGGGAGCCATCGGTGTAGACAGTCAGCAAGGCATGTGGCTGTGTGCAGAGGTGAGGAGACTGTTCTAGAAGACGGGGTTAGAAAGATGTCTTCAGTCCTGGTAGCTACAGGCCTAGACCTCATGACATCTTAACCTGGGGCTTTCTGTTTTTTTGGAAGGGGCTTTTATTTAATATTTAAAATTGAGAGAACTGAGAATCACATGCAGCTGTAAGAAATAATATCTAGAGATCCCTTGTCTATTTCCCTCACTGGTAAGATTTTGAAACACTGAAGTTTTAGATCCTAACAACATTGAGACAACCCATTGATCTTATTCACTTCTCTCCATTTACTTGTACTCATATGAATATTTGGGAGGTTCCTGATGAGGGTGGATGTATTATTTTTTTTCCAGAATGGGAATCCTAATGATTCCAATTTCATATGCCTCAGAGAAATTATTGGGTTTTTCTTTGTAAATATTCGCATGATATTAGAACACTGAATATTTATTTCCCTCTTGAGTCTCTCCCCCTTCCTCATATGTATCTAAGATTCAGTGGGACCTTTGAACTCATTCTCTTATCTATAGAAATGGGTTTTAAACTCAGTCTTCCCAAGAAATCTCCTGTTATTTCTAGTGAAGCGTAAGCATACTGTGGTGGCTTTGACACATCTTAATTCTTCTTGGAGAGCACTGTGGTCATATCCAAATGACACGGGATGGGGAGTCCATTGACAAGCACTCCAGGGACAGCTAGGCTCAGAGGGGTAGTGTAACCTTTGACCCAGCCCTACACTCCCTTTCTGGACTCAGTGCACTCATCTGTAAATGTGATCTTTCAATTTGTTTCTCAGACACCTTCCAACTATAGTATTCTTTATTTATAGCTTGTAAATTGTGTGTGTGTGTTGTGTGTGTGTATGATAACAGGGTAATAAAATTCATTTTATGTCCTTCTCTCTGAGTCATCTGCTGTTTTTTCAAGCTTATTTCCTATCTTGCCTTTCCTCAGATTTCTTCCAAGGATTTTATCTCAGTAAGTGAAATACAGATGAATACTTTTATAAAAAGGGGCACTCTAATAATGAAAAGTGGCAATTCTGAGGTCACGTTTTTCTCCCCATGGCTGGTGTTAATAACTTCTCTCCTCACTGTGATATGTGTCTTTAAGAAATGTAAAACTGCCAAAGATGGTGGAGATGGTTTTCATTTTGCATGAAGCATAATTTTGCTGCTTGCATCATAAGTTCTAATATGTGTGTCAACTGCATATTATTTTTAGATTTGATTAAATACCTTGATGGCTGGTGTCTGTCTTCTTGGAAAAGGTTTCTTTGTTGCCTTGGGTGGTTAAATGATTTAAAAATCACTGGAAGAATAAAAGAAGAGAAACATTGGGAAAACTGATTAGGAGTAGGGGTATGATGTATAACTGTTAAAAATGTATATATCTGACCTTTAAGTATTTGCTCTAATTCATTATTAGATGTTCCATTTTTTCACTTATTTAAAAGGCCCCTTATCTAGAGAGGCAAATCAATATTTACAGTGCATTAGTGCCACAGAGAATTTGAAGGTTTATCCCCTCTTCAAAGGAAGGCACACATCAAACAGCCTCTACCACCACCCGGGACCTGGTGACATCGTCCCCATCTCTGGGTGCTTCATCCAGGAGCTTAATTATTGAAGCCCCTCATCTTTGAATTTTCTTGTTAATATTTCAGAGGCCATACTTTGAAAATCTATATATTAAATAAATCAGAAGATTACTAGGAGAGAAAGTTTTATTATTGTGTTTTGAAAAGTATTGATTTTCCTAAAATGGATGGTAAGGAATCATAATAATAATGACCAAATTACCTTAAATGAGAAGCTCCCATTATTTCTAATTGCTTACAAGAATGCAAATTGCATTGGATTATTAGTAATGCTGAAAAATTGTGAGCCCTAGAAACATGAAGCAAATTATAGGCAAAAAGGCTGTTTTTGTATTTTATTTCTCTGAGGCCAAGACAAAATTGAGTTCTTTTATCCAATATTTTGCTTTATCAGGACAGTGAGAGGTGGGCAGCTTGTCAAATGAATCAAGCAGTTGTGTTTCATGTTTCATTTTGTTGAAAAGGCCAGACATCTGAAGTCGTCTCTCTCCTTAGAATCATGTTCAGGTCATCCAAAGACCTCAAGGCAGTTGTGGCTACTTCTGCATTCTAACGCACAACTCTTGGGCATTTTTCATTCTTCTCTGAGGCAACTGGTAATGATGCTACTTTGAGATGCTTATATACTTTTTTCTAGTGCCTCTTCATAAATGGTTGTAAGTTCTGTTTAGGATGATTTTTGGTGGATGATCATCAGTATAGGAATATTGATCTTCTATGGAATCATACAGTTTTTAGTTTTAATGCTAAATCTCTGGTTTTATAGATGGGGACACTGAGGTCCAGTGAGGTGGACTGACATGTTGGGATTACACATCTAGGCAGGTGGTGGTTCTTTTTTTTTTTTTGGCAGACTAATCAATTTTATTTGTGCCTTATAGTTGATATAACTTACTTGATAAACTGTTGTTGGTCAGTCGATAAGCTGTGTCTGACTCTTGCAACCTCAGGGATGCATCAAGCCAGGCTTCCCTGTCCATCTAGTAGTCCCTAGACTACTAGGAGGGAAAAGGTACAAACCAGCACATACAGTATGGGCCTGTTTTTGTAAAATAAAGCAGAAACACCCTAGGAATACAAAAACTAAAGGCAAAGGCTGAAGTGAGTGTTAACCAAAATCACAAAAACTATAGCTTTTTATAATTCTTCATCCTAGTACTTGGTCAGTTCAGTTCAGTTCAGCTGCTCATTTGTGTCTCTTTGTGACCCTGTGGACTATAGCACGCCAGGCTCCCCTGTCCATCACCAACTCCTGGAGCTTACTCAAACTCATGTCCATAGAGTCGGTGATGCCATCCAACCATCTCATCCTCTGTCGTCCCCTTCTCCTCCTGCCTTCAATCGCCCAGCATTAGGGTCTTTTCCAGTGAGTCAGTTCTTTGCATGAGCTAGCCAAAGTATTGGAGTTTCAGCTTCAGCATCAGTCCTTTCAATTAATTTTCAGGACTGATCTCCTTTAGGATGGACTGGTTGGATCTCCTTGCAGTCCAAGGGACTCTCAAGAGTCTTCAACACCACAGTTCAAAAACATCAATTCTTCAGTGCTCAGCTTTCTTTATAGTCTAACTCTCACAACCATACATGACTACTGCAAAAACCATAGCTTTGACTAGATGGACCTTTGTTGGCAAAGTAATATCTCTGCTTTTAAATAAGCTGTCTAGATTGGTCATAACTTTTCTTCCAAGGAGCAAGTGTCTTTTAATTTCATGGCTGCAGTCACTATCCGCAGTGATTTTGGAACCCCCCAAAATAAAGTCTGTCACTGTTTCCATTGCTTCCCCATCTATTTGCTATGAAGTAATGGGACTAGATGCCATAATCTTAGTTTTCTGAATGTTGAGTTTTAAGCCAACTTTTTCACTCTCCTCTTTCACTTTCATCAAGAGGCTCTTTAGTTCTTCTTCGCTTTCTGCCATAAGGGTGCTATCATCTGCTTATCTGAGGTTATTCATATTTCTTCCGGCAATCTTGATTCTGGCTTGTGCTTCCTCCAGCCCAGCATTTCTCATGTATAAGTTAAATAAGCAGGGTGACAATATATAGCCTTTACGTACTCCTTTCCTGATTTAGAATCAGTCTGTTGTTCCATGTCCAGTTTTAACTCTTGCTTCCTGACCTGCATACCTATTTCTCAGGAGGTCTGGTATTCCCTTCTCTTGAAGAATTTTCCACAGTTTGTTTTGATCCACATAGTAAAAGGCTTTGGCATAGTCAATAAAGCAGAAGTAGATGTTTTTCTGGAACTATCTTGCTTTTTCAATGATCCAACGGATGTTGGCAATTTGATCTCTGGTTCCTGTGCCTTTTCTAAATCCAGTTTGAACATCTGGAAGTTCATGTTCAAGTCCATGGTCAATACTATAATACTCCAAGTCATAGCTTCTCCTAATCTGTATTCAATTTTTTATCTAATGGTGTCATTTAATGAACATCTACTTATTATAATGGAGATTTGGGTCCTTTGCATCACTAAGAACATCTCAGGGAGACTGTTAGGCAAAACTCTATTCATAGTGATCCAGAAACATATTTTTTGTTGTTCACTGAGTTGTTATTGAACCAAAGGTGCCCAGATACTAATGGGTAAGATGAGGCCCCTTGGAACAAAATATGATGGTAGCCCCAAATGTGTTCCTCACTTAGCACAGTTTAGAGAAAAAAGCCATTTTATCTGCTATTCTTGATGAGGCAGCAAAATGATAACTTTTAAAAAGCCCTGACCGTGGAACATGCAATTTGATATTTTGTGTAACAACATAGGAGGTAGGCATGAAGTGCTTGTACATATTGAGAGTAGTGACAGTGTTACTCTCTCAGGGGTGTCCAACTTTTTGTTACCCCATGGACTATAGCTCTCCAGACACAGCTCATCTATCCAAATGATTTCCCAAGCAGGAATACTGGAGTGGGTTGCCCTTTCCTTCTCCAAAGGATCCTCCTGGCCCAGGGATCCAACCCTGGTCTAGTGCATTGCAGGCGAACTCGCTCCCCTGAGCCACCGGGGAAACCACATATTCAGAAAAACTTGTATATGATGATTTGAGTTGTAAGCTAAGATAACCATTTTTAATGGAGCAGTGCTTTTATTTGAAAGAAGAATGGAAAAGCTGTGTTTTTGAGACTTCAGTTATCTGGCAGGGTTTCTAGAAAATGAATGAACTGAGCCTGTCATTACATGGAAAACAACTTATAGTGTTCATTGCCAAAGATAACATTTGAGCTTTAAATTCTAGTAGAATTAGATTTTGGAAAACTTATATCTCATTGTGAGCATGATAATGTCCCAATACTTAATGATTTTTTTCTGATGGAATTGGTAGTGATATTCACATATGTGATTTTCTGCTGTAAAGAAATATATCAACATTTGGAGAGTTGGTTTAACCTAATTACTAATATATTCCAAGTAATTGTTGCAAAATTTTTCATGGGTAGAAGATCCATTCGAAGAGTAAGTTGTAACAAGAGAACAAGAAGTTTGCATTCTATATTGCAGCTAACCTTTGAGTCAAGTTTTGGTGTAGTATCAAAGATATATAGTTATCTGAGGAGATTAATTTTTATTTTATTTATTTGCCTGCACTGAGTCTTAGTTCTCTAGGCCAGAATACTGAAGTGGGTAGCCTTTCCCTTCTCCAGGGGATCTTCCCAACCCCAGTGATTGAACACAGGTCTCCCACATTGCAGGCAGATTCTTTACCAGCTGAGCCACTTAGTTATGGGACATGGGCTATTAGTTGCTGTGTGTGTTATCTATCTAGTTCCCTGACCAGGGATCAAACCTGGGCCCCTTGTATTGGGAGTGTGGCATCTTAGCCACTGGACCACCAGGGAAGTCCATCTGAGAAGATTATTAAAATTCTATTTCCAGTTGCAGCTGTTTGTGGAGTTCTTTTTTTCTCTGTATACTCGGTCATATTGCAGCATGTTAATGAAGAAGCAGAAATGAGAATCCAGATGTCTGCTGCTAAGCAACATGTGAAAGAGTGCTCCTCTCCAGCTTCATGTGCTTTGTTTTGTAAAATCATCTTCATAAAATTCTGTTGTTTATGTTAACATGTAATAGGTTTATTATTGTTAACTTAAAAATGAATGAATAAATATTTAAAAACTTTCTTTTCATTTTCACTTCTAGCGTGGTATATATGCCTAGCTATAACCCACATAAACAAAAGTTTTTTGGGTTCTTCAGTAACTTTTAGAGTGAGAAAGGGTCCTGAGGTCAAAGTTGAGGTATAAGTATCTCTGTGCCCTAGGGCATGCTTCGTCATCTTATGCATCGTACTTCCTTTATTGAACTAGTAGAGATTTTTTTTTTCCTTCATTTTTTTTTTCATCTCCTTTTAACATTTTTGAAATTGGGATTCCTCTTGTGTCAGTTTATATGTATAGCTAATGTAATAGTTCTTCAACTCTCCCAAATCTAATGATGCTATTAAAATCTGTGTTTGATTTCTCAGTGTGTGTAATTTTACTTTGAAAACACTGCAGAATTCTTCCCCTTTACAACACTGAGACTGACATTTATATCTGCAAATAGCTAGAAGTGGAGTTTATTTTTCAGTGACTGGTCGAATAATAGAATCAGTTTCATGATTTGGGTGGTGATGGAGGGCTGACCAAGGAGCCTCAAGTTCTGGCCAGATGCATGTCCCCATGCTCTTCCTGTCACCTCTCAGGCTCCACTTACTGGTCTGTGAAGTGAGTCACACGTTTCTCCACTGGGCCTGCACGCGTGCTAAGTCACTTGAGCTGTGTCCAACTCTGCAACCCTATGGACTGAAGCCCACCAGGATTCTCTGTCTCTGGGATTCTCCAGGCAGATTACTGACTGGAGTGGATTGCCATTCCCTCTTTCAGGGGATCTTCCTGTCCCAGGGATCGAACCTGCAGCTCCTGCATTGCAGGTGGGTTCTTTACCACTAAGCACCAGGGAAGCCCCCTTTTCCACTAGGATTAATGCTTAAAATAAAGATTCAGATCCTTTCAAGTCATTGACTTCTTAATGTTATTTAATATGTGCATGCGTGAATATAAACTGGATGAAAATGACATAATTTTCACACAGCCATAAAACGAAGAAATCGTAAACCAATAAAAATGTAAATTGTCGCTCTCAGCGTGAGGCGCTGCCTAAACCGCAGCCGGCATGAGCTGGACATGCGACCTGTTCTGGCGTCTTTCCGCTTGCTGCCCGTGTGCTCTTTGATGGCTCTGTTGCTGCAGTTCATCAGCTGCGAGACCGCCTGACCTCAGTATCATCATGCTGTCACTTGGCATTCCTTTGCTGAGAACACACTGTTTGCTTTTCAAAAAGAGTTTGATCTCCTGCGGCATCCTTCTCCCTGTGGTTTGTGTCTGTGCCCCGGCATCTCGCCAGAAGGGGCAACTGAAAGGTCTGCAGTCCCGCTATAACCCCACCTCTCCTTGAATCCACTTTCCCCTGCATCTTGAATTTTGAGGGTTACAGATGCAGAGAGGTACGAAGTGCTAATTATTTGTGTCTGTTTCAGGCTAACAGATTAACACAGCGATCATGACTTTTCAGAAGACGATGATCCCAAGTATTTATCTAATCTGAATCGGGTCTGCAGTGTATTTCTCTTGGGGAGAATTTCAGAAACAAGTTGAGTAGGCTGTTTTATTGTGTCCAATCAAATTCATTGAAATTTATAGTCCCTGAATTTATTTGGGGGTGAAATGTACTTTCATGTACTTTAAAATGTTATCATTGTCTGCTTCTAGTCATTATTTCTGGACCATTTTTTAAGTAGACACAGTTCCTTAACAACCAAGCAATCAGCAACCCTGTAACTGGAGGCGACGGAACCCATATCTAAGGAGCAGTATTATAATTTCCCAGAAGTATTTTATTCTCCCTCCTCCCCATTCTGTTGCTTTTCTGCTTACATTTTTGATTTTTGAATCTGAGAACAATTTTGTTAATTGGGAGAGGACTTTTTTATGGTAAGAGCATAGTATTATTAACACACCTGGATCCTTAAAGGTAATATTTTTGTGAACTTGTTTTTGAGAGTGACTGTATAGTTCTTTGTTTTGTTTTCTTTCTTTCTTTTTTTTTTTTGATATAAATTGTAAGCAATAAGGACTGTCACACGTTTTTTACATACACTTAAAAATTGGAAATTATTCTTTCCTGTAATTTTCCTGTATGTATTAAGATAAATACCAATAGTATTAAATGTTCAACATATTTTTTTTCTCTGGTTATGTTACTCAGACTCTTTATTGGTTATCAAATCCTCATGATGTGGAAGCAAATGTTAAATGCAACATTTCAGTATGATTCATATGCTTTTCTGATCATTCATATGTTTTCTCTGATCGTTTCTAATTTGCTTTAACGTATTTGAGACTATTGAATTGACAGTGGTTTAAATGTAGCCGTTAACATGTATAAATCATCTTTCCTTAGTTCCACATCCTCAACGATCTCCATAGCCACACATTTACCAGATGCATCAATATTCCAGAATTGTTTCTCATAGAATAAATGATGAGTTTACTCCTTCTCCACTAAAGCTGTTTTATTCGCGGCTTTTAATAAATATTTACCCTGCATCTTAGGTTTTGTAAACAAGTTGCTCTAAGCATGAATTTAATCTAAAGTTTTGTCGTAGGTTGATCACGCTCTCCGCTCAGTTGACGTGTGGGGCTTTTGGTTCTGACTCTCAGTGTTACAGAGGCATGTGCCTATGTTCTTCTACCTGGTTTCGTAGTGTTTCTCTTCCGTTGTCACAGTGATCACATCTGCTAGCATGTGCCCAGTGCTACCATACGAAGGCTAACCTGAGTTTGTTATTGTTTTTGTTAGAGTAATTGCAAACAGAATACAGCTGATAAAACACCACCTTTAATGTAATTGTGCACGTGAGTATGTGGCAGGTACTACCTGAGTTTACAGCCAGGTGGCACAGGGGTCAAGAACCCGCCTGCCAATGCAGGAGATGCAAGAGACAAGAGTTCGCTCCTTGGGTTGGAGAGGTCCCCTGGAGAAGGCATGGCAAGCCACTCCAGTATTCTTGCCTGGAAAACTCCATGGACAGAGGAGCCTGGTGGGCTATAGTCCATGGGGTTGCAAAGAGTCGCACATGACTGACTGAGCATTCACACTTGTGTATTGGTGTTCTACTTTTAAGATTTCATTATCTGAAGGATAAGAAATATGTTTGTGCTTTGTACCTTTTGATAATAGTTTGTTGAGCAAAAGAAATATTTTATTCAACAGATTTCTTTACTAGAAAAGCCAAACCAATGTCGGGATGATAATAACAGCAACAGTTATTTTTGTCACTCTCTGTTGAGTGCACACCATGTATCAGGAACTGCTTTAAGCAGTCTGTCTCATTTAGTCCTTGCAGTACCCTTAGCTGAGAAGTGATGTTTTATTGCTGTTTGTGTAGGAAGGGACCAGGGAGAGGACAGTGAAGCCACTTGCCTAGAGCCACACAGGTAACAGGTGTGAAATGCAGATACACCTGACCGTCTTACTCTAGAGCAGGTCATCCTGTAGATAGGTATTCTTTTATCCTGTAGACATCCTGTTTCTTTCGCAGTGAAGTCTTTTAAAGAAACGAATGGAATTTCTACCTAGGATGCTGACCCACTGTCACCTTAAAGTGTTACTCTACGCTTTAATCTTTGGGATTTAACTACCTTTATTCTCACACACAGTTTTCAGGTGTTAGGTTATCTTTTAAAAACACAATGCTTTTTTGTGTTACAGATATGCCTCTTCATGTCCGACGAAGCAGTGACCCAGCGTTAATTGGCCTTTCCACGTCTGTCAGTGATAATAACTTCTCTGAAGAGCCTTCAAGGAAAAACCCCACACGCTGGTCGACAACCGCTGGCTTCCTCAAGCAAAACACTGCTGGCAGTCCTGCAGCCTGTGACAGGAAGGTGAGTGCCTCTCATTCGTGTCTCCTTCACGCCAGTGAGGGCTGGCACCCAAGGGCCAGAACTTTGTTTCCAGAGCATCCCCATCGTGTCCTCTGTGACCTTCATGCCAAAGTTCCAAGCACTTCCTATTTTGTATTGCCCTTGAATTTTCTGATAAAAATCTGTATTATTTTTGCATTTTTTTGAATTGATAACATGTTCACATGATTAAACACGAAAACGTACAACATGAAATATATGTACTTAAGGTCCCTCTCCAAACTTGTCTCCTGGCTACCCTTGTCTCTGTCCTCTTCAGCAACCCTCTTAGGAGCTTTTTCCATGTCCTTAAAGGGGTATTTTATCAATGTGTAAGCGTGCATTGGCCCTGGAGGTATACTAAAGAAATCACAGCGTGTGGACTGGTAAGGATGGGAGTGGACGCTGTCCGTGGTCATTTGCTCTCACAATTCAGTTCATAATTTTATCTTCATATGAAATGAAAGCCCACTGTCTAGTCTTAGTAATATTCTCTTCTTTGACCTGATTTAATTTTGTCCATGATCTAATTTATTTAGTCTAAATAAACAAACGTTATTTTAGTCTATTTAGCCTACTTTTTTCTACTTTGTATTAATGGTCTTTGTCATGTATTCCTTATCATCCCGTTCTGTTAGACCTCTAACCCTTTACCCGATGAGCTTTAAGCTGTGCTCGTCATTTTCACTGCTGAATGTATGAAATAGATTCTCAGCGAACATCTGTTGAATAAATTAATGACCATTTTTCAGTGCAGACTGTACCTGAGCACTGTATGTGTTGAGAAGTATGGAAACATATTCAGTTCAGTTCAGTTCAGTTCGGTCGCTCAGTTGTGTCCAACTCTTTGCGACCCCATGAATTGTAGCACACCCAGCCTCCCTGTCCATTACCAACTCCTGGAGTTCACTCAAACTCACGTCCACCCAGTTGGTGATGCCATCCAGCCATCTCATCCTCTGTTGTCCCCTTCTCCTCCTGCCCCCAATCCCTCCCACCATCAGGGTCTTTTCCAATGAGTCATCTCTTTGCATGAGGTGGCCAGAGTACTGGAGTTTCAGCTTTACCATCATTCCTTCCAAAGAACAGCCAGGGCTGATCTCCTTTGGAATGGACTGGTTGGATCTCCTTGTAGTCCAAGAGACTCTCAAGAGTCTTCTCCAACACCACAGTTCAAAAGCATCAATTCTTTGGTGCTCAGCTTTCTTCACAGTCCAACTCTCGAATCCATACATGACCACTGGAAAAACTATAACCTTGACTAGATGGACTTTTATTGGCAAAGTAATGTCTCTGCTTTTGGATATGCTATCTAGGTTGGTCATAACTTTTCCTCCAAGGAGTAAGCGTCTTTTAATTTCATGGCTGCAGTCACCATCTGCAATGATTTTGGAGCCCAAAAAGATAATGTCTGACACTGTTTCCACTGTTTCCCCATCTATTTCCCATGAAGTGATGGGACCGGATGCCATGATCTTCGTTTTCTAAATGTTGAGCTTTAAGCCAGCTTGTTCACTCTCCACTTGCACTTTCATCAAGAGGCTTTTCAGTTCCTCTTCACTTTCTGCCATAAGGGTGGTGTCATCTGCATATCTGAGGTTATTGATATTTCTCTCGGCAATCTTGAATCCAGCTTGTGCTTCTTCCAGCCGAGTTTCTCATGATGTACTCTGCATATAAGTTAAATAAGCAGGGTGACAATGTACAGCCTTGACATACTCGTTTTCCTATTTGGAACCAGTCTGTTGTTCCATGTCCAGTTCTAACTGTTGCTTCCTGACCTGCATACAGGTTTCTCAAGAGGCAGGTCAGGTGGTCTGGTATTCCCATTTCTTTCAGAATTTTCCATAATTTATTGTGATCCACACAGTCAAAGGCTTTGGCATAGTCAATAAAGCAGAAATAGATGTTTTTCTGGAACTCTCTTGATACTAATCACATATTAATAGTAAAATAAATGTAGCTTGATATTTGCTTGATTTACCCTTTGGGTCTATGTTAAAATACCTTTTTAATATCTTTTAACTCAGTTTCACATTTCAACAAACTCCTTTTTGTACTTGTTTGTGTAAAGAAAGAAGAAGAAATATATAAGTTTAAACTGAGAAGACGCTATTAAGAAAAAGCAATGTACTGTAGTCTCTGCTTATTTTGGATGAGAGGTTTAACTGTTAGGCTCATTCTTCTGACCTATTTTATTAGATATGTGATGAGTATCTTATTGAGATTAGCCTGAAAATTTAGAATTTTTTATCACACAACAAACTTCAAAGAATCTGGTTTCTGAATAGGCCTCACGACCTTTCATTTATGTTTGGAATAGACCTGATTTACTTGGATATTCACAAATATATGGCTTCCCTGGTGACTCTGGTAAAGCGTCTGCCTGCAATGTGGGACACCTGGGTTCGATCCCTGGGTTGGGCAGATCCTCTGGAGAAGGAAATGGCAACCCACTCCAGTATTCTTGCCTGGAGAATCCCATGGATGGAGGAGCCTGGTAGGCTACAGTCCATGGGGTCACAAAGAATCGGACACAACTGAGCCACTTCACTTCACAAATATATTAGAAGTCAAGTTGGTAGTTTAAAAAAATTTATCCTTAGAAAGGTTTTTGCTTAGTTGTAGGATAGTGGGTCAGAACTCATTGAAGAAATGAAGGTTTTGTTTCTACGTCATTCAACATCTTGTCTGTATGTGTCAGCTTCACTTGTAGTGAAGAGAACCACAGGAGCTATTTTAAACACAAAAGAGAATTTGTGTTTCACAAAATCACTGGAAGGGCTGGCAGGGCAGGCCATAGTCTGGGCCCCCAGCGCTTTCTGGACAGTGTCTGGCTGGTCTCAGGAGTGGGTACAAGACCTAATGTCCCCGTGCCTGCATCTGCCCAGTAGACCTAGCACCGTCTCCTCACGTGCTCACCTTGCCTCCTGTCACCTGTGTACCTGACCTGAACCAGGAAAACCCCTGAAAACACCACCGTCTCCACTGCTTGCCACAAACAGTAGCCCAAGAAAAATCTCTGTTTCACAATTATCATGAACATCACAGGCCCTTGAATCCAAATGAGCAGAATGAGGTTTGCTCCAGATACTTGTCTCCAGGGGCATTTTTTTTCCTGGGAAATGAACTTTAGTGTTCTAGCCTCCAGAGCCCACAGAGGTTACCCGGAGCAGATGGGGATCCTTCTGGGCAGTTCTTTTTAAAAACATGTATCTGTCATTGTAAAAATGTGGGCAACTAGTAGCATAGAACAAAACTATAATAGCCAATTTCGAAATTCATTGTAACACAGATGTTAATGATCACACACACAAAGTTGGAGTCATTCTCTGTCTACATAGTTGCATCCTGATGATTTCTACATTTTTTTTCCATTTCCTGGGGATTTCCCCTGGTGTGAACTTTGTTAGAAAATGTTTTTGATGAATGCGAGATATTCCAATGTAGAGTATACTTCATCATTCTCTAATTGTTGGACATTTATTCTATTTTATCACATTATAAATATCAGTGCTATGAGATAAACTTGAATATAATTTTGTTGGTTTTAAAAATGATTACTTTACCCAACAAACTCTTTTCCTATTGGGAGTGGTATTTAATGTAGCCAGATAGCCACACTATTCCTTAGCAAAGTCCCTGATTCACACACATATCTCTAGATGACATCATATTCACGTATGGCACACGTTAAAGGTATTGTGCAGGGAATTTGTCTTTTGAATTATCTTTGGCTTTACTTTTCAATACCTATTGACTAAGTTTCCTAGTCTAGATTTTAAGCTGTTTGTGGTTTAGTCTGAGGAGTGTTTTTTTTTTTTTTAGCATGTATATGTCTGATAAATGCTGTCTTATTTTCTGTCAATGACTTGTGATGTTTACAGTATTAAGGAAGAATGCTTGAAGGAAAGCATACTTGCTTATTGGTATTAAATTTTATTTGTGTTGCATCCACGAGCACTCACTCATGCTGGGCAATTTCAACATGTTACAAATTCTTATCAGTGTGTAGAGATTTAGGTTTTCTGTATAAAAACATGGAAACAAATTAGTTAAGAGTTCACGGTCCTATGATTCATTGATCTCTGTGCTTGTATAAATCATCTCTGTTCTTGTATAATTCATCTGCATATGTAAGTAGTTTTCTATTTTTCCCAGTTAAATGAACAGAATGATTTTGGAGTACCCAATCAGCTAAAGCCACTTCTTTCTGAACAGGACAGCCACAGTGAATTCTCCCTGGTGGTTCAAAACCACAGAGGAGAGGTGGAGTCTAACCAGGGTAAAGAGTGGTGCTGCGCTGCCAAGTTTAGAGAGCACAGTGCACAGACTTGGATGCTGCTAAGCCAGATGAGAACTCGGAAACCAAGAGTGATGCAGACTTCTGAATTCCTTCAATTGTGTCAGTTTTACCTGGCAGTGAGGCATAGAGGGGAGGAGAATCTTGGCGTTTTTTTTTTTTTTTTCAGAGTTCTCTGGAACATTGGCTCATTCCTGTTTCTCAACATTTTGTGGCTGACTGCCCTTTCCACCTCTTTGAGACCAGTTTGCTCACACTGTATGTGGAAAGTATCTTGCTAGAAGATGTATTGTCCTTTGAGATTTTGTGTGTGCAAATTAATATTTCATCTTGGGAAGAGTCAAGATATTTCAGTCAGTGTGAATATCTAAGTTGTCCTGCCACCCGTTCAGCCATCCTTTAGGTCCATATCCCTGTGAATGAAGTGGCTGTCTAGGATGTGGACATCGTTTCACTCAATGCAGTGTAATGAGGTGCTTATCACAACCAGCATCCCACGAGATTTCAGGGACAAGGTCTCTGTTCTGTTCATTGCGCAGTGGTTGTAAGCTGTAGTTTCTTTCTGATGAATAATAAGAGGTGTTGCTTTTTTACGGTATAAGTAGATGTTTTTCTGGAACTCTCTTGCTTTTTTGATGATCCAGTGGATGTTGGCAATTTGATCTCTGGTTCCTCTGCCTTTTCTAAAACCAGCTTGTACATCTGGAAGTTCTCAGTTCGTGTTGTTGAAGCCTGGCTTGGAGAATTTTGAGCATTACTTTGCCATCGTGTGAGATGAGTGCAATTGTGTGGTAGTTTGAACATTCTTTGGCATTGCCTTTCTTTGGGATTGGAATGAAAACTGACCTTTTCCATTCCTGTGGCCACTGTTGAATTTTCCACATTTGCTGACATATTGAGTGCAGCGCTTTCACAGCATCATCTTTTAGGATTTGAAATAGCTCATCTGGAATTCCATCACCTCCACTAGCTTTGTTCATAGTGATGCTTCCTAAGGCCCACTTGACTTTGCCTTCTAGGATGTCTGGCTCTAGGTGAGTGATCACACCATTGTGGTTATCTGGATCATGAAGATCTTTTTTGTATAGTCCTTCTGTGTATTCTGCCACCTCTTCTTAATATCTTCTGCTTCTGTTAGGTCTATGCCATTCTGTCCTTAATTGTGCTCATCTTTTCATGAAATGTTCCCTTGGTTTATCTATTCAATAAGTATAGTTTAATTTCCTGCCTTTTTTTTTTGTTAATTTGTATTATATTGAGAGCATTTTTCTGTGTCTTGTAAGTATTGATAGCTTGCACAATGTTCTGTTATGTAACGATTTTTCGGACTTGTTTATTAACTTTGGTGTTTCTTGTTGTTGTTATTTAACATATGTTTTCCTTTTTTTTGCTTTTATAATCTTTAGAAGTACCCTTCAGAGGATATCCTAATATACCAATCAGATGTTGACATCTCTGATTATTTCCTTAGAATAGATTCCTTAAGTACAATTATTTGACCAAGGAAACAAACATTTTTAAGGCTATTGATAGTTATTTCCCATAAATTCATAAATGATAAAGTGAAAAGTACTTATGTTATATAAAGAGGTTTGTGATAAGTCCTAGACGGGTGGGCTGGGAAGTGAGAGGTAGAATGAAGAGCACCCAGAAGCAGCTGGTACTACTTCTGAATTCCAGTACTTACTCTCCTATCGAATAGCTTAATGGTTCCATTTGACTGTGCATCAGAATTACCTATGGACTTTTAAAAGATAAAACACATTGATATCAATAGATTCATTTATCTGTTTCAGGACATTTGTGTGTGTTTATTTAAAGCTCTTCTGTTGATTCCAGGAGAGTCTTTTTTTAAAGAACTTGGATCCAGTTCAAAAGGGATGTCTTTGCCTTTCAAGAGAAGGCAAATAATAGTATAATTCTGTTTTTGAGATGTTTTCTTTTTAGGCTAGGTTTTCTGTCTTAGAATAGAATCTGGAACATTTAGCATATTTGATTTTGTGACATTTCACTTCATTTCACACTCAGCTCATAATTATCATTTTTAAATGAAATCTATTATTGAGTCTTTTTCAAAAGTATAACAACACCCCATTGAGATATTAGATCCTATCTTATCAATACAAAGCTAGAACAGGAAATATTTTTCTAGATAGAAGCTTTGATAAAAGCAGTGTTTTTGTTTATTTTTAATTTGTGCATCCATCCTGCCCCCTAATCTTAGTTGAAAGTGCATTTGAACACCTAAGGTCATTTTCTGGGACATCAAATTCCTAGCATTAGAGTCACCAATGCTAATCAGACACAAGAAACCTCCAGAAAACTTCGGCTACCTGTTTTATTGAGAGTGGGAGTAAGAAAACTTTTACAGTTGATATGCAGAGAATAAAATAGCAATAATCTTTGAATCCTATTTCAGGTGATTATAAAGTAGCTGCTTGCCAGCTCAGTCATTTGTTCATTCATTGTAAAATGATATTCTATATTTAGCTCTTTTTCGCTTCCTCCTCCTCTTTTCAAACCTTTGGCTGCTTAGTCTTTTTCTGCTCATTTTTCTTTCTAATGTAGAAGACCAGTCATATTGGTAAATTTGAAAACACTAGTCCATTTTAGCAGGAGGCTATTAAAAAAAAGTTGTGCATGCCACCTAGTTACAATAACCATCTAAAACCTCAAAGGATGGGCTAAAAAGTGTTTTAAAACCATGTTTTCTCTGTGTATAGCTGTCCTTAATTTTCTGCTGTTAAGTGGCCAAGTTGGGTCAGGCTCTTTGTGACTCCCTGAACTGCAGCACACCAGGCTTCCCTGTCCTTCACTATCTCCTGGAGTTTGCTCAAACTCATGTCCATTGAGTCCGTGATGCCATCTAACCATCTCATCCTCTGTCGTCTCCTTCTCCTCTTGCCCTCAATCTTTTCCATCTTCAGGGTCTTTTCCAATGAGTCTGCTCTTTGCATCAGGTGGCCACAATATTGGAGCTTCAGCATCAGTCCTTCTAATGAATATTCAGGGTTGATTTCCTTTAGGATTCACTGGCTCTATCTCCTGGGTATCCAAGGGACTCTTAAGAGACTTATTCAGCACCGCAGTTCAAAAGCATCAATTCTTCATTGCTCAGCCTTCTTTATGATATAGCTCTCACATCCATACATGACTAGTGGAAAAACCATAGCTTTGACTATATGGACCTTTGTTGGCAAAGTGATGTTTCTCCTTTTTAATACACTGTCTCAGTTTGTCATAGCTTTTCTTCCAAGGAGCAGGCGTGTTTTAATTTTGTGGCTACAGTCACTGTCTGCAGTGATTTTGGAGCCCAAGAAAATCAAATATGTCACTGTTTTCACTTTTCCCCTATCTGATTAGCTTTGAGGGAAATCCAGCTGAGACCCAGGTCTATGACTAACCTGGTACAACATTTGTACTTTCTGCAAAATGCCACTAAAACCATAAATATCACCTTTCTATTTTGCATATTAAAAGATCTTAGTTTGAATGCACTGCATTTTTGTGCTTTCAGTACTTATGAATCTACTCATTTCTGCAATAGGCTAACCTCAAGTGCCAGGCTCTACTAGTCTGAATTTTTAATAACCTAGATTCATCTTCTACTTCTGTGCCACATTTAGGATTGTGATCTTCCTTCACATGCTTTAAATATTATAATTTGTGTTCATAGTTATGAAATCCTAAGGTGCTATGGAGAAAATGGTTAAGCCTCGATGTGATATTTTTAGAGCTCACAAACCATTCCAGGAATATAAATCCAAAGCAATGTCAGGATTCCTGTTTAGCACCCTCAAAGTTACACATCCTACAGATAGATGGAAATGAAGATACTAAACCCATTCTCTTAATTTGAGGGAGGAGACCAGGAACTCATTAACTTACAATGAAGAAAACTTCCGGTATTCTTTAGACGTGTAAAAGTATTTTGGCCTCATTTTGTCTTTCTCAGTGGTTTCTATTTTTAGTATTTAATACTTTAGCTCCTAAACCTACCAGTTCGGGTCATGAAGTCATGGCCTGTCACTAAAGAGAAGAGCCTTGGTGGGCTGCTGGGCTTGGGTTCCCTGGTGTGTGCCCTCCGGCTCTATTTTATTAATAACTCGCACGTGTTCTAGGGGCCATCATGTGGGCTGGTGTTTTTGTGTAGTGTTAAGCCAAGTTGATCTGAGTACTTGCAGGGTGTATTATGTGTTGTATCTCATCTATTCACTCTCTGAAGTCTAAGTATTGTTGCAATTCATTGATCAAGAGGTAGAGTCTGAAAGAGTTTAAGTAACTCACCTTAGAGTTAAACCAACTGCTAAACAGTAAAGTTATTAACCTTGACTATCCAGTTTCGTATTCTGTGCTTTTGATTTTACTACCCGGTTTCCTACATGCTTATAGACTTTGCATATTGCCCAATGTTCATTTAGTTGTATATTTTAAACTGCAAAATATTTCGTAACAACCTCATTTCTGTTGCCTCTATCTGTTAGGCAATTAAAATAGAAATATAGGAATAATCAGCATTTGTTATTAAAAAACTGGCATAATTTTTAAAACCTTACCAAGTCTATATTATATCTTAGCATCTTAGTCTTGAGTAAAAATACACTAGCTTCATTAGTGTCACTAATCCTTTTGGTGAGTACCACTGAGCTGTGCAGTTAAATATAGTTAAAATAGTGTGTTTTATATTATGTGACTTTTATCACAGTGGTGGTGGCGGTTTAGTTGCTAAGTCATGTCTGACTCTTGCGACCCCATGGACTGTAGCCTGCCAGGCTCCTCTGTCCATGGAATTCTCCAGGTAAGAATACCAGAGTGGGTTGCCATTTCCTTCTCCAGGGATCTTCTTGACCCAGGAATCAAATCCAGGTCTCCTGAATTGCAGACAGATTCTTTACCGACAGCTATGAGGGAAGCCCTTTATAATTAATAAACTTTATTACTTACTGCTGATTAGTTCTTGTATTCCTTTTAATTGCTTAACAGAAAGTTTTAGAGGAGATAAAAATGATGTTCTGTATTTTTCAAAAATATATCTCTGGAGATGCTTTACCCAAGGAAACAATTTCACAATTAAAGGGAAAGCTTTACCAGAACTAAATTGTGTTAATAGATGGTCCCTGAGAACTTTTCACAAAAATGACTCAGTTGTTCTGCTAATCCACTCAGTCCATTGAATTTATGATTATAAACAGAAAAATCTAAGAAGGAGCTGTAAATATTTACATTGTCACATCAATTGTATATGGTGCCTATTTTAGTAAGTTCTTTGGATAAAAGATTGCTTTAAAATTAAGGTAAAATATTTTCAGGTTTTAGCACTCTCTTTTACTATAATATATGTTTTAAAATCAAGGTAAAATATTTAGATAGGTAAACCTAAGAGATTCACATTGCACATTTAGGCGGTATGTAACACAGCGGATATTTTGGATTCAGGTGGCCACTCTGAGTGTTTTTCTTTCCCTCACCTCTTTGCATCTGTTCCCTTCCTCCCTTGCAGTTTGCTCCTGATGCAAAATGCGATTGTTACTTGCAATTTTAGTTTGAGATATGAACATTTGGAGTTATGTGTTTTTGAAAGAAAATGAAATGTAGATGGGTATTTTGTACCTTCAAAATAAGAAACAAGTAGCACTTTCTAAAATGTTTGACAATTGTTTCAGATTCAAATTTGTTTTGCAGAGTCAAACAAGTGCCACTTGTCATCTTTATTGTATTAATTGTTTGGAAAATGAGCTAGGCTCTGCAATGTGATCTGACTCACAGCATTTGCATCCTGTTTTTTTCTTATACGCTTGCTCTTGGTGGAGGAAGATGGTCAGAAGTGGTCACCCCGACCTTACTGACAGTGGGTGCATATGGCTGTAGGCCAGCTGGGTGGCCATGCTGATTTTTATGAAACAAAGTGAAAGAAACGAAAGAGGAGCCGCTACAACTGCTGCTTCCCTGTTAGCTCTTTTCCTTTGTTGCTCAGAATCCAGATGGAGACAGCATCTTTGAAACTTGGGAAAATATGACATTTTCCTCTGCCTCTACCTTCTCCTCACTCCCTGATGCATATTTTCATAGGATAAAGGAGCTAATCCTAGCTGTATCAGACAAGAGATCATTGTATTTATAACAGTTGTAAAGCAAGCATTTTATTGCTCGTGATTATTCCCAAGACTATGTAGTATTTATCAATGAACCAACCATCTCTAAGATAAATATATTTTGTGATTCAAGAACTTGGGTGGTACGTTCCCATGGGAGAGGGTCATTGTGTAAGAATGGCTGGATATCAGAATTATGTCATTACTCAGGTAAACCACAATTCCTGCTTAGATTGAGAGCGAGAGCTTGGAAATGTTGTCTTGTAGAAACTGGGCACTGAAGTGGGGAGGTGGAACCTTGGGAGCTGGTTAAGCATCTTAATCTCCGTACAGTATTTGTCATAACTTTCCTGAATCCCTGTCTCTTCTTTTAGACAGTAAGAGGTTCAGTTGGATGTTCTCTGCCTTTTTCCTTCCAACTTTTAAAATTCTGTTTCTGAAGTTTTTCATGGCATTCAAACTGTTGAGGTGGGTTAGGAACAGCTGGGGACATTGGTTCGAAGAAGGAGCCTGACTGAGACTGTTTCACTGATCTTTTGCTTTTCTCGGATTTCCTGGTCTGCTCCACAAGCAGATCTGGCCGCTTCCGAGAACCCTGCGCTCCGATGGTCACCTCTGGAAGCATTATGGCGTTCATAAGTAGATGTACCTCCGTGAGAGATTTGAACAACCCCTTTAAGGTCAGATCCTTTATGTTCAAGGTCTGATGCACATCTGTGTTCCAGGGGTGATTTTTCTTACCTGATATGAAGACTATTACCAAGCTCAGTTGTAACTTATGAGATAAAACTATAGCATCAAGCTTCTGGTTTTGCAAATATACACCCTGAAAGATTTGCTGTGTGACAGGAAACTTATTTGCAAAATTACTTTTAATTCTCAGATGTGTTCTTCCATATTGGAGGGTTCCAATGTGATTTGTTTTGGGGGGGGCATATTTAACATTCCCCAGTGTCCCAGTGATCTAAATATAATTTTACAACCTATAAACTATTGCACATATATCATAAAGGCTAGCAAAGATATGAGTTATAGTTAAGAATTTAAGGCCAAAATGAGTTTTGAGAACTGTTTATAGTACTTTTAACATTTCAAGGAAAAAAAAGAAAAACTGATGAAATTTGATGTGCCTGCTAGGAGATATTGCTTTATACCTTAATTTAAAAATTGGCTTGAATCAAGTAATATCTTCAATTTTTTTTTTTTTTACTAACTCCTGTTCAATACTTAAACTCAGTTTATCAGGAAGATTAACATAGTTAACAGTAAAATAGTTGTGAAATTTGAGCTGAAGACATGCTAATACAGTTTTGGCATTCAAAATCTTTGGATTTTGACTCTTGAGGTTTAAAATTTTAAACAAGTTACTGTGTAAAGTGTATTTAGTGTCTCTTGTTGCAAATTCTACCACATTTTAGTAGACTGTATCATTTATAAATAGATATATAGTCTACTACTAGACACAATTTTGTTTTGACATAAATAGCATGAATTTTGAATTTCCTTTTTGTCTTGTCATAGTTCTGCTCAGAAGTAGGAACAGATTTTAAACACATATCCTTTTCTTTGTCTCCTCTACCCCTGTTATTAATAATGATTAAGACTGTGAAAGATGGCAATTATAAAAATGGAAAGGAAGATGTATACATATATGTACCAGTATTTATGCTCATTTAGAGATGGGAATTACTGCTAATATGGAAATGATTGCTTGACCTACCAGAGTTTCAAATAATGCTTTTCTGTTCATTCCACTTGAAAATAGATGTGTGCCTAATATATGTGTGTGCTAAGTCGCTTCAGTCATGTCCAGTTCTTTGCAACTCTATGGACTGTATGCCAGGCTCCTCTGTCCATGGGATTCTCCAGGCAAGAATACTGGAATTGTTTGCCATTCCCTTCTCCAGGGGATCTTCCTGAACCAGGGTTTGAACTTGTATCTCCTGTGTCTCCTGCATTGGCAGACAGATTCTTTACCGTTGAGCCACCTGGGAAGCCCTCAAAAAGTGCCTTAATAGGCATGCAGTTGGTTTAAACTGATAGGGGCCGCCAAACTTTCTGACTTCATGTACAAGTTGGTTGTTGAACCTATGTTTTTGTGTGTGTGTGAATCACTTTATTTATCCTCACCTCTCTCTCCTCCTGACCAACCCCCTCCACTCTTATTTATATCTGTGAAGTGGAATGAAGGTCAGAACAGTGCATTGACAGCAGTCCTGTTTACAGACCCTTTAATGGTTATCTTTAAACTTTAGCTTTGGCATTGCTTCCAAGGGCATGCTCTGGTGTAGCCACCAAGAGGCACAAAAGATATACTCTGACCCCGAAGGGGACCGGGTCTGCCACACTGACTAGACAATATGACTATTGAAGATTCTAGCAAGCTTGCTGCAGTTAAAAAAGTGATCTAAGCTATAACTACTCATTTCACTTCAGCCTCATAATCTCAGGTTAGACATCCTGAAAAGAGTTTCCTTTGTTTTCCATCTGTTTTTTGGGGGGAAACGATAAAGTAGAAAATTGAATTCTCTTGGACCACAATTGCAGAGTTGAAAAATATTGTAAATTTAAAATCTTAAAACCACACAGGAATATTCAAAACCATAGGATTCATAGAGGGTGTAAAAAGAAAATCTATATGCGTTGAGTGTTTAGTGTTTCAAAACATGGCGCAATTCCTAATGACTTTTTAAAAGACGTTTGGAATTTTTGTTTTGAGATAAAGTGGAAATAGAATTGAGTTTCCTGTGCTAACTTAGAAATATCCATTACTTCTATAATGCTCATGAAATTTTCCTTTATTTCTGCAGTAGGGATGTAGGTCTGCCAGGAAATCTGACCATCAGCTAAATAGCTGTTTCTGAGAGATAAAGCCTTGAAGCTGCAGCTTATTATGCCAGGAATAAGCCTCTGTCCCAAGGCATTGGGTGGGTTCTGTGTGATTTCTTTTTATTGAATTGTAATTGGCTCAGGAAGAGGGGAGAGGGAACAGCTACTTAGCTTACTCCATACCCAGGGTACTGCTACCAGGGAGCAGCAAATTAATATGCATTTCTCAGCCTGGGTGGCTTTTTGACACCTGATGATGTGGCAGTACATTTAGATGATAAGGAAAATCCCTGATCACAGCAGGAACATCTGGGTTTTTCTGGCAAGAGGGCAAGTTTCCTACCTTGTGCAGAAGCTTAAGGGGCTGTTTGGTCCAGTTTCTTCTAATTTAAAAGAAGAGTAATTCCTTATGGTATTTTTCTTATATAATCTTTTAGATATAAAGTTGTGGCTTTAATAATTTTTTGCTGTTTGCAAATTTAGTACTTATTAGGGCTTTCTATTGGTCTGTTGGTCTATTTCTACTAATATATTGGTCCTACTGCTAGATTTTTATAAGTCTCAAGAAAAAGATTTCATGTTTTGCTTTAAGTTTACCAATATACAGAATTGAGACATGGATTTGATAATAGAATAAAATAGATGTAAAAGCCCATTCTCCAATATATTATAAATTCAGTGTGAAACTATCAATGATTAACATTTTGGTTGGTTTATTTTTTTCTTTAGGTTATGGTATATAAGTTTTGCAAATACATTCAAAAAATATTTTTGACTTTTATCTAGTTAGCTACAGTTTGGTCCATGGAAAATGTGGTCTTGCAAAGACATAGTTGCTGCTGCTGCTGCTAAGTTGCTTCAGTCGTGTCCGACTCTGTGCGACCCCATAGACGGCAGCCCGCCAGGCTCCCCCATCCCTGGGATTCTCCAGGCAAGAACACTGGAGTGGGTTGCCATGTTCTTCCCCAATGCATGAAAGTGAAGTTGCTCAGTCGTGTCCGACTCTTAGTGACCCCAAGGACTGCAGCCTACCAGGCTCCTCCATCCATGGGATTTTCCAGGCAAGAATACTGGAGTGGGGTGCCATTGCCTTCTCCAAAGACGGAGTTAAGAGTACCGTAATTTAAAAATCATTTACACTGGAAAAAATATTTTCAAATTGAAAATAGAACACACTATATACATTTCATTTGAAAATGGTGACTGTCCACACATACATTGTAGAAAATACAAGTAGAAACACATAGTGTGCTATTAGGTTTAAGTATGTGCTTACATCATTGAATACGAATCACAGCTTAATAGAACTATAAAGTGTTTGTATTTGATCCAGACTTCAGGCAGGATTTTGAGGAATAACGTTGCTGAAATGCCAGTAGCATGAGATGGCGCAGTCAACAAAATAACAGATAATGTAGGGTAACAATTGGTAACATGTTTCAGAAATTCTTCACTTACCTGGTGATGACTAAGGTGACTGACTGTAACTGGACTTTTCGTAAACACATTAGTATATGAGTTTATTACTGACTTTACCATATTAACATTGAATTAGGAAAATTTTTTTTATGAGAGATATATTTTTCTTACCATTTAAAGGCTCAAAGTTGATTCTACTGATAGATCTTTTGATTTTTTTTAAGCCCTTATATGCCTTAATATGATTACTTTGTGGTAGCCTGCTGCATGAATTACATGTCATAATTGACATAAATGGAGAAATACCACACAACTTTTTAGATGCAATTGGAAATAATCATATTTTCTGCAGACGCGGTGTGCTGTAGTACTGTAGGTGTGACATAAAATTGAAATAGACATCTAACAGTAGTATGCTGCAGTTCATGAGGTAGGAAAGTGTCAAACACGACTTAGCGGCTGATACTAGTTATACTAAAAGACAGCAATACGTCTTTTAGTATAAATTTAAAAGTACAGTCTTTGTATTTCAGTGAAAGTGCATTTCTACTAAATTTTGTCATGATACCTTTATTAAAGCATTCCATTATCAATTTGATTTTTATTAAAAAATTTTTCTCAGTTTTATTTCTTGAGTTGTTTCTGATGTTTTTCAAGATTATTTTATTAATTTCTTGTTATGATTATTTGCCAAGCTGTGGCATGTGGGATCCTAGTTCCCCTACCAGAGATAGAACCTGCACCCCCTGCAGCAGAAGCATGGAGCCCTAACCACTGGGATTCCAAGGAAGTCCCTCAATTTGATTTTTAAAACAACTGATAGAAATGTTCCTTTAAAATTATGGGATTCTGAAACCTTGTGAAAATAGGAAACATAATAAGTATTCCAGAAAAAGCCTTCCACGTAGGTGTAGGCCACTGAGCTAAGTGCTAGAGTTTAAAGGTGACTGGTGATCTTCTGCCCAGGTGTCACTGTGATCATGAAAATAGCCATTTTAAAGATTAACTAAATTATGAGTTAGAATTATAATTAGCAGTAAAATTGGAATATAGTGATAATAAAATGCATGACATTATTAGTTCTGGTGAGAATCAGGGAATGCCTCTTAGAGAAAGCAGCTTGGACACTGGGTGTTGAAGAGTGGTAAGTGTCTTTATAGAAGAAGCGTTACTCAGAGTCTAGACTCGGGAAGATCCTGATGGAGATGGGAGGCCTGTGGCACTGAGGTCCCCAGCTCGGCCTCGTGTTTGTTCCAGGTATGACGTGGCCTAGAGGGCATTGTAGAAGAATCCTCTGTGGCAGGTTGTTGGAGAGGATGAGGATTGAGCAAGCCTCCAATTTGAGGGCTGCTGTAATCATTCAGATGAGAGGCACATTGATTCTGTACGAGGGTGATGGCCAAAATCTAAGATCTTGGCCATGAACTCTGGATTCACAAGACCTAGCAACTGTGGGGATTAGGCAGGATGGAAAGAGGTGAAACAGGTGATGCTGTTTTTCAGAAGGGTGCTAGAATTGATATAGGAGTTGGGTTTCATTTTGGTCTACTGATTTTGAGGTATCTTGGGACATCCTGTTGGAAATTTAGATCATGAATTCAGAAAAAATATTTAGTGTTGGTAACCTGTGTGTAGATATTTTCATGGGTTAAGTTTTGAAGGGCTTCCCAGGTGGTGCCAATGGCAAAGAACATGCCTGCTAGTGCAGGAGACTTAAGGACCATTCTTGGGTGGAGAAGATCCCCGGAGGAGGCCATGGTAACCCACTCCAGTAATCTTGCCTGGAGGATCCCATGGACAGAGGAGCCTGGCGGGCTGAGGTCCACGGGTTTGCAAAGAATCAGATACGACTGAAGTGACTTAGCATGTGTGCAGATTTTGAAACTGTACACTTTTGGGCTTGTTCAGGGAGACGGTGGTGAGTGGTCCATAGTAAGAGCCCACAGGGGCCGTTTAAAAGATGAGGAATCTCCATCATTATGGAGATTCAAAAGGAATCAAAAGCACCAGCAGCTTCTTGGATTCTAGACATCAACAAGAGTGTTTTGTAGCATCTTGTCTCATCATTTTAAAGATAGATTTTCCCCTTTGCAAGTGGTATTTCATCATGTTGCAGACACCCTGTTCATTGTCAACTTTTCACCTAACGGTTTTAGCACCCATTAATTATCTTTGCCTGAATGAATGATTTCATTAGGAGTTGAAAATGGTGATTTTTCTAATTCTATTAATTATTCTATTATTATGTGCATTACTCTTCATGTTTTCTGAAAGGACAAGCTTTCCTCCTTGACTATTGGTTACTTTGAAATACCATTTCTACAGAAAAAGCAGGACGTATTTTTTTAATGCTCTCTGTTTGATTGTTCATTTTCAAAGTAGAGAGTTGGTATAATAATACTTTCTAGAGGTAGAAAATGAATAGCAAAACCAGGTCCCTAGTCAATGGGAGGAGCACAAGATCCTTGATGTAAAACTTGTGCTTCTGTTTCTCCACCCTTCCATCTTTCCTCTCTTCATGGATCTTTTAGTTTCTGTCATTAATAAATTTGTCTGCCTTTTATGACTTATTTGAGTGCCTGGTCAGTAAGTTTAGGGACTACCATGTGAAGCATAGATTTGCTTTGCTGTGAAGTTATTATGCTCAAGGAAGGGCTCTTAATATTTTGGGATGCAGTGAACTTTAGTTGCTTCATTTGCTTGATTCCTTTCTTTAGACTTCGTCTGTGTCCTCTACTTTACCCTTTCCGTGTTCTCATAAGCAGGGTCAGTACTTCATCGTGGGCATGGAGCAGCTGCCTAATCTCACCAGCATTTTCCTTGTACTTGTGGTTGTGCCTCGACACAACTTTGACCCACAGTAACCAGCAGGATACAGAGTTTTTCTAGTAAAAAGTAGTCGCTGCTAATTCTACTATTGTGTTTCTAATGTTTACTTTCTGTAGTTTGGTTATAAAAAGTTACAAAGTTTCGCGCTACAGTTTCTACTGGTAAATATTTATAGATTAAATTTTTTTTCAGAAGTCACAATATTGGCATAGGTTCAGGATGACCAGTTCATTTTAAGTTTTATCCTCTGATGGAACAGAAAACAGTATCCTGGTCTATTCTAAGGTCTGTGCAGTCAATACTATTATGTTACATTTTTTGTTTCTGTGTGAGTTTGCTGCTAATGTGGTTTAAGTAATGAAGAATAAGAATCAATCATGTGTATGAAGATTTTTACAGCCAGACTACCCTCAACAAAGTTTTTAAGGAAAATATTTGGGTATTTAACATGGGCACTGTTGTTAAGTTAGCTGAAGTGAGGCTAACATTTTAAATTTGTTCTTTTAGAAGATACTTAGATTTAGCTATTGAAATGAAATGCTCAATTTTCCTACCTTATCCTAGCCTTCTCATTTCTTTTCGGAACATTAAGATTAAGAGATTAAGCCAAAGCTCTAAAGCCAAAGCAAGTTGTTATAAATTATTATTTGAAAGAATTACCTTGGCTGCTCTGGGGTATATTAAATAAATATTTATCAATCAAAGACATCTCATCTCAAGCATGTTGGGGTGAACAATTATGTGTATATTATGTACCATGTGTCAGGATAGGCTAATTTTTTTCTTTTCCCATTATTTAAATTAATGTTTACAACTAGCTTGTGAAGGAGGTAACTGAAGAGCCCAGAGTCTTCAATGTCTTGCCCAAAGTCGTGAAACTATGAGGATCTAAATAAAGTGCAAATTCATTCATCTTCTCTGTTTTAAATGTTTTTGGTAAATTATGGAAAACATGTCACAACATTATTCTAAGATTGGAAAGAAGAAGAAAAGAGCAATGCCATGACTGAGTGATGTAAAAGTCTAGCATAGAAGTATTTTCCTGCAGAGGTTGGCCCAGAGGAGGGCAGTGTGTGCAGTTCTGTCCGCTGTGCTCCTACCCACGTGGCCACAGCCATCGGACTCCCTTTCCCAGGCAGGTGACTGCATTTCTGAGGTCTAAACTGGAGGAAATGAGCTCAGTCAGCTCTTTGGTATCGACTAGGGGAAAACATTTCAAATATGTAGAATCATTTTTCTTCTGCTACTTGAGAAAAACCAGGTGCATCATTAATTTGCAAAGTCTGGTTTTTTACAAGACACCTTTTTGTTTCTTTTTGAATAGAAAGATGAAAACTACAGAAGCCTCCCACGGGACACTAGTAACTGGTCTAACCAGTTTCAGAGAGACAATGCTCGCTCATCTCTGAGTGCCAGTCACCCAATGGTGGACAAGTGGCTGGAGAAGCAAGAACAGGTAACATAAACGCATCCTTCTGCTCGTGTTGGTGGTATAACTTCCTGGCCTTCCCCCTAGGCATTTCCCTCCATCACAGTGATGCTTGGAGATAAGTGGTTCTGCCCAACTGTAGTTAAATACCAGGCTCTGTATCTGAGTGTGTCTAACATAAATGTAGACTGTTTTGGTGGTGGTCCCTGAGCAAAGATTTCTCCTAAGCAGTTGCTGTAGATTCTCAAGAATTACCACCATAGAGCTTTTGAGGTTGTGAGGCACAGATATTTGGTATGAATAATTCAGTTTATAAGTAGACTTTCAAGGCCACCCATGGGGGACTTCTCTGGCAGTCCAGGGGTTAAGACTTCACCTTCCAATGCAGGGGGTGCAGGTAGATCCCACATGCCTCACAGCCAGAAAAACCAAAACATAAAAAAACAGAAGCAATATTGTAACAAATTTAATAAAAACTTTAAAAATGGTCTATATAAAACAGAGGGGCTTAAAACAATTACCTATGAGTTCCCCTCTCTATTGAGAGGCAATAAAGTCAAAAGATCTGAAGGGATGAAATAAAAATTTCTGTTTCCCTTGACTTCACTTTATGGGAGAAATAGACATTCTAGTATTGTTCTGCTAAGTTTTGATGTATAAAAAAATTCTTGCAGTGTCATTTAAAAAAAAGTGTTAATTGCTTATTGTTAGTTACAGCGTTTTCTCTATAGTCTTAATAGTATTGATATTAAAAATCTGTGTGTTTGGTTCCCGCATCACTTAGTTAAAAAGTTCATATGGATCACAAACTAGGTGAGTACTCAGTGACAGGATGCTTGGTTGTGTATTTTTTTAAGTAATTTCTAAAATTATTGATAATGTGGTTGCCTAGATACTGGAATAAGCTGGTTTTCAATTTAGATTGATGATATCAGTGGAAGGAAACCCTATTCTACTGAATTCGTCTCAGTCTATTTTTTCAGTGTAATCTCCTAAAATAGTTCTATGTATGGGGGGTATTTGAACAATGAAAAATGACAGTCTGCCTTTGATGCCTGCAATGGTATGATTTTTATCCGATAGTAAGGAGCATAAGACTTTGTGTGATGGAAAATTTTTTAAATAATTAAAAAGCCATTGACGTTCTAGTAGGAAGAACAAGTGATAAAAACAAATGAAAAACCAGCGGAAATGAAATAGTAATACCGATTAGATTAAAGTCCATGAGATTATCACTTTGAAGTAAAGTTTTTTTATTGTTTACTTTTTATTTGAAAAAAAAAGTAGTACAATTAATTATAAAGACAGCACAGAGTTCTGATGCACACTTCACATGGCTTAGTGATAGCAGCTAACATAAATAACCACATTATCAAAAAAGTTGAAACAACACTATTAACTTATTTGGTTTCTGCCAGTTTTTACTTGTATTCTTTTGATGTATGTGTGTTAGTTGCTCAGTCATGTCTGACTCTTTGTGATCCCATGGGCTATAGCCCACCAGTCTCCTCTGTTGCCATTTCCTTCTCCAGGGGTTTTGATGTATAGATTTATTAAAAAAATTTTTATTGGAGTGTAGTTGCTTCACAGTGTTAGTTTCTGCTGGACGGCAAAGTGAATCAGCTATACGTATACATACATCCTCTCTTTTGTGGATTTCCTTCCCATTTAGGTCACCACACTGTGTTGAGAGAGAGTCAGCTCTCACTGAAGCAACTTTTTAAAATGAAGATGGTTTAGCTGGGCCGGGGATCAGACTGGCAGCTGCCTGCCGTTCACCTTGTATGGAGTTTGGGCTCTTGGTCATCATGTCTACCCCCAGATTATTCATATAACAGATGAGTTTATCATCGAACCTGCCTCATCAGCGATGGAATACCTGCTGAGGGTTTACAGTCATGCCTGGTACCCAGAAAGACTCACTGTGTCTTGGTGTATTTGCTGGAAAAACACTGGGTATGAATACAGAATATCTGGATTGTGTGATAAGGAAGCACTCCTTGTTCCTGTAACAAGAAGTCTGGGGGAAGGGCAGAGGGGGCTTCGCTTTTGGCCCGGTGGCCTCCCTCAAGGCCTGGGGTCCCCAGCTGTTCTGGGAGTCTCCCGAGGTCTCCACTAGTCTCTTCCTGCATGATTCAGACCATCACATCCTTGCAGAGGAAGGGGGCATGCCCTTCTCTTCACTGTGGCTCACTTGAAAGCAGATAAGCTTCCCCTGCCAGCCTGCCTCTTTCCTTACCCACCAGATGCCCTTTGTGTTTTGCTGTTCAGAATTGCATGACTTGCCGGCCCGTTTCTAAATCAGAGGCAGTAAAGTACCTGTGTTGGTTTAGACTAATCAAACTTGACCTCCTGGAAGTAGGGGTGGAAATAAGGGTTTACCTTTCCTGAAACACAGTTGCTCGTCACTAAACACAACCACACACACACACACACACACACACTCTCACACACACACACACACACACACACTCTCACACACACACACACACAATCAGGGCTCTGTTCCAGCAAAAGTTGCTGATTCTGATCGGTTTTTTTTTTCTTTTTTTTGCAAGATTCAGAGAAAAAAAATTGGCAGACAAGAGTTTCTAAAATATTATACATTTAATTATTCCTAAAAATATGACTTTGTCTTAATGTTGCAGTTGTAGGCCTGTAAAGAAAGTAAAATAGTTTTTCTTTGTAATTTTGGAATTTCTTTTTAAGCAAAAGGAATTCATTGAGAAGCCACACAAACACATCCCCCCACCCCAAATAAGCCTTGCTTTGCTTCTTTTGAAGTTATCTTAAGTATTTGTTCTATGATAAAAAAGTTTTTTTAAAAAAGTACTTTTTCAGTCTGTGTAGCCCACTGTAGATGACATTCAGTTCGATTCAGTTCAGTCTCTCAGTCATGTCCGACTCTTTGCGACCTCATGAATCGCAGCACACCAGGCCTCCCTGTCCATCACCAACTCCCGGAGTTCACTCAGACTCACATCCATCGAGTCCGTGATGCCATCCAGCCATCTCATCCTCTGTCGTCCCCTTCTCCTCCTGCCCCCAATCCCTCCCAGCATCAGGGTCTTTTCTAATGAGTCAACTCTTCCCATGAGGTGGCCAAAGTACTGGAGTTTCAGCTTTAGCATCATTCCTTCCAAGGAAATCCCAGGGCTGATCTCCTTTAGAATGGACTGGTTGGATCTCCTTGCAGTCCAAGGGACCCTCAAGAGTCTTCTCCAACACCGCAGTTTAAAAGCATCAATTCTTCGGTGCTCAGCCTTCTTCACAGTCCAACTCTCACATCCATACATGACCACAGGAAAATCCATAGCCTTGACTAAATGGACCTTTGTTGGCAAAGTAATGTCTCTGGTTTTCAACATGCTATCTAGGTTGGTCATAACTTTTCTTCCAAGGAGTAAGTGTCTTTTCATTTCATGGCTGCAATCACCATCTGCAGTGATTTTGGAGCCCAAAAAAATAAAGTCTGACACTGTTTCCACTCTTTCCCCATCTATTTCCCATGGAGTGATGGGACCAGATGCCATGATCTTCATTTTCTGAATATTGAGCTTTAAGCCAACTTTTTCACTCTCTTCTTTCACTTTCATCAAGAGGCTTTTTAGTTGCTCTTCACTTTCTGCCATAGGGGTGGTGTCATGTTCATATCTGAGGTTATTGATATTTCTCCCGGCAATCTTGATTCAGCTTGTGTTTCTTCCAGTCCAGCATTTCTCATGATGTACTCTGCATATAAGTTAAATAAGCAGGGTGACAAGATACAGCCTTGACGTACTCCTTTTCCTATTTGGAACCAGTCTGTTGTTCCATGTCCAGTTCTAACTGTTGCTTCCTGACCTGCATATAGGTTTCTCAAGAGGCAGGTCAGGTACTCTGGTATTCCCATCTCTTTCAGAATTTTCCACAATTTATTGTGATCCACACAGTCAAAGGCTTTGGCATAGTCAATAAATCAGACATAGATGTTTTTCTGGAACTCTTTTGCTTTTTCGATGATCCAGCAGATGTTGGCAATTTGGTTTCTGGTTCCTCTGCCTTTTCTAAAACCAGCTTGAACATCTGGAAGTTCACGGTTCATGTATTGCTGAAGCCTGGCTTGGAGAATTTTGAGCATTACTTTACTAGTGTGTGAGATGAGTGCAATTGTGCAGTAGTTGACATTACCTAATTGCTAATTGATTCCTGAGCCCACAACATCTTTTTCCTTAGCTTAAGAAATGATGATTCATTCATTAAATTTAGTGGTTTACCATCAGCTAGATAATTAACCAACCTGAAAACTACTTAACTAGACAGGAAGAGCAAAAACGAAATTCATATTAAAACTTTGGCTTAAAGTAAGCACAGTTGTTTGGATAGAAGAGGACAAATATGTTATGCTGGATACACTGGAAATCTAGTCCAGCCATTCTCATTTAATTGTGGATTTATTCATTTAGCTGTTCCCATGAGTCATCTGACTTTAATGGCCTGATGCCTTGTCTGTGTTTTTTTTTCTTTTTTCTGCCTTAATTTTTACCATTAAAAATAAAGTAAAGGAGTGGCATCAGGTAGATAAAAGAATGTTTCATATGGTTTAAAGAAAAGTCAGCCCTTGCCTTTAGGATTTGAGATCACAAGGGTGGAACTGGTATCTCCTCTTAGTCTGCCATCTGTCCTAAAGAGGTCGGGAGAGTTCCAGCTTCTATATGCCAGCACTTGTTTTGTTTTTGCTCTGTTTCCTCCTGGAGTGCTTGCCTCTCATTAGCTCTGGTTTTTGAAGGCAATTATGCCCACATCAGCAGTGCCAATGGGACTAAACAGCAGGGATGAAAAGGACAAAGGAGGGTGTGAGTGCTGAGCTAGCAGGCACTTCTGGAAGCTGAGGTGCTTTCCCTTTTGTGGATGGACCCTACATAGGAGGGCTACTGAATCTTCCTTCCCTCAGTGTTGCTAAGTTACACCTCTGTGACCAGAGGTATGTGGTATACTGAACTCTGACCCAGGAAGCACTTGCAGTCAAACTTCACATGATTATGGAATCATGACTGACCTCACTGCTCAGAATAACCTGTAGCTGCATCCTACATCAAGATCATCTCAGAAGGTAGGACTGAGCATCCTTCAAAGGCAACCTTTTCTTACCTCAGTCATTTGACTTCCTTCTTCTGAGAGCACTCAGAGGAAGCACAGAGGATTTGAAGACTAAATCAGTATTTGTTGTGTTGCCTTTAAAAAGTTCTCTTGGGACTTCCCTGGCTGGCCAATAGCTAGGACTCTGAGCTTTCCCTGCAAGGGGGCATTAGTTGGAACCCTGGTGTGGGCACTAAGATCCCACCCACATGCCATGCAGCCAACAAGTTTTATAAAAATAATAAAATTAGGTCTTAAATAAATAAAATGTAAAAAAAATATTCTCCTGCTTTAAAAATTTTGATTCTAAGATCTAAGTAACAAAAAATGCAATGAAGTCCTTAGTTTTGATGTGTGGCTATGTTTTAAGAAATCTGAATTTCTTTTTATGATTACCACTTCCCTGACTCTGCGTGGACTATAATATTGGCAGATAATAGATCATAAGCTGCCTTTGTTCTTATATCCCCATGGTTTATTGCAGCTAATAAATTCCACAAAAGAGGAGGCAGGATCTTTACAATATATGATTGGGAGAATTTGGGACTAGAACTGCAGAGGGACCTTAAGGGAAATTTAAGCTAATTGGGAGCCTGCCATTTTCACTACCTTGTCTGGGTGAACAGGCCTGAAGCCAATTAACAGAAAGAGTGGTGAGGTGGAAGGCACATTCCAGCCACCACTTACGCTGTGTTACAGGGGACGACTGCCCTGACCTTTAGAGGAAAGTCCATGCTTTAAGGTTTTTCCCATCAAGCAAAAACTTCATCTAATTGGCAGGTTATACTGAGGGAGGCAGACTCAGGGAAAGCCTTAAATGTGTGGTGATGGCGAGATTCAGGCTTGACATTGAATGTGCTGCCCCCGCCCTGCTGGAGCCTATGAGGCTGTGAGGTTTAGAAGCGCTGACCTGCCTTTTTCCTTCTTATTTTGTGTACTTCTGTCGCTGTCTCCAGACCTGATGCTCTTGCTGCAGACTTTTTCATGTCGACAGGACATTTCTGACTTATGATCACATCTTCCTTCTAAAATGAAGGTGGTTAATCCAGGGAGGGATAGGTTTGTTTTTACGTCAGCCTGTGTTTGTTGAGTCGTAGAGATTATAATGAGAAAATAATTGACTGTTAAATAGAAAACAGATGTAATAAAATAATGCCAGAGAATGAATGTTTATCATTGGTCTTATTTGCAAAAAAAAAGTCCAACATTGTCTGCTTATCCTGATGCTTTTTAAAGTTTTTGAAAATATTTACACATTATGACTACTACTCACGTGCTACACAGTGAGTATATTCACAAATCATAGAAAAGGTAAGTTAGTATGAAAGCGTTTCACTTTTACTTTTCGTTATAATTTGTTTAAGGCCAAATTTTTGAAGATCTGGGGCAGAAGTAAATTTTAAAAATTAGAGCCTGGGGACTTTGCTGGTGGTCCAGTGTCTTAACACTCCACATTCCCAATGCAGGAGGCCTGGCTTCCATTCCCGATCAGGGAACTAGATCTTCCATACTGCATCTGAGAGTTCTAATGCTACAACTAACACCCAGTGCAGCCAAATAAATAAATGAATAAATAAGTAAAAATAAGTATTAAAACATAAAAGTTACAGTCTGTTTTGGATGTGAATGAGCAGTGTGCAAAGAAACATTTTTAGGATGGATACGTGTGTAGGTATGGCTGGGTCCCTTCACTGTTCACCGAAATTGCCATGACGTTGTTAATCGGCTACAAATACAAAATAAAATAAAAAGCTTTATTTAGAAACAAAAAAAAGAGAAACTTTTAAGTTTATCCAGATTTTTATATAGGGATAATTAAAAAAATGAGTAAGTCAGTCAGTAATTGCTCACAGTCCTAGGTCTTGCCTGTTTCGCCCTGGTGTGATCCGTAATAGAGGCCAAGGGGTCACGCCATGGGCCCTGTCTGCACACCTCTCTTTGTGGCTGATTTTCCTTTCATCCACCTGCACAGGGTCAGATCCTCATTCTTTCCCAAGTGCTTAAAAGCCTTTTCTAAACGGGGAAGAAGAAAATTCTCCTTTCAATGACACTTAGAACCATCCAGATGACATAAATAAGTTGTTTTCCAGAATGTGAACTGGGCATACTTTCTTAATGACAAAATTAGGAGGTGGCTTCCTCAGAAACCTGATTACAACAGCTGCAAGCCCATCACTGAAATGACTGCAAGGTCATCCAGTTAGAACCAGGAGTCACGATGGAAATTCTGACCAGGGAACTGGTCGGGCTTTGTGGTCTCTGCCGACATTAACGGAACAGGAGGTAGGGTCTGGTGCTGGCAGATAGTAATTAGAATGTGTTTTGTTTGTTATTTCTTTAGCACATAGACACTGAGAAACCAAAAGACTGGATTGTCTGGTTAAAAATAATCGAAGGTCCTTGCCTCCCAATTCTCAAATTCTACAGTTTTCTATTAAAAGGTAGGGGATCTATTAATATTAATTCCTAGTTGGCAGAGTTCGGCAGAACTTGTGCAGAAGCAGGTATAGTTGTGTTCCCCTCCAGCAGCAGCAAATGTAGAAACAAGGAACATTGATCGTTTTAAAATTAAATTTAGCTTTCATTATAAAATGCCAGAGAGTTTCTTCATAGCAGAAACCTGTCATGTTCACAGTAACACCAAAAATAAAACCCAAACAACCTCTGAAGTGAGGTGTCATGTCTCTTGGATATGCCAAGAGCAGATTGTCTTGGACTTTGATAATGGGGTGCGTACCATAATATGACATGTCATTACATTAGTTAAGGTTTAAAACATGATTAAAGTGACTTCTGTGTACATGGCATATTATTTCTCATAAACCCTACACGTTTTCTACTTGTATTATCAAAGAACTGTGGACTCATAACATCAAATACAAAATCAGGACTGGAAGGCAAGGGGCTGGTGGACATTTTTCCAAGAAGGGCCCACGAGTTTCCTGGAGAGCCTTGCCAAAACGCATGCAGGGCCACTTTCGTGAGAGTGATAAGCTGAATTTTACCCTTATCTAAACTCATAATTCACTGGCGTGGCCTTGACTGGGTTGTGTAAACTCTGCAAACTTCATTTTCACTACAGACAAAATGGGGAAAATAATGCCCACTGTAGGCGTGTGTGCAGGTGAAGTGAGGGGACACACACCCAAACTCAGATCCAGCTTTTGATACATCACAGGCACTTGCTCAGTGCTGCTTTCCTGTCTTAATTCTGGGGGAGAATGGGCTTAATGGTTACAGCTCACTTAACTCTCTCTAGTTTTGAGTCACTGAAATGTTATTTTCTCCTAGCATATTAGGTGTACCACTTGGTGTGCTGGGCTGGTTCGTTTTCATCCCTGGTGTATTCTAATGCCCTCATCATCCTTCCAGAATTGGATTCTTGCTTCCATGGCATCTTATCAGAATTAGAATACAAGTTAATCATTTTAAATCATCTCTGGTTCTTCTCTGAAGAACCTAGTCTGACATAAGAATGACATTAGTGTTAATCGGTGTGTCTGTGTCCATGTATTATATTCGCTTCTGTTTTTGACAAACATGTGTGGTTTTGATACGATTAGACCTAAGGATACCGTTTGAGATTGCTAAGTGTCTTACGAGGGCTTCTGCTTGGCCACTTCCTGAGCATCTGGGTCCCTTTGTGAATGGAGGACGCTCCGGAGGCATAGTTCTCCTCGTTGGTTTTTGGAGTGTTGGGTTGGGGTAGTGCGGTTTAATGGGAACTAGTCAATTCTGTTCCTTTATGACTGGCCCTTTTTATTGCTTCTTTGGCCTATGGAGCTAAAAGCCTGGGAGCAGCAGGGACGTGCGTCTGAAATTCTACTGAGTGAAAAATCTTTGGTAGTGTGTGGATTAACCTTCACGGGGTGTCTGTTAGTAGCTGATGATTTCCTTGCCTGTGAATATAGCTGCTATAACTCGATGTTTGGAGCTTGTGCTGTGGATAAAGGCACATTTTCTTTTTTAGCTACGACCCTCAGGTGCCTTTTCATATATTCATTGCAGGCAGTCTTCAAGATTTTTGTTGTGAGCTGCACGATTAAATATGACTATGAAAAGAATACAAGTTTTCTCCTCTCTCTTCTACATTCACTGAGCAGTGAACTGCTCTCTTTTAAAGAAATTTGGTGAAGAAGTTGCATTAAAATCTTTAGCTTACAGTATGTGGTCTTCCCTGCCCGTGTCCTGCGGCCTGCCCATAGCAAGTGAATCCCACATGAGCCGTTTTAAATTGGGGGGTTTTGTGATCTAGGTAGGTGTAGTTTTTCAAAGTCAGTCTCATACAGGCTTTTTCCAGCTACGTTCAACAGGATTCTGGAATGGTCCTGAAAAAAATGGCTATTTTTAAACACTAAAGCATTTTGCTCAATGGTTATATGTTCTTTTTTCCCACTGAGGCCTGAGTATATGTGCCCTGTAGTATTTTCATTGGGTCTGTGTATCCATGAGCTATTTTTTCCTTCAGTTTTTCCCTCCTTTCTTTCTCTTTCTGCTCTTATGGCTGAAGGAGGTTTTTGATCAGCTTTCTTCAATATCTGAAAAGATTTTAAAGAAGAAAATACTGAAAATAAACATGTAGTTTCCATGATATAAAGGACTTCCCTGTAGCTCAAATGATAAAGAATCTGCCTGCAATGCAGGAGATTAGGGTTTGATCCCTGGGTTGGGAAGATCCTCTGGAGAAGGGAGTGGCAAGTCACTCCAGTATTCTTGCCTGGAGAATCCCATGGACAGAGGAGCCTGTCAGGCTAGTCTGTGGGGTTGCAAATTGTCAGACATGACTGAGAGACTAACACACACATTTCCATAATATAACCTCAATAGCATTGCAAGGCAGAGGGGTTTGGAGTGGGCTTTTGGGTTTCACTTCATGTTTTTATAGAAATACATACTCCTTTGCAATAAGAACATATTACTTGTAATATTTTTATTTTTAGCAAATCAAGCTTCATAAGATTGAAAGATGGAGTGATGTTTTCTCTCTCTTTATTAAGCAAATACTGTAATCACCAGATTGTAAGATAAAATGGCAATGTGGATGTTTATCAGGATCAAGTTAAAACTTTTGAGAAGCAGAGTGCTTCTTCCTGCCTGCTGTATTCCTTCACGTCTCTGAAGTCATTCTTGTGTTCTCTGGTTCCTCCTGTTCCCAGCACAGTGTTTACTCACCTCCCTTGGCGCGAGCTGCCGCCCTCCTCGTATCTGGAGGAAATTCCCCTCAGGTCAGCAGTCCTCGACGCTTCTTTGTCTGCTGTGCCTTCTCAGTCACAGGACTTTGTGTTTATTTCTTCTCTGTGCAGCCCTGAGTGTGTGCACATGTGTGTGTGTCTCTGCACTCGGTCTAGTCAGCAGCTATAGGCTACCCGCTGCCGCATTCCTGGGCTTCCCTGGTGGCCCAGACAGGAAAGAATCTGCCTGCAATGCAGGAGACCTGGGTTTGATTCCTGGGTTGGGAAGATCCCCTGGAGGAGAGCATGGCAACCCACTCCAATGCTCTTGCTTGGAGAATCCCGCAAACAGAGGAGCCTGGTGGGCTACAGTCCACGGGGTCACAAACAGTCGGCCACGACTGAGCGACTAAACCCAGCACACAGGCTTCATTAACACTGGCCCTGTCCCACAAGCTCTTGTCTCCTGGCTGCCCTGCCAATTCACAGACTCAGTTCCTTCCTTCCCTTTTTTAAAAATTGTGGTAAAAATCACATAATATAAAACATACTATTTTAACCATATTTAGTTGTGCAGTTCAGAGCACTAAGTCCATTCACACTGTTGTGCACCTCTCACCATCATCCATCTCCTGAAGTTTTCACCTTCTGAAACTGAAGCTCTGTCCTCTTTAAGCAGTAAGTCCCCCTCCCCACAGCTCCACCCCCACCACCTGGCCCCTGGCATCTCTTGATGTACTTTCTGACCATGATTTGACTATTCTAGGTACCTTGTATAAGTGGAATCAAGCAGTATTCATCTGCCCCTTCTGTATGTTGGAATGCATTTTTAAGGTTAACTTAACATACATCCTGGAGGCTTCCCTGGTGGCTCAGAGATTAGAGCGTCTGCTTGCAATGTGGGAGACCCAGGTTCGATCCCTGAATCGGGAAGATACCCTAGAGAAGGAAATGGCAACCCACTCCAGCATTCTTGCCTGGAGAATCCCATGGACAGAGGAGCCTGGTAGGCTACAGTCCACGGGGTCACAAAGAATCGGACACGACTGAGCGACTTCACTTTCACTAACATACATCCTTTCACTTTCATGCATTGGAGAAGGAAATGGCAACCCACTCCAGTGTTCTTGCCTGGAGAATCCCAGGGACAGGGAAGCCTGGTGGGCTGCCGTCTATGGGGTCGCACAGAGTCGGACATGACTGAAGTGACTTAGCAGAAGCAGCAGCAGCAGCAGCAACATACATCCTACAAACAGATTGCACGTTCTGCCCCCGCACGCCCCCCTCCTGCCCTTGCCCAGGCCATGTTATACAGAAGGCCCTCACCAGCTGTCTGTCTCATACGTAATAGTGTACATGCATCAATCCCAGTCTCCCAGCCCATCCCACACCACCCACTTGGTGTCCACAGGTTTGTTCTTTCTGTCCTTTATCTTTCCTGTATCTGCCCCCCTCCCCCGCCCCTCCCTAATCCTCATGCTTGAAGGAGGGGCACATTCCTGCAGCCTCAGGCTATCGTCTCTTCTTTCATCAACCTTTTCTTTATTACACTTATGAATTTGAATTTATCTTTGTTTATATCTGTTTCCATGCACCAAAATGGCACAGACGTCATCCTGGTTACTATTTGTTTGTAGCTCTGACTCATCCCCCATGTGTTTTTGAGTGAATAAGTGTTTTGAGAAATTTGAAGGAGAAAGTCCATAATGATTTTACTTTTCCTGATACCATGTATTGCAGGTTGATTCTTTGTTGAGTGGACTGGATTGGCTGTTTTTATGCCATAAGATATGATCCTGTGATTTTTATTAGTTACCAGCTAAAAACTGCAGATTATAGGTAAAGCAAAGAAAACCTGTTAAATATTAAGACATGTACATAAGTCAACCTTATGCATGTGGTCATACTTCTGAGTCATCAGTGTTTGGCTACATCCTTGCTTGTTTTGCAAGGGGTGCAAGTTTTACACCAAAAACCAGGTCTGATGGAGAGCTTGGTCTTCATCATTTTCAGACTTATTTGATCACTTCTTACCTTTCCCTGAGAGTGTCTTGTAACTGAACATGGTGTTAAAAGGTGAGCTCGAGCAGTCTGTTACCAGCAGTGTCTCTGCATCCTTATAATTTTCGCTGTATCACAGGTCACAGTTGCCCTGGGAAAGACACCTGAGGCTTTTCAGGCTTTTAAAGCTTTTTAGAGAACATCATGATCACAGAAGGTGCAAGCTGCTGGGACTTACTTAGGGGAGGCATTAGTGGGACATAAAAAAAAAGCCCCCTAAAATGTTGCTCATGTTCCAACATAGTCACCGATTCTATTAGCTGTAAAGTTTTTAATTACTTGAATATTTAAAATATTTAATTATCAGAAAATGTGAAATTACTCTGTGGTTGTAGCTAAAGCGACAGATTAATTTTTCATTTAATTGGAAAACAATATTTGAACAAGTTGTTTGATTATATTTAATATTTTATAAGCAAGTGAGTTGAATGTAATATATTCTCTCCTGAATATATCATATATTTTGTTTGTTTCAGAGCTGCTTTCTTGCAGTTTAAAAATTGTTTTTCAGAGAGTTCTGAGGTTTGTATTGTCATTAGAATGAATATGAATTATAATTATTACTCTTGGATGCCAGGCTAGCAAAAATTTCATTTTCTTTTACGGACAAATTTTCTTATTCTGGGAACATTGGAGTTTCATATTTACATGTTCAGTGTATAACATGTGGATATTATAAATTCTGAGCCTACCACTAGCATTTTAGATCTAGTATATAGATTTTTGATATTATTTTCTTCATCCAATTCTGAGTAACATTTCTCTTCTTATACATGGATATTTCATATGAAATTGAATTTTAGAAATTATTTTCAAAAAGAGATGTGATGTCCTTTATTTCTTATGGAAAATACTCTGGGCTCATTGGACATCTAGTGAGATGAGTGAGAAGAATTATGGGGTCTTCTCTGTTATCCTGAAAGTTAGTATACTCATTGGACTATATGGGGATTAATTTGATAATACGTACTTCTTCTTTTTTTAAATAAAAATGTTAGGCTATGTTATTTAAGTTTGGCAAAGGTGATATATTCATAGTCCACAAATGAAACATTACACATGGATATTACAAAATACTGCCTTCCAGTGTCCAGCTCTCCTCCCTTTATGCAATCACTGTTACTGGGTTCTTATGGATCCTTTAACATAGTACCATTCTTTTCTAAGCTAACATGAAAATATATTCTTTTTTCACATTTTTACATAAATACTATCCATCATCTTCTGAGCTTTGACTTCTCTGCTGAGAAGACTGGGCAGTCTTTTTATATTGAAACATAAATAGTGTCTGTTTATGAAACAGTTTAATAATTTTCCTTTGTACAGATGGGACATTGTCTGCTGATAAGCACTCTGCTGTTCACTGGGCTTTGCACCCCAGTGAATAACCTGTGTCCTTAAGCTACTTGGCATTGACTGTCTCGTGGATAGATACCTAAAATTGAAATTGTACATTTGTGGGTTTGTACGAGAGTATATATATATGTAACTTTGATGGATGTTTCCAGACTGACCTCAGTAGATATTGGACCAGCTTATACTCCCATCAGCAATACCCAGGAGATCCCCTGCACTCTGTCATTTTACCTTACAACATGAGGTTCTGTGAAATCTGTTCAGCTGACGAGATGTGCCTTTAAAATTCCTCCCTTTCCATGCTCTCTAGAACAGAAGTGTCGACTCAGTTGGCAGCACGTGAGCTGAGAGTGGGCTTCCTTTCCTCTTCAGGAGAGCATGTCACTCAATCCTTGTCTTCCTGGAAGGAAAAGGAAGCCTTAGGGCTAGGGGTGGAGGTTCTTGTTATTCCTTCACAGACAAAAGACACAGTAGTATTAGTTTTTTCTGTTTTTAATTCTTTCCATGCTATTCTATTTATTTGTTTTTTGGCCATGCCACGTGGCATGTGGGATCTTAGTTCCCTGAGCAGGAATCGAACCAACACCACCTGCATTGGAAACGTGGGGTCGTAACTACTGGGCTGCCGGACAGTCAATGTTTCTGTTGTGGGTGGGTCTTCCTGCTGCTCTTTTACATCCCAGTGCTTTTCCCCTTGCTCCAGCATTGCCAGCTGCCTGGACCTTCTTCCATCTCCAGATTCATGTGGCTCTTCCATCACTGGCTTTTTGAACATGCTGGTTGACTCTCCCTTCCTCTCTTCCTAACTCCTCTCCTCTGGTCAGAACTAGGAGAGCTCCATCTCTGGAGAGGTCCTGACACCTGCCTCCTGTGACCCATTATCCTATTGCCTTGCTTCTGGCCAAACCAAAAGAAGGTGGACCCAGCAACTGCTGATTCCCTTTCTTCCCAACATAGCAATTATGTTTAGCATAGTGTAGCATCAGGCTTCATTTTAAATGTGTCTTTTTCTTTTAATGAGAGCATGCCAGTATTTGTTGCCCTGGGTTCTGTTTTTGAGGGAGGCATGCATTAACTTCTGGTGGCATGAAATCTCTTTCACAACCTTTGCATCTAAACACAACTTTACTTTCATTGAATGCACTTGTAGTTGTAAAGGGCTACCTATTTGTAATTTTTGTATCTAAACAGTTCTTCTCATGAAACATTTTTGTAGCAAACATTCCAATAAAAAATATACTATTCCTTAGATGTATATCTTTCCTTACATTGAATGTTTAAGTTTTCAAGAATCTCTTCTAGATTAAGTTGGGGAAAATTTGGAGGGAGGGCAAGGAAAGTTAGGTTATATCAGCAGAAATCTAGGCTTTTGGACTTACTCCTATTTTAAGTCCCTGGAGGAACTAATTTTCCTGAGAACTTTGTATTTTAATCATAAACAGACCTGATTCAGTAATACTTTCATAAACCTTTGGCTGAGAGTTTGGCATTAATGTCCTGAACTCATAGAAAGAGAAACATATTTCTGTGGATTGGCCAAGAAAAATAGGTCTCAATTCAAATAAAAATAATGTTTGTTATTTTAAAAAGATTTTTCCACTGAGTTATGTGTTAAACTTTTGCTAATTTGGTTGTCTAATATTGGACAAGACTTAGCCAGCAATTTGATATACTTTCTGTGGCTCAGTATAATGACTATTTGAGTTTTTACAATTTTGCTCTTGAGTAGGAGTTAAGTTGAATTAGGGTATACATAATTATTTAATTAACTTTTATTATTTATTTTGTAGATTTTTATAAAAAGATAAATCCCACGTCTTATTTCCTTGAATATGTTGGAAACCGTAAAATATGCAGAGGGTTTTATTGATGGTGAACATGTCTTCTTTCAGGTGTGTGTGCATTTTTCCTTCTGTAAGTGGCTGGACTAGCATTGTGGACCTACTGCATCCCAAGGAAGTCTTTCTCTTGGCTTCTCTGCCATTCTCTCCGTAAACTCACTCACTGTTTTATTTGCAGGAATCCCTTTCTTTTGCTCTGCCTGAGTGTGTGCAGGTCATTTTTCTAAATGGAATTTTATGTGCTCTTCTTTGGCATGACCTTTTAGTTTCTCTTCCCATCCCTCCAGCCTTATGTTACCCACAAATACTAGCGAACTACTTCTTTCTAGATGTCTTTCAGCCATTTTTACACTTTCTTCCAAGCAGAGGGGAAATGGTCCCTAGTCTGAGGGGCAATGTGAGGTAAAGCCCCTATTTCTGGACCTGACCTGCCGCCCACATCCAGTTGTGTGATCCATCACAGCCTCTGGATGCTAGGATGACCTCACCCCCTGCGAAATGGTCTGCAGTTAATTTCCGAATGTTTCCTAGAGCTAGAAAATTCTGATTGTTGGTGACTTTCTTATTTTTTGTCATTTTGCCATGAGTCTCCCAGGTTTCAAACTAATTTTGCTTTCTCTCTTCCTTCTACTGCTTCTTGTTTTATCTATTGCCAGGTGCGACATATTATACCTTTAGTCTGGCGTGTATCTGTGCCTTTCTGCTTTCTTTGCACCTGTTCGCACTTCAGCCTCACTCCCTTCGACTGGACTCATGTAAGATTTGTCTCCCTCCACCATCTGTCCCTTCCCTAATCAATGCTGCATCTTCCTGTTTGCTTCATCTTTCAAAGCACCATTTGTATTGCATCACCTCCAAGTGTAAAGGCATTAAAAATCTCTCCTGCACTGATTTAAAATTAACCACATTAGCTGGGTGTTCTGAGAATTCTGCAATCCAGAACCCTGGTTAACTTTTTTTAGGCTTTATCTCCCACCATGACCTCATGCAGATCCTATGTCAGACTTCTGGGCCTTCCTTTTTAATGAATATTATCTTTCTTCTGCCTCCAGTGTCCCCCCACCTGTAGAGTCAGTGTTGTGCCCTTATTTACTTAGTCCAATCTCTGGTCTGTTTTGTTTTTGGCTGTGCTGCACCATTTGCGAGATCTTGGTTCCCTGGCCAGGGATTGAACCCGGACCCTCAACAGTGAAAGTGCTGAGTCCTAAGCCCTGGACTGCCAGGGAAGTTACATATGTTTTGGATGCTCACTCTGAGACATCAGCCTGCTTGAGAACAGAGTGGTTAGAACAGGGAAGAGGTCCAGAATGGGTCCTCGTTCATGCTTCTTACCTGGGATCCTAAATAAGCTGCTTAATCTCTAGCTTCCCGGAGGGGCGGGCATATCCTGGATGGAAATTGTCACTTAAGGAAAAACAGTATTCCACAAGCCTCTCTGGAGAACAAGGAGTCTGGTAAAATTTTGAGGAACTGCAAATTGTCGATTTCAGTTAATGATCTTTCTGCAAGGCACCGGTCAGTGTTTGTCTCATGCGTCCGGTGCACTCAGTGTGCCAGCAAGTTTGGAAAACTCAGCAGTGGCCACAGAACTGGGAAAGGTCAGCTTTCATTCCAATCCCAAAGAAAGGCAGTGCCAAAGAATGCCCAAACTACCACACAGTTGCACTCATCTCACACACTAGTAAAGTAATGCTCAAAATTCTCCAAGCCAGGCTTTGCAATACATGAACCGTGAACTTCCAGATGTTCAAGATGATTTTAGAAAAGGCAGAGGAACCAGAAACCAAATTGCCAACGTCCGCTGGATCATCAAAAAAGCAAGAGAGTTCCAGAAGAACATCTATTTCTGCTTTATTGACTATGCCAAAGCCTTTGACTGTGTGGATCACAATAAACTGGAAAATTCAGAAAGAGATGGGAATACCAGACCACCTGACCTGCCTCTTGAGAAACCTATACGCAGGCCAGGAAGCAACAGTTAGAACTGGACATGGAACAACAGACTGGTTCCAAATAGGAAAAGGAGTACGTCAAGGCTGTATATTGTCACCCTGCTTATTTAACTTATATGCAGAGTACATCATGAGAAACACTGGGCTGGAAGAAGCACAAACTGGAATCAAGATTGCCGGGAGAACTATCAATAACCTCAGATATACAGATGACACCACCCTTATGGCAGAAAGTGAAGAGGAACTAAAAACCCTCTTGAGAAAGTAAAAGAGGAGAGTGAAAAAGTTGGCTTAAAGCTCAACATTCAGAAAACTAAGATCATGGCATCTCGTCCCATCACTTCATGGGAAATAGATGGGGAAACAGTGGAAACAGTGTCAGACTTTATTTTTTTGGGCTCCAAAATCACTGCAGATAGTGATTGCAGCCATGAAATGAAAAGACACTTACTCCTTGGAAGGAAAGTTATGACCAACCTAGACAGCATATTCAAAAGCAGAGACATTACTTTGCCAACAAAGGTCTGTCTAGTCAAGGTTATGGCTTTTCCAGTGGTCATGTATGGATTCGAGAGTTGGACTGTGAAGAAAGCTGAGCACCAAAGAATTGATGCATTTGAAGTGTGGTGTTGGAGAAGACTCTTGCGAGTCCCTTGGACTGCAAGGGAATCCAACCAGTCCATCCTAAAGGAGATCAGTTCTCTGTGTTCTTTGGAAGGACTGATGCTAAAGCTGAAACTCCAACACTTTGGCCCCCTGATGGGAAGAGTTGACTCATTGGAAAAGACTCTGATGCTAAGAGGGATTGGGGGCAGGAGGAGAAGGGGATGACAGAGGATGAGATGGCTGGATGGCATCACCGATGTGATGGACATGACTTTGAGTGAACTCTGGGAGTTGGTGATGGACAGGTAGGCCTGGTGTGCTGTGATTCATGGGGTCGCAAAGAGTTGGACACGACTGAGCGGCTGAACTGAGCTGAACTGATCAGGTGATTTTCGTTGCCTTTGAGTCAGAGATGTTCTGGTGCGAGGAGGTGAGGTCCTGTGCTTATAGCCACAGGCTCAGACTTGACTTCTGCTTTGAGGGACTTCCTAATCTGACCACTATGAGCTGCTTTTTCCTTCTCTGGGCAATTAGGGAAATTATTAATACCCCCCCTTTTTTTTTTACTAACACAGTTTTTCAGAAGCTCTAATGATTTCCTCGTAGTGGTTAACAGCTTATGCTCCTAAACCCTGAAAAACTATGGTCACTTTGACTGGACGCTTTGACTCTTAAAAATTGTCTTAGTTGTAAAATAGTGGATGGTATTCACTTCGGGTCTTGAAAGATGACAGTGGTACCCCTGGTAAAGCCAGGTTACAGAAACATGAACATAGAGGAAGTTTTGTTGGCAAACATCTGATATGCTGGGTTTTAGTGACATGTTTGGATAAGAAGGATATTAGAAGTTCAGTTGGGTCCAGATTTGCACAGGTATTCAAATATGTATTATGCAAAGGCAACACTGGTGGTGGAGAAAGGGGGTCAAATCTATCACATTGGTTCAAACAACACATTTCTTTAACCATTAAAGTCCACTGCAAGTGGATTTGAGATGAGAAAGCTCTATTAGGAAGATAAGAAATAATGTCTTAAATCCATGCTGTTGCAGCAGAGATAAAAAAGAATAAATTTGACAGGTACCAGGAGGAAGAATCTGTTGGTCTTGGTATAATGTGATTATTCAAGGTGTGATTTTCTCTGGTTGAGATATTAAAAATTGCTGACAATAATTTCAGTAGAACAAAGGGCCAGGCACCAGATTTCTAGGGGTTAAGGAGTAGTGGATCTCCCCAGGTGGTGCCCGTGGTAAAGAGCCCGCCTGACAGTGCAGGAGGCATAAGAGATACAAGTTTGATCCCTGAGTCGGGAAGATCCCATGGAAGAGGGCACGGCAACCCACTCCAGTATTCTTGCTTGGAGAATCCCCATGAAATGAGGAGCCTGGTGGGCGACAGTCCGGAGGGTTGCAAACAGTCAGACACAACTGCAGTGACTTAGCATGCCTGCACTAGGATTAGTAGGGTGTATAAGATGTGAAAAACTAAGAGAAAAAGAGGAAGGCATTTTGTTTTTTTCAATGATGGGGGGAATGGTTTACCTAGTTGCCTGTTGGTATGAAGAAGTCATTGCTCATTGGGATAGAGCTGTTCACTCAAAATTTAAAAAGAACCTTGATTACCTTGCATTAATAAGCCAGCTTTCATCAGACTTCATATTTGATTAGTTCCTCCTGGAGTCTTCCAAAGGCCCTCTGGTTTCTCCTAACCGGAATGGTTTTGTGTTACTGGAATTTATCTTGTTGTCTGTTTCTTCCAATAGATTGCTATGGAAATATTAAATAACACTGGGCTTGATTCTTATCTCAAGGGATTCTGACTATTAAAATTTCTGTTCATGCTAAGGAACTTTTTGTTTGGTAGAAAATATGATATGGCTGGTGATTTTGTTTTTTTGCTTTTACCCTCCACATGCTTTGCTCTACGTAATGAGATGATGGAAACTGTTTATCATCAAACTTTATAGCTTCTTTCTTCTATTGTTTTTCTACTATTAGGTAAGGGGCTAACGTACAAATTAAAATATTGATTTTTTTTTTTTTTTTTACTGTAGTTTAGCAAAAAAAATTAGCAAAAATTTTTTAGTAACCAAGTGGTAATAAGGCAGTGGCTCTAGAGGCAAACTTGTGTACTATGCTGCTGCTGCTGCTGCTGCTAAGTCGCGTCAGTCATGTCTGACTCTGCGACCCCATAGACAGCAGCCCACCAGGCTCCCCCGTCCCTGGGATTCTCCAGGCAAGAACACTGGAGTGGGTTGCCATTTCCTTCTCCAATGCATGAAGTGCAAAGTGAAAGGGAAGTCGCTCAGTCGTGTCCGACTCTTCGCGACCCCACGGACTGCAGCCTACCAGGCTCCTCCGTCCATGGGATTGAGTACTGTTTACAGAGAAATGTTTGCTGTTGGATAAGTATGTTAATTGTTACAGTAGCAAAAAGTGCTAGAAAGAACCTACTGTTATCCATTTATGGAGGAGTATCTATATCAATTATTTTATATTTGTATTGAGGGATACTATTAGTGCAGCCATTAAAAGAGTTGAGGTAAAAGTATTGAAAGATTTCCAAAATGTGTCATTAAATGAAAAGAACAAGTTTCACAGAGTATATATTATATGTTTCACTTCACATAAAAATTATACCTGAGTATATGGGCATCTCATGCATATGTAAGTATAGAGAGGAAATTGGAGGGATATTTTCCAAATTGCAGGTATGATTCTAAATTGCAATTGTGAATCATTCTAAAGAGGAAACTTGGACTAGGAGCGTAGTGATGACATGGGACTTCTATGTTTTATTCTGTATACTTTAGCACCAGTTAATCCTTTATGAGATGATTTGATGATGGGGAAATGCTCCCTATGACATTAAAAGGAGTTACTAAGGAGACACGCTCCCAACATTGAGGTGGGTTGGTTTCCCCTGCTTCTGATAATGTTTCTTTGTATTACTTCTATTCTATTCTTCTCTCAACATCCAACATCTTCTTTAACATTTACTTTATGATCTGTTTTAAGTTAATATTTAAAAATTATCCTATTGTTTTTTATATTCAAGTTTATGAATGCATAGTGTCTTTCATTAAAAAGTTTAATGCAAGATTGGAGTTGCTTGCAATGGCACCCCACTCCAGCACTCTTGCCTGGAAAATCCTGGTGGGCCGCAGTCCATGGGGTCGCTAAGAGTCGGACACGACTGAGAGACTTCACTTTCACTTTTCACTTTCATGCATTGGAGAAGGAAATGGCAACCCACTCCAGTGTTCTTGCCTGGAGAATCCCAGGGATGGGGAAGCCTGGTGGGCTGCCGTCTATGGGGTCACACAGAGTCGGACACGACTGGAGCGACTTAGCAGCAGTAGCAGCAGCAGCCCTGTGAAAGGTGGCACATGACCAGATACATGTCCTCGTGTTTTGTGCCCTGATGTGAAGGTGGTCACTCAGTAAGCACTTAGTTCAGTGCAGTGCAGTTCAGTTGCTCAGCCGTGTCCGACTCTTTGCAACCCCATATACTTCAGCATGCCAGGTCTCCCTGTCCATCACCAACTCCCGGAGTTTACTCAGACTTGTGTCCATTGAGTTGGTGATGCCGTCCAAGCATCTCATTCTCTGTCATCCCCTTCTCCTCCCGCCTTCAATCTTTCCCAGCATCAGGGTTTTTTCCAATGAGTCAGTTCTTCACATCAGCTGGCCAAAGTACTGGAGTTTCAGCTTCAGCATCAGTCCTTCCAATGAATGTTCAGGACTGGTCTCCTTTAGGGTGGACTGGTTGGATCACCTTGCAGTCTAAGGGACTCTGAAGAGTCTTCTCCAACACCACAGTTCAAAAGCATCAATTCTTCAGCATTCAGCTTTCTTTATAGTCCGACTCTCACATCCATACATGACTACTGGAAAAACTATAGCTTTGACTACATGGACTTTTGTTGGCAAAGTAATGTCTCTGTTTTTTAATAAGCTGTCTAGGTTGGTCATAATTTTTATTCCAAGGAACAAACGTCTTAATTTCATGGCTGCAGTCACCATCTGCAGTGATTTTGGAGCCCCAAAAGATAAAGTCTGACACTGTTTCCATTGTTTCCCCATCTATTTGCCATGAAGTGATGGGACCAGATGCCATGATCTTAGTTTTTCTGAATGTTGAGCTTTAAGCCAACTTTTTCACTCTCCTCTGTCACTTTCATCAAGAGAGTCTTTTAGTTCCTCTTCACTTTCTGCCATAAGGATGGTGTCATCTGCATATCTGAAGTTATTGATATTTCTCCTGGCAATCTTGATTCCAGCTTGTGCTTCATCCAGCCCAGTGTTTTTGCATGGAAGTTGAAAAAGCAGTGTGACAACATGCAGCCTTGATGTACTCCTTTTCCTATTTGGAACCAGTCTGTTGTTCCATGTCTTGTTCTAACTGTTGCTTCCTAACCTGCATACAGATTTCTCAAGAGACCGGTCAGGTGGTCTGGTTATTCCCATCTCTTGAAGAATTTTCCACAGTTTATTGTGATCCACACAGTCAAAGGCTTTTGCATAGTCAGTAAAGCAGAAGTAGATATTTTTCTGGAACTCTCTTGCTTTTTCTTTTTTTCACGATCCAGCGGATGTTGGCAATTTGGTTTCTGGTTCCTCTGCCTTTTCTAAAACCAGCTTGAATATCTGGAAGTTCACGGTTCATGTACTGTTGAAGCCTGGCTTGGAGAATTTTGAGCATTACTTTGTTAGCATGTGAGATGAATGCAGTTGTATGGTAGTTTGAGCATTCTTTGGCATTGCCTTAGGGATTGTAGTGAAAACTGATCTTTTCCAGTCCTGTGACCACTGCTGAGTTTTCTAAATTTGCTGGCATATTGAGTGCAGCACTTTCACAGCATCATCTTTCAGGATTTGAAATAGCTCAACTGGAATTCCATCACCTCCACTAGCTTTGTTTGTAGTAATGCTTCCCTAGGCCCACCTGACTTCACATTCCAGGATGTCTGGCTCTAGGTGAGTGATCACACCATTGTGATTATCTGGGTTGTGAAGATCTTTTTTTGTATAGTTCTTTTTTGTACAGTTAACACTAGTAAATTAAATATTTCTAATCAGGTTAATTTTCTGAAGAATTGTAATCATGGATATTTAAATTGACCATGAATTTATTTGCTCTCATTTATGAAACACTAGATTAAGTCTGATGGAATAACAGTCACCTCCTATTTCCATCAGGAATGTGGACAGTGTCCAAAATAAAGAATGGATAATCACCAACCATGATTACTTTAGTGTCATGAAGAGTTTCATTATAAACTGGTCAAAATTTACGTTTTAAATCTCAAAAATTATCACCCACCATCTAACATGTAGAATTATGGTTTTTTGGGAATTAGTACCTTCAAATCTTTGGAAGTATACAATTATGAAATGAATGTATTTTATAGGCTTAAGAACAACCTTTATAAATATGCTTTTAATAGGCTGAAATTGGATTTATTCTTTAAAATTTTATTTTAGACTTGCCTAACTGCTTTCCAACCACATTCTCTGAAACCAAACCTTATCCTTCTAGTTTGGTCATTGGTCATTTCCCTCTAAGAAACGTTTATATAATCACATTATAATCTGTTAAAACAAGGGTAATTTTAGTTGTACTGTATGGGAAAGCACCTGTGAAATCTTTGACTAAATGTCTAATCTTTTGTAATGTAAGCTTAACTTCTCTCTCTTCCTCTTTCTTTTTTTTTGAGGGAGATAGTTTAAAATATCAGCAAAGGCAAACAGAAGTACATGCATTTGGTAATTGAAAACCATCATGATGTATACTCTTGCCATTTTCTTAGAAAAATTTCTCCAAATTAAATTAAACCTAGCCAATTGCACTCCATTTTCTATTTTCGAAAACAATTTGTTGTCCTCAAGCACCTTCCAGTTTTGAAAATAAAACATATATGAGATAGACAACAAATGTTTGCCATTAGTGAATTTAGGTGAAGAGTCTGTTGGGTGTATTTATTCAATTTTCTGTAGGTTGGACATCGCCCCCACTCCCGGCCCTCCCAAATCTGGGGGGAAATCAAGTTGCATGTAAACCAAATTTTTTGCATTTTCTTTAAAACAGCAGTTAACTGATTCCTATCTGAATGTGGTCACTGCGGCTCAGGAAGTAAAGAGTATTTCAGCCTCAGCTTGAGACCTTCATCTGCAGCCGCCTCTGTTTATAAGCTCCCCGTCCTCACTGTCCGCAACAACGGATGAGTATGTGGCTGTTGGTAGACTGGGTCAGGCCTTGTTTTCATTTTCATGGTGCACTTAGTTTGTCACTTTTTTTTTTTTTAGGACTTTATTGGATTTGTTACAATATGCTGTTTTCTTTCTTTCTTTTTTTTGAAAATGTTTTGTGTTTTTGGCTGCAAGGCATGTGGGATCTTAGCTCCTCAACAAGGGATCAGACCCACACTCCCTGCACTGGAAGGCGAAGGCTTAACCACTGGACCAGGGAAGTTCATAGGTTGTCACTTTAGCAATCCAGAGTGGCCCAGGACTGGCCTCACAAGTAGGATCCTGGAGTCAGGAGCTGAGTTGGATGGTGTGACTTTGTAAAGATGCCCCTGAGGTTCTCTGACCTGGCTCAGCAGTAGCTGACTGCTGAATAACAGGTAGGGGTGATTATGGGTGTTCCTTCCTTCCCTGCCTGTAGGGTCTCTTTGCATTTCACTTTGTGGTGCTGGGAACATGTGTCTGGGCCCTGCTCTGTAGGAGCTTGCCCTTGAGTCTGGTAGATTACCATGTGGACTGATGGCTGTATAACAAAGGATGGGTCACTTAGTTACTCTGAGCTGCAATTCTCTGTAGAACAGAAACAGCCTAAGTATAGGGTCTGGCACATTTGTGGAGATGTTTAATGTTAACACAACTCTTAATAAAGTGTTTTCTCTCTTCCTACCCATCTTTATCCAGTGAAGAAAGTACTCTATATATAAAGTTCTTTTCAGTGTTTCTCTAAAATATCTGTAAGATAAAATAAAGATATTTATAAGATAAAATAAATGTTTTATTCAAAATGTGTGCACTTAAGAGGTATAATTATTAAACACTGAAAGCTGATGCTGGGAGGGATTGGGGGCAGGAGGAGAAGGGGACGACAGAGGACGGGATGGCTGGATGGCATCACCGCCTCAATGCACATGAGTTTGGGTGAACTCCCGGAGTTGGTGATGGACAGGGAGGCCTGGCATGCTGTGATTCACGGGGTCACAAAGAGTTGGACACGACTGAGCGACTAAACTGAACTGAAATCAATGTCATGCTCAAGGCCATGACCTTTTAGTTGTTTTGCTGAAGGAAAGAATTGGGGTGAATTTTAACTTGTGTTTTGCACCCCAAGTCGGACCCTCCAAGGTGATACCTTTCTCTAGGCTCACTTAGGTGCCTCAGAGGTACCAGATGTACTTCGGTGTCTAATCTCTTTCTAACTGGACTTTTAGGAAATTAAGTTACCGTTTCAGATAAGAATTGCCCTTTGCTGTCAGAGTGGTGGTGGTAGTTGTTAGAAATTCACTGGCTTATTGTCCACATGGTTCCCGACTTAGGAATGTTCAGTTCGCATTCATCAGAAACTTATTTCGAATTTTAAATTTGGGTCTAGTCATGTACTGCTGCATTCTCTCTCATGATGCTGGGTGGTGGCAGTGATTCACAGCTCCCAGTGTGTGATCAGGAGGGTGAGCAGTCAGTACACCAACAAACATCTGTTCTTCCCTTTCAATACAGTGTTCAATAAATTACATGAGATAGCCAACACTTTATTATAAAATAGGCTTTGTGTTGGATAATTTTGCCTAACTGTCAGCTAATGTGTTTGGAGCACATGTAAATCAGGCTTGGCTGATGTTGAAGCTGAAACTCCAATACTTTGGCCACCGATGCAAAGAGCTGACTCATTTGAAAAGACCCTGATGCTGGGAAAGGTTGAGGGTAGGAGGAGAAGGGGATGACAGAGGATGAGATGGTTGGATGGCATCGTTAACTCAATGGACATGGGTTTGGGTGGACTCTGGGAGCTGGTGATGGACAGTGAGGCCTGGTGTGCAAAGAGCTGGACATGACTGAGCGACTGAACTGAAGCTGTGATAGTTAGTAGGTTAGGAGTATTAGATGGATTTTGGACTTGACAATATTTTTGACTTCCTATGGGTTTGTCGTAGGAGATCTATAATTCATCCGTTAGTTGGTTCAAATTATAAACATCTGATAGATGAATAGCCCTGTTAGGATATAAAACTAAGCAGTAATCTGGCCAAGTATGATTAACTGTCAAACATGATGCTGGTATTTTTATATTGTTAATATCTGCTATTAATCTGTTAAGAGCTCTTGTTTTTTCACTCATCCCAGCGCCACCTGGGTAATCATAGATGGCTCCTACCCGAAGGTCATGTGTCTTCCACACTGTTCAGTGACGTGATACTGGTGGTTTGCAGTCTGCTATGGGGGGAGTATCTGTATTGGCAAACATTACAGATAAGATCTTTTTGCTGTTTAACAATTTTTTTTTTTGGAGAGCCACCTCTAGCATACTCCTAGTCACGGCATATCTTCACAGCATTTTCTAATTTTTTGGTTATCCCTCCAGGTCTCTGCTTTGAGAGCCCATCATTGTATTGAAGTTTTCTCTAACCTGGATGATCAGACTTCTGTTTAGCCCAAATGAGTTTCTGTGCTTTAGTGCCTGCCCGCACCTTCTCTGCTGGAGCCCCACAAAGAGCTGTGCTTAGGATGGTTCAGGTCCATCTCCTTGTGATTTCTCAGTGACCTTGCTATGCGTCTCCTCAGGACTCTGACCTGAGGAGAGTGAAAGTCGCTCAGTCACATCCGACTCTTTGCAACCCCATGGCCTATAGAGTCCATGGAATTCTTCAGGCCAGAGTACTGGAGTGGCTAGCCTTTCCCTCCTCCAGGGGATCTTCGCAACCCAGGTCTCCTGTATTGAGGGTGGATTCTTCACCAGCTGAGCCACAAGGGAAGCCCAAGAATACTTGAGCGGCTAGCCTATCCCTTCTCTGGCGGATCTTCCCGACCCCGGAACTGAACTGGGGTCTCCTGCGTTGCTGGTGGATTCTTTACCAGCTGAGCTGTCAGGGAAGCCCAAGTGGATGTGACGTGAAACTAACCCTTTCACACTTGTAGTCCTATCAGAAAAGCCAGGCAGGGTGCAAGTATTCTTTGGGGTATCATGGATTAAGTGCCTTGAGAAGACACCTGCTCCTTAGATGTGTGCAGGACAGTATATGTGTTGCTATTTTTAACATACATTTGTACCTTGATGGTACCTCTTTAGACTGTTAGCAGTGAGTTCTGTGATTGTAGGTCTCTGACTTCCTCAAGCATGTTTGACTCAACTATATAACTTTCATAGCTCCACTAGTAATAGTGTCATTCTAAAGATTCTTTTAAGAAGTTGGAATTTTATTAATATCTGATTGCTATCCTCAAGAATATGTGCAGGCACAAAAACCACCTGCAGTTCTATTTTGACCAAGAATCCTCACGTGGAGATGATTTTCAAAATGATGAAGAATAGACAAAGGCCATTGTGCCCTGAGGAGGCTGGGATTCACATTTAATGCCCAAGGGAGAGAGGAAAGGCACTTCAGGAAAAAGAAATCTGGCCACTAGGGCTCACAAAGAGGCAAGAATCTGGATGAAAGGGCTCTGAGACTTACTTTAGACACTGCGGAATGACAGATTCAGGGTTTTTTATAGGAAATAGTATTTGGTATTCTGGATTTAAAGCTAATCTGAGCTGACTTTACAGGGAAAGTGTGGAAGGTTTCTGAAGGTTTCCCTTGTATTATCTCCATCTGAAGATACTGCCAGTTGTTCGCAAGGGTGAAATAAGTCCTTGCTCTGGGTTGTGATGCTGAAGATAGCTGCTGAGCTTTTTGAAAATACACGGATTGTCTAATACCTTAAATTTTATTTCAGTTTCTTACCAGTTACGAAGTCTGTTTTCTACTGAATCACAGTTCCGTTCAGTTCAGTCGCTCAGTCGTGTCCGACTATTTGCGACTCCATGAATCACAGCTCGCCAGGCCTCCCTGTCCATCACCAACTCCGGGAGTTCACCCAAACTCATGTGCATCAAGTCGGTGATGCCATCCAGCCATCTCATCCTCTGTCGTCCCCTTCTCCTCCTGCCCCCAATCCCTCCCAGCATCAGGGTCTTTTCCAATGAGTCAACTCTTCGCATCAGGTGGCCAAAGTATTGGAGTTTCAGCCTCAGCATCCGTCCTTCCAAAGAACACCCAGGACTGATCTCCTTTAGGATGGACTGGTTGGATCTCCTTGCAGTCCAAGGGACTCGCAAGAGTCTTCTCCAGCACCACAGTTCAAAAGCATCAATTCTTCGGCGCTCAGCTTTCTTCACAGTCCAACTCTCACATCCATACATGACCAAGTAGCAGAGAACTTGATCTTTTATGTCAACATCCAGGAGTAAATATTTCAAGAGTCAAACAGTTTCTATTCCCATGAATGACCTAAAATCTTAAATATTTCAAGACTTTTATTTTTGTAACTGAAAGTAACCAGGTATCTGTTACGTTTTCTGTTAATATTTTAATTTGTGCTATCGCTGCTACAATCATTTTATACTGAAAATTGTATAAAATGAGCCTCTTGCTCTGAAGACCTCTCTTTCTGGTAAATATTGATAAGACAGTCTTTAATACAAAATGAGCTCAAGTTTTTTAGGCCATGTGCAAATCACAAATTCTGGTTTTAATTATATCTCAAGGGAACAACCTGAGGAAACCAAAAGAACTGACATAATTGGATCAAATTGTGTAATCAAAAGCAAATGATGTGGTTATTAATCCTAATGAAATGATTTCCAGCATTTAATTCATTTCTCTGATTCCAGAAATTTTAGTAATAAGTACGTTGAAAGGGATATTCTGAGCAGGTACTCTTCCTAAATAGTCCTTTTCTCCAGACTGTTTTTGGTTGAAATATTTCTGAAGGTTAAACCTTAGAACAGAGAGTCTATTCTATATATGAAGTCACATGCTATACATGAAGTTTTAGTCCTATTTTATTTATGTAGAAGGCAGTATTCCAAGCATTTTATGTTAGCTTATCCTCATAGATTATCAGTAGATAGTATTATATTATTCTTCTCAGTTTCAAATGAGTCAACTAAGTCAGAGAAGTGAGATCATTCGTCAAAACCATTTTGCATGGAGATTCCATGTTTAACCACAAGGCTAATGTGCTCAGCTGGTAGCTCAGCTGGTAAAGAATCCGCCTGCAATGCAGGAGACCCCATTTTGATTCCTGGGTTGAGAAGATCCCCTGGAGAAGGGAAGGCTACCCACCCTAGTATTCTGGCCTAGAGAATTCCATGGACTGTAGAGTCCATGGGGTTGCAAAAAGTCGGACACGACTGAGTGACTTTTACTTTCACTAAGGTTCCAAAACAACTGTAACATGTTTATTAGTTTAAATTAACATTTTTGTTTAACATCTTAATTTTTGTTTGGTATTTGTATCACATTCCAAGCATTAGGGCAATGCAACCATGCATAGCTAATTAGCTTTATTAATGTTAACCTCTGCATTTATTATAAACTTTTGAATCATGATCTAAAATTGAGCATTCAGACTTGTCATCATTGCCATGTACCTTGTTTTAAACATATAATAGGTTTTGTTTTGTTTGCGAATACGATCTCTTGATCCCCAGGAGAGCTACCAACTAGCTTTTGCATCACTGACTTTAACTAGGAAATTGAGGAATTTTTTGTTTTGGAAAGCTACTTTCTCTAAGCCATTTCAAGTAAGTTAATGACTGTGTTTCATATGTGAATTAAAAGACTTCATTGGAAAGTAATAAAACAGTACAAACTCTAATAGATGTTTACATGAGTGGATTTTGTTATGGGACCCATGTGTTGTTCTTCACTTGTTTCTTAACAATTTAAAATAATGAGGTGTAGAACTTTGAGGACCACAAAAAATTTGTAATAAGCCCTTCAGAATTAATAATGGTGAAATATGTATTTATCATCAAGGAAAAAGGGTTACATAAACATATGTTAGTCCCCGTTGGAAGCAATGTGAGGCTTTTATGGACCACAAAGCTCAGTGATGAACTTGCCTTGTAGGGACTCTTCTTTACTCTTTACTCTTTTTTTTTAAATTGAAATTTCTTCTAATTTATTTGATATGGCATCTTACCAATCTTCCTTTTTTAAACTTTTCTACCATTCAGATACTACACCAAAATGATTAAGAAAACAACTCTCTGCTGGAACTGATTCACTATGATATACATTAGTGTCAATGTGCAGTTCCATCTTATTACTTACATATAATGTTCTAATTTTCTTTCTAGATCCTTAATTCTTTGTAGAGTCCCATTTCAAAGGAGTTATGAAGTAGTGATATCAGATAATAAAAAGCAATTTATGAAAGTTTTGTAACATTAAAAAAGATAAAAATACCTTTTATTTCTAAAAGATTTTATGCTCATTGTAAAAATACTTAACGTTAGAAAGACACGATAAAAATCCCTGCCATCCAGATGTAATAGCTGGTAAGATTTCCTGATGTTCGTTGTTTCTATGAAGGTGTGTGCGGTCGGCTCAGTTGTGCCTGCCTGTTTGTGAGCCCATGGACTATCTAAGCCTACCAGGCTCCTCTGTCCATGGAATTCTCCAGACAAGAATACTGGAGTGGTTTCCTTTTGCTTCTCCAGGGGATCTTCCCGACCCGGGAATTGAACCTCGATCTCCTGTATCAGCAGGCAGGTTCTTTAGGGTTCTTTAACCTAGGACAGTGTTATTTACACGTTTCTCCTAAAACGATGAGATGGTTGGATGGCAACATTGACTCAATGGACATGAGTCTGAACAAACTCCAGGAGACAGTGAACAGGGACGCCTGGCATGCTGCAGTTCATGGGGTCAGAGGGAGTCAGACATAACTGAGCTACTGACATAACAGCCTAAAATGAAAATTCATCGACAAAAGTATTTTAATGGTAATTCTCACTCTATATGAAAGTACAGTTATTATATGTTCAGAGTTAAATATTTGTTACAACATGATTATCATGTTTTCTCACAGACCCTGGCCCTGATTTACTAGTTAGCGAGGATCACATCCAGTACTGAATTGTGCTTGGTTCCTCTTCTCTGGGTTATAAAGAGTGAAACCAAAGAACCACAGGCCATAAGACCGTTCTCAAAATCACAGGGCTGCTGCTGCAGAGAAATCTGCAATTTTTTGTAGGCCTAATTTCTCTGTAATAAGAATTCCTGCCTTGTTGTGAGGATTAAATGAAAGATTGTATAGGCAGTTTGTTGTGTGTTATAGATGTTTCATAAAATTAGTTCTCTCTCTTTTTCCTAAATACTTTGCTTTAATAGGTGGGGTGCTTTGCATGTAGTGATAGCCATGAATCTCTTCCAGCAAGCTCATGACATGGAGAATGTTGTATTTCTTTAATTTGAATTAATGTACTGGGTGGATCCATTACATGTCTAGTTATGATTTCAAGTAGAGCATTCAGTAAACTTTATTAAAGAATACTTTGCATGTCAGCAACACAGCTCTGTTATCCAAGTTACGTTGGATAACAGAACTCAAAGATTTGTGAACTTATCACATGGTTACATTGCTTAGTTATAATTGAAAAAAGACTAGCAGAAACTTAATTCACAAAAAAGATCCCATCTGTTTTGTTTACTGAAATATATTTAAGGGTTGTATTGTTGATTAAATTGAGGTTGTATTGAGGACTAGAGAAGTGTGTTCTTTAGTAATTGGCATGTCGGAAGTCCTCAGTATATACTAGCAATTATCACTTTTTGTTAATTAAAATTTAAAATTCATAAGTGCCTTGCCTTTCGAAGAAGTGATTTGTCCTTATGTGTAGCAAGAAATATTTGTTTAGACTTTTTCTTTCTTACTGATTTAAGTAAAAGTTTATTTAAACTAAAGAGTCTTTTAATGAATGGAAAGATTGATGATGAATGGGAAAGCCCTGATGCTGGAAAGATTGATGGCAGGAGGAGAAGGGATGGTTGGATGGCATCATCAACTCAATGGACATGAGTTTGAGCAAACTCCAGGAGTTACTGAAGGGCAGGAAAGCCTGGTGTGCTACAGTCCATGGGGTCACAAAGAGTCTAACACGACTGAGCAACCGAATAACAACAAGTTTCTACATTAACAAATTGATGATTAATTTTGAAATCATTTTTAAGCCAAGGAGAAATTGATTTTTTGAGAGAAAATAGTTATAAATTGTTTTATAAATATAAATCTCGATATTTATTTACTCATGTATTACACTTATTTCACCCTGAAGATAAAACATTTTAAAATGTCACCTCTGTAAGGATTAAATGCTAGTTAGAACAGCATGAAACAACAGACTGGTTGCAAATAGGAAAAGGAGTACGTCAAGGCTGTATACTGTCACCCTTCTTATTCAACTTATATGCAGAATACATCACGAGAAACACCAGGCTGGAGGAAGCACAAGCTGGAATCAAGATTGCCAGGAGAAATATCAATAACCTCAGATATGCAGATGACACCACCCTTATGGCAGAAAGTGAAGAGGAGCTAAAGAGCCTCTTGATGAAAGTGAAAGTGGAGAGTGAAAAAGTTGGCTTAAAGCTCAACATTTAGAAAACTAAGATCATGGCATCTGGTCCCATCACTTTATGGGAAATAGATGGGGAAACAGTGTCAGACTTTCTTTTTTGGGGCTCCAAAATCACTGCAGATGGTGATTGCAGCTATGAAATTAAAATATGCTTACTTCTTGGAAGGAAAGTTATGACCAACCTAGATAGCATATTGAAAAGCAGAGAGAGACATTATGTTGCTGACAAAGGTCCATCTAGTCAAGACTATGGTTTTTCCAGTGGTGATGTATGGATGTGAGAGTTGGACTGTGAAGAAAGCTGAGCACTAAAGAATTGATGCCTTTGAACTGTGGTGTTGGAGAAGACTCTTGAGAGTCCTTTGGACTGCAAGGAGATCCAACCAATCCATCCATTCTAGAGGAGGTCAGTCCTGGGTGTTCTTTGGAAGGACTGATGCTAAAGCTGAAACTCCAATACTTTGGCTACCTCATGCGAAGAGTTGACTCATTGGAAAAGACCCTGATGCTGGGAGGGATTGGGGGCAGGAGAAGGGGATGACAGAGGATGAGATGGCTGGATGACATCACCAACTCGATGGACAAGAGTTTGGGTGAACTCCAGGAGTTGGTGATGGACAGGGAGGCCTGGTGTGCTACAATTCATGGAGTCACAAAGAGTCGGACACGACTGAGTGATTGAACTGAACTGAACTGAGAACAGCAAAATTGGTCATATCACAAAATCAGTATGTTTCTACAATCCATAAATTATTTTTTTTGGAAATGTTCAAAAGAATCCAATGGATATTAGTCTGATAAGGAAGCCACACTTGAACCAGACTGATTACGCTGGTTAAAATCATGTCAACTAATGGGCACACTTAGCCTTTGGTGTGTGGTAGGGAATCTGAGCAGTGAGAGCTACTTCCTGCAAAAGAAATGACTTCCATATTGTTGAAGTGGTGATAGTGGTCAAGTCTTGGGATAAACATGTTAGGAGTCAGGCAAGTGGGATGCTGGAGTTAGTTACTGAACCCAGTGATACTTAGTAAGGCTTCTTTTGTGTGTCTTGGAGCACAGGAATTGTGGAGGAAGATTCCTGCATATGACTGGATATCAGACTAAGTATGCCTGATAGGAGTCCTCCACCCCCAGTAACTCTAATAATCTATAAGAAGCAAGCTTAGATTTTGAAACTTAATTTCAGGATTCCACTGTGCATGTAACAGGTGCAAAGATACATACTATTTGTTGTTCTCTGTGGTTAGATAGCTTCATAAATCAGCACCATCTGTTCTTCTTCTAAAAGACTCTTCTCTTGCCTTGGGTTGTGTGGAGTCATGTTGTGTATGTTTCAAGACAGGAAATGTTTCATTTCTGTGGGAAATGGAAATTTCATGGACTATGTTCAGGACTGTGTTTGCCATTCCATTTGATCAGTATTAACTTGAGATGAGAGTGTTAGGCATCCTTTTGAGGGTGGGCAACTCACATATAATATTCAGCATCACAGGTACTGAATTATTCTTCATTTAATCCAAAGTTATTTGACATTGAACTCTGGAGTTCTATGGAGCAAGTTTATATTAAGATAAACTGCACTGCCTTTAGAGGTATAAGAGCTATTATTTTCCCTCTATAATATAAGAAGACAGTTTTATTTTTAAAAGTCTTGCTTAGTATCTAGTACTGTCTTTTCTAATTCTTTTTTTTTAAAGTGACTTTACTCTAGTAGAGTACAATGATCTTTAAATAAAATTATGTTACACATTTCCTGATTTTCTTTCTTTAGAAATTTGCTTATATCATTTCAGCAGTGAAATCCCCGCCCCCCCACCCCGCCCACTCAAATGTTTTCAATTGTTTTCCACATATGATGGAAAATTATTTTTCCCTGGGGATTAGGCTAATTAATCAAATAGTGGCAACCTTAACACAAAAGCCTTCTGGAATCCAATTTGTGATACTCAGGGGACTTGAAAACAGATTCCCCTCAGAATTTATTTTCCACCAAATGTGATCCGCCAAAGTGGTTTAATTCATACTGTCAACATTCAAGTAAATACTTTCTCTGGAAGCTATGGCTCACTAAGAGTTAATGTATCTCTCATTAAGTTTGGAAAATTTTGGAATTCCAAAACTCCAAAAAGGTGAAAAAGATCATTTAGTTGAGCATTTGTGTAGCAGTGTAATTGAACTGGTTACATTATTTTACATGAAAAATAATTAACATTTGAGGAAGAATATTATAAATTTGTTAAGCAAGATATCATCAGAACTTTCTTTTCCTTTCTGCTTCTTAAACATAAAAATCAGATTGGTATGCCGGATATTTAAGTAAGCAAGTATAACTTAAGTTTTTAAAAAACATTTAGACAGTATGTAAATTATTTCTTGAAACTGTAGGCTTTTCTTTAAAGTAATAGCTATTCAAAATATTTATATCCTCAGAACTCAAGAGTGTGAATGCAGAGATGCAGGTGATTGCTTTCTGGGTAAATTTTTATTGTGTTCCATAAAACAGACAATTTTCCTTGTTTTGTAAACAAACCGATTACAAAGTTTATCCTCTTGTATGAATGATGGAAGCAGGATTCAGATTTTAAGTGTTCTAACTACCAATTCTGTCCTATTTTGTAATAGTATCCACTTTTGTTAATGATGTCATTAACAAAAATCTGTGAATATAGAGAAAATATTTAGTGCCCAAGAAGGATAAAATACAACTAGATAATTTTTAAAATTAAAAAGATAATTACAGATTTAGCCTAATTTCATTTTTTTCTCTCTCCTTTTACTACTTGACTCTTCCATCTTAAAAACATGGCTTAGATCAGTATTATATCACAGATAAAGGGTTAACAAAAATTATTTCCCCCTCTTCCCAAGAGTATAAACTTTGGTGAGGTTTTTGGTTTTGTTTTGTTCCCTTTTCCTGGAAACCTGATAAAGGTTTCCGTGAACAATCTTTGTATGGTAATTAAATTATTCTGATTGGTAAATTGTATCTGGACTGGAAAAACTGTAAATATCTGACAAGCAGCTGTCCCTTTGGTGATGTCATGAGGCATACTGGCTTCTCTGAGGCAGGAGTCTCCTGAGCCAGGGTAGCACTCTGCATCCAGCCTCTATAAGTGTCTTCCTGTGCAACTGAACTGTCATCTGGGGGACCCACAGGAGAAGTTCGTGGGCATCTTCCAGGAAGGCACCTGCCAGGGACACGACCACGATACTGCCTTCCTGGCTCGTTGGGTTTCCTATCTTTTATTATTTGAAGTAAACCTGGTGCCAGATTTAAATTAAAATTAAATACAGCATACTCGAAGGCATTTAATGAAAAAACTAGCACTCTCTGTGTTCCCCCAGCCCCTCTCCCTAGAGGCAGCAACTCCCAATCTATGCAGATGTTGGTTGGTTCTGGTATTTACTTCCATGTTTCTGAATAAAATATTTATGTTGTTGTTTTGTGGTTACAAGCGATTAACATCTTTTGCTTTGTCATTATGGAAGATGGGGTTTTCCCTTTAATGCCACTTTTACCTTCCAGATACCCCTCCCCTAAGTCTTGTTACATGAAAATTCCAAGTGGAATCAATACCCAGTGTCACATTATATAGCGATGTGAGAACTGCTCACAGTTTAGCTGAGTGGGTTCTCTGATTATGTTTCCTTTCTTACACTTTTTCCTTCGCTATTCTTGGAGCTAATTGCTTTGGCATTTTGACAATTTGGTTTGTTTTCTCTGTCTCTATCTTTAATCTGTGTCCTGCCCCGTCATTCTCTATCAGGTCTGTGAAAATATCTCCCAAATATTAAAAAATATCAGAGTAATTATTATTATGATTTTTCTCATGGAGACGGACTTCCCAGACCTCTGTGTCCTGCTGCTCTAATCTTCTCTGGACTGTCACCATATTCTGGACTTACCTTGGGTTCTGTCCATTGTCTCATTGAGTTTTCTGGGTTTTACTGGAAGACATCCAAAAATAAATTGATAGGAAAGGGACCAGGGGAAGTAAAGACTGCTTGTCTGATTTTTTTTTTTAAATACTTGCTTTTTTTTATATTTGATTTTTTATACTTTTTTTTATACTTGATTTTTTTTTTCATACTTGATTTTTGTTTTTGTTTGGTTGGTCATATTGTTCTATGTTGAAAAATATGTTTTCCCCTTGATACAGATGGTTTAACTATTTCATGTAGTAGAATTTAATGTTTTACTGTTCAAAAGACATTCTTATCATAGAGCATGTGTTAATCATGTTCCCAGTTTTAGTTTGCTAGCGATCATACAAACGCTGTGTGTGTGTACTCAGTCGCTTCAGTTGCGTCTGACTCTTTGCAACCCCATGGACTGTAGCCCGCCAGGCTCCTCTGTCCATAGAGTTCTCTAGGCAAGAATACTGGAGTGGGTTGCCATGCCCTCCCCCAGGGGCCTACAGATGCTACCACTTGGCGACACTCAGATTAAATTCTGTTATTGGGAGATAATTTTCCATGGTTCTTTTGCATTTCTGTACATCTTGAGAATGAAGGCCTTTGTGCTGCACTCTTCTTTCAACGATATGTGTAGAGCAAACAACCTTGGAAGACAGACATGGTGTCTCCCTTCAAAGCAGTGAGCAGGCATGCAAACTGTTTGTGTAAAGGGTTCCAGTTCCCTGGGCTCAGTTTCTCCTGTGTAGACCAGTGTCCCGGGCCCTCTTCGTATCGCCTTTGAGAATTTTAGCTTAGGAATCAGTACACAAATGGAAGATACTCTGGCTGATGCCATTGCTGTAATGAACTGTCCTTTGTCTCTGAACCAAGGTGTCCTCTGTGATACCCATGAAGCTATGTGGCAGGCTAACTTAGAGCTGTCAAGCAGGATGGAATCACAGCCCCGTCACAGGTCTTCACATCTGTCCCTTCTCTGAAAATTTCCTCAACTAGCAACCTGTGGTGTTTTCTTTTTCCTGCCATTTATTGGATTGTAGAAGATTCATTGGAAGGACTGTTGTTGAAGCTGAAGCTCTAATACTTTGGCCACCTGATGTGATGAGCCAGGTCATTAGGAAAGACCCTGATGCTGGGAAAGATTGAAGGCAACAGGAGAATGGGGCAGCAGAGGATGAGATGGTTAGAGAGCATCACTGACTCAGTGGACAAAAATTTGAGTAAACTCCAGGAGATAGTAGAGGGCAGAGGAGCCTGGCATGCTAATGGTCCATGAGGTGACAGAGTCGAACACGACTTAGTGAATGAACAACCACAGCAACACAGCATTTAGTTGTTTATAATTTTTGATATGTTTTCTCATTCTGAAACCCTTTTATGATGAAAGTACTTTGTATACAGCAAAGTGCAAGAAATTATGGGTTTTATGCAGCTTTCTAAAATGTATATGATACATTCTGTATTTAATTGAGTGGGTAATATGTTTAATATTAAATTTTACTACAAGGCATAAAGTATGAAAGGGTGAATATATACTCTTAAAATATCTTATAGTTGTGTAACATTACCCTAAAACAATTACTGAGGTATGTTTTATATGTCATGTATTCACTGTGTCTCATTTCAATAACAGCTAACATTTATTGTCCATTACCACGTGTCAGGTACTGTGTTATGATTTGTGACGTGGGTTTATCTTACTTATTCCTCTCAGTAATCCTAAGAAGAATTAGATGGTTTTATAGTTCCTAGTTTACAGAAGAAGGGACAGAAATACAGAAAGGGTATATAACTTGTTTAAGGATGTAAAGTTGGCAGATGGCACACTCACTTTTCACATCCAGGTCTGTTTAATTTTTGAAACTGAGCTCTTAACCACTATTCTCTACTGTAAAATAGATGGGATAGGACAAAAAGTACATTGACTCACCTGAAAAATTTTCTTCACACTGCATAGTTTAAACTAATACTCTAGGCCTTCCATCTTGATTTGGCATAGGTCATAACCGAGCTTTATTTATTATGGTGACAATGGAATTCAGTGTAGAACTCCTGCTAAAAGTGACTGTGTTCAGTTGCAGCTCTTAAAAGTACAAAACAACAAAATAAAGCAGTATAGGAGTTGGTGTGTACACATTCAGAAACTGTAGTTCCCACAGCAACTGCAGCCCAGCCTCAGGGTAGTGAATTTTGCAAAATAAGTGAACACCATATGCAGTGACATGAAATAATATTCTCCATGCTCTTGGGGCCCTGATAATGGCCACTGTGGGAACAGTGAATGTGTCAATTATTAGTTGCTGTTTCATCACTCTAGTTTGGGGCATTTCCTTTATGTGGCTATTTCCCAGTGCCGCATAGGTGTTTCTGCCAGTTGTATATCGTGGTGGTGTTTCAGCAGTGCTTAAATTATTAATGAATCCTGAAACTAAATGTCCATAACCCATAAACTATTTGTATGTTTTCCATGTGATTTATATACTACTGTGTATATATCTCTCCTCTCTATCCCAACTCCCAATGGAAAAGCTTAATTTTGGGAGTTTGTTGTTTACATTCTGAGTGTGACTCTTAGGCAGGTTCAAGATGCTGGTTCACCTTTGAAATGTATTATGTAATGGTGCTAAAGCTGAAACTCCAATACTTTGGCCACCTCATGTGAAGAGTTAACTCATTGGAAAAGACTCTGATGCTGGGAGGGATTGGGGGCAGGAGGAGAAGGGGATGACAGAGGATGAGATGGCTGGATGGCATCACTGACTCGATGGACATGAGTTTGAGTGAACTCCAGCAGTTCGTGATGGACAGGGAGGCCTGGCGTGCTGTGATTCATGGGGTCACAAAGAGTCGGACATGACTGAGCGACTGAACTGAACTGAACTGAACTGAATGGTGCTTAAAGGAGATAAATGACTAAGAAGGACATAGCAGAGCCCCTCAAAGCACAGGATCATCACTCTTCAAGTAGCTTGGCCTCACGCAGTGCTCCACCATTGAGGATGCATGGAGTCTATCTAAACTCATAGAAGAGCTCGGCACATCCAGCTTCTTATTTTGCTGGACTCAGAGGCAACTGAGCATTAGCAACTACCTTGCCTTCATATTGCCTTAGTGACTTGAAATATCATCTGATGCTCTGTCTTGAACTTAGAGCCATTGCTTATCATTTTGTTGATTGATGTCTCTGTTAATGGCTTATACATTTATACTATGAGTTAGAAATATGCAATTTTTCTGTAATGGTAGACCCTCATTAGGTGGTTTAATAAGTTCATATATAAGCTCACTGTTGTCAAGTTTATATAGTAGAAAAAGATAAACCTAACAAATTATGGGTATGTAAATTATACACATAAACCTCCAAGATGTAAATTAAATAAATTTTATTGAGTTGTATTTGGAAGCATATTACCCCAGAGATTCCTGAGGGTGATTTTGTTTTCATTAGCAAATACTTGCATACTACCTGCTGGGTGTAAGACACTGTGGAGCCAAAGTAAAGCCCACGTGAGCCACTGTGTTTGGAGATTCTGAGTCTTTTCTAAGTATTCTAATTTAGATAATAAAACCGTTGATGTCATCAGACATGTTTATCCTTATTTAGATGATCCTGCAAAGCCAACATCACTGTTAGCGAACTGCGTAGTGAAAAGACGGTGGACAAGATGACAAAGAGAGGTATATTCTTGGGTGACATTTCATTTACTTTTATGAACTGTCACATTTATTCCACATGTACTTTTTGAAGCACTGGCATATTTATTCAATTTCTACAACATGTTGGAATATAATTTTTTTTTTTTTTTACTAACACTCTGCCTTTCTGAAAGGAAGAGTGCAATGCTGGGAGTTGGTTAGCTTACTCTTTGTCCCTTTTCATGCACCTGGTCCTTCGTAACTGAAGTAAACAGAAGTCGTTCTTCATGGCTAAGATCTCACTGCCTTTACCTCTAAATGATCGGTCAGTAGGCTTAGGATAACCTTATGTGACATTTCACAGGAGGAAGTGTTTAAGTCTAGGATTGTACTAACTTCATGTTCATTTTGACAACCTATGTTAATAGGAACTAGGGAACTGACAATTGAACTGAAAACTTTGCTAATCTTTAAGATTTATAATGGTCTCAACTGTTTGGATTATTAAAATGTTAAATATCTGTCCCCAGTATAATGTACATTTATTCATATATTGTAACATTGTAGTAATATATTCAGAGCAGCAGTATGCATGCAAGAATGTATGCTTAGTCGCTCAGTCATGTCCAACTCTTTGCGACCCTTTGCCAGGCTTCTCTGTCCATGGAATTTTTCAGGCAAGAATACTGGAATGGATTGCCATTTCCTCCTCCAGAGGATCTTCCTGACCCAGAGACTGAATCTGTGTCTCCTGCATTGCAAGCAGATTCCTTACCCGCTGCGCCATCAAGGACACCCAGTGTATAATATCAATAACCTCAGATTTGCAGGCAGAGAAGGCAGTGGCACCCCACTCCAGTACTCTTGCCTGGAAAATCCCATGGATGGAGGAGCCTAGTAGGCTGCAGTCCATGGGGTCGCTAAGAGTTGGACATGACTGAGTGACTTCCTTTTCACTTTTCATTTTCATGCATTGGAGAAGGAAATGGCAACCCACTCCAGTGTTCTTGCCTGGAGAATCCCAGGGACGGGGGAGCCTGGTGGGCTGCCATCTATGGGGTTGCACAGAGTTGGACACGACTGAAGCGACTTGGCAGCAGCAGCAGCAGCAGCAACAGATTTGCAGATGACACAACGTGAATGGCAGAAAGTGAAGAGGAACTAAAGAGCCTCTTGATGAAGGTGAAAGAGGAGAGTGGAAAAGCCGGCTTAAAATTCAACATTCAAAAAACAGAGATCATGGGATCCGGTCCCATCACTTCATGACATATAGATGAGGGAAAAATGGAAACAGTGACAGAGTTTATTTTCTTGGGCTCCAAAATCACTGGGGACAGTGACTTCAGCCATAAAATTAAAAGACACTTGCTCCTTGGGAAAAAAAGCTACGACAAACCTAAACTGTATTAAGCAGAGACATCCCTTTGCTGACAAAGGTCCATATAGTCAAAGGTACGGTTTTCCCAGCAGTCACGTACAGGTGTGAGAGAAGTCGGTTGTGAGGTTTAGAACTTTCCCAGTAGTATGAGAACTTCTTTGGTATAGCTGTTCTCCAGTTTGTGACTCACCCACCTGGCGGCTCTATTGTGTAGCTAATGGTCACCTCCTTCAAGATGACTTAATGCCATACCCTGGGACTCCCAGGACTGCTGTTGCTAGAGCCTCTGTCTCTGTGGCAGGCCACTGCTGACTCATGCCTCTGCAGGAGACCCTCAAACACTCAAAGGCAGGTCTGCCGCAGTCTCCTGTGGGAGTCACTGCTCCTTCCCTTGGTCTTGGTACACACAGGTTCTGTTTGTGCCCTCCAACCATCTCTGGCAGGTATGAGGTTTGAGTTTAAATGTGATTGCGTCCCTCTTACCGTCTTGTTGCAGCTTCTCCGTTGCCCTTGATTGTGGGGCATCTCTTTTCGGTGGGTTCTTCTGTATGGTTGTTGGTGGCTAGTTACAATGGTTGTTGGTGGTTGTTCAGTGGCTAGTTACAATTTTGGTATTCTCACATGAGAAGATGAGTGCATGTCTGTCTCCTCCGCTACCTTGGGTCTGATTTTTACGCATTAAATATACCAAAAGGTGGAGTAAAAACAATAAGAAGTTAACATAGGTATAAGTCCTAATGTTTTCTTTCCTTATTGCAGAGGCATCTTGTTTACCCCCTGGGATATACTAACTCGGGAGGCTTACTGCTTTAAAATACAACTTTTCACATGTTCAAACCCATGTTATCATTAAAGGTCATCCTCAGTAGACGAGAGATGTAGTTAACGTGATCATAATGCCTGTTAGACTCCAGTTTTATCCAGTTGCTTCTCATGCGCTTTCTAAGGATAAACCTGACCCGGGGTGTGCTTCTCTCCGTTTAGGATGAGGATGTCGCAGAGGAGGACAGCAGTCGCGTAGAACCCGTGGGCCATGCCGACACTGGTGTGGAGAACATCCCCAACTTCTCTCTGGAGTAAGTTACTGACAGTTTCAGCTAAGTTGTAGCTTCACTGATGGCAGCAAGTATTCCGAAAGCGTATGGCATGCGGAATGTCTGTGCTTATTCAAAACACGCTTTGCACTGGTTTGTTTTCCAAAGAGCATCTTTCATCTACTGAGTTAGTGGTATAATGTAAGAGCTGCAGCATGGAAGTTCACAGGTTCCTGCTGGGTTCCATGCCTTGGCAAAGACCATTAAATGATAGTCTGAAGCAGTGTTTGATTGAAAGCGTTTGTCATGCTCACGGCACTGTCATTGCTCTCAGTTTGCTTTCGTATGTCAGTGCTTTGTTTGTTTTTCAACTTTGCCAAGTTGACAAAGATACTGTAGACATACTTGAAAAACTAGCTGGATCAGGTAAGCATTAGTCATTTTAGTATGTGTTTTATTGGCTTGAAGAAATAGAATCTGTCAAGATATTTGATGGGGACCTTATAAGAGGTTAGGGACCTTGAACATGATTTTAAGTATCAAAGGTCAAAGAAAAGCTTTCATATATTGTCACAACTTTGCAATTATCTTAAATAACGTCAGGTTTGAATGGAAGATGTTTTTAAGACTTTGTCTGAGTTACCTTAGAGCAGCCCTTTCTAAATTTTTTCTTTGACTTTGGGTAAAAGTTTGGGGGTGGTGATATTAATAATTAGACTCTGAATTTTGTCTTTTCTTGGTTTTCCAAGAAGGGGTTATAAGAATTTTCTCAGTGAAATTAAACAGCTCCCAAATCAGATTATACTTGGATATTTAGCACCCAGTGCTCTCTAAGTAATTACATTTAAGAAATATTTGTACTGTTGTAGTTCTTTTGAGAAACATTGTGAAATAAATATATGTATTAAAAATACCATACTATCCTTAGTTGACAAACAGACATTAAATAGATGTTCAAATGCTATTAATGATATCTGAAATAGCATCTTAGGACATTCTATGAAAACATTAAAAAATTAAATATCCATGTAAATAGTATTACTTTAGTAAATATTTTGCAATATGACAAAATTTTAATTTAGCTAATTAGGATATTAACTAATGTCCTAAGTAGTGTATATGATTTAATCTATATACATATTTTCAATTTTGATTTTTTTGATATTCCAATCTTTAATTTTCTTGAGTCTTTGTATTACATAACCAGGGCACTTATAGTACATAAGATTACCTCAGGTTTTTATTTAAGGCATACAGTTGAAGTATTGGCATTTTCCAGTGCATAAGAACTGTCCTGGGATCCTGATCAAGTCCGTTGGTAGTTACTTATGTTTGTCCAGGTTTCCTTAAACTAGATACCTAATATCTAGTTGAAATAGTATTTCCAAATATTGATCATTGGATCAGTACTGTTTAGATTTCTGTGCCGTGCTCATACCCACAGAAATACCAACAAAGAAAGTGAAATCTCATTGAAATGGTTTAGAAAATTTACATTCTCCAGGTTACACCAATTTGCAGTAAATTTGGGCTTATGATATTCATATTAAAGTACTGTAGTTATGTAGTAAATGCCTGCAAATGAAGTCATGTAACTTTATATAAATAGTGTAAAGACTTTTAGAGTTCAATTACAAACACTCTTAAGGCAATTGTTCGATTTTTCATGGGTGCCCACTGGGGTTGTGTCACCGGCATGAGCAGTGAGCTTACAGCAGGTACGGTGTTAGGAGTAAGGGTGGTGGCATCCTATCTGGACGGCTACCTGCAGGGGCAGAGCTGTGCCCTTACTGGACTATTGGAAGGATCAATGAGATGACCTGCTCAGAAGCGCTTTGTAAATTATAAAGTGCTGTGCAATGGAAACATCTTTAGCCCGTTAGTCTTCGTAATCCTTGATTAGATATTAGAATGGGAAACTTTCAGTGCAAGTCTAGAGATCTGATTACAAAATGTGGACTTGGAGTATACAGAAGAGCAATGTCCTGGGTGATTTTTAATGTAGTTATTTCTGATGATTGCTCCCCTCCCATGCCATCAGACTAGCGTGCCGGTATGTAGTGTTGAATGTGCTTTCATCACCATGCTTCTCTTCCAGAATGTGAATGTATATGCGTGTGTGCCCCTTGGAATTTTTGTTTTGTCTCTTTTGTTGTTTACCGTGTGTCTGTGCCGTTGCAGCTTCGTGTTTGGTTTGGTTTGGTTTTGGTTTGTGACAGTACATGTTCATGCTCCCTCATTCATCATTGTCTCACAGTGATATGGTAAAGCTCGTACAAGTCCCCAACGATGGAGGGCCTCTGGGAATCCATGTAGTGCCTTTCAGTGCTCGAGGCGGCAGGTAACGTATCTTGCAGGTTTTTAATTGAATCATAATGTACAGTGTTTTATCTTCATTTATGCTCAGATGTAGAGTAGTGTTGAGTTAGTGTATGCTTAATAGAAGCCTCTTCATTTGCGGGCCACCGTGCCTTCCTTCACACGTATGCATCATAATCACAAAAGCACTTAGGCTGATGAAGAAATCGGGCATTTAAATTATTCTAATAATTTTATTGTTCATCACATCCATGCAAACATTTTACTACGCTGCAAATTGATGATAGCCTTTATTGCCAGAACTCCAGCTGAATGTGCAAAGGTAAGGAAGTTCTTCAAGCATTTTCCTGGAAAACATGTATCCAGTATCAGTTACCTGGATAACATAGAAAATGATTCATTGAAAATTTGTTTATATGTCTGTTTAGTTCTTTAATTTTTAATGATTTTTATAATTGTGTTCCAAAATTTTTAAGTCAGAGAAGCTATAGATTTATTTCCTCCCATGTGATCTGTGTCTCCTCTTCAATCTGCCCACCCAAATGGCACAGTTTTGCACTGTTTGTTAGTATGACTTCATTACTTCATAGAACATGTATCCTTAAAAATGTCAAATGTTAAATGAGTTTCTTTTACCCTGCTGCTTGTTTTCAATGAAAGAATTATTGTTTGTTTTATACATATTCAAATACTAAGAACTGATTTTGCAGCTAATCACATCAATTAATCAAATGTTTGATGAGCCTTTCATCATCCATGAAATACTGCCTCCTCCTGGGGCTTGGGGAGAGGCAGTAACCTTTGAGGTTTAATCTCATCCTCTCTTATTTACCTATTTAGTTATTACCAGCTGAAACATAGTTATGATCTATTTGGCTTTCTAGTTTGAACGTCTTTCTTTTATTGTTATCCCTTTATCTATTTATTTTTAAACTTCCTTTATGCTGGGAAAAGAAAACAGGGAGCTGGAAAGTCGCCTTAGGCCAGCGAGTGAGAACATAGAACATTCTTTCAACTCTTGCCGAAGAATTATAAGCATCTAGTATGTTGTAAGAGACATTGGAATGTCAATTACAGGCATGTGACTGAATTATCTGTTTAATTTTTTAAAATAAGTGTTTGAACAGTTGTACCACCTTCCTAGTGTATGTTCCTGACCGTGCTGTGTCCAGACTTCATGTTTCTGGTAATGCACATGCTTTATGGAAGGTCTGGAAGCTGATGCATTGATTTACCTAGAACTCTGCTGGAGTAGGAGGCTTGAAAGTGAGCATTATCTAACAAGATGTGAAATTCTCCTGGAATTGAGAGCGGGGTGTTAAATTCACAGACTTATGACCACTTTTACTTTTTTCCCTTCTTTTCTTCTTTTTTTAAAACTCTAGAGAAACAATGAACTTTCATCAAAGAACTTTCATTTAAATGAGCTCAGTTGTTTTCAAAATGGCCCTTGCCTTTATCTCCTTTAAAAATTATAATCTTAAATGATCTGAGAAGTTAAATCCCTTTTCCATTTATTTCATGAGTAGAAAAATAAGCTAAGAGGGTAAAAGGCATGAATGATAGCTTCCCAATACTAGTGTGTCTTTTACTGCTTGTGGAATATAACTCATCACAACTGAGACTTAATTGTGTATAGACCAGCTTCGAACCAATATTTCAAGCATGCTATTTTCTGTCATTTATTACACATATTCTACGGCATTGTGTGAAAGGATATTGGGATAAAAGAGGTAAAAAGCCTAAAGCAAAAAAACTGTAAGATAGAAAAATTAATCTACTGCAGATTAATTCAGTGGAAGGTATTTTTACTGGTTACCATGGCATTTCATTTTGATATACAGAACTCATTCAACTAGACAAGGATCCCTTTGCAGAACTAGGTGTCATTTTTAATCCCTGTTGATTTGGCAGTGTAATGAAGAAAATCCTGTACAGCATTCTTGTACAAGGGACAAAGAGATTAAGACAATGAGATTCTTTATAAACCCTTTCTAGGCATCAGCAATTTTGAAAACGGAGCAGAATTTTTTCCCCCTAACACCTGTAATGTGTCTTTGAGCTTCCTCATTGTCTTGACATTGCTGGTTCTCTGGAGTGAGGCGGAAAATGCAGAGAGCAACAGGAGGGCTCCTCCAGAATCCTAGCCGCCAATCTTCAGGAGCCAGACACACCCATCTCCCTTGTTCTCAGAAATGCTGACAAGTACATTCTTCCCAGTCTGTCAGAAACCTTCCCAAGCATTACTGAGTGACGGTTCCTGTGTTAGGTGTTGGGAAACAAGGATGGATGGGACATGGTCTCTCTCCAGGGATGTGCAGTCAAGACGGAGTGATAGCCAGGAACTCACACTATTATAATTATGTGATAAATGCCGACATTGTGAGTTGATGGGGAGGGGTTGTCTGAATTAGGTAACTGAAGCTGGCTTGTTGTAGAAGATGATTTTAATTGAGATGACACTTTGTGAGGGGAAGCTACATCAGCTCCATGGTGACTGTGAGGGCAAATTAAGCAATGCAGAATAGTGTAAAGGAGGAAATTAAGTGGAACTCGTGAAGAAATTGCATATATTATCCAGTGGGAATAAAAGAATACATATTTGTGGGATATAAGTTGAAATTTCTGAGAATAAGTTTCTTTGTGCAAAATTCCAGTCATACTTGGCCCCCTCTCAGTTTTGGAAATGTAATTAATTGAATAACACTTACTGAATACTCATTTTTCTAAAAGTGACATATACATGTCAGTATTGCTTTCTGATTTCCATTTCAAAGTCAGAAAGTTTTAAGGAACAGTACAGAACTGGAATCACACATCCTACAGAGAAGAAACTTGATGCGAAACATCTCAAATATCAAGGAAGTATTCAGGGAAATAGGAAAAAAATGTGAAGTCAATGTTAGAGAAATTTTTAAAGCTACTTATGTATTCAGTATTATTTTGGCCTGTGGTTAATGAAGTTTTTTGAATAAAGATTCTGCTGGATCAATTTTACAGAGGCCATTTTCTAGAGTGGGTTGAATGTTCTTTAGTGACAACTGGCTTGTGGCTCCCCTACCCCAGCCATTGCTTTGGGTATTAAAAATGGAGACTAGTGGCTGCACAGGAGACACTATGTTGATATCCCTTGATGCTCTGTTTTTCTCTAGTTATCATCCTGTATTTTATTCAAAAATATAAAATTAGCTGATCCCCACCCAGAATTCTTTATTCACAGTTTCGCTACCTTGAAATCAATTTTCACTTCACACATATAATTTCATTTCCTCTTGATTTTAAATGTCAAACATAACCTCCTTATTTAAATCACAAGTGCTACTACTTTCAGGAAGGCTCTGCCAAGTAATTGTCATTTCCTTTGGCAGAAAAACCATGTTTCATGTTAAAATTTTTTATATTTCTAGGACCTAGCCCAACAGTATTGCTCAGCGAAGCTTACTTTGACTATCCCTACTAACTCTGCATTGCTATCGAAATAAAATACATATAAAAATAAATATCTAAGGTACATTAGAAATAAAACAATAAGGATGTATCCTGGCTTGATGTTAATGAGGTTTCCCAAGCCTTTCCAATTACTTAGGAATATGATTGTGTTATAATATTAAATATTTAGAAAGCAAGATAAAATGTATATTCTGAAATAGGGGCTGGGCTTATGAAATAATAAGATTTTGTAGTTTTAAGGGACTTAAAGTCTAACTGAGAAATATGTACTATATAAAGAGATCTATACTATGTGTCCAAAGAACCTGATGCACGTGTGTGGTAGGATTTAGAGGAAGTGGAGGTTTGAAGCAACGGAACTTGATCTGTTCTTTAAAGGAAATATACGACTTAATGCTAGTGATGTCTGAAAAGATCTTCTTTCCTGGAAGAGGATATACGAAAGGAAGATGTTCCATACAAATGTGTGTGATTTGCTGAGAAATAATGATTCGAAACAGAGTGTATTGGAAATGGCTCTTAGAAAGCACTTTATGAATGGCCTGTGAGACTTCATTCTATAAATAGTAGAGAAATTGTTGAAGGGTTTCGAGAAATACCATTGTATTATTTTTTAGATTAGCTATTATTCTTCTATTTGGTCCCAGTCTAACTTATAGAAGACATTCTTAATCTTTTCCCGTATGGAAACACATATGGCTAAAGCATATTATTCTTTTTTAAATTAAATTTTATTCTTTATTTTATTTTTTAAAGCATATTATTCTTAATAAAGTGCAGCCTGCTTCTCTGTCTCTTTTCTGTAATGGACATAATTGAATAATTTTTGTCTCAAATAAAAAAGTGTTTATTAGGGTTTAACTATTCTGTATAAAAGTTACTGGACATATTTGGAAGGTCTTAAGAAAAACACTCATCTACTTAATAATTCAGTGAAATTCTATGAACTTGACTCCTCTAATACTTACATGAGTTATAAATAGTGTTAGTTTTAACTCTTAGGTCACTGAACCTTTATTATATTACTTTTTGTTGCATAAGACATCAAAATCAGAAAGCTCATCTTCTTTCCAGAATTCCCAGTTGCCTGTGCTGTCTTCCCTCTTTGTGGCAGACAGTGATGGCTTTAACCACATGCTGAGTCTTCATGTTATTGGCCAAGGGCTTGTTAGGAATAGTCCAGGCTAAGAGATGCATTTTGATGCACCTTTTTTGAGACCACAGATACTTGGGACAGTTCCTGGCTCTGTCTTTCGAGTAAGTGTGGCCTGAGCAGGTTTCCTTCTCTTAGCCTCAGTCTTCGTATTTGAAGGCTGGGACACTCCTGTGACTTTGTATGGTTTAAATAAGAAAATACAGAAACTTACAAAACGCGTGTAAAATTCCTTTAGTGAGGTATTTGGCAGTGGCAGCTAATATAATAAGAATGGTATTGACATTTCACCTTCCACTTATCTACCTGTGATGTGCTTTAAGATTACCTCCAAATGCTGGGTGTTCTGGTTGTCTCAGTTCAGTTCAGTTCAGTCACTCAATCGTGTCTGACTCTTTGCAACCCCATGAACTGCAGCACGCTAGGCCTCCCTGTCCATCACCAACTCCCGGAGTTCACCCAAACTCATGTGCATCGAGTCGTATTGCCAATCCAACCATCTCTCTGTCGTCCCCTTCTCGTCCTGCCCCCAGTCCCTCTCAGCATCAGGGTCTTTTCCAATGAGTCAGCTCTTCGCATCAGATGGTCAAAGTATTGGAGTTTCAGCTTCAGCATCAGTCCTTCCAGTGAACAGCCAGGACTGATCTCCTTTAGGATGGACTGGTTGGATCTCCTTGCAGTCCAAGGGACTCTCAAGAGTCTTCTCCAACACCACAGTTCAAAAGCATCAATTCTTTGGGTCTGGTTGTCTAGGCAAGTGCTAATGAGACTGTATAATAGTGGAATATGATCTCAAAATGATCTCTTCTATCATGAATATGGGATGAAAATTTACTCTTACATCCTAAGTTTGAGAATTTCAGTACACACTTATTTAGGTAGTTAGGTGTATTTGTTAATGAAGAATTACAGCCGATTTGAATTTCATGGAAACAGCTCAGGTGTTAAGAATAACTTTATTTGAGGCTTGTATATTTCAGTTCACTTTAGAGTTTTTAAGTTGAATATTCACTTTTAAAAGAATAAATATCCTCTTGCACTTTGAGTACTCTATTTCAGTTCATCTCCCCCAAAATACAATTTATTTACTGAGTCTGTATCCTTTTGTCTGGAAGATTTCAGTTGTTCATTCTCAGCTGCAGATTCATTTTGTTCAAATCAAGGGGACATATTAAATGCATTCGTTTTAGAGAGAGAAGTTGTATTTTACATTTAGACAAAACTTGCTTTTTAAAATGTAGTAGTATGATGCCTATTATTTCTGCCCTTATTTTAAGGAATTCTCTATTTTCACTTTACCATGTTTTGGTCCACTTTATCTCATCCACTAAAGGCTATATTAACTTGGAGTTCTTACTGTGGTTCTGAGGGATTGAATGTAGGTCATTGCCAGCCCATTGTCCTGGGCTCAGTGAGGGGAGAGGGTCCTGCTGCTGGGAGCTCATTCTGCTCATGCCTTCTCTGCTTTTGCTGTAGTTGTGGTGTTTACACTGTGTCAGCTTTTATTAAGATGAATTATGATCATTTCCATACAGCTGGGTGGCAGTTGTGGGAGTTTACGTTATCAAAGCAAAACTCACACTTACTCAGCCAATTTAGATGTCAATAAAACATTTGTTACTTATTTTCAGTTTTATCATTGGCTGTAATTTATACTTAGGATTGAAAATGTTAACATGTGTGACTGAGTTTGTTTTAATTAAGTGTATAATTAGGCTAATGAACCTTGTAAAAATGTAGTGGTGCAATCCTTAATATAATCTAAGCAGTTAAATTTCTAATTACGCATCCAAAATCATGTACAGAGATGCTGCCTTTCCATGGCTGGCTCTCTGGGGCTGTGTTCTCCTTCTTTGCCCCCTTTGGGGGTAAGAAACATTGTACAGAAGCCATGGTGAAAGACTTCAAAGAAATATGTGTGTATTTACATATTTTTTAATGTAGGAAATTCATTCAGAAGTGGGATTTGTACATAGCAGACATAGTGTGTTTTCCCCTAAATTTTTGAAAAGATAGAGGGACCAGGGAAGGGTGGTAGTTTTGGGGATGTTTTCAGTTTACCAGAAGAAATCCACTTGCCCGGAAAGCATCTTGCCAAGTCGGGTTCACATTAAATTCGTGCAGGAGGTGGAGAGGTGCTGCCCCATGTAACCGGGAGCCCTGATGTTGTGGCTTCCCGGCGCTGACCTCCCTGCTGTGTTACTCATGACCTGCTCGTCCTCCTGCACCTGCCAGCACAGTCAGGCTGGTGCCTTGCCCCTGGTCCTTTCCCCAAGCAGCCTCCTCTCCCCACTGCCCGACTCCTCTTCTCCCTCTCCTGGCTCTTCTGTCTTTTGCAAAGTGGTTTCTTCTGATGAAAAGTGGTTGCCCCTAACAAGGAATTCTGGTACTGACTGCCAAGAAGGAAAACCACTCTCTACTCTGGCATAGAGTCATGCCAAAACGCTCTGACCTTCACGACCTTTAATTATTCTCTCTAATAAGAGTGTTAAGGGAAACACAACAGCATCGGCACTCACTTCTTTATTCCTTTAGAGGGAATTCTAGTTGCTGGTTGAATTTGCAAACCAGACTCCTAAAATTTGTTTCTAATTATGAATACTATCTGGGCTGCCTTTTCGTGGGCAGGAGGGGGTGGAGACGTCTCTGCTAGCAGACACAACTTTCCAGGAAGATGAAAATCTCTGTTATTACTTCCCATTGATTTCCCTTCAGAGGGTCCTCTTCATTCTGTTTGGCTTTCATGTTATCAGTTCAGTTTTCCTGTGAAGTTTTTTTGATCGTTCCTTCCCATTCCTTTTGTAATCATTTTCACCTAGTGAACCAAATGGCATAATTTTGCGGATTGTACCATTTTCCTTTTCAATTAAACCATTCTTTTGAAGAGAATGATTCTAATAGTGTGGTCAAGTACTTAGAAATCAGCAGGCTACTAACATCTCCTTAATTCAGTCTGTTCTGTTGCTTCCCTGATCACTTGCTGTGTCACTCAGGGTGAAATTTTTCCCTTTCTGCTCCTCTACCCACAACCCTCAACCACCCCATCAGCTCTCTAGTCTCTAGTGCTGTGAAAGAGGATTCTGAGGTTTCTGCGACTGCTTTAATAGTGTTGGATTCTAAAACCTCATTTAATAAACTTTGGCAGTATTTCATGTAAATATGATAGCATACTTGTTTTTGATTTGTAGCATTTTTACTGTATGTGAGGATTACTCATGCAATTGGTTGTATAAGAGGGCTTATATAGAAAGACAAGCTATTCCATGAATGAAGCATGTCAGGCCTTTTTACTGTATGTTATTATCCTGGAATGATTCCCATGGGGGGGGGGGGAGCAGATTTAAGAAAAGAAAAATGATTATCTAGATGAATATAAATCCATGGACCTATTCATCTGAAGAATATTAATGCCACTTGTAGAGTTAAATTACAGATTTCCAAGTTAGATTATTTAAACTGTTATAGATACTGAAAGGTTTTATTGGAAATAAATTTATGAATTTAAACAAATGACTGATACTAGCTACCTGCTAAGTAATTTCCATTAAACTTGGTCTGACTTTCTCCATTTCCCTAAAAATATTCTATTTCAGAATACACAAAGTATTTCAGAATATATAAGAACATAATAATTTTTAGACACTTGAGATCACAGCAATGTTGTAACTGTATTGAGAAATTGCTCATGATCTCACTGATTAAAAACTAATTAACTGGAGTGACTCTTGGTAGGCCATGCTTTTACTCAGGGGCTGAACACACGAACTTGAAAGACCTGTTGTTGGTCCTTTGAGGCAGCTTTTAGCAACAGAAGTGGTACCAAGTCGTGGTTCTGTTAGGATTGCATGTGGGTGGCTGACTCATCTTTTCTCTCTGCTGTGCTCTCAGGTGGGTGCTTGGATGGCAAAGTGGCCTCGTGTCTGCTCCTGGCTCCACTATTACCAATAACTGTGATTCAGTTTGATTTCTCTTGTTATTTTGTCCCACTCAACAGAGACATGGGTATATCTTGATGACGTGATGCCTCTGGATAGAACAGTTTGTTCACTGCCCATGCGTGTGTGTTTGCTCAGTCACTCTTTCACAGCTGACTCTGGGGCCTCATGGACTGTATCCTGCCAGTCTCCTCTGTCCGTGGGATTTCCTAGACAAGAATATTGGAGTGGGTTGCCATTTCCTTCTCCAGGGGATCTTCCCAACTCAGGGACCAAACCTGTGTCTCCTGCATTGGCAGGTGGATTCTTGACCACTGAGCCACCTGGGAAGCCCATAGACACTGACAAATCATAGGGAAGCTTAGGAGGGCACACTGTGGGCTTGAGTGCATTTTAGGAGGCACTTTACATTTGCTGTGCACTTTGGTTAGCACAGTAAGATATCACTTCCTGCCAAGCAGGGACTCTGACAGCTCTAGTCTCATGCAGCTGGGCCAGTATATTCTTACCTTTGAGCTTAGAGGATTTTTATATTGATTTAGTTCCAGTATATGATGGCAAGTAACTAACAACGACCCACGCCATACTTTTCACTAGTCACCAAGTTTCTTAGACTCTTACACTAGTGGATGTTAATCCCCAATTATTAACATGACCAAAAGGCAATTTAAACGTCATCTCCTCTTAATTCTTGCGGTAGGTATACTTAACCATAGTAAGACACTGTGCCTCTTCAGTATATTTAATAATAAAAATTAGAATGACATCGATAGTGACTCAGTAAATATTCATCAAAGAAACAGGGTTAAACTGTAGAATAACACCCAAAAAACAAAAGGGCCTTCACCTCAGTGAATTTCAGCTCAGTCCTGTATTTGGTATAAATGATACCATCATGAAAAAGAGGATCTGATTCTGCGTTTTGTTTCATTTATTCTATTTTGCAAAAACTTGTCAGGAGACTTGTTTGCCTCAGATAAACCTAAGCACCTATTCATTCAGTTTTCGGTTGTCAAGACCTTACTACAAGCTCAGGCCCATGTTCCCCACTTTCCAGGAGCTGACAGGGCAACAATAGAGATAAGATGTGTGTATAAGTAACAGTGACAGGGCAATGAGATCAACAGCAACAATTACCTCAAAGGTTTAAAAGAAGGATGCAATCTATTGGAGCATCTACGTACAGTATCTACATATAGTAGGTTGGACAGTACATACTGCAGATTGTATTCCGTTGGAAAATACAGATAGGTGATTGGAAATTTGGTGTCTTCAACTTTATGCAGGATTTTAAATGCTAGTCTCCATATGGGTATTTTTTGTGTCTCTAAATATTAGGATTATGAAAGAAAATCTAAGCTGGGGACAAACCGAGAAAATTCATAAAAATTTTAACATGATCATGATACAGAATAGATGCTAACCGTCAAGTAAATCAGAGCATCAGAACTAGGTGAGGATTCCTGTTACTTATGAAGCTGGGATCATATGTAGTGTTTGCTATTTCTATGGGGTATATGGAATGTCCATCCTGTCAGTCAAGGAGTTGGTGCTCCAGACCGAGTATGTTTGCAATAGTGTCCCCCATCCCCATCTTGGTCTCTAAAAGTTCACTCAGGCTTTTCTTTCTACTTCAAGTTTGACTTAATTCTGAGAGCTGAATGGTGACTGCCAAGATTGGAACTTGTCCCTGGCTTCCTATTTTCTTCCGAAGGGAATAATGGCAACAAATTACGTACTTCTGGGAGACCTAACAAGTTTTGAAATTCAGAACATGAGGCAATATCAAATTCAGATGCCAGGAATGGAAACTCTTCTATTTTTGAAATCTTCCCAATTCTCCTTCTCAAATGTGCAATGCACCAGGGTGAGCTTCTCCTCCTTACCTTTCCTTTCATGGAAAGATGGGTTTGCCATCAGCACTGTACAAGCTGGCTTGAAACAGGAAACTGCCAGACTGCTCACAAATCCATGCTCATTCACTCTCCCCACTGCCTCAGCCCCCGAGCCGTTAGGCCGGCTCTGTTGGGAGCATTTGTAAGCATAGAGAGAAGTGTACACTTTATTTCAGAAGCATGACTCTGACACGCCAGAAACAATTGCTCATATTTATTGAAAAGATCCCTTTCTATGCACCATTTATGCCATTATGATTTTTGTGTTGGTGTTATTTTAAAATGTCTGAATAGTGATTTAATGCACCCCTTTATTAGGCAGTCTTTGTAAATATAATACCAACATTAAAGCAGTAGGGTATTGTGCACAGTGGCAATATTACATGTGTAACAATTTGCATTCTTAATGTTCCAGAACCCTGGGGTTATTAGTAAAACGATTGGAGAAAGGTGGTAAAGCTGAACAAGAAAACCTTTTTCATGAGAATGATTGCATTGTCAGGATTAATGATGGCGACCTTCGAAATAGAAGATTTGAACAGTAAGTGTGGGCTGCCTCATTGCTGCTCTTTTCTGCGTCAGGCATGACAGAGTGCAGGCGATGGGAGTGCCTTGGACCACGTGTCTGTGGTCTTTGCCTTCCTGCTGGAAAGGGGAATTTTCTGCCATTCTCTAGCTTCTAAAAATTTCATCAAACTCCAGGTAATCACTACCATTAGACTATAGTCTAACAGCACTTCTTCAGATATTATGGGCCCAGTTTAGGCTTTACAATTTGGCAACTTCCTCACCTTCTAGAAAATTCACCAGGTTGCAAGTTTTTATTACACTTTTAGCTCACACTACCAACTTTTTCACACATAACATGACAAGCAGGCAGATTTTCCTTATCTTGATTCAAGCCCTTATTCAATTAAAAAGCTACAAATTCTCCATTTCCTGTCAAGTAAGGCAAGAATGAGCAGGAATCATGAGGACCCGGTTTAAGACCTGACTAGGGATCCAGATGAAACAGAGGAGCTTCTTGTCCTGGTCTTGGCGTTGCACTGCAACCAACTGCTCTTGGGTCACTGAAGCGGCATTGGCATTCTTGAGGGTTTTTTGCATGTAGAGACTTGGATTAATTTTTCTGATAAATAAATAGTCACTTTATATAGTTTTCTAAGTGTATTTTTAAGTATGTTTCTTTAAAAACTCGATTGGTCTCCTTGCAAGGAAGTACTTAATAATGATTTTTAAAAGTCCTATTGGATAATGTTGTAGAGAGGTTATATTTAATTTCTCTTAATATTGAAATGATAATACCTCTTATGCTTAAAGCTACAGTGTAACCGAATGATTGACAGTGCAGGACCCAGCATTTCAACAGTAGTTGTAGACAGTTTTGTCATTTTTGAGAATGAAAATTTATATTGGGGTTGTTTTTAGTTTCAACAAAGTCTGTCCATCCTCGTTGCTTAATGCATATACTTAATTAAGTTCATAATACCTTCGAGTCCACCAGTCTCTTTTTGCTAACTTTCCATTCTTCCTCAAACCCAGAGCACAACATATGTTTCGCCAAGCCATGCGGACATCCATCATTTGGTTCCATGTGGTTCCCGCAGCCAATAAAGAGCAGTACGAACAACTGTCCCAAAGTGAGAGGAACAATTACTACTCGAGCCGCTTCAGCCCGGACAGCCAGCATGTGGATCACAGGGGCGTGACCAGCACGGGGCCGCAGGCTCTGCCCAGGGCGTCCCGGCTGAATCCCCCACCCGAGCACGCGGACCCTCACCCCCGACTCCTACCTCAGAGCGCACAGCCCTCGGGAAAGCCGCCTGCCGCTCCGGCCCTGACAGCACACCATGTGTTCAGTCCCAGCAGTGGTTACAACACCAAAAAAATTGGCAAGAAGCTTAACATCCAGCTCAAGAAAGGTACAACTGATCTTCCCACTAAGTCAGCTTTCTGTCAACTAACCCCAAGCACCTGAAGTCTTATCTCATTATTACAACTGACATAACTTTTAAAGAAAGTATTTCAAATTGTGTTGTTTTATGCTTTTCAGATTCCCTTTGCTGTATAAACATTTACATCTACAAGTTCAGAGGATAAGGCTTTAAACCTGATGTTTCTAGGAAAGAGGTAGTGGTTATGACTGCAGTACAATTGTTGACAGTGAAGGAAGTGGGATTTAGGATGTTACCATCAAGCCCAAAGCAACAGGGAGGCTGTAACTGCTTTGAGTGCCCCATTTGATGTCCAGGAGAACTAGAGGCCCTTCTTCCACTTTGGGTCTGTCTTGTGGCGATGAGAAGGGACTGATTCCTTTGGAGCTATGGGCGATTCCTGGTGGAATGCTGGAGGCCCCTGGCCCCTTGTCTTCTGTTCTTCTGGAATATCCTGTTGCTTCCCTTTCTTAATGTGCCAGGAAGAGTTGGAGTGGCCCTGGCTATTACTTCACCCATGCCTTATATCAGTGTGTTTTGTAAGGATCTCCACCTGCAGATGAGGAAATCCTGCATGCTGGGTGACGTGTGTGTCTGCTCTGGCCTTCTCCATGACTCAGAGCAAGCAAACTGCTAGGCTCTTTTCTGACTCCCTTGTCACTGTCCCCTCCAGACACTGCCGTTAATCATCCCTTCTAGCTGAGCATTTTTATGTGTTTTTAAATCATGTCCCTCAAAATGGTGTCACTATAAAGAATGTTTCTCCTTTTATGAGGTCAACCATCTCCCACGGTTAGTTGGAAAGGAACCCAAGAGAGGTTGAGTGATTGCTGCAAGTCACGTGGCCATTGGTGGCAGATTCTTACTAGAACCTTTTCCCTATCCTGACACTGAGACCATGCTTCTTTTCATCTGGTGTAGGGTTTCTAATGCTGTAAACTCTGAGATTCCTATTTCCTTCCTAAATCATACTCTTTAATTGGGCTTTATGAGAACCCCAAAAGCCTTTTTTCTGGTGACTGGCTTCTTTAACCTCCAAATACTTGGTTGACCTGATCAGGAATTGACAGTCTCACTCCACTTTTGAAGCCCCTTGCAAATACAGAATCATATCAGCTTAAACCCTTTTCCTCCTGTTAATACAGGAATATCAGGTAAATGACAGGACTTGGTTTTTAAGCAAAAGCATATCAAGGAACACAAATAGAGTTGCATACAACCTAAAATTCTGCTTGGGGTCTCTCAACAGAGGAAGAATATTTTCCATTGTCAGAGAGATGTTAGTTCATCAGCGTCTCTGCCTTTTTACTCTGACATAGGCATATTCATTGTTTAATTATAGTTTCCCATACAATTATTATATTACCATCTTATGATCTAGTATGAACTTTTTAAATGAAGTGAAATTTTATTTGCCATTAAAAGAATCACTCTTTTGAATACAGAAATGAATATTTTGATAATATTTAAAAGTAAATGATCACATGTATTACAGAAGCTAATTACATATGTTACAGAAGCTAATTTAGAAAGATTATGCTCGATCAACATAAAATAGAAATAATGGTTTTCTTTTAAATATTTTTCTGACCTTGAGTTATGTAATTGATATGGAGCCTCATAGAATCTGGCTTGATTTTAATTTATTAAATATGAAAATGTATGGCAAAAGGCAGAAACTGCCTGTGCATTCTGCCAGTACTTACAAATATTTTATTAAAAAAAAAAGCTATGTTCACTCTAAACAACAGTGACAAAGAATGCTCATTGTCTTAGATTAGTACTACATATAGATGCTTCAATGATTTAAGTTGAACAAGCTTTCATTCTAGTTAACAGATACTATTTTTTCTGATTATTATTGTTGCATTTAACATTTTTAAGGAAGTGCATCAAAAACATAGTGTTTGTCAGTGTTAAACTTCAAATTCAGTTCAGAGTTAACTGATATAATTTGAATGACAGAAGCTCTTTATAAACTGAGGTCAATCCTAAGGAAAGGCTTCATTATAATGATTCTTTGGCATAATTCTGGAACTATGTCATATAACATGTCAAAAGAGAATAGCCCCTGTGTACTTCCTTCCATAATTATGATTTCTTAATATTTATTGTCATTTTGGCATTCTCAAGTACCCTGCTCTTTTGTAGAAATTAGCTTTTTAATAAAGTCAGAGGAGAAGGTCAGTGATCTATTTCAGTCAGTGCAAAATGTTTTGTTGGCTTTGCTAAATGAAAATTGATATCTATTTATCTTTGTTTGAAAGGTCATTGTCTGAACTTTTGGCTTACAGATTTAGGGGTTATTGCTGATATTTTAATAGTATTGTGGTTCATATAACAATCAGTCTTTGTAGTTCATAGAAATTAATATTACAGAAGGAGAATCATTTAGAATTTTCTTAATAAATGTTTTTGCAAGTCATTAGAGTTTCATGAAAGCACAGAGACATATGGAAAAGTCCCAGCAGAATAATTAGGAAAATTTCATGTAGACAATATGCCATTCAACTCTTCACAAAAGACTTAAGAAATTAACAGCCCAGGCACATTAAAGTGATTTCAGACTTGAAGTAAATGAATGTTTTGTTTGAATTTGAGAATATTTACAGTAGGTTTTGTTATAAGTACCATGTTTTTTTCTCATTTCTACTTTGTTTCTTCTTTAACCCACATTTTTATTCATATTTATTTCCCCATGGATGTTTGTTTACCTAGAGATTCAAACCCTTACTTCCCATTTTTTACTGAGTGCTACATCCAATTAATGAATTCTTCTATAAAGATTTTTCACCCCTTTACACATCTCTTTATTCTTCCTTTATGAACAAGTATTTGTCCTCATGTCAGTTTAACTGGAATTGAACCCGATACCTTAAAAAGTAACTCTTTAAGAAACTCTGGTAGAAATTAATCATCATTGGAAGAGATAAAAATTCTGTGAATCATTAGAAATTTGTCATCATCTCCACACTTTATCCTGAATTATTCTGACTCGCTGCATTGTTGGTTTCTTTGATATTAAACTTATTGCATTGAACTTTTCACTGTGTTGAACTTACAAGGGTGCCTTTTGAGAAAGCTGCCAAAGAGCCTGGAATTGAAATTATACAAACCAGCACAGTGTTGGGTAATTGTGTCATTGGTTTCAGTAACTTTAAGCATTAGATAGTGATCCTCAGACCTGGTAGCTATGATCTCAGATGGGCAATTTGCTTTTGTTGTTTTAAAGAAATATACATGGTAAGATTTAGGTGAATTAGCAAAGAATGAGGCAAAGATAATATGGTTTATCCTGTCAGTTTGGGGAGGTCCTGGTATCCATATCTAGAAACATTTCACTGTTTCTTTTCCATCTCCCTGGACTTGTTCTCTTCCTTTTCTTTACTGCCTACCCTTCAAATCTGAATACCATTATTGCACAGTAACACTTGACATTTGAGATGCTATGAACTTTAACAGAAGGGTGTGTTTTCTGTGTGTATGTGTGTAGAGAAATTGTTTATTTTCACAATCAAGGATTTAAAACATTCAGCAGGCATATTTGTGTATTATTTTCACCTGTCTGAGTATGTTCCCATTTCTTCTTAGACTAATGAATCTTCATATATGTACCACTTAAACCTGCTACAATTTAGTCTATTTTGAAAATCTATTAAAAATTTTAAAGTATTAAAAGGAATGGATACCTGAGTGAAAGTTACAAAATGTCAAGATGAAGTAGAGAATAGTAGCAAATCCTTTATGTGTGTCTACCTGTGAAATCTCGCCTTTTTTTTTTTTTTGCCTGTTATACATTCAGGTACAGAAGGTTTGGGATTCAGCATCACTTCCAGGGATGTAACAATAGGTGGCTCAGCACCAATTTATGTGAAAAACATCCTCCCGAGGGGTGCTGCCATCCAAGATGGCCGCCTGAAGGCTGGTGATAGACTCATAGAGGTGAGTGGCTTCTCTGCATCCCAAGTTCCATAATTCTTGAAAAGCTCTCTTTTTAACTAAAGTCAAGGTTTTCCTAACATTGTCATAAAATTTGAAATTAAATTATATATTTTAGAAGTACTATGCATCTTAAAACAACGTCTTTCCGCTTCAGTTTTACATTTCTCCTTGTTATTTGATGAGAAATGTCTTTCATTTAGTTCACTCATAAATTTTTAGTTACTTGGACATTTGGTTTATGAGATAACATAACATTTGTCATTATGTAAGTACAGTGTCTGTTAGGTTATATTTCTGGATGACTTTAAATTTATGTCTGGCAGTATAGAAATGTTATCTCCTCTGGAATCAGAGCAGAGACAAATGAAGTAAATGAAAACAGTGTGTCTTGATGAGAAGAACAAGGAAATTTGGAAATGTCAGCGTGGAGAATGAATTGAGACATAAAAATCAAATGTCAGGGGGGAAAAAAGATAGTTTTTCAAAGTTTCCTTTCTGTACCTCAAGGGTTTCGGTTCATTGGTCTTTGAGGCTCTCTTTGACATACGTAGGATGGCTAATTTCTGTTTGCCTGAGTTTTGTGCATGTAGAAATTAAGGTGAAGATGATTGAGAAAGAGGGCCCCTAATTAGTGGTTTTTCTTAGTGTTTTCCTTAGAAAACAGTCTGTATTTTAGGTGGTAAGTGCTGTGTTTTGTAATTATTAGCTAGCATTCAAGAACTAACGTTAAATATATGGAAGGGGTAAACAGCAAGGTCCCACTGTACAACACAGAGAACTCTTTCAATATCTTATGATAAACTATAATGGAAAACAGCATTTATTTTATTATTTAAAAAAATTTTCATTGGAGTTTAGTTGCTTTACACTGTTACGTTAATGTCTACTGTATATCAAAGTGAAACAACTGTACATATCCATATATGCCCTCTTTGGAAAAGAGTATTTTCTTTTTTTGGCTGCGCTGTGCACAGGTAGGATCTTAGTTCCCCAACCAGGGATTGAACCTGTGCCTTCTGCATGGGGAGCATGGCGTTGAAAAAGATTATTTAAAAAAATAATGTATATATGTGTATAACTAACTCACTTTGCTGTATATCAGAAATTAATACAACATTGTAATTTAACTATACTTTAAAATATGCTAATGTTAAGGTAAATGTTTATGATGTTTTCCTTTTTCCTTAATTTGTAGTCTCATATGTAGCTTGAATGTCTCCAGCTCTAGCTCTCCTCCTAAAAATTTTTTGAAAAGTAATGAAACCAAGGAATAGCTTCCAGATTTTTTCCCACATATACATTTTAGGCCTAGATTCCTTCAATCTCCCTTTTTCCTCTTTGTCTGTTAGTGTGACACCACGTTTTAAAGGGATACAGATAGAAGCCCAATAAAAAGAAAGGTTTGAGTACAAATTGTGTTTCTGGTATTGTTTGCTGAAAGAACCTCCTGTCCTCAGGCTATGAGTGAGGGTGAGTATTAGTCCCCATTTGTAGTTGTAGCTTGTTTCATTTAGAAAGTGTCTCATCTGGGACATGAGCCAGTTATTTTTTGCCCCTAAAAAAAAAAAAAAAACCAAAACAGTCTGTTTCCCTGTCCCCCTTTTCCCCTCTCTCCCTGCACCTCCCCACCCCTCCACCCCACCCCACCGCTGCCTTCTTCTTTGCAGAAGGTAATCACTTTATTTTTGTGTCTCCCTTTCATCATGTAATCACTTTACTTGTGACACATTAGAGAGGCTTTTGCTCTACCTTTTGAGGAATGGAAGGGCCTGCGAGCTGTACCTCTTCAGAATTAGGCTTTCTTTTCTCTAGCCGTCAAGCGTATTTTAACCTAACTTTATAGTATCTGTAGTTATATCTACAGAATACCAACAGTTCCATGGGCAAAAAGTTTTCTGAGTATCTGGATATTTTTAAGCCTGTACATTTAAAACAAGTATCATGTGATTAATTTTTAAAAATGATCTAGAAAATTTTTTCTTTCTTTAAACCTGTTACTACCGAAGGGTTCCAAAACATATTGTAACTACAGAAAAGTTTTGATGTTACTATTTAAGTGATACACTTAATTGCCTTAACTCAATGTTATTTCTGTCTAAAAAAAGTAGTATTGGATACTTTTTAAAAGAAATTTCCATTCTCATTTCTGTTAGCTATGTCCTGTTGCTGGTAATGTTATTATAATTTCTACAATAATGAGACTCCCCAGGATGTGGTTGTTTAAAATCTATCTCTGTCTTTATTGTTTTCCTGGTAGAATTCTCTTAAAACATTGAAAAATCTTGAGATGAAATGCTGCTTGCCCTCTTTTTATTTTGTAGAGATTCTTCTGTGTTTGCTATTTAGTGATAAAAAGTTGTTGCCATAATTTTCAATAACATTTCAATGGAAGCTAAGATGCTTTTACCAAAATATTTTTAGTGTGTTTTACTACCCCTGTAAAGGTGGCCCTTTTAAATTTTGATATAAGAAAATCTGTGATGAATAAGGGCATCACGGAATCTGAGTTCAAAAATAGGAAGTTTTGTGCCAATGTGGCATTGTAGCGATATTTGTATCTCTGGTTACTTGTTAATGTGCTAGTGGCTATGCTTTTGATTTATTGATGAGATCTGAAAGATTGACTGTTTCCTGCCTTGCTTCAAGATAGCTGGTATGCCTTTCATTGTTGGCCCGAGCAGCCTGGTGGTTACCAGATCAGGGCAGAATATGTCATGTAATGAGCCTCGTTCCATGGCAGACATGGTCAGTCTAGAATGTGTCTCGTCTCCTGTTAATCTGTTTGCGTGGTATCATCGCTGAAAACTTTTTGTTTGTTTTAGGTTAATGGAGTCGATCTAGCAGGCAAATCCCAGGAGGAAGTTGTTTCCTTGTTGAGAAGCACCAAGATGGAAGGGACTGTGAGCCTTCTGGTCTTTCGCCAAGAAGATGCCTTCCACCCGAGGGAACTGGTGTGTAACTTCAGAGCAGATGAATGGTTTCCGACACACATGAGTCAGGGATCTGGGCTAGCTACCTGCTAGCCAATGTTTATTAAAACATTTTCCAAGCCATTTCTACATTTTATATATCTTTCAGTCTTAACATAATATAAGCATTCTTTACTCACATTTCCTCCCTTTTGGAAATAAATATCCACAATGTTGCATGCATAAATATTTGAAAATCAAATTGCAGGAATATTTTCTAGGACAGCAAATGTTTATTACTGAACGCTTTTAGATGAACTGATTGAATACAGAGATGTCGATTATTCCATAACTGTCACTTCAAAGGCTGTTGTTGAAAGCTTGCCATATTCTCCACTACATATGACAAATTTTCATATTTCAAGTTTTCATGGTACATGTAGCTAAGCCAAATAAAGATGCTTGCTTACTGTTGTATGAAAAAGAGGGCCTTAATTAAATAGTCTTACTGAAAGTAAAAAGACCTGAGATACAAGAAGCCCTGGGGGCATTAATTCCTAATATAGACATTATTTGGAATGACATAAAAGAAAAGGGGTTTGTTTGCAAACTATTTATTTCACTTTTTATACATATGTCAATGTATCTAAATATTAGATACTGGTATTTGTGCAGTATCGGTGTGAGTGAAATATGTATATTAAATTGACATGGTTCTTGGTAATATAAGTAATCACCTTAATTTTTTTTATTTTGATGTAGTAGGAAAATCAATTTACTTCAAAAACAAGTGATATTTGGTATATTTCAAAAGATATTCTAGTTGGGTCATTTTAGGGCATTTAATCTGTCTTTCAGATAGCTTTTAGCTTTATCTAAACAATAATTAATCCATATATACTAGAGTGGGTAGGTTTTAGGGATGCGGTTTCAAAATTCTTCTGATTACCCTAATTCTCTTAGGCTAATCCTTCAAATATAGATGTGCCATGGTTAGTAAAAATTCCCCTTTATTATAAAACAAATACCTTTTAGTCATGGAAATATCTCATCCCTTGGTGACACACACATTGACAATTTACTGTGATTTCATGGAAATTTCAGATTGTGATAGGGCTGAAAACTGAACACTTGTGTTTTAAATAGATTTTAAGAAATGACAAAAACGTCTTTATTTCTGTTTAAAAATGTTTAATGCATTATTTCTCAATTTAAATTCAGTTTTCCATTTCCCCCCACTGTTATCCAATTTTGTGCTTAAAATGCCACCTGATCCTAAATCTGGAGTTGTCTCTATTAAATTGTAAATGAGCACTTAAAAAAAAAAAGACTGAACTTTCTATGCAATGAAGCCTTAGTCCTTCCTCAGTGTGTCTGAGCCTGGGTGATAGTTGGCATTATTAGGTTGCCAAAGCTTAACTGCTGCTCTTACAGCCTTTCCTGAGTTCCTGCCAGCATAGACCAGCTTAAGGTTAGTCAGGTTCTCCTGGCCCAAGTTTGATCTGCCAGGCTTCTGTTTTCCCCTTCTGCTGCCTTCTTTTTTTTTTTTTTTCTTGGTTATTTAATTTATTGCTTGTGAGCTTTTCATTAAGGAGTGAGCCAGTAGGCCGTCAGTTTATTATTCACATTGCAGCTGCTATACAAGATTTAAAAAAAGAAAATTCTGAAAACTTAAAGGTGGGGGGTGGTGTTTAAAATGATACAGAACACTTTTCCTTTCTTTGGGGTGTTTGTATTTAAATTCTATGTCTAAAGCAAAATTTATCAATAGGTACCTTTTTAGTAAGTCAACCATATAACTATATTAATTAAATCGACTCTATAGTACATGAAAACCATATCACATTTATAACCTGTGTAATATTATAAAGTATAATGCTTGCGGTTCAGACTGTGGTTCAGACTGTTATTATCTGGCCTAGCTATCAAATTACAATATACTTTATAATTTAGACTTAGTTAGGAAAATTAGAAAACAAAATTAGAAACAGTGCCAGGAATAGAGAAGCAGTTTTGTGGGATTTGTTTTCCTCCCAGTAATAAATTCATGATGTACTCCAAATGAGCAACTAAAAATTTACATCTAGAGAAAAAATTTTAAAGAACCACCCTCCACAGCACACACGCACACACAAGATAACATAACCATATCAATGAAACTTTGTAAGACAGAGTAATATATCAACCATAATTTGATCACCTTCTATATATTTTGTTGATTTTTAAGAAAAAACAATTTTTCCTTGAAAGTAAAGCTTTGTCTCCCTGTGTGTTGAAGATGGCTTTGGTCAGTCTGTATTTATGTTTTTCTTCAATTCTTCTAGAATGCAGAGCCAAGCCAGATGCAGATTCCAAAAGAAACGGTAAGAGCTTTGTCTTTTGCAGGATGCAGAGATGTTGGAAAGATAAATTGAACTAACTTCTTACTAATTAATTATGAAGTTACTTGTCCTCTCTTTTCCTGGCTCATAATAGATCCTACATAGATTTATTAAATCATAAACTGATCTTGCTCTAAGTGACTTATTGCTACTACCCCAAATGAAGACTATTTCATGATTATTTTTGATCAGACAGTGCTAAAAAATGGACGTTAAAGGCTCTCCTATTCACCTGCATGATAAGAGGGACTAAAATTGGTGAGCTTCGTAATTTCATATACACACACCCACACACACTCATGCGCATATAAGACACACACATACACACATATATATATGACACATACATACATACATACATACATATATCTATGTAAAGTATTTTATGAGTTGTGAAGTGCTATAACTGGCTACAAAAATGAAAAAAAGAAAACTCAAGTAAAAAAAAATAGGACTATAAGGCATAAAAATGTGTCATAAATAGGAAAACTAAAATATGTCAGCAGTTAGACTAAACATATTGTCATAATAACATATTTAATAATTTTTTAATTTATTATCAGTTATTATGACATTTTATATGGGACTAAAAATTCTCCTAACAGAAGTAAGTTTTCACAGCTTTGATTAAAATGCAAAAATAGGTGTTTAGAAGACAAATCTTAATATAGGCTGAAAATAAAATAATAGGCAGGCAGTACTAACGTAATGAAAGAGAAAGAATTGCCATATTAGTTTCTAAGCTTATCTTTTTGTATATGTGAATGCACTACATGGGGAAAAAAAGAGAGGGTATTTTATATTGACACATGATATCATCCAGTAGAAAATCTAACAGACAGGATAGTTTATACATTAAACATCACAGCACAAAAACATGTCATTATCAAACCCTTGTGAAGAAAATGAAAATTTGCAAAACCATATCTACAGTGGGTGATGCTAGTATGTATTTTTCCAAATTTGGCATGCTAGACAAATAATATGTCTAACATGAATATTTGAATCTGAATGACATAATTAGCACTATTAAAATATAGTATAATTTAATTTTCATTGACACATACATAGCCAGACAGCTTTGAACCTAATAAAAAAGCAAAATATCATTTTCAAATATTCCATTGTTACAAAAAATGGATGAATAATCAGACTTCTGACAAAAGTCAGGAAACAAGCTGGAGAATATTACACGTTTATAAGTATAGGTTATAGGAAATTCATAGCCTCCATTTTTTATCCATTAAATCAATAGGTCTGTGATAGTTAATCAAAATCACAGTAGGGGTGTGTGTGTGTGTGTGTGTGTGTGTGTGTGTGGTTGTGGGTGGGGTAGGTTGAGGCAAAATCAGACAGATTAATTCTAAAGAATCAAGTAGGGCTTAAAAATGTCTTTTTTATTTCCTATTTTAACAAACAACAATGCTAGCAAAATGCATTATAAAGCTAAGCATTGAAATAGCATGATGTTGTTGTAGGAACAGACAAGTAGATAATTTAAACACATTGATGATGGAAGCGGTCCCAGTGTTTACATGTGTGCACATGTTTGTTAAAGGAGGCATTTCAAAATAGTGGTAAAGAGTGGTTTATTTAGTATTTAGAACAATTGGCCATTGACTTTAAAAAGTTAGATTCCTTTGTAAAAAAAAAAAATTTAGATTCCTTTTTATTCACCATAAAAAATAAATCTCAATTGATTATTAAATTAAATCTAAAAACATACCAAAAAGTATTGAGGAAATATATGAAAAATTTCTGTTAAATTTGGCTAGTGAATGGTTGTCCTGGCATGACAAAGTCAAAATGTCCTAAGAGAGCAGACTGATGGGTCTGATTAATACGTATTAAAAAACTTGTATAGCAATAACTGCACCATGAAAGAGTTGCAAGATAGATACTAAAAGCAGGAAGTATTTTGCAGTGTGTTCCTTGGGTGAAGAACCACTGTTTGGTGTTTGGAACCTTAATATCATAGAACTTTTTGGAAAAGTGAATGGCGTCACAAATAAGCTGTATCTGTTAATGCCTAAGATGATCTGAGATGGAGAATGATGCCATAAGATCAGCGTGTTCTTTTGAAACATGTAATCAGTCCTGGTGAGGAAACTGAGGATTAGCTCTGAAGTTTTCGATTACCACTGGGAAGAAGCGGCTTTGGCTTTAAAGGTAGTATTCCATTGAGAATGCCCAGGTGCCTTCTATTCTGTGCCTCACCCCAGACCTTTTGTAGTCATGATAGATGCCAGAATCAATGCCCATTCAGGCCCCTGAACAAAAGAGATGGTATGTGCGTATGTGAATCGGACTTGAGATGGAAATGGAAATGGTTTCTGATAAGGGTTTTTCCAAGCTAGGTAAAGAAAGGTAAAGGGTTGTTGTTTTTTTTGGGGGCGTCTGAATGTTTTGTTTTCAGTTTATTGTTCTTTCTTTGGTCGTCTCACACCTGGGTCTCTCTTTCTACTTTTGATAGGCAAAACCATTTGGGGCTGTTAGAGGTTTTATGTTAAAATTACAGTTTAAAACTTGGCTTTCAGGGTCTCTCTCTACCTTTTGGTGGCAAGTCTCAAATTCATTCACGTAGTGAAGTTCTCTGACATTATATTCGTTAAACTTTCAGGTGTTTGTGCGCACCTTGAGAATGGAATGCCCTAAAGCCCAATTAGTTGATTATAATGACTCCCGGAACTGATTAAGTCTTAGAAATTGTAAAAAAGGTCATTTAGGTAGATGAGCCAAGCTGTACCAATGGCTGATAGACCTTTTAAATGTCTGAGACTTGGTATTCTTGTACATCTTCTAAATTTTGTTTTAATTAGCCAGAATGGGTAGCTAGAAACCCTACTGAGTTTTAGGTTATCCATTCAAAATTGGATGAAAAGCTGAATTATTTAGCATAGGCTCAAGGTCACTTGGAGAAGGCAATGGCATCCCACTCCAGTACTCTTGCCTGGAAAATCCCATGGATGGAGGAGCCTGGTGGGCTGCGGTCCATGGGGTCGTGGAGGGTCGGACACGACTGAGTGACTTCACTTTCACTTTTCACTTTCATGCTTTGGAGAAGGAAATGGCAACCCACTCCAGTGTTCTTGTCTGGAGAATCCCAGGGACGGGGGAGCCTGGTGGGCTGCTGTCTATGGGGTCACACAGAGTTGGACACAAATGAGGTGACTTAGCAGCAGTAGCAGCAGCAGCAAGGTCACTTATTCCATGACTTGAACAAACTCCTTGCCTTTGGGAAGTTTCTTCACTTGACAGTTTAGTTTTGTGCTCATCCAGGTTGGACAAGATAATGCATGTATGTATTAGCCAGGGTTCTCCAGAGAAACGGGACCAATGGGATGTATAGATAGTTATAGAGAGACTCATTATAAGATATGGGTTTGTGTGATTATGAAGGCTGGGAAGTCAAAGTCTGCAATGTGGGCCAGCAGAGACCTAGGAGAGTCCACAGCGTGGATGAAGTTCAAAGATAGTCTGCTTGAGCATCCCTCTTGCTCAGGCAGGCCTATCTTTCTGTTCTTCTTTAACTGATTGGATGATATGGAAGGTAATCTGTTTTATTCAGATTCACAAATTTAAATGTTAATCTTATCCCAAAACACCTTCCAAATAGACACAAAATTAAGCATCTCAAGAAGTAGTGAATTTACCTACAGGCTCTCAGGCCTTAACTTACCGAAGTACCAATTTCTTCCTTGGGCTTTAAAGGACAGTGCAAAACTGCTTTATAAGGCCCCCAAGAACTCTTCTTAAGATCCATGTAAGAATATCATTGTATGTAAAACAAATTCAGAGCTACTGGATATAAGTAGGGCTATAGAAAATAGTTTTTAGAGATGATACTAGAGCATATGGATAAGATATGAAACATGCTTAAAGGTCAAAAATTTAACGTGCATGGAATCTCCACTTAGGATCCCTTGCAGAGCCAGGGGGATTTCCTTGTAGAAACTGCAAGGATACACTGAGGAAATTTGAGGATAAGCTAACTGATAGGTTATAATCTTGATCTGGAAAATTAATGAGCTAATCAGTAAGTCTGGCTATAGGCTTATTAATGTAATGGTTGTGGTAGATCAAGGAAAGCCTACCATGTTGACCCCACTGTAAAGTAAGAAAATCCCATTTATAATAGGATCAAAAAAAGATACTTAGGAAGAAATTTAACCAAGGAGATGAAAGACCTGCACGCTGACAGAGATAAGACTGGTGGACTGGAGGATCAGGAGAGTGAGGGAAAGGAGATACTGGGCAAAGGGTACAGACTTCTGCTGTTCATAGGATGAATGAATTCTGGAGGTCTAATGTAGAGCATGGTGATCATAGCTAATAATACTGTGTTGTATACTCAAAAATTGCTAAGACAGTAGATCTTAAATGTTCTTGCCACAAAATTGTAGTTTTGTGAGGTGATGGAGGTGTGTTAGCTAAACTATGCTGTTGATTGTTTTGCAATATATAAATGTATCAAATGAACACTTTGCACATCCTAAGTTTACACAGTGTTATATGTCATATATATCTCAAGAAAGCTGGGGGAAAAATAGCCCAAAGTAAGACAAAGCACATAGCGAGCCTAATGGGGGTTGAATTATGGGTTAGTACTTCTTCATTCAAAGCCTTGTATAAATTCTTTGGGAGAAACTGATCATCAAACATTTCTGATCATCAAACATGCACTCTCCTGGCTAACACTGATGAAAGAATACAAAATTCTCTAATTTGAGTTTTTGTTGAAGATTTCTACAATCATATGTTAACCTAATCATATGTTGAAGTAATCATATGTTAAATTAATCATAATAGTTTGGCTTTGACCATCAAATGTTGCTATTATCACAAAGAATTTTATAAAATATGTGCTATTTCTAGTGCTTTAAGTACTCAAGCTTTAAGTCATGATTCAGTAAAATACTTTTCAATTCAAATAATTCAAACTTACTTTAAAACAATCTTATTCCAAGATTGGGATAGAATGATATTTTCATGATCTTACAAAAATAGTAATGATTTTGTATAATGAATCTGTATCCATTTTTAGGGGAGTCATTTGAAATTCCCTACTTTCACTAAAGTAAGTTAAAGGTTTCCTAATGTTTGGTGGACTTTCCCTTGGGAAATATATCTTAGTTATTTTTTATTGTCTTCCATTAATGGTAGAGTGATGAAAATTATCTTTAAAATTGATTCTTTTTTTTTTTTGCTATTGAACTCAGATCATTTTAAAGATTATTTTGGTAGTAAAAATATGTTTGTTTTAAAAATGACTGTTTTAGATATAGCAATACTATTGTGGATTAATTACTGTGTGTAATTTTTATTCTAAAACATCATTCTTTCAGAAAAGTTTTGAGAATAGCCTGAGGAGCTCCAGTATATTTGTCTTTCTGTTAATATTTAACCACATTTGATATGTAATTTTCTTCCATTCTTCCCTCCCCCTCCCTCTAATATCTGCATCTTTCCTTTCCATTGTATAATTTGTTTCAGAATTGAGATAAACTGTAGACATAATTCCCCTTCATCTGTAAACCTTTCAGTGTGTGCGTCCTAAAGAATGACATTTTGCATGTGACCAGGTTATAGCCATCAAGCCATGAAGTCAGCACTGACTTAGCAGAGTCGTATCACCTGATGTCTCAGTTAGTGTCCTTCACGGTGTGCAGACGTGAACAAACGAATGGATACATATGCCTCAGATTCTGGTCCCGTTTCCACTGTACAATCACGCCTGGCATCTTGTTGTCATGTCTCTTTAGTCTTTCTTAATCAAGAGTGTTTCTTCAGTTTATCTTTGGTTTTCATTTTTGAAGAGCAAATTACTTTGAGAATGTCCCTCAATTGGAGTTTGTGGGGTTTCTTGGAGAAATGATTTTTCTGGCTTCACATTACAGATTAACAACGGTACAAACCTTTTTTTTTTTTTCCCTCCTCAGTATTTGTAGCATCAAGCAAAACATTACAAAAAAATTTAAATGTTATTTATTTTAGGTCTACTGTTTGAATCAGAAAAGAGCACATAAAACCAGATATGGCATTTTAACTTTGCTAATAAGAGAAATTAACCTTAAAGTATCAGCCCAAATATCATGCATAAACATTCATCTTGCATATGGGATAAAATAAAATCTATAGATTAAACTGTAGGGTTATTCCTTTGTGCAAAAAATATAAACCCAGAACCATCTCTTACTTTAAAAAATCCTGCTCTTGATTAAAACTGTAAATGGTTATTATTATTTGTCTGTTATACTTGCATATTATTTAAACTCTAGATGTTGAGTTAGTGTATTCTGTCTTTAACTTGTATGAAAACTCAAGTTAGGCATGAGAATATGATGCCGTACTTATTTTGTAAGATTCATCATAAAATTTTTGGCCCTGCCTGTCTTCCGCATCCTAGTGCTAATCCCTGCCCAATGATCATGTTTTGGCCGCATAATATAATCAACTTCTACTTCCTTGCTAGCAAGTTTGCAAATTAACTGCAGGCTCAGAGTGGCCTGTGGGCCAGCTCTGTCCCCTCGGCTGTTGGGACTGTTGTTTGGGGCAGAAAGGAAAACTAGGCTTTAGTGCAGATCACTTGTGGCTGTTTTTCTGTCTCGCTGCACATATGTGTGCATCTATTCTGCCATCCTGAGGATTAGTGGGAAAATAAATAGCCTTCATACTGCCTATACCTTAAGTTTTCTGTTTCTAATATGCTTAGCAAAAATGCTCTTTTTTCCTGGGCATTAGAAGGCAAAAATGCCTATGGAGTAATGGCTAAGGGAAAACATGCCAGATTGTACTGATAGAAAAAAATCACGTGTGCATATGAGGGACATGATGTGTATTTGAGTGACATTCATGTCCAAATGGCTTAAGGAGCAAATTAAAGGGAAACAAAATATTTATTGTGTTTCTTTACGAAAAATCTTGACTCAAGAAACAGTTGATACAGTACAGAATCTGGATGGAGTAACAGTTGAAGATGATAGAAAATTAGCTTCTCCTTGTATCAGAATGAAGAGATCCCCATACTAGTAAGATTTTTGGAAAAATTTTGTATAAAGTAGACTTTGAAATAGTTTTTGAAGAGCAAATTTTTAAAAAACATTTTGCTTCTGGAGAATTAAGTTCTAAAAACTGATGTTAATTTCAGTCTTACGTCAAGAGCGAAATGGATTAATACAACAGTATCAGGTGAAAAGTAAAATCTCTCACTTAAATGTTTTTAATGACAATAATGACTTAAGACTCGATTAGAAAGCTGGGAAAGAGTATTAAACTCCCATCCTGCAGTTTTCATAAGAAATGAAACTTTTCCATGGAGAATACAGTCTCCTTTAAAACAGGTTCAGAGCAGGGCAACATGTCAGGAAATGATTTGAACTTGATTAAAATTTCTGTTCACGTATTCAGTCAGCTCCTTATCTTGATTTTTCGAGTAGAAGAAAAATGAAAATTTTAAGTCTTAGTAGAACATTATGGAAATGTCAATATATTAAGTAAACATTAAAAAATCAAACTGAAGCTACAAATCAGTAAGTGACAATTAAGAAGCTTCCAGATTTGAGGCAAATAAATGCACTGAATGATCAGACTTAAAAGTGCCCTTGTAAGGGGCTGTCTTTGGTTTCTGTGTCTTTTCAAATGCAATTTTCCCAGGAATATAAGTACTGGTTCTGATTCACAAAGTGAATTTTATCTTTCAGTTTCCTCTGAATTTAAATTAGAAGGGCTCTATTGTGTTCTGATATGATTTTGTATTTCAAACATCAGAAACATTTTATATTGAGGTAGCTATGTTCATTCATGCAAGGTTTTTATTTATGTTCTCCAATTGTTTTGAACCGTATGGATGAAAATAAAATTTATAGAGCAAAACAAATATATAAAGATACTTTTGCATAGTAAATATGATGTCAGTATTTTAATAGAGTATAATGTTTATTTTTCCCCAATCCATTGATTTTTATTTGAGCTGTAATTATTCTCTGGGAATATTTTAAATGTAAGAAGGCTTTTATAATGCACAGGTATAGGATTTATTTTGATTTTGGTACTTTGTATAGTTAACATACTATCCCTCTGTATCTTCTCAAGTTCTTTTAAAAATATTCTTTATTATATAATTTTCATATTTTTAACATATTAGAGTTTTTTTTTTTAAACATACCTTGTCCTGATAACTTTGAGACTATCTTTCCAGATGGCACAAAGAGTGTTAGCATTGACTATTAGTAAGTTAGAAACAACAAAAAAATCACATTATTGTGGATTTGGATAATGTACCTCTTGTATTATGATAATCTAAAAAAAGACTCTTACTGATCAACTCTGTACTTCAAAAATTATCTCATCTGATTGAGATATCTCAGATTGCATGTTAACTTTCCAAATGTCTTTTAACAATTATATTATTATGTTAATTTTGATAATTATTAGAAAATTTTAAAAAATTTGTTGAGATGCAAAGAAAAATACTGAAGTCTACCCACAGTTCCATTGCTCTGCAGTAGGCTTACACATATGTAACTGAACAGTTCTTAAAAGGACAATCCTCAAAGCATGCCTTATAGTCCAGCCTCATTAAGTACCATTAGATGTTTAACCATTCTTCAAGCGTATTTTGATAATCTCAGTGTGAATGACTAGGTGGATGCAGGAGAAATATTCCAAAAGTACGAAAAGAGAAGGAGGAAAACTTGTAAGCTTAGATGAGGCATTTAGTTGTGATTCAGAGAACTTGTGCCCTATGTCTAGATGGCCAGCGTACAGTTGGGAACACTACCAAGGATTACAGAAGGCAGAGGACGTTCTCTCCCAGTGTCCAAATACTTATATGTCATCACACTGCCTTTAATCAGGTTATACCTAAAGGCATTCACTTGCTCCTTGCTTTTGGGGAGGAGCTGGGCAGTTTGTGCATCTGCAATGTGTTGGGTTCTGCAGCAGTCTTCTTATGCACTTGATGTCTACTATTACAAAATCAAGGTCAGCATATACAACTCTTTAATTAAATAATATTGCTTGAATAATATCCACCAGCTGCAGTATGTATCATACAGTACTGTGGAAAAAAAAATCTGTCTAAAGTTGTTTATCTCTACTTTGTCTCACAAATGTTGAAGGTTAAAACTCTCTAGCAACTCTCTGAAAATGGACCCCTTTTTCTGCTGACTGTATTATCAGGATTTGTTGTTGTTTGAGAATAAAATGATACACCCTTAATGACCATTAATCTATTAATAACACTGAAAATTCCTAGTGAAAAACAAAGAGACAAATGAGTTATGTTTATTTATTTTGATTGCCTGCTGTTTCTGTTTTTCTCCTGTGGTTTAGAATATATAAACAGATGAAAACCCCCCACGAAAAAGAAAAACAGACCAAAACTCTAAGGGTCTACATGTCTTTAGTCCTTCTGCTTCATTTTTTCTCCTGTATTTCTCAGAATCTGGTTTAGGTTTGTTTCGATATTGAAACAAGTGTCACATAAAAATATTAGCAGCTGGCTCCAGGAATCATCTGGAGGGGGTGCAGTGTGTGCTGTTATGCATCCTGTTGTGGAACTTCCGTGGAAATACTGTGCCTGTTACGATTAAAGAACTGCTCATTAGCAGTCCTTCAAAAGAACAGAAACATTGGAATATAACTGTGCAATTTTGTTTCCTGTTAGAAAGCAGAAGATGAGGATACTGTTCTCACGCCTGATGGCACCCGGGAATTTCTGACGTTTGAAGTTCCGCTGAATGATTCAGGATCTGCTGGTCTTGGCGTCAGTGTCAAAGGTAACCGGTCGAAAGAGAACCACGCAGATTTGGGAATCTTCGTCAAGTCCATTATCAATGGAGGAGCAGCATCGAAAGTAAGCCAATGTCAGTCTTATCAAGCTTATGCGCACTCACAAAAGTGTTTAATTTATAGCCCTATTCCTTGGAAACATTTAAGTGGTTGGGGTGAAATCATTCCTCTTCTCTATATATGTTCGTTTCTGTGGCCTGTGAAGTAAACCGATAAAAAACAGATTAACAGGAGAAAAAGTTTACAAATTTTACTGATGGTAAAATTTCCAATTTTATGTGTATGGGACTCCCCAGGAAGAAGTGAAAACCTAAGGAAGCGTTAGATTTAGAAGCTTGTATACCATTTTAGCTTCCATTTTATACCATTTGGGCTTCCTAGTGGCTCAGAGGTTAAAGCATCTGCCCGCAATGCGGGAGACCTGGATTCGATCCCTGGGTTGGGAAGATCCCCTGGAGAAGGAAATGGCAACCCTCTCCAGTATTCTTGCCTGGAGAATCCCATGGGTGGAGGAGCCTGGTGGGCTACAGTCCACGGGGTCGCAAAGAGTCGGACACGACTGAGCGACTTCACTCACTCACTCTCATACCATTTTAGCAAATGATGGTAAGTTTTAGAGTAGGGATTAGACGAAGAAAGACGGTTTGGGCTTCCAGCGGCAGTCAGTTGTGGGATGGTAAACCTCTGAAGGGAACCCCTGGAAGAAAAGTCTCCTTTTATAGGTTTGTTTCTGAAGACTCATCGCAGTAAGTCTCTGTCTCTGTGTGAGGGTCGCCCTCCACTTCCAGGTGAGAGAGAAGAGACCTGGCATCTTCACAGCAAGGACCTTCTTCCCTGGGTTCAGCCAGAGGCAGCGAGGATAGAGCCCTTTCTCTGTGTCTGACATTTCTCACTTGCCTTCCGCTGAGAATAATCCTTATGCCAAAGTGGTGTGTTTTGGGGTGGCGTATTCTGATCCCCTGTAACACTTAAATGTTTTCTGGCTTTTTGCCTAATAACCTAAACAGGATCAAACAACTGGTGAAATCTCAGTGATGTGCCATTTGGGGATGAAAGTCTTATCTTCAGCTCCTCATTTTTGATCTCCGAGTTCACAGCCCAGGTTCATGCTAGTGAAATGAAGATTATCTTTGCAGAGACTTAGCTCAGGTTCTGGCACAGACCTGCCTGACGGGAAAGGTTAATCCCTCCCTCTTCTCTCCCTTCAGCTTCTCGTGGGTCACTTCTGTTTCCCAGAGGAGAGAAAATGTCCTGGCTGTCTGTTGAGGGGGGTGCTGCTCTTCTCTGCAATTGTCTAATAGCCTGGAGCTTTTGCATGTCTTGGGTTGTAAATAACCTCTCTGGGTGTCTGTGGAAGCAGGAAAGTAATCACTTTGTGTCCTTTGAATTAGTATGCTATTTTGGTAAACAGATTATGATAATGACTTGATTTACAAATGTATAAATGATTGAAGTAGACACAGGCTGCAAGGGCTGCTCACACATTATTATGCTAGTGTTCAATTGGGCATAATCCATTAGTATTAAAGCCCCCCCCCACTTTTTTTTTTTTTTTTTTGCCTTTTTGCTTTGTTTTCATTTTATTTTTTTAACGAAGGGGAAAGCAGCTTCTTTTATCACAGACTGTTTAATGGCACTTATTTTTACCTGCTCCCTTCCCAGGATGGGAGGCTTCGGGTGAATGATCAACTGATAGCAGTGAATGGAGAATCCCTGTTGGGCAAGACAAACCAGGATGCCATGGAAACCCTCCGGAGGTCCATGTCCACTGAAGGGAACAAGCGAGGAATGATCCAGCTCATTGTGGCGAGGAGAATAAGCAAATGCACTGAGGTAAAGGATGAGAAAGACAAAAGGCATCTGAAATGGCCGTAGTACCAAGTTCTGTCCTAACACTGGACGAAGAATTACAGGTCCCTGGGCTTTACCGCAAGATTCTCAATTATCTCTGGTGGCTAGAGTTTATTTCATTGTCATTAGATTGTGATTTATTTTCTTCATTCTGTGATCAAAATATTCCTGAGCATGCTGTAATATTTCTATTGCCACCTCAACAGTTAATGCCGGGATCTGGAAGGCGCCTTTGTCTAGCAGGATTCACACCTTGAAAACAGAGCCCCACACTCCTGCTCAGAGTGCAGTTTCTCTGCTGTTCAGCAGTGTTGAACCAGGAGGGAGAAACATCAAAGCAACGATTGCTTGTTCCCTTGCTTATCTAGACTGGGTGCCTCTTGCAAAGTCCCTCAAGGGGGAGAGTCTGTTTCTCTTGTGACGTGGTCAGAAGTGGGAGCCTCCCTTCCCACGCCTGGCCTGCTTCATCCTTTACTATAGGGCTGGGCATTTTCCTCTGGAGAACCTGCTTTTCAGTGATATCTGCTACATGAAACCATGGTGGGTTCTGCACCTGTGCTGTGTCTAACCAGGTGTGAGTGGGAAGGTTTTCTTTCCTGAAGGACGTGAGTTTTTGTTTTCCCAGATAGCAAAAACATACCAAGTAGAAACATACTACTTATGTTTCAATAGCAGCGCATTTGAAAATTTAAAGGGAATTAAATATAGGTTTGTTAATAAATATTAGAACCTGAAAAAACAAACAATTTTTTAAAGACATTTTATGAAGTATGTGCCATCTATAGGAAAGAGGTGGGACCTGCTTGCTGAAAGTATTGTTTGTTGTTTTTCTCTTTACTGATGTTCAACTCTCCATACTTTTAAATCAGCTAAGAGAAAATGTTTAGCAAATCACACAGACTGGAAAGTATACCTAACCTGCTTAGGTGTTTTTCTTAATTTTAAAATCTGTGTTTAATATATAAAGAAAGCTTTTCAGGTCATGATGATGGCTCATCCAGTCAGTTAACACAACTGGATTTTGCAACATACCTTTGAGCTCAGGGGGTAGTTAGTGGAGAGGTGACCAATTTTTGAAAAATTATCGACCATAGACTTACTTTGACATTTTTATTTTCCAAATGAAGAATGACTTAATGTTAATTAACAAGTTAATTTCCACGACAGCAAGAGAAGAGTGTCACCTTAACTAGAAACCTCATAGTGGAAAACTATGAAAGTAAAACATTAGCTTTTTTATGATGAAGATAAATGCTGCTGCTAAGTCGCTTCAGTCGTGTCCAACTCTGTGCGAACTCATAGACGGCAGCCCACCAGGCTCTGCTGTCCCTGGGATTCTCTAGGCAAGAGCGCTGGAGTGGGTTGCCATTGCCTTCTCCAGTGCATGAAAGTGAAAAAAAGTGAAGTCGCTCAGTCGTGTCCGACTCTTAGTGACCCCATGGACCACAGCCTACCAGGCTCCTCCGTCCATGGGATTTTCCAGGCAAGAGTACTGGAGTGGGTTGCCATTGCCTTCTCCGATATAAATGCTAGGCTACTGGATTGATTTTCTTGAATGGTAATTTTTATTGGTTTCCAAATCATTCCCTGATGTTTTAAACATAAGTCCTGTAAAGAGCTATCTCCACAGTTTGTTCACAAGACACATTGTTCTTTATTAGGTCTTTTTCAAAAATGGAAGAATTTGATTTTCCCTAAGACTGTATTCATTAGACAGATGCTCACTGAGAAAATGTGTTAGGTCCCAGGGGTATAGTGGTGAATAAAAACCCTGGGGGACTTCCCTGGTGGTCCAGTGACTGAGACTCCAGTCTCCCAGCGCAGGGGGTCTGGGTTCGATTCCTGGTCAGGGAACTAGATCCTACGTGCCGCAACTAAGACCCAGTGCAAATAAAAAACAAACAGAACTGATGCAGGTTCCATCCCAGGATATTCTCCTGGACAGTATATCATATTGTTATCACCTTCTCAAAGTTTTCCTTCAGAGAAAAGCTTGAAATATTGCATGGGCACTTCGGCTGTAAGAAACAGACCCAGGGTCAGCATCCTGAATCTAGACATGCTTTCATCTGGTTCAGGTGATTCCCTCTTGTTCCCCAAACAAACCTGTAGTAGCCTGAAAATATTTTGATAAAGGCACTGATTTGATCCCCTGTCGCCCTGTAAGATACATGGAATTGAAATCCCACCACAATATCTTTGTGTCTCATTCACTTCTGCATATGAATTTATGTGAATGAAAATGATTTAAGTAAGGGAACAGCGGCAGTATGCAGTAATAGACTTTAATATTCAATATTCTTTATGGTATCACTTTCATACATTGCTGGTTATTACTATTTCTTAGGATAGAGTAAGCTTATAAAGCAATTAGATAAAAAAAAATCTTATCACGAGTGCTGTGTTCTCTTTGTAATACCAGTGAAAAGCCTTTTGTACTGACAGGATTTAACTAAAGAATTATATGAAGACAGAAGAGCTCATTTCAGCTTCCCATAAGTCTTAAGACATGATTTTGCTGGTGTTGTACTTATATTATATATTACCTTTGGAGAAACATCTCCGTGAATTACTGAGAGGGTTTGTGTAAATTATGTTACCGTAAATATTGATGTAACCAGAGTATGTCTTGTCATGCATGAACCTCAACCCAGAATAATGTGCTAAGTTCCCTCCTTCTGGGTCTATCCATCAGCTGTGTAGTCCGGCCTTGGACAGTATCACAGAACTTTATTTCACTGACTCATCTTTAAATCAAGGGTTTGCATACTTAATTTCAAGCTAGAGAAGATGAAAATTTGCAAAAAGCTCATCTTTTGTGCTTTGGCACATCTTTCCTTGCCCTCTCTTATATGTGGGAAGTGCTGTGTGCTATCTCAATATGTTTTCTTTACAAATTAGCAACTCTGCGGAATTCCCTGGAAGTCCTGTGATTAAGATTTGGGGCTTCCAAAGCAGGCGGTGCAGGTTTGATCCCTGGTCAGGGAACTAAGATCTCACGTTCTGTGTGGTATGGCCAAAGATTTAAAAAAAAAAAAGGAAAAAGTCGGCAACTCGTGGCGCTAGGTACATCTTCCCCTGCACTTCTCTGTTCTTTGTTTCTGTACAGCACATTCGAGATATTTTCTAGAAGATGTTCTTCCGTCTCTCCCTCTTGACTTCTCAGGAGTCTGTGAACGCTGCCTTGTTCTTGAATCCTTTCCTGTCCGTTCTCTCCGTTTTTCTCCTACTTCAGTCTGGCCCTTCTGTCTCCTCTGAGGTTGCACTCTTCTGCCTATGCCTTTATTGGTTAGTAGTCTTCAGGGCGTTTCCTAGGCTGTGCCTTCTGCACACGCTCCCCGGGAGACCTTTGTTCCCTGGTGTTCGGGTACTGTGTTCGCTGTGATGAATCCTGTGATCGTGTTACCATCTCAGGGCCCTATTCTAGTTCCAGACCCCCTCTCCACTGGAGACGTCTACTGGTGCGTCTCTGAGGCACCTCTGCTTTTTCCTCCTTGAGTTCCTCCTCGAGCTCTTCATCTCCCTTTGTCCTTCCCCGAAGAAACAGCTCTACTCTTTCTTCAATTGAAGCTGGGGATCTGGGGTGACCCTGACCTCTCAGATGCCTTTCTTGTCTCTGTCACCTCCTCCTCTGGAATCTCTCCTCCCTGACTCTCCTCCATCCCCTGCAGTTGCCCAGTCACCTAGCAGGCCTCTGTGCTGCCGCTCCCTGAAGGATCTCCTCCTCAACCCATTTTGTTTACACTGCAGTAAAGCCCGTCTTCCCACAGAGCAAGCTGCTCCTGTTCTATGTATCAAAAACTGTAAAATACTTTGGGATGAATTGAACAATGCAGATAGTCTCTGTACTCATAATTCTATAAAACATTGCTGAAGAATTAAGTTAGATTGAAATTAGTGGAGTGATACATGATTAGCAGATTCAGTATCATTGAAGTATCAGTTCTCTCAACTTGGCCTATAGATTTAATAAGCTCTTGTTAATCATCCCAGCAGGCATTTTTATAGCAATGAATAAGCTGATATCAATTGGGATTATTAATTTTTCATACCGTTACTAATATTATTATTATTATCAACATTATTTAATTTATACGGAAATCTAGAACTGGGAAAACTAGGATGAAAATATCATTGGTTGCTTTTGAGCAAGTTGGGATTGAGTGGGAAATAATAGGGAGGAATTTACTAAGGTAATGGGAATGCCCTTTATCCAAAGAGAGGTGTATGTTACATGGATTTGTCAATTTGTCAAAACTTACTGAACTGACCAAGGACTACTTTAAAATGAATTCTCTCTCGCAGTTTAATCCTCTTAGAATTAGAAAGCTATATTAGAATAGGAAGGAGCCTAAGGTATCATTTATGATTCTCTTTATGTGTGAAGAAATAAACACAGGGAGGTCAAATGATGTGCTTAATGCCAGCAAGTAATTTAAGAAACCGAGAAGCAAGGTGTCCATCCCTCTTAGGCGCACGAGAGGGTCTGATGGCGTGTGTGTTGTTTGGGCAGTTGATGCTCTGGCTATGTTGGGAAGTGTGGACAGTAACCCTGAGTCAGGGAGGCCATCTGTTCTGCGTCTGCCACGTCCAGGCTTGCTTTACCCTCTGGTCCTTGCTCTCGACCACATGGAGACGTGACGGTCGTTAGCAATGGTTCTTCATAAAAGCAGAACCCGGAACTGTGCCCTGAAACTCTGGTCACTCTTTTCCAAAGTTAAACCCCATCTTTTTATCCATCGTTTTGTGTTAACTTGTCCTTTGGATATTAGTATTGAGTTGTCCAAGAAGTTCGTTTGGGTTTTCCCTTTAAGAGGCATGGAGAACCTGAACGAACTTTTTGACCAAACCAGTATTTTCTACAGTGTGTGATTTTTTTATCTCAATCAACTTTCTTTTACTTCCAGTGTTGTGCAGTGTCCTCAGCTTTAAGGGCCTGCTTCCACATGGCCTATATGTATGATCTCTCTAAACCATTTTAAGGAAACTCTGAGTCATTCACTCAGAAATGAATTTATTCATCCAATTATTCACCCAGTGCCTGCTCTGTGCCAGGAATTGGGGATAAAACAGAATAAGCTTATAAAGACTGAAATATCAGATAATGAGATTGTGCCAATTACTAACTCGGACCCAGATTTAGGCTTGCTGAAGGGGATTAGGGCAGTATCTGTGCCAGCTTTTCACTGTTTATAGTTGAGATGGTGGGATACATTCTCTTTATGGGAAAGACATGATTTGACCTGCTAATGCACACTTACAACAACATGAGATTTTACAAAGCCCTATAGATATTGTATTCATTTTTAAAAAGGAACCAATCTTTCACCTTTTCCCAGGAAGAGTAGGCCAAGTGTATAATATAAAGCATATTCATTGGACAGTATCCAGCTTTTTGTTATTAAATAGCACTTATTATTTCCTGATTATAAAAGCCACATATGATCATTTGAATATGTTTTGAAGAGAATGCTGTATTTCCATTGTTTTTAGGTATGGAGTAATTCCCAATGTTTATGCCTTCGTAAATGAAGTTCTGATATTATTGATTGGCATGAATCTTTGTTATTCACTTAGCTTCTTACTTTGTGAGGATAGCAACTGGAAAATGAAATAAATGGACTGGTCAAAGAGTATAGGCTATTTCTTGGCCCGTGACGTGCACTTGCACATTCCTTTGGGAAAAGACTGTATCGCTTCATGCTGACCTCCAGTATAGGTTATCTTGTTGCAGCCTAGAGCTGAATTCTCTTTAATGGGTGAAAAGGCATTCCTATTTTCCTAGCACTGGAGTTGATGGGGTCCCAAACTTCTGCTCCTACTTGGGACTGAATTGTGTTGCATGGAAGAACATTTTTTTTGCAGCTGAAAAGACAAAGTGAAAATTGCAGTCCTTTTATTTTGGTGTCCTCTTGGAATTAAGCTTAATTTGATAAGAGTTTCATATAAGGAAAATATATGGTCTGCCTGGGAGCAAACCATATTGCAGGAAGGCCACCCACTCTTCTAGGACCACCTTCCTTGGAGCGGCCACTCCCACACTCCAATGTCATACACTCTTCTTTCTCAAACTCTTTGCTTGCAACAACAGAAAGAATCATCAAAAGATTTAAAACAAAACTCTGTACTCCAGTCCTTTTTTTTTTTTTAAGAAATTAAAAGGCATTGTATCTTCTGTTAAATATTTATGTAGGAGGCCATTGATGTCTTCATTTAAATCTGTCTTTTGAGATGCAAATTAGACACAGTTAGGGAGGTGGGGAGGTGCAGATGCTTTCCCAGGAAAGTGCTCAAGTATGACTTTCCTAATGAATAGGCATCTTATTGTTTTTCTCTGGAAAGCCTGCATGTACTATTCTTTAAATGGAATTTTTACTTGACTTTATAAAATTCTAAAATAGCCTCTCGGGATATTTAGGGGTTTCTCATAAAGGTGCTTTATAAAGAGTTTATTATCTAAAAAATTTGCAGTTATGTAGTTCAATTAAATGTATTTGTTAAGCAAACTCACGGATGTGTTGTCTGTCTTATGATAAAATAAATTATTGTGTAGGATGCAGATTTTGCACGTTGAGACGTATAGCAAGTCTCTTTAATATTGTGCTCATTAAAAATACTCATGCATGTCTATTTTTAAAGATATCAGGTATTTGTTGTGTTTATTTTTGTTTTTACTTCCCCAGAGTCCCTTGGAATTATGGCATCATGTCCTTTCAGAAAATATTTTTTTATTTTTTTTATATCCAAGACCTTGAGTATTTAATTTTCTTTTCAGTAAAGCTGTCGGTTGTAATCTGCAATTAAAAAAAAGAAACTAATAAAACAAATCCTCATTTCACAATTTAAACCTTATTGAGTCTAATTCACCAGCACTGCACGTTTATTATTCTCCTGCAGTTTGACGTGCCTCCAGTTGTAATTGTGTTGACCCTTCAATGCATTAAATCTCCCCAGTGCTTATCAAACTGGGCGAGATAAGTCTACAATTCAGAACTTCATTAAATATCTCATTTATATTAAACAGATGATAGCTTCTAACAGAAATAAGAATTTGTTCCAATGGAGAAGCCACAGTTGTGGTTTCCTCCGTGTTGGATCGTGCACCGTTCGCTTTGCTGTGCTGGAGCCCCTGCCTCCATGCCGCCCCCACTACCCAAGTCCTCCCTGCCTCTGGCTGTAGGTAGGCCTTTGCCAAAGCATCAGGTGATGTTAACGTTGGAGCCCCCATTGGGAGGATTTGTATTTATATGTTCTGTTCCCTATTGTTTCATGGCCTTACTAGCATAGATTTCTCTCTCCTATTATTTTTATGAAGTTCATAACTTATAAGGCACAACTGTTATGCCACTCACTATTTTAATTCTTGGTGATGGGAATCAACCTATATGGTCCACTTATCTAGCAGATTGTATGTTTGTAAATAGGCATCTTTGCCTGCTTCATTAGAATACTTACTCTTTACTTCTGTATTGTCAATATCCTAAATAGCTTTTTTTTGTTGTTGTTGTTTTTTAAGTCTTTATTGAATTTGTGACAGTATTACTTCCGTTTTATGTTTTGGCTTTTTTTGGCCACGAGGCATGTGGGATCTTAGTTCCCTGACCAGGAATTGAACCCACACCTCCTGCATTGGAAGGCAAAATCTTAACCACTGGGCCACCAGGAGGTCCCTATCCTATGGTTTATTTTCTCTCATACTTAGGATTACAATGAGAGAATAGAATTTGTTTCTAATTTCAGCAGAAAAAAACGGAGGCTCAGTGTGTTGTTGAAGACACCTGAGCTAACAAGTGGCCTTTAGGTCTTAGATTGTAGGTGGTCATACTCCCCTGCACACACACCATGGTGTGCTAATGGTTAGTTGTATTTACACACTCTAAATGTAAAAAGCAGAGTTAAATTTCAGCTTCCATTCTGATAATGATAAAGCATGTGTTGCACAGGGCAGCATGTCATAAAAAAGTTCTGAATTAAACCATAGCTTAAATTGACTTCAACAGATACTTAACCGTCAAACTGAAAAAATAAGCAACACGATAAGTTTGGAAAAAAGCCTTTAATATACATATTTTTCCTCCAGTGCTTGAAATCTGACAGAACTTCATGGGAGGCACAGTGTAAAGTGGCACAGAAAGTTGGTCATTAGGCAGAGCTGTCATCACAAATTATTTTGGTACAGGGTGAAAAGTTCTAGTTCATTTGGTACTCAGTTGGATGCAGGCCTTGGGCAAGTTGTTATAATTCCCCCATGCTGCTCCTGGGCCTCCACTTCTGACTTTGCCTTTCTCCATCTTTCTCTGCAGCTGAAGTCACCTGGGAGCCCCTCTGGACCCGAGCTGCCCATTGAAACAGTGTTGGATGATAGAGAACGAAGGATTTCCCACTCCCTCTACAGCGGGCTCGAGGGTCTTGATGAATCACCCACAAGAAATGCTGCGCTCAGTAGGATAATGGGTGAGTCAGGTATAACCCTGTTGGTCCCATCTTATGTTTATGCTTTTACTGGTTCACGGAGAGGTTATTAATGTAATATTAATGTAAAGGAGTCCCATGTTTTCAAGGGGAAAAGGAACATGTTTGTTATAATTATTCAGGAAGTGTTAATGCTGAAAGAGGCAATCAATACATTGATTTTGTTAAGTGAGGTTTAGATCCTATAACACGTGGAAAAGGAGAAAAAGAAGGGGATCACACAGAAGTGCTTTCCAGTGATCAAGATATTCTTAGTGTGTCTGAGATGTTAAATGAAGCTGTGTTTTTTTTTTAATCAAAATTTAGAGGTTTATGGCATGATTTCAAAGTCATATTTTTATAATAGCACTGTTTACAGGGAAAGGAAAAATATGTAAATATGTGTATATGAAATATTCACATTTTGTGGTTGTTATGGACTAACGTGTTACCCTGTTTTAATTGCATCTCAACTTTTTCAAAGGCTTCATTTGAAAATCCTGAAACCAGTGTTTTGCGTCCTTTGTTTGCATTCAGCACCATTCTGTCTGTGTGGCCCCCAGTGGGTAATGAGGTTATTAGCACTTTCTCTGCAGCCGTTCAGCTCTCTGCTAACAGATCTGGTTAATAAAGACTTGCTCTGCCACCAGAGTGGTTGGATTTACTGAGTTGCTCATCTTGGGATTAGCTTGTGAGAGTTGTCAAATTTAAAATGTAAGATGCTGTTTTGATTAAAATAGCACATGACCTAAAATGCTTTGATTGGTGGTGTGTTTTGCAAGCCTCTAATCTGAAGTACAAGCCTAAATTTAACTCCATTCTCAGCACATTTAATGGAGATTGAATACAGTCCATGTCTCCATTAGGAAGCTTCACTGGGACAGGAATTTGTTTCCTTCATCAGTGTATGTTTATGGAAAGCCTGCTGTTGGCAAGACACTGTATTTACTTTTGCTGTAGATGCAAAGAGGAGTGAGAAACAGTCTGCCTTCAAAGAACTTTCTACCAGACATGATCAGAAAAATATGTGAACATGACTAGTAGAATTTTCTGTTGTTCTTCCTCTAATCCTTCTAGCTTTCTTATTTGGATATAGTGCTAAATTCCCCATTTCTAATTTTATTACACGTAGAATAAAGACATGCCAGCTCTCTGGTTTAATTTTGTCACCATTTTTGTTTGATCGTCTTGGTGGAGTGTGAGCAGGGGAAGAATGCTGAAGGTACTGCACACCTGTCAGATGACAGGCGTTGCACATGGTGCGTTAGATTAACCTTCATTTGTTAATAGTCACTCTCCTCACTGCTGTGAGGTTTCCCCTGCTTTTCCAGTTTTGGTGTGTCACTTGATCTTCATTAAGCGCTTTTTTTACTGTTGAAAATTCAGACCTCTTAAGAGAGAAAGAGAGTATATGTGTCCCTGGATCTGTATGCATACAAAGTGATTCGCTGTAATTTCCCCTCTATTATAGGAACATAGGACTTGCCATACTGAATCAGACCATTGGTCCACCAGTTCCTGTAACCTGCATCCTGCCTCCAATCCCTGATGCTTCAGAGGAAGGCGAAAAACTAAACCTAAAACACAAACCAAAAGCCCCCAGTTCACCTAGTGACCTTTGGAAATGCTGTATATATGGGCTGAGGATTCCTTCTTTTTCTTCCGTCTCGTGCCCTGCCTTTGTTAGTAACGACCTCATTAGCCCTAAGTTTGCTTTAGAGTTGGCATTGTTTTCCTTTCCCTCTGCTGGAGATGTAATGGACTTTAAAATTCCAGATGCTTCTGCTGGGGTAGTAGCCTCCCTTTCAGCTCTGTGCTTTGTAATGTACTGTGGGCTCTGTTTTGGGCTGGGGGTGACAGACTGCTTTTATGGTAGGCCAAACTGATATTGTATGATTTGGATATTTTAAGACATTTTTTTACAAGTTAGTTGTACTAGAAACTAGGAGTCTCATATATTTTACTCTGAGAAATGTATGTGCTGAATTTGAGTTTTTATCTTGAGTTTTAAAATTTTGAGAATTCTTTAGTCTTTGTCAGTCCCTGTTTCAGCATCATTGACCCTAAGAAACAAGCAGTATTCATAATGTCACTTCCCACTTAAGAGTTAGGAATCTTGCAAAAGATAGTGTTTTACAAAAAGATACCAAAGCAAGGTACCAAATATAAGAAATTAAAGCACTGAATTTCAGTTAAGCTAAACCCGGTAGCACCATCATATACTAATGGGCGCAGCATTTGGGTGCATGAGAATTTCTCAGACTGATCTTGTTTGGGTTGTCTTCTATCCGTTTTACCCCTGTTTGGACACCAGTGGAGGTGGTGGTTTCTGCTTCATGATCTGCTATGATTCAGACAGAACTTTGTATTGAAATTCCAGATGACTACATTAAGAAATGATTAATTTCATGTGGACAGGGTATACTTTCACATAGAATATTCCTCCTGTGGAACTCTAGGTCCAAAAGGAGCTTTGAAGCTGACTCATTTCTATGGGAACATATCTCAGGAGAGAAGCTTCCAAACAATAGACCAAAAAAGGGAGAGATTCTAGAGTTGGGAACATGTCAGATGTCACCAGCCACACTTTCCCACTTAACAAATAAAAGAGCTAAGCCCCAAGATCCCATGATGATTTTAGTTTTATTTTGTTCTTGGCTATTTCCTCTTTCTAAAAATAGCCCTCTCTGGGGATTTGTGGGATCACACAGTAAGTATTAGTGACATTTAACCTTTATTAACATCCATTTTTAAGTATCCACATTTTCAAGCAACTGGCATTACACAGTATGCAGAATCTTCCGTCCTGGCCAACACAGTGATTTAAATCAAATAAGTTGTTTCAGAGGAAACCACCTTACAAACCATGTGCCCCCACCTACTTAACATCTGTGCAGGGGAATTTTGGACTAAAGAAATTAAGTGACAGGTCTGAAGCCCCAGAATTCCGTGTTCCTGAACCAAAATTATGATGTATATTTTTCTGAGTCATGAATCCCGTGTTATTGGAACCTGATTCATCTCCTTAGCTTTTGGTGAGTTCAGCCAGACTTGCAAACAAAGGCAGGAGTTCTCCAGGTATCTTCGGTATTGGCTGACTCTCCACTATCATGGATTTTCAAGGAGTGATCTTGGACACTCATCAAAGAGAAATCTGTATGGAGTCTATGTAGGATTTCTTCCTTTTAAAAGCCTTAAAAGTATTTTACAAATCCTTGGCTATCTTAACTACTACTACTAACAATAGCAGTAATAGGTGCAGCTAATTTCACCAGCATGTGTGCTTCATAGGACACCATCACATTTGGGAGCATGGAGCCTTAACATGTTTTCCAACATTTTTTATCTGAAGAATTTTTCTGTTTAAAGCACAATTGAAATCTGTTGACTCCATTTTCAAATGTAATTCAGTAGTTTTTATATTCATATACTTGTAGTGAGTTTAAAAAAAATTTTGTTCAGAGTAGTTTGAACTTGTTAGAAATTAAACGTAGAGAAATGGAACATTAATGTTTTTTATTGTGAGTCAAATCACTGGCAAAGTTTTCATTGGTTTCTAGTGTCATGCATGGTGCTGCCTCCTATGTAAATACACCAATGAATAAATGTTTGGTAAAGTCATTCTGTATCGCATTGTTTTACTCTGCTACAGTTTAAATCTTAGCTTGTTTTTTAACTAGTTGTGGGAAGAGGAAAGTTCATTCACTGAAAACCAGATCATAGGCTTCTGAAGTCAGCCCTCAAAGGGTTCACATTCAGGATGTGCCACGTACCTGCAGACTAGGTGAAGTTTGGTAGAATATGTAGTTTGGCAACTTATTTATTACCCCCAATATATTCCTGAAGTTGGATCCCAAAACAATATTCCTGACAAGTTTGTTATTGCTGCAAAGTGGAAAATTGATGGAGAAATATGTATTTTCAAGACTTTTGAAATATTAGCCTCCAGAATCGTGGGTGAGAGAATAAAAGCTGAGTCCTTGTTTTGCTGTTAATAGGGACAGTTTGTCCTTTTTATTTCGGTATAAAATTTTGGATCACTTAAGGATCAATATTTCTACTCAAAACAGTATGAAAAAGGACTGTCACATGCAGAACCATTCTGTATTTCATATTGCTTGCTAGACTGCCTCTCAATATATTGCATACAAGTTCTCATTTTTACGTTTAGAAATTAGTTTGCTATCATGACACCATAATAGTTTCTTCCAATAAATTTTGCCTGGGTGAGGACATGACATTTAATGCTGTGACATGTCAGTGGTGTGCTATTAGGGATAACTTGTGTTTTTTCATTGTCTACATGTTTTTTTTGTGGGGGAAGTATGTCTTGAGTAGGAAATATTTCTTTGGGTAATAGTGCTGCAATGTCCAACCTTATTTATGAATGATATTTTATTGAACAGATTTCTGTCTTTCTGTACTAATATCCTAAAACTGGAGTGGGCATAAATGAGTCATTTGAATTCAGGAAAAGGAAACAGTAAAGTATTAAATTCGACTCCCATTTTTTATTATGATCATTCATAAAAAGTTGCTCGTTTTTACAGTTTGTCAAAATGGATGTATTTCAAATCAGAATCGAGTATTTTTCTTGATAATTTGCTGAGGAGAGATTTCAGTGAACATATAGTATTTCTGTAATAGAGTAGTTGGTGCTAAGTAATGAATTCATTGGAAATTTCTAGCAATTGTGCTTTGGGTTGTCCTGAAAAACTCTCTATCAACTTTGTGTTTCTCCTTTGTTTAAATGTCTAGAACAATAGTATATATTTAAAATCCTTCAAGTCTATATGTATGCCATCCTCTAATTTCCAAAATGGTGTTAAAACAAAAATTATTATGTACACACTCTTATGAATGTTTAAAAATGAGATCTTAAGACAGATATTAAAGTGTCATGAACTGTCGTCACATTGCTGTTGTGCTGTTTTTAAAAGTAGTTTATCATAGAGGACGAGGACACCCTTTTAAAACAGTGATAGGATTTGGAAAGGGCAGCAGTCCTGCTTATTTGCATAAGAAGCAGGAGAGCTGATTTCACAGATGTGGATGTTGGACTTGCAATGAGCGTGTTTCCATCCTCCTGTGAGGTGAGAGGCAATGTGTCCATTTTCCTTGCTCTGTTGGAAGAGCCAGACCAGCGTGACCACATCACACTGTGATGAATGTATCTCTGAGGACAGCCTTTCTCAAGATATTCATGTGAACTGAAGCCTCGCCCATGAGTTCTTGCTCAGAGGAAATACGGCACAAGGTTTGGGGAGGAAGCCAGAAGAGCTGTAGGTATCTTGGGGCAGGAAGATGGCAGCATTTGGACCCCAGCTTTATCTATAATGATTCAGGCCCTTGAATTATAATTTTATCCTAAGAAAGATAAACACCTCTCATGCTGATCCATGAACTTGAGCCGATCTCCCTGAAAGAAACTGATCAATGTGGACAGTTCTGGGTCATTTCTTACCAAGAACACCATATCCTAATTGAATAAATCAGAATTCACAAGCTCCTGTGTCTTGGCCTGAAAGACCTCACGGCAGTGAGATCCTAGTCTTTTCCCTCTAAGATCACTCCTGCTGTCTCTGAAGTGTCACCTGAGTGCACTGTGATGTTTTCTCCATCGTGCACTTAAAGATGCTATTGCTGATGTCTGTAATGAATGTCATCATTTCTTCTAGCAGAATGAATCACAGTCATCATTCAAAACCCCTCTCAGATGCTGACTTTTGCTATGATTTCCAGCATCCTCTGCCTTCAGCTACCAGCACTAGTGAATGCCAGGGTACTTGCGGGACCTCACTCACAGCACCAGTCAGTTACCACTGTATCTGGTCTGTCTCCTTCTTCAGGCTGTGAGCCATTGAGAGACAGAGATTGTCTTTCTTACAGATCTGCTAGGTGGTAGGTGCCCAGTGAGTGAATGAGTGAATGACTGATGTAAGTCTGCAGGGCTTCCCTTCAAATTTCCTGGTAAAAATTTTCAAACAACTTCAACGACTTAGAATCCACATGGCATTTTCATGTTAGAAGTCATTCTAGAGATCAGCTCTGGCCTTAGGAAGCATAAAACCAGAGACATGGAATGCCACACCCAGAGCTCCATAGCATCAGAAGAAGGAAGAGACCAGAGGTCTCCAACGGACATCCGTTTATGGAAATAAATTTTCTTTATTCTGTTTTGTTCTACCAGGTTGAGACATTTTGGAAATTCAGACTTTTTCTGATGTAGCGAAGTATTAACATTAATGCATCTCGCCCTTAGATGGATGTCTAGAATGTCTTTTTTGTGTTTCCACTGGACAGGTAAATACCAGCTGTCCCCCACGGTGAACATGCCCCAGGATGACACTGTCATTATTGAGGATGACAGGTTGCCAGTGCTTCCGCCACATCTCTCTGACCAGTCATCTTCCAGCTCCCATGACGATGTCGGATTTGTGACGACAGACACTGGCACATGGGCCAAGGTTGGCATCAGCGACTCTGCAGACTGGTAAGAACACTCCAGGGCTGGAAAACATTGGGTAATTGCAATCACACTTGATTTTATGTTTAAATATTCTGTCATTGAGCTCAGTGAGATGGGTGTCTTTTATAGCTAAGTTCTGTTTTCATGATTTTAATACTCAAAATTATCACTCTGAACAAAAGATTTCCCTCAACCTCATAAACCTGCCCAATTGTGTTAGCCTTTCCAGGTCTATGGTGAGGAATTGAACCAAACCAACAAGAAAACTCTCACTAACTCCGAAATCCTACGCATTTATTAAGTTTCACTTTTAATTAATTTGTACTAAGTCGCTTCGGTCGTGTCCGACTCTGTGCAACCCAAGGAACCATAGGCCGCCAGGGTCCTCCATCCATGGGATTCTCCAGGCAAGAATACAGGAGTGGGTTGCCATGCCCTCCTCCAGGGGATCTTCTCAATGCAGGGACTGACCCTGTGTCTCTGTCTCCTGCATTGGCAGTCAACTTCTATACCACTAGCGCCTCCTGGGAAGCCGTTTAATTATTTTAGATCTGTGTTAATTTGATGAATTGTTTTTCTATTCAATAAATAAATTCTAAGCAAATCCCTAATGGTGACTGAGAATTTGTAACAGATAGATAACTTTGGCCAAATGAATAGTTGTTATGTTTTGGGAGTAGAGAAGAGGCTTTTACAGGTTTTCTTTTTAGAGTGTTGTGACTGTTCTAGTCTTTGTACTTCTTTGATCATTATTATTATTTTGGCCTCATGGTGCTGCATGTGGGATCTTAGTTCCTCGGCCGAGGATCAAACCTGCGCCTCCTGTATCCACTGGACCACCAGGGAAATCCCTGTACATGTCTAGCGTCATGATTTCTGGAGCAGTTGAATCCTATTTTTTCTCCTCTATCTCTTAAAATAGAAGAAAGTATTTGATATTATTGAGTCAGTGGGCGGCACAGAAATGAGGCTGTGCCTAGTAATTATATACATCAATTACATGCCTAGTAATTATATACATCAATAAGCGAAAGGACCATCCCTCCTAGGGATGACCATGGAAGGCTTTAGTGACAATTACCACAAACCATGTGAGGCATTGCACCCGAATTTTCTTACTGCCCTTTCTCTGGGGTCTTTTATGAATCTATCAGCAAAATGATCGTTCACTGTTGTGGCTTCGAGCTACACTCAAGTCCACGTGTAATAGCTTATCTTGGAATGAGTTTTTTGGTTCAGCATAGAGAAAGAGCTGCCGTGTAAAGGAGAAACCCCACCACTTGAAATCCTCAGATGCTGTCCCATGCGCTGCTGCATGGTGTATCTTTTTCTGAGTGTGAATGTGATGACAAAGTAAGGACTAGATATTTGCAATATTTGTTACCGGTACGAAAGCCTTCAAGTTGACACCGTGATGGGGAATTATGAAGGCAGCCGTAGGAATAGATCTGTTTGGGGCCTTAAGAAGCTCTGTATTGGTGAAAATGAGATGAATAACGAACAGGGCTGGAGTGTGGCATTAATGTCCCTAAGGGGATTCATAGAATGGTGAGGACTTGTATGATTTTGCTGTGGGGAATGTGCAGGAGTTGGAAAAGAATATGAATGAAGGGTTATCCAAACAAGAATGGCAGCTGTTCTGAATCACAGCAGAAAATGTAAGCTTTTCCAGCCTGACAATATCTCCCTAATCCTTGATGAAAATGTTATGAAAACAAAAGGGCAATAAGGCAGGATTAATAACTGGAATTTTAATAACTTTGGAGGGGGGGACCAGGATATGGTTACATTCTTTAAAGAATCAGCTGTCAGTCCTGCAGACTGTGTTGCTAAGTATGCTAGTGTATTGTTTCTTGAGTCTGAAATTAGTTTACTAGGTATATTGATAGGGCAGAATTAATTATGTTATGGTTTAAGAATTTTTAGTTATTTTAAGATGCTAATTAACTCACAAACTCATTTGACATATTCAATTGTGTATGTTTACAGTTCACTGTACAATTGTGGAAGGTTAAATATGTCAAATGGCTAAACTTTACATTTCTTCACTGACAGAATATACTTTTATTCAATCCATGAATTGATTTAGGAAACATAACAGACAATGTCTATAAGGTGAAAAAGGTAAAAACAGCATATTCTAATCTTAGTGACAATGTAATTTCAGAGGACAGAAAATTAGTTTAAAAAATATAGCAATATGTGGTTTTCAGTAACAACAATTTGCACACCTTTGGAAAACCATTAGCCAATAATTTCTATTAAAAATATATTGCAGATTTGCTCTGTCTGCAGATTTGATGCCTACTTGGAGTTCAGTTTTAGTGTAGTGCTCTAAATGTAAATTAATGTCATGCTTTTCCATCGCCTCCTATACAACCAAATTTTTTTTTGATGGACTATATTTGTACTCTTTAGTTTAAATATTTCTGAGGAAGATATACAGACGCACACAGAGACACATTTATACACACAGGTGTGGATGAACTTTGCTGAATGGCATGTCTCCTATTTTCAATAAATGTTTTTGTTTCTCTTTCCTCTTCACGCCAGCTCTTTGAGTCCAGACGTTGATCCAGTTCTTGCTTTTCAACGAGAAGGATTTGGACGTCAGAGTATGTCAGAAAAACGCACAAAGCAATTTTCAGATGCCAGTCAATTGGATTTCGTTAAAACGCGAAAATCAAAAAGCATGGATTTAGGTAGTGAGTACAATCTCCATGAATCTTTATCTAAATAAGGTTTTAGATGCTTTCAGATGAAAACTGATGGTCCCAAACACATGTCTGTTTACTGTGAGCAATAAAGAAAATAAATGTGAAATGAGGCAATTTGGCAAAAATTAGTTTTTCTCGAAGTTTGAGATAACTACATTTCTCCTAAGTGGCATGTTTACATCATGTGCAATATGTTAATATATATGTTTTCTGATGAGAAAAGAAACAAACACATGTGCGTATCATGATGTATCTCTATTTGAAAAAATGAAATGTTTTAACACTGTAGCTGTTTAAAACCAATTTCATTGGTCTTATGATTTGGTTGGTTGTGGGGATTCTTGAACTAGAAGAAAAAGTTTTGGAGAGAAACCATTATCTCAATCCATGTCTAGAGTTTGGTTACTTCATGATATTTTCCTTCCATCACTGCCCTTTAAGGTTTATTTAATGAAAACTCTTCTGTGTTGATAATTAAGGCCTTTAAATTGGAATCATAATTTGAGAGCATATTTATTGTAAAAAGTATTTGGAAGCAAATGAGAGAAGGAAAATAATCCTAGTTGTTCAATCACATACCAATCAGGTAGTGTCTCGTTTTCAATCCAAATCCACCGAAAACCAAAACAAACAAACAAACAAATTAATTAATTATATCCATGCACTGATTGAATGATTAGAAAACCCTTTCTTAATCAACTGTAACGTATTTACGCTGTTGTCTGGTGGCTGTTTTTACTTTGAGACTAAAAGTATTAATTTATCCCATGCATAAATGAAAATTGGGCAATGACTGGCCTGGCTGATGATGATATGCTAACATATCAGTAACACACGTGTCATGAACTGAGATGACTGGCATTGCATGGAGACACGGCTTTTCCCCCTTTTTTGATTATGTTTGCTTGATGTTTCGTATTATTTGCATGAAATATTATTTAAGAATTATCACCTAACTGGAAAGATCTGGGAATGGTTGAAGCATGTTGGGCTGTGGGACTAACTGGGCTAACCATTATACATTTACCTTTTAACAGTAGCTGACGAGACTAAACTCAGTACAGTGGATGACCAGAAAGCAGGTAAGAATGGACACTTAGCCTGTTGCCATAGAAACTGTGGTCCAAGGAGTTTATCGTAATTATAGAGCTGCCAATCATACGGCTGTAAACATAAATATTCCAGGCTGCCATGGATGTTTTCATTGAAGGAAATCAAATTGTACAAGGAAAGGAAAATTTTCTTCGAGCAGAAATGTATCAATGTAGTATATACTAAGTGGTAATATAATTTAGTACTTCAGAAATGCTAACACAGCCCAGATTCTGTTAATTATATTTGTGTAGGAATGTTTTGTCACGGTTAAGAAAAAATCAAAATCCTGAAAGCATGATCTTTTAGGGTTGATTCTTTAAGTTTCGAAGTCATCTATCTGATGCTTAGCTTAACATCCAAAAAAATGATTGTCAAAAGGTGATTTTGGTTAGGAAGATAACAGCACATATAAATATTTTCACTGAAGGACAGTGTCCAATATAGCTCTCATTAGTCACTCAGAAAACCTTAGTTCTTTTTCTAATGCAGGCTTTAGTTCCTTGTTACATAGCATTGAATTAGGCTATATATTGCGTCTTTATCTTAACTTTGTGAATGTGCTTGAAAAGCTTTTTGTTTTTGTTTTTAACTATTTAGGACTTGCTGCTAAAATGCTACCTAGATCCTTCTGTAGAAATAATGGATTATGTTGACCTGGGTTTTACATCATAGATTTTACTTTACATGTTATCTTATGACAGTAATCAGAGGAAAATCTTTATGTGTAATTAAAGTCATGTGCTTTGTACAGCTGAGCATTTTGATTTATTATTATAGGTTTGGAATAGAGTTTTAATTATTGTAGATCCAGTATGATGTTGTTATACCACTTAGCACTAATTAGCTTCAATTCACCTTTTTAACCTGCAATAGTAATTAGTTTTAGGCTTCTTGAAAAGTGTGTTTCTCATATACATATGTAAAGATAACTGTGGACATGCCTGGAGTTTTCACATTCTGTAAAGATAGATTGTGAAAACTGCATCCAATAAATCACTGGATTAACTGTAGTGCAAGGCAATTAACAATAGCCTCAGCCCTTATTAAGTAGTTATTTCTTTTATCAAACATAAAATTCATTGGAATTCTGGAGCAAGGCTAAAGAAAAACATTATTTGATAGTTTACATATGTAAATTAGTAATTAATTTTTGGGAGTTAATAGTATTCAGTGCTTTTCAAGAAGTAACCCTTGTCCAATTTAATGTTTATAAAAACCAAATTGAGCTGCTCAGGTTAAAGAACATGATTTTATATAACATGCCAGTAAAGTGAAAAAAATAGTTAATTTAACCAAATCACTGTTACTAACAGGAAAAGAACAATTTATTGTGATTAAGAAATAATAATAATATCCAGATGTCAACTGAAAACATTAATACCTTTTATGGTGAGTAGGCAGATTTTATCATCTAATTGAATCATCTGCTTTTGTAGTGTTTAAAATGTTAGTTAGATCCTAGATAAAAAGAGCATTTTGAAAATATTATGTGCAATCTGTTTTACTGAATTAAACTGGAAAAACTTAAGACCAAAATTATGACATAGAGGTAGAAGTATTTGCTGGTCTATTGATTTTAAATCTACAATGAATAAAATATCTCCACTGGATTCTTCCCATCCTCCAGTATTAGACAGTAAAGAGATTTTTTATTATTTTCCTTTTTTCACTTCACTTGAATTGCTAAGATTATCATGATTTTACAGTTTAGTCCAAAGGTTTTTAGTAGAGTCACAGTGGCATTTTAGTGTAGATTGTCTGTCTAGCCATAAGCCTTTCATAATGAAAATTGAATTCCATTTCCCTTTGCCCTTGCAAAAGACATCCTCTTCTTTTTTTCTGGCAAGAGAGGTATTAGTAGATAAGAGTAGAAAAAGAGACCTAAAGAAAATAGTATGATTATGATTTCCCCTTTTATTCTTGGATTTGGGAATCCTGTATGATAGTTCTAGAGTAAATTTATTTTCTACAGGAAAAGAGAGAATGGGAATAAGAGAATTGAGTTTTTTTTTTTTAAATTTTATTTATGTATTTATTTTTTTTAGTTTTTTATTTTTTAAATTTTAAAATCTTTAATTCTTACATGCGTTCCCAAACATGAACCCCCCTCCCGCCTCCCTCCCCATAACATCTCTCTGGGTCATCCCCATGCACCAGCCCCAAGCATGCTGTATCCTGCGTCGGACATAGACTGGCGATTCAATTCTTACATGATAGTATACATGTTAGAATGCCATTGTCCGAAATCATCCCACCCTCTCCCTCTCCCTCTGAGTCCAAAAGTCCGTTATACACATCTGTGTCTTTTTTCCTGTCTTGCATACAGGGTCGTCATTGCCATCTTCCTAAATTCCATATATATGTGTTAGTATACTGTATTGGTGTTTTTCTTTCTGGCTTACTTCACTCTGTATAATCGGCTCCAGTTTCATCCATCTCATCAGAACTGATTCAAATGTAGAGAATTGAGTTTCTAACAATTTAACCTTTGAATATAAAAATAAATGAAGCATCCTAATGACTTAATAGATTTACATTAAGAGCTTCAAAATATTGTTTAAAAATTAAAGACATTGATTGTGTGTGTGTGTAAATAAAACTAATCTTTTGCCTATACCTTGTATAGGGAAAGACATTTTCAACTTTTATGATAAGTTTATGATGTTATAAATCTCGCTGACCATCATTTAGCAGTCTTACTAATATATTAACGAACTATTTTGTTAAAGTGTCTTTGATGAATATATCACCTTACATGAATGAAATCTGTGTTTTAGATCAGGAGTCAGCAAGCTTTCTATAAAGAACCAGGGAGTAAATACTGTAGCTCTTTCAAACCAGGCAGCCTTTGGAACAATTGCTTAATTCTGATGTAAAGTGAAGGCAGCCATGGAGAAAATGGAAACAAATGGACCCATGGCTGTGTTCTAGTAAAAATTTCCAGATTTGACCCATAGTTTGCTGATCCCTGTTGTAGATACACAAATAATAGATGTTATGAAAACTTTCAACTATGTATAAATAGAGAGACTATAGTTTATTAATCTCTCTTATACCCAATACTCACCATATTTAATTATCAACATTTTACCAGAATGTTATACTGTGGTGTTCAGAATTAGACAAAAGAGTAGTTAGGTAAGCTTCCAATGATTCCTACAATATAATCTATTGCTTATTTTATTACAGTTTCACTATTTATTTCTTCCTAGATTTGCTTTGTGTTTATGTTTCTTCAGAAATACATATATACAGATATATACATATCAATACTTACATGTATGTAATATGTATATGTACATTTATTTGAATAATCATGCCATTTCTGAAATTAACTGTTAAAGTTTTTTTGGGGTGCTGATATTAAATCAAATCTCAGCTAACTTTTTATATATAAATTATGTTTTAATGCTAATCTTTACTGGGAGCATAGATACATACGTATCTTTATTGGAGAAATATACATAGATATGTGTGTATATATATATACACACACACACATAATTACACACACATACATACATATGTCCTTTATGCATCCAAGAAAACACCAAATGTTTGCCATATAAATGTTTATAGGACCTAAATGTAGCTAGTAAGTTATGAAAATTAATAGGCGTGATTTATTCAGGAAAAGATCTTCCCAATGCTAATTCTTGAAAATGTGAAAGTAAATGTCCCTGCCCAGAAATCATCTTTTTCCATTCTCTTTGATTCTTTAATCTCTTACTTTTTCTTTAGCTCTTTGGAACAAAATCATTTTCCTTCCTGTGACATGATTTTTATGGATATTTAAAACATGAACTTGTCAAACATTATAGTGCTATCAAGAGAAAAAGTAAGATTGATTATCCTGGCAAGAAATATTCCTTGTGCATTTTTCTCATGAAATAATCAAATATAGACAAACCTGCATGGGGAAAGTTAAATAAATCATCTTTTTCTCTCAAGCACTCTAATTTATGGAATATTTTTTCTTCATTAGAATCATCTGTCTGCCTGTCTGCCTATGTTACATTTTGAACAGACTTGTTCTAACTTAAAACTGCTACCCCATTGTGAAGATTATGTGAAAGTTGTCATGTAAATGAATTTTAAAAAGATAATTCTTGTTTTGACTCTCCCAATTTAATTTTTATTCTGTTTTATACTCTGAGCCATTGAACGACCATCTCAGAACTATTTGGTTTCTATGTGAAAACATATCAAGGTTGCTCCTTAATTAGTGATCCACATATGGGCTGATGGCCCCATGTAGAGATAAGATATCCAGTCTCGCCTCTCCTACCCCTTGCTCTTTTTTTTCCTTTGTACCTGTCTTTCTAAGAGTGTGAGTGAAGAACTAGTTCTGTAACCTGGATTGCCCAGCTGGTGGTTGCAGGTATTTCCGTCATCTTGAGGCTAAACTCATCTATTTGAGTGCCAGCTCAGGCAGTCATTGATGAAGTTGTTTTACCTGGTTAAAGAAATCCATTTCGATTGCCTTCTAAAGCTTGGTTACAATCTTAGTGTTGCTAGATCCTCAAGTCACCAAGCCACAATTTTAGTGCTCTGAATTCTCCTCTACTGAAAATGTCTTGGTAACTGTGATGTCTTCTTCCTTCTGTTCATTACCTGTTTCTCTCTGCTGACCTGGAGGCGTAAGTCCTCACATGCAGTTCTGGCATCTTTCCCTCTTTACTTCTCTCTCGCGACGGTCCTTCTGTAGTTTATTTCTATTCACATCTTGTATTGCTCTTCCCAGAGAACCACCGTTTTCCAGAGATAGGTTTCTACCTGGTGCTAGGGTGCCCTGTGGGCGACATGTGGTGTCCTGTGCTTTTCTCACTTGCTGAGTTGTCTGAACCTTTGCCATATGAGGACAACTTGATGAAACTTACTGAGATAAAAGTTGCACTTCCATTGTAAATAATTGTAAACTGCTAAAAAAAATGTTTTAAGCTAAGTCACAAAGTGTACTTGGTTGCTTCCCTTAGCCATTTTATCATCCTGCCTTGCAGAATGATTTTCTGGGTTATTCTGGTTTTTTAGATTATTAACATAACTTGAAGCAAATAATTTGACAAAGATTTTATCTGTTGAGCTAAAAATGAAAACTAATAGCTTAAAATGTCTCCTAATGAGAATAGAGAAAATAGACCAAATTTAATACACATTTGGGAAAAGTTAAAATTAGTTACTGTCACTTTACTTTTTATATCTTGCTACCCACGTTCCAGAAGTAGACACTGAACAAATAATTTGTCCCTGATATTTTCTACAATTCACAGATATTCAGCCATGTAATTTTCACCACTCATTCTAACATTTTGTTTTTGCCGACTTCCAAGGTTCCCCCAGCAGAGATGTGGGGCCTTCCCTGGGTCTGAAGAAGTCGAGCTCTTTAGAGAGTCTGCAGACAGCGGTTGCCGAGGTGACTTTGAATGGGGACATTCCTTTCCATCGCCCTAGGCCACGGATAATCCGAGGAAGGGGCTGCAATGAGAGCTTCAGAGCTGCCATTGACAAGTCCTATGATAAACCTGCAGTGGATGATGATGACGAAGGCATGGAGACGTGTAAGTGTACGACGTCTGAAGGAATAGCCATGGCGAGGATCTCTATAGTGAAGCATTTTCATAATACGAAGATGTTATTTACCATTTTACTCTTATTTTCTCACAAATGCACAGTTGGTTTTTCTAAAGGCAACATATCATGTGATATTGCAAGAGACTAAATGCAGAGCAGATAGAAGAATCTTTTCAACTAGATATTAAAGAGATTTTCCATTCTTCTCAATAATTGTTTTTGGAAAATACAGGTTTCTTTCTTTCTTTCTTTTTTTTTTAATGTGATTTCTGCTAATATGAAATCTATAATTTTTTATAAAATAATTTTTATTTTTAAACTTTCTCAGTTTAAAACTGAGAAAGTTTTAGTTCAGTAAATATTGATAGATACAATCCACAGAAAAATTTTGAGTCCTTAATAAATTTTAGGAGTATAAAGTTATCCTGAGACCAAAATATTTAAAAACCACTGCTGTACAGTATATCTGTAATATATCTCAAATGAATATGTGTAATCATCTGTGATTTTGATAACATACTTTTGTTTTGTTTTTATGAATTACTCTTTCCTTGAACTAGGCTAGCAAAATATATTTATGTATATGTATTTCCAAATTGCCAAACATTTTAAGCCAAGATTATTGACAGTTAAAGGTTACTGAGAATGAGCAATGTGTTTTCCATAGTATTGATATATTGAGAAAAAAGTAACGTTTATAAATACATAAAATGTATGCTTCAGGGACTTGTTGAAGTTAAACACTTATAAATGAGTATAAAAATACCCATTCAGTTTAAACATAAGAAGGAAACTCAGAATTGTATTTATTTAGAAGAGAATGGACTTGAGTTCTACTAGAAAACACTGTTGATTAGCTTATATTGTTCGTAACTGCTGATTCATATTCTAGATTTTTAACTTAAAGTAACTCTACCCAGCTAACCATCGTAAGAAACACTGTTGGGAAAAGAAAGAAGAAAGAAAGAAAGGATAAAGAAAAGCAGGAGACACCCCTACCCAAAATTAAAGCAGAGATCATTTAGGTGGATTGTAAACGATGACAGTTTAACTTTTGGGGGACCACTTCCATCACACATGCCTAAGGAAGATTGTGGTGGGAAAGGAGAGTTTCAAATGGAAATCACATTCTGAGGAGATATAAAGCAAAATTATATAATCTTTGCCTGTCACATATAATGTGTTTGGGAAGATGAATATTTCTGCTACAATGTAACATGCAAAGCAAAACTTAGTAGAGGAGCGCTGCATTCCCCCGCAGCCCCCACCTAATTCTTAGTTTAAATCTGGACAGCTTTTTACTCCATCCAGCCAGTGATTTCAAATATATGCAGCCCATTCTTGCCAGATGAAGACCATATTTCCTATTTTTGCTGCCAAGCTTGGTCTCTAAGCTCCTGAGTCATATAAGCTTCCAACCCTCTCGGGTTTTTCCTGGCGTCTCAGGGGCTCCTTGCCAGTCTCACCCAGTGTTACTTGTGTTGCCTTTCTAGGGTGGGGACCCTCTATCACTTAGAGATCTTGCCTTTGTCCTGGGTGCACATTTAATAAGGGAGCCAGTGCTCTGGCACCTCAGTATTTTTTGTTGTTGTTGTTGTTGTTTCTTTTAACAAATACAGTTTTGTTCCTGAGCTTTTTTCTTGTCCTAGTTCACATGTTATTTAAATTCCTTCATAGAATGCAATTTTCTCACATATACCACATATTTAAAATGCAGCAGGGGATGGAATAGCGATCAGTACCAGGCATGTTCTTAATTCTGTAGCCTCTAGAGCTTCCCACCATGTGAACGTCTAAATTTGTCCCTGACATAAACTTAGCTTCCGGTTTTAACTGGAAATAACCGATTTAAGTATTTCATATTAAAACTTTTGTACTCAACTATCATCAAGACAAAACCAGGTAAGTAGATGAACTAAAATGTGTGACCCGGAGGGGAAGTTCTAGGTAAGAACTGGGAGACACACCCTGACATGTGCACCTGCAACCACAAAGCGCTGGGTTTCCACAGAGTCCTGACTTGATGGTGTTTTCTCCCAGACCAGTCTGGTGAACTCTGGATATGGCCAGAGAAAGGCCACTGTTGTATATTTCAAACGTCTGCAGTGCGGCTTGTCAAAACTATATGACTGAAGTGATCTGAGCACTGGCCTGGAGTCCCTCCACATTCTTCTTACCCACTTGGAATTTGGGTCAAGTTGCTTAAGATTCTTCTTTAATTCCTTCCTTTGTGAAACTGAAGCTTTGGATGCCAAGGCCATTAATGCTCAGATTGTCTCAGTGTCTAGTGAGGAGGCTCGGCTCGGTGGTTTGCGGGAGTGGGGAAATTCGTGGGAGGCTGAGCGAGTGGTCTCTATCAAGGCCACCAGATCCCCCTGCACCCGCTGTCACTGCGACAGTCTTGGGGATTTATTTATTCCCATGAGGCTTGTGGGATCTTAGTTCCCCAGCAAGAATTGCACCCGGGCCCTTGGCAGTGAAAACACCAAGTCCTCATCACTGGACCACCAGGGACCTCCTAGTTGTGGGGTTTTTAAATCACTCTTCATACTTTGTGATTCTTTGTCAATTGTAAGTTTAAAAAAGGGAAGTTCACAGTTTGCCAGAGAAAGCTGGAAAAGCTCTGGTTCCGTTTCTGAGTTGCTTTCCAGTTTTAACTTTCCACGACTCTGTGTCCTCCTTCACTTACCCACTGACCTCAGTCCTGCCTTCCTGCTTCACTCACCGTCCATAAAATCCACGAGGAAAGATGCCACCACGTCTTATTCCTGCATAACCAGGCTCAGAGCTCGGCCAAGTGTCAGAGTCAGTGACTGTTTGTTGCATCAGTGAATGGGCTCCTGCTTGACTAGCGCCACTGCGTGTGTGAGAGACACACACCCAGACGCAGCGCGCGTCGGCAGCAGGGCATGGGGTGGCATTGACGTTTCACTCCTCCCGCTTGTGTCCGACCCTGGAGCTGGGCGTCCGAGACCTCCGCGCCTCAGCAAACCCTTTGGGCTTCTCTAAGAAAATATCTGTCAAGGCTGGTGTTACTGCTGGTGGTTATGGGACTGTTGCCTTTCCTTATGGCTAGGTGCAGGTGTGAGAAAGGAGTCTGGCTCCCTCCTCTAGTTGCCTAAACCCCACCCTTTGCAGAGCGGATTCTGGAGGCGCGTTCTGCGGACTCTCTCTCTCTCTGCATTCGTGTCTGTGCTCATGCCCTCGCTGTACAGCCCTACCCTGCATCCTTACTGTGTGGGCGCTGTCCCTGGCCGCATGTCTGAGCGCTGCTGGCCTCGTGCTTTGAGGGACCCTGTGGCTGAGGTCCCTTCTTGTATGGAGGTGGGCCTCGGGGGCCAGTTATGGCCGCCACGTCACTGTTGTGCAGCGCACTGATGGAGGACCCTGTCCGAGCCGACGGTCTCTGTTAGACGGCCGTCCTGTGGGGATGCCAATTGTGCACCCTGGAAGCACGGGTTGGGGGGCGGGGGCGGGCATAACCTGTCCCGCTCAGCCTATGTCGGTCCCATGCAGCCGTTTCCCTCTCGACAGGCGGAAGTCACACACGTGGAGGGCGAGGTTGGATGTTCTTGCCAGCCGGGTCAAGCTCCTCCCCGGTGACGCTCTTTCAGGCGTGGAGCAGGCTTGCCTCTTCTCAGCAGTGCTGCAATCGTGGCATGCACACAACAATGGGGGCCAAGAGACCCGGGCGGGATCCATGTGGTATCTGGTATCTGTCATCTTCTGTAACACTTATGTGCTTCCTGTGGAGATGGCAGAAGTCGGCGTTTTTGTCTCTCGTTTAATCCATCTGGCCTCTCCACGTTGTCTGTGTCTGTCTGGATCAAGATGGAGCTTTGTATTCTGGGACCCATTATCTCTGAGGCCCTACCTGTGTTTGACAGGTCAGGGCATCTACAATCTGCTCCCTCTTCTATGCAAATCATACTTCCCGCCTGGCTCTCAGCGAGCGGCTCCTACAGCCCCCGTCATAAATCAGCTTCTGTTGAAACCAAGAACATGGATGCTACATAACACTGACTTGTTTCACTTTTGAAAATATAGAATACAACCCCCACCCCCATTTTACCCTCTATTAAAAGTCGTCAAGTCGTCAGCCTTGCTATCAATTCAGCAACAGCTTTTTGTCGAGGTCGAGGAGGTGATACACAACAAAACCGAAGACTGTGCTGTTCATTGTACTCTTGATTTTAAGATCTATCCAGTTTACAATTTTAAATGTGAGAACGGTATTCCTTGAAAACATAGAGACAGATTGCATTTAAGGAGCTTGCCTGCTTTCTTATAGTACTCTTAACAGGAGATAAAGGGGAAAAAAAAACATTGCTCTAAAGTATGCATAACTTAGGTTAGCAGTATGAGATCTGAAGAAACTGAATTTATGTTAGGAAGTTAGCTAATCTGAGAGCTTCAAGATTAATTTTCATTTATTTTGTTAGCTTCAAAATAGCAGATTACATGAGTATCTCAGATTTTTCTACTCTTAGCATGCTCTACATTCCTAGCTATCTTTTGTCACTACTTATTTGAGCAAAAATTATGTAAATTAGGTAGATATCTTAAGAATCTCCATCAGATTACCATAAATCTATAGTGGAAGAATTCAATGTATGGTTTTCAGAGTCGAAGTACTTTGTAAAGGATTTACCATTTGGTTAATCTATCTTTTTGGATAATTGGATGTTGATCTATTAAAAATATTTATTCTGAAGTGCCAGGAATAAGGATAACCTGTCTAATCCTCTTATGACAATTTGTATACTTGAGTATCACTTGCAGTTTAAGAAAAGGAGCTTTGGAGAATTTTAGGACATTTCTGAATGCGATAGAAGTATAACCATGTGACACAGCCAAAGCTGTCAATTCCTTATATTTCTTTTTTTAGGTGAAAAGTAAGTTAAGCTAAAAGTATGACGAAAAGTCACATCTGAAGTGTTTGAATTATAGCTTTCTCATTTGAAGCATTTTCTGATAAGAAAAAAAGTATGTAAATATTTGACTAAGATAGTACTTAGGAATTAAATCAGAATGCATGCCTTGTGATTTGCAGTCCTGCGAATTTTCTACAATATTAAACAAACTTCCTAATGGGAAAATCTGTTACATTAAAACTGCAAGGAAGTATTTATGAGTCTTGGGATCTAAAACCTGATATTTAGGCTGTAAGTTCCAGAGAGGCTAAGGGTACTTCAACCCACTGGGCAAACCAACTCTTGGGAAGCAGTGTGGTTAATGGTTAAGGGCCATTGTGATGCCCAGGTTGCCATGCAGCAAAGCATGGGGCACCACTCAGCCCGCATGGGAGAGGGGAGGGAGGGGAAGCTTCTCACAAGAGGTATGAGTTGAGATGAGCAATCCTGCTTGAGTGGTCCTCATCAGGGTGTGTCGGGAGCTTAGGGAAGGGGGACCATCTCTGGACCACCATTATCCTATCGAGGTAGAGCGTGGTGAGGAGTGAGATGTAAGACATATGCAGAGAACAGCTTGCAGACAGCCTTGTTTAAATAATTTTTGTTCATACTAAGGACCTTAAAGAGCATTTGAAGAATTTCAAGTGAAAGAATATGAGTGTTGGGGCTGTAGAATCGAGGGTGGGTTATTGGGGGTGGGCTGGTAAATAGCAGTGTTAGTGGCAAGATTGGTTCTAGACAGTAATGCAGTAGTCCAGGTGAGTAATGATGCTTGGCAAAGCCAGAAGAAAGGGAAAAACTGCATTTACATGCTTAGCATCTCACACATATAGACGGATGATAGCGATGAGGTTTTTCTCACTAGTACCTCCAGGCACAGAAATTTAGAATTATCATCTCACTGCATAATCCCTCCATTACCAAATTGTCTTAATTTTTCTGCATGAAATCTCATAATTTCACTCCTTCTACCCAATCTAGCCCCAATTCTCATTATTTAATATCTGAAGTTGATATTAGGATCTCATAACTGGTCTGACTGTCTCTCCATTTGCTGAGTAAGCTCTGGAGTCACACTTTCCTCCCAGTCCTTCAAGCTCCCATGTGCGTTCTCATCCAGACCATGTGCCGTCCCTGAGGTTTGTCTTCTCCCTGCCCTGACTGTCCCCTACCCTCTCCTGTACGTGGGACTGTTGTCTTCCTTCTTCAAGACACTTTCCCCTGACCTAGCTAGTTTCCCCTTAACTTTCTAGCGCACTGAGTATGGACGTTCCCCGACTTAACAGTGGTTCAGTTTAGGATTTTTTGACTTTACAGGGGTTTGAAAGTGACGTGCTTTTAATAGAAATTGTACATCTAACTTTGAACTTGCGTCTTTTCCCGGCTGGTGATAATGCAGATCTTCTCTGGAGATGATGGGCAGTGGCAGCAGTCTCAGCTCCCAGTCAGCTATGTGATCACAAAGGAAACAGCCCAAAACCATTCTGGTTTTCACTTTCAGTACTGTAGTTACTAAATTACATGAGGCATTTGACACTTTGTTATAACTTAGGCCCTGTGTTAGATGACTGAGCCCAATTGTGGGCTAATGTCAGTGTTCTGAGCACTTTTAAGTAGATGAGCTTAAGCGGTGATGTTTGGTAGGTTAGGTATATTCTGTACACTTTTGACTTTGGTATTTTCCATTTATGTTGGAGTTTATTGTGCCATAACCCCACTAGAAGTTAAGGGAAATCTGTATACAGATGTGTATGAGCCTTCTTAGTATTTTTATAACATCGAGAAATTTTTGTGAATCTCTCAATAAGGGTTACATGGCATGGGAGTTAAGAACAGTGACTTTTAGGGGACATTCATTTTGACTTCTCATTAAATAGCAATGCTCACCCTTCACTGTTCCATCACATTTGCACATTCTTATGTTGTTCTTTATTTTTGCTCTTGTTTTCCCACTTAAAAGAGTCAGAGCAGTGACCTGGACTCTCTTTCCTTGACACCATAAATTTTTTGTATATGTTAAAATATACATTTGACCAGTTGAATCCATGATAAAAATAAAATTCTTAGTGGCAATTCCAACAGTGGGGTTTATAAGTGCCACTATTTTCATTATGTAGTCAGTCCATTGGGTCTGTTGAAAGGAAAGCCTTCAGCTTCTTTATACGTTGTTCTCTGTGGACAGGAAACAGCGCCCATTATAGATCATTATTTGAATGTGAAATTTAATTATACACTGAAAGCAAATTTTCAAAGGTTCAGAAACTGGGGGGTCCTTGCATTTGTTCTGCTACATGGGAGAGATAGAGGAGGTGACATTCTACCAAGATCTTCAGCAACATTCTGTTTGAAGGGAGGCATTAAAGGAAACTTTAGAACATAAAGTAGAAATGAAGAATGGTTTTTGGTAATAAGTCTTAATCTCTTTGGAAGTGTGATTTTATTGTTTTTGTTCTCTCTACTCTCCTTACCCCAATGTAATTTCATTTTTTTAATGAAATAAATCTAATTTTAGAATACTGGGTTTTAGGAATCAACTATTTGAATATTCCTCCAGTCACAGAAGCCCCTTCTCTAAGACCGCTGATAAATGTCAACCACTTCCTTCATGCCTTTTTCTCCTTTCAGTCATACTCTCTGTTCTTCATAATATCAGTTATTATTCTCACCCCACATTTTAGTGTAAAAGCTGTTTAATTCTTCATGTTTCTTGCCAGCTTTGTGTGTGTGTGTGTTTTTCAAGTGTTCTGAAAAAGCTAAGTTTTTCCATTGCCAAGAGCTCATCATTCTGATGTTAAAAGTCAGGGTCCAGAAAAGCAGATCCTATTATTCGACACCATCTGTGTCACTAGCTGTTCATTTCCTACATCTTTTATTCCTTTTCCAAAGTCAATATTCCACTAAAATAAGAAACAAAAATAACATATATTTATTAATAATAAAAACTTCTTAAATACTATACTGGACTTTGCAGTACCTGGGAGTTCAGTCCTCATTTATTTTTATTACACGGTATTTTAACTAACATTAGTCAGTAGAAATTGGTAGTGGTCAGTGGATTTGCTAAATCTAGTGAAATTTTCCAGTTATTAATGCCTCCTTTTAACTCATTCATTTTAAATTTTAAGCAGGTAGATTCTGAAGACTGCGTACTCTTGTGTCCAATTACTACCTTTAATCCTTTGTCTTGCAAAGTAAATTGTAAATTACTCAAGAGTATGTGTTTCTTTATTCAATATTGCTATTACTAGAGTAGCTCTTTCTAAACAGGGAGCGATAAAGGATGTTTTTCATATGATGGGCTATTTGTTCAATCTATTCAACAAATATTTAATAACACTCTTTTGAGCTATGCCCTCAAAGGAGAGTACTTGTTCACTGATCAGTAAGAAGTAATGTTATCACTTTAATTTTGTATTTCTCTGTTTTTTATTTCTCTGAATGTTTGTACCAACTCATTTCACACTAGTAACAAGTCTGAGCAAATCACTTAATTTTAGTAAAATTGTCAAAGCTGCCTAGAGTGATATTAACTGCTAAATATTATACTTGTGATAAATAGTAGAGTTGATATTCCACAGCTGCTCTGAAGTTTGATTTATGTAATGTACCTATTAAGATGCTTTCAGCTGCATTTAGTAGAAAAATCACTTCAGACCAGTTCAAACCTTGAGGGAATACACTGTCCTACCTGGTTCTATAGTTGGGCAGCTTCGGGGGTTACTGATTCCACAGCATAATGGTATTATCAAAGCACTGCAATCTTTCTGATCCTTCTGCCACACCATCCACAAGTCAGCTTATCCAGAAGGTAACTGCAGGGCTCAAGATCCGAGTGCTTTCTTGATCCCATCCAAGTGAAGGGAGAGAGTCATCTCCCCAAGCACAAGATATATCCTTTCAGAGTGTCGGGGCCACTTCCGTACTAATAAGAGTGGACTGGGGCAGGGACCCATAAGCCAGTGTAAGCCTAGTAATGGATTCATCCCTCGAAGCTGGATCGCATTCCTGAGCACAATCAGAGTTCCATTAGAAAGGAGAAAGGGAGAAACAGATTTGGGATAAGCAGGCAACAGAGATCATTACAGTCCCCCAAATTATATTGCTTCTCAATGGAAAAAAGTGGTGAATGACTGTGTGGCTTAGAGTCAGCTCTTGACAGTGAATTGTGTGTGATGACCAGACTGAACAAAGTGTTTGTTTATGGCAGGAGTTACAGAACTTTGAGGTTCAGTGGACACCTAAGGTCATTTTCCCAATGACTGCTACTGTCTAAGGGCTTAATCTTTTCCAAACTTCATGGCCCAGTGCTAATAGGATAACTTGCAGAACCGAGTAGCTGAATTTGTCACAGGGAGTAGAAGTTTAATTGCGCTGTATTTGCATCTGTTGAAAATATGGTAATTAGGTATGTCTTAATTGCAGAATGTGCTGCCTGGAAGAGAAATAAGCAGCTTCATGTTATACCTTCTTTAAAAAGAGAAACTTCAGAATATCTGTCTTTACAGATAATCGCATGGGAAAGCAACTGATAGTGTAGTGCACAGAGTGGGTTGAAACAGGCAGAAATGTTAGTCAAAAATAGAAATTTCTATTTGTTTGGAAGGAGTTAATCATCTTTCTTTAGGCAGACTATCTGCAAAAAGAAAGCAAACAACATGTAAAGGGTAAAATTAAAGAGGAAAAAATGTAAATTTATATAGCATTTGAAATAGTAAATTACCTAAATGTAGGTTTATGATTAGTTCTTTCATTGTAATTTACTGTATGAACACAATAGATCAAGTCATTTGCGCATTATACATCACCAGTGCTTTTCTTCCTTGAAAATTGTTTATCTGAGTATCTTTTGTGTTTTCTCAAGGGAGTAAAGTATTTTATTGACCTTATTATAAAGCTGGTATTAATTATACAAAGATTGGTTTTAAAACTGAAAATAATTTGATTAGTCTATTAATGACCTTGAATATATACATTAAAAAAAATTAAGCAGGTGTAACCAATTTACATAAGCTTTTAAAAACCAAAGTAATTCTGCCTAGAAATGGGGTAAAGTGAGATTCTTATTTTTCTCTATCAAATAATTTTAGTGTTTGAAGCATATATAATGTAATACTCTAAAAGAGCATCTTATGTTTATACATAGGAAGCCACATATTGCTAAATATTTTTAATTAGTTGGCATTTGAAGGGATTAGTTACATCCGTACACCCCCAGAAGAATTTCTGTGATAGTGTGTTATCTAAATCGGAATGTTCAGAACAAGCATAAAGAATTCTCAAATGCACAAGTACGATTGTAAAACAATCGTTTGAGCAGGAAACTGAGTTAGGAGTTTTGATTTTACAAAATGAGGTTACAAAACCTGGTGTTAATAAATGATTTAGTACTAATTTTCTCTGCTTCACCCACTTTTGAAGATGAGTTGTATTACATACACCAGGAAATTATTGGGAGTATGAAGGGAATTGGCAACAAATGTGACTTCGGCATATAGTTAGTTATGGAGGCGCTGCCTTTTTCCTGTGTCAGAGCCAAGAGCAGACAGATGCCTCGTGTGCTTCTGCCAAAACTATCGGGCAGAAAACTAGCAGAATCGCTCCTGATCTTCCATTCATGATTTATGATAATGGTCGCTGTGGAAGACGAAGTCATTCATGTTTATTGAGCTCATTTTTTTGTTTATAGTTTCAGACATTGTGGAGGGTCATACAGTCCATTAGACGGTATGTAGGGCATTAGCAGTAATAGTATAAAACCCTACCAGAAAGTGATGAGATAACCAGGAGCAAGGGCCTCCCTGTGGCTGCTGGCACTGGGGTGCGGCTGGTGTTGTCCGGCTTAATGGAGGAACATAGGCATCGTCCTGAAGTCAGAGGATGGTGATATGTGGAGACTGGGTAAAAGTGTGTCTGGTTGGGATAAAGTCATGAGTCAAGTTCACCACTAACCTTCCTGTTAAACAGTCGTTCACAGGCAGCTTCTGTCCGACCGGTGGTCCTCATTTTAGAAGCTTAGTGAAGTCGCTCAGTCGTGTCCGACTCTTTGCCACCCCATGGACTGTAGCCCACCAGGCTCCTCCATCCATGGAATTTTCTAGGCAAGAGTATTGGAGTGGGTTGCCATTTCCTTCTCCAGGGGATCTTCCCGACCCAGGGATTGAACCCGGGTCTTCCGCATTGCGGGCAGATGCTTTACCGTCTGAGCCACCTGGGAATCCCTGTGATTGTATAATATGAGAAGTACAATAATAAAAGTTTGTGCAAAGCGCTTTGGATGGGTAGGTAAAATGAGTTTTGCCTGCAGGACTTGTAGAATATTGACTAGCATCCCTTTATCTAACTTGAGTATATATATAGGTTTTGTAGCTCCTGAATGCTTTTGAGAACTGTCTTATCATGATTTGGTCCATTGCCTCCAAATCAAGGCCACACTCATTTCCCCCAAAGTGTGGAAGCAGTGGTTTGTAACCAGATAGAGCACAGCCAAATTCAAGGATGTTTTCAGACAAGAGGCTGCAACCCTGCTTAAGCGATATTTCACATTCTCCCGGGGAGCACCCATTGGAAAAGGCTACACAGTGAGACCTCCCTGGGCCAGGACCACTATTCTTTCCCTGCTCTGTGTGTACAACAATCACAGCCTTAGCTCAGCATTTATTTGTAAGGCTATGGATTTTCTCTAGCAATGTCCATCTGAAAGTTGGAACTGGCTTTCTCTAATAAACCCTCTCAATTCCTATTTCCATATGAATTGACAGAGACTAAAATGATCATCTTTTGAAAATGCATGCTTGTCCCTTGGAGAAGGAGAGTGGCTCCCAGTTAGTTACCCCAGTGCAGAGGGAAGCCAGCCTTTCTGCTCATCTCTTTTGTTGAAAGCCTGTCCTTGAGTCCCTGTGCACATCCGTTCGAACTACGGGAGTGATTTCATCAGTAGCAACTACTAGTCACAGCGCTGGACGACCACACAAGACTGGAAGTGGGTTTCTTGAGATATGGTGCTGGCTGCTAGAATGATCTTCTGGGCAGAGAGTGGAGTGACTGGATGATAGATGACCTGAATCCATGCTGTATGAAGCATGGAACTGAGCAATCATAAACAGAGTTGATCAAAGAAACATGTGAAGGTCTGGCTGAGGTACAACTGTGCCAGAATATAGTTCAGAGAGCCCCACACTGGCGGTATGCTGGCCCCAAACCTCTGTTTCCTTAGCAAGAAATGGAAGATGTTGGTCTAAGTGACTTCCAAAGTACTTTTTGGATTTAGACACAGTGGTATTTTTACTCTTTGGCTGTAGCCTGGTGTGGGATGGAAAATAGGTTGCCTCATGTTTTTAATCAAATGTGAAAACGAATTCTACACTTTCTTTGGTTATTAACTTAATAATTAGCATTAAAAATTTTTAAAAACTTGGTTAAGGTGGTACTATCATTTATTAGTATCTTCTAAGATCTGTGAGAGTTTAATAGGACACTAAGATACTAAGATGTACTTTTTTTTAATTTGATTTTTATTTCACAATAGAACATAGTTTATTTGCAACGTTGTGTTAGTTTCCAGTGTACAGCAAAGTGATTCAATGATGTATCAATGATGTATATACATATATCCATACTTTTTCAGATTTTTTTCCCAGATAGTTTATTATAGAATATTGGAAAGAGTTCCCTTTGCTATATAGTGGGTCCTTGTTGGTTATATATTTTATGTATAATAGCATGTATATTTTACAAACTTCTAATTTATCTCTTCCCCCCCTCTTCCCCTTTTGTAATCCTGAGTTTGTTTTCCAAGGCTGTGATTGCTTCTGTCTTGTAAATAAGATGATACTGAGACTGGTCTTATTATACTCGTAATTTTGTGTATTGCTAACTCGAGTTCTGGTGGAGGGGCAAGACTGAATTTCTCTTGAAGTCATATTAACTTGATCTAGAGGTTGGTTCTTTGTGAGAGTCTTATATGGTGCTGTGTTAAAAGAAGCTCAAAAGCACTGATTCCTACTTTTTTTGTTGATGCAGGGGGCCAGAAATGACCTCAGATTTCAAGAGGTACCCTGGAGCTCCAATAATTCTTACTATATTTGGAAAAACCTTAGGCAACTAATCTGGAAAAGGATTTATGAGGATGGCTGTGCACGTGTGCATCTATTGCATCCTAAAATAGAAATTCCTGAAGTTCTTTTGGAGGTGGAGACTTGTCATTCTTTCAAATGCAAAAAGTTGGGGGTATACCATTGGACCATATGCTGACTAAGTGTTGCTTCAAAGGATGGAATATTGTTATCGCTAAAGTATAGCTTTTATCTGCAGAGTTCAAAGGACTGTGAGGCTGTGGATTTATGCCTTCATGGCTCCATCCACCTCTGTTCACCTGCCATTGTGTCAACCAAAATGCAACATTATTTCAGATTAGAACATATAGTAACATTGGCTTGTAATGCTGGCCTCACAATAACAATGTAATGACAATATAAGGAAAAAGTTAGAGAGGCTGTGAACACCCAGTCTTCTCTATATTGTCACAAACTGACATATTTGGGAGGCTGAGGAAAGAAGTCCTGTGTTGACATTGGTGTGCTTACTAGTGAGTAGTGCAACTGAACAAATTCATGAGGGGCTGAGGTGGAGCTTCATCCCCCTTACAATAAGAGGAAAGGAAGCTGTTGGTGAGAGGCTGCTTATTTTCATTTTGCAAATATGATACTGAGGATCTTTGGGGTCAGCTTTGTGATGAGGGCTTGCTTATCCCCACAGCAGTACAGGCTCTGTATCAACATGAGGGAATCCACTGGTCTGGGACTGAGATTACTATCACTATACTGATACTATACTATTACTAATAATATACTGTTGCTATTACTAATGCTATACTAGTACCATTGCTATTACTGTTACTGTGACTATTACTCTCTTACCGTTGGCCCATCATCTTCACGCAGGAGTACACACATGTATGGTAGTCATCCACATCTCATGTTCCATTCTAATTCTACACAGGATAAACAACGTTTGCAAGCCTCATTGGGAATATGGGAAAGAAACCCTCACATGACTTCAACCTCCTTATTTTTATCCCTTTGGTTCCCCATGTTCCTTATCTTTTTGTGTGTGTTTGTTTCCTTTTAAGTGGAAGAAGACACGGAAGAAAGTTCGAGATCAGGAAGGGAATCTGTATCCACAGCCAGCGACCAGCCTTCCCACTCTCTGGAGAGACAGATGAATGGAAACCAAGACAGAGGCGAGAAGCCCGATCGGAGGAAAGAGAAAATAGGCAAAGAAAAGAAGAAAGACAGAGACAAGGAGAAGGAGAAGATGAAAGCCAAGAAGGGGAAGCTGAGGGGCTTGGGAGACATGTTCAGGTAGGTGCTACCGGGCAGGAATGGCCCGTCCCCACTGTGAGTGCCAGGCTAGCGCCAGATGTGAGGACTTTGAGGTCAGCTGAGAGTCCTCTCTAACTCCCAGGTTTCACTGCTGTGTTTTTACTTTCTTAAGGATTTCGCTGGAGCTATTTCAGACCCTTTTTAAGTGTCTGAAAGATGCTATCTTGCCAACCATGTAAATAACTGTTGAGAGGAAGGAGGGACAGAGACAAAGGGCCCTCATAGCCCCTGTTTATTCTTTTGTGTGTGTGAACAATGGTTCATTGTTGACACTGAACATGGAGCTCAAGTTAGTGGTAGTGCATAAAGGCTCATTAATAACAAGTCTAAAAAAAATGTTACAAATAGAGCTTCAATTAAGCTGTGTTGATTAATTTAATACTTATTGCTTCAGTCGGTAAAGATTTCATTAAATGCAGTCTCTGGCTGTTTCCTGACAGTTGTTTTTGTGCCCCTAAATTATACTCTAGGATTACTTAGCATATCATTTTTTTTACAAATCATGGCTACACAATAAAAGTGACAAGTTGTTCAGAAGTTGCTCTGAAACTCTCCCATAAATGTTCATTGGAGGTGATTTATAATATTCAGGTATTTAATGTCAAATATAAAGATTGCTTGATTGTTCCATAAATTAAAACCCTAAACATATCAAGATGATGGTTTAAAATTGAAAACAGATGGTATCACCACTTAACTCTTCAAAAAGTCGTTATCCTGCATTATGAATCCCTTCCTTTTAGCTTTTTTTAATTGCAAAATGTGAACAAGAGTTTTTATTTTCATAGAATTTCCTGATTTATGGTCCGGAGGTTGACCTCAATAACTCAGGGAGTTATAGATAAGTCAAGACCATGAAGTTGAGGACTCAAGCCCAACCTGCAGGCTACACACACACCAGATGTGTCCTGTGGATGGACTCAGCCAGAGCTAAGTCAAGTGCATGGAGGAAGTAAACTATAGGCATAGATAGCATAGAGCTTGGCCCATGAGCAGTATCAGCTTTAAATTAAATACAATCATATTTCTATATTCAGTGCTTCAAAACATTAGAATTAGCATCCTTTTATACAGGAGTTTATATCTTATTGATATACCATTCCTCCTGAATGCATTTTAAGTCAGATCATCTTTCATCATTATATTTTCACGTCCCAGGTATACTGACGGATGGAATTGCTCTAACTTCCACTTTATTTCTGTTTTGGTGTTAGGCAGAAGGCTTCTCAGCTCATAATCAGGCATCTATATAACACACAGAAATTAGGCTGTTGCCCATCAATTAACATTGAGGGAATTTGCACCCCTGTCTTCTTTGAATCAGAAACTATGAAATAAGAGGAAACCTCCCCTAAAATGTACACATCTAGCCTGGAGACCAGTCCTGCATCTACAACCCCCTCTTGAGTGAAGTCTTCCTGAAGGCTTGAGGTTTCCTTCATCAGCCAACCATTATTTGATGGAGTCAGTGCTCTGCTCTCCTCGTGGAATACGAAATAAGCAAAATTCTAGTTTGTTTATAAATTATTTTAGAAATCTATACATTATTTTAACTGGACATTATTTTTTTCTGTTACTTGCAACTCCAGAATAAGAGAGGCTTTATGGTAGAGTTTTCTTTTTGGGGCCAGAGGAATGGTGAGTGTGGGGGCACTTGGCAAATTTATTTTCTTTCAAAGGGACCCTGAATGCAACCCTACACAATCTTTTCTGAGCTAAAAGTTCCATAAAACATGGGCTTCCTTGGTGGCTCAGTGGTAAAGAATCTGCCTGCCAATGCAGGAGACGGGTTCAATCCCCGGGTCGGGAAGATCCCCTGGAGGAGGAAATGGTAACCCACTCCAGTATTCTTGCCTGGGAAATCCCACGCACAGAGGAGCCTGGTGGGCTACAGTCCACAGGGTTGCAAAGAGTTGCACACAGCTTAGCGACTGGGAACACACACACGAGATCAAATGCTCTAGGTTATACCTCTAACCCGTAGTGGAAGCCAGCTCTGTGACGATGACGGCTGATTTGTAACTTCAAAGGCCTGAGTGTTCTTGAAAATCACATTTTTTTGTTTAAATGCAGGGGCTGAAGTCTTTTTTCCTAAAAACTAAGTTCATAGCTTCCCAATGCTTAGGAATGGCTACTGAGAAACACATAGACATTCACACTTTTCTGGGACAGATCTGCTGGAGTAAGCTCATGCTGACTTGTGAGAGTTGTTCAATTTTTGGAAAATTTGCCACTGACTGTTAAACCCAGCCATTATTAAAAATTAGATAACTTCTGTGACAAAGATGACTGCTCAAAACTCATCACTCCCTCGTCCTTTTATTATATACTGTGATCTCTGCTTTTGAGGTGATTTATGCCCACTGTATCGGCAGAGCGCTGATGCTACATGCAGGTAGCTTCAAACTAGCTGTGTCGGGAGTACTTTTACCCCAGGAAGTGTATGAATTCCACAAAACAGTTTTTTTTTTTTTTTTTTCCTCCGAGGAGAGCCACACACCACCACATGGACAATGCAGATATATCCTAACAGGTTGCAGTATCTTGTCTCGTTCCCTAGAATGTGGCCCTCTTCCCTCTGGTTTCCTTTAGGGAAATGATTGAAGCTTGCCGAATACTCCTCCTTGAAAATGAGTTGAGGACCCTTTATTAGAATAAAATAAACCTTTTCTTTGGTTGTCTATTGGCACTCCTTCATACCATTATGATATGTCCTTAGTATTTGAGAAGACTCTGAAAACACTGTTAGGTTTTTCAAAACATTTTTTATACTGCCTCCGTACCTACTGAATCTAATTATTTGAGACTAAATAGACTTTTGGGTTGATTCTTTTTTATGTTTCCTTTTTTTTTGGTAACAACAGAAGGGAAGATAGTAAGATTTAAAATGAATCTCTTCCTTCTTTTTTGTTCTATTGAGGAAAACAGGATGAGATTCTCTCAGTGCTGTTGCTTTAAAATACCTTAATCAAGAAGTGTATGTGCATTTAATTTCTTAGAACACTTTGTAAGGAGATGTGGGGTGTGTGTGTGGTGGGGGATGTTACGATTTGTTTCTGTTTTTGGTTAACAAAAAGCAAAGAGTAAGGGTAAGGAGTATTAGATGTTACATGTCTGGCTTTTTAGGCACGTGAACTTTTTCTTTTTAGTCTCTTGAGGGAATGATATGCTTTCCTTCAAATTAGGCTCGCAGGCTCTGCTCCCCACCGTCCCTCTCCCCTGCTCCCAAAACACACACACACACACTCTCTTCCTTCCCCTGTAAGTTGTCTATGGGTTTTGGTTACATTTGATGAGGGCCAAATAGATATACCATATTTAAAAAAAAAAATTATTATTGGAGTATGATTCCTTTACAGTGCTGTGTTTCTGCTGTTCACCTGAATCAGTTCTCTGTATACATATATCCCCTCCCTCTCGAACCTCCCTGCCATTCTACCCCTCTCAGTCATCACAGAGCACGGAGCTGAGCTCCCTGTGTGATACTGCAGCTTCCCACTAGCTATCTGTTTTACACGTGGTAGTATATATATATATATTTAAAACTGTACTGCAGGAATCTATGGCACCTTGAATAGGTATTTTTATTCGTTGGTCTATACAGATGACATAGTTTTCTACTTTGAGTATTGAGTAGTAGTCATAAAAATGGTTTAATTATTGATAAACAGCTCTAGGAAAGAATATTGGGAGTCATATTTATATGTCTGCTTATAAATTATGGAGTATATGAAATGCAAAAGCTGCCTTAATGCAAGTGTTAAATCACAAATTCAAATCTATAAGGAATCAAGTGACGAATGTAAAGTGTTCCTTGTTTGTACGAATTTCTCCTTGTATGACATCTCTGCTTACCCCAAAGGCACTCCCACAGCCTTAATTAAAATGGCTTTGGATCTGAGAAACCCACGTTTCTCTATGAAACAGATAAACGTGACTTTGTTGATGTCATCATTCTTTGTGAAAGTGCAGGGCAGAAGGAGGGTCTGATTTAGAGCCTTCATTCTTTTTTGAATATCATGGAATTGTCTGCCCTCTGATATAACAGATACCTTTGTATATTCTGGTTCTCAAATGCTTGGCTATTCAAATATAATACCATAAAATGTTTCCTAGAATTCTGCAATTGTCTGAAATTGCCACCAAAGAGGGAACTAAGTCTATCCTTTAGAAGGAGAGTGATCTGTTGTTTAATGTTTTGAATGTGTCTACTTTTCAAAGAAAGCAACAGCATCATTAAGCAATGTGTTTTTGGTGAGTTTCTATCTCCAGAATGAAATAATCAAAAAGAAAATAAACTCCCTTATTTGGGACAGTATATTCAGATAATAAGATGTATTTCCCTCCTTTTCACCCTGGAATAAGTGTAATTTGATGCTACTTTGCCTGAAAAATTAGAATCATTCTCAATGTCATAGGATTGTCTGCCGTCTGAAATTGAAGCTTCCTGGACGTGACCCCACTCACGCCTTATAAGGGTGCTTTGACACATGACGGCTGAGGGTCCATCGCCCCCTAGACCGTGAAAGCAAAAGCCATGGTGCTTTGTCACCATTAAAACTGAATCCTCCAATTACATTGACAATGATTCCCTTAGTCCCTCCAGCATGGTTTTATCCTGTTTTGTATGAGGTAAAGGATAATTTCATTTGAAACCTTGTTTGGTTGAAATCAGATATATGGCTGTCGTTCCCTTTTCAGTATATAATTGTCCTCAGAACATGTTGCACACGATCAGATCTTAAAACTCGATGTTGTAGTCTGGATCAAACGTTGTAGGCTTATGAGAGAATAGCAAACACGCGTTGTGGTTGTCTGCCTTACCTGTGCTCACTAACCGTGTGTCTGTACCGTGTTTCTCGTTTAGCCTGGCCAAACTGAAGCCTGAGAAGAGATGAGCAACAAGCCAGAGTCCAAATGTCTTGAGAAGCACATATTGCACAGTTTTGTTTTTTTTTTTAAAAACAATAAATTTACTTTTAATGAATTCTTAGTGGCTGTTGACAAATTTTGTTTACGACATCAGCAGTTTTGATGGTTTCATAATGTTTGTATTAATTGCTTTGGAACTTTTTATTATTTTTTTTTTATTTTTATTGTTTATTTATTTGGCTGAACCGGGTCTTAGCTGAGGTATGTGGGATCTAGTTCCCCAATCAGAGTTTGAACCCGGGTGCCCGGCATTGGGAGCTCAGTCTTAGCCACTGCACCTACCAGGGAAGTCCCCTGGAACTTTTTGTTCTTGATGTCAAGCTCGGGGGTTTACTGCTTGGCAGAGAAGTGTTTTTATCCCCTCTTTTCTCGGCCCCTTTTCATAGTGGAAAACCATCGTTCTTGCTGCTGGTGTACTCAGAGCTCACCCAACTATACCCATAGATTGTGAGATGGGTGCTTTGGGAGGAGGTGATACACTGGTCTGGTTTCATTGAGTGATGTGATGGCTGGGGACACATGCAGGCAGGAACAGTCTGTGGGTGATGAGGTGTGCAGGTTGGGATAGTCACCTGTCCAGTGATGGACAAACGGGCCAGTTTGAAAGGCAGTTTTTGGCAAAGGTTCATCCCTTGATGGATTATATAGTTTAGACCAAAAAACAAAAAAATTGGGGGTGGGGGAGCTTCTGAACAAATAAATATCTTTGGTCAGGGATGGCTGAACCAGGACGTTCTTCCAGTGTGGAAAAGTAGAGCGATATTGGCAAATAGTGACACCGAGGTTTGCAGGGGCCCCAAGGATGAGGGCACGTGTTCCTTTATAAAAACTTCTCTGGACAGAGCTGCCGGCCCAGGTGTTGTCTCACAGGTGTGAAAGCTCTTGCAAGCGCATCTCAGACTATCCTTCCTTTAGAGCAGCAATCCCCAACCTTTTTGCACCAAGAACCGGTTTCATGGAAGACAATTTTTCCACGGAGTACGGGTGGGGTGGGGATGGTTTCGGGATGATTCAAGCGCATTACAATTATTGTGCACTTTATTTCTATCATTATTACATGAGCTCCGTATCAGATCATCAGGCATTAGATCCTGGAGGCTGGGGATCCCTGCTTTAGGGCAGAGCATTCTTCCATAGCCCCTTGGATTTTCAGAAAGACTGCTGAGTTAGCTCTGTTTCCGAGATGTGTAGAACTGCATCACACTCAAAGAGAAGTGGGATGATGAAGAGGAAAGCCGTGTCCTAAGTGGTCTTCTTCTGTGAGAAGAAGTCACCTCTGTCTGACCTGGTAGCAGTTTGCAGCCCTCCCCTCATCCCCTCGCCCCCTCCTGAGCTGAGGAATCCCTCTTTGCTGCAGGATGGAGGCACACGCAACAATGTCCATTTGCTCCTGTCAGAAATACCTGGACTTGTGGATTTTTGCTTCAGGCCCAGTTGCCCTGTGGATTAAGGTTAGCGGTTTCTCATTGGTAAAAATTGAATGACGTCCCTTGCAGCCTGCTGGTGATTTAGGGGACACAGTTAAAATAAATGTGGAGAAAATTAGGCCCACCTAATGAAACACAGGAGCAGTAGTTTGTCATGGGGAAAGAAAGAACTGGAAGAGAGCGAATTTGCATACTTTTATTTGTTTTTCGGTTTGTCATCTGCGCAGAGAACAGGTCCTTTATGTAAGTACACCTGTTGGGAGGTTTCTTTGGAGTAAGTTCTGAATTCCTTAATCCCATACTTAATATATACTTCTTCTAATTTGAATGGAAACAGAGGTTCCCGTTTTTAACAGAGGAAAGTAAGTGACAGACTGACCTGTTAGCAAAGATGAGTTCTTGGGCAGCTGATAGCATCCTTCTTGTCCTCGTTAGAAGCTGAAGCGCAGAGCCTCTGACATCTCCAGCACGGAAGCTGACTGCAGAGGGAGCCGAGGGGTGCCGAGCATGACGGCTGGGCCTCGCTGAGACCTTTTTGACATTCTTTAACGCTGCTTTTCCAGAGAACAGCGGCCTGAATACAGAATGCAAGTGTCAAGGATGACACCTGCTTTATAGTCTCTGTAAAGCAAACCTTTCGTAAAAGAAATTTTTGACAGTTCTGAGATGCTAAGTCAATTTCAATACCAGACTGTGTAGAAAATAGAATCTTTTTTTCTGCGATTGATGTGAAAATTGAAAGCCAGTGACTATTCACTCCTTACTAACATGGGGCAAATAAATACCACACACTATCGGAAAAATGCTCTAGAAGACAAACTTGGCTAATGACATTTACCATCGCAAAGACCGGAAATACTCTTTCTGAATGTTTTTATTTGTTACCATCAGAGAGACTCTATGACTCTCTTACATTAAATGTACTGGATCAAGTACATGTTATTCTTAAATGGATTTTTGTCAAGCCACAATGTATTATACAAAAGAAACTGTTTGATCCTTTACAACTGTCTTTTAAAGGAGTCATTGGGGAAGTGACCTCTTACATAATTGAATGTTGGAATTTCTTTTTCTGACCTATGTTTAATAATACTCTATTTAGAATCTAAAGAGTAAAATTTGGTTAGGTTTCCTATCATATTGAGATAACCTATGATTTCCTGTTAAACTTTCTACTTACTTTTTTCTAGGACCCATGCTTTAAGCTTGCTTCTGTCGGGACGTTGCTCCAGCAATGCTTGCTTCTCTCCTTCACCCTGGTTCTGGCCCTTCCCTCCTGGAGCATCCACTCTGTCTTCTCCTCCACCTTAGAGAAAATCTGTCTTACCCCACCTCCCCTTCCAGCTAGTGCCTCCTTTTCTCTTTTACCCAGTACAGCAAACCGTGGGATCAGTTTCTGTCTGCTGCCTGCATTTTCCTGTTTTCTCTTAAATCCCCCTTGAGTGAGGCCCTGGCACCCCGTGGCTCCATAAGGCCTGTTCTCATCTGGCCGCCAGCGGCCTTTCCTGCCGCACCTTCCTGCTGCATTTGCACCCGCTCCTCGGTCTGCAGGAGCATTCGGCACGTCAGTTCTTGCTCTTCTCTGAGATCACGCTCCTGCGGCCTCCTTCCTCCCTGCTCACCCCATTGCCTTCGCCTTTGCCAGTTCTGGTCCTTCCCCATCCTCCAGATATCGTGGTTCCCAAAGCTCAAGCCTCGGTCTCCTTCTGTGTCTCTTTTCTATAACACAGAATGTTTGCATTCTTAGGAAACAGAGCCTTAGAACTTGAAGACAGGCTGCAGGCAGACGGTTCCCAGCTTCACATCCCTCGCTCGCGCAGCTTCTTTTGACCTCTTCTTCACGCAATTGCTTGGATGCCGAGCAGACATCTGAAACCTAATGTGTGTTCCCCACGCAGCTCAGGTGTTTCTCCGGACTGTTCCTGCCCATCTTCCTTTCTTGTGTAATGGCAGCTCGGTTCTTTCAGTTGCTTAGGTCTGGAAGCTTGGAGTACTCCGATTCCTTTTCCCCTTACACTCCACATTTAATCTATAATGTACGAAAGCAAAGGTCTGTTTGATCTGTTTTCAGCACATCTCTGTAATCCTCGTACTTTGCAGCATCCTCGTCCCTTCCTGGATCTGGGCAATAGTCTCCCAGCTACACTCCCTACTCCTGCCCTTGCTTCTCTGCTGCAGTCTGAACCTTGCAGCTAGCAGTCATGGCATATACCTCCTCTCAAACCCCAGCAGCCTTCCAAGTCTCTCAGAGTAAAAGCTGAACGTACCAGATGCTGGCTTGCCCGGATGCCCCAGCTCTGCTGTGCAGAACTGTCGGTAGCACCTGCAACAATGCCTGCTCAAGGCAGCCTCAACCAGTGACCCAAGAAAGCCCAAGGACCCAAGAATAGCCTTAGGGTTAGAAGGCTGAGGTGTGGAGTCTGTGCCCCTAGCCGTGAACGTGCACAGCAGGACCTGGGAGCCTAGCAGAAACGCAGCACCCCAGGCCCCACTCGGACCTCCTGACATCAGAATCTGCGCTCATCTGCCCAGGGGAGCCCGGGGTAGAGAGGCCTTCCCTCCTCCAGCTCCCAGAGTTTGTCTGTGCATCAAGCTCCCTGCTTCCAGGCTTGGGAACCATCCTGCCCAACTGCCTTTCCTTCCTTCTATCCCATCGCCACTTCCTGACCCGAATTCTTCAGCTTCCGTTAGACCACAGCCCCGAACCCTGACTCAGGATCTGCTTCTGGCAAAACCCAGACTAAGATAATGTGCTTGCTGTGTGAACAGATAAATAAGTCCATGAAATTGCTAGAATAAGTGGTGACAGGGCCCGTGAAGAATTTCTGCCTGGAGTGGTTTTGCAGGTGATGAGCAGTGGCTGTGCCAGGGCAGGGCTGTGCTTGTTCCTGCCTTTGGGAGCTGAAGTCACTTCCCGAGTTGGCCTGTGACTCAGAAGATGGTCCCCAGGGAGCAAGCCTTTTCATGCTCAAGGAGCTACATCAGGCTCTTTTGTTTGCTCTGGAACTGACCATTTTCTTTGCTCTGAGTAGCCATAAATGATTTAAGAATTTTCTGTTAACATCAAACTTGCAAAAAACCAAAGATGGTAGGATTTCCAAGTTAGGTTCCTCTCGTTGGGTAGACCTGAAGTTTCTGGCTGGGGATTGTCTGGTTGAGGGGGTCATAGATTCAAACAAGGAGTAAGTGTTAAGATTGCCTAAGCCTCAAGTGTCAGGCTCCAGGAGATGGTGTAAGATCTTGTTCTTAAAAGACGTCAGAAGCTTGGCTTTACTCTTCACAAGCTGTTCAACCAGCTCTCTGGGTTTTACCCAGAGAGAATGACCTGGTGGCTAGCTTTTCCCCTTCTGGGGCCCACTCCCACCAGGTTAGCTTACAGACAGCCCTACGCCTAGTGGCCCTCTGGAGCTTTCCCTTTTTCCCTCCCAGGCCCAGGTCTGGCATGGTCCTGACCATTGCAGTGTGGCTTGACCAGGATGGGGAATGATGCTCACCTCCTTCATCTCTCCTGCCACAGCATCTGTAATGTGCTTACCTTCCACCTGTACGGAAAACATCATCTCTCTTTCTCACGATCTGTTGCTTTATGTAACAATTCTGGTCCCTAAAAAAAGGAAACTCAAAGAACAACTTTACATTCTCTGTCCACACAGAGGAACAGGGACTTTGAACTGAACTGATATAAACTAACTGGAAAACATCCCCACTTTCTGTACTAAGCTCTCTCCATTTCTCCTCTTCCAGTTAATTTAGAGGGATGTCCATCCTCGACCACTTTTTGGCCCATGTTTCTGATCTAGGGGGTGATGGGCTGGTCGTTACGACTCTCTCTAAATTAATTCTTAAGGACTCAAGAATATAACTGTTAATTAAAAATTAACATCCACATCCCCTTGTTCACAATGGACCCTCAAACTTGTCTATTCCATGTCTGGAACGCTAGTGATGATGATTTTATTTTTTTTTAAATTAATTTTTATTGGAGCATAGCTGCTTTACGTTTGTGCCAGCTTCACATATACATTATCAGTGTTGTGTTCGTTTCACATATACACTATTGATACTATGTATTAAATAGATGACTAATGGGAACCCACTGTACAACACAGGGAACTACTCAGTGCTCTGTGGTGACCTGAATGGCGATGATGATGATAAAAAGGCCATCTTTCCTCCTGCACCCCCGTCTCAGGATGGCCCAGAGTCCTGGGAAGGCTCTCACTTCTGTTCTGTTCTCACACCTCACTCCCCTTCTCTTTCTTTCTACACACCTTCCTGCTGGCTCCATCACTGCCCTTTTATTTGTTTATTATTTTTATTAAAATAATTTCAAGGCTGTTCTTCCTTTCCTGAGAATAAGCTCTCAGCCTCTTCTTCCTCTCCTAATCCTCCCCCCTCTCTAATCCCTGCTGCCCATATCAGCACCTGCCTGGAGCTTGGAAGTGCCTAGCCCTGGGTCCCCACTCTGGGAGGCTGGTCCCGCATCCAGCTCCCTGGGAGCCTCACCCCTGGCCTTGGCAGATTCCCACTGCTACTTGCTGGGAACTCAGTGACCTAATTCCTGCATTTATAACTGATTTTAGTCCTTAGGAAACCATCTCACCTGTACTTTTGAATTCTGAGAGTTTCAGGTTTCTTTTCTTTCCTTTTGAATTTTGTTTGCTTTTAGAAGACAAGAACATTTTTAACAGAGAAAATGAGAGCATCTACTTACTGTATCTCAGGATAGGCTGATCCTGGAACCGTTTTAAGAAAGTAACAGCACTGTCGACAGGCAGTGTCGCAGGCGGGCGGTTTTCCTTTGGAGTGTGTCTAGGAGCCTAGCTGCAGTCGCCTGGCAGAATCAGAGCGCTGACAACCATCTGTGTTGGGCACTCTCTACTGCAGACCTGAGTTGTCCTCAGCACACAGGGGAAAGGTGTTTCCCCTCAAATAAATCTGGCTTGATGTGTCTCCATGTTCAGGTAAGTATAAATGAGCAGGAAACCTCCTGATGGGCCATCATAACTTTGCAAACTGGCAGCTGAGGGCTGTGGATCTGAAGCCAAAACAGTCCCGTGAAGGGTAGTGTGCTCCCCAGATGGTGCTTTGGGCAGGAAAGGCAGTTACCTGGTATGAGGTGGCCAGGGGCCCCTGCTCCTGATTGCTTTTTTTCTCTTGGTTTCTTTTTTTTTTTAACTAAAAAAATTTTTTAATTGAAGTATAATTGTTTTACAGTGCTGTGCCAAACTACCATACAGTAAAATGACTCAGTTAAACACATACAGACATTTTAAAAAAATACTGTTTTCCACTGATTACTTCTGAAGGGAACTGCCTCCTTCTCCTCCGGTATCTAGTCCCGTCTCTGCGTCCCTCTGTCAGCTGTCACATCACATGACTCAGACGCATGTGCAGCCACGCACCGTCCACAAACGTCACCTGGGCAGTGAAATGAATTCTGAGAATTTTCACTGCTCACCTGGAAAGATTTGTTTCTGAGCATGAGGGGGTGGATCTTTTTCAAGTCTGTTTATGGAGTGTGTATGATTTTCAGTAACTGAGGGATAAAAGCTTTAATCTGCACATTCCACAAATACTGGAGGCTTACTCCAGGGGAGGCTCCACATCAGGTGTGGAGGATGAAGCGGTGGGAGTAACGTGAGCAGGAGGCAGGGAGCCAGTGGGAGAGGGATTGTGGAGGTGGGTGATCAGAGCTGCAGGCAGAGTCGGCCTCCCTCCAGAAGATGACCTCAAAACCGAGGACCTACAGAGGTTGTGAGCTCTGTATCTGATGAGGCTTCTGGGGGAGAGGAGCCTTTTGCATCAAAGGGATTCAAACTCTTTTGGTATGACCTGCGGCAAGAAACACCTTCCACCTGTAACATGTGCGCGCACGGTCAGTCGCTTTAGTCATGTCTGACTCTTGGCGACCCTGTGGACGGTAGCCCACCAGGCTCCGTGGTCCAAGGGATTCTCCAGGCAAGAATTCTGAAGTGGGTTGCCATTTCCTCCTCCAGGGGATCTTTCTGATCCAGGGATCAACCTGAGTCTTCTGAATTGCAGGCAGATTCTTTACCGTCTGAGCCACAGGGGAAGCCTTATATACTCCAGTAACTCCAGTAAACATTTAAGCAGTGTGATCCCTGCCCTTCCTCCTCACAATGGGCTCTGATATTGAGAGGCAGCAGGGTACAGAGGTCGAGGGTCTGGACTTTGAAGATAGATGGCTCAGGTCCAAATTCCAGCTGTACCCTCAGCAGCCTTGTGTTTGGGGCAAGTTCATGAACACCCTTGAGCTTTACTTTTCTCAGCTGTAAAGCATGGATCATAACAGTGCCTGTGTCACAGAGGTGCCTGGAAGCTCAAGGGAGTTGATGTGTACTAAGCACTTTAGAACCCCTCCTGGCACAAAGAACGCACTTGGTAAATGCTAGCTGTTGTAGTCATTATTATTACTCTCTAATTTGTTAAAAAAAATGCTAGGTGAGTCCCACCAAATCAATTTTATGTCTTTAAGGGATTACAACACACAATTTGAAAGATGCTGTTTAGATGGTAGAAGTCCTCTAGGTTTGCAAAAGTGTAGAAGGAGGAGCCTGGAGGCATTTGGGAGGCAGGGTGGCCTGTCGTCAAGGACTCGTGATACAGTTAGGACATTATCCTGAGGACACTATGAAGCTGTTCAAAAGAATGGCTTGACCATCTCACAAGTGGAAAATATTTTAATATACATTTCTCTATTGAGTGCGATTGGACACTTTCACGTATTACTCCTTTTCTGTGAACTACTAATTCATATCTTTTGCTCTTTATTCTACTGTTTATTTTTGTCATTTAACTTTGCTTAAGGACCTGATCATTGCCATTCCCCCCGCCCCCCCCCCCCCCCAATTCCCATTGCCTGTCACAGCTTCTGGCACAGAAAATGCTCAGGAAATACTTATGACATAAACCTTGCTCAGTGCCTCATCTTCACTGCAGAGTCAGCACAGAGGATCACGTGTCCTCTCTTCTTTTTGTAAAATTAATATTTACCTTATTTACTTTCATACTTTCTTCTTTTAATATGCCTAAACTAGATTTCAGTTGGTTAATGTTTTTTTTTTCTAATTTTCTATAGATCAAATTTTACATGTGTCTCTTTAAGAAAAAGGAGAATGGCTTGAAAAAATGTACAGTTTTAAAGAAAATTGTAATTTTTAACTTGGAAAACTCTGCTAAGCTTCTGTTGTAAAAATCATCACCAGAGATGGTGGTGGTCGAGGGGACAGAGATGCAATATGTATTTCTCAGGCGGAATCTAGGGGACTTGAATCCTTGGTTAGATATAAAAAATGAGAGAGAAAGAACAGTCAGCAACAATTCTGTGCTTCGGCCCAATCAGCTGGGTGGATAGTCAGGTGCCGACAGGAAAACTCCAGAGGATCACTTTGGGGAGACATGACATGTTGAAACTGGTGTTTACTTGTCTGCAGGTAAAAGTAGAGGTGCTGGGGCCACATGGGGAGGCCTGGTGATGTAGAGGTTTGGGAGCCGAGGATGGAAAAGAGTTTGGGGCAGAGTCAACTGAGCGGCTGCCCAGGAAGTTTGTCCTGGTCAGAAGGGCAGAGGCCGAGCTCCGAGGACCCTTCAGATGCCCGAGGGCTCAGTGTGGAGGCTCAGTTGGCAGAAGGAGATGCTGGGGACCCAGGAGAGGCCAGTGCAGAGAGAGGAGGAAAACAGAAGTGTGGTCGTCAAAGCCAGGGCAGGGCTGCGTTTCTTTTTTTAAATTATTTTTATTTTTTTTAAATTACAGTGTATGTGCTGTGTGGTATTCTATAAGTTATAGGATGTCAATATAGTGATTCACAATTTTTAAACATTCTGCTCCATTGATAGTTATTACAAACCATTGGCTATATTCCCTGTGTTGTATAATAGATCCTTGTAGCCTGTCTTAGACCCAATAGCCTGTACCTCTTCATCCCCCACCCCTAAACCCTAAATTGCTTCTCCCATCCTTCCCTCTCCCCCCTAGTAACCACTAGTTCTCTTTACCTGTGAGTCTGCTTCTTTAAAAAAGTGAGATTTTGCCATTTGCAACAGTGTGGATGGACTTGGAGGGCGTTATTGTGCCAAGTGAAATAAATCACAGAAAGACAAATGCTGTGTGATGTCACTTACATGTGGAATCAAAAGTGTACAACAGGCTAGGAGTATGTTTCTTACTCACTAGAGGGACTTGCACAACGGTGCTTCCACTGAGGGGCTACAGGTGCTCGTGGCCTTGGCTGCATGGGAGCTGCTGATGACAGATGTCCCTGGACGCGTGTTGAGCGGTTGCCGTTGTTTCGTCGTTCAGTGTCTCTGTGTGATGCCAGCATAATCTCCTGACACTAAAGCTTGTTCCAAGGATATCATGTATTAACTCCCATTTCAAGGAGCAAAGTTCTTCTCCCCCCTGGCCCCACTCTCTACACAGGTACAGAAACCTGTGCCAGATGTCTGTGTTTTTGAGCAATAGAATTGATGTTTTAAGTGGCATGTTAATCCCAACTGCAGATTTTTACAAAGGTTTCAATCCCTGGGTTGGAAAGATCCCCTGGAGAAGGGAAAGGCTACCCACCTCAGTATTCTGGCCTGGAGAATTCCATGGACTATATAGCCCATGGAGTTGCAAAGAGTTGGGCATGACTGAGAGACTTTGACTTTTCATAGAAATTAGGATACGAGGAATTAACTTTTTTTTAAAGTAAGTTATCACCAAAATGTAATTGGAGGAAGGAGGAGTAGAGTGATGGAATGATTTTGCTGACTGTGGGATCTCTTTTTCCTTCAGAGGTGGGAGAACTTATCATCTCCGTCTCTGCCCTGTCCCCTCCTGTTGCTGCCGTGCACAGGAACAGAGAGGGTGGACCCTGAGCACTCAGATGCTAAGTGACAGTAGGGCCGCCTCCAGCTTTCCCTCATGCTTGCAAAACAAGGCCTGGGGTTGGAAAAAATTGCTTACTTCATCAAAACACCAGCTCTAAAATTACCTTATATGAGAGGTGTTTTTTTTTTTTTAATATTGTGATATTTAACCATTACGACATACATATCAGGAGTCCTCATTCTACAATGCATACATTTTCAGACTGTGTTTTCCCAGGACTGAGTTCCCCAATATTTATGAGTTCTGCCTTTCCTGTGGCTTCAAAGAAAATTTAATAAACTGTGATTTGCAGATATCTTTGCTTTTCAAGGCCGCACAGCTCATGTTTCATGTTCCATTCAAGAGGGTATGAAGTTTTGGGTATGTTCAAGCTATTAATTGTTTATATAGACCATTGAATTGGCATATAGAACAGTGCCTGTGATTTTATTTAGTTTGTAGACCTTTCCTGAAGGGTTTCTGGCTGTTTTCTGTCTGTGTGTATCATTTGCTAAGAACCTTTATGTTATTTTTTACATGCATGTTTTAATATCACAAATCAATCTATGTATTCTGTACTTGATAGCCATTGTTGCATTCAAAAATACTGCAACTAGATTTCTTTCTTGAAATATATTTCCCAGGAAAGTGTAGAATTATGTGTGTATTTCCTGCTGTGACACAATTTTGCCTTCTTTTATAATTTCAGTAATAAGATATTATAAACTAATATAAACTAAATTATAAACTAAATAATTTTTAAGGAGCAGGAAATGTAACTAGTTAGCTACTGTTTGGTCATAGTTAGAAACCACTGTGATGCTTTAAAAGGTTTTTTCAAAGCTTTTAGATCTGTCTTCTCAACTTTAATGAACAGATAGAAAAATATATAACATTTTTCCTATGGAACTTTTTTTTCTGAAAGGTCCCATATTTAAATATAGTTTTATCCATATGGGTCTTATTATCTTCACTGTCAAAGTTTTATGCTTTTTCTCTTAGAGTCGACCCCTGCTTGTCTATTTAGTCTGGCAAAACTCCTTTGAACATTATTATTCTTGTGAGGTAAGAGTTATAGAATTTTCATATTATTTCCTAGTATTCTGGGTCTGTAATGGAAAAGGATATTTTCTTCTAGAAGTATCCTCCACTGTCCTGAATACACACAGCTGAGAGGTAGCCATCTGATTAGAGAGAAACTCTATTAACAGCCAAATAAAAAGAAGTGTGTGAAGGCGTTTTTGCACCCCAACTGGAGAAATGCCCACACAGCCTCAGGAACAATGAAGGGAAATGAAATCATTCTGACTCAGGGAATGTTTTCTTCTTGTTTATCTGCTGAGAAGTCTTTGTCAGCTGGAATGGCGGTGTTGGCCTGAATCGAAGAGGCTCTGATTGGTGGGGTTTTGGTTCTCAGTTAGTTCTGCTCATTCTCTTTTGGAAGGCTGTTGTCTCCATCCTGCTATTCCTTGGCCACTGTGGACTGACTGTGGGGAGAGGTGTCTAGAGAAAGCTGGTTGCTGGGAACTGTAGGACCCAACCAGCTGTGGTATTGACATGAAGATGGGATCTTTTACAAAGATCCTCTGTTGGGGAAGCCAAATCCCTGAAAGGAAACTGTCTTTCTTTCCTCCTCACCTCCATTATTTTTTCTGGGAGAAATTGTTCTGGCTGTAGCATAGACCCGAGTAACTATGGTTGTAACAAGACACTGCTTATTTTTCTCTAAAAGGAGTCTGAAGATTGACCAAGACGTGTATGGTGGTCCCAGAGTGTCAGCACTGTCAGTACCTCCTTTTCTTTTCAGCCATCCTTAATGTATGTTTCTTAAATTGTAGCAAAGTACGTTATAACATTTACCCTCTTAACCATTAAAAATTTTTTTGTTGAAGTATATAGTTAATGTACAATGTTGCATTAGTTTCACGTGTACAGCAAAGGGATTCAGTTATAATATACCTCCCAATATACCTCCCCTCTCCGCATCCCCTATGATAACCATAAGCTTGCTTCCTGTGTCTGTGAGTCTATTTCTGATCAGTTCATTTGTACATTTGAATCATGGATTTTATATTGCGGATATAAGTGTATCATACGGTATTTGTCATCATCTGACTTAACGTGCTCATCCCTAGGTTCATCATCTGTTTTGCTACAGTTGGCAGTGTTTCATTCTTTTTATGGACGAATAATATTCCATGGTGCATGCACACACACACACACACACACACCCTCCCGCTTCTTTATTCACTTATCTGCCCATGGACATTTAGGTTGCTTACATATCTTGGCTCCATCTTAACCATCTTCATTTTGTTGGGCAACCATCACCACCATCCATCTCCAGAAGTCTTTTGATCTTGTAAAATGCAAACTGTGTCCTTTTTAAACAGTAATTTCCCATTCTCCATCCCCTATCCCTAGCAACCACCGTTCTACCTTTCTGTCTCTCTGAACTTCTCTACACGAGATATTTCATGTAAGTAGAATCATACAGTGTTATCTTTTGGTGACTGGCTGATTTCACTTAGCATAATGTTGTAACACATGTCAGAATGTCCATCCTTTTTAAGGTTGAATAATATTCCGCTGTGTGTATAGACCCCATTTTCCTCATCCACAGACACTTTGCTTGCATCTACCTTTTGGCTGTTGTGAATAGTACTGCTGTGAACACGAATCTCCCAACATGTATTTCTGTCCTCACTGTCACTTCGTGGTGACAACTCTGGGTGTCATATGAGAATTCTAAGCAGGAAGAAGCAAGAAGGGGAAGAGGCAGCTGCTAGTGGAGGCAGCCCCCTTTTTAAGGATCTTTCTGGAAGTGCCATCAATTTTTGTAAGCCGGAAATAAAGACTAACAATGATAATAAAATAGTTAATATGTACTGAGTGCTTTTTTGTGCCAACACACAGTTAATGTATAATTCACTTCATTCTCAAAATGAAGCTGTGAGGGTGGTTGCTTTTTAGCCAAGAGATTCAGCAACTTGGCCAAGTGTAGGGAGTCACATAGCTAGTGACAGGCAAAGCTGGGATTCTGACCCAGGAATCTGGCTCCAGTGTCATGCTCTTAACTAATATCTTCTCTTCTTTTTGCAAGAGGCTGGGGGAAATAGTTTTATCTCAACTAGGGGTATTTCCTTTTCCTACCAAATTGGAGCTACCCTTCCAAGGAGGAGTGTATATGTGAGTTGACCTCAATGAAGTGAGGTTTACTAATGTACCATGATTATACTAGTTTAGACCAGACAGATCGAACGTCAACTTAGGAAAAGCAACATGATGATATCCTATAACAGCAGCTGTAAAAGGGGCAACTTGGGGATTTAAACCGATGTGAGTGGTGTTGGCTTCAATTCCAGAAGCACTGATTGGACACACACATGTGTTCTGTCGGAGCCTCACTTTTGCCGTGTGTCTGCCAGAGAGTCCTGGAGCCTCAGACCACACAGCAGGCGGTGCAGACAGATGTGACGGCTCTTAGGAGGTGGGAGTGAGCTGGGATGAGAGAAGTTCCAGGCCAGCGCACAAATCTACAAGTTTTATATTGGAATGCTTATTGAACTCTTCAGCCAAATACGGGGAAAATGGGGTGGTTGACCAATTGTTGGATTTCACGTTGCCCTTCCCAGGAGGAGCATGTTGCGTGGGGTTGAGTCCCTAAACACGCCTCTTCCTCCTAAGCGCCTGCCTTCAGTCCCTGAACCCATCCCTAGGTTGTGGATCCTAGTTACCAGCTTGGTTTTTACCACACTGAGTCATAAGCAGTACTCAGCGCTGCGCTTCCTGATAGAATGAAGCCACAGCACAGAAGGATGGAGAATCTTTTCTAGCCATTTGCCATTCGTTGGTGTCATGGGACCATCTTCTATGTGTGCTGACTCACCAGGACCCAGTAAGAAAGCTGATTTTAACCAAATATGTGACCTTGATGCTTTGTTCTTTAAGAGGATGGTGTGAGTCAGTAGACAGCGAGTGTGGGCACCAAGGCCTGGGGAGCTGCACCCTCCGAGGGCACCTGCTTGTTTTTTTTGGCCTAAGAATTAGGTGTGGCCTCCAGCTCCTGGTGGGGGTTCCCTCATTGCTCAATCGGTAAAGAATCTGCCTGTAATGCAGGAGACTCGGGTTCGATTCCAGGATCAGAAAGATGCCCTGGAGAAGGAAATGGCCACCCACTCCAGTATTCGTGCCTGGGAGATCCCATGGACAGAGGAGCCTGGCGGGCTACAGTCCACGGTGTTGCAAGAGCCGGACACAACTTAGCGACTAAACCACCACCGCCAGCTCCTGGTAATTTGCCTGCAGAGCCCTATTGGGCCTTAAAAGAACATGTCAGCTCCTTAATGTTGAATTTGAATATGCAAATCCACTGAAAGATAAAAAGTTTTGCTCTGTGTCCTAATTTATTCTGCAGAGAGCGTTCTCAGAAATGTGAATCAACAGAAACTGTTTCCTATCATCGACAGAAAAAAGTGCTGACTGACACCTTCGCTTTATGGATAATGAGCTCTTTGGGGAAGTTTTCATCTTTCAGAGTTTCCGGGAGCTATCCAAAAATCTGTTTCCTTCCTCTCCCTGCCCCCCCACCCAAACTCCAATGACCACAGTATCCCTCTGTCTTTGCCTTTCTCATTTACTCAGTAAACATCAGGATATATTGGAGGGTGCTTAAGCTGGCCGTTTCGTTAGGTATCTCTTATCAAGTGTCAAAGTATTGAATTTGATTCGCAATACATATTTAATTGATGGTGAGTATTTCTGACTCAAAAAAGATACCCTGAAGCTGTATGTGTATGTTTGCATTCCCTTCTAAGCATGTATAACCTGGATACCAGGGTGAGTATCAGATAGGCAGAGGGTAACAGAAATTATTGGGATTATCTATCTTTGTTACTAAAGATTCTTTGTCCTAACAGGAAAAAAAAAAAAAAAAGTGTGCAGTAAAGTATCGTTCTCTCTCACCTTTTCTTCTCTCAAGTGCCCTGTTACATAGATGTGTTTTTTGACTTAGGTCTCATTAGCATTTGAGGAATTGCCTTTGGGGCAGTACAACTTACTAAATTGTTCTGATGCTTTAGGAAAAGGAAAACCATGGTAACCAGATGTAGGGTATGATTATTTGCCTCTAACCTGGCAAAAGTGTTGGGTTTAACAAAAGAAGCTTAATAGAAATGTTCAAATTGACCCTTCTCATCACTTGGACTGCTTAGTGCTCAATCAGTCTCTCATTATTGTCAGAGTTATTTGAGCAAAGGCAGCAGTGATAGTGTTTTTCATAATCACTCCTTGAGCCAAATGTAATTTGCAATTTGTAGTATTGTATTATGAAACAATAATGCATTAAAATGAACCGTGCAAGAATTAAGAGCACAGTGGTAAAGAAAGGATTCAGAGAAGTAGTTGGGTGGAAGACTCTCAAAAATCATGTAAAGTGGACATGGCTGATTTCAGTGCCAAATTAAGCATTTAGAAAAATCAGAATTGTGTCTTGTTTTTACCTTAAGTGTACGTATGTGTGTGTGTATTTATTATATATATAATTCATTATAAAGTCGATGTAGTAGCTAGGAGGGAAAACAAATTACTTTGCAGTTGCATTTTTGGTGTTTTGGGTTAATGTGGTTTGATTGCCTGTGTGGGTATGTTTTGAAAAAAAAAAAAATGAAGTATATCAAACCTTATAAAAATCCTGGTGTGGAGCAGTCATTACTGATTGACCTCTTTTTACAAAGAGGAAGTTTATTTCCTACAGAAAATACATTGTATGGTCCATGAACTAGCTGATGTCAGGGAAGCTTTAACATCATAATTAAGATATACTTTCACCCATCTCCTGTCATTTGACTTGAATGCCTCCATGTATAGATTATGAATATTATTTCAGGTTATTTATGTAGTCATCTTGTGTTTTGAAAGATTACTGTGCTTGCTTTTTCCCCCGCTTAAGACTTTATATCTGGATCCCACACTTTCTGGTGTGTGTGTGTGGGGGGGTTTGGTTTGGGTTTTAAAATCTTTGGAGTTTCTGATGATTCTGGTAAAGTCAAATAATGATGTGCTAGGTTCAGTTTCTTAATTGCTTTACTGTCTCCTTGTCTGTATCCTTCCAGGACTCCTGCAGTGTCGGGATACTAGGCATATCTGGGCGTCCTTGACTTGATGACACAAGCTCCACTGGGGAAACACGCACTTGTAAGGACACTTAGTGGGAGTCCTAAGAAGGGCACGTTGCCCATTAAGGGACCATCTCATATCTGAAGGCTGTTCTAGCTTGGTTGAGTAAAAGCTATGCTTTCTTTAAGGAAAAAAAAAAAAGTCACCTATTTTTTTTTTCCTGGATGCCAAGCAACACAAATTTCGTTTATTAAATCTAATCAGACTAGCGCTGATGAAAACCGTACACAATCAAATAATCATCCTCAAGTTTGTGAATTTCCTTTCAAAGAGAACCCCCGCTACACTGCACTGGCTTAAAACAGCATCCTATTTGACAAAAGCACTATCAAGTTGTCATGTACACTTTCCAGGGCTGCTTCTCATCATGGTTGATTACCAAGATGTTTTTTGCCTAAATGGGAGCTTTTTCTGCTTTTCCTAATCAGATCTCTCTTCCCTGATTCATCTAGCATCACCACAAACCACTGCTGAGCAAATCAGTACATGATCATGGTAGCAATTTCTTTAAATGTTACTAAAATATGAAAGATCCTGTATCGGAAAGATACATGGGAAAGTCAGAAAGGATTTTTTTGTTTTGTTTTGTTTCTCATCGATAAAATGGAGGCTGAGGCAAAAAAAGAAAAAAAAAATAGAGCCAGAAACCATGAACCCATTATTATACAGAGAAGTACCCCCAGTGACTTCTTGCTGTTTTACCCTCTGATTGGGTGATTTGACCCGCTTCTGCTGCGGCCTGGCAGGATTTGCACGTTTCACGCAGACCGCTTTGACTTCTAGAGTGTCATTGCAATACTAAGTCATTGAGAGTGTCAATAGAAATACTGGCAATGTTCTAGAGATGGGGATGTGGCTGTTTGTGTGATCCTTTCCAATGGTTAGGATCAGACGCGCCCCCCCCCCCCTTTTTTTTAAACGTTTTATTTTGTGTTGGAGTATAGCTCATTTTCAATGCTGTGATAGTTTCAGGTGGACAGCAAAGGGTTCAGCCTTACATAGAGGTGTATCCATTCTCCCTCAAACTCAAGAGCAGTTCTTGACCTTGAGTCTGGACTCCTGGCCTCCACAGAAAAGTTCATTTGGGAACAATGTCTCCTGGACCTCCTTGCTGCTGGCAAAGCAAGATTTATCTCAGTAATTTCAACCAAGATGTTTGAACCAACTACTTTCAGTATAAAGGCATAGAGTAGCTAGCTGTCTTTGGTTCCTCAAGCTTTGGAGGTGGCTGAGTGTGGTTATAAAGAGAGCCTGAGGCTGGAATCCTGGCTTTGCTGCTTAGTGGCTAGACTGCATGTGCGCTCAGTTGTGTCCAACTCTTCGCAATGGACTGTAGCCTGCGAGGCTCCTCTGTCCATGGGATTTCCCAGGCAAGAACACTGCAGTGGCTTGCCATTTCTTCTGGGGATCTTCCCGACCCAGGGATCGAACCCAGTCTTCTGCATCTCTTGCGCTGGCATGTGGAGTCTTAACCACTGAGCCACCAGGGCACAGCTCTTAATTGCTAGATGACCTGTTAAATCTCTCAATCCCTCTTTGCTTCCTGAGGTTTTCCCTAAACAGGAAGGCGAGAATACCTATCTAATATGCTGGTTGTGGGGATCAATAAGATCAAGTACATAAAGAAGAGTTCAATAAATTCTAGTGAAGTGTAATTAAATGAGCAAAAAAGCCTTCAACAGGTGCTCAATTATACGTCTCACATAGGATTTACAGAGTGAACTTCACTGGTTCGGGATTTCATTTTTCTAGAGGGCCCAAGTTCAGAGCCCCCAGGGTCTCTTAAACTCAGTGAGGCAACCTGAACTCTGCTCCTTCCTTGCACGGTGACTTTGGACAGCTCTGAGTGCAGACCTCTCGGGTGTCAGTTTCCTCGACTGTTAGATGAAGACATCAGACAAGGTGGACTCATCTCCGGGCCTCTGTCTTCAGGTAGATATGCACATCAAGCTTCAGCGCACTGGGACAGGAATGTGGTAGAACAGTCTGCGGAGACACACGGCTAGAGGCTTATTTTCTTCAGCTAAAGTTTAGAGCAGTTGCTTTTAGGACTTTAAGGCAAGTTGAATTGAGGGAAGTCACTGCTCATACCAAGAATGTGGGGAAAGATTGTACCAGAATCAATCGAAAAAAGACCTTCTAGAGAAACTTGGATCTAAAACCATTTATGAAAAGTATGACTCAAAGGGGGCTTCCCTGGTGTCTCAGACAGTAAAGAATCCACCTACAATGCAGGAGACCCAGGTTCAATCCCTGGGTTGGGAAGATCCCCTGAAGAAGAGAATGGCTACACCCACTCCATGTTCTTGCTTGGAGAATTCCATGGACAGAGGAGCCTGGTGGGCTACAGTCCAAGGAGTCGCAAAGAGTTGGACGTAACTGAGTGACTAACACTTTCACTCTTTTCACGTGACTCAAAGGACTACAGAGGAATGAGGTTAAAAGCCGGTGAGGTGATTTTGCTTGTGTGAACATGTGCCCTGCCCAGGGCATGCGGGCTTCTCATGGTGATGCAGGAATGCAGGACAGAGTCTTCAGTTTTGCTCTACAGGTTCTTGAACTTGGCCCACTGGGTAGCTGGCATCTCCCAGGGATCCTTAGGGCCCTGGCACATTGTTATAGCAAGCAGTGTTCAAAGGCGGAGTAGCACAATGCCTGTACCACCCAGGTGTCTGCCAGAAACTGGAAATTTCCAGAAAGAGACGCCGAGTTCCTGGAGAAAGGAAGTGATTAAAGCACATAATGGTGCAAGTATGCAGAAATGAAGGGCAGGGGATGGAGTCCCACACCAGTGCAGGAGTTGCTATTGGCTGGGGACAGGGTCACGTGGGGTGTGGGCACACAAGGCTTCTGGTAGCTGATACTGAATGTCTGCCATTTTCACTTCTCTCCTCAGCCAAGTAGCATCATTTAACCTATGCATTTCTTAGGGTAAATAGGAAGACAAATCTTTATAGCAAAGTACTTCTTAGACATGAAGACCTCGGTAGTTAGCAGTGAGAAATACCAGATTTCTAGGTGACATTTCAGTGAGTTTTTTGCAAGAAAATCTTATTTTAAAAATTATTCCTCAAAACTTACAAGTTAATTGGTTCTAGTTAGTCTGTGTGTTGATTTTTAAATATTGCAGCAGATTTAAGACTTTCTTTTTCCTCTTGTGTTTTCAAGTATGGTATTAGGAAAAAACCTTTCATCACAAAACTAGTTTTATTTTCTTTATAGCAGCCTGTTGTGTGTTAGCGTTCAGTCTAGTCCCTCCTAAAGATCTCTGATTTTGAGGTGGATGAAACTAGAGCCTATTGTACTAAGTGAAGTAATTCAGAAAGGGAAAGACAAATATTGTCTATTAACGCATGCATATGGAATCTAGAGAGATGGTACTGATGAACCTATTTGCAGGGGAGCAATGGAGATGCAGACATAGAAAACAGACTTGGGGACACGGGGGAAGGAGGACGACGAATTGAGAGAATAGTACGGAAGCATGTACATTACCTTACGTAAAATAGAGAGCAAATGGGAATTGGCTGCGTGAGGGAACTCAACCCAGTGCTCTGACAGCTTAGAGGGGTGGGATGGCGAGGGAGATGGGAGGGGTTTAGAAGGGACGGGACGTATGGAAACTTCTGGCTAATTCATGTTGATGTATGGCAGAAACCAACACAATATTGCAGAGCAATTATCATCCAATTAAAAAAAAATCTCTGATTTTAGTCACTGTATAAAATATAGGAAGAGTTCCGTGTTATTCATACCACAGAGAGAATGAGGTTAATTTCCTAAAAACCAAAACATTGGTTGAAAAGCACAAACCTCTTGCAGTAGTTAATTTCCCACGAAAGCTTTCTGTAAAAAAAACAACAGAATTTGGTTGCGAGCCGTTATGACTGCTGGTTTGTGGTTTTGCTTTTTTTCCTCCTCCATTCATCAACAAGTGTGCATCTTGCCCATCGCTCTTTGCAGTAATAATATATATGGCTGATCTGGCAGACAGCCGTGATCTCATTTGTAGTGCGTCATGGTGGAACCCATTTAGCAGATTACGTGGAGATTACTTTAGCTGAATGAAAGCATTGCTGTATTCTTTGTAAAGAAAGCCATATGTTTAAGCAATCAATTTCACTCTGATAAGATGGGCTCATCCACTGTATCTTTCTGTGAGGGAGTCTTCAATGGCTTGTTGGCACTTTTTACGTTGTACCTTTTGTCTCTATAGGGCAGTACCAATAGAGAAATTTTTCCCCATCAATTTTTTCCTCAAGCTCTCTATTTGTCTTTGTCCCTGTTAAAAAACAAATAAAGGTCATTCTACTCTATTAATATATCATAAGATTTAACCAACAAATTCTTCCAGAAGTGGTGGTGATTTCTCTTTGAACATGTGTATGGGGTAGTCAGAAGGCAGTTCATGAGACTGATTCTTTCCTGGGAATGGGTTTGCTTCCTGGACATATTATTAACATCATATTTTTTCAGTTATTCTGTTCCTTGGAAAATGACCTAGTTGAAATTCATTGGTGGCTTTTCAAAGATAGTAAAATAAATGTAATTGATGTCCTCCAAGTTTCTAAGCATCTTGCTATTAAGTGATTGTCTTCATAGGCTGATTACTGATTTCAACTCTGAAACTGACTGTGTGAGTATAAGTGTGACTGGAATTTCTCGATGACCTACCCGTCCCTCTTTCAGGAAGAATTAAGCAACTGTAAATTAAGATGAACACTAGAATAGATTGGCAATTAGAGTGATGAGGATATAGCTACCTGTTTTTTTTTTTTTTCTTTCTTTTTATACTGTAGAATGATTGGTGTATTTTTTTTTTTCATTTACAGTCTTTATTTCCTTCTGTCAAAAAATTACAGCCGAGGGATCTGTTTTTACCCCAATTATCAAGTAATGTGCTATGCTTTTATAGTATGCCTTAAAGAAATCACATAATTTATTAACTAAAGCAGGCATGAAGGGAAATGTCCAAAAGCTAACCTATACACATTTTATCTATGGTTCATTCACTTTTTTCCTATATTAATTTGAATCTATAATTTTAAAAAGGAAGTTATAGCAATTTGATAATAAATTTACAAATAATAAAATATTATATTCTGATGATTGGCAGCAGCCTGAAAAGTTAAAAAAAAAAAAGTCTGTTGCTAAGTTGTGTCTGATTATTTGTGACCACATGGACTGTAGCCCACCAGTATTCTCTGTCCATGGGATTTTCCAGGCAAGAATACTTGAGTGGGCAGCCATTTCCTTCTCTAGGGGATCTTCCCAACCCAGGGCAGGCGATTCTTAACCACTGAGCCACCTGAGAAGCCCCAGCAGGCAGCCTAGGAAACAAATATTTTGCCAACAAATACAATTAAAGAAAAATGCAGTTCTTAAATGAGTTGGGATTCACAGTTTTTTTTTTCTTTTTAATTGTGTATTTTAGATTAAAAAAAAAACACTAAAAGTTTGTAGACTGAGTTAGAAAACTGAAACTTTCTTAACAAAATAGGACAAAGACCATTTGAAAAAAAATATCTTAACAATAACTAATTAAACTCAGTGTTAGATTGGGGCTGAAAATAGCTAAACTGCTTTAAAACATGAAGTCAACCACCTCAGTCTTCTCCTGGATTGTTAACTCAAAGGGCAGATTCTTGTAAGATTAAGCTGTATCACCCACTCCAGTATTCTTTGACTTCCCTTGTGGCTCAGCTGGTAAAGAATTTGCCTGCACTGTGGGAGACGAGGGATCGATCCCTGGGTTGGGAAGATCCCCTAGAGAAGGGAAAAGCTACCCACTCCAGTGTTCTGGCCTGGAGAACTCCATGGACTGTATGGGGTTGCAAAGAGCTGGACACAACTGGGCAACTTTCACTTTCACTTTGGTTCAGATAGATGATATTGCTGGTGCCATGGTAGTGTTTCTCAAATATGACACAGGATTGAATGTATATAACCCAGAATGAGAACCAGTACCACAAAAGAAAAAGGTCAATATGGTGACAATGTAATGTTTGAAGGGTATTTATGAACTGAGAAACTATATGGTTAAATGATTTACCTTAAGAATCCCTGTTATAAGTAAATGTGATGCACTAAGATGTGAACTTGACATTTTTCTTGAAGTAGAATTTAATGCCTTTTATATTTCCAGATGCCTCAGTGTTGCAGAATTTTCACAATGGGATTCACATGGGCTTTAAATAACATCTACATGCTAACGACACACAAATTAATTTGTCCAGCCCTGAACTCTTCCCTGAACCCCTTGTAGATGCTCAATAAATTTCTGTCAAATGAATGAACATTATGTTTTAGATGATGGCTCCTCTTGGGATGTGTCAGCTGTTTTGGTTTGCTTTTTTGTTAATTCATTCTATAAAGATAGTCATTATGAAATTAAAAGACTCTTGCTCCTTGGAAGAAAAGCTATGACAAACCTAGCAGCATATTAAAAAGCAGAGACATCACTTTGCTGACAAAGATCCGCACAGTCAAAGCTATGTTTTTTTCCAGTAGTCATGTATGGATGTGAGTTGGACTAAAAGGAAGGTTGAGCACCGTAGAATTAATGCTTTCAAATTGTGGTGCTGGAGAAGACTCTTGAGAGTCCCTTGGACACCAAGGAGATCAAACCAGTCAGTCCTAAAGGAAATCAAGCCTGAATATTCATTGGAAGGACTGATGTTGAAGCTGAAGCTTGAATATTTTGGCCACCTGATGCAAAGAACTGACTCCTTGGAAAAGACCCTGGTGCTGGGAAAGATTGAGGGCAGGAGGAGAAGGGGACAGCAGAGGCTGAGATGGTTGAATGGCTTTACCAATTCAATGGACATGCATTTGAGCAAACTCTGGGAGTTAGTGACTGACAGGGAAGCCTGGCATGGTGCAGTCCATGGATTCACAGTTGGACACAACTTAGCGACTGAACAACCACTGCAAAGATGCTCATTATGTTTACCTCCTATGCATTATTGATATATTGACAAAAACAAAGGAAAGAGAAAGAGTTTTATTTTTAAAGCTTTGTATTTATTAGTTTTAAAAGCATGCTACATATTTTCTCCCTTGTAAGAAGTCATTAGTTTCTGGGCTTAGGTTTCTAGGGAGGTTTTTTTTTGTGTGTGTGTGTGTGCTTTTTGCAATGGAAATGATCTTCTAATTTCTAAATAACATTAAAATTAAGGGATATGTTTGCTTTGTGAAAGTTAATTTCACAGGCAGTTTTCAATGCCATTTAATGATACAGCTAATTTTAAAGGAATAGCGGTGGTGATGCTTTAACTGTTTTCTATTTTAACCTTTTCAAAATGCTTTCCCTTACTCATTTATAACATAGTGTTACTTTAGTGAACACAGGTGGTATTCCTGTGTACTCAATCACATATTTGCAATCAAATTTATATGTATATATAAAAAGATGTATGCTCCCAACCATTCTAGTAATTGAGATTTCTGTCTCTTTTTTTGTTTGTTTTTAAAGATTTTCTTTTTTAAGTGAAACAGTTTTTAAAAAGCCTTTATTGAATTTGTTACAATATTGCTTCTGTATTGTGCTTTGGTGTTTTGACCGTAAGGCATGTGGGGTCTTAGCTCCCTGACCAGGGATTGAAACCATGCTCTCTGCCTCGGAAGTCAAAGTCCAACCACAGAACTGCCAGCAAAGTCACTTTTTTTCTCTCTCTTTATATCAGCTTTGATCCTACCCTTTTACTCTTCTCTTTTTCAGTATGATTATCACCATAAGCCAAATTCCTACTTTGTGCTCAATTGAGAATTCTCAATATACTTTATATACTTGTAAATGTGTAGTTGAGTAACTGTCTATAAAAGAGTTGTTTTTTGAAACATCTGGTGACCAGATCACTCCAGACGAATGTTATTTCTGGGGATGGAGCTCATGCCTTCCAGGCAACATGGTCTGGTCTGGAGAAAAGCAGAAAAAAGGAACAGAGGAGGAAAAAGAATGGATACCAAGTCTGGGGTTTCTGAGGCATTTCAGATACAGAAGGGAATAATATCAGTGTTTTCTTGGAAAGCCTAGAATTCAGTGCCCATCTGTGGAAATGTGTGTGGACTGATTCTGAATCACGTGTTTGTTCCTCATGTTTGTTTTTGATTGGATACAGATTTCCAAGTCAGAGATGCCACATTCGGCAGTAGCATTTCATCAGGTTTAGGAACAGTATTTGTTGAAACTGCCTTAAAGCTTTCAGTTTAATAAGCCCAAAGTATGGTCAGAGTGTAAGTTATCCTTTTTTGCTTTGAGCCTTGCAAATATGACCTTGTTTGTCAGCGTTTAAAGTATGACACATATTGCCAATAAACCTGAGTGTGAAAATAAAGAATAGTTGTTTGTGAAGATATCATTAAAACGATGTTTGTGGATTTTCATTCTATAGTCCTAAGAGAAACCCACTCTGATGCAGATTTTTATCCTCCGATAGTCAGTTCTATACATTTATGGATTGCCTGTTTAATAAGGATGAACCATAAGGATTTTGTTATTTTTCTGTTGGCTAAAGAAAAACAGCTATGGAGGCCATTTCCAAAGACGGTTTTTCTCTGGAAAGTTGCAATTAAAGCGGATCAAAGTAATCTGTCTGAAAATATTAATACTGGGCAGGAGGCACTGGGGCCTCATTTTGAGGATGCTCACACTTCGTTGAGTGCATGGGTCTTATCCCAGGAGAATGACAATGCGTTTTGTATACATTGACAAGTTAGAATTTTTTGTTATCAACAGGTTTGGCAAACATCGAAAAGATGACAAGATTGAGAAAACGGGTAAAATAAAAATACAGGACTCCCTTACGTCAGAAGAGGAGAGAGTACGAATGAAGCAGGAGCAGGAAAGGTAGATTCCAGTTATTTGGGTGGACCTCATTCAAGGGAGGCGCTTCTGTTCCTTTCTACTCTTTCTTTTTTTAATAGAAAGAAATGTATTTATGAAATTTGTATTTTATGCATTTATTTCTATTTTATCTTTCTGTGTCAGTCCAAAGACTGATGGTTGGGTGAATACAACGTAAAAACAATTAAAAGGAAAAAAACCTTATTTTACTTTGTGGCACTGAAATGAATTTTATTGGTTTTGGTTAAGATCTTTGCGCAGAAGATGGTAGGCCATATGAGCATGGGTATTAAGAGAAAATAAATCAGCATGAATGATCACTGAAAATGGCAAAAATATGTAATATTCTGTCTCATTCACCTATGCGTATATAGTATAATAATTTTAAAGAAATGTTCATATGGAAATAAAACTGAGTTTTTATATATCATTTAAAATATTTTGATTTTTAATAAGAATTGAAGAGGCTATTGATTTTTTACTATATTATTTTCCTATGAAGTCAGACATCTTTTTCTTCCTCCTGTTTTGCTATCATATTTTGTATGACATTTTTTACTTAAATGTTTCTCCATCTCTTCCTGAAAGATTGTTATCAACTGTTGAATCATTTCATGGTGGGGACCCACAGACCAATGAAATGGATGAAAAGTTACTTTGATCAAGGTTATAAAGCTAAATATCATCCATAGCTAGGGTTGTAACCCAGCATCTCTAAAGCTAAGTCGGCTATTCTTACTATAATTCTAGAGTTGTGGCACCTTTGATCTTATTCTTAACAAAGACAGAAAGAAAAGACAGGCTTTTCTGTCAGAAGTGATTCATGTTTGGATATTTTTCATTCATCTTTCTTATACCCCTGAGGGTTATGTTTTTGTGTTTTTCTGGAAAGGTGTGATTCTCTATTTGTAGCTTTGCAGTTTATAAAATATTTAAGTGGGGGAAAATATGTACTTTTTATCTATTTTACAAAATTAAGTTTATTCTTCCAGTTCTCCAATTAAAAAAAAAAAGTCATGCCACCTTTCTTGCTTTTCTGACTCTCTAATCCTCACCATTTAGACATCCCCAAACTTAATAAACTCACTATTTTTAGAACAGGACACATAGTATTCTCAGTGTTTGGGTATGGCATTTAAGTGTTCAGTAGTATTAACATCTACCTTAAAGACTTTCTTATCCCTTAAGGAAGAGTATATACCAGGTAAATGTATGAACACAGATTTATCCACAGGCGAATATGTGATTTAGTTAGAGAGTAATTTAATGGGTAGGAAGAAACATTATACTTCTCCCTGTCTTGATGCCAGCTTAGGGGAAGAATGTCATTAATCCTGCACCATTTTTCATATTCTAAATATTCCCTTTTTTGCAGTTTAAGATGAACTGCTCTGTTTCAATGTGGAATTCTATCAACGTTTTCCAAAATCCTTTATAATGTACAGTCAAATTTTTACAGCCAAACAATGGTTTTACATAATGGCTTCACTTGTATTATTAATTTGCCTAAGGCGCAGTTCACCTCTCCACTTTGCTTTTAATCTGCATCTCTGTACCTCTAGTGATGCAATACTTCTGGGAACTAGGTTGGTCCTAATGAATTTACAACGTACAAGAGGCCTAGAATAAAGAATCTTTTAGGGTCAGGGAACAAGTGAATGGTCCATTAAAAAAAATCAATTAGCCTCATAATTTAAGAAAACTGTTTGACTGCGTGTTTCAATAACAGTTTTTACAAGTATGTTTTATTTAAACTCATGGATCCTGTAACTGAGCAGGGAAATGTATGAGACTCATTGAATTGCATAAGTGGTACTTGTTTAGTGCTGTTATTTTGATAAAGCAATTCTGCTTTTGTAAAACCTCTTTCCTATTCTGTCTATTGGCATTGGCATTGCTCCTTTTAAGAATGAGAACTGCAGCTTCTTTGGGAAGAACCTGACTGGAGGTAATAGAGAAAACAAAATAAGCCACTGCCTATGTTCTCATGACAGCTTTCCTTCACTGCTGATGGGCAGGGAAACATCTCCTGTAATGTTATTTACTACTGTAGCTATTTGAGTTCTAAAAATAATTTCGGCCGATTCTATCTAAAAATAGAAAACCTGATATTCCTTAGTTATTAGTTATGTCAGGTCCACATACCAAAATATTTTTTTTGTCTGTATCAATCCACGAAGCCTGAATATGATTTGATAGAATATTGAAAAATTAAAAGAACAATAAATATAGTTGAAAATGATTTTTCCTACCATGTTAATATCTATTTAGATAGTGAAAGTAAGTTAGATTCTTCAGAGCAGGGGTCTGAGATGGAATTTGCCTTCATTCTTGCTCACTTCTCTGCCTTTCTTTCTACTTGCTGCTGTCACTGGGAGCTGGGGTCTTGGATACTTGGAGAAAAGAGGAGAAGGATCCTGGTGTGAATCTGTCTTTGGGCTTCACCAGCTCTCTCCTGTCAGAACCAAAGCTTCTTTGCCTGAGGTCTTCTCTTCAGAAGTAAAACAGCAAGGGTGAAGTTTGCTGATCCTGAGATGTGCTATTTTGATTTCCAGTTTTGAGTGCTGAGCCTGGTACCCTACCTGTTCAGTGATGCTGTTGACCACATTTGGTAACCCCTATTAGCTCATTTGGGCTTCCCTGGTAGCTCAGCTGGTAAAGAATCTGCCTGCAATGCAGGAGACCCCAGTTCAATTCCTGGGTTGGGAATATCCCCTGGAGGAGGGCATGGCAACTCACTTCAGTATTCTAGTCTGGAGAATCTGCATGAACAGAGGTGTCTGGCAGGCTGCAGTCCATGGGGTTGCAAAAGGTCAGACACGACTGAGTGACTAAGTACATTTAGGGACTTCCCCCAGTAACTGCAATGCAGGAGATGCAAGAGATGCAGGTTCAATCCCTGGATCAGGAAGATTCCCTGGAGAAGGGCATGGCCACCCACTCCAGTATTCTGGCCTGGAGAACCCCATGGACAGAGGAGCCTGGTGGGCTACAGTCCGTGTGGTCACAAAGAGTCGGACATGACTGAGCAACTGAGCATGCACGCACGCACATTAGCTCATTCCACCTCACAAAAGGATGGGACTCGGATTCCCACATAACACAGGTTCAATTACATGATCTCTGTAACTCTGGGCCCACTGAGCTTCAAGTATAAAGCACATCAATGGATTTTTCTGTTAACTCAGTGTCAGAAGTAATCTTTGGCTTTCTACTGTATTCTTGCTCTGTTGATAGCTTCATTTATATTTTAATGGTATATAAATATTGTGGTTTGGGGTTTCCCAAACAGCATTCATCAGCAGAAAAAGGGCTCCACATGCAAATATATTTGAGAAACACTTGGTTAAAAGCAGCTTATGCATATTTCTCTACTCCATTATTTCTCAACAGCCTAATTCTGTTCATGTACATTGTGAGTCACTAAAATGTGTGTGGGCATGTTCGTGCTAAGTTGCTTCAGTCATGTCCGAGTCTGTTTGACACTGTGGACTGTAGCCCGCCAGGCTCCTCTGTCCATGGGATTCTCCAGGCAATACTGGAGTGAGTTGCCATGCCCTCCTCCAGGGAGTCTTCCTGACCCAGGAGTTGCATCCATGTCTCACACATCTTGCGCATCAGCAAGCAGGTTCTTTACCACTAGCGCCACCTGGGAAGCCCACAGCCTAGAGAATCATCACTTCCTAACTTATTCACTCATAGATATACATCCTTCTTCACTATTTTTTCCCACAAAGTACTAGTATCTCTCAGAATTAAGAGTCATTTGGGAAATACTGATGACAAGTAAAGACCACTGGCTCCTAGTTTAGCCATGTCCAGCTCATTTATCTAACTGGCTATAGAAATCAGAATTGAATTTTTTTTTTTTTACGATGACACAATAAGTTTAGTGAACATTCATCATCTCATATAGATACAACATTCAAGAAATAAAAATTTCTGGCCTTGTTGCCTCCAGTTTCCAATCACTGGCATTTCTCTTTTCAGTTTTACCAACTGTTTCCAATATCAGCTTTGAGTAAGTTCTTGAAATTTTGATAGGAACTTTTTTGTGGTCTTTGTTAGTTGATAAGATCCTTTTCAGAGACGGCATGTGTTTATTTGTTAGTTTTTGCAGGATTATCATTTTAAAAATATGTATCAGAATATAGCAGTAAGGTTTCTTTAAAGGGCATGAATAAGAATTAGTGAAATTACAGGAGGAATGAACTATATAGCAACAATAGGTGCGTTCCCTGTGCATCTAAAAGAATAAACAATTTTCACTTCTTTTTGGCTTGAAACTTAGGATTCAGATTCCCTGAATTCCGACATCAGAACCCAGATATTCTGGATCATTTTTGCATGCAGGTCACATATTGTCATTCAAATACAACTCAACTTTTAAAGCTTATCCTTTTAATGGAACAATATATTTTTCTATAATTTAGAAGTGTTCTTCATTTTTTCTCTGGCCCCTTAAGTCCTTCAGAAAAGTCAGTTCTAATCAATGAGGTTAGTTCATCAGACATATTTTAAGAACTTATTGTGCAGGTGAACAGATTTTTAAAGAATCTATTAACTTCATGGAAGTCCAGAATAGACCAATACTTGGGCAAATTGAAACAGATTTTATTGACAGTCTGTAACTGGAGTAGGAAAGTCAGTTTTATTTTTGATTAGAGCTTTCTTAGATTGGGCATTATAGCATCTCTTTGAGTTGGAAATAATTGTAGTTGATTTGACATTTGTGAAAGCCAGAACGTAATGTCAGTGAATGAGCAAGTATCTGTGAGAGAGAGTAGTGAGTGTGTGTGTGTGTGTGTGTGTGTGTTGGTTAGTCAAATATCATTCTAGTGGTTTATTAGCGTAAAAGAGAAATTTTTCTTGTTCACAATATATTAAATAAATAAAATGATGGTATAAAATTTTTATTCTTATTATAATTCTTCCTCCGTCAAGAATTTCTTACCTTTGTTAAGATGGAGAAAAGATTTAAACCTCATAACATTAAAAAATCAACATAAGACATTATAATCAATTGTGAAAGTTGATGACCACAGAGCTTTGGGGAGGAGAGAGGTTGGTGGGGCTGGAGTTAGTAAGGGACACTGTACAGAGATGATAACTGGGGCCTAGATCTAGCTCTCAAGAACTCAGCATTTAGCAAAGTGAGTAATTCTATCCCCACGCCTAGACAAAGGGCTGCTGATGGGTGTACATTCTTGTAACTGCGTAGATTCTGGAAAAATGGTGGTTGTGTTAGTGAATAGTATTGTCTCTGTGAATGCTTTTCTTTGATCTTTTTTTCAACTTTTAATTATTTTATATTATAAATCTGCTGTTTCCTCATTGTAGCTTTGAGGGATGAAGTTTTGACTCCGCCATCCCTAACCTACTATAACCACTGTGGTTTTTAACAGTTGCCTTCTTCCCTTGAATTGGAAATGCATCTTTAAAACAATTGTTCCTATTCAAAAATTTTTTCTAAGAATCCATTCAGAACATGGAAGGCTTTTCCAGTCAACTTTTGCCCCAATACTATAAACATATTAAAATCCTACTTAAAATGATAACTTCATATTTAGTGGGATATCTTCCTTCTTTGGGGAATTCAGCATAGATACTCCATTGGCAGCATACATCTAGGTAGATGGCAGTTGTTTGATTTGCCCAGCAGGGTAAGGTGAAAATTGAAGATTTTTGGTGTCTGCCATTTGCTCAGCTGTTTTGAGGGGCAAGTCAGCATTCAGTCAGTTGACCACAAACCTCTCTTTGGTCAAACTGTTTTTTCCAGTTGCCTTGTTGCTTACATTTCATTCTGCCATGAAAGTAGGATTTTATTTGATGAATTTCTCTAATACCGGTTTTTAGAGAGGAAATGTTGTTGGGAAAAGATCCAGGAACTTTGTTCCCAGAATCAGGCTTCCATATGGTAGTACAATAAGTTGGGGGACAAAATGTTACCCAAAAGAGTTGATTTCAAGCTCTTGAACATTGTTTTGAAGATAGTTTACACTTATCTAATATGTAGCAATCTGAAATGTATTTTAATTTGTATGTTAAAGTAATATTAGTACATCCTATCTTTTGTAGATGTTAAAAGTGGTGTGTGGGTTTTAAAAACATTAAAGGTCAATTTCTGCTTCTTGGAGTTTTAAAAAATGTATTATTGAGAACATTCCATGTATTGAGCCTTCATAATGTTGGAGGTAGAAGTATTTTGAATACAGTAGAGTAATTTAAGGAACCATTGATTTTTCTGTCTTGAGAAGTTGGTTCCTTAATAGTAGTGCTTATTAAGCTTTGTGTCTTTTCTGGATATGTAAGGACTATACTTCATCGTCATAAAAATGTTATTTTCATTTTACTCTACAGCAATTAGTGTTAAAAGCCATTTATTGTAAAAGCAAAAATTCTAATGAATAGAAATGTTACAAGAACAGAAGTCTTGTGTGTTTTATCTTCATCATGCATCATCCATTTTAATTAGAGAAAAGGGTGGTGAACACTGTGACAAGAGTCTGGGATGAAAATCATTAATTGATGTCAAGCCGAAGAGAGACTGTTAGCATGAATTTAGTGACAGCAGGAAATAAATTAACCTTATTACTTTATTTAGTCTATTACATTATTTTGTGTATTATTTTCTATGCAGGTTCAAGGCAATTTCATTATCATAATGGAAAATACTTTTTTTTCTAACAAAAAAGAAAGGTGTGAATATTTATGTTTGAATATACCAAATTGAAATGATAAATTCTTTATTAACATTTTTAAAGGTCTTAATACAAAGTTTTAGTAGCTGTTTTCACATTTTTTTCTTAACATTCCAAGAATTGGGAAATAGTGCCTGAATGTGTTGCCCATCCGTGTCAGAACAGCTGTCTGCCATCATTTAAACCTCAGAATGGTTCTCTTGTTTATGGCTCAGAATGACTTTCTGGGCTGCTTACATCAATAGACATTTATTTCTTTGGCTAAGTTTTGTGCTAATCAGTTACTTTTGTCATTGCTGAGATTTGGCCTGAGATAAATTAGATGGATACTGCTAAACAACAACCTGACTGTTCAGAAAAACGGATGACTCTTACATCTTAGGGATAATTTGTGACCCCAGGGTCACCGTAAAACAGCAGAGGGGGTGTCCTTTTATAGCATTGACCATCTGGAGCTGTTAAGGGCTACACTGCCAGACACCCTCTTTTTGAAAAGTTTCCTTAAACTATGTGATTTTCCTTAAAACCATTTTTTTTCCTGAACCCCAAGTTTTTTTTTTCTGAAATGAGAAAAATAAACATGAAAATATATGACATGAATATATAACTTCTGGTTGTGTTGTGGTCTCTTTTCTCACTTATAATAAATAAGACATTCAAATGTAAAAGTATAAAATAAAATCATTGTGTGAGTTTTATTGGCTGAATTGTCACTAACGTGCACCAAAACCACAGTGCATTCCTCGTTCTAAAGCTCTGCTTTTAGTGCTATTGATGCAGCAAGCTTTGTTAGCATCTATTTCTAGGATGAACATTAAAATACACATTTGTTCAGGGTAATTAACCAGATTTGTCAATTCTTTGAGTTCTATCCCACTGTTGGTGGCCACAGGTAAACTGTAGTTTTACATTTAAATTTGTGATTCATTTTTAGTTAATTTTTGTATCAGGGATGAGGTTTAAATTCAAAGCGGGTTTTGCTCTGTTTGGTTTTCTTTTCATTTTTGCCTATGGATGTCTAATTGCTCCAGCACTATTTGTTGAAAAGACTTATTTCATTGAATTGTTTTCGTATAATTATGAGAAATCAATTGGCCATACTTGTAAGCTCTTTCTGAGTTTTCTATCCTGCTCAACTGATCTAAGTGTCTCTCCCTCCATAGAAACCACCATCAAGTGTGATTCCTCCCACTTTTTTTGTGCTTATCCCAATTGTTTAGCTATTCTATCCTTTGCCTTTTCATATAAATTTAAAAATAATCTTGTTTGTATCTACTAAAGTCTTGCTGGAGTTTTATAGGAATTACATTAAGCTGTTTATCAACTTGGGGAGAACTGACTTTACTATGTTGAGTCTTTCATTCATGAAATTATATGTCTCTCCAGTTTTTAGATCTTCCTTGATTTCTTTCATCATCATTGTATAATTTTCAGCATATAAGTCCTGTATATGTTGTGTTAGGTTTACACCTATGTATTTTATTCATGTCTATAAACAAACCTTTTTAATCAGTGTATTTCATTCTTTTAGTGGATGTAAATGACATTTTAGTTTAATTTTGGCATCTGTGTTCACTGCCAACCTATAGAAATACAATGGATTTTTACCTATTAATATTGTATTACTATTCTGTTACCTTACTGAACTTTCCTTTGAGTTATAGGAGGTTTTTTGTAGATTCCTTGCGATTTTCTACAAAGACCTCCATGCTGTCTACAAATAAGAATGGTTTTATTTCTTCCTTTCCAATCTGTATGCCAGTTATTTCCTTTCCTAAGCTGACTTCATTGTCTAGAATTTCACTGTGTTGAGTTATGGTGGTGGGAGCAGATATCCTTACCTTTTTCCTGATCTTAAGGGAAATCATTCAGTCTTTCTCTGTTATGTTATCAATGGGTTCTTTATAGATGCTTTTTGTCAAGTTTAGGAAGTTAAGTTTTGCTCTATGTAGTTTTTTTGAGGAATTCATTTTCTGCATCAGTTGATATAATCTTGTAACTTTTCTTCTTTATCTATTAATATGATGTGTTACATTGTTTGATTTTTAAAATATTGAACCAGCCTTGCATTCAGGCAATAAACATCACTTTGTCATGGTGTATAATTCTTTTTATATATTACCAAATTCTATTTGCTAATATTTTGGTAAGGAATTTTATTTCTATATTCATGAGAAATACTGACCTGTAGTTTTCTCTTTTATTAATGGACTGTGTTCATCTGATTTTGTATCTTTTCTGTATTCTTTTAAATACATTTATGTATCATTTATTCTAGCAGTGGTCTACTTTGAATATAAAAAAGTAAATAACTTTGCAATAAAATGTTAAACACAGCCCAAAGTATTGCTTTTATAAATAAGATTTCACTTTTAAGTAAACATTTACAAGTATGTAATAGAAATATTTTTTCCCATTAAAAGTTATCAAAATTCTATCAAGGGTTGTTGAATTATCTTCAGCTAACTAAGACCAACTTAGCACAATATCAATAGATTGATTTCAGAATTTGGTTGAATGCATGCCTTCCTGTCCTTAATCTCAGGATTTTACAAGCTCTGTAGACATCACAAAAAATAAAAGTCAGTATCATTAAACAGATCTTTTGCCACTAATAAACAATAATAGTGTGGATTCATACTTAAGCTTCAGAGTATGTTGAATGTGTATGGTATCGCTATAATGAGAAGATCGTACATGTATATACATACATAAATGTATGCAAATACAGTGTATGTGTGTAGAACTTTTTAAAAAATGACTTTTTGCCTCAAAAGATTTCATGAATAAAATGCAAGTGGATGCCTAAAACTATTCCTAGTGGATTTTTAGAGTTAGTTAATAAGTGATAATTAAAAATAAGATGTAAATTATGAGTATGTCTTATTGACATGAACAAAGCTATCTGGAATGATGATTTTTGAGAATCCATGATATTACCCTGATAATCTAAAATTAATATAACATTGTTTATCCTATCCAGCTTCTTAGAATTGCATGAAAGAATATGTATTTTGCAATGTATTTTGATGAATGTTCTATATCCAGTTCTTAGGAAAGGCATAGTTTTTCTTGCTCCAACTTATTTTAATTTTACAGGATTCAAGCCAAAACTCGAGAATTTAGGGAGCGACAGGCTCGGGAACGTGACTATGCTGAAATTCAAGATTTTCATCGGACATTTGGCTGTGATGATGAGCTGATGTACGGGGGAATTTCTTCCTATGAAGGTTCCATGGCTCTCAGCACCAGACCCCAGAGCCCAAGAGAAGGGCATATGATGGATGCTTTGTATGCCCAAGTGAAGAAGCCGCGGAATTCCAAACCTTTACCTGCAGACAGGTAGGCTCCAGGAGCAATCAGAGTATTGCTTCCAAATCAGCTATTATATAGTTTGTGACAAGGGAGTAGATTGTTCATGAGTTCTAAAGCAAGAACTGCCTTTTATTAACGGCCTTTAAAAAGCTGTTGTGTCTAAGAGCATCCAGTTTACACAAATCAAAGCCTAATGGAAGGAACAGTAGAGATTTTGATAGTTTGTCTCATGATCCCAGCGTATTTCATCTTGTTCTTAAAATGGTTCAGATGGGAGAACTAACCTGTAGTTTAAAACTCAGATAAAAAAAGTTGAAACTGGTTCTTCAATTTAAGACTTTTTTGTTGTTGTTGTGCAGTGAGCCTCTAGTTATGATAGTTAAATAGATGAGCAATGACATGATTTGTTTTAATTATGGTTTATTTGGGCCTTTTTATTTTTATTTTTTGGTGATATGATTTTCATGTCATGAAAGAATTACTGAATGAGATATATAGTATAGCCAGTCTTCAAACTGCTCGTTAACAAACCACAGGTCTGATTGTGTACATTAGTATAGCACAAAGGAGTGTGATGCTGATGCTATGTTAATGGTTATGTATTTATTTCAAATTTTATCTGAAACAATTTAGAAACATCTTTTTCCATCCCTCATTTATGTATTCAGGCACCATATAAAATTTAGTTCATGAAGAAAATAGTACTCATTTCTTTTTATTTGAAACACGTCCATGCTGTTGTCATAAACAATACACTCATTCCATCCCATCTTATAATGGTGTCTTATAATCATTGCTCTATGGTGGAGCTATGCTTTGAACATTAAAAATAGTAGGTTTCCCTTCAAACTAGTGGTTCTTTAGCATGCATCAGATACCTGGAGGGCTTCTTAAAACACAGATGGATTAACCCTTTTCCAAAATCAAAATTCTGAAGACATCACAGAAATTTAAATTTTGTGTTTTGTAATTATTTTTTTCAGAGATAAGCTGTCCATTGAACAATGATATTGCTAATCCAAAAAGTTGGGAATTATGGTACCTGTGAAGTATTTCTTCATCAACCTGTAACTGAATATGAATTTGGCTTGGAAATAATGGCTTTACCTCCACTGCCTTTTTCTGTCAGAATGAAAGCTGTAAAAAAGTGTTGCTCAGACTAGAGACTCTTCAAAAAACGATCTCTTGATACTGCCATATAGAATTAAATTGTTTTGATTATAATGTTATTTAAATATGTATAAAAATAAAATAGGGCTGAACTCCTTCTGTTTATAGCCATTATATAACTATAAAACCAAACATCTTTACAAATTAAATACAAGCAAAACAGCAAAACCATTACATGCAAATGAACAACATTACTTTAATGTGGCCAATAATGTTTTTTTTTTAAATCTGAAGTCTCGCACAAATCATGAACATGAACATGGTGGGGGATGCTCCATGGCAGATTTGCTTCAGTTTGTTTGCCTCACAAGCCAAGAGCTGGCTCAGTTCAGCCATCACTCTTCTCAGTTAGATTCTGCGGTTCTTTTGCATGTCTGTAGCCAGGGGTCTTTGACCTGTGCACCCTATCCATGTATCCTAAGGCATGAAATTCAACTGGCTTCTCTATCATTAACTCAAGACATCAGTGAAAGTAGCGTTTCTTGATGCCTCTGTATGTATAAACATAAATTCAGACAGGGAAATAACATACAAGGTGACCTAGAATACGGTTCTATTAACTTTCTAAAAAGTTAAATAATGGAAACATAAAACCTGAAACTCCTCAGAGAGAGTTTATACCCAGTAAAGAATCTCCCATCAACTAACTAAATTTCACCCAAGTTTGCTGTTGGTGTCAGATGAACTTTGCTATTCAAATTTTTGGATTTCATGGGAGCATCTCCAGTCCATTGACAGTGTGAAGTGTAGCCTGAATCTGTTCTGGGATGTTTATTGTTCAGTAAGAAAGCCATATTCTGAATTTCACTGCTTATCATTTTGATTGATCTGATGGAAATGTGGATCTGGTAGCCCCACATGGAAATAACCAGGGATCATTTATTAAGTGCTGTGAATTTGATGTCAGAATGGGACACTTTGTCCATTTCCACATATTATTTATAAAATACTTTTTTCTAGAATAGCTTCATACTCTGTCCGGCAATATGTCCATGCCTCTTTAATTGACTTGACGTGTGTACTGTTATCTGACTGTACCCTTTGGTCATAGTGTCATTGTTATTACTATTTATTAATGCTCCTGATAACATTCTGTGTTTTCGTATTGGGTGGATGCCAGAGAAGTCAGACATAGTCTTCTGTTTTCTATGAATGACAAAGCTCAAACTTACAAAAGTTTTGGTGTATTTAACTTTTATCCTGCTTGTAACCAGATTCTATTGTCAGTGATTCCTAATCCTATGTCTTTTTGGTAGAGTGTATATCCTATTTGATTGCTGTGTCTTCAGAGTGTGATGCAGCTGATCAAAATCAAATCAGAACTCTAATATCAGTTTGTTTAATAAGGTCTGTTTACAGTGAAGCTGTGAAATAATATATAATTTCCATATTGGGTACAGCTTTATCTGGGCATTCATAAATGCCCATTATTCACCTATGACCAAATCATCATTTTATTCAAAATGTCAGCCTGCAGGTGTGTTATCATAAACTTTATTCAATGTTTCTTGACACTCAGCAAAACGTTTCTTTTTGTAAGTTATATAATTTCAATCCAAAAGTTTTGTGTGCTTCGAATTCTTAAAAAAAAAATATTGATGGAATGACAGTCAGTATGTTTTTTTATTATTTGAGGGCACCAACAATTCATACTTTTATAGTAAGATCCCAGAATCTGTAGTTAAAAACTGCAGAGAAGGATAGTTCTAATGGACATGTGCTGACTGTCACCATGCAGTCATTTGCCACCAAGAGGGCACTGTCCTCAAATATAATTGAAATAAAATAGTTACTATGCTGCTATAAATCTAAATAGCAGGAAAATAGTAGGCTAGACTCCCCCAGCTTGCTGAGGACACCTTAATGGAAACATAAATACCATAATCACAAGCTTTTTGCATGCATTTTACGACTAAAGAGAAAATGCCGATTTTAAAAGAAAAGACCTCTGTGAACTTGTTTTCTCCCCCATTAAAAACTGGAATCCAGTTGTGTCAAAAGGAAGTCTGCCAAACACAGAGCAAACTAATTTTCTTAGCTATGGGCCATTATTAAACATGCGCTCCTTTTAAAAGGTTGGGTCATATGACAAAGTTGTATTTGCTATTCAAAAAGTCAAAGACCATTTTATTTACTTACATTTACTTAGTATTTTTTTTTTAATCTTTGCTTTTCTTGAGATGTGAGAAAGATATTTCAAATGGAGTCCGTCTCATTGTAATGTGTGTTTTGCAAGTTGATGCCCTTGCTGATGAATGAGTTCTACGCTGACCCCATCTCAGTGTCCCTCCTACCCATCTCTGACCTTGGCCAGCTCCATCCACCTCCTCCATCTGCCTGGACCACCTCTCTCTCCCTACTCACAGAGGATCCACTTTCCTTCTTCTTGGCCAGCCCCGTGAACACTATTCCAGATCCCAGTCCTACCCCTGCAAGGAGCCTGCTCCTCAGTCCCCCTTTTTGTCCCTTAGCCTGTGTGTCTCTGCTGCCACTTCCTCATAGCTGGTGAGCTTGTTGATGTCTTGATCATGTTGCTTTAAAAAAAAAAAAAAAATCCTTTTTACCCTCTGGCTATTCTCTGCCCTATTTTCCCTCTTCACTTCTAATCCAAACTTCTTGAAAGATTAATCTAGGATTGATAGAGACTGCTGTTTCTTCTGTCCTGCGTCTTGTTCTCTCCATGTGGTAGGCGGAATAATGGCCCCTGCAAAGATGCCCCGCCCTAGTCCCTGCTGCGGCTGCTGCTGCTAAGTCACTTCAGTCGTGTCCGACTCTGTGGTCCCTGGAACCTGTAAAAAGGCTCCTTCATGCAGCCAAAAGGACGCTGCAGATCTGATTACATTATCTTAAAGTGGGGATATTTCCCTGGATTCTCCAGCTGGGCCCAGTGGATCATAAGTGAAGGTGAGAGAATCAAGGTCAGAGAGAGACTTGAAGATGCAGACTGCTGCCATAAAGGCAGGAAGGAGCCATGAGCCCAGGAGGTCAGTGGGTTCTAGAAGCTGCTAAAAGCCAGGAAGCAGGTTCTCCTTGAAAGCCTCCAGAGGAACCAGCTCTGTTAACCCGTTGGCTTAAAGTCCAGCAAAATTCATTTCAGACTTCTGACCTCCAGCGCTCAAATGTGATAAACTGGAGTTATCTTAAGGCAGTAGGTTTGTGGGCACTGGGTTACAGTAGCCATGGCGTGTTAGTTTCCCAATCCTGGACTCCTGGTTCAGTGAATGCTTCTGTTTTTTCCCTTTGGGTCACTCTGGCCTCCCTGAAGCTCTGTTCTTTTAGTTTTTATGTCCAGTACTGCTATCTCTTGCTTCCTTTCTGACTCTTCCTTCCCTGTCTCTTCAGAGATTCTCTTCTATTTGTCTTCTAATTTGGGATTGCCTGAGGAAGTAGCTCTGACCACTGATAATTCCTATGTGTTCCTTTGGGTTATAGCTTTAACTGCTCTGAAGCACTGGTGATACTTATTCTGCACTAACTCGGTCCTCCATAAACCCTAGATTCTTGGGGCTAACTTCTAGCACGTGCTTTCTGTGTCTCCCAGGCACTTAAACCCCACCCAAAACCAAGTTCATTGTTTCTCAGTCCAGACCTCCTCTACTATCATCAGCCTAATCTCAGAGAATGCTGTCACGACCCTCACATTGACTCTAGACGATGTTTTCTTCTGCAGCCAGCCTCCCTCACCAGACATCAGTCAGTGACAGAGGCCTAAGGATTTTACATTCCGAATAATTCCAAACTCCTTCTCTCCTGTTCTTACACACGGATGCTAGCAGTCGTCTCTTAGCTCTTCTCCCAGCCTCCAGTCTTGTTCTCTTCAAATTTCTATAATACCTGGAGTTTTCTATCCAAAATTAAAATCTGACATTTCATTCTCTTGCTTAAATTTGTTCTCCAGCTGCTCACCGTCTCCAAGATGCAGGCCAAGCCCTCAGCACGATGCCTATGGGCCCCGGAATCTCTCGTTTTAGCCTCATCCTTAATTATGTCATATTGGCTCACACCATACTTTTCCTAATAGAGGATCAGCCTCAAAGTATAAATCCAACTTCTTCTAATTCATGGATGCATTAAGTGGCTCTTTGGTGTTATATGCTCTGCAAATGTTACATTTTGGTGAGTAAAAACAAGCCATCACCATTCATTAAGCTATTCTAATATAGTTAGAGATGCAGCAATTAAATTAAAGGCTGAGGTGACATAAACAACCCAACAAATGAAATCTTGAAAGTAATGAAGCCATAAATAAGGTCATGGCTAATTTTAAAGACTTCTTGTTTAATTCTTTTTGTTGATTAACATTGCCTGAAACCATAATTTGTTTGGAGAACTAATGTGTAATGGGGGTTGTTTATTTATATATTTATTTTAGCCTTAGAGGAAGTTTAAATATTCTGCAGAAATATGAGGATAAATGGAAACTATTTTAGACCTTGGTATTATTTGGCAAGCAGTCCTCCAGCAGAGTGTGTTCATTTTGTTTGAATGTCTTTCCTTTGGCAAGGCACTGAACTTTGGGGTCTTTGATGATGAGCTGGCCACACTTTTGGAAATTCCCTTTAGCCGCTTGGTATTTCGTTTGATTTTAGCCTTCCCACAGAAACTCTAAAATCCTGCTTTACATGCAACTCATCATGGTAACTCATCTTTTTATTTTGACCCAACCACCTGGTTCTTCTGTCCTTTAGACAGTCCAAACCTGTGGATTCAAGTACCAATCTTATTGGTATTTAGTGGTCTTAGGTTGGTGGTTCTTTCCTTCTTGCTTCTGCACCAAGATGGAATATCAATCAGTTCTTAATATAAATTCATGAGGATTTATGTGGAGCCCTATTGTGAGATGAATTTTCAACTTCTTGGGAGACTTACCAAGATCTGAATTCAAAATCCATTTTTAAATTAACTTCTCAGATGTTCTAGAGCTTTTCCTTGGACACTTCCAGCCCTCAGTGTGGATAACTGTTTGATTATTCTCTGTTCAATGCTGTTTCCTTTCTACTTCCTTTAGTGCCCCATTGGTTGATTTTGTGTAACTTCAGTAGTTGATTAGTAATGATGTTTGTCTTCTTTTCCAATCCTTAGTCCTTAGATTATTCCACTAAAATAGATGTGGAGATAGGAGTGTGAAAATTTCAAACCTGTATTGTCACAGAAGAGAAAATGATTAGATAATTCATATATTCTGTGGCTCTGTAGTAATTACTTAATATACACTTCAAATTGCATAAAAGGGACTCAATAAATCTTTGTAGAATGAATGAATGAATATTATTATATACATTTCTGTAAAACTCAAAAAATATTTTAAAAACAAATTTCTTTCTTTATACCTTTCATAATTAGTTCTAGCGAATAAACTACACAGGGTTATATTGCTGAATCCTTAGGAATACACAGTTTTCAAAATATTTGTCTTTGAAGTTAAGTACCTTGGGGCCAGATAAGCATCTCCAGGGTGGTTCCTTTCGGTTCGATGGCGGAGTGGGTGGGTAGCTCTTTCAGCTTAGCTTTTTTCTGATGACACTTAGAAGTCTTAAAGAAGGTGGGGAGCAGAGATGGGCAGGATGCAGAAGAAACTGGGGCTTACTGGAGAACATGGGGTATCCATGGAACAAGTTAACAGACAGCGTGACTCCCGGGAGTTCCGTGGAACTGCCAGCTGTTGTGGACTCGGACAAGGACAGTGAATTCTGGCACCCCGTTTCTTGAGGCATGAGGGTTTTCTCTAAATTTCACAGTCTCCATGTGGCCTATGAAGGAAAGGAAGACCTAGGAATGACTTTGATTCTATAAAATTCTAATTCTGATGCAAGAGAGTTCTGATTTCAGTTTCGGTTTTACACACTGTGTGGGCATAGCTTAAAAAAAAAAAATCACCTGCTTTGTGACAGAAACTAAAGCTGAGGATAAATACTTAATTCAAATTATTCTCTTTTCCTTCTCTTTCTTTTTTTCCTTTCACGTGGATATTCAAGCTTTGCGAAGCAGTCAAGGGCTTAAACTCTTTGAACAAGCCCTGGATTCTGGTATGGATTCTTCTTCTACCCTCTGTCCCTCCGCGTCCCCAACACTTATTTGGCAGCTGCAATGTACGAGGATGTAGGAGGGGTCTGGATACAGAAATGAATAAGAGATTCCCCTCCCGTTTCCTCTCAGTTGGTACCGTGTGACAGACCATGACCTGTGTTATACGCAGAGTGATATGAATTCAGTAGGGAGGGGAAGGCAGGTTAGGTGACACCAGACTGGTTGCCATTCCAGGTGGATTCTGGGGTCTTGCTGGAGTCTCATGCCTGTGGAGGAATTCTGCAGTTTGTGGCCTAAAAGAAAACAAATTATGCAGTTTTCTGCCTAATTAAAAAAAAAGTTGTTTTTTCATGAGCATGATATTGGAGAATTCTCTGTTTTTTAAAAGCATCTTTTGTGTGTGAAACTTTTAGGTTCCTCAACTTAATTTTGATGCTACAGTTGATGCCTGTGGCTTTTTACATTCTATACGGATGCTCAAATGTGCCTGGCTGAGGACATTTGATTGATTTCTGTAATTAACAAGCAACTTAACCTGCAGAAATTTGGTACAGGACTTAAGCTTCAATAGTCACAGATTCATTTCTAAACCAGGGTACTAGGGGTGACAAGGGTTATGACCTTTGATACACAAACGAAGACGGTGAGGGCCTGGGGCTGTGATCAGACCCTCTCCCAGCCTGTGACGTGACGTGTGGACAAGCTCACCTTTGGAGACACTGTTTGGCTTCCCTCTGGATGTGTGGTTGGAATTTTTTCAAGAGCATTTTCAATAGCTCTGTGATATATTTAAATAAAAATGACCACTTAATTGCATAATATTGGTATTATAAATGCCTTGTATTCATTATATGATAATTAATTAAAATAAGGTTCAGTGTTAATATGTAGTAGAATATTATGGATGTTTTATTTATGGTACACAGGAAATGTCCCTGGTGATTTTTTTTTTTGCTCCTAGTTTAGAAATGATAAATCAAATATGAAAAGGAACTAGATGTTTTTCTTTAATGGTGTGTCTTTTTCTGGCACACACATCCATGTAACTGGCATCAGCTACATAAATGCACCTCAGAAAATCAAGTCTGACTGCACCCAAGGATAGCTAAATGCCCATCAAGGAGTCAATGAATGCATTTGAGTTGTTTTAATTAGCTAGGTGTGATTTAAAGGTTGCCAAAATCAAAAAGGCTTATTCATTTTTCATCAATAATCACTTACCTTAATATTTCATTAGAACCTGCTGATTTGCAGACCTCCTTCTGGGCTTTGATTCATTATGACTGCAGACATAATTTAACTTTCCCTCTTTTTCCCATTCTGTATTGTACTCTTTCATCTGTGAGACACTGTTAAGATGTTTCCAACATTCATGGGGCTGCTAATTGATCCAACTTTTTTTTTTCTTCTTTAAACTGTACTTAAAGCTGAGGGTTCTGGGCTATGGAAAGCTCTCTGTGTGTATATATGTATGTGTGTGTGTGCAAAGTCAGTTTTCTTTCATCACTTGAATATCTGGTAATAATGTGCAAATTTTCTGTTTCCTATGTTCTGAGAGTAAGGGCTGATTTCTCGTATGCAGAAGTCAGGAAGTAAATAGTTTGGGTGCAGTCTTAGACTGTGCCGTTAATCTGAAAACATCTTGTGTGTGGCACACACAGCAGATGAGACTGTACTCTATGCATATACCTTGTTTTCAAAACAGTTCTCTGGTTGCTTTAGATGCAGACCTGCACTTGATCTCTGTACACCTTTGTATCCTCAGGTACTGGCATCATCCCCGGCTTCTGTGATGCCCCCTTGGGGGTGCTGCATGGATGCAGGGAGGCTGAGAGATGATCCTCACATTAATATGGCACATGTGTGAAGACAGCCGTTCCTCTTCTTAAATTGTCCATTGACTATGTACCTGATCTTAGCTGCAGACAGTCCATGCGAGAGGTGGGGATCTGATTGGAACTTCTTGAAACCCCAGATTTCAATCACCTATCCTTAAATGTGTAGAAAGTCCTCATTTTTTTAGAAGTCATTCCTCTAAAACATGGAAACAGGTTAGATCCCTAACACAGACTGAGATTCTGACAAAAAAGACACATTAATAGATAAATATTTTTACTTTTCCAGATTAACTATAAATACTCTATATCTGTCTCCTATATCCATGTTTAACAATTTGTATAAATTACATATTATTAACATTCACCAACTGTAGCAGTTTTGAGGCTAAGTAAAAATTACTTCATGTAAAGAAATAAAAACTTGTGTGCTTCAAAATTCGGTAAATATACGTTGAATTATAAATATTTTCATTGGACAGGAAGCTTTCTTTTAAATATTTCCTAGAAAAAGTAGTGCTGCCTTTCCTTATGTCCAAGATTTCTGTTACAGAAATATGTCTGGAAAAATTGAATGAACCACCAGCAGATATATAGATATCTGCTTATGGAGAATTTAAAGAACACTTCTGCATTTGGAGATATTAGCCACCACTAAAAATTAAAAGTTGTTGTTTGCCCAGAGCTACTCTTTACATCTTGCTTCAGAATGTTTGTTGGAAACCCTGTCCATGAAATAGATTTCTTAGAGTTAACATGACTTGCTCTGGGAGAGTATGTCGAGTTCCGTAATTCTACACTTGGCGTGTGAGGCTCTTCACGATTCTGGGAGCAGGTGTGGAGGTGGAGTGGACAAGGTCTCTTTGCTAGACTTCTCCTTTATCTCTGTGATCTTCTCAGCCTGCCTGTCCTGCTTAACAGTCTTTGTTCCTTCTGCCCTTGAATAACAGGTCTGAGGAAGCACAGTAGGTTACATTGTCCCCTGAGGTGGTTTTAGATTTAGGTCTTGGCTCTGCCATTTACTTGAATGGCTGGCAAGTTATTTAACCTCTGTGAGCCTCCTTAAACTCATCTGGATTTAAAATTTTTTGTCCCATTGTTGGAGCATATGTCAGCTGTGTCCTGATTTTTATATTTAGAAAATACGTTCTTTATAAACGTCCATTATGATCTGTGTTAGCGACTGTTGGGGGTAAAAGAGAAATACTGGTCCAGCCTCTGATAGTAATGCTCTTCTAGTCTTTTGGGAGAACAACAGACGGATTTAAATAACACAACCGATTTTATGGACCATGCTGTTTATTCTAATAGCTAGACAAGAATGGTTTGATTGACTTTTTAAAAATCTGGTATGTTTTTTACCATATGGCCAAAGCCATATCTAGGGTGCCAAGCTAATAAGCCTTCTTTTCTCTGCCAGTGAACCATGAAAGTTGTTAGCAAAATGTTTTATTGTGAATTGATCCATTTTCCAAGCTCTTGGTGATATAAACACCATCTTAAAAGATAAAGTGTAGATTACCAAACATTAGTCACTGAAATTTGTTGCACCAAAGGACCATAGACCACCTGTCTATGGGATGACCCAGAGTGGAAGGTACATAATATGGTTAGGGTGCCTGAAAAACATGATAAAACTACCCTAAATCAGTTGGCTGTGGGTACACAGTACAGGTTGTGTTCTTTTGAATGATGTTGTAACATGAGAAGAATGTAAAAACGTGTTTAGTAATACTTTGCAATAACATATTTTTTTGAGATAGGGTTTAAAATAGAATGACTTTGCGCTTCCCTCATTTATGACAACTTTTTCTACAAAGGGCTCAATGTGCAAATTCTTCTGAATAGTAACCACTAATTCCTGTGTATAGCAATGTAATGATGTAGTGGGATTAGTTTGTCCTCTAACCGATCAATTCTTAAAAGAGTTCATGGCATTTCTAGCGTCCTCGTACCATGAGACTATTTGTATCTTTCACTTTCTCTCCTCCTCCTGTTCGTGTCTTCCTTTACATTCTTCAGCATATATGCTGCTGCTGCTAAGTCGCTTCAGTCGTGTCCGACTCTGTGTGACCCCATAGATGGCAGCCCACCAGGCTCCGCCATCCCTGGGATTCTCCAGGCAAGAACACTGGAGTGGGTTGCCATTTCCTTCTCCAATGCATGAAAGTGAAAAGTGAAAGTGAGGTCGCTCAATCATGCCCAACTCTTAGCGACCCCATGGACTGCAGCCCAGCAGGCTGCTCCTTCCATGGAATTTTCCAGGCAAGAACACTGGAGTGGGTTGCCATTTCCTTCTCATATATACCACGTTTAAATTAGCTTCTGAAAAGTCCTTTTGCCTCTTCCATCCTCACAGCCCTTTCAGGATGTCTCTATGAACTGATTTTTCTCCTGGTTCTGGGTTGTATTTTCCTCCTTTTTTCTTTTTCTGAATTTATTTAGTTTTGGCTGTGCTAGGTCTTTGTTGCTATGCGGGTTTTCTCTAGTCTCGGCGAGCAGGGGCTGCCCTCTCGTTGCCGTGTACAGACTCGCCACTGTGGCGGCCTCTCCTGTGGGGCGGGCTCGAGGCCGCCAGGGCCTCAGTAGTTGCGGCTCCCGGGCTCTAGAGCACAGGCTGAGTAACTGTGGCACGTGGGCTTGCTTGCTCTGCATCATGTGGGATCTTCCCAGATCAGGGATCAAACCCATGTCCTCTGCTTTGGCAGGTGGATTCTTTACCACTGAACCGCTAGGTAAGCCCCCCTCCTTCTTCTTCTATCTAATAATTTTTTCATCAGCTGTCAGATATTTTGAAATTTAGGATGTGGAGGATTATATGTTGTTCTGTCCAGGCAGAATTACCTCCCTAAAGTTTAGTTTGGGTGGCATCAGTTCTGCCCAAAAAAAACCTGACTGCAGAATCAAGTCCAGACTTCTTAGGGTAGCAGTCTCCTCCCAGAGAACCATCAAGGTCTTAACCCTCTGTATCGTCCTCTTCAAAACTCTAGTCACTCCAGGATGTTTACCATCCTAGAATACATCAAGTATTTTTCTACCTCACTTCCCGCTGCATGTACTTTTATTTGTTTATTTTTGATCAGTCTGGAATTGATGCATTCAGCTCTCTTTATCTCTGTTGTTAAAATCCCAGTTCTCCAAATGCCATCTTTCTGCAGTATAGTACAACTAGTTGGAATGAGTCTGTCCTTTTCCTTGGATTCAAAACAGTTTGTATGTCTACAAACGACTTCCTTAAGTGCTTGGACAGCACAGTTGGAAACTATCTGTCTCCCTGCTACTTTTTGCATGATTTTTTTTTTTTTTGACACCACATTTTTCTATATGTTGTCTTTAGCAATGGTGGGGAATCGTTGTTAAGTCATTCCCGAGAACTGTGGTTAGGACCTGACTGCTGCTAGAAAGTTATCTCAGACATAGGGTCCTGATCACTCATGTACACAGGCTACTTTTCCTGTTAGGAAATGAGGACTTATCTATAAGTAGTTAAAGATAAGGATCATGCTTTATTTAGCCTCATACCTTCGAAATGCTTTTGTTTATGTTTGTATGTAGGATGAATGAATGAAAAAAAAAATTTGGCTTCAAATAGTTTAGTGATTTGATTTAGGGATGGGGGAGCCCAGTGGGCTGCCATCTACGGGGTCACACAGAGTCGGACACGACTGAAGCGACTTAGCAGCAGCAGCAGCAGCATTTACCTAACATGTGACTTCAACATGTAAGGATAATTCAATTCATAAATGTTAAGTACCTGTAACTTTCCAGTAACCTATCAATGGCATAACAGATATTAACAGAATAGATTGCTTTACAAATCCATTATTATACTATTTTTGTTTTTGGCTGGGACTTTTCCACCCAAAATAATTGTAATTCAGTGTTAATAAAGTTGCATATATATTTTTTCTTTGTACATTTCTTAAGCCAGCCAGAATGGTAATTCTTCTACTGATAATGCCAGGTTCCAGACTGAGAAACAAAGAGCTTAGGTTATTTTGGGACCCTTAGGTATCTCTATCCTGTCTGTTTTCTTCCTGTGCAGCTAGTTACTCAAACACTACTGGGCACTATTTAACTAGGCGCAACATTTTGCTGATTTCCTCTAAGTGTTTCCTGAGTAAGAGCCATTTAATCCCTTAATCAGCTTCTTTTGAGATGTCTGTTTACACTAAACACAGTCCTATTCCAATTAGTTTCAAATTCTAAGCAAAAGTTCTGGTAATTAAACATTGTCTGAAGGAACATCCCATTCCTGTACTGCAGCATTGAAATTGAGGTACTGTTCTGTTCAGTCGCTCAGTCGTGTCTGACTCTTTGTGACCCCATGAATCGCAGCATGCCAGGCCTCCCTGTCCATCACCAACTCCTGGAGTTCACTCAAACTCACGTCCATCGAGTCAGGGATGCCATCCAGCCATCTCATCCTCTGTTGTCCCCTTCTCTTCCTACCCCCAATCCCTCCCAGTATCAGGGTCTTTTCCACTGAGTCAACTCTTCGCATGAGGTGGCCAAAGTACTGGAGTTTCAGCTTTAGCATCAGTCCTTCCAAAGAACACCCAGGACTGGTTGGATCTCCTTGCAAAAGCATCGATTCTTCGGCGCTCAGCTTTCTTCACGGAGAAGGTGATGGCACGCCACTCCAGTACCCTTGCCTGGAAAATCCCATGGATGGAGGAGCCTGGTAGGCTGCAGTCCATGGGGTTGTGAAGAGTCGGACACGACTGAGCGACTTCCCTTTCACTTTTCACTTTCATTCATTGGAGAAGGAAATGGCAACCCACTCCAGTATTCTTGCCTGGAGAATCCCAGGGATGGCGGAGCCTGGTGGGCTGCCGTCTATGGGGTTGCACAGAGTCGGACACGACTGAAGTGACTTAACAGCAGCAGCAGCAGCTTTCTTCACAGTCCAACTCTCACATCCATACATGACCACTGAAAAAACCATAGCCTTGACTAGACGGACCTTTGTTGGCAACATAATGTCTCTGCTTTTCAATATGCTATCTAGGTTGGTCATAACTTTCCTTCCAAGGTGTAAGCGTCTTTTAATTTCATGGCTGCAATCACCATCTGCAGTGATTTTGGAGCCCCCCAAAATAAAGTCTGACACTGTTTCCACTGTTTCCATTGTTTCCCCATCTATTTGTCATGAAGTGATGGGACTAGATGCCATGATCTTCGTTTTCTGAATGTTGAGCTTTAAGCCAACTTTTTCACTCTCCTCTTTCACTTTCATCAAGAGGGTTTTTAGTTCCTCTTCACTTTCTGCCATAAGGGTGGTATCATCTGCATATCTGAGGTTATTGATATTTCTCCTGGCAATCTTGATTCCAGCTTGTGCTTCTTCCAGCCCAGCGTTTCTCATGATGTACTCCGCATATAGTAGAAACGACATTAAGCTTGTTAGCACATTCATTAATTTTATTGATCAACTACATTGAAGGACTATATACTGATATAAAGGATTTTTTTTTCTCTCAAACTTCAACATTATGTGACTTTGTGAATACTTCTCTCCTCTTTTGTAAGATTAAGTAACTATATACAAGTAAATAATAATTTTAAATAAATAAATAATAATCACTCTCTTGTAGGGTTGTGTGGGATAAATGAGATAATACAAGTAAATCATTTGATATAGTAACTGCTGGCAGTATTATAAATACATATGTTTAATGGTGGTGGAGGTCAAATTTCATGTCAAACTCTGTTATGAGATGCAAACTATTATATATAGGATGGATAAATAATAAGGTCCTGCTGTAGAACACAGGGAACTATATTCAATATCCTGTGATAAACCATAATGGAAAAGAATATGAAAAAGGGTATGTATTTATATAGCTGAGTCACTTTACCATACATAGAGATGAACACAATATTGCAAATCAACTATACTTTCATAAAATTTTTAAAAACTATATTATGATTAAAAAGTCTTCTAAGTAGATCTTGAAAATTCAGTGAGAAGCAGAGTCACTTGAATAAGCATTCTATTTTAACATATTATAAGATTTTGGGCAACTTCTTGGACTTATTTTTAAATGGAATTTAATCTGTATAAACTGCTAGCCTAACTATGGGATAAAGTGAGATAATCCTTGAATGTGACATAGTTGGCAGTTTACTTAAAATATGTCACATATGTCCATTGTGTCCTACTCTTTGTGATCCTCTGTCTGTGGCGTTCTCCAGGCAAGAATACTGGAAGTGGGTAACCATTCTCTTCCCCAGGGGATCTTCCTGACCCAGGGATCAAACCCAGGTCTCCTGAATTGCAGGCAGATTCTTTACTGTCTGAGCTACCAGGGAAGGCAATCAATGTCACATGTACATGATAACAATTCTGTATTTCTCTAGTGTGTCCTGCAATGGTGTTAAAAAGTCAGCATCAGCTGAGATGAGAGTTTTTCAAAGCAGGATGGTCGGTAGATGAACAACTGTAATATTAATTGGCAATAGAATTTATTTTATAATGTGTGTGATTTGTTGCAGCGGTAAAATAGATTATTTTTAGATTCCCATGTAAAATTGTTTTCTCACTAGATAATTATAATTGGCTCTGTGTGTAACACAAATTTTAAATATTTTATGTTATTAGTAACACCAGCATAACAAGGTAGAAATGCAAATACATTTTCCTGTTTCTTAAACTGTGGCTGCAAACAGAGAATTGGTTCTGTAAATTATTTTTAATGTGCACACTTTTTAACAAGGTTCTTAAAGTGGTAATCATGTTTCAGTTTCCAGCGTCAAGGGGTGCTGATGGTTTGACAGCCATACTGTTGCTTTCATGGGTAATGAAATATTGGTTTTCATTAAATTTTATGTTAAGAGCCCTTATTTGGAGTCATAGGTTTCTACCATTTCAGAGCATGAAGAAACATGATTTAAAAGCCTCCTGTTTTACAAAAGTGGGGACAGAGGGATAGGGGTGTGGAAGAAGGTGACTGTTTCTTATCCCCATCTTTCCAGGTAAGAAAATCTTGGTACCATGGCAGGAATACCTGATGGGGATCAGGAAATCTGCAGGCTGAGGTGGGGTGGGGGTGCTGTCCTTAAGTAGCGGCGCTGCCTTGGGTGAAATCCTGATCACAAGCGGCCTGTTTATAGATTTATAGAACAGGGATAATCACTCCTGGTTTGCCACTTACAGAAGAAATATATATTCATCAAATAAAGTATATTTGTGAAAGCATACTTACAAACACAAATATCTACTTGTATTGTATCATATTGCTATAATTTTGCCTGCCCCTTAACCTCTTCCATGACCTATAGAATTATGTTGAGTGGGTGAGTTAATTCAAAGACGGATGTGAAAGCAACTTTGAGAAGTTGAGTACATCTTACCATACCAGCAGTTCATTGGAATATTCCTAGACTTAGATATAAATACATTTTTATAAGTAATAAGCTGGATGGCATCACTGACTCGATGGACGTGACTCTGAGTGAACTCCGGGAGTTGGTGATGCTCAGGGAGGCCTGGCGTGCTGCGGTTTGTGGGGTTGCAAAGAGTCGGACACGACTGAGCGACTGAACTGAACTGAACTGAAGAGTCTAACTGGACTTCACGTGAGATTTTTTTTTAAAGAGAACTCAAAATGCACCATCTTGAGAATCATAACCAAATTTCCATCAGAGTTAAATGTGGCAGACACAGATGTGTGTCTGTGAGTGAACAGTGCGTGTGTGATGTGCATGTCTATCCTCCCTTGTGGTGAGAACCTGGTAAGATGCTCTGGCCTGCAACATCCAAGTCCATTTCCACTAAATCCCACCTTGTCATCCTTGCTGCTCCCACTGGCCAGGGAGGTCATGGTGCCTTTGACTGTGTCCAGGGTCCTTTACAGTCTGTTACAGGTTCCCACCTAGTATCTGGGTGTCCCTTCACTGCATGTGGGCCAAGACACATGAAGCATTCTGTATCATGTGTTCCCCTGACCCCTGCTCCATCCATCCTTTAGTCACCTCAGGGTGCTTCCTCCTCTTCAGTTTGGTTCTTTCATTCCTTTCTCCCTGCCCAGGCCCCTCCCCACAGGCCCTCTCTGGCCGGTCCCTCTTCTCTAATTCCTTGCGTACATGTGTTCCTCTCTCCCAGATGCCCCCTTTATCCACGTGTCTTATTACTCCTAATTCTGCAGGAGCAGAGACCCCACCTGTTACACCCACCTGTGTGTCTGTAAGTTCCCACATGGTGGCTAGCAAGCAGCAGGTGCCGTCTGCTATTTGTTTAATGGCTACACGCATGTGGAAAATTCTGAAAGAGATGGGAATACCAGACCACCTGACCTGCCTCTTGGGAAACCTATATGCAGGTCAGGAAGCAACAGTTAGAACTGGACATGGAACAACAGACTGGTTCCAAATAGGAAAAGGAGTATGTCAAGGCTGTATATTGTCGCCCTGCTTATTTAACTTATATGCAGAGTACATCATGAGAAATGCTGGGCTGGATGCAGTACAAGCTGGAATCAAGATTGCCGGGAGAAATATCAATATTTTCTGGCCATGCAGCATGTGGGATCTTAGTTCCCTGACCAGGTATTGAACCTGTGCCTGCAGCATTGGGAGTGTGGAGTCTTAACCACTGGGCCAGCAGGAAAGTCCCTTAAGCCCTCTCTGTCTTTATGATGCTTCCTGATTCTGGTTTTCAAAGCATCTCCTTTCACCAAATCTAAAATCCTACATTATCTCCAGGCAGCTGCTTATGTAATAGGCTATTTATCAAAGATTTTGCTTTTAACCCTTCATGCATGCCTTCTAAAAATTCCTCTTCAATAATATGTCATGGAGAGCTTCTAGAAGCTGTTAACATGGAATAATACACAGTAAGGGTTTAATTCCTTTCACTAAACCTAAAAGTTATCATACTATTAAAAGTAGAACTTTTTTGTATAAAACTTGGAAAATACAGAAAAATTAAAGATCTCACCCCAAGCCAATAATAACCTCTTAAGTATATTCTCTGAACACATAGACTGATATTTGCATATGTATAATGATACAAAACTAAAAATAGAGTTATATACATACCTCTTTAGAAATCTGCCTTTTAATTAATATGTCACAAACATCTTTCCATGCCAGGAAATAGTCTCTTAGAAAACATTTTATAAAATTGCAGCAATATTTCATTTCATGGATTTATCTTGCTCAAATTGATGAGCTGCCCAAGCTTCAGTCTTCTCATGTGTAAAAAGGAACAATAATATTGCCTTAAACAGTCTCAGGGAATTAAACGAGATAACGCACAGGAAGTACTGAGAATAATGCCTGTCACAGAAAGTACTCAATTGATTATTCAGTTCAGTTCAGTTCAGTTGCTCAGTCGTGTCCAACTCTTTGTGACCCCGTGGACTGCAGCCTGCCAGGCTTCCTGTCCATCACCAATTCCCAGAGCCTGCTCAAACTCATGTCAATTGATTATTAGTTTCAGTTTATATTTATCCGTTTCCTACTGTCTTTCAACAACTTAACATATCTTATGGTCTGTCGTCTACAATTTCTTGCAAATATAAATACGCACTTGCATTTCATCCATCAAATGTTTTTAAACTCTATAGATATACATGTTCTTCATTTTTAAATGGTATTATCAAAAGGTGGTAGGGTATTTCTACTGAAGGCAAATCCTGAATTTAAAACAATTTGGGATTTGCCCTACAGATTTCCTTCTGAAAGAAATCCCGCTTCCCTCAGGTGGTTTCATCCTTGGCCTCTGGGCCTCTGTGGCCTCTTTCACCAGACCCTGTGGTACAGGTCAGTGATCCCCTAGGCTGTTCCAGAAAGACACGCTGGAGCACCCCTGCGTTGGGTCTGGAAGCTCCCCACCTGGTCTTTATTTCTTCTCTCTCAGGGTGCACTGGGCTGCTAGCCTCAGAGTGGTATTAGGTCAAAGAAATTGTCTATCCGAGTTGAGGAACTCATCAGTAATCTTTCAGAGTGCACGTGACCTTAAATAATTGTTTGATTTAATTTAGATGTTCTTTTCTCTCATTAGGTGAAGCATGAAAGTAAAAAATTTATTAATGTTGGACTATTTTTACAATTTTGGATTAAAAAAATACTCATTTCTAATTCTAAGGAAGATCTAGTCCCCTTTTAAAATATGTCAAAAAAATTTTCTACTCTGAAGTTTTGTATATTAAAAATTCTGTATTCATGGTCGTATAATGCAGTCTGTAGAGTTGGAAAGAAAATCCTGTTTAGGCTTTATTTAGGTTAACGTGGTATATCTGTTTTTTTTTTTTTCCTCCATTTCATGAATTAATCTTTCTTACAGGGGGTAGAGTAGTGAATATCTCTTGCCTGGACTCCTGGTATCCCAAATAGAGAAAATTTAAAGTGTTTGCCACAGCATCATCTTTTAAAAGCCTGTTTTTTCTGATTTTGAAAGTTAGTTTGGGTTTTTCATGGAAACCGAACTGAACTTTTTGGCCAACCCATTATTTTTCTTATGTTTTCTCTAGAAATTACACATCTTCTCCCCCCACCCCCCGCAAACCCCATATTTCTCTTTCTTAGTCTAAACCAAATGTTGGCTGCCAGCTCCTTTGTTCTGGGCCCATATGTGTGGGAGATATTTGAGACTGAGAGAGTTTGTCACCCTCCTGACATCTGTATTGTGGAAGTGGGACCCGCCACTGAGAAATGCTAACACAAAGCCTCCGCCATTCCTTTACCGGTGCATTCGAGAGATCCTGACCACATTTCAAAACCGGGAGAGCCTTGTTGAGCCTGAATCTGTTAGACTCTGAAATGCACCCTGGGTTTTGAGGAAGAAGTGAGCCCATTTATAGCTTTAATTACTCATTTGGGATACTACAGGCTGTTGCCAAAGCCAGTTATCATCAGCTTTGATTAGAAATCAGGAAAGGCAGCTGCTGAAATGCGGAGTGAAAAGAATTGTATTGGATTAGAAAGGCGTTCTTTTGAATCTGAAAGAGAAGGCATGCATCTTTAGGAAACATCTGAATATGCATTTATTTTAATAATTGAATAGCTAGAGGTATAGTACAGTACATTGTAGCTTGGAGTGGTTTTCATTATTAAATTAAGTGCCTTTGTTCAGTTCATCTAGATTTCCTATTGGCTGCCCTAGTCTTTTTCCTTTTAGCTCCAATTTAATGCAGTGTTACATCCCAATTTGTGGGTTGAAATGTGTCAATATTCATAAAGTAAATTCATGAACCATCTTCCCAATCATTTGGGCTTGATGAAACACCATTTACCAGTGTGAAGCCAAGCCAGGAGGGGCATGTAAAAAAGTGCATTCAAATACTAAGCTTAAAAAGACAGTGTTCTTTATTCTCAACTCTGTGTGCGTGAAATACTACTTTGAGTCCTATTTTCATAATGCAATTTCAGATCAGAACATATATCAGAATGTCATAATCAAATGCTCATAAGTAAATCAAAACTTTTGAGTTAAATTCACATGTATGTGTCCATAGCTTGTAAAATCAAAAGAAGTGTCAGGAAGATAGACTTTCCACCTTTTGAGAGCTGTCTGAGGCTTTATCCTCCTTGCTTTAGTTGAACTTTGTTCAATGCCAGCATTTCTCCTGTTTCTATAAAAGATGATTACAGTTGCTTAAGGAAATAGATAAACAATATATATAGAAGTGTGCCTATCCCTTAAATGTGTAATCACTAAGAATAGTTGTATTTATATTCATATTTGCAGGAGAGTAAACATTTATGCAAATACACTAAGAGAAATTATCAAACACTTCTTTTCCCTGTGCTCTGGCTTCAAAGTAAAGCTGAGAATTTTCACCAATTATTTAACTCTAGGCAGTGTAATGCTTAAACAAAACAAAGATAACATTCTGTACCTACACAATGGATCAAAACAGCTTCCTTCATCCTCACTTTGGACCATCTGTTGAAAAGAAACTAAAAACCCTCAGGAAGCAAGCCTCTAATCTGTGGTTAAGAGTTTAAAGACACAGGCTCTTTCTGACAACCCAGCGCTCTGTACAGAGCGCTGTAATAGGTCTCATATTAGCTGTAAAAGGCTGCCTGGTTTGACCTCAGCATCTGTCACTTACAGCTTCTCTGCTCTTAGTAGGAATTCTACACTTCTCTTTGTGGAACATCTCAGTCTACGTTATTTTAACATCCACTGTTATAAAGATTGGCAATAATATTTTTCCAGGAGTTCAGTTATTCTTAAAGTTTCCAAACGCGTAATTTTTAGCCATCCCTCCCCCACTTGCCGATAACGTATTTGCATAATGAAAGTCACTCAGACTGACTGGAGAACAGGCTTGATTGGTGCCAAGAGCACTGTGAAAACTGTGATCCCACATTATTCTTTCTTGAATCCCAATAAAACTTTTGAAAGTTTTACCTTGGCTCAGAAATTTGAGCATCTGTTCACATTTTCTGAACTTCAGCATCACAGTGGTTTTAAGGCCCTTCCCTCCCATGAAGCTAGGGTTGCAAGACAGTCAAGTTGCAAGATAATTTGTACATACTATAAATGGGAAAACAACAATGGAAAGGCTTCTGCTTTACTAGGGTGGAAGAATATTTTTCATAAATTAAAGCTTTTAATGGCTATTATATACTCATTATAGGAAAATGCTATTATTTTTATTCTTTCATTTGATACAATTAAATAAATTACCTCTGTTTATTAGAATTGTGGGAAAACTTGAGCAAGTGTGTTATTAGAAATGTACTGGCACTCCCCTGGCAGTCCAGTGGTTGAGACTTCGCCTTCCGATGCTGGGGGTGTGGGTTCCATCCCTGGTTGGGGAGCTCAGACCCCACATGGCTCTTGGCCAACAAACCAAAACATAAAACGGAAGCAATGCTCTAACAACAAGTTCAATAAAGACTTTAAAAATGGTACACATTAAAAAATAATAATAATAATAACTATACCTATCAGGCAAGCCTGTAAACAGAGGTGGCTGAGGATGGGGAATAAGAGCACATTTCAGCATCTGAGAGCTGGCATATACTGTTTGGTACTTCATATGGTTTTCTCTGTTTGACATTGTGTCACTGGAAAACAGGCTGTGCAGACTGTGGACTCTCTCCCTGTTCTCCAGCCTCCTAAACTGTAGATGACTCTTGTCATAGCTGATCACAGACCTCAACATTGGCCTTGTACTTTAGTTAGATTGGGTCAGGTGTAATGGTCAAGGTCTTTTGTGACTCCAGTTCTGTGTGTGTGCACGTGCTCAGTCACATCCAACTCTTTGTGGTCCTATGGACTGTAGCCCGCCAGACTCCTTTGTCCATGGGATTTTCCAGGCAAGAATACTGGAGTGGATTGCCATTTCCTACTTTAAGAACTCTGTTTCTAGCATTTAGGATTTTACCAACTCTGGAACAGATGACACTATCCTACTGGAACCTGGTGGTTGTATAGGATTTTCTTGATAACTTCTGTCTCCATTAATATAAAGACATTTAAAAATGTATGAATGTTTTTATACGGTTAGATTCTTTTAGAAGGGAAAGGTTTCAGCTGGAAAATGCATTGACATGGATGAAGTGAAGTGAAGTGGCCAAGTCGTGTCCGACTCTTTGCTATCCCGTGGACTGTAGCCCACCAGGCTCCTCTCTCCATGGGATTTTCCAGGCCAGAATACTGGAGTGGGTTGCCATTTCCTTCTCCAGAGGATCTTCCCAACCCAGGGATTGAACCCAGGTTTCCCACATTGCAGGCAGATGCTTTAACCTCTGAGCCACCAGGGAAGCCCAGGATATTGTCAGACATTTTCCCAGGGATCGAACCCGGGTCTCCCACATCGTAGACAGACGCTTTACCGTCTGAGCCACCAGGGAAGTCCATTTTGACATGGATATCGTCAGACATTTTCTCAGTACAAATAAAAATCATTTAATACTATGTCAGATATAAGATGCAAATACCGAAGCAATGATGGTGACCTACACTCTTGTAAACCTGCACTGTATTTAGACCAACAAGACCACCAGTGAATACCCTTAGTCAGAACTTGGTGAGATCTGCTTTCATGCAGTCACATGCACGCACGGACAGGTTTGTTTGCTTATGTCAGTCATTGGACAGCAGTAGCTAAATGGCAGTGGTAGTTAATGTGCCATTTTATAAACACATAAATGAATCAGAAAAATAAATTATTTGCAAAGAGTGACCATCTGTAAATAATGTCATGTCCATTGCAAAAATACCTATGAATAGGAAAAAACAGGACAAAGGCCACTAATTGAATGAGACTAGACAAGAAAGTCCAACTGGGAGACTGGAAGAGGGCCTAGAACCTCCCAGCCGTTGACATCATCTTCAGCCTCAGGACTGAATTTGCAAATCTCTTCTCTGCCTCTTCCCTGTTTCAGTATTATATTTTCAGGATAACTTTTTGTGACATTCCAACCTTTGGAATTAAAAGGATGTTTATACTTCTATAACAAAATAATCTTACTTTGAAAAAAAAATGGATGCAGAAAGCACAGCAAAACTTAATAAATTCACATTGAGTAGGAGAAAGACCTAACCAAATTAGTGGCCTGAATTATAGAATCTTAGAAAAATTTAATAGTAATATAATTACTTTCAGATTCATGGAGTTCCTTGGAGAAATTGCTTTGGTAAGTAGCTAAGAAAAATTTACAGATAGCACATCAGTGGGTAAATAAAGCAATATTTCTAAAGAATACACCGTGGACTAGGATTTTTAAGTGGTTTTGCTTCCTGAAGTATATGCATGTTATGAATTTGCCTTGCAAAAAAAAATGATTCTCTATGAGACATAGGAGAAATATTCCTGATTTTTAAATTATTTGTGGTATTTGGAAGGCCTTCATTTACTCATTTGTTCTTGCATTCACTCACTGAGCAAACACACATGGGGGTCATTGTGCTGGGGACCCAGTGGCGAGTTCGACATAGCCCCTGCTTTCTCCATCCTGTGGGTTGGAGTTAAGGAAGTACATTTTAATGAATAAACAGGTAGTTACTAATTATGCTAAGGGTGTAATCACAGTGCAGAGATACTTTAGGAAGAAGGAGATTTCTTTGACACGATGCCGTTTGGGCCGAATCCCGAAGGATAGAGAGGTCAGATGTGGAGAACAGAGCAATCTGGGCAGAGGGAGCTGCGTGAGCTGGTGAGAAGCAGGGAAATGGCCAGTGTGTTCCAGAAACTCGAAGGAAGCCAAGGTGATCTGGGATGAAATTGGAAAGGTGTGTGGAAATTGAATTTATCCAGGCAAGGCTTAGGAGATGAGCTTTGTTCAGTGTCACGAGGGCGTTATTACAGTTTCTAATTATTTTAACTTACTTATGTATTTATTGGTCATGCCACACAATCTGTGGGATCTTAGTTCCCAGACCAGGGATTGAACTGAGACCCTCAACAGTGAGAGTGCCAAGCCCTAACCGCTGGAACTCCAAGGAATTGCCTAGTGTTTTTACCTTGTGAGCACAATCTGGTTTATCATTTTTAAATACACCAATGGCTGCTCTGTGCAAAGTAGATTATAAGGTGGGTATATCAGGTATCATCAGGAAAACAGAACCCATACTAGACTTCTCAAACAGTAAGGGGGCCTGATGACACAGAGGGTACAGAGGAAAAAGACGACACAGAAGTTTCTAGAGATAACAAGTGCAGGAATAACCCTCACAGCACAGAGTAGAGAATAAGGTGGCTTTGGAGCAGAGGAAGATAAATACCCAGCAGCGGATGCCGGAGAGCTGCCTGGTCCTGAAGGCAAAGCGGTGGGGTTTGGACTAGTTTTTGGGATCAGAATGGAGTTGATTTGAGAGAGATTTTGGAGCTGGAACCAGTAGGACCTGTTTTGATGGTGTCGTTTCACTAAAAAGGAAGTTAAGAGCAACTCCCAAGCTCAGACTGATGGATGGAGGTTGGGAAACCAGGAGGGGCAGGTGTGCCGAGTGTGTAAGGATTGATTTTGAACACGTCAAGTTGTTCAGTCACTCAGTCATGTCCAACTCCTTGTGACCCATAGACCGCAGCACGCCAGGCTCCTTGTCCTTCAGCATCTCCCGGAGCTTGCTCAAACTCATGTCCATTGAGTCGGTGATGCCATCCAATCATCTCATCCTCTGCCATCGCCTTCTCCTCCTGCCTTCAGTCTTTCCCAACATCAGGGTCTTTTCCAATGAGTCGGCTCTTTGCACCAGGTGGCCAAAGTATTGGAGCTTCAGCATCAGTCATTTCAATGAATATTCAGGGTTGATTTCCTTGTCAAGTTGGGATGTCAAGTAAACTATTGGGTTCTGAGTGAGGTGGTCAGAAGTGACAAATATGGGAATAATTGATTTTCAGATAATATTTAAAAGCTAGAAATGCACTATGTCATCTAGAGCAGCAGTCTCCAACCATTTGGGAACCAGGGACCAGTTTTTTGGAGGACAGTTTTTCCATGGGAGGGGATGTGGAGAATGGTTTCAGGATGATTCAAGCACATTACATTTATTGTGTACTTTATTTCTATGATGATGATGATGATGATATCAGCTTCTCCTCAGATAATCAGGCATTAAATCCCAGAAGTTGTGGATCCCTGATCTAGGGAAAGATGGAGAGAGGGAAGGGCGAGTTCCGAGCCCTGGTGTTCTCCTGTTGTGAGAGGTGAGCACAGGAGTGGGAGAGAGTGAAGAATGAGGATGGCAAGAACCGTGGGAGGGAAATCAAGGCAGGGTGTTTCCATAGAGACCGAAAGCAGAGGGAGGCAGCGGTCCCCCGTTTGTAATGGTGCTGAGTGTGTGGAATGAGGTGCGGACAGAAGGATGGCCGTGGACGTAGCCGCATGAAGACAGCTGACGACATGCTTGATAGGGTGAGCGATGGAAGAGGTCATGGAAGGCTAGGACACTCACTCCATGCTGAAACAAAGTGTCCTGAGGGTACGGGGAGGCCATACTTTCTCCAGCTCAGGGCCCACGTAGAGCTGGCACGTATGCACGAAGGTTGTTCCTGGTTGGCACTGATAGATGGGAGTCCTGATGGTCTCCTCGCATTTATTCTCTGCCTGCCGTGAGATGAAGACGCCACCTAGGCTTCTAGGTTGCTTTCTCCACTGTGTAATTTGCCTGAGTCTCCAGTGTATACATTTCACAGATCTGTTACTTGGTGCTTTTTATGACCAACTTCATTCAGTTATACTGCTCAATAAATGAGGAAAACTCCATTCACAGGTGAAAAATCCTTGTTTGGAAAAATCAGAAAAGATGTTGTTGGGACTTAAGAGCTAATGAAAGACTTGCCTATCCCAAGGGCCAACGTGAAGCTGCATTTTAGCAGGTTTTCTAAACTTGTAGGTCTGTTCTGGGATGCCAGAGAGCAGTGTCACCGTAACCTTTTCAAGCTTCGCTGCCTGCCGGTCACAGCCAAGTGAAGCCAGCTTCACTGAATGATCAGGGGGATAAAACTGTCATTGATGGGGTCTTTGGAAATTGACATTTTGTCAGCTTTCTCAGGTCCTAAATAATCCCATCTGGACCAAAGGCATAATTTAGATGTTCCTCTGGGTTTCCCAGGTGGCTCAGTGGTAAAGAATCTGCCTGCCAATGCAGGAGGTGAGAGAGATGCGGGTTCGATCCCTGGGTTGGGAAGATCCCCTAGAGGAGGAAGTGACAACCCACTCCTGTATTCTTGCCTGGGTATTCCCACGGATAAAGGAGCCTCACGGGCTAGTCCATGGGGTCACAAAAAGTCGGACATGACTGAGTACACACAATAGTGCACTTGTGTACATATAAGATGTTTTCTCCAGTAACACCTGCCTCTTCTCTTGCACCTGGATTGGGAAGGGGATTGTTCGCTAAATGATCAATTAATATGGATGTCTTTAAAATGCCTGACATGACCTTGAGAGTTTAGACTCTTATCTCATCTTAGAGAAGTTATCTTTCAGTTTGCTTTGCTGCCATAACTAGGGGGATAAAAGCAGAAATCCTACTTCTTGGTCAAAGTGCTACTTCTATAGGGGGACAAAACATGCATTGTTTTACTTCACTTATCAGCAGGCCACACTGCTGTTCACTCAGGTGGTGTTTAGTATGAGTGTTCTCTTGGGCCAAATGTCAAATAGATCCCTAATGAGTTCAGTGACATCACTGAGCCTGCTTGTGTTCCCTGCCAATAGTCGGTATTGTTGGAGCAGATCGCATTAGCTGGCGTTCAAGCACAGATGCCAAGGTCAGGGCATTAACCGGCGAAAAAAGATGAAGATTTGAAGCAAAAGTCTGTCCATGTCGGAGAACGGCAGGTGGCTGTTTGTGGAGAGTGCTAGAGACTGTCCGGAGGCCACCCTTGCCTCAGACAAGTTTACCATGTGCCTTGTGAAAACCGTGTTTAAGCAGTGATGGACGTGAAAGACGATCACCGTTAAGCCACAGCTGCCACTTTGAATGTTGACTTTCAGACCATGCCACAGACAGCCCTGACATTCTAAAACTGATCAAAATTTTATGACCTTCAGAGGTAACTCATTTATTTCCAGCTAGTGTGACTTCTGGAAATAATGAAGTTCAGTCACCAAACAGTTCATGAGTAAGTTCTGTATTTGTCTTTTAAGATTTTGGCACTAAGACTTGTGGCAGATAAAGCAGAGAAAAACCTCATGTTACATACACTTTTTCCGGTTAAGGGTGGAGATGATAATTTCATGTGCACATACGGATGTGGGGATGTCTGAATCTAACCTGACAAACTGGCAGGCTTCCTTGGCTAGGAGGAGCCTCTGCTTTGCGTGCAGGTGGAGGAACCCAAGAAAGGGAACCAGTGTTAGAGGAGACTTATGTCTGTTAAAGTTATTACTTGTACATTTTCTCCTCTGCTTTCTTAACCTGTTGTCATTTTAGGGAGACTGGGAAAAGGAGTTCTTGTTTTGCAGGCGGCTGGCTTGAACAGTTAAAGTTCAGAAAAGGGCAAGACAGCCTGGTACCGAGTGGATTAAAAGAAACATAACTTCCAGCGTACAGCAAAGTGAATCCTTTAAACATAGTCATACATACATTCTTTTTCAGATTCTTTCCTCAGAGAGGTTATTACAGAATCTCCGTCTTCCCTAAGCAAACATAGATATTGGCTATATCCAAGTGCCTTTTTACTATTACTTGTTGACACATATAAACAAAATGCTTAGCTTTTACTGGTGTGAATCTAGAAAGAAGTCTGTCTCCGTAGAGCCGGCGGGGTAGAGCTCGGGTGAGAATGGAATGGAGATGGAGTGCTTCCGGTACCAGCTGGTGCTGTGGCCTGAACTGGGCTAAGCCGGGTGTGTTTGTCTCCACCCAGGGAATCGGCAGGTTGAGGTTCTCCTGGTTTCTGTGGCAGGGTGGATTATGTTGTGTTGTGTGTGTTTCTTTGTTGGTTGCAGTCTTTGATTAGTAGTTGTTCCATGTACCAAACAGAGCCCAAGTGCCAAGTTGTTTTCTGTGCTCAGGGTCTTCTGAAGCTGGGCGAAGACAGGTAATCCATATTTGACATGAATGTATTTCACTTTTCTCTCTCACCTCATAGCTGACCAAATGCGTAATTATGAACCAAAGCTATGGTATTTTCAAATCACCCAAATGCAAAGAGGAATTAATATGAGAGCCACATGCTAAGTATTGGTGGATAAAGAGTTTGCACTTAAGACTTTCCTTATGTGACCCGGAGTATTCAGGTGGGCAAATCGAATGAATCATTTAGAATGAAAGCAGCGTTTTCTTGAGTGCATCTGCCTTCATCCATTCATTCCTTTGGCCGTTTGCTCTTGGATTGCCCAACAACAAAAATAGTAAAGATGGATTAGGCATGTTTAAAGCATCAGAAACAGGATAGAACAGGGTTTGTGATCTTGAGCTTTCAATCCGGTTACACACGCATACATTCCTCCAACTACAGAAGAATAACAAAACGACATGTGAATAATAACAAAATAATACCATTAAAGAGACTTATGTAAGCTTAGTAGTCATGGGATGTGTTTAGAAAGAAAGGTGCTAAGCCACCTTTGGAGGAGCAGACATGAATGCCCCAGGGGAGAAGGGGGACAGCCCACTTAGGAAGAGTCCTGGACGGATGCTGAGAAGCTGGGCTCGGGAGGGGCAGCCCAGGGGCTGTGACATGGAGCTGACCGAGGGGCTGAGGCTTAGACCAAAAGGAGCAGGGCGCCAGTTGCTGGGGGTTTTGAGGCTGAGGAAGATGATAAAGAGACACTGCTGGTAACTCTGGGACTTGGGTAATTGGGATATAAAAGGAAGAAAGCACAATCGCAGGCAAAGTAAGGTGACTGCAGAAATGAAAGCAGAGGAGAGAGACTTCAGAATAGTCCCTGAGTTACCCTCCAGTCACAAAAGTACATTTTTCCACAAAGGAGAAGGTGAAAGAGTTCCCACATGATGGGGGCTATTTATCAACATTATGTTGGGGGCATGATGTTCATTCTTTTATGTTTCTATTCATTTGTTTAAACATTTTTATCACGCTCCAGGCTAATCAACGGTCATGCTGCCCCCAAATCTTGGCTTCCCTATTTTTCACCCTAACCAATAATTTTATACTTCACTGAGGTATAATTTACAAACCATAAAATTTACCTGATTTGAGTGTACAATTCATTTATTTAAAATAAATTTATAGAATTGTACAACCGTCATTATAATCCAGTTTTAGAATATTTTCCCTCATCCCCAAAAGTCCTCCGTGCCTGTTGGCAAGTAATCTCTCCGCTCATCCCCAACCCGAGGCAACCACTTACCTGCTTTCTGTCTTTATAGATTTGCCTTTTCTGGACATATCACATTTCATCTAAGTGGAATAATACATGATTTGGTGTCTTTAGCTTTGCTTATTGTTTTCATGTTCATCTATGTGGATCTGTATGGTCTGTGTGATTCTTTACCATCTGAGCCACCAGGGAAGCCCCATCTATCTGGTAGCATATATTGATAGTCCCTTCTTTTCATTGCCTCATAATATTCTACTATGTGCATATTCTACATTTTATTTGTTTGTTCACCAGTAGATGGGTTTTTTTTTTTCAGTGTGAGCATATTATGAATCATGCTGCTAAGAACTTTTGCATACAGACTTTTCTGTGAACACATATTTTACTTCTCTTTAATCCCATCCAGGAGAGGGATTAAGGGGTGGGTTGCTGGGTTATATCATTGTTTTATGTTTAATTTTTTAGAAAACCTGCCACACTGTTTTCTCAAAGTGGCTGTACTATTTTACATTCCTACCAGCCATGTATGAGAGTTTCAATTATTTACATCCCTGTCAACCCTTGTTATTATTTGGTTTTTTGATTATGGGCATCCTCACGGGTGTGAAATAGTATTATGATTTTAATTTGCATTTTCCTAATGACTAATGACGTGGGACATCGTTTCATCTGTTTATTAACCATTTGTATGACTTTTTTTCTGGTAAACTATTCATATCTTTTGCCTATGTTTTAATAAGGCTTGCTGTCTCATTATTGGGTTGTAAGAATCCTTTGTATGCTTTGGATATAAGTACTTGAACAGATAAATGATTTACCAATATTTCTCACAGTTTGTAGCTTGTCAGTTTTCTTAATGATGTCTTTTGAAGTCTTTAATTTTGATTAACCCAGTTTATCACTTTTTTCCTTTTCTTGATCATACTTTTAGGGTCACAGCTAAGAACTCTTTTGCTAACCCAAGACCTGAAAGAGCTTCTCTTACATTTTCTTCCAGAATTTTACAAATTAACTCCCACATTCAAGTTTGTGGTCCAGATGACTTTTGTGTGTAGTGTGACATTAAGAACTAAAGTAATTTTATTTACATGTGGATATCCTAATGAACAACTAACTCAAGATAGATAAGAATCTGCCTGGCAAACCCATTCATTCATTCGTTTATTCATCCTTGAGAACACAGTTGGATAATTAAGTTCTTTCTGATGTATTCAATGTCCTCTCTTCTCCACTTGGATGGGAACTTGCTTCTTCTCTGTGTCTTTGTACACTTGCTGCTCTTAAATGTGAACTCCATGTGATCAGAATGCGTTTATGTTGTCGCCCCCACTCTTCATCTCCAGAGCCTCAGTGCTGGAAACCTAGTAAGACCTAAAGTATTTGGGGTTGAATTTGATTAAATATCAACCTCCGTGAGACTTGAACATCTCTTTCCCTCTCTTTTAAAATTTGAAATGTGCTCGTATTTGAACCACCAGCAACAATGAAAATAGTCCAGGGAACCAGCTTGTTCAGGAAAAGGAATAAATCATTCTAGCTGACAGGACCCAGGTTTCTGCAGAGCTGCTTTGTAGCTTTGTGAGACAGACATATGAAAAGGGACGGTGAGGGACTTGAATAGGGTGATGGATAACTGCTACAGACCTAATGAAAGAGTGTATCTGAGAACGCCTGGAAACCCTAGGACGACAGCAGTCGTGTGACCAGCTCCACCTCTGTTATTATTCACTCGTGGCCCTCCTGTGCTGAGTTCCACTGAGGCCTCCTCATCCCTGCTGATCCAGAGATGCACATTTTTCCACCTCCCTGTCCTGTATGCTTCCCACTGTGGCCCCTGACACATCGTTTTTCTACTCCACGAGGTGAGACAACAAGTGCCTTAGGGATTTATTTTAAATTTGCTGCAGTAAAGGTTTGTTGATATTTCTTTGTGATCTGGTGAGACAGAATCTAGCTCATTTTCTCTCCAGATACTTACTGAGGATTTAGCATGTATTAAGCTCTATGCCCTATGGCAGAGACACATGCATACACACGCACGCACATGCACTTGAGACCTGGCCCTTCCCCCATGGGGGGTTTTCAATATGTTTGAACGTTGATGAAAAAAGAAGAAGTAAGGTTGCAATTCCCCTATGTGCCCCTGCAAAATCTGGCAAGATTTTCCCAAATCCGACTGAGAAATAATCTTTCCATATTGTCAGTGTAAGCAGGATTCGGTGAGCAGTGTATTCTGGATATTGATCTTCTTAACTATGTCTTAGGAAAAGCTTTTAAGTCAATCTCTTAAGGTTTGTTATTTTGAGACGGGAAGGTAAGGGCAGCTATGATCCTAGAATTCTCCCTCCAGAGGCTGACCTGCTCTGGTAGCTGAACATATCAAACAGTAGGGATCAAATACATTCTCACGGTTTAAGAATGAGCTTTGTAAGATCCACCTTTATGTCCTCACCTTTGCTTAAGTTTGAAACATGCAGTGTGGAATAATGATCAGGCTGGGGTTCGGAGCCACGGAGATCTGGGTTGGAATCCTGAAGCTGTGTGTCCTTGAGGCTGTGACCCAAGGAAGGTCTCTGTTTCTTGTTCTGAAGCAATGAGAGGCGGTAAAGACTGACTGAGGGGTACGAGAAGGCGTGTGGACCTAAGCCTTGCACGGAATAAGCTCTTATTAAATGACCGTCATTATTAATATTTTTGACAGTTTCTGTGCTGACTCGAGTTTGATTGTTACACCCATATGATCTCAACATAGCATTCTGTGCTGCACGTAGTGTCCCTTGCTCTGACTCTCTCTTTTAATGCTCTAGATTTCTTGTGAAAGAAATCGCGTGTTACAGATATGGTCCAGTGCCCCTGCCATTCTGTTCACCTCCCCTCGTAAACACACGAGCAATGTGCTGAAATTGACATCTGTGCTCTAGCCCATTCTTTAAAACTCATCCCCATCTATTAATATTGACTCCATAGTATCTAATGTGTAATCCACATCCAGGTTCCGCCCATTGGTATAGTTGTTTTGATCCAGGATCAGTTCAGTTCCGTGTAGTACATTTGCTTGGACTCTTTCTCAGATTCTTCCCATCTAGAACGTTCTTCCCCACGCATCCCCTTTTCATGTCTGTTTTGACGGTGCCATTTATGCAGTCCAGCTGGTGGTCTTGTATAACGGTCCCAGGTTTCCCTGAGCCCGTGCTTTCCTCGTGGCCCAGGAGCCCTGGGCGCCGATGGGAAGTGCCGCCGCAAACTCAGCTCCATCTCCCTGCTCTCTCTGTGACGTCACATGTACCACCCCATCTCTCAGAGCCTGCTTCGCATCTCAAATGGGGGATTTGGATCTGTTGTGCTGGGATTTGGCGTCCAGAAGGAGCCGGACAGCTGGAGCGTTAGAGCAAGAGAGTGGGGCAACAATTCCAAAGGGCTGCGAGGGCAAGAAAGCACCCTTTAAAGGTGGAAGTTAGAGAAGGCGTTGCTGGTGGCTTCTGTTCCCAGAGCCGAACTTCTGGTCCAGTCCTGCTCTCTAGCAGGCCCTTTCTTACCCCAGGGATGCTTGCGGACACAGCGTAGCCTGCAGGTAAGAAGCGCATCCTCTCCCTTCACCACCACCAGGTGGATCCCTCCTTCTCTCCGTGAGTTATTATCTGGTTGTGCCAGAAAGCTGCTGCTCTTCTGCTGCTTCTGTTATTGCATTTATTGCCAGAGCAGTAGGGTCTGTGAAGGGTTCCTGAATCTTTAAGGTGTCTCTCCACTTGCAGTCCGGTGCTGGCAGACCCTCATGGGAGGGGCTCTGCAGTTTGTTTTCTGTGGGCAGGCAGCTCCCCATCCTTGGGGCAAGCCTCAGTTTTTTTCAGGTCACGCTGGGGACAAAGACTTGTGCTCAGACACCTGGCTAGAGGTCAGGGCCAGCTGTGTGCATGGTAAGGCCTAATGCAAAATGGGGCCCAAGGGGGAAAAATATGCTGCAAAAGGCAGGAAAATTCAAAGCTCCTTTCTTCTATTTTCTCTTTTCTGACTTGTCACGATGTTTTTAATTTGTTATTGGATGTTGTTCCAAATAAAGAAACATTGACATTTTAGCTTCTTAGCATGACTTTTACCATCCATTTTTATCTTGTGCAATGCCAGTCTTTTTATTGTGGTCAAAACCACATAACAAAAAATTTACCATTTAACCATTTTTAAGTGTTCAGCTCAGCAGTGCTGAGTACATTCACATTGTAGTGATCAATGCCAGTTTTAAATGCAAATAGAAGAGCATTTAGCTCATGCACAGAATCACTGAAATTATATAATTTGTTTTTCATAAAGCATGCATGCACGTGGAGTGCATTGTCAATAGAGCAATGAAATACTGCACGAAACTAACTCAGCTGTTTGTATGTTCCTTTTTTTTTTTTCAAGATTTTTATAAAATATGGACCGTTTTAAAAGTCTTTATGGAATTTGTTACAATATTGCTTCTGTTTTGTATTTTGGTTTTTGGCTGCCAGGCATGTGAGATGTTAGCTCCCTGCCCAGGGATGGAACCCACACCCCCTCAATAGGAAGACAACGTCTTAAACACTGGATGAATGTGTATTGTACCCACACTCCCTGCCTTTGACTTACTGAGGGAGTAAGGAAGAATTAAAAGGAGAAGGATCTATGGTCGCCCTATCTTTTCCTTCCCTTCCCTCTGTACCTCTTTTATATTGTGTTTAATCAGCTCAGGAATTAACAGAAGAAAGGATACAGGGCCTCCCAGGTGGTGCTAGTGGTAAAGAATCTGACAATATAGGAGACATAAGGGGCATGGGTTCGATCCCTGGGTCGGGAAGATCCCCTGGAGGAAGGCAAGGCGACCCACTCCTGGACAGAATCCCACGGACAGAGAAGTCTGGTGGGCTACAGTCCTTAGGGTTGCAAAGCAGCCGAACACGACTGAAGCAGCTTAGCATACACACAAGAAAGGATACAGTAGGGCTCCCTGAACATTCCTATTTCTTAGGACGCTGTTACCTCCTTTCTGCATTTGAAATAGGTTCTAGTTTGAATGGCAAGCGTGGTTTCTCCAGACCATCAACTCCTGTGCTCTGGGAGCATCCAGAACAGGACAGGGAAATGGGGTGAGAAGGACCCTCACCGGACCTGGTATTGCTAGGATCTCCTGTCCTCACACACACACACACACACACACTCTCCATTGTCCCAGGAGACTTCACTTCCACAACGCAAGTTCAAAGATAAATCATCAAGGGACTTCCCTGGAGGACCAGTGGTTAAGACTTTGCCTTCAATGCAGGGGGTGAGGGTTCAATCCCTAGTCGGGAAACTAAGATCCCACATGCCTTGGGGCCAAAAAAAAAAAAAACAAAACCCAAAAGATAAGCCAGAAGCAAAATTGTAACAAATTCAATAAAGACTTAAAACAACAACAACAACAACAAAGATAAATGACCAAGATAGTTGAAGCAGAGCCCTTTCGCAGCACAGGCCCTTCGTGTCTGCCAGGTCACACACCCATGGAGCTGACCCCGTCCCTGGTAGATACCGTACACATCGTTGCAGGAGGGGAAGATTCTGGGAATCACACTACTCTTGGAATTTTCTTAATTAAATCAGACCATGCAGAGTCTTGAAATCAGCCTCCTGAAGTCTCACCCTGCCCCCATTTTATCCCCTTCCTCACTTCAATAGCTCTTTCCCTGGAATTCCAGATGTCATGTGGCAGCTCTAAGAGATGGGCCTGGATGTGCTTTATTAATCAGAATACATTTGAATAATTCAAACTATCTGTGAATCCCAGAACCACAGTTTTCTAAGATGTGTACAACATAGGTTTTCCAATGAATATTTTATTAAATGTATGCTGAGAAGTATATACTCGCAACTGTGACCTAAGAAGAAAATATCATCAGCCTATTTTACAAACGAGGAAACTGAGGCCCCAGGCAGGTAACATGGCTTTGACATTCCTCATTTACAGTACAGATCCCCATATTCTGATTTCAGAGCTTTGTCAATTACCCCTTAGTGAGAGTCCTGAAAGAAAGCTTCCTTCTTAGCCCTGGCTAAGTCACCAGTCCCTTTTAAGCAGTGTTTGAGCATAAAAACATACGTGTAAAATGCACTCTAGGTGTGAGGCACTAGGTGGGATCCAAGTGGGGAAAATCACTCATTAGTTTGAAGGTTGCAAATAGTTGCAAGTGGGACTTTTGAGTCCCACTCAAAAGTGGGACTGCCTCTTTCACTTCCTCCTGAAGATGAAAGTGTACAGTTTTTGCAACATATTTTTTTCAATGGCTATATGAAAAGCTTCATTAAAAAAAAAAAATTGCAGTGTGCCACTCCCCATCATCTCGGTAGTTCCCCTGTGGTTGAACATTTTAATCAGCTGTTTTTGTGCTTTAAAGATTTTTCATTTGATTTACAACTTGTAGGAGTGGAGTTGCAGTGAGTAATCAGGAAGAATGCCACACAGAGGACAAAAAGAAGGTGAAACACAGCGTTAATAATTTAGTTTCAATAACCTTAAAAGGTTTACTGTTCACTTTTAACCTTGTATCCCAAAAAGCAAGCTACTGCAGTGAATCAGAGAAATGTTTCTTTTAATTTGCAAGTCATTTATTTAAGTCTGCTTACAGGGACTGATGTATTCTTTAAACAAAAAGGTGGAGAAGTGACCACAGCTGCTTGTTTCAATGCTGACTGTTTGAGGATGCTTTACCTTTGATAGGAAAGATCTGAGGATTTAAAGCCTGCAGTGATTTGCTTTCAAAATGCATGGATTATTAGAGTGTCAAATTATTCATTTAATAACATTTTAGTTAGTACCAGGCAAATCACAAGAGACTCACAGGGGTAGAGAGGCAGGAAGGGAGCAGAAGTGATGGCTGCTGAGGGCAGATTGAAGTTTACAGGTGATATTTAGAATCTACTGTCAAGACTTTGGTTGGGCTGGGGCCAGGATTGGCAAGGAAGTTGAAAACACTTGCCAACTAGAATTTTAACATCTCAGGAGGACTGCTAAATTAACAGAGAGATTTTTCACCCAGATCTCATTACCAGGCCTATTAAAATAATCCCCGTTGCACACTGTACTATGCGTTACCTAGAAAATTGTCAGGTGCATAAAGGTGTACCTTGTTTCATAATTAGGGGGAGATGCATAGTCCAGCTACCATGAGAGAGCTAATGGCATGTTTCTTTGGGGCTTTTCCTCGTCTTTAATTAAAAATACTTACCATAATAAAGGGGACCAGTTCTTCCTAGGATTCTTCTTTTATCTCTGGTTTTTCAGTACTTTGCTTCCCAGTTTCTGAAGAAGCATCGTGTTTGTATGATTCACCTTGAAGAAAAAGAGAGGTTGAGATTATTTAGAAATCCAGAAGAAAGGTTACTAGACTTTCATTTTGATTTTAGTGTGTTAAATGGACAGACCCAACTGAATTATTAATTGATTAAAATCCAGTTCCTACCATGGATTTTGATTTTTAATGCGGACGTGTGAAGCAGTCTTTTCCTTCTTCTCTAGGCCTGTGAATGCTGTATCTGCAGCTCCCCCTCTGCCCTTTGGCCCTCAGTTTGCATTGCTGAAGTTCTCCACGTTCCCCATCATTACTTTTTCCTGGGCTCTTAGTCCTGGGCACCAGCCTTGACATGGTCTCTTCCAGTTGGACTCTCAGCCCTTTCACCTGGATCTTTCTTGAAAGCTTCAGCTCTATGTGAGCTTCCCTTCCAGCTGGCACTTGGCAGGGCTTCCTTGCTGTCTTGCCGTAGAAAGTATTGGGCTGGTTTAAGTGACGTAGAGGGGCCCTTACTCAATTTTTAAACATAGACCTGATCTTAAAATAGTCTCACACTCTGCCATCCTCAGATACCACTGGTCACAGAATGAATCCATTTTTTTGCCCTTCTCCTTTCTCTTTCTTCTGCATCTGTGATCCTCCTTGCCCCTATCGTCCCATCCTCATGACCCCTCTTCTCCATCCTCCAGGCACTTGTTCCTCATCCTCCGTGCCCTCTCCACCCACAAGATGATATCTCATCACCTGTTTTACTTCCGTTGAAGGTCATTTAAGGGTAATTGTGATAATGAACTGTCATCTCCAGAGGCTTACAAAAAAAGTATGGAGACTTGTACAAATGGAACCTTTTTACACATGTGAGTAGTGGTCTGTGCCCTTCCTGTTTTGACAGTTGAAGGAGAGCTTGCACCAGCTCCGCGGGTGGTATCAGGTCCTTAGCACTCGCCACCGTCTCCCAAGTGATGATGTGGAGAGTGTGGAAAGCACTCAGTGACAGGAGGGCAGTCAGGTGGCCCAGCCCATCCTGAGAGGGTGAGGTCTCAGGCGGGGCTAGAATTCATGATTTCAGGCTCTCAGCCTCCTTGCCAAGAATGTTCCCTTTTCCCAACGTGCCAACTCTTTATCTTGCACAGTCTTCTGAGGAAGAAGAGTGATGCTTTGATGGGTAATCACTGGAGGTTTCTTAACTAAAGAAGTCATTTGTTAGAGAAGAAACAAATCTGTATTTGCAATGAAGAGTTTTATCGGAAGAATGCCATTGGCTGGGATGTGGGGATGGAGTTTAAACATGATGAGAGCTCAGAACACGTGAACCAGAGCAATTTCCTCTAAAGTGTGACTGGCTGTGGTATTAATTCCTATGTCCGTGGTCAAGGAAATCACCATTATAGTTTTCACAGGAGAGGGAAGTCAGACATGCCTTGTTTACATTATTGCCATTTATAAAACATTTAAAACAGCCATTCTGCTGAATAAACATTCAAGAGCCTGAAGGATAAGCATATCACCTAAACTTCTTAAGACTAAACTTTCTAAACCATTTCCTGCCAGAGGGACCCAACAGCAAAATTGCAAACTCTGTGCCCTGAGATGAGATAGGCTGAATTAGATTAAGCTGCTTACTGTTGACAAGTCTATTGATCTGGGTTCAGTGCAGTTTCCTGTCCCTGCCAGCAGTCAGATTGCTGTATACAATAACACGGTGGCCTGGTTTATGTGAAACTGGGGACTCCAAGCATCAATTACTCCAGGAAGGCAGTGGCACTGGGAGATAAGAGTAAGCTGCTTGCAGTGTTTAAGACTGCTAAAATCCAAGCCGCATATTTGCTGTCTAAAACGTTGCTTATAAATTTGACAGTGTTCCATTTATAACATTTCCAAAGAGACGATCCAGTGTTATTCTCTGCAGGTAGTAGTACAAAGAGCATTATGAATGGTCATTGTTAAAGCAGTGTAACCCGCTTACTCAGTTTCATGCATATTTCTTATATATGTGCATAAAGAGTTTGAATTGGGTGGCAGGGCAAGGACATGGTGGCACCATCTTGGACTACGGCTATGCCCACGTGAGAGAATGCAGGCAGTGCCAAAAGTAAGTGTCAGCACTTTGATGTGCATTCCCCCCTCCCCCCTTTACGGGGCCAATTGAGTAGATCGAATCAGCTACCTTCTTTGTATTTCTACTATCTACTCATGTATTTTCAGAGAGCACTTATTTTCCTAAACACTATATCTTTAAGGCCAAAAGCATGGAGAATACAGAAAAGCACAGTGAAAAACACAAATGTCACCTCCAGTGATAATTATTTTGTGGCTGTGGATAGAGTATTTCAGGTTTTATTTTTGGATACATCTCTCTCCCACTTCCCCCTGACTCCTGCTCATGTATACACACACATGCAGACATTTCTTTTCTTCGCTAAACACTCATTTAATTGTGCATATAATTTGTTTTCATTTTCTTGCTTTTTTTCTTTCTGGATAAAGGAAATGTGGCTTTTCTTGCTTCAAACATAATGGGAAGGAGAGTTGTCAAACGTATGTTTATATACTTCTGTAGAAAGTGACAGAAAGGCATTTTTATAATCCATGAGGTTGGGACTCTTCAAAAATTCTCTATGGGTCAGCTCTTTGAGTCTGTTTACATGAGTTGTTAAGTTTCATACTTAAAATGCACCTCCTTGTTCCTGTAAGAGATGCTCACAGAGCAAATTCCATGCTTTCTGGTAAGATATATGTGCTATGATTTGGATAAAAGGATAAATTTTTTGTAAGTGACATTTCAGTTTGCTTATTGTGACATTTTCTGTATTTTTCAATATATATTTATCTCAGAAATAGCTCCCTTACTTTATTACAGGTAGAAACAGTTTCATATAAAACTTAGGAAATACCTTAAATATGGTACTGATGAAAACCAGACCTGGAAATCTAACAAGTCTGGACACATTTTACTGACTTAATTGCATTTTCTGTTTTGATCTCCTGAGTCTGGCACTGTCCGCAAGAAGGCTTTGCAACATTCACGCTATTCTTTTCCATTTTATGCCCTCTAAGAATGATGCAAATGAATGTACTTCAAGTGTGTTTAGCATTTATTGGCATAGTTTTAGGTTTTATCTTTTAATGAGTTTTTAATTGGTTTTATTGCAGGATTTATGCAAGGTGCCTGGAATGCCGATAGGCAAGGGGGACCCAATAAGTCAACGGGCTATTAATGCTAATATGATGTCCCTCAGCAAAGCTCATGTGTTAACTTCCTGACAGGGCTGGTCGCTAAGGGAACCCACGCCTGATGACTTTAGGTTTTTCAAAAAGGAGCATAGATTCTTTGACTTGCTGAAAGTTCATCTTGTAGTTTTCCCTTCTTGCAAAGTCCTGACTTTGTCAAGTTTTTAATTATCTTCAGAATGTCATTTTCTGATATTAGATTTCTCCTGAGTAGGAGTTATTCAAGGCCCCTTCATATATTCTATTTGCAGGCATTCATTATATGAAACACAATGAAGAGAACCACAGTTTCTTTTTGCTTTTTAAATTTAATTTATTTATTTTAATTGGAGGCTAATTACTTTACAATATTGTAGTGGTTTTTGCCGTGAGAACCACAATTTCTTCCTGTTTGTGTAATGGTGGTGGCAATGAGAGGGAGGGCTGATGGGAGACCCATGGGCTGGTCTCGTGTGTGTACAGACCAGGCACCCCCACCCCACCCCACTTTGCTTGACACCCCACTTTGCTTGTGGTCAGTTTAACTTGTCACTGACAATGGGGAAGGGAGAATTGCTGAATTCTTTCGTTCAAATTGCATGTGTGGCCATATTAATAACGCCAGTAGCTTCACTATGGCTTCTGAAATCACAAACACCCACCCTGCTCCCAATTTGCAGACCCTGAAGAGCTATAAATGAAAGCACTCTACTTAATCAAAAGACTCCACATATAGAAACCATCATGAGAAGTTACTGCATAAGAAATCTCAAAAAGTTGAAAAATGTGTCGCAGAAAAAGTCAGCGGTTAGTCATCATTGAATGAAAGGTTCTAGGACGCGGAGCAGCGGTGACTGCTTCCCCTTCTGTCCTCTGAGCTGCTGGGTTGTACTTTGCCCTCCTCTGTGTTGTTTACATCCAATCTCCGCCTCTGGACGTGAGTTTCGGAGAGCCTCTCCTGACGTCCCCGACAACCAGATGAGCAGCAGGTCTGCGCTTAGCATCCTCAGTAAACACTTACTTGGTCATTGACTTGAATCAAGTTAGGCCAGTTGGTTTTCTCGGTCTGAATGTAGTACAAGAAATGGGGGTGAAATTACGGTTGGCTTCATCTGATAAAAGACCTGGCGGGGGGGGGGGGTGTTTTCTAAAGGCCTGAGGTTGTGTGAAGAACAAGGAGAAGCCAGGAAAATTTTAGGTTGATTTAAGATGATTTTAGGAGCAGGATAGAAGAGGAACAATGGAGATGAAAGGGCTTTCAAGAAGAATGTCCCAGTGGGTCTGATGAGCCTGAGGGCTGCAACAAGTGTTGATGGAGGTATATCTCTTTCCTGGACGCTTGCAAGTGCTTCCTATCTGATTTATTCATGAGTTTCTGGTCTCTCCAAATCCATCCTCAATATAGGGATTGCTGATTCACGAATAGCCTTTCTCACTGCTCCTCCCTGCCCCCCTGACCTTCCCTGCCATGCCCTGCATTAGCTAAAGGGTCGTATCCAGGCATCTCAGCATCTTACAGTGAACTGAGACCCATCCGCGGTCCTCTTCTCCCATGGTCATACCTTGCACCCCCTGTGAATCTTCCACCCACCTTCCCATCGTTCCCTTCTCCACGAGGGCTGAAGACATACAAGATACGTCTTGGTCTTATTTCCCTTATATATGTATACATGTATATATATATATTTTTTTCTCCCAGATTTACTGAGATATAAATGACATACAGCATTGTATGAGTTTAAGATGTACAGCATAATGATGTGACTTACATACATCATGGGATGATTATTACAAGAAGATCAGTGAACATCCCTCATCTCATATGGATATACAATAAAAGAAATAGGAAAAAAAAATTTCCTTGGGATGAGAACTCTTATGATTTCCTCTCTGAACAACTTTCATACATAACGTGCAGCAGCGTTTAATTGTGTTTATCTAATGTTGCATCCCTGAGGCTCCCCAGTGGCTCACTGGTAAATAACCTACCTGCCAATGCAGGAGACGTGGGTTTGATCCCTGGGTTGGGAAGATCCCCTGGAGAAGGAAATGGCAACACACTCCAATATTCATGGCTGGGAAATCCCATGGAAAGAGGAGCCTGGCAGGCTATAATCCACAGGGTCACAAAACAGTCCAAAACGACTGAGCAGCTAAGCACACACACACATTGCATCCCTAATGCTTATTTATAACTAGGAGTTTTTACCTTTTGACTGACTCATCCAGTCTCCCCACCCTCAACCCCTGCCTCTGGTAACCATGAATATTATCTCTTTTTCTATGAGTTTGTTTATTTTGGAAGTATAATTGACCTGCAACACTGTTAGTTCCTATTTTACAACACAGTGATTCAAAATTTCTATACATTTCAAAACGGTCACCACAGTGAGTCTAGTTACCATCTGTCACCGTACAAAGATACTACATAGTTATTGACTGTATTCCCCACACCATACATTCTATACCTGTGACTTCTTTATTTTGCAACTGGGAGTTTTTACCTCTTAATCTCCCTCACCTATTTATTGTCTCCCTTGTATTCAACATTTTATGGTTTCACCTTGGGAGTTATTTCCCTGCCTAATTGAGGTCCTTTTCTGAATAACTTTCTAGATCTCACTGCCTAGAAGAATATTCTGAGTTTTAATGATGGAAACAAAAAGCTTGGAAAACAGAAGGCAGAGGACAAAATAATGAAGCTAATTTGGGCTAGAAGAGATTGCTGTTAGGTGTCAGGCTAGAACAATGTGGAAGATGCAGGGTCTCATAGGAAAGCAGCCACGAGGTCCAGAGGAATGGTCCTAGATAGCAGGGCTTCACATTCTGACCTGAGTTCATTAAAGAAGTTTTAAAAGTATATATTGGCCAAACTGTGGGAATCTAGGGAAATAAAAACATGGGGGGAGAATAATAATTATGAGCATTGGATTCCCCAACATGGCTCATCTAATAGTGTCCTCAGTTCAGCTGGGACAAGGGTGATTTGAGCACACTGCAATAAGGAGACATGAAAATGGGAGGGGTGGGCAGAAATCTACACTGAAGCCCTCCCCCCGGAAAAAAGAGGTCTAGGGCAACAGTCCCCAACCTTTGGCACCAAGAACTGGTTTCATGGAAGACAATTTTTCCACAGACTAAGTGTAGGGGATGGTTTTGGGAAAATTCAAGTGCATTACAATTATTGTGCATTTTATTTCACTTTATTATTACATCAGCTCCACCTCAGATCATCAGGCGTGAGATCCCAGAGGGTGGGGATCCCTGGTCTAGGGCACTAACAGATTCTAAAGAAATAACATCTTACATGGAACACCAGAAAGTCACCTTTTGCAGTGATGGAAAGGAGGAAACACAGTCTCCCAGATTCCTGACAGCAGGGGTGGGGAAGGGGCGTTAGGGTAAGTGGTGGGGGGATGCTATTTGATCAGGCAGACTCGTGGGAAAGGAACCCACATCTCTACTCAGTTTTCCAACGGGAACTTTGTTTCCTGCTCTTTATCCTTCTTTCTCCCTCCACCTCCTTTTGCTTTGTCTTTTTCTTCACTCCCCTGCCCCCAGCAGATTCTAAGCATTTCTAAGTGTGTAGTCATTTCCCAATATCAGGGCTCTAATCTTAAAGAGGAAGCATATACTTGAGGAGGTGACTTGGCAGAGAGGAAAGGGTCTGCCCAGACTTTGGGGTCAGATGGGCCAAAACTGGGCATAAATCCTTACTCAGTGACTTCCTGTCTTGAGGACTCGAGACATGTTTCTGAATCTATGGGTTGGGGGGTGATTACACTGGCGTTACAGAAGGGTAGGCATTAAGGGTCAAGGGCAGAGAAGGAATATTTACTAGTGCTTATAATGTGCTAGGCGGAGGCCAAAGGGCTATACATATGTTCTCTGTCTCTTTTTATTAATTGATGTAGAGTTGATTTACAATGCTGTGTTAATTTCTGCTGTAGAGCAAAGTGATTCATTAATGTGTATGATTCACATACATTATTTTTTAAAATATTCTTTTCAATTATGGCTTATCATAGAATATTAAATAGAGTTCCCTGTGCTACACCATAGGACCTTGCTGTTTATCCATTCCATATACAATAATTTACATCTGGTAACCCCAACCTTCCACTCCATCCCTTCCCCAACTCCCTCCCCCTTGGCAACCACAGTTTTGTTTTCTTTGTCCATGAATTTGTTTCTGTTCCAAAGAGAGTTCCTTTGTATCCCATTTTAGATTCCACATATAAGTGATATTATATGGTGTTTGTCTTCCCCGTCCTCTTTCTTATATCACTGAGTATGATAATCTCTGCTTGTATTTGTGTTGCTACAGATGGCATTGTTTCATCCTTTTCATGGCTGATTAATATTCTGTTTTCTGTGTGTGTGTCTACACACAGCATTTTGTTTATTCATTCACCTGTTGATGGACATTTAGAATGTGTCCATGTCTTGGCTATTGTGAATAGTGCTGGAATGAACACAGGCATGTGTGTGCATGCGTTCTCAATCCTCCTGACAGCCCCATGGAGCAGGCGTTCAGCGAGACGACACGTGTGACCGCCATGACACAGAAAGTAGGAAGCAGGACCTGCTCCTGGTGTTGGGGGGAGGGGACCACAGTGGGTCTGGCACGACCCCTCACTCCCTTCCTGTGTTGCAAATCTAAGTCAAGAGGAAACTGTCAGTTTGTGAATGGCCATTGTGCACTGAATTCTAGTTTTCTTGGGAATCAGGGGGTGGGGGTCCTCCCAGACCATCACAGGCCTTGGGAAAGGAGGCCAGGCCGTGGCTGCTGTGGCGCAGAGGTGGGTCACTCCTGCTTCACAGTCATGACGTCATCTCAGGCCGCAAGTTTGTGATAATTAATATTTATTCCTTCAGTCACAGGACAAGGATAGACTATTGCCATGTTGTACCACTGGCTAGCTCTTTCCTCGCTGTGGATGGAGGAGCCATAACGAGTTGAGCTGTTTCCGATGCTGCTGATCCCTGGGCTCCCTTTCTGGAAGGTGGCACCTACCTGAAATACTTTCCGTCTCCTCTAGTCCCATCAAACGCCTCCTCCTACGTTCACAAGCAAGACATGTGGGGGCAATCCATCCATGAAAGAGCAGTGTAGGTTTATATTAAGTCACTGAGGAATTAAACAACCCTCCTAACAGAGAAAAGAAGGAAAAACCAAATAAATATACTTAATGTTGTTCCAGTTTCTCTCCTTTCCACCACCTCCAAACACACACACACACACACGTGCACGTGCACACAACACATACGCACTCATACCCACAACCCATCTGTACATTTATCTTGGTAACAGAAGTGATGTGTGAGCTATTTTCTTATGTTACATGTTGGGAAATCCTTAGTTCTGGTCTTGTATCGACAACATCGTAGACAAAGTATCAGGCAAAGGTTCACAATTTGGTGTGAATCCTATAAAATCTTTCTATCCTTGCAGTGTGTGCATAATTTTAAAAAGCAACCTATTAAAACTTCAGTGAATCTCTGCCACTAGGGAGGATTTTTGGTAACTGAGGATGAAGGTTACATGTGCATGGTAATCAAACCCGGTACCTATTTTGGATTTCTGTCCATGAATATCTCACCTAATATAGTTTTATCATTACCACAATTTTGTGACAAAAATAAGGATGTTAATGATAACTAATAATAGCTAACATTTATTAAGTGCTTTCTCGTGCAAGAATTTGCATGCATTTTCTCATTTTGTTTTCAGCACCATCTCTGTGAGATGGGCACTTTTTAAAGCCATTTAACAGTGCACAGAGACTTAGCAGGGTTACCCAGCCAAGCTCCAGCCACCACTAAAGAGCTGAGGCAGCATTTGAACCTGGGTCTCTCTGACTCAGGTTTCTTTGCTCTTGGTTAAGAAAACTGAGTTAAGAACTCTTTTTCCTGTTTATAAAAGATTCTAGATATTTACTCCCGTGGTGTTTTTTTCCCCAATACATTAATGTTCAACATTAATATCAGTTATCTCACAAAGAACAGAATCAGCCAAGCTTTGCTTCTCAAAACACTTCTCTCCCAGGTTCCGACTCTACTCTTGGCACCAACAACATCTCCATGTAAATTCCACCCCTCCTTCACCTCTAGACTACTTAATAGCATCGTATTAAAAGAAGCTAAGTAAGATTGAATCCTTTGGGCTCCTGATAACCAAATAATCCTCCAACTAAATATTCTGCTAGACTTTTGATGAGAAGATGTTTCCTGCAAAATGACGTTTTTTTCTCATTAAAACAACCAGTGCATTCATATATTCTTCCTCTCTTGACCCAAGAAATAGAATTTAAAGGAATCAGGGATTCTTAGGTTACCAAAGTAGAAAGAAAATCTGAAGCCATTTCCCTCCCCTCCTTCTAGTTAATTTTAAATGACAGGATGCGTTTGCTGTGTTTTACCTCTTTTTCTGGGGGTGGGGAGTGTCAAAATATCATATGTGAACATCTAGTTTGCATTAAAAAGGTTGTCCTCAAATATTGCTTTTCTCCTTTAGTAAGAATATTCAAATATATCAGACAAGTTTATTTCTGGAATACAACTGGTAAAGGACTGATTGCTCAGTACACAGCTCCTGCTCACTACCAAACTGTCCTGAAGGGGTACCTAGGAACCATCACATCCTGCCGTCTTTGCTGGATCTTTCTGCTTTGTCTGTTACCTGTTGTTGTTTTTGTTCAGTCGCTAAGTCATGTCTGACTCTTTGTAATTCCGTGGGCTGCAGCACGCCAGGCTCCTCTGTCTTCCACTATTTCCCGGAGTTGACTCAAATTCGTGTCCATTGAGTCAGTGATGGTATCTAACCATCTCATCCTCTGTGGCTCCCTTCTCCTTTTGCCTTCAGTCTTTCCCAGCATCAGGGTCTTTTCCAGTGAGTGGGCTCTTTGCAGCAGGTGGCCAAAGTACCAGAGCTTCAGCTTCAGCATCAGTCCTTCCAATGAATATTCAGGGTTGATTTCCTTTAGGATTGACTGGTTTGATCTCCTTGATGTCCAAAGGACTCTAAGAGTCTTCTTCAGCACCACAGTTTGAAAGCATCAGTTCTTCGGCACTCAGCCTTCTTTATGGACTGACTCATATCCGTTCGTGACTACTAGAAAACCGTAGGTTTGACTCTACAGACCTTTGTCAGCAAAGTGATGTCTCTACTTTTTAATACGCTGTCTAGGTTTGTCATAGCTTTCCTTTCAAGGGGTAACTTGGTATAAAATGAGACACAAGAAATCAGCCATAGGTGAACCTATGCCATGAGGTGTGACATATTAGTAAAAAGCCTTGTTAAAGATGTACTGAAAGGCCTGGCATCCCCTGGTGGTGTTGGCAAGGATTCTGAAAATGGAAGACAAAAGGAATATTGTTAGTAATGTTAGAAGAGAACTCGGAAATATTACTCTTCTCATCTTGAACAATTGAATAAATAGTCATGTAAAACCTCTGTAATTCGGTGCAGCATCCCACATTCAGGCCACCTGCAGGCAATCTTCACTTACACGTCATCCTTATTGTCAGTTACTTTTTGCGAAAATACTTCTTCTTTAATGAACGCTATTACTTGCATTTTAGAGAATGGCTCATTAGTCCTGATTTGACTTGTGTCCGTGACAAAGATTGAATTTTTTTAAAATGACAGATACAGAGACGGAAAAAAAAAGTAAATCTTACATTCATGGCTATGTGTTTCTAAAAAAAAAAAAAATGCAATTCTGCTGATTTACAGCTAAAAGCAGCTCATTAATTAGCAAAGGTACTTACAATTGTTTTACACCATAGAGAATATTCAAGCTTTGAAAAATTGGAGCAGTACACTCTTTGCATGAGAATCCCAGGCATAATTTGTCCAGAGAGAGCTCATTACTTTTTTCTTTTTTAAAAAGTTAGATCACTGCCTCTTTTGACATCAAATATCTATTTTCTGGAAAAAAGGAGTTTTTTTTTTTAAAAAATCAGATATTTGAACTTTTCTGCTAAATCCTCAGTGTCCACTCTGAAGGGAATTGATATCATCTTAAAAACTAAGATCATACTGGTTATTTTTATTTAAAGTTGGAATTGAGAAATCTGAAATGAAACCCTTTTGATAAATATCAATTGGAAATTCCCATAAGGTTTACTGTGTATCTCTAAAGAGTGTGCTTTGGGGAATTTGTAAAAAAAAGGGGAAGAATCATCTTTTCTTGGTAAGAGAAAAGGTGGAACATGCATTTAACCCTTTGGTGCCTCTAGCCTTATTTATGTAACCAGCTTTGTCCTGAGAGTGAAACAGTCCATGGTGTCCCAGCCTGCCTTGACCTCTAACACGCTCTCCCTCTGAGGATGGGGGTGGGGGGTTGCTCTCCACCCACTCAGTAAATGCCCTTACCAGGAATTCCATGGCTGTGGTTTCACTTTTTCTATGTCCTGACTTGTTTACATTAAATTCGCTTGCAGAAAATGGGCTCCACTGCCCAGCAGTTAGTGTGAGGATTGCTTATTGAAAACACTCACCGCCCTGCTTATTTTTATTTATTACTTTTTTCTTTTTGCCCAAGAGTTGCAAAACAAACAACCATCTGAATGAGAAATAATCAGAAGACCGAATCTTAATGAAGTATAAATCCCTCTATAAGATAAAGGGGGAGGATATAGGAGCAAATTGCTGATGTGAGCTTCATCAGTCTTGTTCCTCCAGTAAAATTGTAAGCAGAGAGAACTTACCTGCCGAACTCTCCCAGCAAGCACACCTGTGGGCACTCAGACACCACAGCAGATGGTGGCTTCAAACTGGGTGCAGGGCGAGGGAGCGCTAGATGCCTCTTGGTTGATGAGTCTGCGTAGCCTCCTGCATTGCTCCTCCTGACTTATACAGAGATATCACAAGTTTTCTCTGATCTCGGGGCAACTTCCTCCAGTAAGGTCCCTGATCTCCGGAGAACTTCCTACAGTATCATACAAATGGGACAGGCCTGGACCTCAGCAGGTTCCCGGTAGCAGAGGGAGAGGCATAACCAGGGCATTAGGGGCTCACTCAGGGAAAATGTCACCTGTCTTCTGCTTTCTGACACCGCTGGATCTGCAGATCTGTCAGGATCTTGCCAACTGCAGGCGCTAACTAGTTTCACGCCCCATGTACTAAGGGCTTCTCTTGTGGCTCAGCTGGTAAAGAATCCGCCTGCAGTGCAGGAGACCTGGGTTCGATCCCTGGGTTGGCAAGATCCCCTGGAGAAGGGAATAGCTGCCCACCTCAGTATAATGGCCTGGAGAATTCCACGGACCAGTCCATGGGGTCGCAAGAGGCGGACACGACTGAGCGACTTTCACTTCACTTCCATATACTAAAGGTCTGCGAGTTACAGCCAGGGGGCGCTAGAGCGCTTGACCAGCCAGCCTGCAATTCCCTCGCTGTCTCTGGGCCGTCAGGTAGGCACACCTCGGTCCTTCTCAGGCACAGCTACCTCTCACACTTGCTTCTGGACCACCCCCCTACTTCTGTCTGAGACAGTGTCCAGTGAGTTGCTGTGTGGGGTTGAAGGTCAAGCTGTGCATCCGTGCACGCGTCTCTCCATCATCTTGCCCTCCCTCTCACTCCACCCTCCACTAGGACTGCCCTTCCTCCCAGGCTCAGCATCAGTCCTCAGCCACCGCCCCCTGGGGTTTGATGACAGCAGCTCACCCAGCCCAAGGGGTGGGAAACTCTATCCAGAGCAAGTGCCCCAGGGTGCTGCCTCCTTCCAGTCCAGGTAGCTACAGAAGAAACCAGGCAGAGAGTCCTTGCAATCTGCAGCTTTTTCTGGACCCCAGATGAGGTTTAAAAAGTGGGGAGCCCTGAAGAACAGTATCAGGAGGTGAGTCCTTGCATTTCTCCAGGACCCAGTCTCTGCTCCCTTCATGGCTTTACCCTGACTTCGCCTTCTGTGTCTGGTACCCTCTTTCCCTGCCTGTTCCCTTGCTTCCTTAGGACTTAGCATCCTTCTCCAAAATCCAGGCCCTTGCATGTGACACTTCACCAGAGGCCTATATGATGAATGTTCGTGGACTTCCTTCTGAAAACTGATCTAGGGAATAGAGCTGGAAGAGTTTTTTTCTTAACAACAACAACAACAAAGTTAAAAAAAAAAAAAAAACTACAGAAAGATTTGAATGCACTATTAACTGTTTTCTAATACTTTGAAAAGTTTTTCCTCATTTACACCCAGCCTATGAAGCATTTCAAGAGAATTTAGGCCAGCATAGGAATATTTTAAACTTGAGTTCAGATGTCAATATAACAGAATAAATATAGTCAGATTAGGCAAGTTCAACACAAAGGTTTCTCAGCTCCTGCTGATATTCACCTGAAAGTTCTAATGGCTTCAGCCTCAGATGATCTTAATTGAGAAATACAAAGATCAAAGTCTTTTTCCATTGTTAAATATGTAACACCCTAATTGATTTCACTGGAGCCCTGAGGCTGCTGTTGATGAAATGTGCTTATGATGCAAAGGTTTACAGTCTGTTGTTTTCCAATTTTTTTAAAGATGATTGTCCCCAGACTCAAATTATGCCTTACATTTGCCTTAATAAAGCTGGTACAATCATTATGCTTATTATGGTTGACTGTCTAAAACTGCCTTTCCCTTGAGTCACTGAAAGTTTTATTGGAGTTCTTTAATATGATTGTAAAAATTAACAAACTTGTACCTAGATATAAGAGAAGCAGATCCAAAATCTGCCAAACAAGCAATTGTTCTATGTATAAAGTTACATATTTCTGACTATATGCCAGAAATATAGGTGGCATGAGTTGGAATATTTTATGCTGGCTAAATCCACATCAAGAAAGATAATTTGAAAACTAATCCATGTAACTTTTCATTGAAAAGGTAACATACTATCATCATTGAAATCAATGCCATCGATAAATGTTGATATACTAAGTTTTACTTTCCATATCCCGTCTACTTTCTACTTAAGAACTAGGCTTAGTCCATACATTTACAGAAACCTTGAATCAAGGTATAGAACTCTAACTGAATATTCTAATTACAATCTAGCTGCCATTGATTTTTAATCATGAGAGGTATCTTGACTCATTCAGAACATTCTTCAAAATAGATTTGACATCTCCCCAAATTCTGTTGCCTATGAACAAAACATTTTCACATCATCCCTATTTCATAACTTGAGTATATTTTCTGCTGTAGCAAAACTAGTCTTGGATAGATCAGCAGAACTCAGACTTGTGGATTCCAGGTGGTGATGACTCTGATGTTATTTGGGAGGCTAACTTCAGAAGCTTTGCTAGGCTAGGAGTTAGGGGGAGTTGTACCAGCTTCAGAACTGCCATTCCTTCGATCTGAGTGGAGGATCTCTCTGGAGGAGCTGTTGGCGATTAGTCCCTTTTGTCTTCGTTCTTCAGGTGCTTGGCTCAGACACTGAAGGGTTTTACTCTTCTGTCTCTTGGTAGAGTCCGAAGTGGACAGAGCTCCTTTTTACACTGTAACCACCCCCCAAATGACCTTCAAAAGTAAACTGTCCTGATGTCTTGGCACAGGAGAAATGAAGACGTGTCCCATGGGTGTGCAGATGGTGGAAGGGCCAGGGCGGTGGGAAAGGCGATGTGAGCAATCCCTGGCTTGGTTGTCTTCAAGTGCAGACCTGGGTGGATTCCAGCTCTGGCTCCTCAGACATTCTGTTACAGCCAGGTCGGGATCGCCACTATCACTGAGAGGACCCTTTTATTTTTTTCTGAATCGAAGCCACTTGTCTTTCGTGTATGTATCACAATAAGAGAAATCGATCCACATATTGTGGCTTAAATGTTGCCAGGAAAGTAATGTATTAAACACATATTTAGACCTATTTTCCTTCTTTTCTTCTATCATTAAATTGGAGATAAATTCATAAAAGGAATGATTATAGAAAAGGAATATAATTGTCAATACAATTGGAGATAAACTGATAAACTCACAAATTGGAGATAAACTCATAAAAGGAATGATTATAGAAAAGGAATATAATTGTCAATACAATTATATTGACACATATAAGGAATGCCACCATATGCAAAAACATCCTTTGAAATAAAAGGAAGAGAAAATTTATCTTACTGAGTTTTCAGATAAGCTGGGAAGGAGTTTTGGTTTTCTGCCAGGGCCCTGGCTCTCTGTCCACTGTGTGAAGTCTCTTAGTTGCTCTGTACCTCTGTATTAGTCTTCATTTATACAATGTGATGTTTCGACAGAAATGATGCTTTCTCACATCTCATCTGTACAATGGTAAAGGGATGTGTATTGAATATGCTTGAAAAGTCTTTAAACTACTTTGGAAGCCTTCTAGTCCTTCTTACCAACAGCAGCGAGGCTCCAGGGTGGGGATCCCTGTCCTTCAGCTTTACCTCTCTAGTGAGTACCTGGCACACTCAGCATGATTGAGCATTTGGGGAATGTCTGCTCAACAGACCTTACTTTTCCTCTTTAAATTTTTAGGGTGAGATGGACTCTGGAGCCTAACTGTAGAGTACTTACACAAGTCTCTTAATGGGTTAAAGCTCAGTTTCAAAATGAATTCACTTTACTTTGAAAATGGATCCATTTTATTTTAAATATATTTTTGGTGTATAAAAATACATTTTATTTTTAAAATTATTTTAATGAATATTATTTTAACATTAATTTAAAATATATTTTATCCTTAGTTTTTTTTTTCCTTTTTAAATTTTATTTGTATTTAACCTCTTGATGTATAAAAATTAATTTTCTGAGAGTGAGTTGACATTTTTGGTGTACAACTCTATGGATTTTAATGCAAAGAACCACAAAAAGTCAATTTTACTCTATGTTGATTTAAAATTTAAAAAACAAAGCCTCCCCTTGTGAAAGAGTCATTGTCAGCACTCTGAAGAGATGAACCAGCAGTTGGAATTTCTCTCTCGAAAATATGTCAGCCTTCTTAATATCTGTGGCTTTTCGTTTCTTTCTAATTTTAAGTTTATATTTCTCTTTGGTTTTCTAATCATTTATTTAAAGTTTTACTTATGCTGAGATAAAGATCTTCCTTTGTTATATAAAATACTGTTTTTAAACAATGAGAGACTACCTGTTTTCTTCCCAGAAGTTTCTCACAGTGGAAATTCAATGTGATTTATCAGCATTTCCTGCTCAGTGGCTCCTAACAATAGCTTTAGTAAGTCGCGTTCACTGAGTATACTGTGTGCATTGTAACTTGGCTTCATCCTCAGAGCTCCTTGCAAGTAGGTGAGAGCATCCTTCACTGACAGGTGGGAGATGTAAAGCGTAATCATCTCTGGGGACAGAGACCGGACTGGAACCCAGTTCTCCCTCTGTCTCCAAGCCCACACCTTTGCTATTCCAGGCTGCCTCCTCCTGAGCAGATACAGGGATTAGATAGCTTGGCCGGTGCATGTGTCTGTTATACATCTATCGGAGGGGGAAAAGCAGAGGTTTGCCAAGAAGCTGCCAAAGAGTTTGTTTGACATCTGTCCTGTTCATGAAATAGTGAAGACTGATGCCAAGTCGGCCACAATGGGCCAGGTGCCTGGGTGGGCCTCACAGCCGCTGAAAATCACCTGCTGTGGTAGCCCTGCTGGCGATCTGGGGCCGTGGTTCCATAAGGCAGCAGGAGCCCCGGGGCGGACAGAGGCAGTAGCCTAATAGCTAATGCTTTGTCTCTGCCTTCCTGTTGTCACTGCTCGGGGTCTATTGATGCTCAGTCCCCTAGCAAGCCTGTTCTTTATCACATATCTAGCTGAGTGGTTGCACCAACCGCAATGAGCTATTGATGCCTTATTGGAATTCGGTAGGTAGCAAGTCGTATGATGGATGGATGGAAGTTAGCTAACAGTTTCCTTTTTCTAAGACAGGCTGAGACTCCTCAACTAGAGATGAGCAGATAGCAGATAGGCCCCATGTACTGACACAGATTCCTTTCCTGATGTGTTTCTTTTCTAAAGTGAGGTGTTTAACTCCCTCCATTTGGGGCAAATTTCCACAGAGCTGCAGCTATTTTTTTTAGTTTATCTTATCGAAGTATAGCTGATTTACAATGATGTGTAAACTTCTACTCTCCAGCATAGTAATTCAGTTATACATACATATATATTTTTTTCTTTTTCATACTCTTTTCCATTATGGTTTATCACAGAATATTGAATATAGTTCCCTGTACTATACAGTAGGAACTTATCCACTCTGTATATAGTAGTTTGCACCTGCTAATCTCAAACTCCCAGTCCATCCCTCCCCAACCTTCCTCCCCCTAGCAACTACAAGTCTGTTCTTTATGTCTGTGAGTCTGTTTCTATTTCGTAGATGAGTCCTTTTGGTCATATTTTAGATTCCACATAAAAGAAATATCATATGGTATTTGTCTTTCTCTTTCTTACTTCATTTAGTGTGATAATCTCTGAGTCCATCCATGTTCAGCAGACATGTTCTTTTAACCTCCCCTCCCAACCAGCGAAAATATCATACATCCCTCAGTAAGTTAACTGTCCACAGGAAATCTATGGTTTCCTTTTCCTGTTGTTAAGAGGTTTGAAAGTCAATACTCTTGGGAGCTCACTCTGCCTGACCCTAACGTTGATAGGTGACGTGAGACCAGTGACTCAGCCTGTCTAAGCTGTACTCCATGAAAGAAGAATCATGGTTCTCCTGTCTCCTGGGGTTGACTTGGAGATTAAGTGAGACAGTGCATAAACTGCTTAACATAGCCAGAGGTCAGTAACAGAGGTCACTGTTTTCGCTATTTGTGACAAAGATCCACATGATCATAGTCTCATAGTTCTTTTATAAAATTGCACTTTTTTGAGCAGGTCTTTACTTCCAAATCCCTCTTCATGGCTATCTTGATGATTTCCTTGCCTCAGTGAAATGCAGGATATATGCATGGTGTTCAGGAATCACTAGCCCATTTTTCATGGGTGTAATATTCAGCTTTCTGTTTGGCTACAGTGTTGCTACTCATATTTGAAGGTTGGTCTTTGTGGTTAAAGAACCTAGGAGAATGCCAGGGGAAAAGAACTGGGCTGTAACTAAGAACTCACACCTTCCTTTTGACCATCTACTGAGTCTCCTGTTCTGTAATTGGGAGACTCTGCTCAAAATAGAAAGGTTGCATCCTCTGGTCTCAACAGTAGGAGGGGGCTGCTATTGAGAACCTCTTAGGAAGGTGAATTTTTAGTACTCTGAGTGCTTTATTCTCATGTCCTCATTCGAGCTTCTTCAACATAACAGGCACCTTTGCTAACAGGTAACTGGAGTTGGGGGCATCCTCAGTGGCTGGAGACAAAGATTAGATCCCTGGGTCAAGAAGATCCACTGGAGGAGGAAATGACGACCCACTCCAGTATTCCTGCCTGGAAATTCCATGGAGAGATGAGCCTGGCGGGCCACGGTCTATGGGGGTGCAAAGAGCTGGACACAACTGAGCACACGTGTGCATATCAATGGCTGTCAGCCGAACAGGCTCCTTGGTCATCAGCTTGAAGCTGTGACTCTGGCCTGGTTAACTCTGGGCTCTGTGTTAACCAGCCACCGGGGATGGATGTCAGCTTGCAGCACTCATGGTTATCTCGTGGTCCTCCCATCCCTGCTTCTGGGAAGGTCCCTCCCTCAGGGCTGCATGAGGTATGTCTACAGCTCCATGGAGCCAGCCTCCATGTCTGTGGTTTCTCCGGGCTGGGGCCAGTACTGTCTTTAAACAGCCCCCACTTGGGGAGCAGGGCATCACTCATGTTAGTCTGAACCCATGGCCTCAAGTATTGCCCTAGTACATTCGAGGTCTGGGGTTCAACCTAGCAATTTGTCTTTTCCTTTGTGTTTGCGTATTTTGTGACACCTTTTGAAGAAACTAACTGCTTGTGACAATTTTGTCAGCTGTAAAGGGATATTGGGGAGCGTCTGGGTCTCAGTGGATCGCAAAACAAAAAGACAGTCGGTGAAAACTTCCCACCAAATGGAATAATTTTTAAGAATAAAAAATATTATTCTTTATACAAATTTTAAAATGCAGAAAAGCATAAAGAAAAAAATTAAGGTGATCCCGTATCCTATCAACATCCTCCTAGGATTATCCTTCTAGAAGTCTCTTTACGTGTGTGCACATGCCAACCTGTGATTTCAAATGTGCATTCTTCTAGAGTCTAAATTAGTTTTGGTTAAAATCGATACCCAGGTGGAATGTATTGAAATATGATAGATCTTCATTGTGTCACTAATTGAATGTTGACTGTGGGCATTCCTTGGAGAAAGTGTGGGTTGGGTTCTGGACCACTGCAATACAGCAGATATTTCAGTAAATTGACACACCAGAATTTTTTGGTTCCCCAGTGTCTGTGAAAGTTATGTTTACACTATATTGTAGTCTTTTAAGTGTGCAGTAGCACTATGTCTAAAAAATGTACATACCTTGATTAAAAATATTAATACTGTTGCTAAAAATTGCTAACCATGATTGGCACCTTCAGCCATGGTAGCAGTAACATCAGAGATCCCTGATCACAGATCATCAAACAAGTAAAATTATAATGTAAAAGTTTTAAGGAGTATGAAAATTACCAAAATGTGACACAAAGCCATAAAGTGAGCAAATGCCGTTGGAAAATGGCTGCCAGTACACTTGCTCCACGAAGGGTTGCCACACACCTTCAGTTTGTAAAAAAAGGAAAAAAAACGCAATTATTTGTAAGCGCAATAAAATGAGGTCTGTCTGTAGAAGGAAAAAGGACCAAAACATTAAACTCATGATTGCTGAGATAACAAATGATTTCTTTTCTTCTTTTTTATATAGCTGTATTATCTGAATTTATTATGGTTCTTTGATAATCAAAACATAATTTTAAATGTAAGTTGGCTTGAGATTTTGCTTGTGCTTGGCTTATCGATTTTTCCCCCACAATTTTAATTACTGCTCCATCTTCTAAAATCTTGTTGGCTATCGTTGGTGTTAAAAATTGTATTGTGAACTTCAGGGTCTAAGAATTTCTCATTCTTTTCATAAAATAATAACAGATTTACATTTGTTCTGTAGTAGGAACTAAGGTTTGTACAGTAAACAATAGTGGAGAATTCAAGCTAATAACTAGTTAATTTATGTATAAGAAAAAAAAATCTCGTGTGTGTTAACCTGGAGTCGTGAATTTGCTAGTTCTGTATGCACCTGGTCTAAGGAGGAGAGTAGAACTGAGCAATTTTTTTTTTTTTTTTTTTTGGTCCCGAAGGAATTAAACTAAAACTAACTATATTTACATTGTTGAAGGAATCCACGCCAGGAACTTGGCAGTTGGTGGTGGGGTGTTTTTTATGTTTGTTTTTTTGTTTTAAATTTGTTAGAGGTGGGCAGGTGGTCTGCATTTTTTCTTAGAGGAAAACAATATATCGTCCTAAGAGTTGTCTGAACAGAGCGCCGATGGGACACAAAACAGGAGGTTGAAGGTTTCATTCCAGTTCTGGTCCAATCAATTCCTCAGACTGAATAATTAAAACATGAAGACCATCTGTGTGTACTCAGAAGCCAGCTGAATCCTGAAAGCAAGTGTTTTCCTAAGAATACATACGTGGTGTTTGGTCACTGCGAGGAGTTGTTCAAGACGGTGTGCTAGATGTCTGTGCATCTGTGTGTGTGTGTAAGCGTGTGCATACACTTCTCATCTCTTGAGTGCAGGTGGGAAAGGACAAGGTGGGAAAGAATGACGACTACCTGTGTCCAGGCACAACCAGCCATTTCCTGGGAGGGACGCACAAAGCTTGTGCTGCAAAGTTACATCAGGAGCAAAAGAAGGAGCTGAGGGGGCCCCTCATGGGATGCCCCACAAATACTGCTTTTAGTTCTGGTCTTCCTCTTAAAGCCTTTAGTAATCGGAACAGAAAGTGTACAAAGTATTTGTAACTTAAAAGGTAACACAGGTCAAAAAGAAGTAACACAAAATGCCACACCATGAAAATCTATGAGACACAATGAGTTCCAGGCCTCCCTTGTTTCTCTTTTAGAAATCATTTGTTTATGGTGGTTCTGGCTGCACAGGGCCTCTGTTGCTTCCAGCGGTCTTCCTCGCTGCGGCGGTGGGTCCGCTCTTCCTTGCGGTGTGTGGGCTTCTCCGTGTGCCGGTTTCTCTTGCTGTGGCTCCGCGGCGCGAGAGCGTGGGCTCAGTAGTTCTGCTGCACCAGCTTTGTTGTTCCTCGGCACGTGGGATCTTTCCAGACCAGCGATCAAACCCCTGTCCTCTGCATTGGCAGGTGAATTTTTAACCACTGGACCACCAGGGAATTCCGTTCCCCCTGTTTATTTCACACATTGTTCCACTTATAATGGGAGGTAGGATCATCCATGTAGCGTGTCAAAAATAATCACAAACACAGGAACCCGTCCACGATGCAAAGACACTTAGAGACCTTAAGAGTAACAGTGATTTAAAAAAAAAAAAAGTGACTATTGCGTTAGGATGCTGTTTCATGAGATTTGATCGCATATGGGTGGCTGCAATCGCATCCATGCCCTCTGTCTACAAGCTGCGTGTCACTCAGCTCAGTCATCCTGTGTAACCAACACCAAACTCTGCCTGGGTCACTTGTTTCTAGAAAGTATAGAAAAGAGGCTCCCAGGCCAGCTGCAAGGCTGATGATGAGAGCAAATCAAATGACATGAGTGAATAATTGGGCTAAGAGAGGTGAGGTGAGTTTAACGTCAATCAATTCCATTAAAGCTAATATTTCTTGAAAGCATGGTCCACGTACCAGGCACCGTGTAAGTGCTTTGCATGGATTCAGGTATCATTTGTCCATTTTGCTTTCAGAACAGCTCTGTGTGTGACTGCTATGATCCACGGTGACTGGATCGGGAAACTAAGATTTAGAGAGATGGCTATGAGCTTGCCCAAGTTTTCATAGCCAGAGAGTGGCAAGCTTTTCTGTTTGTGAGGGTGTGAGGATGTGTTTGTGTATACACATAGAGCTTGTCCTGTTCTGTTTGCTGACATCACACACCTCTTCCTAAGATTCTGTTTGGGATATTTGTGCCCATATATATGACTCTAAATACATTTCTAAGCGTTGCTTCTTCTGGCACCTTCTGTCCCTTCTCTTTCGCATGTAACATATGATGCCTTATATTGTTAGTTGTATAAATAGAGCTTGTCTTCCAAACTGGAACTGGTTTCTTGAGGATGGTAAATGTGTCTCCTGCCCTAGTACATAAACACTCCATAAATGTTTGTTTATGATGTGTAAACTTATGATCTGTCTCTCTTGAAAAAATTTCCTCTGACAGGCACCTAGTGTGTACCATCAGTTAATAGTAGTATTTTGAACTGTGTCTGTGTGTGTGTGTATTCATAGCAGGCTTTCTGCGAATGTGCATATTATACATTATATTTACAGAATGCCTGTTCTAAGTGCCAGACATTGCTAGAACAGCTCAGAAAAGAGCAGACACCTTGTTTGGCGTGGTGAAGAAAGTCCACTGTCCGCACTAAGAATCCTATTATTTGTCTAAGTCTGAAAATGACATAAAAAATAAATTTTATTTTAAGGTTGGGATTAGATAAGATGAAAATTGAAGAAAGAAGCCACAAACATTATGTTAATTGTGTTCAATTCTTTTGCAGCTTATTTGATTTGATTATCAATATGCTTTTCCTTAAGATATCATTTGGCATTATTTATTTGTAAAATAAGACAACTTGGATTCTCCCATTTACTGAGCATGGAGAAATCACTTTTGGAGCATCTTGAAGTATTTGAAGACAATTCAGGAAGTTGCAAAATCAGTACTAGGAATTATTCTGCTAGTCCAAAAGTAGCAAATCTGTTTTATAAACAAGCATATGCTGACATTTTAACTTAATAGATTAAGTTCATCAGATTTTGCTTTCTCTAATGTGTGTAATGACACCTGCTGTGCAATTTAAGTTTACAAAGTTTACTTACAGCCCTAAGATGAAAATGGTATTTCTTTTTTCGTGGTACCCTTCAGGGGCTAGGGTGAGACCTTAGATCTTTCATTCACAATCTGTCTCCCATCACCCACTTAACATCCCGTTCTCCTTGAGAATGAAGGGAGAAAAGCATTAAAAAAAAAAAAGAACAACAGCAACATGGCTTTGGCATGTTGCAGGATATTCATAGTGATTTCTTGAATTATTTTAGGAAACTCAGTTCTCGCTCATTTCCAGAGACCACAGCTGATGTATAAATTCCCTAATTTGTTTACTTTAGAGAGATCATCTCAAGTGCAGCATCTGTTTTTGCTTTCTCTGTGAGATCTTGGTTTTACATTAGGGGGACTGAGGCAGTGGAATCACATGACCCTCGGAGCCCACACAGGAAGCTGCTGGAGCCTCCTCCAGCCCCTGGGGGCCCCAGCCTCCCCGACTGCTCTGTGAAAGCAGCTTCCACCCTGCCTTTTCCACTGTCTTTCAAGGATAAGCTCCATCTGCCAGTACTCTCATTCTGCTTAGGTACGTCTTCTTTAGGACAGGCAGCTCTCTTTCCCAAAGCTCAGGCCAGTAACCCAGAATTACTCCCAATATGGAGAGGGGAGCGCCTTCTGGAAGTGCAGTGGTTATTTATGAAGCTTGGGTGGGAGCACTCCCTGCCACGTTCCAGTGAAATTAGCGAGATAAAATTTTAATGTGGAAGGCACTTATATTTTCAGTGTGTGCTACCATTTTGCTCCCTCTGCAGCCTTGCAGAAATGGCTGCCTCAGGAAATCTCCTCCCAGCGCCCCATCAGACCCCATGCTCAAGGTCACAGGGAGAGGGGCACCCCATATTTATAATGTTAGTGGAAATGCAAGGCATTGAAACCCAGGGAAGTATCAACAGCTTCCATCTCTGCAAAATAACCAACTTGAATTTTCTTGTGTATAGAGTGGCCAGAACCATTCCCCCAGCTTCTCGTAAGGATGGCGGAGTTATTGTGAAGATAAATTTAAGCTCAGGAAGAGAGAGGGATGTGGAGAAAAATCCAATTAACTGGAGTGAAAGTCATATAGAATAAATACCCTGAGCTAGTAGAAACAGTTTTTAAATTGGATGAATCTTTGAAGGAGAATTGATAAACTATGTCCTTATTGTCTGAGAGGATGCACTTGGCAAATAATATTTTTGAGGAGACATTATCTGCTTGAGGATGTTTCACGTTCTTATTAAGAAGGCGATTAGAAGTTTGGAGACTTTTTCATCGTTCTGATTAATTTGCAGGGGAAAATCTTCCTACTGCAGTAGTCATTAAATGGATCTCTGTGTGTACAAATATTAAAAGTAGTCTTGAAAGTACTGTAGACAAGCAAGGAAGAAATGCACTGTTTGTTTCCTCATAGAGTTGACATTTTTATTTAAGGGAAAAAAAATCCACGAATTTACAATCTCTCCCTTTCTAGGTTTTTCAACATTTCTTGCAAATTGTATGTAAATGAATGCAAATAGGCAGTCCTCACTCGCAAGCTGCTTAGAAGTGTAAAATGCATAAAATTAAGATGCTGAGAGAAACGTGCATCTAATTAAGGTAGCATGTAAAGAAATGTTTAAATTCAAATTAGATACTTCAGTGGGAAGAATTACTTGTTTAATTCAAAGGATGTTTTGTATAATTCAGGGAAGACTTCTTCTTAGCAGTCTTCCCATTTCCTTCAAAAATCAGTTTTAGGAGATGTCACTGGCTCAGCCAAACTTTTTAAATTGAGTTTAACCTAAGAGTGAGAATGCCATCAAAATGCATTCTGCTTTTAATGCCCTTTCCCCTTAACAGACAGGAGAGTGAGGGTGGAGGTTTAGATATCACTGTTTCTACCCATTTCACATGAAGCTCCTATGACACTTTTGTGTACTGAGTTCATGGAAAGCCTTGAAACACAGACCACAGCTAGCCAGCTACCCCTAGATCTTAAGAAGGTTTTTTTTTAAGCAAGACAGGAAGGACAGTAGCCCAAGCCATTCATTCACAGGCATCTTCCAGCCTTGCCAGGGCCAGAAGAAAAGGAGAAGAAATTGATCTCCATTTGAAAGCTTTTAAATAGGTGGAAGACTTATTTGCAACACATGAAACAAGCAAATAATTGAAAAATGTAAGATTTGTGTTGAGAAGATATGAACTGTCTTCTAAGATTGATACTGCTTCCTCCTCAGACACATCCACCCGAGAAGTAGGCAGGAAAGTAGTTGATGCTTGATTTTGAAGCATTCCGCAAAGTTCCACTTCCCGTGGCGAAGTTCTGCCTTCCTGCTGGATTGTGTATTCAGACCAAGTCCTCTGATTGAAATGGAGCCCATGTGTTAGCCCAGAGAATCTATTTCCTGGCTTCAGAGATAGAAATAGTTCCTTGTTATGGAACAGTTTTGATCACATGTCATATACAAGTCTCTTGGACTTGGGTTCCCTCCTCTGGAATACCTCTGTGTCTGCCATGAGGAATTAAAGGGTGATGGTGATATTGTCATCCGTCTGGGGCGTTGACTCTGTTCCGTCATTTCAGCAGTCACAGAAACCCTTCTGACTTAATGCCAGCCTCCTTGAGCCTTCCTCCCTCTTCTTCCCCAGACCCATCCTCACCCACACCCACCCCCGGGACTAAAGCTCCTACTATACTGAGCCTTTGGGATTGTGAGTTGGAGAACATCTGGTTGGTGATGTCCACTTTTGATCCAACAAGTCAATTTAGGTTTGATCAGAAGGGTCTTGGTTGTTGATGTTCCCTCCTTGGACCAGGGGATGTTTGTGATGTGGAGCTTAGAGTGTGCCTTCCTGTCTGTTTACCTTCCTCTTTCTTTTACTCTGATTCCTTAGTACTCTCAGTGACTGCCTCTCCATCAGTTAGTTGGTTTTAGTGATTGCTACAGTCACAGCCTAGAATCCATCTAGCTGCCCACCTGGAATCCCTTTCCTGCAGGTCCCACATTCAACACAATCAACCTATCCCAATTCAACTTGGTAACTTTGTTCCAAACTGGCCTCTTCGCTACCTGTCTCTCTGGCTAATGATGCTCCATTTGCTCTCCCCTCCCTCCAAATTGTCCATGACACTACCTGGGCTGCTTTATTTCTTACCTAAATTTACTGCTATAGCATCCTAACTGCTCTCTCCCACTCTCATCCTATGCCCCTTTGTTCTTTTCACGCTGCTGACCAAACAGATTTATCTTAAAACACAAATCATCTCTCACACCCCCAATGAAAGACTTTCTGGTACCCGTTCTCACCTTTTGGGCATGGAATTCAACCTGTCCTCTCTCTCTCTATTGTTCCCCACATTCTGTGCTACAGCTCGTTGTTGCACATTGGGACTTGTAAAATGCCATGTCATTCGTATTTTTAAGCCTTTGCGTATGCTGTTTTCTCTGCCTGAAATGCTCCTTCCCCAGCAGCATCTTCCATAGTCTGCCTGGAAACCTGCTACCCCTCTTCGTGGTCCTTCTGTCACCCGCCTGGGCTGGGCATGTTGTGCTTTCTTTTCTTTTCTTTTTTAAAAAATTTTTAAGTAAAAATATTTTTATTGAAGTACAGTTGATTTACAATGTTGTGTTAGTTTCAGATATACAGCAAAGAGAATCAGTTATATATATGTATATGTAAATGTGTAGTATGTAGTATCTTTTTTTTTTTCCCAAGTTCTTTTCTATTACAGGTTATTACAAGATATTGAGTTTAGTTCCCTATGCTATACAGAAGGTCCTTGTTGATTATCTATTTTATATGTAGTAGTGTGTGGGAGAAGGCAATGGCACCCCACTCCAGTACTCTTGCCTGGAAAATCCCATGGATGGAGGAGCCTGGTGGGCTGCAGTTCATGGGGTCGCTGGGAGTCAGACATGACTGAGTGACTTCACTTTCACTTTTCACTTTCATGCATTGGAGAAGGAAATGGCAACCCACTCCAGTATTCTTGCCTGGAGAATCCCAGGGACGGGGGAGCCTGGCTGGCTGCCATCTATGGGGTCACACAGAGTCGGACACGACTGAAGCGACTTAGCAGTAGCAGCAGTAGCAGTGTGTATATTTTAATGCTAACTTCCTAATTTGTCCCACTTTCCCCTTTGGTAACGATAAGTTTGCCTTCTATGTTTGTGAGTCTGTTTCTATTTTGCAAATAAGTTCATTTGTATCTTTTTTTTTTTTTTAGATTTCATGTATAAGTGGTGTCATATGATGTTTGTCTGATTTAGTTCAGATAATATGATAATCTCTAGGTCCATCCATGTTGCTGTGAGTGGCCTGTTTCTTTCTTTTTTGTGTTCTCTTCTGCTGTATGCCGGGCCTCTGGTCACAAGCTCATTGCATAGTGCTACTGAGGCCTTCAAAGAACCTTTTGTTTATTGTGTGGTAAACAGATATTGATATTTGCCATATTTGAAATTTAAACTGAGACACTTATTTATTCATTCCTTTAAAATCAACAATAATTCATTATGCGGTATTACAAAGTACATCTGTATTTAAGATAACTATTCTTCAAAATAAAATGTACTAAGAAGATGGGCATTGTTTTATACTTTTTCAAAGCTCTTCATGTTTTTAGAATGTCTGGCTTATTAAGAGAAGACAGCTGGATTCTTACAACTGCCTCTACATTCAACCTGGTTCAGTGGGTGGTTTTGTTTAAAGTTTATGAAGACAGTTCACCTGATTGCGGGTAGTTTTCTACACCAAAGCTGCTGCTGCTAAGTCGCTTCAGTCGTGTCCGACTCTGTGTGACCCCATAGACGGCAGCCCACCAGGCTCCCCCATCCCTGGGATTCTCCAGGCAAGAACATTGGAGTGGGGTGCCATTTCCTTCTCCAATGCATGAAAATGAAGTTGCTCAGTCGTGTCCGACCCTCAGCAACCCCATGGACTGCAGCCCTCCAGGCTCCTCCATCCATGGGATTTTCTAGGCAAGAATACTGGCTGGAGTGGGGTGCTATTGCCTTCTCTGACACCAAGGCTGACATGAGGTAATTTCTTTCATTCAATTCTAATGTGAAACCTGAAACCACAGGGATGAACTTTTCTCTGTTACCTTGAAACTATTGATCTCTCCTGCTCTCAAAACCTGTTTTTTATTTTTTATTCTTTTTTTGAGCCCTGAATGATTTACTTATACCACGCATTGGTCACTTGGAAGATATGGGTCCACTAAGTTCTAAAGATCTTCCAAATGGTGATAATTTTATTATACAGTAAGAGAAAACAGAACAGAAAGCTGAAAGTATTAGGGAGTTATCAAACTCATGGTGAATTTTCCAAAGTTTGAATTGTTACTAAAAAGCCCAGATTTTATCATTGGCACAAATATTGTCAGTTAATTTTCCTCAAAGGGACAAATACACACTTTGTTTATTTTCAAGAAAGTTCCTTTTAAATAGTTAAGTCTGAATAGCAGATTTTTGTTACTTGTTCTTTTTAGTTAAAAATGGTGTTTTGTGGGGGAGAGGGGCAAGGCTAGTTCAGCTTGCAACTGAATCCCACAAGTGCTTTTTCTTGAGACAAACATCATACTACAGTCTGTATGTAACACAGTGGCTTTATGCATGCGTGCTTTCTCGAGAAAGAAAATTAAAAAGAGGTATACTTGGAGTCAAATTTGCTAACATTAATATTTACCACTTCATCAAGTTTGTGCCTGAGTGAAAATGGCACTCATTTTCCTTCAAGTGCTTGGACCTGAAGAGCACAACCGCTATATTGTTTGGTGCCGAATACTGATTATGTGTTTGTGCCAAATCGCCAGCGGTTTCACCAGCTCCCTGGTGCACTTTTTTGTACCAGCACTGCAAATGTTAATCCAGTACAGAAGGCAAACAATGTCTTAGTATTATTATAAAACAGTTCTGGACCCTTGGAAAGGGTCTTGGAGACCCAGGAGTGCACAGACTATACTTTGAGTACCATTGGACCAAAGGGTCAGGATGAGGTCCTTGGCAGGGGTGCAGAGTTAGTCAGTGCTGTGCCAGGAAGGACAGGGCCGGAGGAGCCACATGGTCAGGTTTGTACTTTAGAGGGACTGTGGTGGCTGCAGGTGGAACATCTTCTGGGGACTTGGGAAATTGGCCCTGGGCATCACTGCCAAAATTAGCCATTTTTTTTGAGTGGCCAAGTGGATGTATAAGCTTGAGTATGGTCTTCATTTTTCAAAACTTTGGAGTGGTGTCTACTCAAGTCATATTCAGTTGTACAAATAAATTAGATTGGAGGTACTTCTGGGTGTTCTCGTATCTACTACGTGGGTGTTACTTGGTGGATGAATCCTAGGCGTATAACATATATCCATGTATGTAAGCTTGGATGTTTGGGCACCGTTGACTGGTTGGCCTCCCAGCCTGTTACTTTGTGTTTTATCACCAGCAGTACATTCCTTGGATGATACACATTTATCCTCTATCGTATGTGGAAAATATTTGTTTACCATGGAGACCTCCCACTCAGGGGAAGTGTGGGAGACTCGTTCCTCAGTTAAAAGCTCCAGGTCAATGTATGTGCAGAAGTGATCGTGTCATCTTCCCAGGCCAGCCGTGCTTGTCTAGGACTCCATTCTGAAGACCAGCCTCTCTGTGGACCTCTTTTAAAAATACTAAGCGGAAGACAATGCATCTTCAAACTCGGCTGATTCCATTGTGATTGATCTGAGACAATTTTTAAGATAATTGATGATATTGCCTTAGTTGAGTCTGTTAGTGCAAATAATTATTAATCAATATGCTCTCAGCTCTTACTTCAGAAGATAATTTGAACACATGATTTATTCTGAACATTTCAATTGAGCTACCTTTACAAGAGGAAAATCAATGGGCAAGTGGTCCTGAGCACTTTAATTATCTGCTCTCCATCCTCCTTTCCCAGCCATACCCACCTGGTGGTTTGCTGTCCTATCCTGGCAAGGGTGACAGGAAGGTTTTCATTGCCATGAGAGAAAGGAATATATAGCTCATCTTTGATTGACTAGGTTGATTAAAGTGATTTAGTTAAATGCCTTAGAAACAAAGCCTGGTGGCTTCACTTTCGAGAGCATAGTTAACACTGCCCTAGAAAAAGAAGGAACGTATTGCTAATTTCCTTCCAGTTGGAAAGGAGTTTACTATGCTGGGTATATTAATAAATGTCACGTTAGTTTATCCTGAAAACATGGGGAGACTGGGGTCACAGAAGGAGATTCAGGTGGAAAGCATTTGGGGCTGGGTTTGTATAACCCCCCACATGACTGCTGTCACTGAAGATGCTTTGTGACTTCCTTATGCTAAGACTTTCCAATCTGGAATTGATTGCTTTGCCTTTTCAGGCAATGTCCTGATGAATGGTGTGGTTTGCTACTTTTCTCCGTGAGGTGAGATGCAGAAGAGAGTGATCTGCACCAGGGTCAAGCCCGCCTCCGTCCCCGGGAAGAGCTTCCAAGCACCTGTTGGGGTTGTTCTCGTGGAGGGTCCAGGAGTGTATGGGTCTTGGCCAGGAGCTTTCAGACGTGATTCTAACAGATGGGAATTTTCAACCACAATTCCCTCATTATCCTTGTATTAATAGAAGCGTCGACATGTTCTGTTACAGTTCTTGCTCAGTACCGTGCCTTTTGCTGCTGCTATGGTGTCTCTAAATGACCAGCTGTGAAGGTGTCCAGCAGCCTTCAGGGCCAGTTCTTGAAGTCTCCACTCCCGCCCCCCATGACCTCCCGGGACCAAGACTCCACACACCAATAAACTGAAATCCAGCCTATTGGTAGCAGCTGGCGCAGGGTCCTATCTCCAGAAGGAAATGTTCTTACACATGGAACAGAGTCCATGCTGTCAACTGAACAGTGGAAGGGAGCAAAGGTGGGTTCTGCAAGGACTTGGGATTTTTCAGGAGCTAATTCGCTAGACAGTTTTGGAATGTCTGGCTTGGAGTTAGTATTACATGGAATACCAAGAGAAACAAAGTCCTGCTTCTGGCCGCAGGAAGTCACAGTCCTGTTGGGAAGGGTTGGAGAGAGAGGGGAGACATCAAATGTGAAGGATACAGGAGAAAGGAGCTGACCCCAGAAGGGCAAGGCTGGGGGGGAGGCAGATGGCTGAACCCTCAATATCCGGCGAAGGAGAGGCGGGGGGTCACATGGGCCTTTGAAGTGGACGTTGCTTATGTGTTTCCCCTTCCCCACTCCCTGCCCAGCGGTCCCACTCAGTGTTCTCTGGGGATAGTAACTCACTCTAGGCTGATCAGAGGGAAACTGAGGCATAAAATCTGGGGCCAGCCACGGTCTCTGGGATGGCTTCTTCCAGAAAGCCTCTCAGACTCACCAGTGGAGGCCAGGGGACCACACTGAGCTGTGACTGAGGGTCAGACCTCATGTTCCAACTTGTATAAGCAGATCCATGTGGGAAGGTCTTTCTGACGGACGTGCTGGTGAGGAGCCGGTGTCTGGGAAAGCTGTAACCCATCTCCTTGAGCATCCCTGGCCCGCTCCACCTGCGTTTCTTCTCTCCTGTGATCTCTTCCTCCATATCATCAGTTGAGTTAGAGTGCGAGAGGCTGACCCCTCTCCACTGCTCCCTGGAGAACAAGCTCCTGGGTCCAAGTCTGGGACATGCACCTGGACCAGCTCTGTGTTATTAGGCCTGTCACCCACTCCTCGGAGGCAGAGTTTCCCTATCTGTTGAGTGGGTGTAGTACTTGTGGGTTTGTTGTGAGAGTTAAATGAGCTCATTGTAAAGCACTTTCAAAACTGTGAATGTCTACCATGGAATATACGATATGTACACACGTGTGTATGTAATATGATAGGTAAGGAGATATTTTACTCTTTCAGTCTTAACTGTTCTTCCTCACCTCCTCTGGAGCCTGTCAACGTTCCCGTTAACTGTTCTGGTTCTGAGATGAAGCCCTGAGTGGGAGTTGTGGCCACTGCTTGCCCTTGTCACGTCCTTCCATGGCTGAGTTCCATAGGAGAGTTCAGTAAATATCCTGCGAAGGAAGCCTTCCTCACAGTGATCCTTTTCTTTCCCTTTGCTCCTGTTTCTGTTTTTAACATACAAAAAGACTCATGTAAATCCTTTTCCCCTTCCTCTAGCATGTTTGGAGACCTCTACGGCAGCGTGCCCTAAAGTTGTGTTAGAATGACATGATAGAAAAGAGTGTTTTTCAGTACTAAGGAATGGAATTCTCAGAGACCAATAAAAGTTGCCAAAGGTATTTGAGGATCAAGACCCAGGGTAATGCTTACATAACCTCCCAACTGTTTTCCTAGGTCTAAAGTGAAAATAACAGAGATAAGGCAGGGAGTACATGTGTAAACACGATATATGAACGGCTCCTCCAATCTACATAGCAAAATAAACCAGGGGTCTAGGCCCTAAAAGCGATGCCATGGTGGTGGTGGCCTGCTCCCCTTATTCCAGAGGAGGGGCTGTGGCAGGTACAAGCAGCGTGTATTTAAACAGGACCGAGAGAGACTGCAAAACATTCAAGGGCAGAAAGTGGCAATAAATACTTCCCGCGGTTGGAGTGGCTGGAGACCTTGAGGTGAGCAGAATGTAATCACTCAAAGTGGAATTTGGCCAGGGCCTCCCGAGTCTACCAGGGGACACTGCGAACTTTCCAGAAAACCAAGACCTCCGTCTTATCTCCTCCCAGTGAAGAGAAGGCGAGAGCTGAAATTCCTTTCTGGAAGTGAGATTTGCTCTCCATGATGAGTTCTGATCTTTTTCGCAGGCTTCGAGCCTGAGAACCAAAATAGGAACCTGAGTTCCAAAATAGGTCCCCTAGGAAAAAAAAAAAATTAAAAATCCACAAAGGCCTGCTCAGGGTGATGTGCAGAAGTTGGTGATCTGGGTTGTAAATCCACAACCCACTTCACAGAGGAAGACTTAGACAGGGAGACTTGGTTGTCTTCTAAGGCATGAATGAGTGCTCTGGGCAATCTGCCCCTGTGGAAAACAGAATAATGCTAGTAATTTGCATTTATATAATACCCCTCGGCTTGTGGATCTACAAGCACTTTGCAAACATTAATTAATTCTCTAAACCCCCTATGAGCCAGAGGGTGCCTTCAGTAACCAATCACAAAGGAGGGCCAGAGATTCGCGCCAGGGTGAATATCCAAGTCAGTCCAGCTCTGCTGGTTTGGGAGCCGGGGAGGTTGTGTGGAATTTTTAGGAGAAAGAACCACAGATGTAGAATGTGGATCAGCCTGAGTGGGGAATAAACCTGGATTTTATGAGTGCGTTGAGTGAAGGCCTGTCCACTAACAATTCAATTTCTCTCCTGCGACTCCAGGCATTTGTCAGGAAGTGTGCCGGGTGGTTGTTTCACCTCTTGCTGTTCCTTCTTCATGATCCAAGCTCTGCTTGTACTTGGTTTAAAACCTAAGAGTAGGGATCTGGGCTTAGCTCACCTTGGCTCAGTATAGGAGGATGGGCAGCAGTTGGACCATACAGGAAGTCAGTATTTCCCTAGATGTTTTATTTATTTATTTATTGCCACACTGCGTGGCTTGTGGGATCTTCATTTCCTGACCAGGGATTGAACCTGGGCCCTGTATCACCTGGATGGGTGGGTAATTTTGAAGTGCTTGAGAGCTGGTTATAGCAGTTGTTTGCTATGATAGATTCACCCATTGTGTTAGATTTTTTAAAAATACAAGTAATTACACAACAACCCTTCATAGACTGGGGCACAAGCCAACTTCAATCTGGCTTTTCCGAAGCTATAAGTATAAACGGAATATGACTTGCTGAGATTTATCCTGTGTTCATGCACATGTAAGTCTGTACTATGGCAAAACCAGATTATTGGAGGGGGGAGTTAAATAATTTTTATGTTACTTTCAGGTTAACTAGTATATAAGGAGAGATCTGCTTGTGGGGATGTGTATATTTTTTTAAGTACTTTTGAGCTCTAGAACAACAACAAAAAAATGAGGCGATGCTCTTGCTTCCAGAGTCCTTGCTGAGCCGGCTGCCAGGACAGTGACACAGGCGTGGACTTCGGGAAGAGGGGAGCTCTGTTTGATGCATGTAAAAGATCAAACACGCCAGGACTGGGACTCCTCCCAGCAAGACACACGCTTTCTTTCAGGCTGTTGCCAGCTGGTTTTGCTGTGTGGTGGTGTTAAGCTTTGCAGATTGAAAACATCTGGCTCTTCACCAGCCGTGTGTACTCAGAAGGAGAGCTGCACTGGCCAAAGTAAATTCACCGAATTCTTATCTGACACATTTAGTTGACCCTGATATGATAAGTTGGGGCAATTTCTGAGGATGAATCCTGTTTCCAGCTGTGCGACTTTTCTATCCTTCCCTTGCCTTTGGAAGAATCTGGATTTTAACATTTTCAAATGCAACACCAGCAGCCATGTCTGAAAGTACCCATATTATTTGCATAGAGGTCAAACACAATGTTTCCTGTAGGGACCTCCTGAATTATGAAGCTGCAGAGCAATCCCATGTAAGCAGATGTCAGCATGTTCCAGAAAGGTGGCTTGTTACCTATGGCTGTTAAGACTTCTGGTGTGAACTGATTTGCAAGGGAAAAAAAAAAAAACAACAACAAACTTGTAAACTGGAGAGGTTTGTATGTATCTACTAGACACAAGCTGATAAACAACTACAAATTATGGTGACGGTATTTACCTTCTGAAAGCATGCTTTCTGGTTTGGTGGATCTTTTCTTCTTCAGCACTTTGCAGAAGTGGTCTGGAGATGTTGAAACTGAAGCTTCCTGTAAATCTGTCTCCGAATTTTAGCCTGTGAATGTTTTAACTTGCAAAATGGACATTGTACAGATCCGTATTTTTGAACAGCAGTCCACAAACCAAACGTTGCTTAATTGGATCATGGCTCCCCACCGTGCTACGGCTGCAGAGCTGACTGATCCATGTTTATGATTGGTCTGCTCTTGTCATTGGTTTTGGCGCACTAGCTTGAAGTGTCTCGAGAAGTTAATGACTTGTTAAAAGAAAATCCCCAAGAGAACCTTCTTAAAAGAAACTGGTCAAGCCAGGAGTATTTATATCATGTCAATAGTAGTTTAGCACACCTATTGTGTGCCAGGCATGTATCTTCATGATAATCACATCAAGATGGTAGTAATTATCCTCATTTTACATTGAGGCTCAGAGAGGTGAAGCAGCTGGCCCCAGGTCACCCAGCTAGTAAGTTCCTGTGTTAGTTGCCTCCCTGGTGACCAAAACGATGTTGCAGCTTAGGTAATCATCTTGGATTACTTAACCTAGCCCCTTCTCCAATTTGAAAGAGCTCAGAGGATGAAAAGGAACATAACACTCTTGAGTATGCAGGGTGAGTACTGCGCACTGAGCTGAGCACTCGTACCCCTGCTGATGAGGCTTTTCTTGTTCAAAAGTACATTTTTTTTGTTGCCCCAGGGCCTTTTCACTTGCTTTTTCTTCTGTCTGCAATCCCATTTCCCCAGATCACCATGCACCATAGATGTGGTTTTCTCCTTCTTGGAGAGTCCATCAAACCTCACTGCCTCAACAAAACCACAACTCAGACCTCTCTAGAGGTTGCTGTCCTGGTGGATGCTAAGAACTGGCCTCTCCTATTTCTCTGCCTGCCTAGGTTACTGGCGTTCTGTCCTAGTAAGGAGTTTTAGCCACAGGCTGGCCTACGTATACCTGCCCCCTGCATACATGCTCATTCTTCTTTTTCACGTGTTCCCAAAGGAAGCAGTTGAGAAACCGGCTTTATTAAAAATATAGCATGGTTCTCTTTGATGGATATTGTGATTATTTTTGTTGATTTTTTTTTTTAACCCTGAACTTCGTTTTCCCCGTTCATAAACCTGAATATGTGCTTTGTGTAGGTTGCTGGATGAGAATCAGATAGTAACTGGAAGGTAATTTCATTTAGGACAGATGTAGTCAGACATGTGGTATTCGGCATGAGTTATGTGAAGAAAGTCAAGTCACGTTATGAACAAATGAGTTCTGAATTTCTTTCGAGTCTGGGGACATTTATTTATCTTGGATTGTTCCAGAGATTTTCTGCACTATTTTTCTGTAATCACCTTGATTAATCTTTAAGTGGTATGTTTATATTTCGAGTTGATTTATGTGAAGCTTTGCTTTTCCTCCACGGAAACACCCAGGTTTCTCGTGTTACCAGATGATAGAAACCACCTCTCGGTTCCATGCCTGCCACACTCACAGGCTGCCTCCAGCTGAAGGATGCCACGTGTCCTCGAGGACTGTTCCAAGCAGCCGCCGTCACACAGTTCAAATGTTCCACCAGAGGGCTACCCTTCCAGTCCCCATGCTGTTTATAGATGCCTCCACTCAGGGCCTCTGTGACCTGCAGTAAATTTAAAAATACTCTGTCTAACTTGGTGTGTATGTGGGGACGCTTTAAATGAATCACCTGTGTGCTGTGTCTGTGTTAGAAGGGCAGGGAAAAATATTGGTATCTTTTTTCCCCCCTCCCTAGTGTATTCCTGGCTTTCCTCCCCCTCAGTTCCCATGGGAGGGGGGCCTAGGGGCGGCGGCAGTGTTCTTGCCTGGCTGGCTGGGTGACCTGGCAGAGGCCACCAGTCACTGACAGCTCCAGGACCCTGGTATCCAGTCCTCATTCCAGTGCTTCTTTCATATCACATTCTAACCAAGTCATGTATCTTCTTTGAACCTCAACTGCATCATTAGTGAAACTTATAATCATCTAAAAGTTATGAAAGCACTGTGACAGCTAACCACCAGGTAGACTCGGTTCCGTTCAGTTGTTCAGTCGTGTCCCACTCTTTGCGACCATGCCGTGCAGACCATGGGAAATGAAAATGGTCATATATATCCGTGGTCACCAAATTGTTTTTTCCATTCCTTCTATCCCAAAGCGTTCTTCTTTGGAATTGTGTTCATCCCTCTATAAACGCCAACCCCTATGCATCAAACATTTAATAACAAGTTTAGACGGAGGCAGCTCTGTCCGTTTCTACATGGTGATTGCAGATAATTCCATAGAAGCCACTCAGTAAGGAAGATCCATGAGGACTACTTTCTTATCCCTGGTTTTCCTTAGGAGAAGTTCTTACACTAAAGGTCAGTGTTTGTGAAGCATTCTCACTCGTGGGCTTCATTTTTTCACAGAAACATGAAAACTCATTGTCTTGTCTTAAAAAGAAAAAAATTATGTTTGCACCCACATCTCTGTGGGGCTTCCCAGATGGCGCTGGTGGTAAAGAACCTGCCTGCCAATGCAGGAGACATGAGACGTGGGTTCAATCCCTGGGTAAGGAAGATCCCCTGGAGGAGGAAATGGGCAACCCACTCCAGTATTCTTGCCTGGAGAATCCCATGGACAGAGGAACCTGGTGGGCTACAGTCTATAGGGTCGCAAAGAGTCGGACAAGACTGAATCGACTTAGCACTCATGCACGCGTGTCTCTGTGGTCTGGTGGAAAGTGGGCTGTGGTTAACCCGTCCCCAGGATCCCTTGACTTTCATAATCTTCCCTTTTGCTGCTGAAATCTTAAGTTTTTCCATTTTCTGTACTTGGATATATGAATAAAAGAAACCAACTTTCCTGCAGGTAATTATGTTAGAGGAAAGTTGATTGATTGTTTTGTTAGAAAAATCTCCATGTATTCACAATACATATTTTTATCTTCCTTGTCTCTATAAATGTACAATTTACCGAGATCTGCAACCCAAAATATATTGTTCTAATGAAATCACTTTGATCAAATGTAAAAATTTTATATATGTTAGTTTTTATAGCAAAGACAATAGAAGATACTTCTGCAGAAATATTTTTCTGTATCCTTAAGGTCAGGGTTCGCCAACCTCTGAGATCTGATGTCTGCTGATGTGAAGTGGAGCTGATATAATAATAATAGAAAGAAATAAAGTGCACAATAAATGTGATGTGCTTGAATCATCCCGAAACCTCTGGTCCATGGAAAAATTGCCTTCCACGAAACTGGTCCCTGGTGCCGAGAAGGTTGGGGACCACTGCTTTAGGTTATGTGTTGTTGCAGTACATTCTCAGGCCCAGTGGTAGTAATTTGCATAAACAGCTTTATAAGGTTGGAAACACTTGAAGAAATCAGAGTGGCCAAGGGCTGTGAGTCCCCATCAGGGCAGAGCTGCCGCAGCAGATGAAGAGGCGAGGGCCGAGGAAGCAAGGACTCCCTCTCCCTGGTGTCGCTCTGTTAACTGTGAGGGCGGACGTCGCAGCATCTTGAAAGCGGCTGTGATGTTCCCCAGCCTGGCGCAGGCTTCCTGCCCTTTCAAGGGAACTCCTTGATCAGGCATTCGACTAAACTGCAGCGGCTGCTGAGCAGTTCTCGTGTTCTAATTGCCCAGTGGGTTGAGGTTTAGGGACAATAAGTGGATATCAAGGAAGGGTCAGGCTTGAAAGCTGGCAACTCAGTGAGCAGACCAAATTGGAGAGAAGAAAGGATGACTTTTTTTAAACTTTATTTTGTCTAAGATGGAGGTTTTCTTGCTTAAACATTTTGAAATCTGCTTGATGAGTACTTGTCAAATTGATTTGGGAGGTCTTTGTCTTATCTTTTATCTTCTTCCATCAACTCAGGAATGCAAATCTCAGCTCTAAAAGAGGTATAGGCCAAGATGGGTCCTCAAGAAGAGCAGCAGTCCAGGAGCTGTGCAGAGGGTGGGGAGGGCAGTGGGGAGAGCACCGGTCACAGCAGTGCCCAGCGCTTGCTTATTTCCTGCTCCCCTTTTTAACATTTGCTGTGCCTGAGTGCAGTGTTCAATATTTGGTTTATTTTTAGAAGACTGCATGTCCTTTCACTACTTTCTTGCCTTCCATGTGCATATATGTAATGTCTGCATATATGTTGTGTCTTTTTATACATATATAATGTCTCTGCATATATGTATATCCATACTAGCACTAGCCTTAGATTCGAAGATCAAGACATTTATATTAATAAAAACAACTAATGGCACAGATTCCTCCAACTGCACTCTTCTTAGGAAGGATTTTTTAATGTTATTTTATTTTTTAAATCTAATTTTTTCATCCATGCTGCGTGGCATGCAGGATCTTAGTTCCCTGACTAGGGATCAAACCCATGCCCACTGCAGTGGAAATGCAGGTTTTAACCACTGGATCCCCAGGGAAGACCCTAGGAAGGATTTTTAAAGAAAAAAACCTATATTGTGCATAACTGCAGATCACTTCCCACTGACAATCTTGTACCAATGGAAGCATTGAGACTTCAGGTGCTTTTGTTATTTAAGGTTTTATCCTTGGCTCTCTTTCATCCCTATGGCGGGGCTTACCCCTTGCAAACTTTTTTTTTTTAATTGTAGTCATTTTCGGATCTGATTGCACCAGCCTTGGCAACACCTAAGTCCCTTAACCCAAGAAATCCAGGCCTCTTCCAAGGTGTATGATGGTGTAGAGAGTGATCGGCAAGCCTAGGGTGGAGGTGGGGATGGGGACCAAGGTGACTGGTACAGGTGGCAGGAGCTGCCCCAGAGACAAAATGCAACACCACTGGGGCCATTATTTTGGTTGGAAATACGTAAGAAAACCTTTCCTCAAAGTGGAAACAATAAACAAATTATCCACTTCCACCATCAGCTAATTGAGGCTGTCTCTCAATAAACAAGTGGATTTTCTGCTAACAAGCAGTTTTACGAATTTAATCGCCAGCGCTCTGTTGCTTTCCCCCATTTAATTGATGCTTGCTGAAATTTTTCTTAATAACGTTACACATTAGTGAGACTCGCTGTCCCTATTTTTGCATCCTCATGGCTTAAAAGTCTGTGACTGTCATTTAATTGCCAGACACATTTTTTAAATTGGAATTAAAATTAAATTGATTCAATTCTTTTTTTTATTTTCTTGAATCTAATAAATCAAGTGCCAGCAGTCCACATGCAGACAAGTGCCAGTCACTGTAGGAGCGTGGTGACACCCTCCAGTTTTATAACAACCTCTTATTTTAAAAATCATGTCAAAGAGATAACTTTTAATCCAAAAATCTGAAATAAAATTTTAGAGGGATGTGTTTGTTGGTTATTTGAATAAGAGATCGACCTCTTTCTCTACTGATGGGTTGTTTTCAGTCATCCTTGTATGAAGGATGTTCAGTAACTGAAGTCAGTATTTGAAAATTATCTTGATACAGCTAGAGGAAAACAGTGGTGGAAATATGAAAAATGTAGCGTGAGAACTTGAACACCTGTTTTCTCTTTAGTAATATAAGGGGATTGGAATGAGCTGACACAGGGATTTAACACTTAAATTGTTAATGTAATTTTACTTTAAAACTCTCAATCATCCCATAAATTTGATTGTTTTAAATTCCCTTTCTTATATCTCCTATATTCGTCACTCTATATTACCTTCTAGTACAAGGCAAAGTAGTAGCTTTATTAGGCTTTTTAAAATCCAGAATGTTCATTTATTATAAATTGTCTGATACTTGAACGTCTAAATAAAATATCCCATTGCTTGCCCGAGGAATATTTTTCCCCAAGTGGAAATATATTTTGTTTTATGTGATTGTGATGATGAAATTGCTTGGTACACTTTTTGAATCAAAAATTCATGGAGACAGTTTAAATGTGCGAGTTTATGGTCGAGTCTCCGGGGCCCCTGCACTGGCATATGGAAGCATATTTAAGTTTATTTTTAATTTCCTTTACGGCTGGCATGGTTTCTTTGGGTTCAGACACATGCACATTTGCTCACATGTGTTTGCACATACACACACACACACACACACACACAGAGGCAGAAAGCATAAACAGGGCTTTTCCAACTTATCAAGGCAATTTTCTGAATGAGTTGCAAAACTGAAATTAATATCTTTCTGTAGTCATCAAGGACAAAAGCCCATCGTCGGCCAGCCCTGCCTGATGCTTAACTCGCCATGAAGTTAATGTGGATGTTGTATGTTTAAGGAAGCAGAAGGCAGTTCTTTTTGACCATGTGCAGTTAAATCCCATAACAGTACATGTTCTGACTTAATTAGTTCTCATCATAGCATGTGATGTGGCCAGATTGATATAATTAATAATATGATGCTGTAATAACTTTGCCATCATAGGTACTAGGACCTCCAAGTGTCAAATGAAGCATTTGTATTATTTTTAAAGTACAATGAATTTTAAATTAATCTTGAAGCGAATTTGTATTGTAAAGAAAAGAAAAATACTTGAAATTAACTAATGTTGTTCCTCCCTGTAATAACTAAAAAAGATAGCTCTCCCTTATCATTTATTCTTTTCTTTTCAATGAAGCTATATAGAAACTCAGTACATAGAACTAATCAAAACAGCCTTATTTTATTAGTATGAACTTATTTTTAAGGGTAAATGCATTACATTTATATACTTTAATACAAGTCCTTGAGAATTTTGAGTCATCTCTGTAGCATCTTAGAATTCTGAGGCATTATTTGGAAAGCGTCCACTCTCTGGCTGGCATCCAGACTTTGATTTGATGGTTCTCTTCACTTTCACCACAACCTAAATTCCTACCTGATTTGCCCTTGTTGCACCAGTCAGACAGGTGAGCCTCAGGGTTTCAGGACTGCATCCCTTCAATCTGGAACGCTTTACCTTTATCTTTCTTTCCTCATTTTTCCTGACTTTCAAGACATAGCTCAGGACCCTCTTTCTTTCTTGTAGCTCTTGCCATTTCATGACATGAGCATCCTTGGCTCTGTAACACAGCTTAACTGCTTACATGTGTGTCTCTTGTCTTCCCACCTAGACTGCAACCCTCTTCAGTTAAAAGATAAGAAGAAAAATCAGCACTGTTCAAAAACTCAGTCTATCATCATGCTGTGTGTATTGCTGCTGTTCAACTAACACTTGAAGGGTGAATTTGACATCGTATCTTGGAGAAGTCCATTTTGAACAGTCCTACTCAAATAGATAGCTCTGTTATTTCTGTTTGGCCCTGTGTACATTGGGGTACATTTTCCTGGAGAGCATCATTAGGTTTCATAACCCATGCTTGGGTCAGCCAGCCAACCAGCACATAGGACATCGCATCCATGACCAAGTGGCCAACCATGTAACATGCTGCAAGGTGGAAATGGTTCCTATCCCTGCTTGAGGGTGGGCAGCAGACTGTGCGGCTCCCTTGGTGATAGGGGTTGTGGCTTTAGGGTCTCAGCTGCAGAAAAACTCAGAGTAGGGATGGCAACCCACAGCTAGGATTCTGGGGCCACACTGGCTGGTTGCCCTTCTTCAATTCCTGGGAGGACCTTCTGTGTTAGTGCAGCCCAGGTGCTCTTCTGTGGAAAAGGAAGGACAGTGACCAGTGGTTCTTTCAGTGGCAGGTTTGCGAGTGGGTTTTTTCCGAAGCTGGGATTACTTTGCTCTTGGAGATGCAGGCAGAGGTCATGGTTTGGAAGTTGAGGGGCTTGCCCATCTCTTTGCTCATGTTGCCATTGTGGTGGGATGCTAGGGATGCTGCTTCTGTGCTTTCCTTTACCCAGCAGGAGAAAGGTAGCATTCTTCATCTTAACAAGGTTCCTCTAAAGCTGCGTGTATGAAAAATGGGCCCATTCAACCCCAGAGGGAAGAAAGAAGGCACACATTTTTCAGTAGCCTTGTGGGTAAAGAGTGAATGTTTTCTCAGAGCATGCGTGTTTCCTTATCCAGCTCCAAAGTCAGCCCCTGCCCTCATCCCCTCCCTCCAGGTAACAAATAGAACCTGCTTTATTGCGTGCTGAGCAGCATGAATTCTGACGTTGTAGAAGCGGCTATGGCTGTTGGACAGCCATGAAAAATCACCATCTGCGGTTTACCAGGACGCTGTATGGTTATACAGGCCCTGCGGGTGGTTTCATAGTCAACTGAGAAAGCACACTGAGGGTTCTGGGGAATTCAGGAAGGAAGAAGGCAGTCCCCACCCTCGCAGAGGTTAAAAATCTAGTTGTGAAAATAAGACATCTGTATGTGCAAAACCCATGCGTGCAAGACTAGCGGATGCCTTACTAATCAGTCATGTGGTAAACACAAAGTGCTTGAATCCAGAACGGGCTGTCTCTCTGATGTCCGGAATGATTTGGAAGGTTTTGTGAGAGAATTCCCCGTTGGATTAGGATGTAAGTGGTAGCAGAGCTGCTAATGATGAATATTTACTGTTTCTTATTTGTTTCCTCATTGTTCATGTGTCGTAATGAATACATTACTCATTACTGCTAATCAGTGAATATTGTCATGTAAATTTCAGAGCAATTATCTATACCTTTTTAACAGGATATTTTAATTTTCATTTATGTAATTTTGCTTGGATTTTTTTTTTTTTTTTGTCATCAAACAAATAGGAATCTCAGGCAGCCCAGAGATCTGTTAACATGGTATCAAATGACGTACATGACGATCAGCATGGGGACTTGCTGCCCTGGTGGGGTCCACGGACCATCGGCATCAACATTACCTGGGAGCTTGCTGTCAGTATAGAATTTCAGGCCCCACCTGAGACCTGCCAAATCAAAGTGAATTTTCACGATTCCCAGACAATACACGTGCACTTTTCTTGGTTTCATTCTCATCTGATTCTGTGGGAGGTCTTTACAAAATTTTGAAGATGGGTGCTTCTCTATATATCAGTATATATGATCATTATATATGTAGCTTTCCCTGAGCATGACGCATTATTGAAGAGAAAGAAGTTGTGGAGTTTTATGGATGACTGATTTCTGGCTGTAGTTAAAAGTCAGAGTGAATACCTAAACCATTTTCCCAGTACTTGAAGTTTTTCAAAACTCAAACCATTCTTTGGAAAACACTGTTTTCCCTTTCATATCTGAGTCCATATGAATTCAATTTTTGTGGGAAATTTAAGCCATATGTTTCTGATTCATTTACACTTAACCCTTGAGAAGGTTGTGTTACAACAGCAATTGCCTGTCCAAAAAAATCTCAGTCTTTGAGTAAATCCTTCGTAAGGGCAAAGAGATGGGGAGAAGGAAGTGGGGGGAAATCATTGGAAAGACCTCAGAGAAGTTAGGGTTCGGGTTCCTGCTTCTGAACCTGGAGGCAGATTTGTGCAGCCTCCCCATGTGGACAGTTTCTGGTTTACACACCTTTGATGGGGGTGGGGTTGGAGAATGGTACAGGTGTCCGTGCTGAAAAGAAACAGGACGTGTGTAGGCCAGGCAGCCTAGCCCAAACCCATATTTCTACTAATCATACATTGACATTCCTCTCCCTTTCTTGTACAAATTGAATTTATATCCCTTTGTGAGATTTCTATGATTTGACCCCTGGCAGAGACCTTATCCATATTTCCTATTAGCGACCTCTTAGCCATGCTGACGAAGTGGACAAAGGCTGTGAAGAGGCCCCAGTGGGTGATGGACCTACAAACACAACTTTGGTTATCTTTACTCTGAGTTTTATACTTTGAGCTGATATATAACCGGAAAAACTTTTTAAAAAATGCATTGAAGCTTCTTTTTGCCCCTTGGTAAAGCTTGAGTTCTAGCTTGCCAAATCATATATTCCATGTGACACCCTTTTCCCCCCCCGATTGATGGATATTATGCATAAACACATGTGTCCACATATGAGAATATATGTCATGAATGAAGAGCGAATGTTTACGGGGGGAGAAATCAGTGATCAGTAAATCATGTTTTCTGTTTAGACATCTACCCTTACATTTAGTGAATTTTGTTTAGATAAGAGGACTTGGCTTGATTACAGTTCTTAGTGGCCATTGATAAACAAAAGGGCATTCGAATTCCTTGTCTAACACATTCTTCTTAGGAGCCAGCAAATACATATTCATATGACAGATGCTGTAATCAAGGCTGAAGGTCTTACTTAAATATTGTAAAAAGCACCCTCATCTCTGGAAGGCAGAGAGAATGCCAGTTGAGACTGTAATGGTGATTTTGCCAGATTTCCCCGTGCCATAGGCTTTCTCACCATCCTCTTTTGTGATGGCACCTAATGCCTTCCAACACACCTTGTCCTTTATCTGGGAAGAACCCCTTTCTGCCCTGCGGTCAACTGCCTGACTGTCCTCCCAGGATCACTCTCTGCCTGCCTGTGTCCCTTGTACCCTCTGTCTGGGGTCAGTGTCTGCCATCTGTGCTTCCCCCACATTCTGCGCTTCCCTCTGTCCTAACATGGGTCACTCTGGTGCATAATTAACTGTTTACATGCCTGTCTTTCCCAAGGTGGTGGTAACTTTCTGTTGCTCTGTGTCTATACCACCTATACACAGTAAGCATCTGAGTTGTTGGATGGATAAACCGGTGAGTTCCGTAGTATCTTAAACCAAAGGCTAAACATCCTCTGAGGATGCCAGATTTAAAATCTGAGGGGGTGGACTGAGTTTGTGAAGGATTCTGCAAACGAATCTAATGCTGTGGGTTCATATCATACAGAAGCCGAATCTTGATTCCCTGCATCTGATCCGGGCTCCCCTGTGCTGGTTACCTTGCAGACGCTCTCTCTGGGTCAGGGGTTGCTACGTGAAGGACCATGGGGGTTCACTCTGACCATCAAGTGTGGAGGAGGAATCCAAGCAGATGGAGACAAGGAGCCTTTGTTAATCCTTGGAGGTTAATGGTTGTGGTTGCGACTCAGTACACTCCATGCCTCACTGCCCCATTCTGTTGTTGTTGTTGAGTCATTCAGGCATGTCTGACTCTTTGTGACCCCATGGACTGTAGCCCATCAGGCTTCTCTGTCCATGGGATTTCCCAGGCAAGAACACTGGAGTGGGTTGCCATTTCCTTCTTCAGGGGATCTTACCGACCCAGGGATCGAACCCACATCTCCTGCATTGGCAGGCAGATTCTTTCCCACTGAGGCACCTGGGAAGCCCACTCCATTCTTTAGGTTGTTGAAAATATATCCCAATTTTAAAGACTCACACAGATGACATTTTCACAGTTTCCTTCTCTAACCTCTTCCATTATTTGTTTAATAAAGTCTCACTGTTGGAAATGTATTCTTTCTCTGTAATCTAAATCCCTCAATGCCCATTTCCCGCCATTCGGTCTCCAGGAGAGAGGGGGAGACAGCTGGCCACCTCCAAGGGGTCTTCCTTGGCCACCCCTTGGATCATGTTATCATCTCCTTAGGGTTTCCAAAAGTTTCTCATTATATTTATAAAAACAGACTTGAACTTTCAGCTTCGAGTTTATCACCAGAATACCCAGCTTGCTTTGTCATCTCCAGCTCCCCTACGTGTCTTCCTCCCAGACTGTTTTCCTGTCTCCTTTTGTCACCATCATGGGGCACCAGACTTACTCCTGTGCTCTGTTCTGCATCTGACCTGCCCCTACAATTGTAAGCTTCTAGAAAGATTGCACTCCTCTTTGTATTTCCTGCAATGGGTAGTAAGTCAAAGTTGGGTTTTCAGCAGCTGTTTCTTTCTTTGATGTGCATAGCATCAGTCTGTCTGAAATTAATTAGGAAGTGTAGCTGGTGGACTTAATTCCTACTCGCAGGGAAAAGTCTGTGTAGGGAAGAGGCATTTTAGAAAGAGAAGGTGAGCGCCAAAATGTAACGTGGACAGCACAATGCGAAACAGGGAAGAGTCTGTGGTGTGCGTTTCAGAGCTCTTTGTCAACGAGGCAGCAGCCGTTTCTAGGTAACATTAAAGCATATTCCATGAAGGTATTTCTCTGATGCAATCCAATATAGAAAGTGGATTTGTTGGTATTATGGATAATTAGGATAACAGTAACACCAATAATTACTCTGGGAGGATTTTGTATGGCATAATTAATGCCCTTAAAGTAGTAGAAAGCCTTGGATGAAAGAAAATGCAGAAGTGGGAGTTTTGGTGTTGAAAAGACAAAAGCAAACCATGTTTAAAATATGTTACCGATGTCATATTTTATGAGCTCAGATTGGCAAAACATCAGGACACAGCTGTTGATTATAGATGCTCTCTTTTGTAGCTACCTCGGAGCCAGTAGACCCTGTACAGGGAGATCCCGTCAGGAAAATCAAAGCAAACCACATCACCCTCTAGACGACTTACCAAACCCTATGCCTGTCCAGGAGGTTTCCCTCGATGTCTCAGGAAAGTTCTTTGCTAAATGGAACCACATAGCAATGTGTGGGCTTTGAATATTTAACATCCAAACCAGACTTTGGCAAGACATGTTGGCATAGCCGAAAAACATGCTCTCGGTTCTCTGGGTTAAAGAAAAAAAAAATTAAAAATTAGAAACTCATTTTAAAATGAGTATTCACTCATACACCTTTTTATGCTAACATAGTTTTGCAGAAAAAAACTCACCATTTCAGATAAAAATGTACATCAAAAGAATTATCTACTAAGCTTTCCTACCAAATACAAAACTATTACTAAATAACTGCTTCTGAATCGTAGCGTATAGCCCATCATGTAGTAAATTATTAACATTTCTGTCAGAGGAGGCAGTTTTCATAAAATATTTAAGCTAAGGGTCTCAGAACTCTATTTCAGCAACTGATACTAAAGCTATAAAGTGAGGATTGCTCACATGTTACAGTTCTGTCAAATATTCAGCCTTTTGATTAAGAGAAAAGAAGAGCTGAACCTGAAACCATTACTAGTGACATGACCTTTGCTCCAAAAGATCCATGTTTCAACATGATACCCTTGCACCCCTGGGATCAGTGAAGGCCAGAGGGCAGCCCTTTCTGTTGATGGTGGTACAAGATTTTAGGACAGGGTCAGTGGGTGTTTCAATTAGCACCAAGAGTCTATTATTGTTACCAAGGACACACATGCGTAGCTATGAAAATAATTACATTAGAAAACAAATGAGAAATTCATGTCTTATAAAACTATCTTCCATTACTAGAGACATGTTCAAGCATAAACATGTTATTCTGTTTGAAACTGGTAGAATAAGTTTAGACTATATCACAGATAAATTACCCTTAAGGAAGACATTTTTCTATTTTCCTGAATTCTGCTCCTTTATGTGCTTTCTACTTTTTTTCATTTCAGAAGATGTTCTTTTTTCCATTTACCTGAATATTGCTTTTCTTCCATTTTCTCCTACTAACCAAAGGAGTAATTTCTTGACTTGAAAGTTTTTTTTTTTTTTTTCAGTTTTTTCTTTTTTTTTAGAGAATGAGGAACTTTTGTCACTTATGGAGCACCCTTTCTTGAAACACACTCGGTACTGTTCGTAGAGTAGAATGTGTAATGAAAAGGCTTTCCTGGGAGCCTAACTGTGCTTGGCAAGGCACGCCTTCAGGCGCTGCAGCCCGTCACACCAACATGCAAATGCTGGCAGAAGCCGACAATGATGGTGGACCTTCTTAGCGACTCTCAGGTGCTCAGTATAATTTGGGCTAAGGATACTCAATCATAGTTTGTCTTTGGGGAAGTAAGATCTGGATGAATAATTCTTAGTCAACAATATTTAATATGCTGCTGTGGATAAGTGGGAGATTTCAGTAGCCAAACTCAGCTACTCCCCTGCCTGAGGTTACTGCCTCAGACAGACGCACAGACTCAGCATGCCAGCAGCCGAGGGGAAGGCAGCGGAGAGCTTGAGCTGACGCCACAGCAGGTGTAAATCTTTCGTGGTGCGCCAGGTTTATATCATTACTGCCCAGACAAATTGGCCATGCATTATTTGTTCTCACAAATCACTTTCTTAGTTGGCACCATAGTTTTATTTTTTTGATTTTTCTCAAATAGTGGCCCCAACACAATGCATTGCTTCAGATGGAGTATTCGGAATGTGGATACTGAGTAACAGCAGCTGTCCATCCTTAACTGGAAATGGAGGAAAACATAGGTCATCACAAAGAGGGGCAAGGCTTTAGCTTGTTTCTAAACTTCCAGTTACGAGAAAAATAAGTACTGGGGAGGTAATGTACAATATGATCTGTAGAAAAGTTCTTTAGGGAGTAAATCCTAAGAATTCTCATCACAAGGAGAAATCTTTTTTTGTTCTTTCTTTTCATTATGTCTATAAGAGGAGATGGATGTTTGCCAAATCTACTGTGGTAATCATTTCTTAATAAATATGAATCAAACCATCATGCTGTGTACCTTAAACTTATACAGTGACGTATGTCAATCGTTTCTCAATAAATCTGGGGAAAAAATTAAAAGAAGCGTTTCAGAATTATAGGTTGGGTGTTGCGTGTGTGTGTTGTGGGGAGTGTTTACCCAGCATTTTGTGACTGTCCTCTCTTCTAGGGGGTGAAAGGGCCTCGGACAGCCATACAGATTCTTTGAGATTTTTCTGAGCTCTTTTTAAAGCAAGTGAAATTTCTGGTGTTTCCATTTGTCAAGATCAAAATAGAATTTTCTGTGAGACTCAGGAGAAGAATTGATATCCACCAGTACTTCTTGAGAAAGAGTATCATCCATACTTTGGAACACACCATGCTTTATTACTAAATTAAATTTTAGTAATAAAATTATTACTAAATTATAGAACAGAACTATTTTCCATAGTTTATTGTTTTATCAACATTAAAGTAAAATCCCTTATTCCTTCTTTATATCTTTGAATCCAGCTCATCGAGTTTGAGGGAAGAATTAGGGAGAAAGAAGTGGCTGATTTTAAAGACAAAATGGTGGTCACGTTAACCAATGTAAGGATGAGAGAAAGAGGGGAAGCTCTAGGTAGAAAAACCTCATTTTTGTTTGGTTGTCCTTCTGTATCCATGGGAGGTTGGTTCCAGGACCCTCCACTTACAGATACCAAAATCCACTGCTGTAAAATGGCATAATGTTTGCATAGAACCTGCACACAACCTACATGTACTTTAGATCATCTCTAGATGACTGGGTTCTATCCCTGGGTTGGGAAGATCCCCTAGAGAAGGGCATGGCAACCCTCTCCAATATTCTTGCCTGGAGAATCCCATGGACAGAGGAGCCTGGCGGGTTACAGCCAGGGGGGGCTCTCAAAGAGCCAGACATGATTGAGCAACTAAGCACGGCACAGCACAGATGACTTATAATACCTAAGACAACACTAATACTGTGTAAATAGTTGCCTGCGCATGATAAATTCAAGTTTTGTTTTTTGGACCTTTCTAGAATTTTTTTTTCCAATTTTTTTCTTTTATCCTCAGTTTGTTGAGTTCAAAGGTGGAGAACTCACAGATGCAAAGGGCCAACTGTGTATACCAGCTTAGAGATGTCATCAGCATATGCAGGTGAGATACCCAGCAGGCAGGCAGGCCATTAGAGTAATGAATGTGGGTTTTAGGAGAGAAGTCAGAGCTGCAGGAAGGGAATGTGTCCGTCTAGGGCTGCAGCAAAGATGAGAGATGTGTTATAATCTGGGGTGCTCCTTAACGAATAAGGGGGATTCATGTTTTTGCCAAGTGAAGAGAGGCAGCAGTCTCACTTTGCGCTGGAAATGAGTCCCTAAAGAGGTCATTCATTTATGTAGCTATCAGAATGCCCTGTGAGGTGCAGTGGGTGGAGTTGATGCCCACCTGCTGGGTGCTGAGAAGACAGCGTGAAGTGGGCATGGGAGATACAGTGGTTCTCAGGCAGCAGTGGACATGGAAGGCAGAGATGGAACTGACCATTTATAACTCAGCTGAAGAGGAAGAAAGGTCAAGGAAATGTTATGAAGCTGAATTAAATCATCCAGCGATGAAGGAGGCACTGATGATGTAGGAGAAAAATAACTCAAGGCTGTCCTAGTTGCTCATCCAGCATGAGCAGGGGTAGAGAGGGTGGTGTGCTGGCAGGTGGGCGGAGGAGAGTGTGAAATAGAGACCCCAAAACTCACGTTAACCTTAGGAAAAATAACGTGGACCATTTTTCCTTTGGAGCCATGATGAAGTTTGTCTCCGAGACAGAGCCTCAGAATGTGCTAGATACTTAGTACAGTTTCAGGAAACACAGACTCTGGCTTCTTACCTTTCTTATTTTCCTGATTTTTAATAGAAGAAGGTTCTGGTGTGCTGGAGATGTGATGGAAGGCCAGAGTGAAATTTGATGTCTGCTTATCGAAAGGGCTGCGGAGGACTTGGCAGGCTTCACAGACGGGACTGAAGGGCTGGAGGGGAGGCTTCGTGTCAAAGCTAGAGAACTGAGGTTTAACTCAGCTTATGAAAGAGGAATCTGGATGGAGACCTAGTTCTTATTCTCAGAAACACAAAGGGTTTTATGAGGCTGAGTCTGACCAGTATTTTCCTACTCTTTTGAAAGCTAAAATAAGGGTGAAATGAGTTTAAAGATTTTCTTTTTGTCTGTGTCCTAAAATTTAAGGAAATGGTAGGGTTAGATTCTGTCAGGCTGAAGAGAAAAGCCCCCTCTTTTGTAATGAAAAAGGACTTATCTGTTTTAAATAACTGATACTCAGTTGACTGAAGTCAAGTGTCAAGGCCAGGTGATGTCTTACAAACTTTCCATTTAATGACTTGATAACGTTTATGGATGTTTTCAGTTGGGTTGTTTCAGAAATACTACCATGTGTCTTCAAAAAGCAAACAAAAAGGGCTATGAAATTGAAGTACTGTGTGTGTGTGTGTTTGTGTGTGTCTCTATTCAATGAGGAGAGAAACTAGAAGTATTACTCCATAAATTTTGAAAAAGAACAATTTCTTTTTTAAAAAAAAACTTTTTTTAAATTAATTTATTAATTTATTTATTTTTGATGCTTTTGTTTTGTTTTGTTTTGTTTTTTCTTACATGCGTTCCCAAACATGAACCCCCCTCCCACCTCCCTCCCCACAACATCCCTCTGGGTCTTCTATATTGGAGTATAGCTGATTAACAATGCTGTGATAGTTTCTGGTAGGCAGTAAAGAAACTCAGTTATACATGTGTCCATTCTCCCCTAAACTCCCCTCCCTCCAGGTGGGAAAAGAACAATTTTTTTATATGTAAGTCAGCTTTTGATTGTTTACCCATAGTAAAGCTACAAGACGTGTTCAGCAGTGACTGTAAAATGTCTGCAAAACTTGATGCTTAAATTTACTTAAATGTTTCTCAAAGTTAAAAAAAAAAGAAAAGGACTGGTCTGTTCTCCCTGCTTCAGACTGGGATTCTTTGTCTTGCATTGTCCTGTATCTTGGTGAGAAGAATTCAACAGCTGCTATTCTTCATTGAAAGCTTTGGCATGTTCCTTTTTAGAACATTCTGATATATTACAGAATATATTTATGATAAGTATTCAGTTCGGTTCAGTCGCTCAGTTATGTCCGACTCTTTGCGACCCCCATGAATCGCAGCACGCCAGGCCTCCCTGTCCATCACCAACTCCCGGAGTTCACTCAGACTCACGTCCATCGAGTCAGTGATGCCATCCAGCCATCTCATCGTCTGTTGTCCCCTTCTCCTCCTGCCCCCAATCTCTCCCAGCATCAGAGTCTTTTCCAATGTCCATGACTTTTCCAGTAATCATGTACGTCTGTGAGAGTTCGTCCATGAAGAAGGTTGAGTGCTGAAGAATTGATGCTTTCGAATTGTGGTGCTCTAGAAGATTGTTGAGTCCCTTGGACAGCCAGGAGATCAAACCAGTCCATCCTAGAGGAAAGCAACCCTGAGTGTTCATTGAAAGGACTGATGCTGAAGCTCCAGTACTTTGGCAACTTGATGCAAAGAGCCAACTCATTGGAAAAGACCCTGATGCTAGGAAAGGCAAAAGGAAAAGGGGGTGGCAGAGGATGAGATGGTTAGGTAACCTCACTGGCTCTATGAACGTGAATTTGAGCAAATTCCAGGAGATAGTGGAGGACAGAGGAGTCTGGCATGCTGCAGTCCATGGGGTTGCAAAGAGTTGGACATGACTTAGCAACTGCAGGACCTGAAGGTATCTCTTTTGGGCTAATTCTTGGAAATTGCAAGCATTGTGGCAGTTCACACAGAAGCTGTTTGCACTCGCCAACGGCAGCAGTAAACCATGATCGTGCTTCAGCGTGTTCCCCAATCTGAACGGCTCAGTGGAAAAGCCCATCTGAGATAAAGAGAAACCTTTCCACTCACCTCTCACAAGTTAGTCAAAAAGAGAAGAAATGGATTTTATGGCCATCTCATCATTTTCTTCATTGTTTGGTAGCCCGTTGTTGGAAATACAAAGGCTTTTACAAGCTTCTTCTCTGCTTTAGGGAAGGTCTGTCTCAGTGATTTTTGTTCACTGCTTTCCACAAGTCAGCTAAGGTGCGTGCTATTTCATGTAACCATTTTTGGGTCTGTGTTTACTCTTTATATATTAAGACTATAATAACTAGGGAAAGTAACAACATGGAGTAATACCCCAGTTGGGTTCCTTTGCTCCTTGTTACCGCTTTCTGTATGGTATGTATTGCTTGGGGAACCATATGGTATGAATAGCAAGAATCCTTACTTCTGAGTGTTGGCATTACTCACTGGACCCCCTCTCATCTGGGTCCTCCTGCAGGACATTCCTGATTTGACCTCTGCTGTCCCAGTGGCCACCCCCCCCACCCCCACACAGCTGTTCTTGAGCAGATCTTCTCTTTCTGAAGTCTTCTAACACAGGATCAGACCAAGTGTCCCACAAGACACTTAGTATCTCTTGGGAGATACTATTTGTCTATGGTACTTTGTCTCCTGCAAGGGCAGAGCTGAGTGATTAAAACAAACTGGCAAAAAATATTAGCTATATGGCCCTTTATAGAAAAACTTTGCTAGGAATTCTCAATCCCACTGTAAACGATTTGTCCCCTGTGTCTTCCCACTTCTGTCTTTCACTTTCCTCTCTCGCCAGTTGAGTATCATGTGTCTCAGCCTTATTTTTGACTAACGTTCCTTTTTAAAAAAAAAAAAATCCAACCACATCATCATGCCTGCATTATCTTTTCCTAGTCTTTTCAAATTCTGCTTCTAAGATCCAACATACGTGCTGCCTTACCTAAGAGGTCTGCTTTGATTCCACCAGCAAGGATTACTCCACTTTCAGCCTGTGCTGCACCTTATGGTATGTCCTCACCCAGCCCATAGAGTGTCCAGGAGCTCAGGTGTCTCCCCCAGACTTAACTTCTAAGATAAGGGCTCAGCCCTTCCCAGGTGTGGCTGCTCTGAGTCCCAGCCTGAGTGCTGGGCTTACATCCCCATCATCTGTAGTCTAGTGGGTGACAGTCACTTGTTTCTAAAGTCAAAAGTAGCAGATTTGATCACCTGACAATCGCAGAAGTATTTAAATTAGTTTATAGTGATATGAAAAGCTACCCTTCAGGGGCATCAGTAAGAACCTGGGCTTGTTTCTGCTCTGATGGAGTCTTAGCTGGGTTTTAGCTATATGTGCCCTTATCCCCTTACAACTCAACTTGTCGGTTTGAGGAAGCATTTCCAGCTCTGAAATTACAGGGTTTCGGATTCCCACAAGGGGGTGACCTCTATCCCAGCAGCTCACCCCAGGGCTAAGGGGACGCGTCTGAATTCTCACAGTCCTGTCGGAAGTGTGTGGCTGGGCTTTAGATGCCCATCCGCAGGCACTTTCATCACTGTGGGTCCTTCTAGCCTATCAGGTCAACATTTACTGGAGAATTTGTAATAATCATTTCAACCCATTTCATCAAGTCAGAATTTGGGTGGATTCGGTCCAGGTGTGCCTTGTTTTTCTCCTTCCTGGCACGTAACACAATTTTAGTTAAACATTTTTATGGGCGCAGTTACTCTAAAAGGACAGGACACTTACCTGTTCTAGGCATCACTTTTGCCCAGCACGTAGCACAGCAGACTCTGCCAAGAGGCATGGAATAACGTGAATAGGTCCACTGGACCTTTCCTGCTCTTGAGACTGTGTCTTATTCATCTTTTATTCTCTATGGGTATAACACTGTGCCTTTCACTCACCATGCACCATAGAAATGTGGGAAAGAATCCATTCATTAGCCTCTCGGCATTGAATTTCAGGTGAGTACCACTCCCCAATTCATACTGCCCTTATTTTCTTTTATGATGCTTCTCTCTAGTTTGCCTGGGCCTAGAACGTCACATGGGGTGATAAGGCTTCTCTGTGTGCTCGCTTAGCTGGGCCTGCATCCTAGAAACAGGTCCCAAAGGCACAGCATTTCTTTACCCATGAGCGTTGCAGTCCTTCTGTCCCGCTGACCACTCACTGCACACTGAAAGGCCAGAGCTTCCATATCTGCAGTCTGGGGAATACACACCATTGTTCCCTTGCTTTCTTCCTCACTTCCAAGGGTGTGGAACACTGAAGTACGATGACGGAAGATGATGCCTTTGAAAGGCAATCTCTGCACCTCACTCCCCGTGAGAACACAGCCGACAAGATGGAGTGTGACTAGCACAGCAGTTACTCCCCTTGTTAGATCTAATTTCAGAATGCCTCCTCGGCCCACTATTTTAGCACATTTTTTCAATGTACCCAACAGCAGTGTTGACACTGCAAGTCTCTTGAAGGCTGTTGTGTAGATGCTTACTGATGGCACCAGACTACAGACTCTTTTTCGAATGTAAGCACTTAAAGGACACTGAATCCAGTCCATTTGATTTTGTTTGTTTGTTTTAAATATTTATTTATTTATCTAGCTGTGCTGGGCCTTAGTTGCAGCATGTGGGATCTAGGGATCAACCAGGGATCAAACTGACCAGGGACCCAAGCGGCCTGCATTGGGAGCTTGGAGTCATAGCCACTGGACCACCAGGGAGGTCCCCCAGTCCATTTTGTTTGTTGAAGTCCTGTTAGTTCTGCATAGCTATTTCGTGCATGGGTTTCATATGTATAGTGAGTCTTTGAATTAACTAAACTTACTGCTTTTCGAAGCTAAAACAGTTCCCTGTATTATCTGCAGTACTGAATGGGAGTTCTCCTTCAGTAAATGTGGTGACTCCCTAACTTGCCCCAGCAGTTATTCAAATGATAATTGAACCTTCCTTAATGATTCTAGGTTATTTATTTGCCTTAATTATTGGGTTCCTAAGATAGAAAGAACTGATGGCTCCTATATTAAATCACTTCAGATTGTTGAAATATTTTAGTCTGCTTTTATAAGACTTCTTCCAGAGTCATCTGCCGTTTCTCACTTCTACTGTTGTGCCTTTGATGCTCTTCAGTTACTGTCTTATTTTCAATATGAGTTCCTGGATGAATATGTTAAGATGCCTATTCAGTTCAGTTCAGTTCAGTCGCTCAGTTGTGTCTGACTCTTTGCGACCCCATGAATCGCAGCACGCCAGGCCTCCCTGTCCATCACCAACTCCTGGAGTTCACTCAGAGTTGCGTCCATCAAGTCAGTGATGCCATCCAGCCATCTCATCCTCGGTCGTCCCCTTCTCCTCCTGCCCCCAATCCCTCCCAGCGTCAAAGTCTTCTCCAATGAGTCAACTCTTCACATGAGGTGGCCAAAGTACTGGAGTTTCAGCTTTAGCATCATTCCTTCCAAAGAAACCCCAGGGCTGATCTCCTTCAGAATGGACTGGTTGGATCTTCTTGTGTAAAAAAACACCCCACTCCTCATATAAAGGGAGTTTTGCACAATGATTAAAAGTGTGCGTCCTACCTGTTAATCCCTGTTCTGCTATCAGATAGATAACTGTTGGTCTTGGACAAGTTACATAATTTTTCCACTTCTTTCCTTGGTGTCTCATCCGTTGAATGTGCATAATTGTTCTCACTTCCTAGAACTTTGGAAATTAGAAGCCTAGGACAGGCCACCTATGTGGAAATAGTTGCATGGTTGTGTTAGCTGCTTTTGCTGTGGATACACTCATGTATGACAGGGCACGGAGCCTGGTGGGCTACAGTCCATGGGGTCGCAAAGTGTCAGACACAGCTGAGCACTGAGCACACACATAGCACAGAGAACTGATTTTGGCCAGCTGTACTCTAGCTTTGGGCATTGGCTGATAGGGTAGATTGTAAACTGGGACATTTTTATTCAGATTACCCTATGTCCTTTGAATCATATCAGAACTTCTCTCGAGATGAAATGAGAGATAGAAAACTCTGAGATTTTAAGCCATGGGTCACTTCCCATTGTCAGTTGATAAAATCATTTTAGTAGGTTAGCATCAAGGGTTTTTAAAGAGGAAGAGCAGGAATACAGTGGAAAACATTTTGTTTTGTTTCATAATTTCTATTTCAGTTATAGATTTATATATACACATTATACCAGTTGCTATGTAAAATGTGCTTTTTATTGTGGGTTGTGGTCAATGTCTGAATAGCCCTGAGTTAGAATTGTAGCTAATGCAAAAGATAGGATTCTTTTTCTCATTTTCCAATGCCCATGTCTGTAATAGTGTTAGACTTGCTTTGTCAAAGTTTATGTCATCTTTTTCTGGATATCACAACCATGAGAAATGAGTGCCTCATTCTGGGGGTGTGTGGTTGGAGTAGGGGATCCTGTCCAAGAAGCACATGATGGTCTGACATCTCAAAACACATAAGTCACGAGTTTGGAAATCTTGGGAATATAGGATGGAAAGAGTTTCGTTGTGAAATTTGCAGATTTGAGTAGAGAGAATGCTTTCTGTTTGTTTTCATGGGGGAAACACTGTGTAATGTACTCACGATATTCTATATTGGGAGGTGCAGGCATGAAATATAACTACTTATCAAAGAAAATGAGAGAGAAGGGAGCATATCCCTGGAAAGCATAGATCACAGGTTCTCGTTCATTCAGCAAATTCAGGGAGCATGCATTTCCCTGGCATAGGGATCAGGGCTATGGAAACAGACATGGAAATGGCAAGGTCCCTCCACTCAGAAAGTGTGCTGCCTGTTTCCAGGGAGAGCCAAAACACTAAGACAGCTGGGCATGGGGGCTGGAGGCATGCAAGGGTGTTATCATCATCCCTGGGCTTTCCCTGGTCCAAGTAGGCTCTCTTGCCCCATGTCGCCTTCATCAGCCTGAGTTTGAGAATATCCGCCCTTCACTAGAGTGTGAAGTTCACTGGGTTCCATGCACAGCCATTCCGAGGATTTATAAGTAGCTATAAAATGAGATTTTAAAATTCAGCTTGAATCTTTTCATATCATAATCACACTTGTGATTCAGCAGAGGGTTTTTTCATGTTGCATTCATACTCAAGGGCTGGGTTTTTCCCCCCTCCTTTTTTCCACTGAAAGAATGCTAACAAGAATAAATTGAGTGGATGAGCCTTCATTGTCGCCGTTTTTCTTCACCGAGGTATTTATAGTAAGAAGATTAAATGTGCCGAAGCTGTTCTTCCCATTCATGTAAACCAAAGAGACGAGGAGTTTCATGAGTGCCTGGGCGGTGGTTTGGCCTAATGAGCATCCCCCAGCAGCCTGGAGACTTGGAGCAGCTGGGCTCAATCCCTGCAGCTCCGGGGGGGCTGCTCCCTCCAGAAGTGGAATTGAGCAGCTATGCTCAATTCCTGGCTTCAAGGAAGCAAGACCTCCTCATGCAGAACCTTGGCTGCAACTTACCTGTCCCTCCTGAGTTCTCTTGAGGGAGCACTTTCCTTATGCCAGGCTGACCAGCTAGGACCAACTGAGAAATTAGGGCATGCATTTTGACCCTGAGCACTCTGTTCATGGACAGAGTATTTGAAATTGTGGCTTTCCAACAATATCTAGGACTTGCAGCTGCTCTATAAAAATAGGAAGTTGAACTGTGCAGTGTAATACTGACCCCCTGCCTGTGGACCATGTGGCTTGTGTCTCCTTCCCCTCTTCTTGCTCAAGGACCGTCATCAGAGGGAGGCAGCTTCCTGGGTCACAGAGTCACAGGGGTGACTTTTGGGCTGTGCTGAGCAGCTGAGTGTCACCCTGCTTGGGCAGAGCATCAAGTTGTACATGGGTGGTGTTGCTTCCACTTCCTACCCCTGAGCAAGATGGTCCATGCGGATGGTCCCCACACAGATGCCCCATTCTCAGAAGACCTGTCTGTCCACCAGTGGCCACACTTCTCCACTGAGCTTCCTTTCAATGGCACCACTGCTGCTGCCATGGGAACCGAAAATATTAATATAAATACATGTTTGTATACATACCATGTACACACATGTGTACTCACACACATATCTTTAAAGTGCTTGTGGTTTCTGAGGATGGAGAAAGGGGAAAACTGTGTAAATCAAAAATGTCCAAAGAGTCATCTTCTTCCCTGGCTGATCTTCAGAGTTTCCTGGGCTTCAGTTCTTGAGTCCCTCTGGGGTCCCGCAGAGCTGACACTTCGCCTTTTGGTTTTTCTTCCATGAAGGCTCAGCTTTTTACCTTCTCAGATGTGCTAAGTCCCATCCCTTAGCCTTCCAGCTTCTAAAATCTTATCTTTCATTTATTTACTTCAGTCTCCTCCATTGTCGGGCTTCCCTGGTGGTGCAGACAGTAAAGAATTTGCCTGCAATGTGGGAGAAGATCCTCTAGAGAAGGGAACGGCTACCCACTCTAGTACTCTGGCCCGGAGAATTCCATGGACAGAGGAGCCTGGTGGGCTACACTCCATGGGATCACAAAGAGTTGGACATGGCTGAGCAACTTCTACTTTCACTTTCCTCTATTGTCAGTCTTTTTATCCTTTTGGTGTTAAGACTTTGTATTTCTCTGTTGTTATTCTAGAGGAGTTTTGGAAGAGAGCCGAGCTGCCTGTCCTGTTCAGTTGGTGTCTCAGCAGCCTCTCCATAGGAACTTTCAGCATCCAGTCAGGCACTCCTGAGCCACTTGCTTTTCAATCCTGTATCACCTGTGATCCATCTCTCTGCTGTTCCTTACTCCAAGCCCTTCCCAAATCCAGGGAGCCCATGAAAATGCACCTGGCTGGGTCTGCCTTCCCTGAAGAGTTGATTGCCTTCTCTTCTTATCATCATAAAAAAAAGTATACATTTATTTTCTGACTTACAACCTCATTTTCTGTTATGTTACTTGACTGTTGAGTATGCTGTGCTGTGCTTAGTCACTCAGTCATATACAGCTCTTCGAAGTCCCATGGAATGTAGCCCGGCAGGCTCCTCTGCTGGGGTCTAGCCCCGGTGAATCCAGGGAATTCGAAGGGGGGACGGAGTTGGCGTCCTAGGAAAGAACTTATTTAATTACAGATATTAAAGAGATTAGAAAAGGATAGTATAGTAGGAAATATTAGTGGAGAAAAGGGGCTGAATAACTTGGTTTACGTGGAAAACCAATAAAACTCCAAGACAAGGAGTTTGCACCATCTACGTAGGCCACCGGCACCCGCTTGAATAGGGGAGGGTGCCCCACCTTGGGCTCCCTCTCGCGTGGGTCTTAGAAGCCAGGGCAAGTAAGTAGACATGGTGAGCCTCCACACTCCAGATGGGAATTCAGCCAGAAAAGAAGAGAACAAGAAAAGACCACATGGGGGAAACCAGTCTTTCCAGGAACTGGTCCATTTTCTTTATTTTCAGGTTTGTTTATATACTTTTTGTTACACATAGAGATAGAATACAGAGTCACGTGGGGTCAGCAGACCTGACCCTTGTCAAAATCAGATGCTTCATATAAATGTATACAAAGGTCTTAGGGGTTTTACATCATCTTCTGGCCATGAGGCCTGCTGACATTTTATGGCCCTTTCTGATAACAATCAGTCAACCAGAAAACTTATTTTTTCCAGGGGTGATTTTTTCTTAAACCAGGCACCACCCTCCGAAGGTACCAGATAAAGTTGCATTCCTATAGGGTGAGGGTGCAGGGGGTTGTAATCAAGAAAGGAATTTACTTAGCCTAAGGTGTAACATGATTAATATCAAGGGTTAATACTCATTTCTCCTATATGCTAGTTGTATTCATTAATGTGTATAAGGGCAGGGGATATGGAGACTTAGCAGCAAATATTGGCCCAACAAATGAAAACCCTTTACTACTAATACTATACTAATAACTTTCTAACTTCTCAAAAGAGTCTGTATTTAAAAAGTTTAAAGCATCTCGTGCCCCTCACGGTTGGGAGGTTGTGAACAATCACATGTGGCCAGATGAGCCTGTCAGGCAAGCTACAGAACTTTCAGAGGAGTTTGTAAGTTGAAACACTCTTGTCACGCCCAGGAATTTTAATTAACTGGAGCTGTAAGTTGACTCCTTCTCCAAGAGAGGTGGTGGGGGACAGTCCCCTGTAAGGTCAGAGGTGTAGGTGAGAGCATGAAGCAGTAAAGTAGGCAGACTCTGGTTTTGGGGGTAGATGCTTGGAAACAGGGGGTCTCCTGAGGCTTGATCCTGCCTTTGGGTATGCCGAGCCTCCTTCCTCATGACCTTTGCCACGGACAGAGTTCCTCACGCAGGCTCCCGGCACTCCTCTGCCTGTGGAAATTTCCAGGCAAGAATACTGGAGCAAGTTGTCATTTTCTACTCCAGGGGATCTTCCTGGTGCATGGATTGAACCTGTGTCTCCTGCATTGGCAGGCGGATTCTTTACCACCATTTTTCACACTTTGGTCTTCTCCACAATTGGCAGGATACCTGGCATCTAATAGATGATTGGTAAATTACAATGGTGATTACTGCCATGGATTACAAATTACAGAAAGATGTTATAGCAGTTTTACGTCTCAGCTAATCTTCCCATAGGAACTGGGAAAAATGTTCACCAATGAGGCAGCTACGACCCTGTAGGCATGGTGTTTGGGGGAGGGACGGGGGTGCAAAGAAATAAAACACATGTTCCTGGCACTTCTCTCTCTTGTATTAAAAGGGAGGCCCCTCCTACACTGTTGGTGGGAATGTAAATTGGTACAGCCACCGTACCAACTGGAGTAGTATGAAGGTTCCTTAAAAAGCTAAAAACAGAGCTACCATATGATCCTGTAGTCCCACTCCTCTCTGGACATACGTCCAGGGAAAAGCATGATCTGAAAGGATACATGCGCCCCAATGTTTGTTGCAGCACAGTTTATAGCAGCCAAGACGTAGAAACCACCTGTGTCCATTGACAGAGGAGCAAATGAAGAAGGTGCGGGACATATACACACAGTGGAATGTTTCTCAGCCATAAAAAGAATGAAACAATGCCACTTACTGCAATGTGCATGAACCTAGAGATTGTCACACTGAATGAAGTAAGTCAGTCCGAGAAAGAGAAACGCTGTATGATAGTGCTTATATGTGGAATCTAAAAAAAATTATACAAATGACCTTATTTCCAAAACAGAAACAGACGCACAGACAAGGAATGAACTTACGGTTACCAAGGGGTAAGGGTGAGGAAAGGGGATGGTTAGGGAGTGTGGGATCAACATGTACACGCTGCTATGTTTAAGATACGTAACCGACAAGATCCTACTGTGTATTATGCTGCTCAGTATTATATAACAACCTAAATGGGAAAAGAATTTGAAAAAGAATAGCTACATGTGTATGTATAACTGAATCACTCTGCTGTACATCTGAAATGATCATAATGTCATTCATAAACTATACTCCAATATAAAATAAGAAAATTTTTTTTAAAAAGGAGGGGTTGTGTGTGAAAGACGGGGACATTGTAGGAAGAGGCACACTCTTGGGGAAATGTGCCTTAGTTTTCCTACCCAGTGAGCGTGGCCCAGGCATTCAGCGATTGGAAATCTTTGCGGCTGCTCTTGTGTCTGCGGTCATTCCTTATTGATGGGGAAAATCAGGTGATGCCTGTCTGGGACTGTCTGTGTCGTCCTTTGCTCCGAATCCAGGCGGGCTCAGTTCCAGGCATTCTGAAGTCGGTCCATTGCCAGGAAAGCTGTGGGTGCTGAGAGGATTCACCCGCAGCTGTAGAATTTGCAGTATTTCTTTTCATTCATGCTCACTGAAGAGAGTTCACTTGTATTTGCCCAACACATATTATTGTCATTGTACGTTTCCTCGGGGAGTTTCCCGCTGAAGCCTCACATTCTGTGTCCTGTCCCACCACCATCCCCACCTCCGTACACTCTGTCATGTCAGTGGTAAGTCTGTTTGTCAGAAAACTCTAATTGCTTTATGTGTGAGAACATTAAACTAAGATAAATTTATGTACGCAGCTGCTCCATTACTGCAGAACAAGTTTTATCTCCTAATAAATTGATGTTTCTTTTTAGTGTCAACTAAAACCAAAATTTACACCCGAGGAAGTGAACCTTAACATTAAATAATTACTTCAATGCCACTCGTGGTAGGAAAGGGCCCGCGCTACCCAGCTCTAAAAAGGCTGGAGCCAGGGAAATGGTTTTTTCCTCTGTTAATTGTTTCTTGAAAGCATAATTGCACAATGGCTTTAATTGAAATAGGAATGGAAGCTCTGCCCTTTTAAAGCAGATACTGTAAATAGTGTCATCATTTGGTATGAGTTACGCCATCAGGGAAAAGACTAAAAGGCTTATTTATGTTGAAGGGTTAGGGGAAGGAAAGAGATTTGCTTTGGTGGTTTGTCTGCAGTTGCATTTAAGATAATGGGATAGATGCTTAAAATTCACTGGACTTTGATTAATATTTAATTCATCTTTTCTACCAGAATTTGAATTCAACCAACTACTAATAAAAGACAGAGCTTGGACAAAGGGCTCCTATAAATTTGACTGATTTTAGAGGATCCACATTAAAATGGCCAGAGGCTAGTGTTCTTCTTATTTTTGTGTTTGTCATACCTCAAATGTAGTGCTCTTTTAGGAATAATATACATTAAAGACTTTACTTGGTTGATCCCATGTGGAATAAATAAGGAGTAGTTTTATGTTTATTTATTTTTTTTGAATTCAACTCTTTACAGTGGGTTTTCTTAAATTGAAATATAGTTGATTTACAATATATTAGTTTCATGTGTACAGCAAACCAATTCAGTAATATTTATATATATATACATGTATATATATATTCTTTTTCAAATTCCTTTTCCTTTCGGGAAAAGAATATTATTTTTTTATTATTTTATTATTACCAAATATTGAGTAGAGTTCCCTGATATACAGTAGGTCCTTGTTGTTTAATTTATATATAGCAGTGTGTATTTGCTAATCCCAACTTCTTTAGGATGGATTTCTGTAGAGGGAAGAAACTGTTAAGACAGGGTTTACAAAGGTTGGGCTGTTCTTTCTATTTTTCTTTATTTAATCCCCACAGTGAACCTGCAAGGAAATTCCCACTTCACAGAAGAGGTTTAGACAGTTTGTCATCTGATTCAATTTACACAACTGACCAGAGATGGAGGAACCCTGATAGAGCCCTGCTCTCTGCTTTCAAACCCTAGGCTATGCTCACCTCTAAAAAGCCCCCTTTTCCCTGGATCTGACAGATTGTTTCCAGATCACACGGAGGGCTGCTTCTGCCACAGTCGATGGTGGGTGGTGTGTGGAGGTCCCAATGCCTGAAGGGTGAGAGCCCTGCGAATACATATGCTTGCTTTAAATTCATATTATGATCTGAAAGTTTATTATATATACATGTGTGTGAGAGAGAGAGAGAGAGAGAGAAATCCCGTTTGAGTCTGGCACAGATGAGAAAGCTTTTTCTCCAATTTCTATTCATCAGGGAGACAACAGCAACAACAGAATGTTACGACATGGGCCAACCTGGCATAGCCCTGGGCTAAGAATCTGTATATTTGCATCGTCTTGAATCCGCCGTCTCCTGGTTTGTTAATAACCTTGGCAGGCCATTTTATCTCTGAGCCTCAATTTCTTCTTTGATAAAGAGCAGGATCTCAAAGCTACCTTATGATTTGAGTGTTCTTCAGTTCTTTTAAAGCAGTCCTGTGATGGTAAACTAGAGTCTGCAGTATAAAATTTGTTTGAGCGTTGGCTGTTCATTCCACACTGTGTAAGAAACACTTATGGTTTCCTTTTCTTTGCCTTAACCTTCCCAGCCAGTGTCTGAGCTAGAAGACAGGAAAGCCAGACAGTCCAAGGACAGCCCGGATGTTGTTCTGTGGCAGTTCTACCAATTATCTGGGAAATGATTGAATATTCCTTTTTTTTAAAGCTGGGTTTGTTTTTTAAATGGCATTTGAATCAAATGTTAAATGCCATGATGGAGATCAGCACACACCCAAACACTTAATTGAACAATCTGTGTTGTCCTGGCTCTAGCATTTTGGAAGAGTTCTGAAGTTGATGACTTTATTTTATTTGAAAGTCTCTGTTAGCTACAGGGAAATTTTTTCAAAGTAACTGAAAGATCCTGTGAAAAATCACATAAAAAGCATGTTGGGTCTACAGGGTAAAATTAAAGGATTTAACTAGATATCTTTCTTCATCTTCCAAAACCAAATCTAATCTTGATCCTCTGTAAAGCCATTTTAGGTAAAAAACAAAAATTTACGATATTTAGTTGGCACATTCATTTGGTGCCGAATTTCTAAAAATTTCTTAGTACTATAGATAGATAGCTATAGCTATATATATATATTCTCTAGAATCTTGTGTTTTCTTGTATAAGTAATACATAGATCACAGTTAAACTCATTTTATAGTATTTGCAGTCTACTTTTACTGTTAAGCTAACTATAAAGATTTAGAATTATTATATCTTTGCGTATATGAGCCATTGTTACTGTATTGTGGCCTTGTCTGGCGCCAACTCCTTGGTCAGAAACATAGCCTCCAATTATAGGATTGCTCCTATGGGAAAATGTGATTCACTTTACGATGTGGTTTTTAGGAACACACTGTGGCAAAAAGTTGAGAATGCCTGCCTTTTTCAAAATGCAAGCTTTTCAACCCTTTATACCATCAGTTACAACATGGCAAGATGTGATATGACTAGGGTTGGAGGTTATTCATGGATTGAATTTGACTAAAGTCTCAGAGCACGCCCCCCGCAAGTGGATACTAAAGGGGTAACAAATGCATATGTCAAACTTAAGCTTTAGTTGGAAAGTTTGGTTTTCCCAGGTGGCTCAGTGGTAAAGAATCCGCCTGCCAATGCAGGAGACTCAAGAGATGCGGGTTTAATCCCTGGGTCAGGAAGATCCCCTGGAAGAGGAAATGGCAACCCACTCCAGTATTCTTTGCCTGAAAAATTACATGGAGAGAGGAGCCTAGGGGGCTGTAGTCCATATACACCCATGTTTTGAATGAGAGTTTTACTTAAAATGTTATCAAATAAAAGATTTTCTGTAATGCTAAACAGCTTGATCTTCCAAACACAGATTATGGTCATCGTTACTGATAAATCCTGGCTTTTCTCTTAAAAATTCAAAACCTCGTTGTCCTTTTGTGCTCCTTTTGTTCATTAACTAGGCTTACATTATTAGTAAAAAAAAAAAAAACAAAACTTTAAAATGATATTTTAATTGCTCTAAAATCCTGAGATCTTAGTTGCAAGATTAAAAGGACAAAAAATAAATCTTATTAAGTTTGGGGGGGTCTTTTTGTTTTTTGAAAGTGCTTAAATTAATTGAAGTTGTCCAATCAACTTTTTTTTTTAAGTCTCCTTCATAATAATATCCATTAGGACTTAGAAGTTACACAAACTGAGTAACTCATCTGTAAATAAATACTGAGAATATAGTGAATGGTAGCCTTCATCAGGAGAGGGCACATACTAGACTCTTTCTTGTACTCTCTTCTTGAGAAGCGTTAACCAAACTCTTGGTGGAGCATACTTGATAACAGATATTCACCTAACATCAAGGAAATGAGAAGGTTAGAGACTTGGACCTAGGATACTCAAGACAACAGTATATCAGAGCTGTCATGTTTAATTCATTCAAACAAAATTTTAAGTTACTCTAAAATTTCTTTCAATTAGTGACACCTTAGCTCTCATGAAAGGAGCTAGATTGACAAGCCCTGAGGACACTCTACTTTGTCACCAGCACAGCAGCAGATGCCACCTGCCAGCAGTCCAGGTATCACAAGCCCGAGGCCCAGCCTGAAGGGAGCAGAGAGGCTAGTGTTTGCACCCGTGGGGATTCCCTGCAATGAGCCTTTAGCAGCAGAGCCTGCCAGGTGACTTAAGGTGCTGCTCAAACTGGGCACATTTTTATATCATGAGATCCCCTCCTTCATAAGCACAATCCAGCCTTCCTTTTTGCTTCTCTATTGCTGCAAAAAGTAAACCCGCTCCTTTCCTAACAATATTTGTTGGATTTATCGTATATATTCATCCTTCTCTTTCAACATGTTCTCTCTGTATCTGATCCACTGTCACGGCTTAAATATGCATGGCGTGTGTTGATGGCAGCTGATATTCCCTTCAAAATCACTTCTTTCCTGAGCTACAAGACCAGATGTATAACCTACTCCATGCCTCTCTCAGAAGTCATTGTTTTCAGTGTTTATCAAGTGCCTGGGTTGCATGCTTTCTTAGACATCATCTCACATTATTTGCATACACTTATTATTAGCCAAATTTTATTTCTATTAGAAGAGTCAGAATGAATAACTACTCAAACTAGGGAAAGAAAGTCTAGGCTTTATAGTCCACACTCAATAGAGTAGTCATTGTGGACCTCTATGCACTGTCGTTAGTGAAACAAAATTTATTCTTGTAGGAGAATTGACCACGAGATTTCTAAAAATCATTGGAAGCAGTTCTTCAAAATAGTTATTAAGATGAAGTTTAAAAGAACTCGCAAAAGTAAAAGGTATGTTAGAAAGTTGAACGAGTAATTTTAATTGGACATTAAATATATCTCAGAGTTTATTGGTAGCTAAGGCAAAAAGGACAGCATGAAAACCATCCTCTATGACAAAAGGAAATGTATGAGTTTATTTGGAGAAATGTTCTCATTAGCACTAAGTTCCAGGAGTCATTTTTAACATACCTACTTGTAAAAGAGAAATTGCATAGCAAAATGACCATTTTCAATGGAAGGGTTGTATCAGATTTATTAATGTTTTTATTATGATCAGTTGTGCAATAAATGGAAAGATATGAGGTCATATATAGGAATACCTTCTCCAGTGTTATATATTAGGAGTAATTTCTCACATATATATTTTCTAAAATTTAAAATTGTATGACGAATTGGCTTATGTTTGTATAGGGTTTATAAATATAGGCAGGTGGATTCTTTACCACCGAGCCACCTGGGAAACCCATACATATGTATACGTATGCTTTTTCATTGTGGTTTTTTATAGGAAATTGAATACATTTCCCTGTGCTATACAGTAGGGCCTTGTTGTTTATCTATATTATAAATATTAGTTTGTATCTACTAATTCCAAACTCTTAATTTATCCCTCCCCTACTTCATTTCCCCTTTGGTAACCATAAATTTGTTTTGTTTATCTCTGAGTCTGTTTCTGTCTTCTAAATAAGTTCGTTTGTGTCATATTTTAGATTCTACATATAAGTGATATTATAGAATATTTGTCTTTCTCTATCTGACTTGCTTTGCTTAGTATGATAATCTCGAGGTCCATTCATGTTGCTACGAATGGTGATTTAGTGATGTCTTAAATTCAGCAAAATATAGTTATAATTGTATACTCCATGCATACTTCTTATATTTTAGTACAGCTTGCAACACACACAAAAAAACAGACTATATTGATTAAAAGAAAAGAAAAAAACCAACAGCTAGATTCTGGCAACAGAAGAGTAGTGGATCACTTCTCCAAGTTTTTGACATGTTATTGGAAAGATAGAAAATCAACTCCTTAACTGAATCCATGTTTGTAATAAACCCTAGTGATTTGATGGAAACAATTGTGCAAAATTTGCAGTAAGTTTCGTATATATTTGTGTTTATCAAAAACACCTTAAAATTTATTAAATGTTCTGCAGTTTACCTGTCTATTCCATGGACTCCATACATCTTCTCAAAGTTCTGTAGATAATGTCATGCCAAGACCATGGAGATGACATTTTGATGTCAAAACAAAATAATGTAACAGAACCCTATAGAAAAATGTTGCAGTGACAAAGTGAAATGTCAGTAGAGGTCTATTGTAGCATAATGTCAAAACAGAATGTCAGCCAAAATCCATGGAGACACTATTGTGATATCAAAATGAAACAATATCAGTGCCAGTCTGTAGAGACATTACAAGATGAGAAAAGACAAAACAGTATCGTTGAGATCTGTGACTCCTGAGACTCAATGAAGCTTCATGTCAGGTTAAGTGCTTTGTAACAAACATGGGTGACATTTTGGTGTATATTTTTCTAAATCCTTTTGCCACTCAAGAAAATATCCCAAACTAGTTCTTTAGTATAAATGACTGTGTTAGAAAATTGCTAATGTTTACGTCTAAATCTGTGTCAAAGTCTACGTCTACGTTCCTTCTGGCCTTCTGTTCTACTATACACATAATTAGTTCTGTTTGGTCTTGGCTTAGCTTCTCTGCACACCAGTACTTGGACATCAGTTGAACATAAAAATATGGGACAGGCGGTGTTACAATCTGCTTATAAGGGACCATACTGGGCTTTAGCAGCTGCTTTGTCCCCTTTCTTTCTCCTCTGTCCTCAGGTGTAGCTGGCACTACCACTGTCTTGAGGAGCCTTCACGCATCAAGGCTGGTTTTGAAATGTACAGTTGCATTCTCATGACCTTTGCCCCTCCCACTCATGGTTCAGTAGCACTGTGGCTGGGTAGTTATTCGGTTTTCCAGCTCTTCAATATTAATTGAAAGATTTAAAAAATTCTGTGTTTATGGCAAATCTTTATTAAAATCTGTAGTCATGTTACATTAGGGTTTTTTTTTTTTTCCCTAAAGAAAGTTATTTAAATGAGTAGAGTGTCAGGCTAAAGTCTGTGAATACCAGATTAGACATAGAGAAGTGAAAATGTCACCATATAAATCACCTTATAAAGGTCAACATTTTAGGAATCAGTGAACTAAAATGGACTGGAATGGGTGAATTTAACTCAGATGACCATTATATCTACTACTGTGGGCAGGAATCCCTTAGAAGAAATGGAGTGGCCATCATAGTCAACAGGAGAGTCCAAAATGCAGTACTTGGATGCAATCTCAAAAACGACAGAATGATCTCCATTCGTTTCCAAAGCAAACCATTCAGTATCACAGTAATCCAAGTCTGTGCCCCAACTGGTAATGCTGAAGAGGCTGAACAGTTCTATGAAAACCTACAAGATCTTCTAGAACTAACACCCAAAAAAGATGTCCTTTTCATTATAAGGGAATGGAATGCAAAAGTAGGAAGTCAAGAAACACCGGGAGTAACAGCAAATTTGGCCTTGGAGTACAGAATGAAGCAGGGCAAAGGCTAATAGAGTTTTGCCAAAAGAACTTACTAGTCATAGCAAACACCCTCTTCCAAAAACACAAGAGAAGACTATACACATGGACATCACCAGATGGTCAGCACTGAAATCAGATTGATTATATTATTTGCAGCCAAAGATGGAGAAGCTCTATACAGTCAGCAAAAAAAAGACCGGGAGCTGACTGCGGCTCAGATCATGAACTCCTTATTGTCAAATTCAGACTTAAATTGAAGAAAGTAGGGAAAACCACTAGACCATTCAGTATGACCTAAATCAAATCCTTTACAATTATACAGTGGAAGTGAGAAATAGATTTAAGAAACTAGCTCTGATAGAGTGCCTGATGAACTATGGACAAAGGTTCATGACATTGTACAGGAGACAGGGATCAAGACCATCCCCAAGGAAAAAAATATGCAAAAAGGCAAAATGGCTGTCTGAGGAGGCCTTACAAATAGCTGAGAAAAGAAGAGAAGTGAAAAGCAAAGGAGAAAAGGAAAGATATACCCATTTGAATGCAGAGTTCCAAAGAATGGCAAAGAGAGATAAGAAAGCCTTCCTCAGTGATCAGTGCAAAGAAATAGAGGAAAACAATAGAATGGGAAAGACTAGAGATCTCTTCAAGAAAATTAGAGATACAAAGGGAACATTTCATGCAAAGATGGGCTCAATAAAGGACAGAAATGGTATGGACCTAACAGAAGCAGAAGATATTAAGAAGAGGTGGCAAGACTATACAGAAGAACTGTACAAAAAAGATCTTCATGACCCAGATAATCACGATGGTGTAATCACTCACCTAGAGCCAGACATCCTGGAATGTGAAGTCAAGTGGGCCTTAGGAAGTATCACTATGAGCAAAGCTAGTGGAGGTGGTGGAATTCCAGTTGAGCTATTTCAAATCCTAAAAGATGATGCTGTGAAAGTGCTGCACTCAATATGTCAGCAAATTTGGAAAACTCAGCAGTGCCCACGGAACTGGAAAAGGTCAGTTTTCATTCCAATTCCAAAAAGGCAATGCCAAAGAATCCTCAAACTACCACACAATTGTACTCATCTCACACGCTAGTAAAGTAATGCTCAAAATTCTCCAAGCCAGGCTTCAGCAATACGTGAACCATGAACTTCCAGATGTTCAAGCTGGTTTTAGAAAAGGCAGAGGAACCAGAGATCAAATTGCCAACATCCGCTGGATCATTGAAAAAGCAAGAGAGTTCCAGAAAAACACCTATTTCTGCTTTATTGACTATGCCAAAGCCTTTGACTGTGTGGATCACAATAAACTGTGGAAAATTCTGAAAGAGATGGGACTACCAGACTACCTGACCTGCCTCTTGAGAAACCTCTATGCGGTCAGGAAGCAACAGTTAGAATTGGACATGGAACAACAGACTGGTTCCAAAATGGGAAAGGAGTACGTCAAGGCTGTATATTGTCACCCTGCTTATTTAACTTATATGCAGAGTACATCATGAGAAATGCTGGGCTGGATGCAGTACAAGCTGGAATCAAGATTGCTGGGAGAAATATCAGTAACCTCAGATATGCAGATGACACCACCCTTATGGCAGAAAGTGAAGAAGAGCTAAAAAGCCTCTTGATGAAAGTGAAAGAGGAGAGTGAAAAAGTTGACTTAAAGCTCAACATTCAGAAAATGAAGATCATGGCATCCGATCCCATCACTTCATGGCAAATAGATGATGAAACACTGGAAACAGTGGCAGACTTTATTCTTCTGGGCTCCAAAATTACTGCAAATGGTGACTGCAGCCATGAAATTAAAAGACGTTTACTCTTTGGAAGGAAACTTTTGACCAACCTAGACAGCATATTAAAAAGCAGAGATATTACTTTGCCAACAAAGGTCCATCTAATAAAGGCTATGGTTTTTCCAGTAGTCATGTATGGATGTGAGAGTTGGACCATAAAGAAAGCTGAGCACCGAAGAATTGATGCTTTTGAACTGTGGTGTTGAAGAAGACTCTTGACAGTCCCTTGGACTGCAAGAATATCCAACCAGTCCATCCTAAAGGAGATCACTCCTGAGTGTTCATTGGAAGGACTGACATTGAAGCTGAAACTCCAATACTTTGGCCACCTGATGGGAAGAGCTGATTCATTTGAAAAAACCCTGATGCTGGGAAAGATTGAAGGCTAGAGGAGAAGGGGATGACAGAGGATGAGATAGTTGGATGGCATCACTGACTCAATAGACGTGAGTCTGAGTGAACTCCGAGAGTTGGTGATGGACAGGGAGGCCTGGCATGCTGCAGTCCATGGGGTCGCAAAATGTTGGACATGACTGAGCAACTGAATTGAACTGAACTGAACTGATATAGGTCAAAACGTTCTTTTCCACATTTTAAATGATTTGTCTGGAATTCAATATTATTGATTTTTTTTTTTTGTAATTTGAAAAATCCCTGAAATTGAGAAAGAAAAAGTCAAATGAAAGAAAAGAAGCTCTTCTATGAAAACTATGGCAACAAAAAAAAAATATTCTTTTCTCATTCAGCTACAGTATAATTCTAAAATGTATAAATATTTAAGCAAATGATACAGTGGAGTTTCCATTAACTAGAAGTCAATTAAGCAGATCCACAATTAGCCAATGAGCATGCAAACTGCCCTGTTTAGGAGAAAGAAATAGGTGCATAAGAAGTGCCATTATGGAGAATTTGTTTAAAAAATAAGAAAAAAGTTAGAAAGGTGAAAGAGCTTTGGGGGTAATACCTATAGTCAATAGAGTACGATTCAGCTCAGTTTCTTCCCTTTTTTCTACTCAGAGTAGTCAGTAATCAGAACTAAAGGCCATGAGACTCTTAAAACTTTTTAAAAAGTTAAATGATACTCATTTTTCCTTCTTTCAAAGATGATAGAGACTTTATTGCTTTCTGTAAGGATTTTTGAACATAAGGATTGAAACATACAAAAAAAGATTTTGATAAACTTAATTAATCAGAGTATGGACTGGTTCTTCTAAGACAATGATTATTTGGGATCTCACTATAGGTTTTTTGTGGGGTTTCCCTGGTTGACTCAGTGATAAAGAGCCCACCTACCAATGCAGGGTTCGATCCTAGGGTTGGGAAGATCCCCTGGAGAAGGAAATGGCAACCCACTCCACTATTCTTGCCCAGGAAATCTCATGGACAGAGGAGCCTGGTGGGCTACAGTCCATGGGATCGCAAAAGAGACACTACTTAGTGACTAAACAACAACATTCCACCTTTTATTTGCTTATATTAATTCATCTGTAGTAGCCATAAGACTACGCTCTTACCTGGACAATGATATCAGCTTCGCGGTGACGTCTGTGGAGTCTGGAGCTGTATTCTAAAAGTATGCTCTGTAGCTGGGGCACGATTGCACAATGGGAAACTCATGACACATTCTTTGTCATGAGTACCAGTAGAATGCTTTTAAGAGATCCAGATGGGAGCTGGTTACTCTTGGGCAGAACAGTTAAGAGTGGATCCCAGAAAATACTGAAGTAGAGGATTAAAGATGATAAATCATAACCACCAGTGGGAGTAAACCTGTATAATAAACATAAAGCCCAACTGTGAATTTCATCACATGTCAAAGAAAGGAAAACCGTTTTGAATGTTAATGTCAGAACATGTGTTTAGGGGAGAAAGTTTGAGGATTTGGGTAAATCATTAAAGTAGGATTTACTTATATTTGGAGCCTTGCAGATTACAAGGGCAATGCTTTAAAAACGGAGTCTTCAAATTTATATATGTATGTGTATATACATGTGTTATACATATGTATAACACAAATAAAAATATAAGCATAAAACATAAAAGCATCATTAATGATGTCCACCATTAATTCCAAATCAATATAGTCACACATTTTGTGCTTTCTCATAATAATTCAGCTAAGCATGGAATGAGAAGTTCAATTGATTGACATTTTTGTCTCATTTATTTCCAGATAAATAATTTGTAAATTAGGTCATGGTCAAATCATGGATAGAAGAAGAGTAAATTGTTAACTAATAATTATGAATTTAACTCAGAGCACAAATAGAAGTAAAAAAAAAATTACCAGTCAAAAAAAATTGTAATGCTCTTTAAAATGTTTGAAAATAATAGATGAAGACTCTCTATCTGGGCCCATCCAGTGTTCTGTTTTTTAGAGAAAATGAATAAATTTATGTTTCTACTTTTATTTTAGGTATCAAAACCTTCTAGAGTTAGGCACTCATGAAGCCTACAGGCATTATATCTTGTTACATTATTTTCCACTTTAAGTCATTTCAGAAAAGCCATATAGAATTTAACCATTATTTAGAATTATGAGCATTAAGCACTGAATTGCATTAGAATTTTTATCTTAAAAAAATCTTAGTTTTATATAGTATTTAGCATTTATGCTGTCATTAAAGACAGCATGAATGCAAAAACAAAGACAATGTTAGTCTTAAATTCTGTGTAATCATTTCATGATTAAAGAATTAAAATAATGGTTCTATAATTAGTTTCTATGCTTGTATGATAAAACCTCTGTAATGTGAAAAAGAACATGTTAATCGTTTTATTTTGTCATCAAAACCCATCAGGTTTTGTAATTTAATTTCCATTGCTTTTTTTATTTCAAATTTCCATAATATATTCCTGATTTTCACTCTACTTTTAGTTCTTCAGGGTTTTCGCCTGTAATATTAAAAATCCATTCACTCTTTATTCAGACACTCAAATGTATATTTTAGTTTGAAGCATAGACTTTAACTGTAGGTCACAACTCACTAACCTTTGTATTCTCAGTGGTTTTATTGAATGAATAGTATAATCCATAAACTTTCCTCAACTCTGTAACCCATTAGAATAACCTTACATGTCCTTGCCGTTTAATAGACAGTTCAAGAAAATCGCACGATTAATGAAAAGTGAATGCACTTTGGGCATTAACCCCAAATTATAACTGGTTCTTGCATTATGCAAAGAAAAATGACATATGTGGTTTCTTATAGGCAGTAACATTTTATTTTCAAGAGTGCATTTAAATTCAAAGGTATACCTGGAAAACATTTTCTCTCCCATCATTTATTCGTGTAAAGCCACACAGAGCTGCCTGCTAGGAAGACTCCTGCCTGCAGGACTCTGCTTCTGTCTACAGCTCAGCACTCTTCTCTCACAGGGGCTTATGTGGGTTCAGTATGAATTTCTCCACCATCCTGGGGGTTTAGATTCTAACATTCACCCTCACAATATTCAAGGACCGTTTAGCAAGATTTATTAGAATAGGATCTCTTTGATAATTTTACATTGATGATTTTTTAAAGCTTGTTAAACAATATTACTTTTGATATGGAGTTTTACCATTTTGCCTCACTGGAGGTGTGACTGGAAGACTGAGCAACCCTTTTGGGTAGCAACCAACTTGGATTATTTCTGTGAAATTTACTAGTCAGGAGAAGCCACCTCAAGGCTCACAATGGAACGTCTTTTTTTCGTGTATTTATTGTTGGGTCCTGAAATTATGTATGTTTATGCATGTGTGTATTCTTTGCAACTGGAGGAATTCCCCTTGAAAAAAGTAAAGCTAAATTTTTCTCACTCCTGCCTGAACCCAGTGACAGGCTAATAAGGAAGAATGATGATAGTAATAAAAGGGGGTGAGGGGTACATTCCTGAGATTCTGCTGCTGATAAAATGATAAACCCTTTTACCGAATGACCACAGAGGGACTTGGGCTCGAGCCTTAGTCCCAGGTCTTTCTGATGGAGAGAGGTGACCCTCCCTCTGACGCATCACATCAGAAGCAGATGCAGTATTAACAGCTTTGGTGACCACCTTTTCAACCTAGAGAACAGAGCTGTATGTTTTTAATTTGTTATGATTTATTACACTGAAATTGGTGTGAAATGGACAACAAATCATAGCTGTCAGAATCTGAAAATGAATTTTATCAGCTGAGGAAAGTAAGTGCCTTTGGGATTTGCATAAGTTTCTCATAATTCTTTTCATATTACAGATGATGAGTAAAACTGTGAAAATAAACCTAAAATGACACGATATTTCCCAGGTAGCTAATTTCACATGTACACATAGACATATATAAATATAGCCATTTAGTCTCACTGTAGACTTTCCCTGTAATTCAAGGTGATTTGTACCTACCCATAGAAATATTTGTCTAAAATCCTTAGAGTAAACGTTAAGACTGTTTGTTACATCTCATAAATATCTGGGATTATCTACAGAAAAATGCGAACATTATATTATAACAAGGTATTCACCAACTTTGTTTTTTCACTGTACAAGCTTGGAAGAGAGAATTTATGCCAGTATGAAAATACGAAGACTGAAGAGAGATCTATCCTCAAATTTCAGATGTTATAAATACCTTTCAGCATCACACAAAAAAACTGCCCTTGTTAGAAACTAACTTTGCATGCATAATTAATTTGAGCACCACATTCCTACTTCACAACCAGAAGAGAAATTGAATTCAGGTGTTTGGTGAACATATGGAGAATTTACTGTGAATTTATGACCTGTGGTTTGAGTGTAAAACCCCAAGATACTTGCTGATAAAACTTAATGAAGCTTGTGCAGAGGAGCTATTTTTATTTGTAGTTTGGTAATTGATACATTTCTTGGTTTAACCCTCCCACCCTTTCCCCCATTCCTCATAAATCTTCCAGTCTGAGAGGTAAAGCCACAGCAGAAAGCCAGTTCTCTCAGCCAGGTTGCGCTAAGGCGTGTAGCTAAGCTGAAGTTCAGAGTTGGCTTTGTCATGGCATTTTAGCCTGTTCCTTCCTTCCCTTTTAATTTAGCAATTTATGCTTCTTCGCCTACACAGGGGACAGGAGACAGGGCCTTGGGAGGAAGTGTCTCCAGGTTCCTCTAAGACAGGGTCCCCAGCCTCTGGGATCTAATGCCTGATGATCTGAGTTGCAGCTGATGTGATAATAATAGAAATAAACATGTACATTACCATACGTAAAATAGATAGCTAATGGGAAGTTTCTATATAACACTGGGAGCTCAAGCCGGGGCTTTGTGACAACCTAGAGGGGTAGGATGGAATGGGAGGGAGTTCAAGAGGGAGAGGATGTATGATTACTTATGGTTGATTCATGTTGTTGTATGGCAGAAGCCAACACAATATTGTAAAGCAATTATCCTCCAACTGAAAATAAATTTTAAAAAGAAAGGAAGGAAGTACACAACAAATGTAACATGCTTAAATCACCCCAAAACCATACCCTATCCAGGTCTGTGGAAAAATTGTCTTCATAAAACTGATCCTTGGTGCTGAAAAGGTTGGGGTGGGGACCACTGCTCTGAGAGAAGCAGAAGTTTTCAGAGGGGTGACACCACTTTGCCTTAAAGAAGTAAAGATGGGATGCAACCCAGCTCATTGTTAAAATACAGGCAACACATTCATTGCCATTTAGAGGGTTTTTTTCCCCCTAGAATAAACATAGCTTCAGGGACAGGAACCTGCCACGCATACCCTACCATCTCTGCTGTTCTGTCTGCCTCTAGGATTTCACAAAGGATGCCAGGAAAGAGAACGCATGACACGTGCTCCATTTTACCATACGGGGTGTAATGGGTTTAATGAGAAACCTGTGTTTGCTCACTAATTTACAGCAATTAAGAACTCAGATCTGACATCTGTAGATTATAACTACTTGTCTGGCGATTACAAGATCAGGAATATTTGATGGAATTGCTAATCAGTATGGAAAAATATCTGAGTGAGAATAGTGCTGTAATTTACCTGCAGCCTCTGAACAGCATTGGTTCCCGGTCCCTGAGCCAGCATCCCTTGTTAGTTCAGTAACATCCCCACCCTCCAACACTTTAGTCATCCCTGTTCAAGAACTTGTTTATATCCACTTTATCATGCTGACAATCTGTCTGTTTGGAAAGGATTACAACTCTGTACATCCACACGTGACATCACAGTCAGACATTGCTTAATGATCTGAGACGCTTGTGGTCATCACTGGCTGCCTGTTTCCATTGCTATGTGACAGGTCTGCCCTGCATATGTTTTTCCCAGTGTCACCGTTGGTCTGCTCCAGTCCTGGTGTCTGATTTAAGTGACATCCTAGAAATAGTTGAATTTTAGACTTGCCGTTGGTATGAATAAAGGGACCAAAAGATTTTCCTTTCTTAGGATGTAGGAAGAATTAATGGAACAAGGGAGGGAAAGAGGCTTTAATTTTTCTCCAATGAAAATGTTTCCAAAAATAACAAGTAATCTCGCAGGATGGGTTGTTCCCATAAGGTTCTGGATCTTTAGTCTTTCCATCTGTGTAAATACTGAGGAAATCAATAAAAAGATACACTTCCCTTAAATAAGTCGACTAAAACCCAGGAACCTCACATGAAGGCTGAGTTGTTACCTGAAGACATCACCAAGTCTTGGAGAAGACAGACGTCAGCAGAACAGGATCTGAGTGTAAATGAATGGAATCCTGGAAGCTTTAATTTACTCTCTCCTTTCTAAATGTGCTGTGATGCAGACCATAATGAGGGTTCAGCATCTTAACCGCAGAATCCTAGGATCTGGAGAGGATAGGTCTTTGAAGTCCCGGCAGGTGGAGGAGAAAGAGTACCTTCAGCAGAAAAGTTGGCAGTGTTCCCCTCTGGTGTGCCCATGGAATGCCTGCAGGGAGGTGATAGATATGCACCAGGAAAATGCTTTCAGTGTGAAGCTGTATTGTTTCCACCATCTCAGATATAATTTGGAAATCGGCTTTTGCATTTTTTTAATTGAGAAAAAGAATAATATCTTCTTGCATCCCTAGTAATTGGATGCCAAGTACAGGTGTGAAATTCACTAGCATTTAGAATAGAATTTTGTACTTAGGCCAAAAAAGTAAATTGGTAGAGCTGAGAAGTATATAACAAAAATTAAGAGGCTGAAGGTATGAGCTGATATGGTTTACTAAAATTTTTACTATGTACCTATTCTTTTGTAAATTGGGGATTTGAAGGAAATCTGCTACATAGTGCATGCACGCTCGGTTGCTCAGTCGTGTCCATCTCTTTGTGACCCTATGGACTGGAGCCTGCCAGGCTCCTCTGTCCATTGGATTTCCCAGGCATGAATATTGGAGTGGGTTGCCATTCCCTTCTCCAGGCGTCTTCCCAACTCAGGGATCACACCCACATCTCCTGCATTAGCAGGTGGATTCTTTACTACTGCACCACCTGTTATGTACCGAGTCCTTGGCAAATTAAGTAAAACCCATTTTAACCAGGAATATCTCCTTGTGGGTTGTGTGTGACCCACATCCTAGCTGGTTACCGGTCTCTGCCAGAAAGAGAAAACTAGAATGAGTCCTTGAGTTTAGTTTTACCAAACAACCTGGTTGAGGGGTCTGTTCTCACTACACTCTGGGAAAACCCCCACAATGCTGCTTTGACCTTATGAAGGCTGATTACAGAGAGCACAGAGTCAGAGTGGGGTGTGTTGGTGAAGTGATGGGGCGTTTGACAAGAGGAGTCATCCTAAGCCATTGGATAGACTTCCATGGGGTGTTTTTGGCTGTAACTGGTGTCGAGAGGAAAGCATGCTCTGTTTTGCATACATTAAGATCTGGCAGTTACCATCTTTCACTGACATCTTGTACAATTGTATTTACTTTGGCCAATTTTTCTCAAAGACCAAAACTTTGGAGTGACTAACTGTATAAATGGTAGTGGTGAAACTCATTCATAAGTAAGTTTCCTCTCCCTCTTTTATCCAACAGGCTTTGCAACAGGCAATATTTATTAGGTTGCAAGTGTCGGCAAGGCATAGTTCTGTGTGCCCTTCTAGGCCACTTGATATTTAGTGTTACAACCCCTTTGCATTGTCAAAGGGTGGTGTGGTGGTGATGGTGGTAGGGGATACGTGTGTGTGTGGAAGAGAGGAAGGTTTAGGGAATTTGTGTGTTATCTTTTGTGGTCACCAGGGGGAGACCCACCATGCAATCGCATTGCAAATCCCTGTTTGTATCACATCCACTAACATCCTACTGGCCAGATCAAGCCACACGGCTAAGGCCATCATCAATGGGTATCTGTTTTCTTGCTGAAGAGCAAGTTAACACAGACTCAGCAGCTTCAAACAGCACATGCTTATTGTATCAGTTTTCGTGGGTCTGGAGTGTGACAACAGCTTAGCAGAATCCCCTGCTCAGGTCTCATCCTGCTGCAGCCAAGATGTCAGCCAGCCTGTGTTCTCACCTAGAGGCTCCTCTTCTGGGGAAGCACCACTTCCTGCTTTTGGAGTTGTTGGCAGCATTCAGTTCTTAGAAGCTATAGGATTCATGGTGGCTTTCTTCTTCAGTGCCAGAAAGGAGAGAGATGGACTAGCAAGATGGACCCTGCATTCTTACAGAACCACATACATATAATCATATCTATTTCGTGACCTTTGCCACACTTCTATGGATAGCAGCAAGTCACAGGCCCTGCCTACACTCACTAGTTTGAGTGTGACTTACTCACAAAGGTGTGAAGCCCAGAGACAGGGATTGTGGGACACCTGAAAAGTCTATCCATTATAAATATTTGCTAACAATTTACCCACTATGGGGATGTGACATACAAAATATATACATGCCAGAGGACAAGGATTATTGAGGAGTTGAAAGGAAAAAATGGACAGGGGCTGCAGAATAAGGAAAGGCTTCAAGGAGGTGGAATTTGAATTCTTCGACTTCCTATTAGAAATGGAAAGATGGAAAGGGAAGGAGAGGTTATCTCAGAAAGAAAGATTTGAGCAAATTTATCTCCTTTCTTCTTGGGAGCCTCTCTTCTCTTAGAAACTAGAATCTTCTCCCCTTCTTGAGCCCCTGGGTCCATCCCCTCCCTCTGTCTAGCTCCTCTCTTTCCTTTCATGCTCTCCTTCCTTCCATAGGAAGGGAAGTGTGTCCCAAGGAGGTACCTCTTTGTCCAGAACCATGAGTGGTTTTTCTCCCTTGCCCTCTATTCCCACTTTCTGGATTTCCCCTGCATAATTAAACATGCAAATGATAAAGTATTTTTAGTCCATAAAGAATTCATCAGTTATGTCACAAACATGTCTATCTCAGCAAATGCTGATCTGAAAAGATAGGTCAGAACTCAAGCTTGCAGGCCAGTATGCCATGGGTTAGACAACTCAGGAGCAGAGGCAAGGGTCCATGGACAATGCTAAGTGGTCTTTTTTTTTTTTTTTTTTTTTTAATATTTGTTTCTTGGGCCTCTTGCTAGGGATCCAGTAGCCTTATCTGAGTGCAGTGAAAGTAAATAGACGAGAAAGCAACATACAAGATAAGCAGCATCTGCAGAATATAAAGTAGAGATTACAAGCTAGCAGGCAACAAACATATTTTTTGTCTCACCTAGGACTGAAAAAATAAAACAAGCCAATATTTAAAATTAGGAGGTGGGAAGACTGTAATTCTGACTTCTCTCTCGAAAAAACTTAGAAGGCAGCATCAGACCTGTACTCTTTCAGGACAATAATCTCCTGGAATCCAGTAAGGGCCTCCCTTTGTAGACCAAGCATATTTCCCCCAATTGTCACAGCACCGTGGGTTTCCTTCACTCTTTAGATAATTGCCCTGCAGGCATTGGAATTTGTCCCGACTGTGAAGCCTGGCTTTTCATTCTGTTCATGGGCTTCTCGAGGCAACAGTACTAGAGTGGGTAGCCATTTCCTCCTCTAGCATATTAAAAAGCAAAGACATTGCTTTGCTGACAAAGGTCCATATAGTCAAAGCTATGATTTTTCTAGTAGTCATATACGGATATGAGAGTTGGCCCAAAAGGCTGAGTGCTGAAGAACTGATGCTTTTGAACTGTGGTGCTGGAGAAGACTCTTGAGAGTCCCTTGGACAGCAAGGAGATCAAACCAGTCAATCCTAAAGGAAATCAACCCTGAATATTCATTGAAAGGACTGACGCTGAAGCTGAAGCTCCAAAACTTTGGTCATCTGACATGAACAGCCAGCACATTGGAAAAGACCCTGATGCTGGGAAAGATTGAAGGCAAAAGGAGAAAAGAGTGGTAGAGGATGACATGGTTGGATAACATCATCGACTCAACAGACTTGAGTTTAAGCAAACTCCAGGAGGCAGTGAAGGACGGAGAAGCCTGGCATGCTGTTGTCCATGGGGTCGCAGAGTCGTACATGACTTACTAACTGAACAATACCAAGTGAAGCCTGCAGGCATAGTTTTCCAAGCACTTGCAGCGCTTTCTAATGCATGCAGATTCCTGGGCCTGCAGTGGATGGATTGATTGGCTCAGAATATCTCAAGGTAAGTCTTAATCAGCATTTTTAAACAAGCATTCTGGAGGATGAAATTCATATACAAGACGTGTGTAGTGGTGAGAGCCACGGTTATGAAGTTTTTTCCTCGTTCAGGGCACCTAAGAAGACGGCTGGAATACACACGTCTGCAGCATGGGTGGAGGATGGGCTCTGATGCTTACCTACAGATAGGACTGTGGCTGCATTTGGCATGGATTGGTGTTTTCAGCTACTTTCATTTGTGAAGCACATTACAGGAATCCAGTCTGAAGGTTTTAAGGCTTAGCACTCTGTGTGATCTACCTCTGATAGGAAAGGGTACATTCCGATGGTAATTGAATGGGAAAGATCTGAGTTCTGTCTAAGTCAAGGTTAGGTTGTACATGGGGTTTAGGGATCTCTATAGTGTCTGATCCAATGTACGCTTTCTTGATTCTGTTAGAATCTTATTTAGTTTAAAATACACACACCCATTCCCACATACACACACACATACATGTGTGTGTGCATGTGTATAAACACCAACATGCTAAATGCTAGTGTTGAGTGTAAACTGTGTGGATTTTTTGCACAAAAAGCATCTCTGATTCCTCTCCTTATGAGGGGGAATCAATTATAATTGATTGACTGACTGACATAAAGAGTTTTATTGTTTTACTCACCCATCTGATCAACTTAGGTGATATCTTTATTATATTCCTCACCAAAAAGTAATAATAATGAGCAACTTTAAGTTGGCGATGAACCCAAATGTAAGTTGATTGGGGTCTTCAGGAACTCATCACTAATGCTAATAAGCATTTTAAATTTCCTTTGGCCTTCTTGGCAGAAGAGGTAACCAAAAACTTTAGGAATCCAGATGTGAGTTATTGACGCTTAGGACCTGCCCCAAGAAGCAGAGCTGAGCAGTTGCAGTGTTACATCTCTGGAAGCCAGGGTCTCACCTGCAGGCTGCCGGCTGCTATCGCCCAAGGGTGCTTAATGGGCTCCCAGTCTTTGGGAACCTCCATCCATCAGGAAACCGCTGCCGCCTTCAACCCCCAGGTGCTTTGCTAGTCTCAGTCCGCTTCTTCTAGAGCATAAGAAGAAAGGAAGCGAGGAAAAGAGAGTGAAACAGTGGTCACGCCAGCAGCTCAGATTTGGAAATAAGGTTGGAAATGACTTCCAGGACTTGTCTTATCCTGTGAGAAACGTGAAGGTCACTAGAATTGAACATTAAGGACCCTGGGTCTACTTCCCTTGTTGGGAGACTGGATGTTCAAGTAATCACAAATAGTCAGAAAAGGTCTGTTTTCACCGATGGCTTGGACTTCATGGACCTAATAATTATGAGGTTAAAACTGTGCTACATGAAAATAAATAATAGGAAAATATTTCTACTTGGACTTGTAAAATACTTCATCAGGCAAGCCTCCTAAATCCCTCTACTAAAAACTGTGAAGTAGGACTTCTCTGATGGTGCAGTGGATGGGAGTCCATCGCCAGTGAAGGGGCCATGGGTTCGATCCCTAATCCAGGAAGATTCCACATCCTGCAGGCAACTTAAGCCCATGTGCCAGGACTTCTGAGCCCGCACTTTAGGGACCGTGAACCGCAACTACTGCGGCCCTGTGCGGCAGTTCCTGAAGCCCGTGTGCCGAGAGCCTGTGCTCCACAAGAGAAGCCACCACGATGAGCAGCCTGCACACCCACAGCAAAGAGGAGCCCCCACTAACCGCAACCAGAGAAAGCCCGTGCACAGTAACTGAAGACCCAGTACAGTCAAAATGGAAGAACGAAAGAACATTAAAGAAACACTTAGGGGATTCTCTGATAGTCCAGTGGTTAGGACTCCCCCTTTACATGGTAGGGGACCTGTGTTTGATCTCTGTTTGGGGAACTAAGATTCTACAAACTGAGCTACCTGGTCAGAAAAAAAAAAAAAAAAAAAAAAGCTGTAAAGTTAGCCAGGAACAAAAGAGAGTCGCAGCTGGAAAGAGAGAGTGAGATGAATGAATATTTACTCTCCAGTTCTTTGTCTGAGGAATGTACACACATGCCTATACCTTCACAGTTTTGCCGTGGAGAGTAAGGAGTTCCGTGGATTGGGCATTACACTGGGAAAATGTGTGGGCTGGGACAAGATAAGATGCTGTATCTGTGACTTAAAAGCCAGTAGGAATAACAGCCTGCCAGGCTCAGGAGTGTGGAGGGGAAGTCTGAAGCAGTGGAAGGATGCCTCGTGTGTCAAGTTGCACATCTTACAGACGCATTAACTTTCCATGTCCTCCAGCTGGTCAATCCCAGAGATTTGTCAGAAGAGAAACAAAGGGAAGATGAGTTCTCATCGCTGGGAAAATCATCAAATTGAATGAGTCAACCGGCTATTTAAAAAACTCTCATGAAATTAACAGAAACGTGAAGGTGATAGGAGCCCACCCAGGAGACGAAGTGATGAGAGACAATCCTGTCTTCTTAGAAGGTGTTCATGTTATGGTCCTCGATGTGATCATTTCAAGCTGAGATTTTTAAACCTATAGAATCCCTCAAAATTTGTGAAATACAAAGGCCTATGTTTGAGAATTTTATATTCTCTTCTCTGACACATTCTGTTTCTAGGCCACCCCTCACAAATGCCATTACCCCAGAAGCTGTGTGGCCAAGAGAAGTCAGCTCCGCTCTAAGTAACCAGGACAATGTGTGTTCCATGAAGGGACCCATCCTTCTGTTGGCTGACAGCTTCCCATTCTGCCAGCAGCTTGGAGGGTATATGTGATAAATACAAGACTTGGTTCTTGTCCTCAAGAAGTCTAAAGTTTCATTGGAAAACTGTATACCGGATGTGCTTCAGTAGCTGTCCGGATTGGATGTGATTTTGCGCTAGGGAATGGAATCGACCAAAAGCACCATGAAATTTAAGATCGATTTGTGTATACTCAGTCACTCAGTCATGTCCAATTTTTTGGGACCCTGAACTCCAATACTTTGGCCACCTGATGCAAAGAGCTGACTCATTGGAAAAGACCCTGATGCTGGGAAAGATTGAGGGCAGGAGGAGAAGGGGACGGCAAAGGATGAGACAGTTGGATGGCACCACCAACTCAATGGACATGGGTTTGGGTGGACTCTGGGAGATGGAGATGGATAAGGAAGTCTGGAGTGCTGTGGTTCATGGGGTCGCAAAGAGTCAGACACGACTGAGCAACTGAAGTGAATGGACTGTAGGGTCCTCGACAGGCTCCTCTGTCCAAGGGATTCTCCAGGCAAGAATGCTGGACTGGGCTGTCATGCTCCACTCCAGGGGATCTTCCTGACCTAGGGATCGAACCTGGTTCTGTGTTGCAGGCAGATTCTTTACTGTCTGAGAGCAGCTAGAAAATTCTGAATTCTAGTCTCACATTTCCCTACTGGCCAGGGAAAGACTGGAAACAAGTTACTTATCTTCTCTGAATGGCAGTTGATACGTGTGTGTGTGTGTGTGTGTGTGTGTGTGTGTGTGTGTGTGTGAAATACTACCTTCTGCACCTATCTTATAAGCTTTCTGTGAGGATAAAACAGAATTCAAAGTTATCAAAATGAAGGCAACAATATTATTAACTTATTGATTCAATTCAACTACCACCTGAAGTTGCTTTTAAACTGTTTTTTATTTATGCTGTGAGTGTGAGCTTTTGTGTTTAGACCTCTGATAACTCGTAAATAAGAACATCATATAATGGCGTTATGTAAATAATACTGCATGTTTGTGAGGCTACAATGTATGGGGTTATCTCACTTGTTATAACTGTGATATTTAGAACAGAAGGGATTCATATGTGTACTTTCTGTATACAAAGAAGCCACAGCCCAGAGGCACTGTGTCTTATTCCAAGAAGGTAGAGGACCTTGGTATTTATGATTTTTCATGCAATGTCCTTTCTAAACTATTGTTGTTACCAACACCTTGCCAGATTACAGAGAGGAAATGAGGCTTTTAAAGAGCTGTGTAAAAAAGGAATGTCTAAAAATACTGCTCACTGTCTTGAATATCTGCCTGAAATCACCTCCATAAGTCTTAATCATAAGAACAAAATGAACACATATTTGAAATGCCTAGATATGGTCTTAAAATTTCACTTCCTCCCAAACAGCACCATTTCACAGCAAGCTGCCATTTTTTCCCCTAGTAACTGCCATCCACAGATTGTATTTCTGAAGAGTGTTCATTGTTGCCCATTTTGTCTTTCAGCAACAGATCAACTCCTAGCAACCATGATCGGATACAGCGTCTCCGGCAAGAATTTCAGCAAGCAAAACAGGATGAAGACGTGGAGGATCGGCGACGTACCTATAGCTTTGAACAACCCTGGGTGAGTGTCTGGTGCCTCCACACAGTTGTAGGAAGTCCTACAACTTCCCTGCAGTAAAAGCCATTAATAGCTGTGACCTCAGACCTTTACAAAACGAGACGAGATGGAGCCAAATTCCTTTGACCTTTAGCATATTGACCTTTTTCCTCATTTCCTTCTAGGTTTCATCATTGCTAATTTCATTTTATATCTTGTTGCACCATCTGTCCATTACATAATAGGTTTCATTTGCCTGGCGACAAGACAGAGCAGGAATATTCTGACTTGCAACTATGCCTTTTTTAAAGTTTACTAAATATTTTCTATATACGTTTTTCTGAGAATCAGAGCCTAAATAAATTAGTTCTGGGTATCTGTGGTGTATCTACTCTGTACAAAGTACAGTATTTAGAGATTCTTGATTCTCCCCCATCCCCTCTGTGTATTTGTTGAACCCTGCCATGTATCTTCCTGTAGCGCAATTCCATTTCTTCCTCCCAAAGCCTCCAGAGTGGTCTTTCTACAGCAAAGCTTTGAATGGGCTTCTCAGTGTCCCCAAGATAAGTCCAGATTCCACAGTGTGGCAGGCTAATTAATCCTCCCCAATCCAGCCCCAGATTTAAGCTCTGATCTTGTGTTTTGTCTTAAAGATGATAGCCCATGTGCGGATGTGAGGTGCTGAAGCAGATTTGGGGGTTCAAGATGATGGGAATTGTGAAGACTCTGAAAACTTGAGGGAGAGGTCAATTAGAAATGAGTAAATAGGCTGCTGGAGGCAGGAGAATCTAGCTGAAGTAATGTATTAGTTAAGTCTAGTCCACATGGTGGTGGGATCATAGCCAACAACACTTTAAGGGCTGGGAATAGAAAAATAATTATTTTTAATTTATTTTATTGAAATAGAGTCGATTTACAGTGTTGTATTCATTTCTGCTGTACAGCAAATGATCCAGTTATATTTATACATTCTTTTCACATTCTTTTCCATTATAGTTTATCACAGGATATTGAATAGAGTTCAATATAGTAGGACCTTGTTATTTAGCAAAATAATTTTTTAGATTAATCCCATGATGAGGAATGGCAAGACAGACATGGCAGAAAGTGAAGGAAGGCAAGCCTGGGGAGGATGCTGGTGGAGCACTGCCCCGGCTGGAAAGGTGGTCAGTGCAGCTCAGGGAGGTGTTGCCACGACAGCCTGAGAGGATGCTGGAGTGGGGGCGGGGTATCAGCAGTCTAGGATTATGAAGCCTAGGAGGCTGTGGTCAAAAGAGTGTGTTTTTGGAGTCTTGGAACATCTGGATGGTGTTGGGATCAAAGGTGTCCCATCCATGCATGTAAATTCCTAAAGCAGAGGAGTGATTAGGGTCCCAAAAGTGAAAGAGTTCAGTTCACTGTGTCGGGAATATGATTACACTCAATATTTGGGAGAATGAGAAGGGAGAATGAGAAAAGGCTGGACACAGAACTGAGTGTGGTCATATTGTACGGAAGGAGAGACAAACATGGGAAGATGGTAGGAGCTTTCCATGCTAGTTGGAAAGTCTGAACATGGATGGTATCAGAACAGAATGCTGGCCCACTAGCCAGGTCAGAAAATAATTTTAATTTTTTTTCTCCAGGCATCAGTTTTCTTATTTGTAAACCAAGGGGATTACAGTAGCTGATTGAGTGTCAGTTACTAAACCTTTTGTTAGAATAAACATTTAAAAGGAAGCTGGGTGTGTAAAGCAGCTATCAGTAGAGCTCCTCGGTTGCATACAGAGGTCTCCGTGGACCCAGGTGACTGCAGCCACGGTTCAGAGCTTCTCCAAGTGTGGTCCATGGACCACCCATGAGAAGCCCTGCTCCAGAGTTTAGAGCATTGCTGAGGTCCTCTTTGGACCTAAAATCCAACATGGTTAGTACATTCCACACAAAGCCAGAAACCCATAGACATTATTATCTGGAATTTGGTGATCAAGTTGGAGTTTGTAGAACTTTCATTTTGTAAATGAAAGAAGGGAAAATTGGAGAAGTCATCCCAGTTTGAAGGACCTCACCTTGGCTCAGGTGAGAAAGATAGGGGCCTTAGAAGAGACAATATGAGAACTGCATCCTGGAAGAAATCAACGGTAGCCGACTTTGAGAGTTTATAAAACATGTAAATACCTATGAAAATCTAATTGTCCTCTGCAACAATATCACTATTAATAATATGTAGTTTATTTTCCTAGATGGTAAGTAAAATGAGTCATTCCCATGTAGCAACAGGATGGAATTATGTTCATTTACTTCTATTGTTTGGCTTAATGACTCAACCTAGTCCTGTTAGGCTTCTTAAAGCCGACCTCTTTGTGTTGTGGGATAAACATCCTTAACTATGTATATTTTCACAAAGGTGCTGAAAGGAAGAATGAGGCCAGTGCAGCCTGAAGGGATAGACGTATGAAAATGGTTCTCATACCCCCAGCTCTATAGAGCTCCAGCCCAGCAGGGGCAGTGTTGCGCCATTTTACTTTACCTGGGTGTGTGAATTTCCAAGCAGCATGTTTTATTCTAAAGTTAATTATTTAACTCATCAAATTTCTTGAGTGTTCATTATGTTCTGTTTATTATTGTGTTTAGCTCGGGAAAACAAAGAAAGAAAGCCCTTAGAATCCTAGAATCAAGCTGATACAAAAGAAGGGATGCTGCATGCAGTCTTGATAGCGAAAAGAAGGGACATTTGAAGACAAAGGAACCACACCCAAGTTGGTTGTGGGTGTGCACAAAAAGCTTGAAAGAACACATCTTTTAAGTTGAAAGATATTTCAAATATATAACTTTGAGAAACAGAGGAACCCATCTTTGGGACCTAAGATTAATTGGAATTATTTCTGGATAGTAACATCATGTCTCTACAGGTTTGTTGGAAGCAAAATGAGCATTTCCTACTCCTTAGGTCTAGAAGTTTTGTACTGAGAGATGTGGCAACAATTTGGTATCCATTTGATATCTTTCTAAGTTTTCTTTTAATGTAGGACATGAACATTTTGGCATATATTTCTATGTTATCTATTGAATATGAGCAATCATGTTGGAAATTTGAGACTATCTTATATATTAGGAAACTCAACTACTGAAGTTCATAGGCCAAATTATTGTGTATCAAAAATGCCATAGCAACTTCAGATGGACCGCTTGGCTTGTAAGATCTTTTCCTATTGAGCTGGGAATTATTTGGATGACAGGCTGATTACCTTGGGAATGGAATAATTTCCTAAATTGTGGGTCACAAATTGACTTTATTTGTATATTTTTTCATTTTCAAACAGTTGGGATCTTGCTGGGTACTCCCCATTCTACAGATCATGTAAATGAGCTTCAAGTGACAGTAATTCTATGTAGTGTGCTAATTTTCATACCAATTCTCATTGTTGCCTTAGGAAGAGCTGCTCAGTTGTTCAGAATGTAGCATGGTCTATGGTTTTTATTATCTGTTTTACAAAAAGAATTTTGAGTATCTTGGACTGTTTATTCTCTTCTCATATATATTCTGACCTTGAAAGATCACTGTATTTGGAAAAGATGAGACCATGAGCTCACCTACTGGAACTGTTTGAAATCATTTTAGTGTTAAGGAACCACAAGCACATCTTCAAGCTGTGGGTACAACTTAGACCATATTAGCTGAAATTGTCCTGCTTGTTGGAAATGCCCACATGTGCAGTGCAGTCAGATATATCATACAGAAAAATACCCAAGCCAATGACTTCACACACAGAGAGAGATGCTACAGAAAATTCCTCCAAGTGGTCCTTTTTAACTCTCCCATTTTTCAAAATGTTCTCTTGACTCTAGCACCACAGAATGCACCTGTTCCCGGGCTTTTGTTCAAAATAACATTTGGGCCGGAGGGAGCTAATTTTTGGCACAAAGGGTCTTTGGATGAGCAGAGGCCTAGAAAATTTCCTTAGCTCCATAATTGAAGTGAGTTATCTCCCAAGTTGAGTAAAAGAAGAAGAAGCAGGAAAAGCAACTTCTTCCCCACGAAGTGCCAGGTGCAGCATAAATAAAGCAGCAAGCTGCTTTAAATCTTTCTTAAGATAATGGAACAATAGCTGAGGTTAGGGTTATTATCACAGAGCTCAGATATGGACAGGACTTAGTGTGTTGCTTTTAAAAGAATTAAATTGCAGGCTGCAGACCTAAGTACAGTATGCTGTTAAAACTTTGCAGATACCTGACTGTTGCCCACAGCAGACTCACTGACTGAGACGGTTGATGGATGGGATAATGGAGCCTTTAATAGCTCTATTGCTAAATCCTTTCCATCCTGGGTGGGTAGGGACTGAAAGTAGTTTAGTCCTTCAGATAGAAAATTGATCCTCCACAATGTGAAAATCCTCTTCTCCCCCAAGCTTTCTTCCTAGCTGTCTGTCCTCAGACAAAACAAAATCTGCTCCTTTCTCCATTTTCCCACTTTGGACTTTTGTTTTTAAAGAAACTTCTGTTTTCCGCGTTTATTTACTTAAGTACTTGGCCGGGCCGGGTAGTGGCAGCACTTGGGATTTTCGATCTTCGTTGCAGCATGCAGGGTCTTTAGTGAAGGCACGTGGAGTCTGGTTCCCTGACCAGAGACTGAATCCAGGACCCGTGTATTGGGTGCACAGAGTCTTAGGCACTGGACCGTCAGGGCACCCCTACCTTGGACTTTCATTGGCTCCTTTTACCACTTTAGCATCTCACCTGCTTTAATTAGAGGGCTGGTCAGACTGCACAGCCATCCTACACCCCTAGACTGCCTTCCCTGGACCAGGGGAGTTTGAGGAAATGATGGTTCTCTTTTTGTCTTCCTCTTTCTTAAGACTTATAGGCATCTGCTGTGATCCCCTCCTAGCAGGCCTCCACGCGTGGACTCAGGAAATGCCTTCCTAGTTGACAGCCTTACTGTGTGGAGTTTGACTCCAGTTCACATTGGGTGCCCATCACCTCCCTTGGAAATCCACCTGGAGGGAGCCATTCTTGCAGCGAAGGGGTGCCCTGGAGTCGTGGAGGGGTGTCCTTGTGCTGCTGCAGCGCAGCCCTCTTTCTTGGAGTCCCATGACCTGAGGGCTGTTATACCCAAGGAGCCCTCTGGTGGTGAAGTGCACGAGGCTGCCTGCCTCCCATCAGTGACGCTGGAAGGCTGCTCCTTTATTTTCAACCTATCTGCTGATTCCAACGGGAAACCAGATCCTAGCCGTGGTTGGGAAAGATGAGAAGAAGACAAATAGTGTGTTAAGACCAAAACACATATTTATAAAATCTTGATGAGGGAAATTGGTATGCACTGCCATTTTTCAACCATTACTCACATCATTAGTAGCAATTAAGCTTTTCAACATTCAGAACCCACAGAGTTCAATCGATAGCTGTGTCAGTACAGTGTGTGATGGGTAGAGGGGAGGAGGGCTGGGAGGACAGGATCCAGAGGCAAAAGTTAACTTTGTTTGGATTAGAAGTTGGCAATTAAGTCCGCAATAGAAAATCATTTACCAGTGTTAGCAATGGCCACTTTTAAACAGAGTCAAAAACTTACACCCTTAACATGATTCAGTGACCTTTTGTTATCGGAAGATGGAATTCATACTAGGATCACAGTATATTTGAATCGCTAAAATGAGAACTTTAAATCTCAAGGGATATCATTGTTCTCTGTGTTATTATTGCCATCTTCATTGCCATCATCTTCATCACAGGCTTTCATCCAAAGCATACAGACTTTGCATTTTATTTTTGCTCGCTCTACATGCCCTGGACATATGTGAAAATTTGAAAAAAAAATTTTTAATTGGAGTATAATTGCTTTACAATGTTGTGTTAGTTTCTGCTGTATAATAACATGAATCAGCTATATGTATATACATATCCCCTCCCACCTCCCCACATCTATACCTTCTAGGTCATTACAGAGCTGAAAACTTTGTTATTCATAATTTAAGTAAAAGAAAACCCACCCCAAATAATCACTTACAAGACTATTACAAATATGTGTGAATACATACAAAAGAACACACACATATTCTTACAGGCTTTTTCTTATCTATAAGAAGAAAAATTAGTGTATTTAAAATTATTAAATACTTTATGTAAATGTTAATAGAACTAATGAATTTTATTCATGAGGCACTTTTTTACATGAAGCTCTAAAAGTCTTATAATATCACCTAGTTCTAATCAGTTCTGAAACTTGTAGGGTGTGTATTTATTTTTGTTCTTTATTTAGTATATTAACAGTTTGGGCTTTGTATTTTTATTTTTATGTATTATCTTTTTTAATTTGGAAAAATAAGGATGATTTTACTTAATGGAGAGAAATGCCAAAGCATTTCTTAATTTACTGAAATAGTACACAGAAGAGATTTTCACAGTTTGTTCTACACTAGTAAGTAATAGGAGAAGGCTTGCCTGGAAAATCCCATGGACAGAAGAGCCTGGAAGGCTGCAGTCCATGGGGTCGCTAAGAGTCGGACACGACTGAGTGACTTCACTTTCACTTTTAACTTTCCTCCATTGGAGAAGGAAATGGCAACCCACTCCAGTGTTCTTGCCTGGAGAATCCCAGGCAGGGGGCAGCCTGGTGAGCTGCTGTCTATGGGGTCGCATAGAGTCGGACACGACTGAAGTGACTTAGCAGCAGCAGCAGCAGCAGCAGTAAGTAATACCAAAATTGTGCAACTTTCAAGTTTTTATATAATTTTTAAATATAATATAAGTAGTAAAATCTCTTCATAATCATGATAAACACAAGTACTTTGCAGCTCATTTACCAAAACAACCTGCATAGTCTTGACTGGTGGTTTTTAAACATAAGCCATGAAGAGAGTCACGTAGCCGTGGTTTTCCAGCATATTGTGTAAGAGGTAATCATGTATTTACTTCTGTCTTACAACCTCTATCATTATTATGGCTGTGGCAACCTTGGCTATTTTTTTTCCTTAAAAGGTCATTGCTTGTCACCCGTTTCATCGCAAACAAGGCCAGGGTTATTTATAATTTGCTCTCTTAAACAGAGCTGCTGTCTTGTTATCTGGTGAATCTCTAGAATCATTACAATGATGCTTTGCCTATGTGTTTCCCCATATAGATACCGCTTTGTCACTGTAGTTGCCGTTTTATCTGAAAACATTCCCTTCTCTCTGGGGTTACACATGATCTCTTTCTTCATTTCTGTCTTTATTTTTGTGATTTTGGACTCTAGATATTTCTATTTCTGCTGTTTCTGTTTCTGTTCTATTCTCTTTCTGCCATTGGGATGGAAACCACAAAACCCCAGTGTCTTAAAGTCAGGGTTCCTGGTGGTAATACTGTTTCCACAATTCACATTTTTATGAGATCTTCGTTGAAATCATGAATCCGATTATTTTTGATGCAGCCTAAGTAGAGAATGGGCCAGGACAAACTTCTTTCACTGTTGCTCTGGGTCCATCATGCGCACAGTCTCCCTGGATATCTGTGGCCCAGTCAACTTTCATCCTAAAGATAAGGGTGATTCTTTCTAATAACCTACTCTTTCACACACTCTGAAAAGAGAGAGTAAAATATTAATAGCAAGGCTAGGGTGTGTATTTCATCAGAGTGAAGCAAACAATGAAATCTGTCAGTTTGCTGATTCCAGACTCCTTCCCTCATTCTAAGTTTTCAGATCCCACTCGATGATAATTTCATTACTGGGATTCATCCAGATGCACTGAGATATACCACTGATAAGGTTGGAGGTGAACAGTCCCAGAAAACACACAGTGGGGGAAACAAAAGCCCTTCAACTTTTTTTCTTCCCTCCATCAGTATCATATTTTCAGGACTCTGGGAGAAGCAACTTAAAAATACACCTGAAATTTCTACAAGACCTTGCATTTTCTTTTCACAACTCCACAAGCAGCGTGTCATAGAACAGCGTGAGCTTGAAAAGCTGGTTAGTAAATCTTGCAGCAGAATGCCAGGTCTTTCAAGACTGTTTGACACATGTGTGTAGCTTAGGCTGAGTGTAAATGAAATGAAAATGGGGTTCTTTTTGAAGGCATATTTTCTTGCTTCACTTTTCCTGTCCACTGGCCCTTCCCCGGGCTCCCCACCAACAACAGATCACCACAGCACTGTTCTGGGCCAGCCTCATCCAGGGTCACGGAAGAAACTGTTTGTCTCCTTAATGTTGTTGGCGAACAATTGCTTCATGCTTTGTTTGCATAAGCAGAACTCATTCGGCAACATGTTTTCTTTGCTGAAGGCACCACGGATGTTATTTGAACCGTGTTGTGGAGTGTGTCTCCGAACACACATTTGTTCCAATGTGTGTGGTTATAAACATCCACTAGTAGAGACTAGGGTATCGTAAAGTCTAATCTCTTCACATATTATTTTTGTATCGGGATATTTTTAATATGCTCGCTGACGATGCCCATATGCTTTGAAATTTTGTCCTGCATATTGCTTCATTATTGCTTACCAACAAATGGGATATGCTGGCCAGGCAGAAGGGGACAATAGAGGTTACTGCCTTTCTCTTTGCACAAAAGCCACCAGAGGAACCACTCTTTAAGGAACAAGCCTACGTGTTATCTTTCCAGGCTCCAAATGAGTGCTGAGACTCTTATTTTAGAAAGTGATTATCGAGTCCAAGTCTGCTATTGCTTTCAGCTCTAAAAAAAAATCAATAACTTGTTTATCACAGACATTCTTTGTTTGGAATAAATCTATTGCACAATGTTGCATAACACAAAGAGGACAGAGGTTGATGAGTGCCAAAAAGGGTTACTTAAGAGTGCGTGCCATTGATGGCTATGATCAACCTTTGTTGGGTGTTTGTAAAGTTAGAGGCATCGTTGCCTCTTTTGAGTGGAGCTGCTTTCAAAATGTACCATCGTAAAGGCAAGCTCAAAGCCATTGGCAGAAGCTAAAGCAGGCACAATGGCCCAGCACCATACACTCCCCCAGTATCTGGTTTCATTCAGTGGCAGCTATCAGCAGACGACCTGCTGCATGAAGTATTTAGCCAGAAGGATTGACTGTTTCTCTGTAACATATAATTAACCTGGGTAAAAATGCCATTTCTTAATAACTGAGGCAAAGTGTATTATTTCACAACCAGTTCCAGGAGCTATTAGCTTGCAGATTTATTCTTTGGATAAGCTATTCTGTTTGCATGTGGCTGCCACGGTGGCTGCCACAGAAGACCTGAATATGGTGAACTGTGCCTGATGCTGCTACTGCTGCTAAGTCACTTCAGTCGTGTCCAACTCTAACTCCTTAGTTGTCTAAGAAACTGCTGCTGCTGCTAAGTCGCTTCAGTCGTGTCCGACTCTGTGCGACCCCATAGACAGCAGCCCACCAGGCTCCCCCATCCCTGGGATTCTCCAGGCAAGGACACTGGAGTGGGTTGCCATTTCCTTCTCCAGTGCATGAAAGTGAAAAGTGAAAGTGAAGTCACTAAGTCGTGTCCGACTCTTCACGACCCCATGGACTGCGGCCCACCAGGCTCCTCCATCCATGGGATTTTCCAGGCAAGAGTACTGGAATGGGGTGCCATTGCCTTCTCCGGGTGAACTGTGCCTCAGTTCAGTTCAGTTCAGTCGGTCAGTTGTGTCCGACTCTTTGCGACCCCATGAATCACAGCACACCAGGCCTCCCTGTCCATCACCAACTCCTGGAGTTCACTCAGACTCACGTCCGTCAAGTCAGTGATGCCATCCAGCCATCTCATCCTCTGTCGTCCCCTTCTCCTCCTGCCCCCAATCCCTCCCAGCATCAGAGTCTTTTCTAATGAGTCAACTCTTCTCATGAGGTGGCCAAAGTACTGGAGTTTCAGCTTCAGCATCATCACCTCCAAAGAAATCTCAGGGCTGATCTCCTTCAGAATGGACTGGTTGGATTTCCTTGCAGTCCAAGGGACTGTCAAGAGTCTTCTCCAACACCACAGTTCAAAAGCATCAATTCTTCGGTGCTCAGCTTTCTTCACAGTCCAACTCTCACATCCATACATGACTACTGGAAAAACCATAGCCTTGACTAGATGGACCTTTATTGGCAAAGTAATGTCTCTGCTTTTCAATATGCTGTTTAGGTTGGGCATAACTTTTCTTCCAAGGAGTAAGTGTCTTTTAATTTCATGGCTGTGGTCACCATCTGCAGTGATTTTGGAGCCCCCCAAAATAAAGTCTGACACTGTTTCCACTGTTTCCCCATCTATTTCCCATGAAGTGATGGGACCAGATGCCATGATCTTCGTTTTCTGAATGTTGAGGTTTAAGCCAACTTTTTCACTCTCCGCTTTGACTTTCATCAAGAGGCTTTTTAGTTCCTCTTCACTTTCTGCCATAGGGGTGGTATCATTTCATGCAAAGATGGGCTCGATAAAGGACAGAGATGGTATGGACCTAACAGAAGCAGAAAATATTAAGAAGAGGTGGCAAGAATACACAGCAGATCTATACAAAAAAATCTTCACGACCAAGATAATCACGATGGTGTGATCACTCACCCAGAGCCAGACATCCTGGAATGTGAAGTCAAGTGGGCCTTAGAAAGCATCACTACGAACAAAGCTAGTGGAAGTGATGGAATTCCAGTTGAACTGTGCCTAGTTTCAGCTAATCTCAGTTCAAAATTTAACTGTCATTCTTTAACAAAAGGGAAATCAGCTCCGCTGCGTCCTGCTGCTATACTGAGACGCATGACTGCTGAAAGCTTCACCAGCATGGCCGACCTTCCAGTGTACAGCCTGGGACTTTCCTACTGTTGTGAATTATTGAAGCAAATTTTTATGTTTTGGGCACTTTTAAAATTGGGCTAAAGTTGCTTTACAATGTTGTTAGTTTCTGCGGTACAAGGAAATGAATCAGCTATGTATATACATACATCCCCTCCCTCTTGGCTCCCTTCCCCACCTCATCTTACCCCTCCAGGTCATCACAGAGCATCGAGCTGCACTCTCTGTACTGTGCAGAAGCTTCCCACAAACTATCCTAGTGTTCCAAGAAGGGTTGTTCCCCTATATTTGCTTTCTATACAAGGGATGAAATTAAAAGACGCTTACTCCTTGGAAGAAAAGTTATGCCCAACCTAGATAGCATATTGAAAAGCTGAGACGTTACTTTGCCAACAAAGGTCCATCTAGTCAAGGCTATGGTTTTTCCTGTGGTCATGTATGGATGTGAGAGTTGGACTGTGAAGAAGGCTGAGCACCGAAGAATTGATGCTTTTGAACTGTGGTGTTGGAGAAGACTCTTGAGAATCCCTTGGACTGCAAGGAGATCCAACCAGTCCATTCTAAAGGAGATCAGCCCTGGGTGTTCTTTGGAAGGAATGATGCTAAAGCTGAAACTCCAATACTTTGGCTACCTCATGCGAAGAGTTGACTCATTGGAAAAGACTCCGATGCTGGGAGGGATTGGGGGCAGGAGGAGAAGGGGACAACAGAGGATGAGATGGCTGGATGGCATCACCCACTTGATGGACGTGAGTTTGAGTGAACTCAGGGAGTTGGTGATGGACAGGGAGGCCTGGGGTGCTGTGATTCATGGAGTCGCAAAGAGTCGGACACGACTGAGCGACTGAACTGAACTGAATTGACACAAGGGATGTAAACTAGTGTCTGATGTCTATATTTACCAAGCCTCACTAGGCAGACTAGAAAGGTGGATCTCTCAATTTTAAACCATTCTAAGGCCGTAATTAAAATTTAGGATGATGGGGTATTTGGGGCTCACAAGACCAAAAAGGTGCCTCTTGAGAAAGCTGCACTCGATTTTTAAAAAACTCACGGAGTCACATATTGTTTCCCTGTCGGCCTCTGAGAACTGAAAGAGTCACCAAGTCCTGTGCTGTTCGGAGTTCCTTCCCCGTGACCTGTGTTGCGTTCTCTCCTGCAGCCCAACTCCAGGCCGTCAGCGCAGAGCGGGCGACACTCGGTGTCGGTGGAGGTGCAGATGCAGCGGCAGCGGGAGGAGGAGCGCGAGAGCTTCCAGCAGGCCCAGCGTCAGTACAGCTCGCTTCCCCGGTACGCGCCAACCCCGCCCCCCCCCCCCCAAGCCCTGTCCCTGTCCCTTGGGAAATCCCTCCTTCCCAGTGCACTGGCTTTTCCACCTCCGAGGAACCGCTCATAAATCGTGGGAACCGTGGCTTACTTGGCCACACCACTGCCTGGCAGGGGGGACCAGGCAGGAAGGTGTTTCAGGAGATGCCAGCATCCCCAGCTGACAGCTCCCTCCTGGAAAGTGAAGTGACCTGCTCCCCGCAAGGACGGGGCTTAGGGGTCCAACCTGGGATCTGGTGTTTGTTCTGTGACCTGTGGGGCCGGAGACAGATTCCTCCACTAAGAAATGGAAACAGAACTTTTACTTTGCACGGCTCGGTGGTAGCTAGCATAAGTGGACCTTGTGAATCTAGAGTTCTCCAAAAGGACAGGTGTAACTAGTGTAAAAGCTCAAGGGGCTGTGGTCTTCTTGGCCAAACGTTTGGCTTCCTGTATTTTAGTTGTGTTTGAGATTATTTTTTAAGGGATGGGGGAGAGCTCTCATAAAGTGTGTGAGAAGAAGTGAGAAGAGAAATGTCCAGGACTCGAGAAGGGGAGGGACAGGGGTGGGAGGGCCTGGCGGGAAGATAGGGGGAGACCTGGGGCTTCATCCTCAGGAAGAGGATAAGAGAGAAGCAAGTACATCCACTGGGTTTCTCCTGCTCACCTTCCAAAGCTACTCGGTCCTCCAAACCGATCTTTTCATCCTGGCGTACCCCTCTGCATGTCCACTGGTGACCCTCTTCTGCACCCCACCCCATGCCTCTCTCCCACCTCTCCTCTGAAGAGGACGCCATAGACCTGAGGCTTGCTGCTGTGGGACCACTGCTGTCAGTCAGTGATTCCCTAAGAAACAGAACTTGCCCTTTGGTCAACTGCAGCTTCCTTCTGGTTAGCCATTCTATTCTGTGTGGATAGGAGAAAAGTAGAAACCTTGAAAAGAAAGAGTGCCGTGAGTTTAGGCGTGCAGGGACTGGTCGACCTCTACACCGTCTTCACTCCTTTTAGAGAGTACAGGTGTGTGTGTGTGGGGGGTGTAATTTGCATGTAACTTTTACAGTAAGTCCCCTACATACAAATCTTCAAGTTGTGAGCCTTCAAAGATGCAAATATGCGTTCCATCAACAATAGGCTTGAGTGAAACTGCAGCTTGCCCTCCGTCTCCTGTTGCTGATGACCCTTCAGCTCTACCATCTCCCAGCTCCTCTTCCTCCTCCCGTCAGTAACTTCTTGCCATTCACTCCCTGCCAGTCCCTGTATACCAGCTGTTGTACTAAACTACTGTACTTTTCAAGGTACTGTACTGTAAGGTTTAAAATGATTTCTTTATTTTGTGTGTTTGTTTTTTATATATTATTTATGTGAAAAGTATTATAAACCTATTCCAGTACAGCACTACAAGGCCAATTGTGTTAGTTGGGTACCTAGGCTAACTTTGTCAGACTTACGAACAAATTGGACTCCTGAACACGCTCTCAGAACGGAACCCGTTTGTATGTAGGGGACTTACTGTAGTCTGCCCTCCATATCCGTGGTTCCATCCATGGCTTCTCTGTATCCTCAGATTCAACCAACCACAGACGTGTTGTCCTGAGGTATTCATTATTGGAAAATATCCACGTATAAGGGACTCATGCAGTCGAACAAACACAGTTCACGGGTCAACCGTAACTCCGCAGTGTGCACCTCTGATTGAGGAAATCAGAAACTCGGGGTCTTGCACACAGCTTGGTTCCTTGCAGAGCCACCTCACTCAGCTAGAGGCTGGAGGGAAGTTGAGGGGGCTGTGACCCACATGAACTAGAAGCAAATCCCAGTTTCTGACATATGATGTTTTTCAGACACTTGACCTCTGCTCTTTGGATATGGACAATTGACAGAGTTTGGTCTAAACAAGTCGCTGTGGCATTCGATACCAAAAAGATTTCACACACACACACAGAGGTCAGTTGCAAAGTGGAGCATAAGAGAAAACAAATGGTCAGGACTTGGGATCAGGCACGCTAGATGAGGTGGTTTGAATTAGAGGGCTGTATACTCACCAGAGGGGTTTGTGAAGTCTTGCCGTGATTATGGAGACCTCTAGGCTGAATTCAGGTTCCACTGTGAAATGTCAGTGAGAAACACTAGCCAGGTGGTAACACGAGATCAGTGGGGCAAGGAGACCCGATCAGCCCAACACTCAATCCTTAACTGGAAGCGGATTTTTTTTTTCAAATTCCTAAATTAGTTTTCTTTTTTCTGTTTTACTCTCTTTTTAAAAAAACCCTTTTTAAAATTTCTAGCTTTATTCCTTAGTATCCAAAGTGTTAAAGTGTTGGTCGCTCAGTTGCATCCGACTCTATGCAACCCCATGTACTGTAGCCCACCAGGCTCCTCTGTCCATGAAATTCTCCAGGTTAAGAAGACTGGAGTGAGTCGCCGTTTCCTTCTCCAGCGGATCTTCCTAACCCAAGGATTGAACCCAGGTCTCCTGCATTGCAGGCAGGTTCTTTATAGTCTGAGCTACCACAGAAGTTGTAGTATCCAAAAGGCAGCTCTAAATCTGAGCAGTAGAAGTAGGTTGGGTCATAGTCACTGATAAAAAAGTGTATTCAAGACCCTTGGGGGATGTTTTTCTCTCTTCCCTTTTCCCACCGTCTGTTTCCTCTCCAGCTTTCCTCCTGCCGTTGGTGGTTTCTTGCTCATCCTCCTCGTTTCCTGGCTGTGTCTCCGTGCCCTGACTCAGTCTCCCCACCATGCCCATGTATTATGTGTCTCCACTGCTTGTCACCTTGTCAGCCCAGCTCTGTCTTCATCCCCCTGTGCCCTCCTCAATGTGATGCCTGACAGCTTTCCTCAGGTGTGGGGGCTTTTCTGGGTGTCCTCTATGTGAGGGTGGTCTTCAGACATAATCACCAAGAGGCGATTATTGCCAAACCCGGGCGTGGGCTTTGGGTGGCCTCAGGCATCTCCAGCGAGCTCATTCCAGGACCCAACAAACCTGTGTGTTGGTCGTAAAGATTCACTGGAAGAAATGATGCTTTGTTGCCCCCGTGGTCATTGGTGGCCTTTGAGCGACCCTGGGACGGTGGAAGGGTTGCTTCTGGTTCTCACTCTGGGCCGTGTTTGTGAGTTGCTTCTCTGAGTGAAGATTCTCCAGTTTGTCTTTGGTGCCTTTCTTTGCTCCTTGATCTGTACCAACCCTTCTGTCCCGAAAGACAAAATGCTAATCTTTTTGTTTATTTTCTTCTTTGGTCAGAAAAATGCTCCCCCAAAACTCAGAGCCTAATCATTGGAGGCAAAGTCACTGATTGGTCACCCATGAGCTGTATATGCTACACTTTTGTGAGCATTTTACAGATGTGATTTCTTTTATTGCTCCCCATAATCCTATGAGGTTAGAGATTCTGTCTGTTGCATTGAGGAAGCCACCTGAGCCCAGAATAGAGAGCTTTCCCAGGCTCACAGCTGCATGTGCAGACCCAGGGCTGGATCCATGTCCTTGGGACACCCAGCCGGTCTCCCACTGTTCCCCATGCCTGCGTGCCTCATCTTCCAGTAAGTGGAGGAAACTTACTGTCTGCTGCTTTCTCGTGTTTCTCTACAACCTGCTCGTTTCTTGTCCTGTTCTTTAATCAAGAGCTTGCTGATACACTAGCTTCCTTTCCAAGGTAGTGTGTGTATGTATGTACATGTGTCCACGTGTACACATCTGTGTGTATGAACTTTCCCCACATGTCTTACTTCAAACCTCAGGGAGGTTTTCTTCCTTCTCTCTGAACTGTTTAATCTGAAGAAAATTTTATCTACAAGAAATTCTTTTTCCCACTTTGTCATAGTCTCCATCCCAAACAAACTGTTAATGAATTTTCAATGTGTCCTAGTACAAAAAGACTCTGTCTTCCTGGAATGATTCAACTTCTAGTCCATGACCACGTGGAGCAAAGCCTCAGGCTTCATGCAGGGGACCAGGATGGGCAGGACTAGTGGATCCCAGTGGACCAAGGTTGAAGAAGCTTATCTCCAGTTATCCTTAAATTGATAGCTAACCCATGAAAGAATCCCATGTTGTTGCTATAACATCAGTAACAAGTTTGTTGTTTTAATTAAAGTTTCATGATTAATATCAAATCCCTTGGTTTCATGCTGGCACTTTCCATCATTCACAGCTCTGAGCAGATTAATTTATGACTCTTTAAGTGGAGATAATCAGTGCTTTAGGCAAATAAACTATTCCGTCAAATCTAAGGATTCTTGCCTGAGCTGATTGTACCCAGGGCCTGATTCCCATTACAAGGATGAATATACTTTAGACTGTTTAATTCATCATTAAACAGTCATTGCCAGAGATGATTCTGAACAGTAGTTCATCTTCCGTATTGAGAATACCCTTGGCTACATTTTAGGTCATATGGAAAATGGGAGGATTTCTCCCAGCCATATTGATGGCACGTCTGAATGTTCAGAAATGCAAATGGCTTCATTCCTATGGGAGACCCAATGCTGCATAGACCTTACTTTTCCCCTACCGAGTCTTTTTGAACACTCCGTCATGTTGTGTGTGTTGATGTGAAAGGCTGAGCAATACATACTGTCACTGAATCACTTTTTTATTGATAAATGAAGCAATATATTTTGTTTTATGACTCAATTCTCACTCCCTCTCTTCCATTTTCAAGGCGAAAAAATTAGGGCATGTCTGTCTTTCTGGCACAAAATCATAGCCAATCTTTATCATAGCCAATCTTATTGTAAATTCATAAAAGCATCTAGAGACTTGATAGTAAATTAAAGATGTTTCAAAACAATAATGTTTCCTGAAAATGATGTACAACTTTATTGCAGAAAGGATAAGAAGTTGAAATTTCTATAGGACTCTGATTTATTTCCCCATCTCAGGGTGACAGAATATGAGTAAGTTACCCTGGCCTTGGATGAGGATACTGTGGGCAGAAAATGGTGCTTACTCCTCACACACCCAGGTTCTGCAATCTTGATGAGCGTGTATTCCAGAGGTAGTCAGTTGCTGACATATGTAACTTGAAAGCCACGGCTTTAAGGGACTGCCTGTTGCATTTTTAATCATAGAGGAGTCTAGACTTAAATCTTTCATAACTGAAGTCATATTGTAATCCATTCCATGTACTTCATATTAGCTAGCATCTCTGGCATGAGGGTGGCAGCTGTGTAAAATATTTGTTTGGCTTGTTTAGAATTGAATTGTAATGTTGTAAAGCGAGCAATTATTGCTGGTACAGAAGCTGCCAAATCTCTAATACCCCTATAGAGCATCCTGCCAATGAGTCTAAATTGCAGGATATATTGTTACCCTAAGCGGAACAGATCACACCCGCCCAGACGCAGGAGGAAGACCCTGTTTCTGAGTAGCTGTGAGTCTGTTTGCTGTCTCTCCTGGGCAGCCATTGTTCATCCAGGCTTGTCTCAGACTTGAGCTTGCCGGAGTCAGTCACCTTTCCATCCTTCAGCTCCTATCACAATGTCTGAGAATCAGCTGAAGCCCAATACTTACCAGTAACATATGAATGAGTTCCATTCTGAGCGTGTGTTTGAAAGTCCCATTTGTTCGTAAGTCCAACAAAGTTAGCCCAGGTACCTGACTAACACAATCGGCTATATAGTACTGTACTGGAATAGGTTTATAATACTTTTCACACAAATAATACATAAACAACAAACACGGAAAATAAAGAGAACATTTTTACTCTTAGAGTACAGTACCTTGAAAACTAAATTAGTCCAGTACAACAGCTGGCATACAGGGGAGTGAACAGGCAAGAAGAGTTACTGACTGGAGCAGGAAGAGGAGGTGGGAGATGGTAGAGCTGAAGGGTCATCAGCAACAGGAGATGGAGGGCAAGCTGGAGTCTCACTCATGCCTGACACTGATGGCACAGGTTCTGATTCCTTGCTCGATTCAGTTCTATCTACCCTCTTGACAAAACGATCCGGTGATGTCTGCGTACATCCTGGGCCTGGAGTAAAGATACTGTACTACCATACTCTACAGTACTGCACAGCGAAGTGCACAGAAGCACAGGTGCTTACAGAGGATGCACGCACATGGCAATGTGCGCCAGACACGGGGACCAACACGCGATTGGACACACGAACGTGCGCTTGCATGTCTGAAAGCTCGTGACTTAAGGTTCATATATAGAGGACTTACTGTGATGTTTGTTGAGATATAGAAATGCTATTCTGGCTTCCCCCCCCCCCCCCGCCCCACTCTTCCCCTTCGTCTCCCTGCCTCCCCTTTTCCCAACACTCACACTCACCTTGGGCTTTGCTTCCTAGGCAAAGCAGGAAGAACGCCAGCTCTGTCTCCCAGGATTCTTGGGAGCAGAACTACCCTCCCGGGGAAGGCTTCCAGAGTGCCAAGGAGAACCCCAGGTACTCGAGCTACCAAGGTTCCCGGAACGGCTATCTGGGCGGGCATGGCTTCAACGCCAGGGTCATGCTGGAGACCCAGGAGCTGCTCCGCCAGGAGCAGAGGCGGAAGGAGCAGCAGATGAAGAAGCAACCTCCGGCCCCCGAGGGGCTCAACAACTATGATTCATATAAGAAAGTGCAGGACCCCAGTCACATCTCCGCCAAGGGGCCCTTCCGGCAGGACGTGCCCCCCTCACCTTCTCAGGTCGCCAGGCTGAACAGACTCCAGACTCCCGAGAAAGGGAGGCCCTTCTATTCCTGAGCAGGAGGAGAGCGGACACTTCGTGTCATGCAATAAAGGACACTTTCCTACGAAGACTTGTATTCGGGAGTTTTTTTTAACACCCTGGTGGTACTGCGGAGTATTTCTGTTGCTGGTATCAGTGCCTTTAAGCAGTGTGGGCAGTTTGATGGAAGGCCTTAATGTCTTTGCCACTGTGTTTCACATGTCTATTTCATGGAAGAATTTCCCGCCATGTGACAATCACCTGTTCAAGGCATCCTACGCTCCTCCTCTCTTGGGTGCTGGGAACCTGGCCCAGCCTGGGAGACCCCGTGGCTTTGTGTTACCGCCCTGTGCAGCTTGTGGCAACAGATCATCCTGAAGTCACAGGTGATGTTGATCCCTCTTTGTTTTCCCCTTTGAGTTTCTCAGACCAAGTGACATCTCCATCTCTGGTGGATGAAACTGGGTGACATACACCAGAAACTGGGGCTCTGTGGTACTTCCCAGCACAGTCATTTTTAACCCTTTGTGACCAGTATGGTTTCCCTTTTCTTTCTCAGCTCCTTGTAATGGGAATTTTCTTCATCTAAGAGAAGCTAAGCCATATTCCAACACTGTCTGGTTATCAGGGGGGTCCTTTTGTAACTGCCTTATAACTCAGTGTTATCAGTGATGTGATCATTCTGTCTGCATTTATAAATACCCTTGTTTAGTCCTATTCCCTCACGCATGAGTTGAGTCATCACAGCTCTGCGTGGAGAACATAGGAGACGGGCTTCAGCCCCGGTGGGGCAGGGGGCTGCTCGCCCACCAGCCCGGTGCGTGTCATGACATGGAGGGGGCGATAGCTTGAGCAAGAATTCTCCCAGGATGAGCGTCTGGCCCAGTACCTTCCAGTTGTCCTTTTAATTAGTTTTTATTTGATGAGTTGGCAAGAAGGGCATAGTGTGGGACAAAGATCAGGCAAACACTCATTTTGGGATTCCAAAATCTCACCTGCTGTCTCCAGCTTTTAAAGTCAATTGGAATTGATGTTTGTCTATTCATCCACCTGCTATCTCCCTGCCTGGTGATGCCATCAGGCTTCTACAGAATTCTGCCATGAAACAGAAAAGATAAATAAGAGGACAGACATTCCACATCCCACAGAACATTCTGGTGTCCCCAAACAGTGATAACGAAAGATTGCCCTTGTGTCGCTACGTTAACGTACGTGTGGGTCGTGAGGACCTGGTTTGCTCCCGTGTTTCCATCTTATCTGTTGGTTTGAACATCCTGTTGTAAACCATGGCTGGATTGCTAAAGTGCCTGCGAATCCCGACGTGAAAAAAAGCTTGAGATGAAAGCTCAGCGTATTGTGTGTTAACAAAAAGAAAAAAAAAAAAAAGACATGTACTGATATGCCAATTTTTTTTTTTTTTTTACTGGCACATTGTATTTTTTGTGTCCATTTGTTTTTGGAAAATATGTGAGGGGTCCGTCCCCATTCCTGCGTCTCTTTTGCATCTCTGTGTAATGAGAGTTCTGTTTGTTCATGGAGCGTGGCGATGTTGAAATGATATGACCGGTGCAAGCGTGGTGACCTCTGACGACAGCAGCTCTTCCTCACAGCCTCCCCTGTGCTGTGAGGAACAGCTTTCCTGTACATATGAGACTTCTAATAAAAGGCATATTTCTTCCTGTTCTCTGTGTCTCTTTAGTATTCTTGTGAAAACTCACCTAGCTGGGTTTTTCAAAAGTCTACTAGCAGATGTGATTTTTTTCCCCCTATATTTAGAGACAGTTGAAAATTTCCTCGTCTCTATCTGTGCAAACATGGAAATGGATGATTGATTGTTTATTTGAACACCTGAGGAGAGAGAGGACTGGGAAGAGAGAAGGACCTAATTAATGAGTTCACTGGAAGGCCCGGGCTGCCCAGAGTAGCTGGGAAATTCTGAATGGAAGGAGCTGATGATACACTAGAATAAATAAAAGAATAATTGGATAGAGAGCAATGTGTTAGTAAGAGTTCCACCATTGCCTTTTGCTCTATGGACCATTTAGACAGGCCAAATGTTCTGACTGAGTCCGCCATGTGTACCAGGAGCTCAGACAGCAGTCCAAATTCAAGCCCACTTTCAACTGGTTCAGTGCTTATTTCCCAAATTATACAATGAGACTTCTTCTCTTTCTTCCAGAAGGATGCTAGTTAATATTTGTATGGTGCTTTGAAGGCACAAAGGGTGCTAGATCCCCGGGTGGGTCCCTGTCCAAAAGGCAGGCTTTGCAAAGACCTGTTCAAAATACCCTCCCATGGAGGGCCAAGCATCAGCTGGTTGTCATAGCTACCCTCATCTTGACACTAAATCCAAATTCTCTCACCTCAGGATTAGTGACGAGAGGGGTATAGCAAGCCAAGGTGATAGATAACACGTCTTTGGTTCTCATATGCCTACAAGGTGTGGGAAAGGAGAAGAGAGAAAGATGGACAGATTTGTTAATTTTCTCACTGACCAGGAGGCCCGCTGCAAATGCCAAAACTCGCAGGTTATTTATCTCAACTGACAGTGAGAAGCCTTGCAGGAGAGGCAGCAGTGAATGTTACAGGGGCCCAAATCACAGATTTGTAGATCAGAACTGACAATCGGAGCTGCACGGAGAAGAGGAGGAGGAATGGATGTGGTCAGCACAGAAATGAGAATATGCCTATGATGCCACCTTGTCTAAAAATGGACTGGCCTCTACTCCAGGGCATCCCACAAGCACTTGCTGGGACCAGTGGAAGAACATGTTCTCACGGAGAAGTCCTGAGTCTTGAATGGGGGTGAGTGTCAACCTCAAGGCACCCACAAAGCTGAGGATCAAGGTGCAGCCACTCAACAGTTCTTCAAAAAGGATGGTCTCACTGTCACCACCTATCTTAGCCAATTGAGACTGTAGAAAGTCTAAATATGTATGTGTAATTATCCATTATAAAGACAACATTATGTATCGTATGGATAGTCTGTATAACCTAGTCATCATACCCACCTCCTCTTCCTGGGGTCAGGTAGACCAACAACAGCTCAGGGGTGCGTGCACCCCACCACCGTCAGGCTGCCTCACTAAAAGGAAAGAGATATAAACCCAGGCTTCTCAGGTTTTCTGTCAAGGAAGTCAGATCTATCAATTCTTTTTTATTTTTAATCTATCAATTCTGTGTCAGTAAGCCAAATGAATTTTGTTTGTTGAGTGAGAGCCTTTGGTTCTACTGCAAACCCTTTCTGAAAATGAGCAGAAAATAAGCAAAGCTTGCTGACCACCACTTGTCTGAACCATGAGTCACCAGCATAAGTCTGAACAAGAGGCCAGAGGGAAGTAGAGGCCAGGCCCCAGAGGCTATCTCCATGTGACTTATCCCAAAGGGCTCGCATCTCCTGGGCTGCTCCTCTCCTCCCAGAGCTTTCATTAGGAAGTAGAGTATTCACGTATACATATGAGAGGTACATGCAACAAGTGTGAAATGCATACGGAATTCTATATTTAGCTGCTTATTTTCATGTGTCGCTTATTTCATCCTTGAAACCCAAGTCTTAATCAACTGTACTTTAATATAAACTAAAAATTTAAAAGAAAAGGAATAAAACTACCATTAGTTAGTTAAGTCACTCAGTCGTTTCCGACTCTTTGGGACCCCATGGTCTGTAGCCCACCAGGCTCCTCTGTCCATGGGATTCTCCAGGCAAGAATACTGGAGTGGGTTGCCATTTCCTTTGCCAAAGTGAAAGTTGTGTCTGATTCTCTGCAACCCAGGAATTTGCCAGGTCAGAATACTGGAGTGGGTAGCCTTTCCCTTCTCCAGGGGATCGTCCCAACCCAGGGATCGAACCCAGGTCTCTTGCATTGCAGGCGGATTTTTTACCAGCTGAGCCACAAGGGAAGCCCCAGAAATCCCATTTTTAGCTATTTAGGTTAGGTCAGGTTAGGTTAGGTTAGGTTTAGTCGCTCAGTCATGTCCGACTCTTGTGACCCCGTGGCCTATAGGCTCCTCTGTCCATGGGATTGTCCAAGACAAGAATACTGGAGTGGTTTGCCATTTCCATCTCCAGGGGATCTTCCCAACCCAGGGATTGAACCTGGGTCTCCTGCATTGCAGGCAGTGTGTGTGTGCTAAGTCACTTCAGTCGTGTCCAACTCTTTGGACCCCATGGACTGTAGCCCACCAGGCTCCTCTGTCCATGGGATTTTCCAGGCAAGAATACTGGAGTGGGTTACCATGCCCTTCCCCAGGGTATCTTCACGACCCAGGGATAGAACCTGCATCTCCTGTAGCTCCTGCATTGCAGGCAGATTCTTTACCATCTGAGCCACCATCGAATAGCCACTAGCCACTAGCTACTTAGCCAACAGAATTGAAATAAGCTGCTATTTGAAAGAAGGAAATAAAAATAACCTCAGTAAGTTAAAGTCCCTAACAAATGAAGACAGCAGCTCCTCTGGTATAATAACATGAATGCCAGAGTTTTGTTTTAACACAATGATAGCTGACTCACAACACAGTATATATTTTGTTTTACTAAATTTTAAAGCATAAAGGGGTAGCTATAAAGGCAATGGAACACTAATTTAAAAACATACTAAAGTTGTTGAATCAGGATAACAAAAAGTCTTGACTCCAGTTAATACCAACATAAGCTTAAGCAGACAGCAATTTGCTTCTGGCTTGCTTTGCTGGTCCTAGTGGAGGAAGTGACTGAGGTTCCATCACGTTTGTCCCATCATAAATGTCCTCCTATGACACCAAGGGCTATAAATTTAAATGTCTATTTAACAGTTCTATCTCTCTCTCTCTCTTTTTTTTTTTAACAAAGATTACTTCGACAATGACATGTCAGGTAAAGAGATAATCTTCTTTTCTTCAGAGACAGGATATCACCTTAATAAGGCAGCTAATAAGAATGTTCGCAGGTCAGAAAGTGAGAGTGATGGAGACACGTTAATGGAAAACCACCTTCATCTCTGACTGATGATTAGATCACAAAGCTGGCTGAATTAAATCGACTTTTATTTTTTTAATGCGTGGAGGATGAGGGTTGTAATTCTGAGCATAAGCTTTTTTTTTTTTTTAAACAAGAAACTGATATTTTACTTTAGATTTCATGGAGAAAAGGTGGGGTTATCATTGCACTCCCCACGGAAGGAACTTATTTTCCTGCTAGAAGGTTGTTGTTCCCTCCAAAAATTCATCATCTCCCCAGTCAACATATATCTTCCTCTGTCTCTTTTTTCTTTTCCCTCAGCTTTCATATTCAGCAAAGGAAAAAATCAATGGGTGTCCTTTGTCCATAAATTTAGTTTTAGAGGAAACCCTATAGTGGAGAATTTCATTTTTATAAAAGATTTCACTATGAGCCGGATAAGATCAAATGTTTTTGCTAAAGAGGATAATCATGTTCCTTCATGAGTTTTCTTTTCCTTTCTGAGTTTAAATCCCACCGATCAATTTTTATTTCCTCATTTTTAATTTTTTAAAGCGAGTTACCTGTGCATCAGCTTGTCACTCCCCAGGTGTGTCTATTTCAGTCTGGACTTGGGAGAAAAGTGCAAGAAATAAGGAGGAAGGTTTCCCACAGTGAGTTTGAACAGTTACTCATCTTTCATACTTTAACACTTATTTCCTCACAAGATCAATTAAATGTGTGAAAAACACGCTTTTTTGAATTGCTCAGCTAACTGCCGAGTCGCCTTGCACCGTTGTTGGCTTAGGAGAGCCACGTGGAGTTTGTTCCCATCCTTACTGTGTTTCCTGTGGAGCTGCGTCTCCTCCCGGGGTGCCGTCAGTTCTGGAAGGTGGTGCCCAAGAGGAATCCTCCCCTCTCTGAAGGCGAGTCGTACTTGCTAGGAGACTCCTCCTGAAGCTCAAATTTGGCTCCATGTGGGATTTTATGATGCAAATATTTTAAGTACAACTTTGAAGATTTTGCCATTAAAAACAGTCTCATGTGGCTCAGGGCCCAGCCGACTGCAAACTAGAAAGGGGGACGTGCCATAAATTGCTGGCAAGTGACAGGAAGGAAACGGCCCCACATGTCTAAATCAGTCGTGACCTTGGGGAACGAGCTGGCTTCAGGGTTCACTCAGTTCCTATCTCCTGCTGTCAGCGGCAGCAAGCTTACCATGGTTGTTTACCTTGGGATGAAATGGGAGCAAACATCAGCCTGACAGCCCCAGAGAGGGCTGGAATGAGGACTCACCCCGGAAGCCAGGTATTTTGGAATAGTGTAAACCTTTGACCTTGGCTTGCAGGGCCTCCACGTAAGTTTGTTCTGCACGTGCCCTTGACTTGCACCTCCATTTCCTAGCCTCCTTTAATGTTTTCTGTGTGACTGGCGGAGCCTAAAGAGCTCACCCTCTGGTCCAAGCAACCAAAGTGTTAACACAAAATCTGAAGTGGCCGTCCCAGTGCAGAGAGGCCCCTGGCTCCCACATTCCTCGGTGGACTTAAGCGTGCAGGGCTTTTCAGTTTGTACAGCGTTCGCTTCTTTTGCATCCCCAAACCCTGTGAAGCACGTTAGAGCAACGACAGTCCAATTTTACGCATGAGGAAACCAGGCGAGTTTGTGACTTGCTGTTTGGAGAACTGCCCGATTGGAAGGTGGGACCCATTGTCCTGAACCTGTGGGGTTATGAGGGTTTTAGCCAAAGGGAGGTTTTTGTTTTGAATCAATTTAAAATTCCTTACTTGACTGTAATTCATCAACTGGCAAAACTAACACAATAGTATGCAGTAGTAGAGAATTAACAACACTCTCAAAATAAATTTTATTAATCATAATAGTATTTGCATACACTTGAAAATTACATATGTACAAATATGATACGCATAGTGTGAGATAAATATAATGGTTCTATAACAGTTTACTTTAGCCCCCAAATCCCTTTTGAAATAGACAACCAGCCAAGCCTTCATGTGGACCTGCAGACCCCACTGGGTCCCTTGTTGGAAACCACTGTTCCATGCTTTGGATCCATCACTTCACTATTTAAACCTCTTAGACCTGAAAGTATGCATTTCTCAGCCAGGTTTTAATGCTCAGAAAAGAAAGAGTCCTTTGAGATTTAAGACAGTGAAAAAAAAAAATGAGTAGGGTCTGCACCATGGGGAAGGCAGTGTGCATTCGAAGAGAGTGGCCTCAATAGAAAGCCAATCCTAGCAGGCAAGTTTCTGAAGCAGATGCAAAGGAGACCCCCAAATGCTAATACAAAATAGAAAAGATCGCTGGGAGATTGTGCAAAAACACAATAACAATTTGCATTAAATCATCAGCTGTTTTCAGCACAGATGGGTAAAGCCTGTAACAAAATGTTGTAAGACATTTGCGGCGGGTTTCAAGCTGGACAGGCATTAAAAACATTCTTAAGCGTTTCACGTTGGAAGAAAAATGTAAATCATTTTTAGCGAGGCGTTCTTCTTTACCTATCATTTTTCTTTGTGTTTTATTGTATTTTTGGTAAAGAGACGACATACTAATAGCCAAGGGGAAACGATCCATTTACAGAGTTGGATAGATAAAATTTATCTCCAAAGAGGTGGAATATTAATTATGCATAGAAAGGAACTTTTAGCTCTGAAGACATTCCCAGCTTATTCACTCAAGATCCTAATCAAACACAGTCACAGAGTCTGGAGAGACACAAGCGGTTAGTGGGTGTCTTTCCAGGCAATGAGCAGGGTTGGGTGGCTCAGAAGGATGGGATCCCTCTTCCAGGAGGCTCTCTGGGGTTTGTCTGGTGCTTCACTGCACAGCTGTGCCCATCCTCTGCTCCTTTAAATGGACTGTGGGGTTGTGAGGCGGAAGCCAGCAGCTGATGCTACAGGGCCCACTCCGTTTCCCTGATCTGTGCCCCTGAAGGAGAGACGCAGACAGCCACAGACTCAGCGTCTGGAAGGACTGGCTGGCCCAAGGAAACGAGTTTCCAATAACTAATCCAGCTGTATGAGGCACTTCCCCGGGCTCCGCTCTCCTTCCCGTAAGCCAGGAAATGCTCTCTCTGTTCGTTAAGGGATGGCTCACCAGGGACTTCTAATTTCTGATTGGCTACTTCATACACTCTATGAGTATCTTCTGCTGCTCATCTTAAGTCCTTTTAGGGGTCCCTCTGGATTAATTGAAAGTCACGGATATCCTGTATGTGTGATCTATTCAAAGTAATTGTAAGCCCATGAAGAGGCCAATATTGATTTTTAAAGAAGGTGCCACTGTATACGGCCTGAAACGCACAATGTGTAATGTGGAGTCAGTTTAGGAAAAATGGCTTATCCCTTCCTTCACTCACTCACTCATTTGTTTGTAGCTCCTACTGTGCACTGAGTGTTGAGTTAGATGCTAGAAACACTCCAGTGAGTAGCACAGGTCTTATTCTAAGGAGGAATCTGATAATAGTCAGAGGGTGATGCTGGCATGAGGGAAATGATGGAAGATTAGGAAACAGAGAAGCAAAGGAAGCCAGGGGTCTGCTCTTTCAGGGGGAGCAGATGGGCATCGCAACTGAGCAGAGGTGCAATAATATCTCAAAAGCCCAACAATGAAAGTCGCTCCGTTGTGTCTGACTCTTTGCGACCCCATGGACTATACAGTCCATGGAATTCTCCAGGCCAGAATACTGGAGTGGGTAACCTTTCCCTTCTCCAGGGGATCTTCCCAACCCAGGGATCAAACCCAGGTCTCCTGCATTGCAAGCGGATTCTCTATCAGCTGAGCCACAAGTGAAGCCCAGGAACACTGGAGTGGGTAGTCTATCTGTTCCCCAGTGGACCTTCCAGATGCAGGAATCGAACCGGGGTCTCCTGCATTACAGGCAAATTCTTTACCAACTGAGCTATCAGGGAAGCCCTCAAAAGTTCAATAAATGAGCTTAAAATGTAGCTTGTATGTGTAGGAGGTTAACTTTTACTCAGGAAGTCACTCCATGCAGATCATGAAAGCTTTAATGTGAAAATCACTGATATATTTTACTGCACCACTTAGTATGAAGAGTAATAACCAAAATCAGAAATATTGTTGATATTATAATAATATCAGTGTAATTATCAATAATACCAGTGTAATAATATAAATATGCCACCGTTTAATCAGTTCCTTTAATTTCCCTAAGGTTCTTACTGTTCCATAATATGTTACAAGAAGCCCGCAAGAAGGAGAGGTCTTGAACTGGGTGACTTTTGACAAAACTTTGAGTTTTCTTACTTATGGACTGAGAATAGTGGAGTCTTACGGCCATTGTACCTGAAACAGCTCCCCTCACAGGTCCTCAAGTTATTGCTAATTTAAAGTCCTTGAAATGTTCCAATTTCTCTTGGCTCAACTTCCTAGCTAGTAACCATCCCATGTTCTCTGGGTAAGTAACATTGAGCAAAATTACTTAGCTGCTACTGCCGCCGCTAAGTCACTTCAGTCATGTCCAATTCTGTACGACCCCAGAGACGGCAGCCCACCAGGCTCCCCCATCCCTGGGATTCTCCAGGCAAGAACACTGGAGTGGATTGCCATTTCCTTCTTCAATGCATGAAAGTGAGAAGTGAAAGTGAAGTCACTCAGTCATGTCTGACTCTTAGCGACCCCATGGACTGCAGCCCACCAAGCTCCTCCATCCATGGGATTTTCCAGGCAAGAGTACTGGAGTGGGTTGCGATTGCCTTCTCCAAAATTATTTTGACTTCTCTTCAAATCTGCTTGCTCTGTGAGAATTCACTGGTATTAACCAGTGACTTCAGCTAAAAAGGGCTTCCCTGGTGGCTCAGAGGTTAAAGTGTCTGCCTCCAATGCGGGAGACCTGGGTTTGATCCCTGGGTCGGGAAGATCCCCTGGAGAAGGAAATGGTAACCCACTCCAGTATTCTTGCCGGGAGAATCCCATGGATGGAGAAGCCTGGTAGGCTACATACAGTCCATGGGGTCGCAAAGAGTTGGACACGACTGAGCGACTTCACTATTCACTATTCAGCTAAAAAAATTAAGAGAGACTCTTTTCCATTGAGCACATGTGAGAGAAGTTTGTTGTTGTTCAGTCACTAAGCCATGTTCAATTCTTTGAGACCCAAAGAACTGCAGCACACCAGGCTTCCCAGTCCTTCACCGTCTCCCAGAGTTTGCTCAAACCCGTGTCCATTGAGTTGGTGATGCTATCTGACCACCTCATCCTCTGTTGTCCCCTTCTCCTCCTGCCCTCAATCTATCCCAGCATCAGGGTCTTTTCCAATGAGTTGGTTCAGGGGTTTGGAAGAATTTTATTTTTTCCTTAAAAAAAAAAAAAAAAAAAAGCTGGGTGCAGTAAAGTGGAGCCTGAAAAGTTTTCTAAACCCTCAGTTTGGTTCAGCAGCAAAAGCCTTACATACCATTTGCCTGTTTTCTTAATCATCAATTCAGTACCTGGAACAAGTTTACATCTCTTACTATGATGAACTCTTGGCCTGGTCTTTTCTGACTGGCCTTTATCAACAGATTTTAAAGTTTAGTAAGAAAAAAGCACTGTTTAAAAGCTTTGCTTTTACAAATGCTAAAAGTAAGAGCTGGCACTTTGCCACAGGTTGATCTTCAGGATGGAGAGTCCAATTCTAGTGGGGGAAGAGCATTGGCCATTCTCTACAGGGTGAGGCCCTCCCTAGGACCTCCCTCCTCTCATTTATGACCCAAATCACGGCTTTTCCAGAATGAGTTCAAACAATGACAATTTTTTTTTTTTTTTTTTTTTTTGCTAGAACTCAAACTGAGGGCAAGCCAGAGACACAGAGAAGTCAGATAATATACTGGAAAGTTGAGGTACAAGTTTTCCAGCTCATCCTTGGGGGGATGAAGGAGCTGGGATGAGGAGCAGGTGCTTGGCACATAGGCAGGCCTTCAAATCCTGAGATGACGAGATGCAGAGGGGTCTAGAGCCGTCTGATTACTATTTAATAATGTTGGCCATTAGGAGACTGTCAAAGATTCATGCTCTGCTCAGGAGTGCCAACTTTCCTTTTGAAACTTGGAGAGACTGGCAAAAATGCTGGCTTTGGCAGATGGGCTCTTGGCATGAGCGGGAGTATTGATCACCTTCACAGGGCAGGAAATGCTACTCTCTCTCTCTGATTAAAAGTTTCTTACCAAGGCAAGCACAAGCCTAAGGTGGTCAGCATGGTTAATAGCCTACATTAAAGAAACCTCGACATTAAGGAGTGTCTGCTGCCAGAGTGTCCATCCCGATTGTTGCCACCATGTAACTTTAATGGATCTGACATTCTTCCTTTTCCCTTCCAGATGCTGCGTCTTTCTGACTCAATCATCGTGCATCTTCTCTTTACCCACATTCTTTTAAAAAATTTAATTAAATTTGTTTATTTTCTTTTTGGCTGCTCTGGGTCCTTGTTGCTGTTATACAGGCTTTCCCTAGTTGCAGCAGGAGGGGGTTGTTCTCTAGCTGCCGTACGTGGTCTCCTTGTTTAGGTGGCCTCTCTTGTTGCAGAGCACAGATCTTGGGCCTGCAGGCTTCAGCAGTCGTGCTTCCCAGGCTCTAGAGCACAAGCTGCACAGACTTAGTTGCTCCATGGTCTGTGGGATTTTCCTGGATCAGGGATTGAACCCGTGTCTCCTGCATTGACAGATGCATTGTTTACCACTGAGCCACCAGGCAAGCTCTATCCATTTTCTTCATAAACCTTTCTTTGCGAAGATCTATGGCTTTTCCTATGAAAATAGGACCATCAGTTGGATGAAAAAAAAAAAAAAACCCACGAATACTAAGATTTTTAGGGACAAGCAGCAACACCATGCAAAGTATCCATCTGCAGGCTGCAGGCCTCGGGTCCATTCAAATCCAAATAAGACTTCGGTTCATTGTTTTAGAAACAGCTAAAGCCCTTGGAGACCCCAGAAGTGCACCTGAATCCTGGATTTCAGGTAAGCTCCGAGGCCCCGATGCACGCATGCGTGCTAAGTCGCTTCAGTCTTATCCAACTCTATGCGACTCTATGGACTGTAGCTCGCCAGGCTCTTCTGTCCATGGGTTTCTCCAGACAAGAATACTGGAGAGGGTTGCCATGCCCTCCTCCAGGGGATCTTCCCGACCCAGGGACAGAACCTGAGTCTCCTGCACTGCAGGCAGATTCTTTACCAACTGAGCCACCAGGGAAGTCCCTGAGAGCCGATACTGATGCTTAAATCACCAAATGATCTTTTCACCCCATAACCTCAGGGACTTGTTTAGTCCCAGTGCCATATTTCAGGCTCATTTCTGGCTTTGGTTCACATCTCCCCTATGCAAGTCCTTCTTTCTGGGCTCATCCGTTTGACCAAGCTGCTCAGCCGCATCTCTTCAAACATGCTCCAGCCTTGGATCACATTTGCTGTCCCCAGATGGCACCCAGGACACTGCATCCATCACCTCTGATAGGTTAACTTGGCAAAATTAATTGACCATAAAATTAACCTGGCTTCTCCTGGCTTCTTTTGTATAGTAGGCATTCAATAAATGTTTGTTGAGTGAATGCTTTGCCTGAAACTTTATTTAAAGGACTTTAAGGTTTGGTGGTAGCATCCTTCTGATTTCCTCCTTTGCACTTATGGCAAGTGTATAGTGTTTCTGTAAACAGTGAGAGAGAGAGAGACAGAAAGAGGCAGAGCACGGTACGGAAAAGAGATGGCGGGACTTTCCTGGTGGTCCAGTGGTTAAGACATCGCCTCCCAATCCAGGGGGTGCAGGTTTGGTTGCTGATTGGGGAACTGAGATCCCACAGGCTTCACAGCCTACAGACCAGACCATAAAGAACAGAAGCAACATTATAACAAAGTCAATAAAGACTTTAAAAATGCTCCACATAAAAAATACTTTATTAAAAAAAAAAAAAAAAGGAAAGAGATGTAAATACAGTGGAAGTAGAAAAACTTAAAGAAAGCAAATACCCCTAGACTCTTGAGTGACTGTTAGGGAGTTATTCCTACGGAGGGGCTCACTGGTCCCTCAGTGGTAGAGTCCGCCTGCCTGTGCCGGAGACTCAGACTGGATCCCTGGGTTGGGAAGATTCCACATGCAGTGGGGCAACTGGAATATTGGAATATTGACCCCCCTTTGCATCCCTGAAATGTTGCTATTCCTCTGGGATTTTTACTGGGCCCTTTTCTCTTCTCTTCTTTGTCCCCTTCTTGCTCACCCCTTCCACTGCCGTAAACACACAGAGGACACCCAGCCACCGTTTCCCTGGGACCCCCCCATCTTATCCATGGTCTTCAGTCTGCTTTGCTCCTGTCTGCAGTGCCAAGGAGCCACTCCCTCTGATGGTGGTGCCCTCTATGGACTCAGCAGTGCCTGTGTCTGAGGCCCTGGTCTCTGAGGACCTTCCACCCGTCACTGGAGCTCATTGTTCACCCCATTGCCTCCTGTTCTGCATAGTATTGTCCCCAGCTTTGCATGTGACACAATTTTGTGCAATATTATATGGGAGGGGCTTAAGTCAACTGGCCTGAGTTTGGATCCTAGCTTTGCCACTTACTGGATAATCTTCCATTTTAACCTCTGGCAGCCTCAGTGTTCCCATCTGTGAAATGGGGACAGTACCCCACTTCAGTACCTACCTCACAGAGCTGTTAAGAGGATTCATCAATAATGCAACTGCTTAGTCCCATGATTAAAACCTAAGTGCCCCCTGCTCCCTCCAAATGCTGTTTTTCTTTACAGATTTCTTTGTAAGGGTGTCTCCTTCAGTTTTTACTGGCAGTCCCCTTCTATCCACGCAGCTCAGAAGGGAGTTTTCAGGGACGTTCAGAAAACTGGACCTTAGACAGTCACTGAGCTCTTCATCCTCCACCCACTGATCCCTCTCCTAATCCCTTCTCCCCTCCAGCAGATGCATTTTATAGAAATTTACTGTTGGAAACTTCGGGCTCCGGTTCATCACATGCTCAGAGCTTGTGCATCCAGGCTGGAACCCTCAACAATCTGCCCAGTGTTAAGTATTCAACAGTAACCCCAGGAGCAAAGGCCACCCCACTCCTGTCCCCAAAAGAGCCAGCTCACTTGCCCAGGCTGCTGGCAAGTGACAGACCCTTGCTTCCTGAGGGCTGGGGGGATCATCAGGATATTTAACTCCTTTTTGGGGTCTGTTATGCTTCAGAGGGAATTTCCTAACATGTTGATAGGGTAGTCATTTAAATAACTCCATAATTTGTTTTCGAAGCTTATTATTCTGCTTAAGTTCCTTAAATGATTATGATGATCTGGTTTCTTAAGAGGTAGTTGTGTTTTAGAGTAATTTTCTACTGCAGGGAACACTTGGATACTGTCTTGGGAAGGGACACACTAAAAAAACCCATTAAGTCTATTTATTCTTTTTCCTAATTCTCCTGCTCGGTCTCAGGTAAGAGCATATTTGTCCATTATTCAGCTTGCACAGCTGTTGCAATAATTCTCAAACGGTTCCCTCTTGCTTTTGTCTTTGTTTTGTTTCTCTTGCAGTAAGAATGGCCCCTCTGAGGACACAGAAGCCTGTAGAAGGAATATTCAACCGTGAGTGAGGAGCGTCCAGTGCAGGCGGACATACCAGGGCGAGGAGCGCAGGGGCTAGTCCCTGGTGGTCAGGACCAGGCTGTCCCATGGCCAGAGGGTGACTTGCTAGATTATTCAATGCCATCTGCACTGGGAGCATATGGTTGGGGCTGTATCCTGAGGCTAGACCAACCTTCCTTAATCAACATTATTAAGTCACTCTGAAGCTTAAGGGACCCATGGAGCCTCATGGTCTGTGACAATACGTCCAACTTTCTTAGCTTGACTTCAAGGCTTTCTGTGGCCCAGATACGCCTTTCTGACCCTTTCTCCTCTAGGTTGCATCTCTAACTTTCCCTCCTGTCAAACTGTATCCCACCTTCCTGTCTGATTTGGGTCCATGACATTCCCTGGACTGAAAGGTCTCCCTCAGCCCTGCCCTTGCCACCAAGCATTCTGCCCGCCTGGATCCTGCTCACCTTTCAACATCCAACTCGACTCCTGTCTCCTTCCTTTAAAACTCTGCCCAGCTGCCCTGTGATTCCCCTGCACATACAGCTCTTAGACTGCAGACACCGCCCACCGAGCACTCCTGCTTGGCTTCTCACTGTTGGTTATGCTTCTTTGTGCTCACATCTTGCTGGTCTCCGTGGTCTGTCAGCATCCCTGGGGGCAAAGCCCATATTCTGTGTTTCTGTGTTTTCTCAGTGGGCCTTCTCTCCTGGAAGCATCCCTGCCACGTTTTGGATTCATTGATTAACTTAAAGCAAGTCCAGACTCTTTGGGAAACTGTCAGCTCGTCAATCCTGTAATTCCCTGCCTGACAGCGGTGCAGAAAGGCAGTATGATGGAATCCATTTCACTCTGATTGAGGGAGGGGAACTAGTTCAAATCAGCCCAACGGGCGCTGTGGGCTGCACCCTGTGCCAGATATTTTTTCCTTTTTGGCTGTGCCACGTGGCATGCAAAATCGTCTGCAACCAGGGATAAAACCTGTGCCCACTGCAGTGGGAGGGGGGATCTTAGCCACTGGCCCATGAGGGAAGCCCCAGATATTTTTTAAAAAAGAATATACATTGGCTGAGTATATATATATGTGTGTGTGTGTGTGTGTGTGTGTGTGTCTGTGTATAAAATAAAGGATGAAATGTCATTTGCAGCAACATGGATCGACCTACAGATTATCATGCTAAGTGAAGTAAGCCAGACAAAGACCACTGCCACATAATATCATTTATATGTGGAATCTAAAAAAAAAATGATACAAAGGGACTTATTTACAGAATAGAAATCAACTTGCAGACACAGAAAACAAACATGGTTACTAAAGGGGAAAGGAGGGGAAGGAATAATTTAAGAGTTTGGGATTAACATATAGAGACTACAATATGGAAACTGGATAACCAGCAAGAACCTACTGTATAGCACAGGAAACTCCACTCAATTTCTTGTAATAACATAAAAGAATCTGAAAAAGAATATACAAGATGATATATTGGGCACAACAGCTCACTGTTTAGGAGACATCATTTCCAATAGGAAATTAGGAAATGCTTGCCCCAAAGTAATAGGTCATATCCATTCAAGTTTTAAATTGATCAAATTCCCAAGTAGTAAGAGGTGTGGGTTCCAAGCTGTGGGGAAGCAGAGAAGGGACCTCAGAGGGCTCCAGAGAAGAGTCAGAAGTTTCAGGGGAGAAGACAGGATGGGGGATGCTTTTGGTCAGAGGGACAACAAATAGCTCAAAACACGGAGTGAGGAAAAGAAAGTGACTGAGTGCTCCTTACGCATCAGGCCTTATGTAGACGCCAACTCATTCATTCCCCGAGTCCCTGCAAGGCTCTCCTTATATTCGGATCACAGAGGAAGAAGCACTGCAAGAGGCTGAGTAGCTTGCCCAACACACAGGCAGGACTGGCTGCTCAATGACCAGCACAGCGCCGACCGCCACTCCGTCGCTGAGGGCGGGGCACAGTCGAGGAAGGAAACGCCCTCGCTGGAGCAGCACCCCTTGGTTCAAACCCGCTCTCTCTTCTCAGACGCAGTTCAGAAGGGAGGAATTGTCCAACTTAGGGAAGAGACCGGTTCCCAGTCGCCTGTACAATGGCTCCCCAGGACCCCTACCTCCTGCTATTCTGCCCCTGCCTGAAGCGTGCCCCCCAACCCCGTGCACATGCGGGCTGCCCCCGGTGACATGTTTTTAGTGCGTCAATTACAGCAACAGTGGTGGGCTTTTCCGGGACTAGGTTATAACACACGGTGACCTCAGTCCTGCTGGCACTTTCCCTCTCTGACTCTCCTCTTGTGTTCCCTGTAAGACAAGTTGCGGTCCGGAGGGGCCCATGTGGCCAGGAGCCGAGGGCCCCCTCAGTCCAGCATGTGAGGAAGGGATGCTGCCAGCATCTGCCCACCCTCAACCTGCCTCTCGGGAGCTCAGTGACCAGCTCCTAAGTACGGTTCTCTCTGTCTTGGTCTCTCCCACTTACCAGGACAGCGTGCCCTGTCCTGGCTTCCAAGTTTCCTGGGTTTAGAGCAAGACCTAGGTATCAGATTTCCTTTTCCTTCTGGCCTAGAACAACAGGTGCCTCATCCTGGTTCCTAGAACACAGCCAGGTCCATTTCCTGGAACAAAGAACCAGATACCAGATTTCACCTCCTTTCCCGGGACGCCCTTCCCCTCTCAATGAGTTCCCATCTCCAGCCTTCCAGGGACCATGAGCTAATGTTCTTAGGATGCAGCCCCTATCACGTGTATTAGCATGCAGGAGGCACAGTAATTACCTAAACTTGCAGCTGATTTAAGCTTCCAGGTTACACACAAAACGCTGGGAGTTGGAAGAAGGGACTCCAATATCGTTATCTAGAATACCCATTGTGGTGGACTCTTGTGATAAAGGTATAAAGAAAATCATTTTTTCTGCCCTGGACTTTGGCCAGGAGAAATGTGGAGAAATTCTTTTGTGAATAACCATTCACAAATTTCAACAATTGTTCGTTTTTGAGTCTAAAGTCTCTTTGCATGAATGATTTTCTCATCTTTATGCAGAATTTTCCCACATTTTTGTTGACTAAAATATTACTAATCTAATTTCCTATTAAAAAACTCATTTCCAGCATCGCAGAGCTGAAAGGTGCTACCAACCATTTAGTCTTCAATTTACATACAACAAATCCTGTAATCTGATGGGGGCTTTTACACAAGGGTGGCTGCAAGCAATTACATGGGCAAAGAAATATTTCAGTCCGGAGCTGTGTGCTGTGTTAATTTCATCTGTTGAACTCCCATTGCGATTTCGCCTTTTGTTAAATTACCTATTGATGTGGATTTAGAGAGGAAACTCCACTGAACACAGCAATTCAAAATTATAATGCTGTTTGTGCTCTAATATTTTTCTTTTAACTATAATTTGGGAAATTGGGGTTTATTAGAAAAAAAGAAGACTGGAATAATTTATTCCATTTTTCTCCACTCAATGCCATGACAAAATAGAACATTTCCAGGTAAAGTTTGATTTGGAAAGGCCTAAAAAAATTCTTGACATCACAACGGGACTCTGGGTTGGACTGAATCTCATGATGCCTGACATGGAGGGAGCATGGGGTCTGAGCTGCTGGCCTGGGGGGTACTGTGGCTATTGGGAAAGTTTCAAGAGGAGAGTTCAGAAGCTTACTCCAGGTTGTGAGGAATTCTAACCTCAAATGCTGCAGGATCAGGTGTGATGAGGCCATTTTGTGTGTAACTTGGAAGCTTACATCAGCTGCAAGGGTAGGTTATTACTGTGCCTCCTGCATGCTAATACATGGGATGTGGGCTGCATCCATCCATCCATCCAATCACCCATTCATCCATCCACCCATCCATCCATCCATTTATCCATCCATCCATCTACCTGTCCATCCATCAATCTACCTGTCCATCCATCCATCCATCTATCCATTCATCCACCTGTCCTTCCATCCATGTAGCCTTCCATCCATCTTTTGTTGACTATTAAGCATATATTATCTTCATTCTTTGGTATCTAGTGTTTTAGAAGATGCAAAGTAAATATTTAAAATTCTTTCATTTAGTCATTCTTTCAACAAACATTCACTGAACATAATATTCCTGGTGCCACAGTAGGTGCCAAAGATGCAAAAATGAAAGCTGGAGCCCAACTCTCAGTACCACACAAAACGATCAGTCCTTGCAAAATACCCTAAAGAGTGTTATCATAGAGGGATGGGAGAGGGGCATGGTGTGGGCCTAAACAGAGTGTGTGTGTGGGTGGGTGGGGAATGGGGAGGGGTCGTGGCCAAGAAACCTTCCCAGAAAAGGTGCTCCATGCTCAAAAGATAAGGAAGAGGCAGAAGACTAAAAGACATGGGTGTTTTACAAACAGCTTTAATGAGGCCTAATTATCATACAATAAGCTACACACGTTGAAAGGATGTAATTGATAAATTCTATTCTGTGTTTCGGAAAAGGCAATGGCAGCCCACTCCAGTACTCTTGCCTGGAAAATCCATGGATGGAGGAGCCTGGTGGGCTGCAGTCCATGGGGTCACTAAGAGTCGGACACGACTGAGCAACTTCACTTTGACTTTTCACTTTCATGCATTGGAGAAGGAAACGGCAACACACTCCAGTATTCTTGCCTGGAGAATCCGAGGGACGGGGGAGCCTGATGGGCTGTCATCTATGGGGTCACACAGAGTCGGACACAACTGAAGCAACTTAGCAGTAGCATTCTGTGTTTACACCTGCAAAATCACCATCACAGTCAAGATAAGGAATATACCCATTAGCTCCAAATTTTCTCGTGCCCTTCTGTAACCTCTTCCTGCTGTCCACTTCATCCATAGGAAACCACTGATGCTGTCAATACAGATTAGTACGAATTTCCTAGACTTTTACATAAGTGAAATTATGTAGTAATTTGGCAGTGTTTGTACCATTTTATACCCCAACCAACAGTGCGGGGGAGTGTAGTTCTTTTGCATCCTCATAAAAGACATATATGGGCTTCCCTGGTGGCTCAGTGGTAAAGAATCCACCTGCCAATGCAGGAGACTCAAGAGATGCGGGTTTGATCCCTGGGTCAGGAAGATCCCCTGGAGAAGGAAATGGCAACCCACTCCAGTATCCGTGCTTGGTGAATTTCATGGGCGGAGGGGCCTGGTGGGCTACAGTCCAGGGCGTTGCAAAGAGTCAGACATGACTGAGCACGCAAAAAGTGCACGCAAAAAGTGTGTTGTCTGTCACTGAGTGCAAAGGGCCTTGACGCTTCCAGGCCTGAGTGCTGGGGCTGTCAGTCACAGACGGCCCTGCCCATCCTCGTCTGCTGGCCCATCAGGGCACTACCTGACTTTCCTCTCGGCTCAGTCTGGAATAAGAGCAGCCTTGGTGGCTGTGCTGGACGCCTGGCTGAGGGTATTGGTGGCGATGCAGTCACACAACGTGAAGTCCAGGCTGGCGCTTTTGTTAAACAGCCCTTCCCAGCAAAGCTGGTGAACTCCAAACACTGGTCCATTGTGGTTTTTTCAATGCTATCTACCTCTCAGGACCCAAATCCTTCCCAAATGGATGCAAGGAGGATTAGGGAAAACAGCTCCATGACTTCCCAAAGCATCATTCCTGGGGCGGGCGCTGCTCAGCCACCCACCTTGCTTTGTCCTGAAGCTGCTGCATAATCTCGCTCCAGGCCCTGCGGGGTAGACAGGCACATAAAGGACTCCTGCTAGGTCCCTTTGACCAGCCTTTACTTCAGAAACCCTTTTAAGCTAATTTTTCCTGACACTTCCAATAGGCCTTTGAAAATGCACTGACTGAGAGAGCAAACATGTGCTCCATAACACGCTCCCGAGTAGGGGGCGTTATTACATCTAATCTCCACCTTCTGCCTTGGACCTGAACCTTCCGGGCAGCAAACAGCTAAGAAGATTAAGAAGCAAACGCTGGAAGGCCGGATGTGTATGTGTCCAGAAAATGAGGCAGTCTGATCTGCCAAGTGCGTGGGCATGAGTTTTCCGAGCCCAGAGCCGGGAGCAGTATTCTTCCTCTTTCACAACTGCCTGAGGCAGTGCGCATCACTGTCTTTGGCCTCCTCTCCACAGTCCCCTGGCTTCCTTCTTCCTGGGAACTTGGACTCAATGTGTGTTTCTATGTTTGTACCCCAGGGTCTCCAGGGATTAGGTTTATGGAATTATGCTAACAGAGGAAATCAGAAAATTGAAAGTCGATGTTTGCAATCACATGTTTCCTTGGTGACGTAGCCTTTGGAAATTGTATGTAGGTCCTGCAGCTGAGACGCAGGAGATTTTGGTAAAAGTGACTCCAACCATCCCCTGCCTGGGAGCGAGCCTGCTGTGATCCTGGCTCAAGAGCAGACGGTCAGGGGTGGCACAGGGAAGCCAAGTGACCAAATAGGCTGCTATTGCCTGCAGCAGCTGTGTGTTTCTAAATTTTGTGGATTGGGGGGGGGGGCGTCAAATTCCACCAAATCTGCCTATTCAAGGGATCCTCACCCTCCTTGATAACGTACCGGTATTTTTTCATGTCTAGGTGCAGCGAGGAGGAGAAGGCATCGGTGAAAATCATGGTGACAACCATTAGCTGTGCTGAAAATGTTAGCACTGGAGAAGACCTTGGTGGCCCTCATCAAAACTTCTCATCAGCTGAAGCCCTGGGAGAGGCTCAGGGATTCTCTCAAGCTGGTTGATTGTCAAATGACGTATATAAGACGTGGGCACAACACACTCTGAGGTAAGAGCAAATCCACCATCATAAAAAATCATGACACACTGAGGGCTTCCCAACAGAATACACAGCCCTAACGCGAAGCCCTGAAGATTCAACAGCGTCTTCATAAAAGTCTGATGTTCTGAGCTGACTTGGAAAGGGAGCCGCAGTGTTGTCCACCACGTCTGTACCTTTCAGTGTCTGCTTCTTCAGCCCTTGGCTTGCCATGACCCCCGACTCCACCTCCCAGCTCCTTTTATCTCATCCGTAAACATGTGGCACTCCCGCTGTTCTGGAAATGTTCTCTTTGCACCTTTTCAGGTACTGTACTTGCTGTTGGCTTGATTCGGTTTCACAGTTCAGATTTCTGATAAGTGTGTCCCATGTTTTTTGAGGAGGATGTCACTGACCAACAGAAACACTGGCTTACCTATGGATCATTTGTCTGTCAGTGATCCAATATGACCTGATTGTGAAGAGGGGCTGTATTGTCTTCAGTGAGGTTGTTGAAGGTGCTGTGGGGGCTTCCCAGGTGGTATTGGTGGTAAAGAACCCACCAGCCAATGCAGGATATGTAAGAAACATGGGTTAGATCTCGGGGTCAGGAAGATCTCCTGGAGGAGGGCAGAACAACCCACTCCAGTATTCTTGCCTGGAAAACTGCATGAACAAAGGAGCCTGGTAGGCTATGTAGGGTCCATAGTGTCACAAAGGGTTGGACTTGACTGAAGTGACTTAGCACGCATACACAAGGTGCTGTGGGCGAGCCAGGATTTGGAGCAGTAATTCCAGCCCCATCCTGTGTGGAGATGGCAGGACAGCACAGCCAATGTCTTCCCCGGATTTACAACATGCCCAATGTGTTTGCAAAGAAATGATCCAGCCACTTCTGGGCAGGGGACCAATCAGAGCCTGGATATATCCATTGCTGGCTGGTAAACTCTAATGTTTTAATCTGTTGGCTATCTTCTTTTGGGTTCCTAAACATTGCTCAAATTTTCACTCGATTCTTCCTTGTTTCTCAAGAAATAGTCTTTGCGCTCTTTGGCTACGCCCAGAACCCTCGTCTGCTCTGTCTCTCCTCCCAGACAGACACTCCCGAGTTCATGTCAGGAGAAGGATGGTTCCCAGCTCCCCAGGGGAGAGATTCAAGCCGTGGGAAGAACCGAGCTCCAAGGACATCGTGTTACACCCTCCAAAATGGTGTCAGGAGGCTCGGGAGGGAGGTGGCTCCAGGAACAAAGTACAAGGAGGCCTGGGACTGTGTGGGAACAATCTGGGCCTCACAGCTGCTCTGTGACAGCCCGTGTCCTCAGGTCCTTCTGGGCGGGGCCTCCCGAGCCACCCACAGCACCGCTGCCACCCTTTTCCAGCACTTGGGCTGCTGTTCCACCTGGCCTCCAGACCCCGAAGGGTGCAGCCACACTATGGATGGGGAGGAGAGCCCCATTTGGGGTAGTCACCTTAGACACCTCTTTGCATCCAGGGCAGTGGACCCTGTGTTTGGGGAGAAGTCCCGATTCAGAATTTGGAATTGGGGTTTTGTGCTAACTGGATGCTTTTCTTCTGGCTTCAAAATAATCTTGTTTTGGTTGCTAAGAAACGCTCTTAATTGAACATGGGGCTGAATCGTTCAGTACAATGAGGTGCCGTGCAGAAGTCGGGAGAACAGCACAGTGCTCAGGGGACGCCGGGCCATTTCTTGGGACAGGCACATCATACGGCACAAGTGTCTTCCCAGGTTTTCCTCACCAGGTGCCAAGGGGCTCATTTGTGATTCCAAACACAGGAGTCCCTGCCTAGTTCTGAGGCATGGTCCTTCATTGAGCAATCTGTGCCTAGAACCCAACTCAGCTTGGTTTTATAGGCTGACGATATCTTGCAGGCTTGAAGAAGGAAATGGTAACCCATTCCAGTATTCTGGCCTGGGAAATCCCATGGATGGAGGACCCTGGAGGGCTGCAGTCTGTGGGACTGCAAAGAGTTGGACATGATTTAGTGACCAAACAATAAACAACATCTTGCAGGCTGTTGGTCTGAGTGGACCACTCTTCTAACGACCAGATCATTCTAACGGTGTACTCATTTGATGCAGGGCAATGAAATACGCTTACCTGCATCGGGCTGGCTGGCTCTTGTGGACCTGATCTCACAATCCTCGCTTCACGGAGGTCTCACTTTCTTCTGTAGTGAAGAACAGGAACCGGAGAGAAGATCCCTTTGGCAAAAGGTCTTTAGTGTCACTGAAAAAAAGCAAAGATTAAAGTTTAATATTCCTAATAGTAATTGGTTTCTGTTTTGTTTTTCACAGCCGAGAGACCGTGTTTGGCTGAATCTCTAGGGGGAGGTGAGGGAAGCAGGCGAATAACCCTAGCTCTGAAAGCCCTGATAAAATTAATGCGTTCTTTGACTTTAGAGCCAGAGGACGGTCATACACTGTTTTCTGGGCACTTTCCTAGCACATGGATGCCGTAGGCCACAAGCTGGGTTCATGTCTTTTGCTAAGAAGTCAGATACAAGTACTGGTGGGGTGGAGGGTGCTGATGAGTACGAGGACTTGAGGAGATGCTCTGCTTCTCACCGTGATGGGCTGAGAGTTGTTTTAGTGTTTAAAACGCGGCCTAAATAACATCAAAGTAGTTCAAAAATTGGTTTTTAAACATCTCTTAGTGGAGAGAATTAGAGTTGTGTTTTTTTTTTTTTTTTTTTTTTTAAAGTCATCCCCCTCCCCGTTCCCCTACTAGCAGGTGGTATTCCATCTGTGACAGCCAGGGTTCTTTAAGTGAAAGCAACAGCAATGCTGCTGACCTTCATTTGAAAAGGAGTTTATTAAAATGATATTGAGTGGCAAATACAGCTTAAAAAACCATTTGAGCAGCCAGGGATCCAGAAGAGGGTACCTAAAGGACACTGAAATCAGAACAGTGGCTTCTACCATTGCCTGTATTTTTATTACTTTGAGATTCAAATGTCAGGAGAAAGTAATTTGTTCAATTGCTCTGTGGGATAGTTCCAGATTTCCAGTGTAGGAGGGACTCCAACTCTTGGCGAGGAAGTGGAAGTTATCCTGGGTCTTAGAAGAGAGAGAGGAAAAGGAGTCAGGAGGAAAGAGTGGTGTGAACAAATCCACAGGGGCAGGAACCAGCAAAGTGAACAAGGGAGCCAGAGATGGGTGCCTGTTGTAACGCAGGTGTGCAAGGGAGGCGCCAGGGAGGGACAGACTGGTGTGTAAGGGGCAGCGAGAGCCCTGGCATTGTGGTGCAGGGGAAACAGAGGGAAGGAGGGAGGATTCTAAATAGGGAAATGACCTGAGGGAAGCAGCTTTATTAGAAGTCAGGGAGTAGGTCTTAAAAGACCCAGTTCCTATGTCTGAGCTTGGGGAAAGAGATGGTAGAGTGGTACCTGGTGAGGCATCCACTGGGTCATGATGGTGCCACTGTGGGCCCTGGTACAGAGACCTTATAAAGGGTGACATTTAGGGTTGGGTGTTAGTGAGGAGAAGGAATTTGACCATCGCCATGAAATTGGCCCCCCTGACAAAGGCTGAGGCTCCCATTACTGAGAGTATTGGAGCCAACCTGGACATCCAGGCCCTTGTCCTGGGGATGATCTTGGGAGGAAGGCTGAATTTGACTTCCAAGTTCAGTTTAACTTCTGTGAGTCTATGAGTCAATGAAATAAAAAGCCATCCAGATTGTTAAAAAACATAAGACAACACTCATTTCAGTTCAGTTCAGTTCAGTCGCTCAGCCGTGTCCGACTCTTTGCGACCCCATGAATCGCAGCACACCAGGCCTCCCTGTCCATCACCAGCTCCCGGAGTTCACTCAGACTCACGTCCATCGAGTCACTGATGCCATCCAGCCATCTCATCCTCTGTTGTCCCCTTCTCCTCCTGCCCCCAATCCCTCCCACCATCAAAGTCTTTTCTAATGAGTCAACTCTTCGCATGAGGTGGCCAAAATACTGGAGTTTCAGCTTTAGCATCATTCCTTCCAAAGAAATCCCAGGGCTGATCTCCTTCAGAATGGACTGGTTGGATCTCCTTGCAGTCCAAGGGACTCTCAAGAGTCTTCTTCAACACCACAGCTCAAAAGCATCAATTCTTTGGCACTCAGCCTTCTTCACTGTCCAACTCTCACATCCATACATGACCACTCAAAAAACCATAGCCTTGACTAGACGGACATTAGTCGGCAAAGTAATGTCTCTGCTTTTGAATATGCTATCTAGGTTGGTCATAACTTTCCTTCCAAGGAGTAAGTGTCTTTTAATTTCATGGCTGCAGTCACCATCTGCAGTGATTTTGGAGCCCCCCAAAATAAAGCCTGACACTGTTTCCACTGCTTCCCCATCTATTTCCCATGAAGTGATGGGGCCGGATGCCATGGTCTTCGTTTTCTGAATGTCTGCACGTATTTGCGTGTAATAAAGATACGCATGTGACAAACAATATGCATTTTAGAAGAATATTTATTTTGTAAGATTACATACATGTTAAACACAATTGAATCACATTTAGTGGGGAGCAGAAGTAGTGATGAGGGCAAGAGGAGAAGGGGACGACAGAGGACAAGATGGTTGGATGGCATCACCGACTCAATGGACATGAGTCTGAGCAAACTCTGGGAGATAGTGAAGGACAGGGAAGCCTGGTGTGCTGCAGTCCATAGGGTCACAAAGAGTTGGACACAATTTAACGACTGAACAAGAAGTGGCATGTGAAGACAAAGGGGATTAGTTAATTAATTATTTGAGACTGGGAAAGATAAAGATGAGATCTGAATATATATTTTTGTGTTCATATAAAAGACATAAAATAGTGGAATGCCACTTTCTGATTTAGTTGGTAGAATAAACTCCTCAGTAGTCAGCAATTGGAATCTCATTGTTAAGCTCTCATTATTTTGAAGAATACTACACTTGGGTTGTAAATGTTTCTTTTATGCTGTGACATTATTATTTATTAAACCAATCAAAAGAGAAACACTTCTGATATTGCCGGGTCCCAACCGGCGCTCTACTTGAGAACTCCGTAACTTAAATCACCCAGACCACAATTTGTTTTAGCTTGTTATTTGTGATAATATGAGAGAGAAAATATAGTTGATTTAAAAATTTGTTTTAGTAGATTTTTCTGGGGCAATTTTCTCAAGTGGTTTTTCACAATTACCTATATCATCAGGGAGAGGTGATAATCCTTAAAAGACTGTGCAGTATACGATGTATGTGGTTTTGTAAAGAGGAGGAAAAGTCTCTCTCTCTGTCTGCAGTGAGATTCACTCTTTCCTGCCACGTATCCAAAGCTGGGTTGCAAAACTGCTTTAATGAGCCACCACACAGAACTCGGCTTCACTTAATTTAAAAAGAAATGTGAAATTGCTCCCATGTAAAACTTGACATTCAGATTCCTTACCAGTGTGTCCTCAACAAGATCAGTCACTTTCTTGGCTCCGTCTTCTTTCTTGTATCTCAGACAACCCATATGGGATCACTTTCCTTCTGCCTAAAGTGCATGCTTCAAAGCTGTGCTACTGAAAGTGTGGTCCCCAGAAAGACTGCCAGTCTTCAGACTGTCAGTTACCCCCACAGAGTACAGAAAAGTGAGAATCTAAAACTTGTATAGTGATTTAGCCTTGCTGCGTATCCAAGGGAGGACCAATGCGCTCGACTTCCTGAGCAAGGAATAAACCAAAGGTCTTCAAAAAAGATCCGCTCAGATGGGGAGGAAGGCAGTCAGTCAGTTTATACTAATGAACAAAGTTCCCAAAGTAAGACCCTAAATGGTAAAGCTACATCACCAGTGGAATTCTCCATTTTCCAGTAGCATAAGGTTTGAGCATCCCTGGATGGGTGTGTGGAAAAGAATTGAAAGTATCTTGCTGGGCATCAGGTGGTTTGTTACTGAGGAACATCTCTCATGAAAGGCTGGACTGGGATATATAGGGGTTATCAGGGATCCCAGACCCCCAGGCTGTGGACCCGGTTCTTTTTCCATGGCCTGTTATGAACCAGGCTGCACAGCAGGAGGTAAGTGGTGGGCGAGCGAGTGAAGCTTCATCTACCGCTCCCCAATGTTCTCTATCACTGGCATTACCACCTGAACCATCCCCTCCCTTGACTCTCTGTAGAAAAATTGTCTTCCACAAAATGGGGACCTGGTGCCAAAAATATTAAGGATCGCTGGGTTAAGTGGTCCAAGAACCAGTGAACATTCCTCCTCTAGGCTCTGCTCTCCAGCACCACATGCCTCCTCCAACTTGTTGGGAGTCACTTCTGCATAAGGTGGCACCAAGTTCTCACACTTGGTCATCACCTAGAACCTTACCCCTCAAAGTTGTGATCCAGGGACCAGCAGCATCAGCATTTTATGGGGACTTCTGAGAAATGTGGGTTTTCAGGTCTTACCCCAGACCTCCTGAATCAAAACTATCAAGATTCCCTGGTAGTTTCACATACCTATTAATAATTGAGAAATGCCCACCTAGAAAACAGATACATTGTTTTAACTGAAAATGCCCTTCCTTAACCAAGTGTGGGGAACTGACCCTGCGGCCTGGCCAGGAAAGGAGATGGGGCCTCTTGGTAAACTTTCTGAGACAGAAGGACCTCTCAACCGAACCCGAGGTTCTGATCATCAGTATTTATATGGACTCATTCTCATGCTCCAACCTGTGAGTTTGGAGTCGCCTGAGGTTTTTGCTTTGATATAATGAGATAAATATACGGTGCTGGATTATCTTACTCTCTCTTCTCTAGACTGTTCCAGAAATAATCATCTGTAAGCCTTAGGGGAGTTGAGATGAAAACTTTTGGTACATGAAATTTTTGGTCCAAATGGGATTTTTTTTGCTGGTGTTACTAATTAAGATTCTTGTCAAAACTAGGCCAGCTCCATGCCATCCAGTTGGCAGTATGTTTAGAATCCCTCTGTAAACACACAGCGGCTTGTACAAATAGGGAGGCTTTTCTTTCCCATCATAAGGAGGGCCTGAAATAAATCCCAGACAACTCGAGGAGTTTGTCTTTGCCATAAAAATAGTGGAATTCATTGAAAGCTATCTCACAGCACCCAGACAGGATACGGGCTGGCTAGTTAATTGTCCCTGGGAACGCGCTGGCGGTGGATTTCACTCTGATCAGACTGCAGAGGGGAGGTCCCTCTTTTAGCTTTGCTTTCTGGAGTATTGAAAACTTTGCAGTTAGATGATGCTAGTATCCAGGTAGAGTCCGAAGTGCCTGATTTTCATTAATGACTCTGTAGAACTCTTCTGTAGTTGCTCTTCAGAAAAAAAAATTTACTCAGCAGATAGCTGGTATCACTGTGTTCATCTTTGAGATAGAAATCTCGATATTGTCTGGGATTTCTCTGGTGGCTCTGTGGCTAAGACTCCACACTCCCAATGTAGGGGGCCTGGATTTGATCCCTCCTCAAAGAACTAGATCCCACATGCTGCAACTAAGACCTTACAAAGCCAAAGAAGTAAATATTTTTTAAAAAAAAGAAAAAAGAAATCACGATTGTCAACTCCTGACTTCTGTATGGTTAGTTGAAAGAAAGGAAGAGTTCCATATTCTTTTCTTCATAGACTGGATGGGGAGGATCATGGGTGGCCAACACAGCCATCAAGCTAAGTAGCTGGATGAACCTGGGGCTGGAAGAGCCAGAAAGTCACCAGCCACGCCAGCCCAGGGCTTTGAATATTGTATGAGCAAATAAGCAGGTGTGGAGTGAATGACTGAGCAATTGATTCTCCACAGGGACAGAGATTTTATTTGTTGTGTTCATCTCTGTATTCTCAGAGGCAAAAACAGTGCCTGATAAGCAGCAGACTCTCGATAAATCTTTGTTGAATGCGTGAATGGATTCAACCATTCGCCTCTGGAAGGTAATTCTTGCAACTGAGTCCATTTTGTATCACTTAATCGTTTGCGTTTCTGCCCATTTCTCACTGCCTTTAGGGTCCCCATACTTATTTCCCCTGCTTCCTTGTTGGGGGTCCTCCAATATCTGAGCTGATCCCAAAACTATGGCTGGGGCTAATGCAAACTGCCTGTTTATCAACGTGGGACATGAAGATAGGACCTGAAATGCAGTATCCGGTTTACAGATTTCTTAAAGACAGCATCTGTAGGCATTTCCCTTTGGAAGTTCGCAAGAGGTGATGTGAGGTTTGAGTAGATCTTAATTGTCAGATCTAAGTACGTCTGACAAAATTGCCATTTTCCTAGCTAGTGGGCCCTGTTCAGGCATTATATAAAGAGCTGATGTGTTTAGGCTTTAGAACAGCTTAGATAGAGAAGCATGTAAGGGCCAGGCCTTCAGATTCTGTCCCATAACGTGTTCTCTGAAGCTGAGGCAGTGAGGGTGTTGACTTTGAGAGTCAGAGAGGCGGTAGCACCATCCAGCATGGGCAGTGGGGACAAGCCTGTCTCCTCCAGGGGCAGGAGGCTGGCGGGCGGGGAGGACTCAGGCTCCCACCAGGTGCTGCGCTGTGATTCCATCAGAGGGGAGGGGGGGAGCTTCACCCTCAGTCTCCTCCCCAGGTTAGATGTCATGATGTGTCTTGACAGCAAAGTGACTTTGCTCAATTCCAAGGTGCTCTGACAGGAGAAAGTGTTGTTTTTCCAAAGTCCCTTCCTATTTTTCTTCTAGGTCTTTCCTACCAAGGATGTGGGGCTCTTCCAACCGAGTGAAGGGTACCTTGGAGGCTAGGCTATCTGGCCTCTGCCCAGGGTCAGAAAGAGAAAGTACTAATGACATTTCAAGCTGTGTGACCTTGAGCAAGAACTTGAGTCTCTCTGAGCCTCAGGTAGACAGGTTATTACCACTTGTGTGTGCTACTCACTCAGTTGTGTCTGACTCTTTGTGACCCCATAGCCCCCCGGGCTCCTCTGTCCATGGGGATTCTCCAGGCAAGAATACTAAGTTGCCATTCCCTTCTCCAGGCGATCTTCCTGATCCAGGGATCAAACCCAGATCTCCCGCACTGAAGGCAGATTCTTTACCATTTGAGCCACCAGAGAAGCCACTTACCACTTAGGGGGTAATTATATTTCCCTTGATAAATGCCTTGCTGGCATACAGTAATGATACTCGCTGCCATTTACTGAGTACCTGCTATTATTCTGACCTAAACTTTGAGAATTAATCATATAGATTACGGAAGGAGTTATCAGTCTTGTGTGATAATCTGGGTAACATATTATCATATTATTAGAGGAGAGAGAGCAAATGCTTCTTTGCACTAACTCACTTTTCTTTTGAACCTTCACTTGTGTTATATTAATAGGTGCACATAACCACAGGCCAATTCTGTGGTTTAGTAACAGTGTCTCCTTTTTAAAGCTCACTCCGCTTGGATTAGCAGCTAAATTTGGATACTTCTCTCTATGTGTGTGTGTTTTGAAAATTTTTGAAACATTTCTGTTATGCTTGTTGGCTTAGAATCACTATTCAGAAAGCTACATTGCTGTATTAATTTATGCAAAATCCTTGCAGAATTTACCTATCTTATAAGATTTTTTAAAACATTTTTTGGAAAGAATCTCAGTTTTCAAGTTACAAATACAGCAATTCATTTTAACAGAACTGTTTGAGATCAAGTGGCAACCTAATAGTTCACGTTTCTGTACTTCAGTGTATATTTCTTGTAAACAAGAACGTTTTTCTGTCTAAGCACAGGGCAACCAACAAAATTAGGATATTGAAAAGGGTACATTTTTATAATCGAATCCTCTGACTTTATTCCAGTTTTACCCATTGTCCCAATCCTGTATAGCAAAGGGATCCAGTCCAATAACATGCCCTGAATTTAGTGATCATGCCGTTTTAGCCTCTGTCTGGAAATTTTCTCAGTTTCTGCTTGATGATCAGGATATTGACATTTTAAAAGATTACAGCCTAGTAGCAATGTAGAGCATCACTCACTCTAGGTTGGTCTGTGAGTCCAGCCCCCAGTGAAGCCAACTCTGCATAGCTACCCCCTCACCCAGCTAGGGTTCCTATCCTTAGTCACTGACCCTTCTGAGCAAATATCTTCCTTATCCTCTGTGGCATCTTCAGCCCACTCTGGGGCACTGTGGCCCCCTCCGTCCAGCCCTTGCTCTGCCTCACCTAACAGCTCTAAGACTGTGCAGTTCAGAAAATGGCTGGAATAGAAAGAACCACACCAGGTTTTTTGGGTTTGGCATGTAAGTCTTTCCTTAGTTTGAAAGACGGTCCTAGTTAGATCAATCGCCCTGAAACCTGAGCCGGTGTGAGACCCCTCCCTGGGCCGGGACAGAAGCCCCGCAGCTAAGGTAGGATGTTCTCGCCTAGTACTTGCAGGCACCCCGGCTCCGTGTTCTCTGATAAGATTGCGGGGAGCAAGGTTTCCGTCCCCAGCCTCACAAGTTCGCCAGCTGCGTTTCTACTCCTCTTGTTACTGTTCTCAGTTCTTGGCTAATCTTCCCAAATCCAGCAAATAAACGCAACGTTCACGACCACTGATACTTTCCACTGATGCAGCGGGAAAAGTTTACAAGATTATGGTCTTAGGTGAGGGGAAAAAAAAAAAAAAAACCATTCAGAGCAAAACAGAAGTCCTTTGCAATCCAAGTGTTACCCCAAAGACCAGGAATTCACTCAACCTCACTTTCATCTCTGGTGCCTTTGGGGTCTTACTGCAACCATCCCGCTGGGAGGGGACTTCTAGCACCTATTACCATTCACATCTTCATCCCTTGGGGACGGATTTCACCCAGGCTAGCCCCACGTCTCACACGACTAGAGCGAGGGCGGCTTACTAGGGCCGCCACTGTCCCAGGTCACACCTGTGCTTTGCTGTTGGCCAGCTTCCTGTTTCGTGGCAGTGCCACTCATCCATTTCAGAACAGGCTTCCACTTAAAAGGACGGCCTTGGCTACTGGTGTTCGGAAGTGTGAAATCAAAGTAGGTGTTTTGGGAAAAGCTTCCTGAAATAATAGGAACTTTTGACTGCCGTTTTCACATAATTCCTTTCAAAAGCATTCCTGATGTATGGCTAAGTGTTGATGTAGGCAATGCCACTTGAAGTGGGAGGGATGGTATTTTAAAAAAAAATCCTCTTAGCTGTTGACATTAGCTTCCTGGAATTATTTTTCTTCTTTTAAACAAACCTTAATGGAACAAATGACATGACAAAATACTCTGAAAGCATCTGCAACACGAGCTCCACCTACACACGCCTCCAGATGATCATCTCGACAAGTCTGAATGCCTGATTTCAGTGGGTGTCTCCGGGGCTGACTCACGGCTCCACGCTCCCAGCTCCCAGGGTCTCCAAGCTCATCCCCTCCATACCAGCCTCTCTTTCTTTGATGTAATCGGGCCACGCAGAGCAAGTGCACTCTCAACTGTTCTGAACCCCGGCACCTTCTTTCAAATGAGTTTGGCTTTTGAATGATGCCTGGAGGGAAGAATTTCCTAGCACTAGATTTACATTATTTTCCTGCTGTGCTTTAGATATCATTTTTAAAATTCCATTCACACGATCAGAGGAAATATTTTCGAGAAAATGAAGGGGTTGAAAATCCATCTCCTCTGCGCACCCGTAATTCCCACTCTGCCCCACTGTCAACGAATCAAAGAATCAGGACAGTGGACGCTGGCTAGGACAACCTTCCCTAGAGGTGTCAAAGATGATTTTTTAAAAACGCAGTAGGAAGGGAATGCAGCTCCTTCAAATTGCCTCATTTTTCTACGTGGGCAGGAAAGTTGCTTCTTGGAGCGAAGTGGAATGTTGAGAGTGGTGGGTATGTGGTCTTGGGAGAGAGACTGCTTTGAAAGCCATTGCTCATCAGAGAGAGAAATCTGGGGGACAAGAAGGCATGGTGAGATGAAGCAGGTGGCGGTAGCTCAGAGTTCATGTGGAAAAGAGGAGCAGATGTACCCAAATCCTTCCTTAAGCTGGGGAAACAAGACATTGAGAACACTGGGACTCAACACTCCCTTAGAGAAGCTAGGACCTTCAAGTCATAATTTTCACAAAGCTAACCCGATAGGATCTATAGATAGCCAAGTGTTTAAATTAAATCCAACTCAGTCAAATGTATCTAGAGAATCCCTCAAAGAGATGCTGAGAGAAGTGATTGATAAGGTCTGATGGAGATTCTTAACAGAGCTGATCTTCAGACTGGTGTGGTGGAGAGCAGACCCTGACAGCTGTGAAGTTGGCCAGCTCATGATCAAGTGTTTGTTCTGTGTGTGAACCAGCTCTCCATGGATGGACAGGGTCAGTCAGTGGGCACAGGTGCCTGAGTGAGCTGGTCCAGCAGGAAGGACTTGCCCTGGACATGCCCACATTGCCAGTCTTATAGACTGGAAAATCCGGGGATATTTTCTTGTCCCTATGGTCTGAATATTTGATGCACCACCTCGAGACTTATCTATGATGGAAAGATCATGTAATGGGAAGACTGGAAAATCAACTTCATATGTTTTGTTCTACTGCTCAAGAATAAACACAGGAACCCACCAAACAGCTGATGGTTATCTACCATCACTAATTTGGGTTCAGAAATATCTCTTCCACGGGCCAGCTCTCAAAACTCTTACCTTTCTGTCATTAGACAATACTTTCAGTGCTAAGATATCGAAGGCACTACCCAGGTCGTGGAACCAAATCTTGATACTTCACTGACCCTGTAAAGTCAGTCAAAAGTGAAAGTGTCAGTTGCTCAGTCATGTGCAACACTCTGGGACCCCATGGACTGTATGTAGCCTGTGTCCGTGGGATTTCCCAGGCAAGAATGCTGGAGTGGGTGGCCAGTCCCTTCTCCAGATCCAGGGATGGAACCTGGGTCTCTTGCATTGCAGGCAGACTCCTTACTGTCTGAGCCACAAGGGAAGCCCAAAGCCAGTCACGGCGGGCCCCAGAACAACAGTGCAAGCAATGGTTTTTGGTCTGGGGGAAGGAAGGAAAGGCATATAACTGGGTCTACAGGAAACCAGCCTCCAAGACAGATGTTACAAAATATCATCATCTCTGGAACAGTTGGCTTCCTGCTGGCCTGCCGTGGGCTGGGCAGCTCCCTAGGTCACCCTGTGGCAGAAACTGAAGAAAACTTTGTGGAGTTGACCTGCACCCCCTCCCCCGCCTCCTGCCCCACCCATCTCCCTGAGTGTTTCTTGGCTTGGGGTACACCCTGTGCATTAGTGGTGGGTAGATTTTGCCATGAGAGTGCTTTAGAAATATACGTGAACTCAAGGCATCGGATCCTGAGCAGGAAATGAGAACTGAGGTGAGGGATGAAAGCTCTTTTGGAAGGAGAGAGCATTCCCGCAGCTGTCTTAGACCTGCCAAGCCCCGTGGTTGTTCTCCGAGCGGATGACAGGACTGATCACGTGTGACTCTGCTCAGAGCCCACGCCCCCACAGGAAAATCTGCCGTGGCTCTAAGTGTTGGAGTTTGGTAACATTTTGCCCTTGGGGTTTGTGTGAAGTGGAAAATCATGCAAAATCTTTTTTAGCCTTGGCTTCTGTGACTGTGGAATCTAGGCAGCAGTGCTGAGAATCCAGGGAAAGAAAGAAGAGCTGAGGCAGCGAAGCCTGGGGTGGGGGCGAGGGGAGGGCGGGATGAGGCACAATAGAATTTATTGGGGACTCTGCTCAGCTGTTCACTTTTGTCTCTGAGATCTGAAGTAAGGAACTTTCTCAATGCACTGATGACTTGGATCTGAGAGAGAGAGAGTTACTGGTGGTGTTTCGAAAACAGCTTTGAACGAGAAGGGAGGGGGTATGGATGTATCATTGTCTGAGCGTTTTCAACCTTGTCTTGTTAATAACGCTTTGGCGTTTTCCCGCCCCATTAGGAACAGTGGAATAATAGGACAACATTTCATTGAATTGTCCTCTCTGTTTTTTGTAATCATAGGATGGGAAAATCTCAAAGGCGGAGAACTGCAGCTCTGGGATGGTCTGCATGCTTGAGGCTGGGGCAGCGATGCCCAGTGGGTACCCCAGCTCCATCTGTGACGCTGCTGTATGGATGAGACATACACTGAATTTGTGGCAGATGGCCAGACTGCTCTCAGGGTTCAGAGGGAATATATGGATATTTACATATACACAAACATGCCTGGAGCAGCTGCCTGTCCCTGTGTCTCTAGTGAAACCAGAGACAGGGTCCCCAGGTCAGCAGCCCTGGGCCATTGTCACCGCCCCCCTGCAGTTCCTTCTGACAGCACGTTCAAGGTACAAGTCCCACAAGGACCGTCCCCTGAGGGTCCGGGGAGCTGTCCTTCACTCTGTGATCACACAATATGGTGCAGTTGGAGAGACAGATAGGAGATAAGGCGAGTTAGTGAGCAAGTAGAGTTATTGATCTCGGTGAATTTGAGACTCCAAAGAATGTAACCAGTTGCTCTGTCCAGCACCTTGATTAAAACCTAAGAAGATCAGTCAAAATGACCCGATGTCCCTTCCATTCTGCTGCTTTCTTCCACACTAGTGTAGTTTGATGTTAAATTATCTGATTAAAAAATAATAGGTGACAGGAAACCATGGAGAGAGGGGACTTTTATCTAGGATTGAATATAAATGAGACAAATTGACAAGGCTTGTACTCATGAATTTAATATAATCTACATGTAACCTGCTACAGGAAAGATTTTTAAGATGTTTAACAAGTACTTGCTCACCAATGTCCTCATCAAAAATCATTCTGTGGTCTGGGTGGCTCCCCTCTCTGGGATGAACCTGCATGTTACACAGCCATAGTCTCAGCTAGGAATTCACCGCATGGAAGAGACGGCATGGATACTGGTGTGCATGTCAATATCGGCGTACACTGAAATCCATGTTGAACAGTAAACAAAACTGTGTGGAAATGGCGGGAGTTTTCTGGCCAGCTGGTACTAATGTGGTAAACACTCTTCTCTTTCTCCAAGTTGCCCAGCACAGCTGCTTCTATGCTGAAAATGAGGTAGTTATTACCTGGAGGAGGGGTCCTGTGCTGTTTGGTGGGTGTTTATCTGTTGGGGAGGGGTGGGGGGAGGAGGGGCTCCCCAGCTTGGATTATAGATTATGCTCAATGGTTGATCCCCTAGTGATTGTTGTTGTTGCTTTAGTCACTAAGCTGTGTCTGATTCTTTGCGACCCCATGACTACTGTAGCCCACCAGGCTCCTCTGTCCATGGGATTTCCCAGGCAATAATACCGGAGTGGGTTGCCATTTCCTTCTCCAGGGCATCTTCCTGACCCAGGGATTGAACCCACATCTCCTGCACTGGGAGGTGAGTTCTTTATCACTGAGCCACCAGGGAAGCCCCACAACCTATACTGATTAGGCTCCAATATTATGGTCCCTTCAGTTCCTGTTCATGTCCCGGGCACGTGTTCCAGAACACGGCACTGCACTAGCCTCGTGGATCTGGAGGGGCCTGGACTAGTCCATCCTATGACCTTCACCCCTTGCTGAGCTCAGGCCATCAGCGCAGACGCCCTTCCCTCATGGACTTCCTACTTGGGCTCCTTGGCTTCTCTTCTGCCACAGTTCACAGCCAGAGTCCCTAGCCATAGTGGCTGGCCTGACCGCTTTTCAGAATCCAGGAGCGATTGTGGCCATTGGCCACGCCCTCTCCACAGAGCCCTCCACGAAGGGTTCCGGGGGGATGCACTCCTCCAGCCTTAAGGGTCTTTCTGGGTGTCCCTTATGCTTGTGGCACTTGCTGGCTCTGCAATTCTTTAAGAAAAGCAACCCAAGTGACTCCTCTCGCGAGAGTGAAGATTAGCTCCAAAGGCACTAGTCGGCTCCTCTTTCTCTGGCGGAAGCAGTGCTGGGCCTTTGTTTAAACACTCTGCCCTTCTCGGTACCTTGTACTGACCCTAAAGGAGCAGGCAGAGCCTCCCGGCTGAGGAACAGCGTTTGCTTTTGGAGTGAATGGATGTAAGTGTGTCTGCTGAGCGCCACCCACGGCGGGCTTCCGGGCCTTACGTGAGCAGGTCCCAGCTGTTCCCGCCCCTCTGCCATCTGTCACAGCCCTGCCCATCTCCAGGGCCCGTGTAAATCACGACCCTCTTTGGGGAACCTCGCTGAAGCCTTCCATCTGCCTCTGAACTGGCCGTGGTGCCTCGCTCCGCATCCCGCCCCCCTCCTTACCTCTCCACTTGCTCGACACCATGAGTATCTTTCTGTTCTCATCCAGACCCTCTGGAATAGAAATTCCTTGAGGAAGGACCCTGGTTTGGCTCAACCACGTGTATCTCTCCAGTGTGTGGTATAAGCCAGTATTTGACCTAGTGGTTCTCAGACTTAAAGCTTTTTGTTTTTTCCTCTCTTTGGGGTAATGAGAAAAATTATTTCTCCTCCTCTGCCTAATCTGAGACACAACTCAGCTATCAAATTCTTAATTTCAGCTAATTTATTTTCTTTTTAAAATTGAAGTATAGTTGTTTTACAGTATTATACTAGTTTCAGGTGTAAACCTAATTCAATATTTTTATACACAATACTATAAAGTAATATTATAAAATAATGGCTATATTTCCCTGTGCTGTACAGGGTATGCTTACTTATTTTACTCACGCTGGTTTGTTTCTCTTAATCCCCTACCCCTGTCTTGCCCTCTGCCCTTCCCTCTCCCCACTGGTAACCACTAGCGTGTGTTCTCTATCTGTGAGCTTGTTTCTGTTTTGTTATAATTGTTCGTTTGTTTTATTTTTTTCTATTCCACATATAAGGGTTAAAATATAGTAATTGTCTTTCTTTATCTGACTTCTTTCAGTAAATATAATCGTAATACCCTGTAAGTCCATCCATGTTTTTTCAAATGGCAGAATTCATTCTTTTTTGTGTCTGAGTAATATTCCATTGCACGTGTGTGTTCAGTTCAGTTCAGTCGCTCAGTTGTGTCCGACTCTTTGCAACCCCATGAATCGCAGCACGCCAGGCCTCCCTGTCCATCACCAACTCCCGGAGTTCACTCAGACTCATGTCCATCGAGTCAGTGATGCCATCCAGCCATCTCATCCTCTGTCGTCCCCTTCTCCTCCTGCCTCCAATCCCTCCCAGCATCAGAGTCTTTTCCAATGAGTCAACTCTTCACATGAGGTGGCCAAAGTACTGGAGCTTCAGCTTTAGCATCATTTCCTCCAAAGAAATCCCAGGGCTGATATCCTTCAGAATGGACTGGTTGGATCTCCTTGCAGTCCAAGGGACTCTCAAGAGTCTTCTCCAACACCACAGTTCAAAATCATCAATTCTTCGGTGCTCAGCTTTCTTCACTGTCCAACTCTCACATCCATACATGACCACGGGAAAAACCATAGCCTTGACTAGACGGACCTTTGTTGGCGAAGTAATGTCTCTGCTTTTCAATATGCTATCTAGGTTGGTCATAACTTTCCTTTCAAGGAGTAAGTGTCTTTTAATTTCATGGCTGCAGTCACCATCTGCAGTGATTTTGGAGCCCCAAAAAAGAAAGTCTGACACTGTTTCCCCATCTATTTCCCATGAAGTGATAGGACTGGATGCCATGATCTTCGTTTTCTGAATGTTGAGCTTTAAGCCAATTTTTTCACTCTCCTCTTTCACTTTCTCAAGAGGGTTTTTAGTTCCTCTTCACTTTCTGCCATAAGGGTGGTGTCATCTGCATATCTGAGGTTAATGATATTTCTCCTGGCAATCTTGATTCCAGCCTGTGCTTCTTCCAGCCCAGCGTTTCTCATGATGTACTCTGCATAGCAGTTAAATAAGCAGGGTGACACTATACAGCCTTGACGTACTCCTTTTCCTATTTGGAACCAGTCTGTTGTTCCATGTCCAGTTCTAACTGTTGCTTCCTGACCTGCATATAGGTTTCTCAAGAGCGTGTATGTGTATATATATATATATGCAATATATACACATACTGCGTTTTTCTTTCTTATTCATCTATTGGTGGATATTTAGTTTGCCTCCATATCTTGGCTATTGTAAATAATGCTGCTTTGAACATATATTTTCAAATCAGTGTTTTTGTTTTACTTAGATATTTATCAAGGAGTGGAATTGCCAGATCAGAGTGCTGAAAGATTGGTGGTTTCAAAGTATGGTGCTGAAGAAGGCTCTTGAGAGTCACTTGGACAGCAAGGAGATCAAACCAGTCAATCGAAAAGGAAATCGACCCTGAATATTCATTGGAAGGACTGATGTTGAAGCTGAAACTCCAATACTCTGGCCACCTGATGCGAAGAGCCAGCTCATTGGAAAAGACCCTGATGCTGAAAAAGATTGAGGGCAGGAGGAGAAGGGGATGATGGAGGATGAAATGGTTGGATGGCATCACTGACTCAATGGACATGATTTTGAACAGACTCAGGGAGATAGTGAAGGACAGGGAAGCCTGGCGTGCCTGTGGAGTCTGTGGAGTCCACAAAGAGTTGGACACGACTTAGCAACTGAATAACAACAATGATAGTTCTCTTTAATTTTTTGGAAGAACTTCCATACTGTTTTCTATAGTGGCTGTACCCATTTGCATTCCCACTAACAGTGTGCAAGGGGTCCCTTTTCTCTGTATCCTCCCTGAAGTTTGTTATTTGTAGATGTTTTGATGATAGTCTTTTTGACAGGTGTGAGATAATATCTCCTTGTAGTTTGATTTGCATTTCTCTGATGATTAGTGATGTTGAACATCTTTTCAAGTGCCTGTTAGCCATCTGTATATTTTCTTTGGAAAAACACCTATTCCGGTCTTCTGCCCATTTTTCAATTGGGTTTTTTGAAATTAAGTTGTATGAGCATTTATATATTTTGTATATTAACCCCTTATTTGTCATTTCATTTGCAAATATTTCTTGTTCAGTAGATTTTCCTTTCATTTTGTTGATGGTTCCAGACTTTCTGTTCCTTAAGAAACTCTTAGAAGGACTTCCCTGGTGTTCCGGTGGCTAAGACTACACTCTTCCAACCCTGGGGGCCTGAGTGAAACCCCTGGTCAGGGAACTAGATCCCACATGCTGCAACTAAGAGTTTGCATGCCAGAACTAAAGATCCAGCATGTTGCAACAGAAACAAAAAACAAAAGAACAAAAGTCATGTCCATTGAGTCAGTGATGCCATCCAACCATCTCATCCTCTGTCCTTCTCCTCCTGCCCTCAGTCTTTCCCAGCATCAGGGTCTTTTCAAATCGGTCAGCCCTTTGCATCAGGTGGCCAGAGTACTGGAGTTTCAGCTTCAGCATGTGGCAATGAAGATCCCATGGGCTGAAACTGAGTACAGCCAAAAAAATGAATTAAAATGTATTAAAAAGCAGAGATATTACTTTGCCAACAAAGGCCCATCTAGTCAAAGCGATGGTTTTTCCAGTTCATGTACGGATGTGAGAGTTGGACTATAAAGAAAGGTGAGTGCCGAAGAATTGGTGCTTTTGAACTGTGGTGTTGGAGAAGACTCTTGAGAATCCCTTGGACTGCGAGGAGATCAAACCAGTCAATCCTAAAGGAAATCAGTCCTAAATATTTATTGAAAGGACTGATGCTGAAGCTGAAACTCCATTACTTGGCCACCTGATGCGAAGAACTGACTCCTTAGAAAAGACTCTGATTCTGGGAAAGAGTAAAGGCAGGAGGAGAAGGGGATGACAGAGGATGAGATGGTTGGATGGCATCACCAGCTCGATGGACATGAGTTTGAGCAAGTTCTGAGAGTTGGTGATGGATGGGGAAGCCTGGTGTGCTGCAATCCATGGGGTCGCAAAGAATTGGACACAACTGAACAACCAAAAAAAAAAAATGAAGAAATAAATTTTTTTTAAAAAGCTCATATAACATTAAAAGCACAGATCCCTAGCCTCTCCCACCAAAGATCCTGACTTCATAGGAGTAGGACCTAGAGAGTTGTAGCTTCAAAGGACATTCCTGTGGGCTCTGACACTTGAAGAAATAATGACTTAATAAGTTAGGCCTGTTAGAGATATACTTCAAAAATTCCTTCATGGTCAAGCGTATACATTTTTTAATTCCAAGTGAGTAATTCCCTAATGATGGGCTTCTACGCAAAAAATTGCTCTCTCACACACATACACGCACAGGGACTCACTCACTGGTGCAAAGATAATGTTGTGAAGTGATGAAGGGCTTTCCTACCTGTCACCACACCATGTGAATAGTGATTCCACTTGCATGTAATTTTGGAAACAGCAATGTCAGATGAGAACCAAGCACCCTAAAAATCATCAGAACTATTTAATTTCAGTTAATCTAAAGCAGAATATAAAGAACCCAAGTCGAGAGCATCTTTCCCAGACCATGCTGTCCTGGCCATCAGAAAAATGTCTGGATTGGATGACCAGACAGAAGAAAGAGTTTTCAAAACTATCTGCATTAGGTCCAGAAAAAATAAAGAATCTTCAGGGCAAGAATCTCCAATAGACTGCATCAGTGGCTCCCACTTACTCTTGGAAGAGCTTCCTCTAGGCTTAACAGAGATCCAGGATCTATCTAACATGACCTATCTAAGGATCTTGGGTGTGGGTGCATCTTGACCCCCAGCCTTGGGGTCACTGGGATATTCCTGGGTGGACCACATTGAAGGTGATCTCTCTCAAACTTTTTGGGCCATGTCATCTATTAGAACAGAAAGAAAACCTTCTGGCACTTTTCCAAAGGGTGAAATATGGCATGAGAACAGTATTACAGTGCCAAGAGATTTTACCGAGAGTTGGGACCTCAGAGGTGGGGTCTCCAGAGCTGGCTGGAGTCCAGGGCAGACTTCACGGAACCAGGTAAGAGACATTTTTCAGAACTGAGCAATTTTTCGAAAGAGACTCAAAAGCTTACGGAGCCTAAGGAGACTATTTGAGAGATATGAATATACTTAGACTGGATTAGGATTTATAGATGAGGGATGGAATGAATTATCTCTGAATTCCTTTTTCATACAAAAAGTGGTTTGCTGAGATATTTCGTTTGCACAATCACTCAGAGTAGTATGTCGTTGGGGAGGAACCAGTCAGCTGGTTGAATGATTGTAATAAGCATTCAAGTTTTATCTTTGTGGAAATATAACTGTATTAATTAGCATCAGATGAATTTACTAGTATTTGCTGGTCTATGAATACCTGTGTTCTGGTGACTTGAGTAGGTTTAAATGCCTATAGGAAAGTATTTGATCAATTTTAAGAATTTTGCATTTTATGTATTTTATGTATACAATACATATATTAATAAAACCCAATAAACTTAAAAGAATCTATTTGCTGTAGGATATTTTTGAGATATGAATCAGCTGTCCCCCAATCTCTCTTTCCTTTCTGTGGGAAAAATATCAGAAATTTTTTAATTGAAGTATAGTTGATGTACAATATTATATAAGTTACAGGTGTACAATATAGTGATTCACAATTTTTTTTAAGTTTACACTCCACTAATAGCTATTATAAAGTATTGGCAATATTTCCTTTTTTATTTTTTTCCTGTTTCCCATTCAAGATCTGGACTGATCTGTAACTCTTGACTCTTAAAGGGGAAATGAGAGTAGAAAACAGAAAAAAAGAAAGGTCTTCCTGGATCATTTTTCCTTTTAATGGAAAAGGCAAGGACTCAACCTCGATGAAATTAAGGAGAAGAAAACCTCATGAGTAAAAACAAGGCTCCCACTTGATCCTCCTCCCTCGGCCCTGCACCAGGATGGAAGTCCAGGCCCAGGAGTGGGGGCAGATGGAGCCAGAGGATGGAGACCACGCAAAGAGATCAGAGAGACAGGAGGGAACCGGGGTGCAGGTCGCCCTCCCTCCCGGGGGGAGGCTGGCCAGCATCCCACCCAGCTGCTCAGCTGGTGAGGACTGTCTGGGTCCTCACCAACACCTTCCGGTCTGATTAACTGTGGGCAGGGAGCTCCCCTGAAAATATCCTTGATAATGTTCAAGAGAAAGCTATGGAGGGGACCTCCCTGGTGGTCCAGTGTTTAAGACCTCACCTTCTGATGCAGGGGGTGCAGGTTCCATCTCTGGTTGGGGAGTTAGGATCCCACGTACCTCGAGGCCAAAAAACCGAAACATCAAACAGAAGCCATACTGTAACAGATTCCATAAAGACTTAGAAAATGGTCCACATAAAAATGTTTAAAATAAAAAAAGATGTGGGACTCTGAACACCCAACCGTACAGTGGAAAGAAAAAGGACACGCCTCTCTCGGTATGCAGGTGGACTCAAGGAACCACCTGGAGCCAGGACAATGTGACACACACATCTTTACGTAGCACACCAGTGGCACTTTAATTTTCCTTGTCAGGGTGCCACTTTTATCAATACATTGGTAATGGAGGTGAGGGAGGCTCTTCTGGTTAATTAACAGGTGAAAGTAATCCATTTTATAAAATGCAGATGTCATCAGGTGCTTTCCTGGAGAAGATTGTTTGGGGGCCTGCAGGATGTCTCTCAAGCACAGAGGGCAACGCATTTACAGTCAGACCCCCTGCGTCCCTCCAGCCCTCTGGCTCGCCACATCTCTGTACACCCTCCACTGAAGGCACATTGGATCAACCAGGTTCCCCAAGAAGCTATGTGTCTTCACTCTTCCCTGCCTTTGCTGGTGACTTTCCTTTTCCAGGAACCCTGGCCCATCCTTACTCTCAGCCCCACCCAAGGCAACACTCGATATCAATATTTAGGAAACTCTTAGCCCTTCCTCAGAGCCCAGCGAAACCTCGCTTTGTAAATCAACCTCTCCTCGCCTCCATCCACCAGTCCCACCTCAAGGAAGACTCATGCTAGTGAGTGTTAGTCTCAACACATCTTTGTGAATTGTGAACCCTTCCTTCTCCCCATACAGTTGTGCTGCCTGAAAGCAGACCCTGCGTCCCTCTCATTCTGGTCTGGAATGTGGCACAGAGGTTTGCATAGACCTGTCACTTCATGTTTGCTGTGTTTAACAGAAATGATAGGGAAATAATTCTCTGTTGATTACCCACTGATGTGGAGGTCTTCCCAGTGGTAAAGAACCCACCTGCCAATGCAGGAGACATAAGAGACCAGGGTTCCATCCCTGGATTGGAAAGATCCCCTGGAGGAGGAAATGGCAACCCACTCCAGCTTCCTTGCCTGGAGAATCCTGTGGACAGAGGAGCCTGGCAGGCTACGGTCCATAGGGTCGAAAAGAGTCGGGCACAACTGAAGCAACTAAGCATGCATGCACACACACATGCAGGGATGTGGACACGCGTTACATACCAGATACTGTATTCTTTCCCATGGTTCAAGAGTCCTCTAATTAACGATTCCAGGATGAATCAGTCTTTTTAGTGATGTTTGAGAATCTGTCACAGTTTGTGTTTGGAGGCCAAATATTTCAACACCATTTATAGTGTCTTCTATGTGCTATTCACGATTACCCCCTTTCTCTACTTCCACTGAGACAAGGGAAGGCTGGAGTAGAGAAGGAAATGGGGAAAAGTTCAGCTCCTTTCAGTCCCTCACACTGCCATTCCCACCCGGTTCCCAGTGCCCCACATATTCCAAGGTGAGAGGAGGTTTGGGATGCTCTCCAGGGAAAGAGGGGAGACACCACGGCGCAGAAATCTGTGACTGCTGGCAAAGCTGTGCCCAGAGTGAGGCGGTGCCTTTGTACTCCCAAAAGGAAGGTCACCTGAGGCTGGAGGGGAGATCGATGCTGTGCAGAGTGGGACGTGGGCAGAGAGAGAGACGTGAGCTCTTCCATCCCTCGCTTGGCATGCGGCCCCGGCAAGTGACAGGCCTTCCAGGTCTTTAGTTTAAAACCCGGATGAGTCATCTTTGGCGGGAGAAAAGCTTGGCGGTGGGGAGAATTTTGGCAAACTCCTACACTCCTTTGCCACAGATGGAAGTCATATTTCCATACGTAGAGGACAGTCAGGACGGGGAACAAGGCTGAAGCGCCCAGTCCCGACGTCCACGTGTCCACCTTCAAACGTGCCGTTCCAGGACATAGTTGGCCCCCAGCTCCACACCGTGTGGGAAGTCACTCCCCCTGGATACCGTCCTCATCCTTAAAGAGCCTATGTAACCGATGCAGCGGAAAAGGCTGACGCATGCCAGCCATTAATCAGCCACGACAGTGAATCAAGTCAAGCGCCAAAATAAAAGCTCTCCCTCTGGCTTGTAGGATACAGGTATCCCCCACTTTTTGAAAGTTCCCTTTCCACCACTTTGCTTTAATGAAAAACTTACATGAGCCTCTGTTTTCACCAGTCAAAAGAAATCTAAAGAGAATTTTCACTTTTATGGTAAAAAAGGTCATTTCTTCTTCACTGTATGCCATCTCCACTTATGAAAGGCTTTGCAAGGAGCTCTCTTTGCGGACAGTAGGGGAAACCTGCACCCTGAACTGTAGGGCTGGCCCGAAGATGTGCAGAGCCCTGGGGAGTCCTTGATTCCTTAGTGACAGCTAATGTCCTACCTGTCCTGCAGCATGCCTGCCTTCTAGGGCCACATGGCTGGACACGATCCTGGAGCAATGCCCAGTGGACGGAAGCCATGAGAGAGGGAAGTGGGGAGATGGTGTCCATGGCCAGGTCTGCAGCTTAGCAGCCACATGCCTCATGGGGGCGGAACCTCTCTGGGGACACTGCTTGTGCTTATACCACTGATGTGACAGGATGGACTGCAAAGGGGAAATGGTTGTGAAATATTTTGGTGATGTTTCTCACTCTGCCATGATGCACTCAGACTCCAAGTTCAATCACCTGTGTCTCTTGCAGGTCTGCAGGTGGATGGGTTCCTGCAGTCATAAGCCAGGCAGAGCGTCCTTGGCCCATGTGTTCCTGGTTATGTAACCCCCCCCTCCCCCTGACTGATTCTTCAGGATTCATTCTCACCTTTCTTCCATCTGTCTTGATCTTCACACTCTTTTCATTAAATTGCCTCCTTCTTCTCCTTTGTTACTCTAGCTTTCCTAACACCATTTTCCTTCCTACTGCTTTCTAAATTTTTCCAGGACCTGATACTTACACTTGAGAACAGCACATGAGAAGAAAAGAGATGTATTTTTAGTCTATGTAGATGGGTCCCCTAAGCAAGGTTGAGATGATCAGTGGAGCAAAGCCGTGTGGACATTGTTCTTGGTTCTAAACCCTAGGGTCGTGCTCAGGGGTGACAGAGGGAACCTTAGTTCATGGAACAGGTATTTGTAAGCCAAATAGGGAAGATTTCTCTTTCTGACCTCTTTTACTCTTCTTTCTGTCAGAGGCCAGTGCAGTTCCCAGGGCAGGAGCAGCTGCTCCCAGCTACCGTGCCAGCGCCTGGGAATTCATTCCCAGTAGGAAGCTCTGGGTGGCATTCACAGCCTTGTTACCTCCTTCGTCCCCTGATGACTAACCCCCACAGGGGGACAGTCCCACTGTGGGAGTCAGAGCACAGATTGCATTGACTGACTCATGTCTACACGGAGGCCACCAGAGTGTTAGAGCTGGGTAAATCCCAGGAACTCAGAACCAAGTTGGAGAGGGAAATGGCAACCCACTCCAGTATTCTTGCCTGGGGAATCCCAGGGACAGAGGAGCCCAGTGGGCTGCCATCTATGGGGTTGCACAGAGTCGGACAGGACTGAAGTGACTTAGCAGCAGCAGAACCGAGTATGAACTTCCTTCATGGTAGTTCTCTCCCTGTAAGTCCTAGGAGATGAAGGCATGATGCGTCAGTTGGCTCCTTACTGACAGAGACATGGAAGGACAGAGGATGGATCCCACGGGGAAGGCCACCGTGCTTATCGACACAGCAACTGAACAGGTTTTTACTTTGAGTAGATTACTGGTATTTAGCGAACAGTGGATGTTGGCACCAGATTTAATTCCTGAGCTCATTTACTCACTGATTCTGTAAATACCCCCTGAGGGTCTACCACCAAGGAGGCGTCATGCTTTGTATGGAACTTGAGCACACTCAGCAGCGAGTCAGCAACACTGACAGGTAAACAGGGACAGAAGTCAGGCCTGGATGGAAGGGAGAATGTCTGAGCCATGGAGGCTGATGCTAATGGCCCCAGAGCGATGGCCAAGTGGGTAGGAAGCTCAGGTTTAATGGCACCGATCAGCTACACTACTCCTTATTATGTACCATCCAACTCTTATAACTAGACCATGACGTCAATATTATCCTCTTTATTTTGGAGATTAAGCCGCTGAAAAGCTAGGAAGGATAACTTGCCCAAGACTTTGATGGAAGTTTTGCATCCAGGTGTCCTGAATCCAGAGCTTCAAGCTGCAATCCTCACAACACTCCTGAGAGTGGTTAGGTAGGTGTCAGTGATATATGACATCCATCTATCTATTTATGGATTGATCGATCGACCAAGTGATGGGCTCTGCATGGCCATAGAAGGAAGGCAGGAAAATGGCATTAATAGAGTCTCTTCCCCTCATGGCAGGACCCAGCCAGCCCCAGAGAGGAAGGGAATTTGCAAGAAGGTGACAGGGTGCTAGGATACGGGCTTGAAGACCAGTGGTCACTGGTGGCTCCCCGTTTCCCCGCAGAGCACAGGGAGCCATCCTCTCTTAGTTAAAGGTCAGAAATTCCCAGGACAGCTCAGGTCTCATTCAGTGAGCACTCTGATCCACATCCCCATTAGAAGAAGCGCTTGATGTCTGGGAGGAAGAGCATCTCCCAGGAGAAACAGAGGAGGAGGAAGGGGGCAACCACCTTGGAGGTGCCTTCGTGGACCCGGGGTGGCCCCTGAGGACTGGGATGGAGTTTTCTGATTCGCCATCCAGGGCACTTGCCAAGTTTCCCCTTTGCTTCGGTTGTCTGGCTCTGTTGACTGGTATTTCCTTGTCAGGAACACAGCTGTTGTTGGCTGGGCTTGAACCGTCACATAGGATACACATGTGTCAGGCCATAAGCCGTCTCAGGCTTGCGAACCAGTTAACGCTGCGAACAGGCAGAACCATTAACACGGCGACTTACTTTTCTAACATAATTGTCCTCCGGCGGCCTGAGCTTTACTGATTGATATTCGACCTAATAAAGCTGACCTGGATAAGCTTCCTGGACTCCAAGGACATGCTTCTCCCTGTGAAGAGTAAAACAAAAAAATTTTCTGTTGTTAAAGTCAGTTTAATGTCTTTACAGGAATACACTTTATAACCTCCTTGCTGGGTCTGACGCATCTGAGCACCTTCTGTAGAAACACAGCCCACAGCCTGAGGACCTGCTCCATCCATCCACTGGGTACAGTCACGGCCAAGAGCTGTCTGCCCTGCCTCTGTCTTCCCCAGCCAATCCCTCTCTCTGGAATGGAAAGATTCAGTGGGTTGATTCAAGCGTCCAGGAGGCTAACAAGGAAAGCAAACAGTAAAACGGCAGACAGAAGAAAGGAAGCTAGCAAACAATAAAAAATGGCAGGAAGGTTCCCAGCCCATCTGTAAGCCATTAGAAGGCTGCTTACCATTTTCCAGGATATTTTTTTCCAGGGTTGTTTGCAGCTTCTGTGCTTGTTAGGAAGCGCCCTTTTGGGAACAAGGACAGTGGGACTGAGTAAAGGAACCCCTCAGAGGCACGACAGTCCTAGGAAGTTTCTTTGAAGGGGCTTGCTGGTGTTGTTAGTAAAATGACAGATAAGAACAACCCACTGTTAAATGTCTACGTGCCCTTAAACTGACTTCCACAAACTTTCTAAAGACACAGTGTGTTTAAAATTAAAAACAGAGCTTGCTGATGAACGAGTGAAATATACTTATTTTTTTCCGTGATGCTCTCTCATTCTTGTCCTGTTGATAGGCCCAAAGTGCTAAATACACATTTTAGTGAATGGTATGGGAAAAATGTCTTTTAAAATGGTTTCTCATGTGGAGGGTACTTATATTTTGACTTGTAGATCCCATAATTCCTGGTCTGGAAGAAGGGAATTTAATAGGCTAGCTGGGAATAGTTCTGAGAATTTTATCCGAGTCCCTTAACTATTATCGAATTCAACTGGAATAATTAAGAAATATGGGATGAAAGAAATTGGATCTAGGAAGTTAAAATAATGCTTTCTAAGTTTTTTAAATGGACATATATGATTTCTGTTCTGAAAAAAGTTAAATTTAGGGAAAAGATTAACAAGAAAATTGCTCTTAAGAGGGATGTGAAGAAAGGATTTTATATTCCTGTTTAAAATGTATGTTTCCATTCAAATATATTTTAAGATATGTCTTCTGGGAGAAAAAGGGATGTGTATGGTAATTTCAAAAATCAAAAGATTTGGGATTACTTTTGAATCCTGCCAAATGTGATATAGGGAGTGTGTGTGTATGTATCTATGTGCGTCTGTGTGTCTATGTGTCTGAGTATCTCTGTCTTTCACTTTCTCTGTGTGCATGTGTGTCTGAGTGCTTGTGTCCCTGGGTACATGATTGTGTAGCTGCGTCTATGTATGTTTGAATGTTTGTGTGTCTATGTATCTGCATGTGTCTGTTTCTGTGTGTGTGTGTGTGTGTGTGTGTGTGTGTGTGTGTGTATGTTTCTTCCTAGTGAATTCCAGGCTGAGCTGCTTGCTGGGGGAAGAACACGTCCATGGGCTGAAGGAGGAGGGCTGCAGGCTCTGGGCTCTGACATCCTTTCCAGACTGTGGCACATTCTTCCACAGCAGTGCGTGTTTCTCCTCGCCGTGGGCGAGTCCCTCAGCCACTGGGGACCACCGGCTCCTTGCCTGTGAAATGGGAAACCCCAGGATGGTTGGAGTGGTAACACAGGGAAAGGCGTACACATGTTAGGTCGTAAAGAGTTTTCAGTGAGTGCTGCTGTTACTCGGATCACGACTCTTCCCGTGAGTCAGGACCTCATCTGGGTGGGGGTCTCTGCTGACCCTCATCTGGGTGGCAGTTCTCAGCCAGGAGACTTCCTCCTCCCCCACCAGGATCCAGCCAGCAGCCACTTCCCTGGGCATGTGGAGATTCCGGAGGGATGGCACCGCGTTTGGTTTTCATCTTCACTCCTTCCATCCAACTCCGTGTGAGTGGGAACAGCTTCTCCTCCCGCCACCTGTCAGGGAACCGCCTTTGCCAGAGAAGAGGGTCTGCTTCCCGTCCCCGGCGCGCTGCCCAGCAGCTGCTTCTCGTTCTCTTCACCTGTGGGGCTTGAGGCCAGACTCTCTGAGGACCCGCAGGGCCAGGCCAGCAGAGACAGCGGAAGAACATCTGGTCGCGGGGGCGTCCACGGTCTGAGCATCAGGCTCTGTCTTCCCCGTGGGCTGGTGCTCGGGTTCCAGGGCCTCTCGGGGCCTGCTCCCAGCATGTGGACCCTTGGTCTGTTTCTCTAGCACCATCCCTGCCCTGTGCTGCCATCGAGGATGCTCTTTGCTTGGACTCTGGGTTTCTGGCTTGGCCTGACTTTCTAAGCTGTGCTCTTGAACACTGTTGGCTCATGGGGTCTCAGAGCATATCATTGTCTAGTTCCCCTTTCTCCTTTCTGTGCTCTTTCCCCAACCCTTTCCCCCCGTCAGAGACATCAGGGTTCAGCGAATCAGTGAGAGATGACAAGGATCATGTGAAGAGAGAGCTTTGCAACCGTGCAGACCCGAGTTTGAATTCTAGCTTAGCCGCTTTCTTGTCCTGGGCACTGGGGGAGATCCTCAACCTCCCTGAGCCCTATTGCTTTCACAGGTAAAGTCACAACAACCGTAGCATTGTCACCAGGGTCACAGGTACCCTTTGCATGTGGTGAGCACTGCAACCATGCCTTTCCATCAGGGGACTGGCTCAATCATTGATGAAATGTCATTTTTTTGTTTTTCAGTCGCTAAGTTGTGTCTGACTCTTGGTGACCCCATGGACTGCAGCACATCAGGCTTCCCTGTCCTTCACCATCTCTTGGAGTTTGCTCACATTCATGTCCGTTGAGTCGGTGATGCCACCCAACCATCTCATCTTCCGTTGTCACCTTCAATGCAGACCCAAATCTGCAGTGAAAAGAGCACTGTGATTTGTCCATATTAAACCAAAATCTGTACCATAGCCATTTGCTGTCTGGATGGAAATGCCACGATTCCCTGTGTCCCATTCAGTGAAAGATTCTGTGTCCTGTGTCTACAAAGCCAGCCTGAGGCTATGACCCAGGAGTCTGGGTTGCGTGGCGTGGTGGCATCTGTGCGGTGACCACAGGCAAGTGTGGACAGGCCTCGTGGGTGTTTGCCACGAGCCACGGAGCCCAGCAGAAGCAGACGGACAGTGAGGCCAAGGCTCAGGAAGGGGTTGGCCATGCTTGGCCTCTCCTTTTCTCCTGAGTTCTTTCTTTAAAGCTGTATCTTGTTTCCTATAACTTCCTTATGGGTTGTAAATGCGCCAATGGATCTCGAGTGAACACTTTATTCATTTAGATTGCTTCTGTAAGAGAGGTTGAGTGAATATGGATGTTTATAAAAATCTCCATTACTTTAGGAGGCATTCAGAAAGAAGACCCAAAATTTCAACTTTCTTCCTTTTTCTTTTTATTGGGCTATAATTGCCTTACAATATTGTGTTAGTTTCTGTTGTACAAGTGAAGCAGCTATATGCAGACAAATATCCCCTCCCTCCTGAGCTTCCCTCCCTCTCCCCCGATCCCACCCCTCTGTCATCACAGAACACCCAGCTGAGTTCCCTGTGCTGTATAGCAGCTTCCTACTCGTTATCTACTAATACCTTACAAATCATAGTGTGTATATATCAATGCTACTCTCTCAATTCGTCTCAGCCCCTCCTTCTTCCTTTGTGTCCACAAGTCCATTCCCGGTATCTGTGTCACTATTCCTACCCCACAAACAGGTTCATCAGCACTATTTTTCTAGATCAGAATTTCCAGCTTCTGGAACTAATAGTCTCCCATCATCTGCTAGCTGGTTCCACAAATCATAACAGTTTCATTAGAATTGCAGGGTCCCAGGTTCGTGCTGAGCTATTCCAACTCCCTCATTCACAGCAGACCTCACATCCTTCCTTATGCAATATATGGATAGTCTGCAGCCCCTTTTCTCTGCCTCTGTGTGCCCAGAAAGTGGGTTTAGATTATCTCCTCTAGCTGATTAGAAGGAACCCCATTCAGTCAAGCATTTAATATTGAGTTATCACCCAAGCCTGACTCTGAGAAATAGATATCGATCCTACCCCTGAACGTGGCCCAAGAAGAAACAGTAGTATTTTCCATTCAGAGAAGAGCGGGCAGTGTTCTCCAGTCCCTTGTGCTGTGGGGGCATAGAAGTGGCCTCGTCATTAAGCTCCAGGCTGTACCCCTGGCGAGCCTACCACCCAGTCCTAAGAAATGAAAGATGACATCTCAGAACATACTTTTCATGATAATCTGTTTCAAAATTAACACAGATAAAGGTCTCCAAAAGCTATCAAGGCAACTTATGGCAGAGATGAATGTAAGCAATACCCTGTTAAGTATATCCATTAATCACTATTTTTGGAATTTTTTAACAAGCAAATTTTTTTCTTTTATTTTTTAGTTTTAGTTTGCCTTCCAACAGAGCTATTCAGTCAACTATTTGAGTGAGACTTGATGCTTTTAACGCTTTCTTCCCCATGGAATTGGCCTAGAGTGTGCAAGGAATTCAACCCACATGTATTTCTATTATTATTACATCAGCTCCACCTCAGATCATCAGGCGTTAGATCCTGGAGATGGGGACCTCCATTTTAGACTGAGCTAACGCCTGATGATCTGAGGTGGAGCTGATGTAATAACAATAGAAACACATGTAATGCACTTGAATCATCCTGAAACCATCCCTCCTCAACCCTGATCTATGGACAGATTATCGTCCATGAAATGGGACCCTGGGGCCAAAAAGGTTGGGGACTGCTGTTCTAGAAAACTGTGTTGGTATGAGTTTTGGTGTCCCACCAGAATCATGAAAAGGCATTCACTCGGCAGTCAGCTGTGTGCCGTGGTGTCTAGCACATGGCCACATAGGAAGCAGAGGAATATTTGTTCTCTGGGAATGTGTGCCTGGTTTTACCACTTTTGAAAACCCAGCAGAAGGTGAGGCTTGTACCCCACTGGGGAGTAGACTGCAGTAAGGTTAGTGTTGCCAGATCATGAAGTGCTGGAATACTCGGTTTCTATTTCGCTCCACTTGTGTTCTTGTCAAGCTATGCAGATGAGCTATATTTTGGCTCAGAACATGAGGAAGTAAAATGTGTGTATGTAACAATGTGTGTGTGTGCGCACGCACACGCATGCTTGTACAGGGACCTACAGGAACATATAAACATATACTAGCTGTGATGTGCTTACTGATTCTGGGCTCTGGAAAGGTAGAAGGTAATAGTGATTCCTCTATACAACTTCTGGAGATCTTAGTCAATGCATGGCAGGACGAGGAATCTGGAAAGCAGGTCCAAGTCTGAGAGGTTCCCTCTTTGCAATGGGCTCGAATTGTCCTTGAGCTGTCACGTTGTGTCCTCTCTTGGCAGCATACTCTCTCACTGCCCTTTTATACTTCAGGCTATAATTGACCTGGGTGCAGCTCCTGACCTCATGGGAAGCCTCCCTGAAGCTCCTAGCTGGCCCAGAGCTCTGCCTCCACAGTCAGAACCGCTCAGCATCCTCTGGGCGTTGGTGCTTGAGAGTGATTGTTAGGGCTGTCTACTGCCCAGCCTCACGGTTGTGTCCTTTTAAAAAAAATGTTCAATTGGAGGATAATTGCTTTACAACGTCGTGCTGTTTCTGCCATACAACAACATGCTTTAGCTACAGGTATACACAAGTTCCCTCCCTCTTGAGTCCCACCCCTCCAGGCTGACACAGAGCCCCGGGCTGAGCTCCCTGTTAGACAGCGACTTCCCATTAGCTGTCTATTTTCCATATGGTAGTGCATATGTTTCAGGGCCACTCTCTCAATTGTTCCTTCCCCCTGCTGTGTCCACAAATCTGTTCTTTATGTCTGTGTCTCTACTCCTGCCCTGCAAATAGGTTCATCAGTCCCATTTTTCTAGACTATATATATGTATACATTAATATACAATATTTGTTTTCTCTTTCTGACTTACTTCACTGACTAATGGCCATGTCTTAAACTCAGAAAACTCTGTGCTCTGGACCATCTCCTCACTTCATCCCAACAGTCACAGAAAGGCTGTAATACACAGTGTTGCCTTTTTGACCACCGCGCTGCAAGGAGACATCCTTTCTCTCCTGCCCTGCTTGTGCTCCCGTTTGTACTACAGTTAATCTGGTTTTTATGGAGTGTCTTTTGCTATGAAAGCTTCCTGAGTGGCGTGTCCCATTATTTAGGGTCTTGATTTCTTGGAGTATCATTCCAGGCTGAGTGATAGTCCATCTTTCAGGCCCCCTGAGCCTCCCAAGTCCCTAGTTTCATCATTTACACCCCATCATGTAACTACCTTGGCTATGAGGAAGGACTAAGCAATACAAGGACAGTGATGGACTGCCAGGGGCAACTCAAATGACTTATCAAATCCCTGATGGACACATATGCAAAAATCCTCAGCAAAATATTAGCAAACTGAATTCAGTAATGCGTTACAAGGATTATACACCATGATCAAGTGGGATTTATTTAAGGGACGCAAGGGTGTTGAACAACACCCACAAATCAAGGTGATGTACCACATTAACAATAGGAAGGATAAAATCATACATTTATCTCAAGAGATGCCACTCAACAAAATTCAACATTCTTTCATGATAAAAATGCTCAACAAACAGTATGGAAGTAACATACCTCAATGCAATAATGGCCATATACAACAAGTTCCACAGCTAATATCATATTAAAAAAATATTTTCTTCTAGGATCAGGACAAGACATGGATGCCCACTCTCATCATTTTTCTTCAGCATAGTCCTGGAAGTTGTAGCCAGAACAATCAGGCAAGAAAAAGAAAGGAAAAAAACATCTAAATTGGAAAGGAAAGGAAAAATTAAAACGTCTGTATTTGCAGATGACATTATATTATATAGAGAACCCCCCAAATATTCCATCAAAAACTGTTAGAACTAATGGACAAAGTCTGTCAAGTTTCAGGATGCAAGATAACATACAAGATAGGATTTTTTGTTATTGAGTTGATAAGTTGTGTCTGATTCTTTACGACTCCATGGACGGGGGTCCATGGGATTTCCCAGGCAAGAACACTGGAGTGGGTTTCCATTTCCTTCTCCAGGGGATCTTCCTAACCCAGGGATCAAACCTGTATCTCCTGCATAGACATACAGAAACTGTGTGTCTCCAGCGCATTGTGTTGTATGGATGGATGATGTTATCTAAGGCATCGATGTCCTCTGTTAAAATGCAAATATACTATCTGAAAGAAAGCCTGCCAGAGAGGGCATCAGTAAAGTTGGACTTCCATCCTTCCTAGCTAAGTGACCTTTCTATGGAAGCACAGAATACTAACCACTTAAGGCGTCTTGAAGACATGAAGTGATTCTCCCCCCACCAGTCTGTGAAAAAATCCTCCTAAAGCCTCCTCCATGTTTCCAGTGACATGGGTGGGTCACAAAGTGAGCAACATTATGCGCTGGCCTCTCCTCTTTCTCGAGTCCAGGGCAGGTTTCTGGTGTGGTGCATGTAATCGCCACCTCGTCCCTCTTCCTGCTGAGTCACCCTTTGTTCTTATGCGGGACTGCCCATCCCCAGTGAGTTTATTTCTGTTAAATGGAAGCCACTGGGGCATTCAGGAGCTCATCAGAGGCCACAGGCACCCCAGGAAGCCTGGAGCGGGGAGCGCCTGTGTTCGCATTAACTGTGGGTGAGCCACGTCATATTTTCATTTCTTTTCAGTTAAAATCAACCAGAGCTTTCAAATCTTTTCCTATTGAATAGTTAAGTCACTCCTCCCCACCTTCCTATAGGGGAGTGGATTTTTGACCCTGAGGGCAGGATTTAAAATTTATCTCAGGTACCTTTATCTTCCTTAATGTGGAACAAGTGGCAGACTTTGTTTGGAATCAGTTTTCTCACCAAAGTAATAATAATGTTGCCTGTTCTGTCCACTCACCTCCCTGCTGTGTGAATAAAGAGGTGATGTACATGAAGGATGCGGGGTGCCTCCCTCAGGGCCAGCTCCGAGCCATTGGTGGCGGCTTCGTGAAGGGCTGTATAGAGATGATTTCTGAGGATCTAGCTGGAAAGAGACCTGTGGTTGATTTGTGATGTCAGCCATGGTGTCTATGTGTGTTCCTGTGTGTGTGTGTGTTACATTGTTCTTGACACAGACGTGTCATACTACACCCATGCAGGAAATGTTATCATTATTAATTCATTAACGTTGACCACATATTAATCATCTAACTTGCATTAGAAGGCAGGTGTGTTTTGATGAGAAACGAGTGTAGCTCGTTACTCAGAGAAATTTTAGCACTGGAGGGGAGATGTTGTGGAGGGCACGAGGCAAAGGAACACCATGGTCCAATTCATGTACCCCTCAAATTTGATTTGAAAGACAGTCCTGGGCTAGTAACATTGGTCAATGTAGGTTCTATGGATTGCCCTTGCAAGGACTTGAGAGCAGGGGTTGCAAATTCTAATGCCCACAGGGGAGGCATTGGTTACATCAATGAGGCAGTGGACCAGGGAGGGCTGCGGAGTGGGGTGAAGTGAGGTGTACACGCTCCATCCAAAGGGGGCAGGCTGGCTCCCACTTTAGTCGTATTCTCTCGGAAATGAATATGGGCTCGCTGTTGCCAGAACACTCTACTTTTAGAGAAGCTGAAAATCTGGCATTTTACGTAAAATATTCCATTGAAAAATGTTGGCTCAATTAAAAAAATAACTGTGGATTCAACAAAACACATCTGTGGGCCAGATTCAGCTTCTAACTGCCAATTTGGGACCTCTGTTCTAGATGCCACTAGAAAAGAAAAAAATTAACTCTTATTAACAAATGCTTACACATGTGCAATGGAATCTCATTAATTCAGGCCAACAGACAATTACTACCCACCCAAAGCTCCTGGGTTAACAGACATGGATTTGGCCTAGAGGAATCTTGGATTGCAGCAGAGGGTGATAATTCCAAGACACAAATGATTATAATTAAGAAAAAAAAAAAAAAACAGTGAGTGTCACAACAGAAGTACAATAGAAATGCTATGAGGAATTTTTGAGGGACTTGGAAGGGACATGTTGATGGAGTGGAGTTGATGGTGAGAAATGTGGGTTTAATTTGTTAAAAGGTGAACAGTCTCATTTGCTTAGGATTTAGAGAGCAGGCAGAGGAACAGTAAACTAGAAAGGTGGGCTATGGAGTGTCAAGTTATGGAGGGCTCTGAAGGCCTATAGGAGAGGCTTGTACTTAATTCAACAGACAGCTGGGAGACATGAAAACTTCTAAGCAGCAGCATCTTGAGTGGAGCTGGACCTTCCACCAAAATGTACAGCCTGCTGAAGAGACAGAATGTTAAGATGGCCAATGAAAGATCTATTGGCAAAGAGGAAGAGTGGCCTAAACCAGAATGGTGGGTGTGCAATGGAAGGCAGGGAAGGAGTGAGCAAAACTTCAGGCATGAGATAGATGGCATCTCTCCGCAAACTGGATGCCAGGACCAAAAGTCAAGCGAGAAATAGGGAAATGAAGGAATAGAGGAGTTGGGAGGTGGAGGGTAGAGTGTCAATGCAGAGTTCAGGTGGATTGTCTTGAGTTTAAGGTGTTTTTGGTTGATGAAGTTATGGAAGTGAAGTCCACAGGTCTCAGTGTAGTCGTGGAGGGAGTCACAGGAATTTCTGTCAGAGCTGGAGAGGGAGGGATGGGAAGGAAGAGATAGAGACAGAGGGAGCAAAAGGCTTGGATGAACAGCTGTAGGAGATATGTTTCGGCCATGGAAGTGATGAAGGTGGAGAATAGGAGTTGGGGAGGGTAGGCAAGAGCAAGGAGGGAGCAGGAAAGTCTTGGGGCTGGACCTTGGGGAGTGCCTGTGCCCAGTGGGCTTGGGCAGGAGGAAAAGGATCCAGGAAATGAACCATCTGGGATGGAAGAGAAGCCAAAATCCAGATGCCAATGAAAACTTGTGGGAGAGACAGGGGGTGGCTGTTGCTAGTCCTACTGAAAGGTCTGTTAGGTGAGTTTAAAACTGGACTTTTAATCATCCCTTTACTAAATTGTTCTCGACAAGGCCTCTAGTGACTTCTTTGCCCTTGAACTCAATGGCTGTGATTTGACCTTCATCTCTCGGTAGCACTCAGCACTGTCTCCTTTTCCTTCTCGAACTAGCCTCTTCCTTGTGTTTATGAGAACATACTCGCTTAGTTTTCCTCCTACCTCTCCAGATCTTCCCACTCAGCTTTTTTCACTTCTTGTCCCTGTTCGCTTCTCCTCTTAATTCCTTCTTTCTGCCACTAATGACTTCCATCACCATTTGTATGTTAATGATTCCCAGATTCCATCTCCAAGTCAGATCAAGCCTTTATCTGATCTTCAGACTCACACCGTCAGTTGCCAACCAGTCACTTCCAATGGGGTGTTTCACTAGTACCTCAAACTCAGTCCCACAGAAACTCCACTTAGTGTCTCCTTGCGGTCCCCACTCCCCATCCTGTATTCTCTGTCGCAAGTACCCAAGGCAGAACCCATGGTCTCATCCTTGACTTCTCCATCTGCTCATCCCAAATTCAACCAATCAGTGACTCCTCTAGACGCTACCTCGACATCTGAAAAGATCAACCACGTCTCTCTGTCTCCATAGCAACTGCCCTGGCCAAGGTCACTCCACCTTCTCCTAACTGCTCTCCTTGGGCATGTCTTGACCGTCTTTCATTAATTATCTACACTACAGTTCATATCATTGTATCATTTTATTCCTCTGTCTTGCATGTGTGTGTGCTCAGTAGCTTCAGGTGGGTCTGACTCTTTGCGATCTAATGAACTGTAGCCCACAAGTCTCCTCTCTCCATGGGCTTCTCCAGGCAAAGATACTGGAGTGGGCTGCTGTGTCCTCCTCCAGGGGATCTTCCCGACACAGGGATGGAACCTGTATCCCCTGTGTCCCCTCTTTTGCAGGTGGATTCTTTACCATTGAGGGAAGTCCCTATTCCTGTATCTTAGGCCACTTCAGCGGGCGTTGCCATCACCCAGAAGATAAATCCAAACTTCTTAATATGGCTCACAAATCCTGGCTGATCATACCACTGCTCACGCTTGTTTTTCTGGTTTCCCCTTTCCTCCCTCTCTCCCTCCCTCCCTTCCTTCCACCTCTACACCCTTGAATTCTAGTCCAGCTTAAAATTGCTCCCCTAACAACATGCTTTTTCTCACCTCCTCTCTTTCATATGACCAGTTCCTCCTGACTAGAGAATTTGTTGTTGTTGTTTTTCAGTTGCTAAGTCATGTCCAACTCTTTGTGACTCCAGGCCTCCTCCCTATCCCTCACCATCTCCTGGAGTTTGCCCAAGTTCATGCCCATAGACTTAATGATGCTATCCAACCATCTCATCCTCTGCTGTCCTCTTCCCCTTTTGCGTTCAATCTTTCCCAGCATCAGGGTCTTTTCCATTGAGTCAGCTCTTCACATCAGATGACCAAAGTATTGGAGCATCAGTCCTTCCAAAGAGTATTCATCACTACAGAGTATCCCTTGACAGAACTATCACATCTCGCCAGACGCTGCTAAGCCCCCAGATTTCAGCTGGGATCTCCTCCTTTGGGAAGATGCTCTTCCTTTGGGAACCACTCCTGAAGCCAGGAGAGTCTGCAGCTCTTCTCTATCATGTGGCTGCTGAGTATTGGCTGCTTGCATAATTCTGCCTACCTCTCCTGAATTATAACCTAGTTTATATGTTTTTCTTGACTCTAGTGGGGAGTATATTGCCTGAAATATAATAGCCCCTTAGTAAATATTTATTGGATTGGCTGTGAATGAGCAGTTATTAATAGATGAGGCAGAGAAAGGATAGACGGTGACTTGAATAGCGAATTCAATAAGATGATTTGGATGTTTTCCACTTTGCAAGATGTTCAAAAGGTTGTGGGTCTTGGGGAAATAGATCAGTGACTGAAGCCTGAGTTTGCCACTAATTAGCTGGAGTGAAATCCATTTCAGTGATCCAGGCACAGAATCACAGATTATATATATATTTTAATATAATTTGATTTAGAGCACCAAATGAAACTGTTATCAAAATGAATAAGGATGTATAATTAAATAAGCAATTTGAATCAAATAGATATACTTGAAGTGCAGGGGGGAAAAGAGAGAGGAAAAAAAAAGGAAGTTTTAGCTCATTTTTCCTGAGTCTTATATGTCAGACTCTATTAGTTTTTCAACAAACATCTTTTTTTTTTCTTATACTGTTATACCGTGCAAAGATAAAGCTTAGTATAACATTTGATTGCAAATTAATGAATAAGAACCACAGACTATTAAAGCTCAGAAGGAATTTAAAGATCATCTAAGTTAAATGCCTGACTGGGTTGTTGAATAATGAAGTTTTGGCTCTCCAACAGAATATTTTACCTACACATGTTTAATTAATAGATTTATTGATTATTTACTATACAAGCTATTGTGTTAAATGAAGTTGGGGAGAGTTATAAAAATATATGACCTTATCACATTATCTCATTTCCAATAGTTCCTGTGTCAATTAGCTTACCTTCTACTCTGACAGCATGATAAGTTTACATAAACAGACAACTAACTCTACCAGTTAGGGCAAGTACCTAGTGAATGTTCAAGATAAGAGCTTGTGGAGAGGAAAAGAGATACAGGAACTTTGGGCTGGGCTGGTCAGGAAAAGGCCTGAAAATATGAGACATCATTGTAGAGGATGTCAATCCCTGTATTGATCCTTCTAATTTTTTAAAATTAATTTTTATTGGGGTATAGTTGCTTTAGAGTATTGTGTTAGTTTCTGCTACACAGCAAAGTAAATTAGCTGTGCATATACATGTATCCCCTCTCTTTTGGATTTCCTTCCCATTTAGGTCATCACTGAGCACAGTCGATTCTTTTTTTCCTTGTCTGTTTTCCCTGAACATCAAGGAGACAATCCCATGTTCCCAGGAGGGACTGGAGTCACGCTGAGGGAGAATTCCGATGTGACATCGTGAGTCCAGGGGAAGGGCTTGACGAACGATATGGTTCAATGTGAACAGTGAAATTCCCCAGGCTGAATCCTTTGTGGAAAGCTTCACTCTGTTAAGGTGTGTGAGCAGCAATCATTAGGATGCTGAGACAGTAAATCATTCTTCTGTTTATAATAGAACTGGGAGAGCTTAATTACATTTCTCATTTTCCTTATTACCCAGGTTTTTGCTTTTTTTAAAAAGTTGATTATTTGGATCATCTGACATGTCAGCATCATCTCTTTGGCTGTTGACCTTTTCTCTCCTACTTTCTCCTCTTCAACGAGAGCTAGAAATATGTTCTCAAGGAAAATGGTTTGCAGCATATTCATCAAATCATAGATTCCATTTATAAGTGTATGTGTCTGTCACAGACATAGAAAACAAACTTAGGGAAAAAATAACCAGAAAAGAGAGGGAGAGAGAGGAGGGATAAGTTAGGCATATTAATAAGGCAGGAGGAGAAGGGGACGACAGAGAATGAGATGGTTGGATGGGATCACCGACTCAATGGACATGAGTCCGAGCAAGCTCTGGGAGTTGGTGATGGACAGGGAAACGTGGTGTGGTGTGGTCCATAGGGTCACAAAGAGTTGGACATGACTTAGCAACTGAACTGAAACTGATGGGGACTAACAGATACAAATCAGTATATATAAACAACAAGGACCTATGTGACTTATAATGGAAAACAGTCTGCAAAAGATACATAACTAAGTCACTTTGCTGTGCACCTAAAACTAACACACTATTCTAAATCAACTATATTTCAACAATAACATAATAATGATAGAGGTGTCCATATCTATACTTTTCTGTCAGTGTGGATCTCTGAGACTTTGTCCTAAAGGTCTGTGGAGAGACACGGATGGACCTAGACACTGTCATCCAGAGTGAAGTAAATCAGAAAGAGAAAAACAAACACTGTATATTAACACATCTATGTGGAATCTAGAAAACTGGTATAGAAGATCTTATCTGCAATACAGAAATAGCTACTCAGACATAGAGAACAAGCATATGGATACTGAGGGGGAACAGGGATGGGAAGATCAAATTCCTCTTACTCCTTACAGATTGATGCTATGTATAAAATAGATATCTAATAAGAACCTGTGTATAGCACAGTGCTCTGTGGTGACCTAAATGAAAAGGAAATCCAAAAAAAGAGGGGATATATGTAAACATATAGATGATTCATTTTTCTGTATGGCAGAAACTAACACACCATTGTAAAGCAACTGTGCTCTAATATAAATTAATAATAATAAAAAAGACAAAGGTCTGTGGAATTTGGAAGCCCAGCCTGAGAGTGGTAACGTTAAATGGTCCAGAATTAAGAGATGTAATTGTGTTGGTTGCAAGCTTCATTGTAGAAGCTATGGAAAACATCAGGGAGTTTATTTGTAGGGCTGAAGAGGGGGTAATCCTTCAGAGAAACTGAGATTTGAAATACTGGCTTTCTCAAAGACATAATTAACACATCTCTCATGCTCAGCTGTCAAATCTCAATCCTGGGTCCTTACAGCCTCTGCTTGTTTTCTAACCTTGCCATTGGTGAGTTGTCCCTTACATTTTTAAGAATGGCCTTCTTCCTGTAAGTGTTTATTGGGGAAATGCTTAGCATCAGGATCCAGTCTAACTTTCTAAATGATTGGTCAGCCAATCATTAAAAAAGATGGCCCCTTTCTATCTTCTCACTTTTCAAATGGAGTTGAGGCTTATGTTTGGCACACACAACAGCCTGGCTGGAAGGCAGGATCTAAACATATTTACAGAACAGGGCTGAATTCTGAACTGGTGGTGATGCTTACCTGTCAGCTCTTTGATGCTGAAGCTGTTGAAATAATTTGTTTTCTAGGAGCTGAGTCACCAAATTCCTATTTAGAGGTGGTAGTTTATCTTTAATTCATAATGGTGCAAAACTTAAAACTGGGAAAAATCTAAGTTAGTTGAGAATGTGGTGTTTATTCACAAGTACCCACTGACATGTTGAATAGCAATTTTACTTCACACTGAGAACACAGATCAAAAAAGAAAGAGCCATGTGTCTTAAGACTGTTTTACCCTGCAAAGCAGCAGTGCGGTTCAATGATGGAGCATGGAGGCTGTGTTAGGTTTTGGGGTTGGGGAGGGGCCCCCTGAGGTGAGAGTTTTGTTGACTGTTAAGAATAGCCATGAGAGAGTCTTTCTTTGGGGCTCCTCGTATCTTTTAAGATCATTCATTTTGTCCTCCCCTTTGGGGTTATTTATGATTGACCTATTAGATTTTATTTGGAAGACACCACTCTCTATTTTTAAAACCGTCACACCATACTTCCAGCCCTGATTTCCCTTTTTTCTTTCCTCTGATCTCCTTGACAACATTTGATGAAATCAGATCATTGCCTTGTCCAGAATTCTTGGCTGACACAATGCTATCATAACCTCATGTCTTCCTTTTGAAGGGTCACACATATTGGGCAAAATTAGCTAGAGAGTTTGCCCTTTGGATCGCTTTTCCAAAAGTGCTGATGGGGTTTGGTGAAGTCTTGGTACTGGGTCCCCATGTGACCTGAGATGTTTGCTTGTGAAGCCTCCCTGACTGTGTTTATCATTTCTCCCTCTCCAAAGACAATGAGCCCATATGGGGTTTGACCCTGCCACCCTGACACCATTAGCATTGTTTTTGAAACAACTCAGCTAACCCAGTCACAGCTTTTTGTGACTTTTAGGCCAGCTCAACTGCCCCAGAGAGGAAATCATTTCCACTCAATTGCTTGTGAATTGCAACTTCTCTGTCCAGTAAAAGGACCCTGGTGTCTATTAGGGTCACTGACCTGCCTCCTAGGTCATCCGTAAATGACAACTTTCAGGCTTGGTTTTGCACCTGGTGTTCAGGAGCTGTACTGGTAAGAGTTAGGAAGTTTTCTGAAAGGTATCACTTCATCTACTTTTTGATCGAACAATATATTCATTATTAGGATCAAATTCCCCTTTTCTTACAGATCGAGTTTATGCCTTTTTATTTGATTCATCCGAGAATGCTTCTGGGTCTTCATATCAAGATCAAGTATGTGTGTGTCTTGTTATATTTGGTGGAATTTAATTCCTTGGTGTAATCATCTTTCTTAACTAGACCATTCATACAAGCTCGTTAAGAAAATAATATTTTACAGTTCTCTTGGGAAGGAGTAAAGCATTTTGAATGCCTCAGCTGTGTGTTTACCCTTCCTATCCCCTGGAAAGTTTTCTACACAAGACACTAACGATCCATTTCAGAAGGGAAACCAAGGAGATGGGGGAGAACAAAGGCAGACAACAGGGACGTGGGAGGGGACTTCGTCCTTTCAGAATTTCCTGTGTGATATACAAACTGCTAAGGAGCGGGATGCTAAAGCTGGAGCTCCAGTACTTTGGCCACCTCATACGAAGAGTTGACTCATTGGAAAAGACTGATGCTGGGAGGGATTGGGGGCAGGAGGAGAAGGGGACGACAGAGGATGAGATGGCTGGATGGCATCACTGACTCGATGGACGTGAGTCTGAGTGAACTCTGGGAGTTGGTAATGGACAGGGAGGCCTGGCGTGCTGCGATTCATGGGGTCGCAAAGAGTCAGACATGACTGAGTGACTGAACTGAACTAAACTGAACTGAAGGAGCGGGAACAGTCTCTGGTTCAATGTCACGGTGGGCCTGCCTGATCCTTAAGAGGACTGCGCACATAGTTCAGCTCATTTAAAATGCTCTGCTCTGGCACCCATAAAATATGGCTTGAGGAGAGGACAGTTTTAATGCAGAGTCTTGCTTGCCTCTCAAGGACACTAAGTGGCTTCTACTTGGCTGCAGTTAGAAGCCACTTCTGCAGGAAACCCCGAGCCACTCCGAACTTGGGTTTCTTAGTCCCCTGCCTCTTCGGAAGGGTCCCTGGGCTCAGCGATGCATCACTGCTGCCACATTATAGATGATCCTGGCACTTCAGTGGAGCCCAGCTGATTTTTCCAGCTGGCCACTTTCTCTTGATCTCTCCCACCGATCAGAATGGCAGCAATGTTCCGTTTATCATACACTGTTCTGTGCTATCCCTTAGAAATACGCACTCGCCCCGTGAATATTGATAAGATACATTTGGAATGAGATAAAAACGTGGTAAAGGAAGCTTTCCCATGTGATAAGGAACTTTAGAATTTGTGGTAAAATGTGATAAAAAGTCCAACGCTGTTCTTGGGAAGAACTGTCTGGGGTGTGCCCTGAGCTCAGGGTGTGGGGAACCCCCAGGGGGAGGCTTACACTTTGAATCTGCTCTTTCAAATGTCTGGGGGGCTTTCATTTGTGTTTCTAAGGGAAAAGCTCTTTGAAGGTCATGTTTGAATTAAAAGCTGTGTTTATTATCTGTTTTTCTGTGTTATCTATATGATAATTGCCTATCAAGTTCGGAAGCTCAGGATCTCCTGAAGGCAGCTGTTTTCTAATTCTACTTTTATTCTACCCTCTGGTATAGTATTTGTCTGCGCGTGTTTGCATCTGCTGGGGCTGATAAGGTAGAAGTGGCTACCTGACTAACATTATTATAGTTCTCTCCTCCTTCCTCTCCTAGCTGGTTGGAAATGATGCTCACCTCGGGACGCTGGTCACCTGCTCAGAGATAACACGGCCGCTGACTGCAGGACCTCCCCCATCACCTTCCAGTACTGCTGGCTCCGCCTGTACTGGCCAGTGGGACACCCTAGTCACTGTCTGGGCAAGAAAGGGAAAGGTCGGCATAGGACTAAAATGGATGGGGTGAGTGCTGGTTTAATAACCAAAAGCCAAGAGCTCACTGCTTGTTCAGATTTCAGAGCAGGCATTTCATCTCTCTCGTTGGAGAACATTGCCTCGTGAACCTTAGTGCTGCCGTGGTCGCTCCCGGGGTCGAGGGCAGCACCCTCAAACAGACCTTGTTACAGACATATTTTCTCAGTCTACCTCACCGTTTTAATTTAGGAGAGAATCATATGAATAAATAACAGCCAATCTTTATTTTAAGCCTGCCACTTACCAAGCATTTGAGCTCACTTGACTCTTGAAAACCACCAATGGAGGAGATTCTGGTAAATCCACCATTTTACAGATGTATAGACACTTGCTTAAAAAGATTAAGTACCTGCCCTATGCAACCTTGACCTGCCCAAGGTTGCATAGATGTGAGAGGAGAGAGGAGCTGAAGGCATGTAATCCTTGCACTTTTCTCAGTAGAGTATCAGGCTTGGCACCCAGGGCACCTAAAAGATACAATGTCACTTCCAAGTGCAGCCTTCCACAGGCATTGGACAAATGATACCTAGGTTTCCCCTACTGCCCCCACTACATTTATGTAACACTGTAAATTTAAGTTGTACAAGTTGATTTGATATACTTCTATATTACAAAATGGTTACCACCCTAACTTAGCTAACACCCACATCACATCTCATGATGTCATTTCTTTTTGTGGTGGGAACATTTAAGATCTACCGTCTTAGCCTCTTTCAAGTGAATAATACAGGTTTATCAACTATAACCGCCATACTCTACATTACAGTCCCAGAACTTACTCATTTTCTAACTGGAACTTTGCATCTTTGCCTACTGTCTTCTTATTCCCCTTCCTCCTCTCCCTAGCCCCTGGTTAACTTCCATTCTACTCTGTTTCTATAAATTGGGCTTTTTCAAATTCCATATATCATACAGCATTTCTTTTTTCCTGCCAACTTCTTTCACTTAACACAGTGCCCGTAAGGCCCATCTATGTTATCTCAAATGACAGTATTTCCCTCTTTCTAATGACTGAATAATATTCCATTGCATAAAAATACCACATTTTAAAATCTGTCTATCTGGCTGTTTCCATATTTTGGTTATTGTGAACAATGCTGCAGTGAACATGGGAATACAGTATCTCGTCGACATCCTGTTTTCATTTCCTCTGGATACGTACCCAAAAGTGAGATGGCTGGGTCATATGGTTCACTTCAGTTCAGTCGCTCAGTTATGTCCAACTCTTTGCGACCCCATGAATTGCAGCACACCAGGCCTCCCTGTCCATCACCGACTCCCAGAGTTCACCCAACTCATGTCCATCGAGTCAGTGATGCCATCCAGCCATCTCATCCTCTGTCATCCCCTTCTCCTCCTGCCCCCAATCCCTCCCACCATCAGAGTCTTTTCCAATGAGTCAGCCCTTTGTACGAGGTGGCCAAAGTACTGGAGTTTCAGCTTTAGCATCAGTCCTTCCAAAGAACACCCAGGGTTGATCTCCTTTAGAATGGACTGATTGGATCACCTTGCAGTCCAAGGGACTCTCAAGAGTCTTCTCCAACACCACAGTTCAAAAGCATCAATTCTTCGGTGCTCAGCTTTCTTCACAGTCCAACTCTCACATCCATACATGACCACTGGAAAAACCATAGCCTTGACTAGACGGACCTTTGTTGGCAAAGTACTGTCTCTGCTTTTTAACATGCTATCTAGGTTGGGCATAACTTTTTTTCCAAAGAGTAAGTATCTTTTAATTTCATGGCTGCAGTCACCATCTGCAGTGATTTTGGAACCCCCCAAAATAAAGTCTGCCACTGTTTCCACTGTTTCCCCATCTATTTCCCATGAAGTGGTGGGACCAGATGCCATGATCTTCGTTTTCTGAATGTTGAGGTTTAAGCCAACTTTTTCACTCTCCTCTTTCACTTTCATCAAGAGGCTTTTTAGTTCCTCTTCACTTTCTGCTATAAGGGTGGTGTCCTCTGCATATCTGAGGTTACTGATATTTCTCCTGGCAATCTTGATTCCAGCTTGTGTTTCTTCCAGCCCAGCGTTTCTCATGATGTACTCTGCATAGGAGTTAAATAAGCAGGGTGACAATATATAGCCTTGATGTACTCTTTTTGCTATTTGGAACCAGTCTGTTGTTCCATGTCCAGTTCTAACTGTTGCTTCCTGACCGGCATATAGGTTTCTCAAGAGGCAGGTCAGGTGGTCTGGTATTCCCATCTCTTGAAGAATTTTCCACAGTTTCTTGTGATCCACACAGTCAAAGGCTTTGGCATAGTCAATAAGGCAGAAATAGATGTTTTTCTGGAACTCTCTTGTTTTTTCCATGATCCAGCGGATGTTGGCAATTTGATCTCTGGTTCCTCTGCCGTTTCTAAAACCAGCTTGAACATCAGGAAGTTCACGGTTCACGTATTGCTGAAGCCTGTGGTCTATGGTAGTTCTATTTTTAATTTTTTGAGGCATATCCAAGCTCTTCTGTAGTGGCTACACCATTTTACATTCTCACCAATACTGCACAAGGGTTCCCTTTTCTCCACATCCTCATCAACACTTATTATCTCATATCTTTTTGACAACAGACATTCTAACAGCTGTGAGCTGTTATCTCACTGTGGTTTTGATTTGCATTTCTCTGATGATTAATGATATTGAGCATCTTTTCATGTACCTGTTGGCCATTTGTGTGTCTTCTTTAGAAAAATATTTGCTGCCCGTATCTTAGTTGGATTGTTTGTTTGTTATTGAGTTGTAAGTTCTTTACATGGTTTTGATATTAACCTCTTATCAGATATGTGATTTGTAAGTATGTTTTTGCCATTCCACAGGTTGCCTTTTCATTAGTTGGCTGTTTCTTTTTCTGTGCAGAAGACTTACAGGGTTTTGAGAAAGTAGGGAAAATTCACAGTGAGTTCAAGTCCTGATGTGTCTCTACTCACAAGTCACATCTTACGGGATTCTGCAGTAGAATGCTTATGTTTAGCTCCCTTTTGAGCTCAGGGATATCAACTACTCATTTCAGTGTGTGATGGACTAAAAAAAAATATTTCTAAAACACACTTCTAATGATCACTGGCTAGAATTGATAAGAAATATGGAATAGTTGCTGAGCCTAGCCATGCCAGGTCACACTGAAGTGAAAGTCTCTCAGTCATGTCCGACTCTTTGTGACCCCATGGACTATATAGTTCATGGACTTCTCCAGGCCAGAATCCTGGAGTGGGTAGCCGTTCCCTTCTCCAGGGGATCTTCCCAACCCAGGGATCGAACTCAGGTCTCCTGCATTGTAGGCGGATTCTTTACCAGCTGAGCCACAAGGGAAGTCCCCCCACCCCCCATGTAATATAATTTCCATCTTATAGATGAAAGAATTTAAGCCTAAAGAAATTAAGTGACTTAACCAAACCTGGACGTGAGAAATCGACTCATGCTGGACACAGTGCCTGTCACAGGGCCTCTGAGCAGTGTCTCTGTCACTGTGGGGGTATGGGGGCCAGGGGAACAAAACCAGATGGAGGGTGTGCTTTGTGATGGCTGCTGGGTGGGTGTAATAGGTGATAGAGTGCTCCAAAACAGCATTGCTTTTTGTCCTGAGAGCCGTTTCTTTTAACATATTTTTCTTTCCCTTGACTATACCCGGAAGAATGGATAAAATTTCTATAATCTTGATGAGAATTTTGAGATTTAAAAAAATAATAAAACAGATGCCTGTTTTTTCTTTTCTTAATTAAGCTGGGATTAAGATATTTCCAGAATTTCTAATTGGTGGAGAAAAGTATAGCCACAGTTTGTTCTAATAATAACAGTATGGCTTTGCCTGGCAGAGGAAATGCCACCAAAGACTGAAGTATTAGAGCTGCCACTTGGTACAACCAGCAAATGCTGTAGTTTCCAGATCTTGTGTCCATTTTCTGATGAGTTGGCATGGGTTTACACTACCTGCAGGAGGTTTCCAGAAGCCTCAGAGCTGGAGAGGAGGGATTTTTAGTTCCCGCCTTTCCATTCTGTCTTTGCCCTCCACTCAGAAACACCAAAGAGAAAAAATGAGGTAAGGCAAGAAAGGAGTGTATTTCTTCCAAAATACACACACATTACCATCTTGGCCCTGTATACCAAGACTATCTCACTCTACAATCCAGTGGAACTATGGAGTATAGAAAACCCGTGGAGAGACAAATATCTTCAAAGAAAATTCATTTTTCAGAAGAATGCTAAAAGGTGAAGAGTGAGGCAGAAAAAAAAAATTCCTTAAATCTTTGTTTTCCTTTTGACTTCTATTTCGTTTTGCTAAAGATGAAAGAGAATCCTGTCTTCTTTCACCGTTCTTCCTTTGCATTGCAGTTGTTTGCTCATTTGCCTGACATTTTTAGATATAAGGTATTTTGGAAATGCAAGGTATTTGCTGTTAATGTTTATCATTACTTGCATTTGTAATTTTCAAACATATTCATATTTGAATATCTTGTTTATGTATTTTCTTCCATTAGCTCATTTCTGCTTTCATGGCAATTTTATTTCATAATTTAAATTTTCTCTAATCTTTACTACTGAATGGGTTACTTTAATGAAAAATGGAAATAATTACTGCTTCTACTCAAGAAAATATCTTTATTTCACTCAGAGCTATCACTTTTACTTGTAAGATAAGATGATTTTAAATGGAATAAAATTCTGTAAAGCTGACTGCACTAAGAAATACTGACAAGCAGCAACGAAAGGAAACTTCTGTTTCTGATTGAAATCAAAACATTGGACGTATATTTTACTAGCCTTGTAAATAATTTTAAAAGAATAACAACACAAAATTTCCCATAAAATTCTCATTCTCTCTTCTCCACCCTGGAATTTATGGCATCAAATAAACAAATAACATTTACGATACTGAAACAGGTAACACTGAGGATATTTATAGAATGTATCTTGTACTCCCAGTAATACAAAGAATAAAAAGTATAATTCCAGAGATCTGGAGGATCTGGATCCAGAAGTAACCTATGTTAACAGGTGTTGCTGTGATGATTCTGAAACAGTCACTCTCCTAGAATTTGATTTATCTATTTATCACTCAGGCTTTCTAGGTGGCTCAGCAGTAAAGAATCTGCCTGCCAATGAAGGTGATGTGGGTTCAACCTCTGGGTCAGGAAGATCCCCTGGGAAGGAAATGGCAACCCACTCCAGGATTCTTGCCTGGAACATCCCATGGGCAGAGAAGCCTGGCTGGCTACAGTCCATGGGGTCTCAAAAGAGTCAGATGTGACTTAGCAACTAAACAACAATATTTGTTGCTCACATTCTTTACAGAAAGCTTCCAGGCCAGTAGAGCAAGGGAAGAACCTGTAAAATATAGTGTACAGTTTCCAGTTGCACAGAAACATCATTTAAAATGTTCAATGACACCACCCTCATGGCAGAAAGTGAAGAGGAACTAAAAAGCCTCTTGATGAAAGTGAAAGTGGAGAGTGAAAAAGTTGGCTTAAAGCTCAACATTCAGAAAACTAAGATCATGGCATCTGGCCCCATCACTTCATGGGAAATAGATGGGGAAACTGTGGAAACAGTGTCAGACTTTCTTTATGGGGGCTCCAAAATCACTGCAGATGGTGACTGCAGCCATGAAATTAAAAGACGCTTTCTCTTTGGAAGAAAAGTTATGCCCAACCTAGATAGCATATTGAAAAGCAGAGACAGTACTTTGCCAACAAAGGTCCATCTAGTCAAGGCTATGGTTTTTCCTGTGGTCACGTATGGATGTAAGAGTTGGACTGTGAAGAAAGCTGAGTGCTGAAAAATTGATGCTTTGGAACTGTGGTGTTGGAGAAGACTCTTCAGAGTCCCTTGGACTGCAAGGAGATCCAGTCAGTCCATTCTAAAGGAGATCAACCCTGGGTGTGCTTTGGAAGGACTGATGCTAAAGCTGAAACTCCAGTACTTTGGCCACCTCATGTGAAGAGCTGACTCATTGGAAAAGACTGATGGTGGGAGGGATTGAGGGCAGGAGGAGAAGGGGACGACAGAGGATGAGATGGCTGGATGGCATCACTGACTCGATGGATGTGAGTCTGAGTGAACTCCGGGAGTTGGTGATGGACAGGGAGGCCTGGCATGCTGCAATTCACAGGGTCGCAAAGAGTCGGACACGACTGAGGGACTGAACTGACTGAATGTATTTCCTTAGTTGCACTGCAAATCATTCAGTTCAGTTCAGTTCAGTTGCTCAGTCATGTCCAACTCTTTGTGACCCCAAGAACTGCAGCACGCCAGGCCTCCCTGTCCATCACCAACTCCTGGAGTTCACTCAGACTCACATCCATCGAGTCAGTGATGCCATCCAGCCATCTCATCCTCTGTTGTCCCCTTCTCCTCCTGCCCCCAATCCCTCCCAGCATCAGAGTCTTTTCCAATGAGTCAACTCTTCGCATGAGTTGGCCAAAGTACTGGAGTTTCAGCTTTAGCATCAGTCCTTCCAAAGAACACCCAGGGTTGATCTTCTTTAGAATGGACTGGTTGGATCTCCTTGTAGTCCAACGGACTCTCAAGAGTCTTCTCCAACACCACAGTTCAAAACCATCAATTCTTTGGTGCAGGAAATACATTAGAGTGTGCTAAATGTCAGGTATGTCCATTCAAACACATTTTTGGAGGGCTGTGACTCTGCTCAAATTATTGTAAGGCAAGATGGGATGGAAATTACACCCATGTGATTAAATGCTAAGCTCAAAACCTTTAAAAGATCCAGTTGATGAGTATAGTAATGATGTTTATTTTAAAGGGAAAAATAAAGATTTGTTGATTTCAGCATTGGGTGGGGAGATAGACCAATGAGTTCCTAGATCTTTTGAACATTTAATGGTTAAGTTTGGAATGTTTTATACCTTTAATTATAATGATAATTAAAGAAGATAACCTTTACTTGCACAAACGTGTTTCCTTTGGACCTCTCTCCTTCACATATCCTGTGTTTTCTCCCACATTAGTTCTCACTGTCCCAACCATTTCTGTTCATGATGGGGGAGGATAGTAGCCCATTTAGGGGACAGTACATTTAGCTTCAGTCCTGGGTGATTTGCTCGTCTTTGCCTCCATCCATCTGTGTCACTTGTCTCCTTGGTCTGTCTTACAAGTCAGTGAACTTTGAGTGTGGGAGAGATTCTCGTTCCCAGGAAAAAATTTTGTCTTCTAGAAGCATTATACAGACAATTTCTTTTTCAATTTCCACTAAGATGAGATGACCTGGAGAATTTTTTAAATTAATTAATTAATTTGGCCACACTGGGTTCTTAGTTATGGCACATGGGATTTAGTTCCCTGACCAGGGATTGAATCCAGGCCCTCTGCCTTGGGAGCATGAAGTTTTAGCCACTGGACCAGCAGGGAAGTACCAACCTAGAGCATTTTTAAGAGTGCAGTTGTGGTTGCTGTTATTTGTAAACCTATAGACACCTCCCTTTATTTAATAATAAACACATTCAAAAGACTCCATTTTCCTTTGGAGAATACAATGAGAAAAAGAGAAAGAAAACCTCTTGTTTGATATATACCCTTAAGTGAGAGTATTATAAATCTCACCTGCACTTTAGTATAACCATTCAAGCTTTTACAAGTGATTATTTAAAGTTATTCTTTCCCTGGAGAAAGCAGCTGATAGAAAGATTAAATAACCGGTAAAAATGATAGGAAAGAAAATGTAATAACCAGTTATTATAGTGAAAATTATTATTGATTGTAAAACTTCCATTAGGGAGTTTATTAATTTATTCCTTTGATAAACATTTATAAAACACTATTTATAGTAGGGCACTGGGTAGCAAATACAAAGAATCATGTAGTGTGACTCAGGCCTTGGAGTTTGCCGAAATGATGGTCTATTAGGCACAATGTGATCAAATGATATCAGAAAGGTAGACATGGGGAATTCCCTGGTGGTCCAGTGGTTAGGACTCCATGCTTTCACTCCTGAGGGTCCAGGTTCAATTCCTGGTCTGGGTATTAAGATCCCACAAGTTTTGCAGCACAGCCGAAAATGAAACCATAGAGAGAGAGAGAAAGGTAGGCACAAACCCTAACTGGAGTTTAGAGGAGAGATGAATTACTGTCAATGGAGATGAATTGAGTTTACATTGAAGAAGCAAAATTTGAACAGGGTCATTTTTACTGATATAAATATCAGTTATACTGATAATAGTTTCAGGTTACGGCCTAACGATTCGATATTTGCATATTGCAAAATCACCACCACACTAAGTCTGGTTAATACCTAACATCATGTGGTTACAATTTTTTTCTGGACAAGTAATCTGGTGGATAGTTATTGCTTTTCTTCCCAGTACCCATTTCCCTTCCTCCCTGCGGCATCTTGGGGAAATCCAGCCTTTTCCATCCTGCAGGGGAAAAGATTGAGTGCAACTCGGATTCAAGCACTGAATCCCACATCAAAGTGGGATTTAAATCTAGTGCTCCATGATTAGGGACTACCGAAACAAGGCCAGCTGCGAAGGGTGAGTTTTACAGGATGACTGTGGAGGTGAGCTCAGCAGGTTGCGTATGGTTGGAGGAGTGTGTACAGTTAATGAACACCCACCCAAAGGTCCAAATGGAAGAGACAGGGGTCTTGTTTAGGACCACCAAATTCTAAATAGATACCCTAAGTCAGTGGGAATGAGGGTGGACCATGGGAGAGACACTGGGGGCAGACCAGGGAGGACAGACCTCTGAAAATTTTTTTCCAAAGTTCCCTTCATCAACAGTTATTGAGTATCTACTTACTATGTAGTAGCGATAACAGTAACAGGACAGCTACTATCAGGCTACCCCGATGGCTCAGTGGGTAAGAATCTGCGTGCAGTGCAGGAGACGCAGGAGACACAGGCTCGATCCCTGGGTCAGGAAGATCCCCTGGAGCAGGAAATGACAACCCACTCCAGTAATCTTGCCTGGAAAATGCCCTGGACAGGGGAGCCTGGTGGGCGACAGTCCAAAGGGTCACAAAGAGTTGGACACAACTTAGCATGTAGTCACCGTCTGTGATGTTACCTCCCATAGACTTGTTACAAACGGTTCACATTATTTAACCCTCCTTGCAGTCCTTGGGGGAAGGACTATTATGATTCCCTTTGATAGCTAAGGCACGAAAGCTTAGATGAGCTAAGCCACGTGCTTAAGGCCCCATAGCTGGGATGAACCCGGGTCCATGTGACTCCACGTCATGCTCTGAGTCATCTGATGATGTTGCTCTGCATGAATTAAACAGCCAGGGAACAAAGATGCATATGACAATTTCTCTTTTATAGAAAGTGGTTGAGGATGGTCTCTCCACATTAACGACTCATTTCAGAACATTTAGGGATATTTTGAGCAATATTGGCCTTGATGTGCTTAGCCCTTTGAAAGCTGTATTCCTTAAGTAATGGCATTCTAAAATATCCTTTTGTCTCTGGTGTTTGAAAATCCAATTCGCTCTCTAGACTGACTATAAACGCACATAGCAGCATTGATTTCCTCATTTCATCACCTCCAGAGAACAATTCATAAAACACGGAAGTTCTAACCAGCCAATCAATAGTCACTACTTAAATCAGAGACTCAAAGAGTAGTTTATTATTATTTAAAAGTGTTCCTCTGAAGATGATGTTAAATGAAAATAAAGGGGCCAATCTGGGCTCTGATCTGTATTCAGCTTCAGGAAATAGTCTGGAGGAAAGGATCCCGTTAACTGTATTTAGAGCTTTTCCTGTTTCTGGTTCCTGCCTGAGGAAAAGTGGGGAAAATCCAATTTCTCAAAAGCCACTTAAGTGATATTAAGCAATTTGTGGAAAGGAGCAGGGCAATGGGCAAGGCTTTCCCCCCACTATGATGTACAAGTCAAATGCTATCTGTCTCATTTTGGCCTATATTTGACTACAGAATAAATACAGATCTGCATGAAATGTTCACTGCGTCTACCAAGACAACCAGACTCATTAATTATTGGAAATGCTATTATCCTACCCATTCTGTAATCCTATTTCTGGAGTTAGTTATGTAATTTCACCCGACATAGAAAAGGAAACTTTGACCTGAATTACATTTAAAATGAGCTTTTCACTAAATCAGGAAGAAAGGTTTTTTTTTTTCCTTAATGAATCATAAATTGGAAGTCTGTAAGAGGTGCGAATGTGAACTTGGGAAAGGATTCCATTCATTATTCCAAGTAGTTCAAAGATTTAAAGCCATACTTTGTCATTCCATGTTGGGGTTTTTTTATTGGGCTGTTATTCATTTTTGTCTAATATTGTGTTCTAAAATTCAAGAGGCTTTATTGCTGGTGGGGATTTTTGAAATCAAGCTCTCCATCTGGGTGAGAATTTTAGATCCTAGCCCAGGAAGAGGAGAAGCAATGGCACCCCACTCCAGTCCTCCTGCCTGGAAAATCCCATGGACGGAGAAGCCTGGTGGGCTGCAGTCCATGAGGTTGCTAAGAGTCGGACATGACTGAGTGACTTCACTTTCATATTTCACCTTCATGCATTGGAAAAGGAAATGGCAACCCACTCCAGTGTTCTTGCCTGGAGAATCCCAGGGGCAGGGGAGCCTGGTGGGTTGCCATCTATGGGGTCGCACAGAGTCGGACAGGACTGAAGCAACTTAGCAGCAGGAGCAGCAGCCCAGGAAGAGGTGGTTTGTTCAGGATCTCACAGCAGCAAGTCCATGATTTGAACTTGTAACTTTGGTTCTTAGTCCAAAATTCATTTCATTCTACTTACTTCTTTCTCTGGGAGTGACTAAAAATGAAGAGTTGATTTGGCTATCAGGTCAAAGGAAATTCTGTTGTTCTTTCTCATGCATAAGATATCTGTAGATAAGGAGACCACTGATGTTGTCTGTATTCTACAATTTCTCCTCTTCCTCAGTTCAGGGAAATTTCCTTCAGATAAACAAAGAAAATGTGTTGAGTGTCTTGCCTTCTGTATTTTGAAAAACCATGGAGAATAGGAATGCTACATATATAATCAGATTGTGCAACATTTTGCAAAGTGCTATTCTGTAATGTCAAATTGAAATACCTCATCTAATACATACTTATGAGTAATAGCAAGATTTATGCTTAAAATGGAACCATTTGCTGTTGTTTTTTTCTTTCTCTCTCTCTTTCTTTTTTTTTTTTTAATAAGAGTAAAGCTTGACATAGACAGAGAAGCATGGAAGACCATGAAGGGCACTCCTTGGAGCAATCTGAACCAAATAGTTCTTCTCTGGCTGACCATAAGGTAAGGACCTGAAATCTCAAATTAAGTGTTACCTTTTTCTGGAACGTTAACAATTCCTTGTTAGTACACAAATATCCCTGGAAGAGGTAATTTGAATGTTTTGCTGCATTTGCTATAAACACCTTAGTAAGTATAGGTCTAGCTTTCCCCACTAGGGGAAATTTCTACCAAAGGGGACAGCACCAGCGTTAAGTTTTGCCTATTTAACATTTTTGCCTAGAGCTGAACCTGAGTCTAACTATGAATAATAAGTGAAAATAGCTTAAATTCCATTAGCAATATGATTCTAGCCAATAGATTCTACACTAGGAGGGGATGCTATTATAAATCATTATTATTTTATGTTCAGAAAATGAATACACCGGTGTTTCCAGCAAGGGAAAAATGCAAGCCAGCCTTCACCTTTCCTCCTGAGGAAAGTGATGAACTAGTATGCATTTAGAAAATGCATACTCCTCTCGAATCTAACCAACTCTATCCCTCCTAAAACATCCATATGTGAATTAGGCACTTTGCAGAATTTTTTTTAAACTCAGCGTTTACTGATCTTAAAAAGAATTGCTAGTGTAAAAATATACCTTACCTTTGAAAGAAACCTGTTATAAGAAAAGGTGTGAACAAAATGCATTATGTTTGTCTGACATATTGCAAGTAGCTTACTTCATTCAAAGGTATGCTTTTTCTCCTTTTTCTAAAGTTCAAGTGCAGTGTAGTTTAACAGATGACCAATAGCCTTCAGGGGCCAATTTTTTATGACTTGTCTTTCAACATTCCTTTGCTAAAAGGACTCAGCATTACCTAACCAGATAATGGAAAAAAGAAAGGTTCGTTTTCAGCCATTTGTAATACAGGAATTTTGTGGAACAAAGACCATAGCTTTTCTTCTTACTTTTTTGGTGTCTAGTAGGTGGTAGGTCCTTAATATTTTTGAAACAATTAATTTGATAATTGAATCCTTAAAAATCCAATATGGGATAAATTCCCAAGGTTTTTTTTTTTTTTTTTTTAAAGGTACATCTATTAAAATCAGGAAGGAAAAATTTAGTACCATTTTGCTACTCAATGTAGGTTACAAAACAACACATCAATCTTCATTGCGTATAGAAAACCTTTGAGAGAGCTGTGAGATGGCATGAATAAGGTTCTTCTCTGAACCATTTGCCAAAATATAAAAAACTTGAAAACCACAGAACAATTGTCTCTAGGCTAGTGTACCATGTCAGGGGAGGAAATTGGCAGCCTACTCTGTCCTTTATTCGGTAAATCAACTCTACCTGGAAAAATCAGGACAGACATCACAACACAAAGGAACTTTGTGAAGTTCCTTTTTATGTCCCAAATATTTAGGTAGCATATCTCTTGTTTTTTCTTCCAAATGATGCTCACAGCTTGTCTTTGTTGTGTACATGTCTTTGTCAGGCAGACCCTTCCCAAATTTTGGGTAATAGCTGATTAATATATGGTGGTGTATATCAGCGATTCAACATAGAAACTCAAGTAAATATTGTAGGCAATGATTTGATTTTTTTTTTTTTTAATTTAATAGGATGGAAGTGGGGAGTAGATTCTTCAGATGGACCTTTCGGGACATTTTTAGCAAAGACGTAAGTGCACAGATTCCCTTAGAGCAGTGAGAATGAAACAAGGCCACCTTGTCTCATTTCATGTGTTGAAGGCAAGATGTTAGCAAGGGGATGCTGAGAATGTTTGTAAATCAACAGGCCAGATAGTCAAACCTGGGAGGCGCCAACCGGGAGAGCTATTGATTCTAGATGCAAATAGCTGATAAAGCCGACCAATTTTGTATGTGTCATTTGCACCCAAGAGCCAGCTTCTGTTCTCTCTGTGAGTCATCATTATAGTCTATCAGATATCAGAGCATTTCGAACTTAAGGGACCCAAAAACATGAGTGGAGAAGGATAACATACTCTTTCTCTGCTTTTACTTTTTATTTTATATGGGAGTCGAGTTGATTAACAATGCGGTGTTAGTTTCAGGTGTAGAGCAAAGTGATTCAGTCATACATATACACGTAGCTATTCTTTTCCAAATCCTTTTCCCATTTAGGTTGTTAAATAATGTTGAGCAGAGTTCCCTGCGCTAAATACTTGGGTATAGCACAGTTTTTCCTGTGCTATACAATGTGTCCTTGCTGGTTACCCATTTTAAATATTTATTAACATTCCTCTATCATGTGGGAATGATTGAAGACGGGAGGAGAAGGGGATGACAGAGGATGAGATGGTTGCGTGGCATCACCAACTCAATGGGCATGAGTTTGAGAAAGCTCCCGGAGTTGGTGATGGACAGGGAAGCCTGGTGTACTGTAGTCCACGGGGTTGCAAAGAGTCAGAGATGACTGAGTGACTGAACTGAACCACACTGAAATGAAGCCAAGAAGAGACAGTGTCCTCCTTAAAAGAGATAACATTCTAAATGGAACACAACTCCTGGTCTGGAGTGGGAAGGCACAAGACTCTTATCAGAGAGTTACTCATCTCATGTGAGCTGAGATGGTTGGAAACTCTCTGCCGCCTTCAGCCAGTTTGTAGGAAATGGGCGTGGTTGGTTTTCCAAAAAGCTCAGCCAAAAGACTGGAGGAATAAAACCCTGGTAGCCTGAGGGCAGTTTTGAAAACAAAGGCCTCCTATTGACCCAGTTGAAATGGGTGATGTGGCTCTCCTTCCCTCTGCAGGCTCTCTGCCTGTTGGAGGCTGCGACGGACTGTCGCCTCTGGGTTGGTCATCTGTCACTCTCCAGGATAACTCTATTTCAGAGGGAGGGAGGGAGGGAGGCAGCAGGGCCGCCGGCCCCCTGTGGCCTGATGTCTGGGTCTGACAAGACCCCTGCCTCTCAGCCAGGCATTGACCTGAAGTCCTGGGCTTACAGCCATGACCCAGAGCCAGGATGATGTGCATCTTGTTCTGTTCTATTTCGCATTGAAGTTATGCTCTGCTAAGTAGACAGAGATCATGTGAGAAGCAGAGAAAGAAGAGAACCGGTCATCGTGCAGTTCGAGTGGCATTTAATGTTGAAAAGTATCAGTTCAGTCGCTCAGTCGTATCTGACTCTTTGAGACCCCCGTGGACTGCAGCACATCAGGCTTCCCTGTCCATCACCAACTCCTGGAGTTTGCTCAATCTCATGTCCATTGAGTCGATGATACTATCCAGCTATCTCATCCTCTGTCATCCCCTTCTCCTTCTGCCTTCAATCTTTCCCAGCATCCCGGTCCTCTCCAATGAGTCAGTTCTTTGCATCAGGTGGCCGAAGTATTGGAACTTCAGCTTGAACATCAGTCCTTCTAATGATGATTCAGGACCAATTTCCTATAGGATTGACTGATTTGACCTCCTTGCAGTCCAAGGCAAAGGACAAAAATCTGTACATTTTCTAGTCCAGTAATTCCCGATTTTGTTTGTTTCTAATATTGTTGGCTTCACCTTGCTTTTCAAGTCCCTGTTTTTTTTTCCTGCAGGTGCCTTGTGAAACCCATAGTTGCGTGTGTGTGCTCACACACATGTGGGTGCGTGCATGCTAGATCGCTTTAGTCATGTCTGACTCTTTGTGGCTCCATGGACTATAGCCCACCAGGCTTCTCCATCTGTGGGATCCTCCAGGCAAGAGTACTGGGGTGGGTGGCCACACCCTCCTCCAGGGATCTTCTCAACCCAGGGATCAAACCCACATCTCTTATGTCTCCTGCATTGGCAGGTGGGTTCTTACCACTAGCGCCACCTGGGAAGCCTGCTCACATACATACCTAAACTAAAATTACTTTTGTCCGGAATAATTACAGATAATTACAAAATTAGAGTAGAGCCAATGATGTTTTAGTTCATGCATCTCCAAGAAGTTTCCTTGTTGTTTTTTGATTGATTGAAGGAATATTTTCTGCCACAAAGTAAATATCAAAGATAGGTTTTTCTTCTCAATGGGGATTTTAAGGCCAAATTAACTTTGACTGGTTTCCTTTAGTTCAAGTACTTTCATTCTATAGCAAATGAAATTTTAATCTATGGGATCTCCCTGGTGTCCATGAGTTTTGTTGACAATGAGCTGTTTGGAAAGAGGGGGCAGTGGGTCACTTGAGATTCTGACAACCACTGTAAGTAGACTTGATCTCTTGCTGGGACACAGGACACAAAAATTTGGGTTAAGAAATTAAAGTGTCTACATCAGCTTTTACATAAAAATACCATTTTCCAGTGAAGCAAAGGAAAGGAGATAGTTTTTCAGAGTGGAATCAAATTAAAGGGGTTGGAGGAGAAAGTCTCTTTGGCTTTAAAAGATAAAATGACATTTGTTTTACTGTAGAAACACAAATTTCATTCCTTCACAATAGGCTCTATCTACCCTTTATAAAAATGCTTTAAACTGCAACATTATTGCAAAGCAAGCCATCACTGGTGTGGTAAAGATGGCCCAGATAATAAATTGCAGACTAGCAGAGGGCTCAACACAACTTAGTACAATTTAAGATGGGTTGATTTCATTGTTTTTAATCCAATATCAGGAACCAGAAATAAGCATAAAAAATAAATAAAATTTCCAGGAAAAAGAAAACTTCCAATTAAACTCCAGGAGATGAAAATGGTCATCATGAAAAACCATCTTCATTCAGGCACCTATTGCATTTCCCAAATGGTCCATGAATTATCACTCCAGACTACTCTGAACCATGTTTTAATCACTGGTTCTGACCCCCAATCTTCATCATTTGCTTAAACTGCCTTCTGGAACTAGTTAAGCTATTACATGTTTACTTGTTCTGACCTCCAGTAGATCCTAGATACCAGCTCCAAAAACTGCTTGCCTTCTATATTTCATATATGTCTTTCCCAGCTGTTCTCATATGCACTCAGCTAGCCAGTGCAGTTAACTAAAGTGTCTTTGGGACATTCTTGTGAGTTCAAGAGATGGAATAGGAGTGTGTCCTTTAGCTGTGTCTGTCTGTGCCCTTTAGCTGTGTCTGTCTGTGCCCTTTAGCTGTGTCTAACAACCTCCATGGTTGGTGAGTGGAGATGCATTGCTGAAGGAGCAAGGGTTAAGGGGTGGCGAGAAAGTTCTAGAACCATCAGCAACAGTATTGGGATTCCTGGATGTAGGAGGAGGGGTGAAGGAGGTTGAGTGTCAAGAGAGAATGAGTGGGCTGGTACCAATTTAACTAGGCATTTTCTATCTTAAGCAACACTCACTCAAGATAGATGTGGGCTAGTATGAAAGCCATGGGAATAGAGATAGGTCAGGTGCTCTCTTGGGCTTCCCCGGTAGTCAGACGGTAAAGAATCCACCTTCCTTGTGGGAGACCTGGGTTCGATCCCTGGGTTGGGAAGATCTATTGGAGGAGGGCATGGCAACCTACTTCAGTGTTCTTGTCTGGAGAATCCCCATGAACTACAGTCCTTGGGGTGGCAAAGAGTCAGACACGACTGAGCGACTAAGCACAGCACAGGTGCTCCCTTAGGATTAGCACAAGCTGTTGTCATGACGTGTCTTTCTTTTTGTTCCATTCTTATGATACCAACTGACCATTCCTTGCATTCCCAAATCCCCATTCTGGTTGGTTCTCTACCTTGGATGCTGTTGGAGAGGGCTATTCATGTCCCAAAGCTACACTCTGGTGCTGTGGGAGGTCTCCGCCCAGCAGTCTCAGAGGGCAGGGACTGCTGGTGGAGCGTAGCTGTGACTGGCTCCATGAACATCTCAACACTATCCAATTCAGCTTGGATGTGCCACCTTTTACACCAAACAAAGAATGGAGAGAACACAGGTGCTATGGTACTTTTGTCAAAGGAGCAAATGGAAATCTTGGCAATGAAAGAGGTGAGGGATCCTCTAGAGGCTTATTTTGGAAGAAGTCAAGAAGACTGGATGGAGTAGTTGAATCACATTCTAGATTAAAGAAAGCGTAGTCGCTCAGTCATGTTCGACTTGTTGCGACCCTGTGGACTGTAGCCCGCCAGGCTCCTCTGTCCATGGAATTCACCGGGTTAAGAATACTGGAGTGGATTGCCATTTCCTTCTCCAAGATTTAAGAAAGGGAAGTTTAGACCACACTGGGGAAAGGTATTTGAGGTGTGTGTTGCTGCTGCTGCTAGAGGTGAAAATTAAAGAGAGGCACTTAGAGCAGCAAGAGGATTGGAGACAAGGAACAGAGGAAGATGAGCAGTTTTTCCTCCTCCTCTTTGGAGAAGCCCGTCTACACTCAGTTCTCTGCCAGGAGTTCCTACAAAGGCAAGTGGTTTGCAGCCTTATAACAATCTTCCACAGAAATATTGGAGAGAAGGTATTTTCCCTTCTAAGCATCTCGAGGGTGTGGGCTGCGTTCTACAAGGAGATTGGGAAAGGGTAAGGAGTAATATTCCTGAGTGGACCATTTTGACCGTTTTCCTTTGTGTTGCCATTGAGTCATTCCAATGACCTTTAATAGGTGGGGCTTTTCTCTGGGTTGGAGACTTGATTCATACCAACTGCCCTGACTTGCTCTCAAATGAGGAAAAAAAACATCTGAATGAAGAAACACAAGAGCTTTTACAACCCATCAGGTAACTAGAGCCATCACTGCACACAGGGTCATTTTATTAATATAAAACACTATGATCTTAATATAAAAATGCAAGTTGAACTGAAAAAAATGGATGTCTAAATAACTATATGCCTTTTTGCCTCTTAAGAATATTCTGGGAATGATATTTTTGTGGAGAAACATGAAAACATCATCATTAAAAATTTAGTCTGTACATGAAAACTGAATTCTGAGGACAAAATAAGGTGTTCGATGGTATGTGATTTACAGGAAGGCCTTTTGGCTTCCTCAGACACATGTGAGCTCTACTGAACACTCGCTACAGCCATACCTGCAAGCGAATTCTTAATAGATGTTCCCTGGTAGGAAAGTAAAAGTGAAAGTGAAGTTGCTCAGTCATGTCCAACTCTTTGTGACCCCATGGACTGTAGCCTATCAGGCTCCTCAGTCCGTGGAATTTTCCCGGCAAGAGTACTGGAGTGGGTTGCCATTGCCTTCTCCATGGGATCTTCCTGACCCAGGGATTGAACCAGGGTCTCCCGCATTGTGTGCAGACTCTTTACCGTCTGAGCCACGAGGGAAACTCACAGGGAAGTTCCCTCATAGGAACTCTTGCTAAATGTGCAACTACCTGGATTGGCTTTCCTTACATTAAAGCGGAGAAGAGGGATAAATTAGAAGTTAAGGATAAACATATACACAATACTATACACAAAATAGATAACCAACAAGGACCTACTCTAAAGCACAGGGAACTGTTTCAATATCTTGTAATAACTTATAAAGAAACAGAATGTAAAAAAGAACATATATATGTATAACTGCATTACTTTGCTGTACATCTGAGACTAACACAACATTGTAAATCAACTATATTTCAGTAAAAATTAAAAAAATAAAATGCAGAACTGTAATGTAGGTAAAATTGCTCCCTCCAAGCCAAATGATAAATTGCTTAATATGGTTACACATGTAATCATTTTCTGGGCATCTTAAAAGGAAAGATATACCATCTGGATGGAACTGCACATGTGTGGGATATAATGTGGGCTGGAACTGGCATCCTTGAATCAATGTGTTCGTATCATTTAATTTTTCTATTTTACATTTTAAAAATTCAGTACAACTGTTAGGAGACCTATTTTTGTCTTCTCTGAAGCCAATTACATTTTAAGCTGGACCAGTTCAATAAAAATGAATTTGAGAAATATAATCAACACAGAAAGAGGAAGCTAAATGTGCATTCAGTCCCCAAAATTACACATTTCTTTGCTCTGTGGAGAGAAGCTATTGGGTGGAATATTCTTGGCATTTGTTCATTTAAAGATGAGGATAACTCACTTCCCGCTACCTCCACGAGTGGGATGCAATGAAAATTTCATCAGAGGCTGTGTAATTCTGTAAACACGTTCTTGGGAGTTATAGAAATTCTTACCCCTCCCTCACATCAGCGATGAGTCTCCTCACTTGTCTTGGATGAATGAAGTCTTTTTCTAATTAAGCCGATAGTTCCATTTTAGAGGAGGACCAGAAGACAATAAATTGAATTTTTTTTTGGTTTGGTTTTTGTCTTGGACAGTGCTAGAATTAGCCCTGGCTAATTCTAACGATTGACTTGTGTCTTCATTAAAGCCCAGTTTGATTGATTCTGCTTGTGCCTTTCTGCAGGGAGCACAGAACAGCTTTGTACACTGACAACATGTTGGATTTGCTGATGGCTTCTGATTCTCTGATATGTTCTGATGTCCACAACCCCCCACACAGAAGTTCAGGTTGCTGTGGATGTGTCTCTCAGCTCCCACACTGGCAGAGCAACCCATATTACTTTTCCTTATTCCCTTTGCGGTAATATATTAATATATTCAAATGCAATTACAAAACAAGATCTTATGGAGTAAATATAATGATGTCAGTTTCCATCATCTTAATAGTTCACATAAGAGAGAAAAGTCACTTCCAGAATCCCAGCAAGTCTGTGCTGGTTTTCCCCCCTTCTTTGCCTTTAGCTTCGAAGGCTTGGAAAGTCCTAAAAATTAAATTGGTTTCTTCTCATGCCTACAGATGGCAATACCTTGTGCCGGGTCTGGCTATCATTTTCTTCCTTTAAAGTGTAGAGGGGAAATTAGGTATCATCAGCTCACCTGCAGCACCAAACTTCCAGTAGGAAAGAGAACGTTCAGGAGAGTAAGAAAGGCTGTGAAATGTCCTACATCTGTACAAAAGAAGATAGCCTTTTCTTTTTTGGAAAACAAAACAGGAGTTTTCATTGTCACTCATCACTGGGATTCTTCCAAACACACTTTCAATTCTAGGAAAAAACAACAACAGATTTGTATCTCTGTTAAGGAGATCATCATTTGAAAGCTTTCATGTTCGCACAAGGAAGGAAGGATGTTTATAGGGTCACCAGGGTACATTATCTCCCCAAATTTTACAATAAATATACAAAGGGTCCAGCCATTCTCCAGCCCAAGATAGAATCAACCTGTCTCCGGAGGGTCCGTCCATTTCTCTCAGACTGTGTCATGTCCAGCCAGCCCTCCAACCTACCCCAAGTTTACCTCTTTCTACCAAAGGGTAAGGTTCTTACCTTGTCTTCTTAGTGTTTTTTTTAAATGGTTACTAAATAAATGCATGAAACTTTTACAGATAGATAAAGCATGTCACCCACATCATTGTAAAATGTGTCTGCTGTCCTGTGTCATTGAGCAGGCATTCAGAGAAGTCCTCCATACTGGATTTGACTTCTCATTGTCAAGTTCTAGTAAATTCACGGCTTCAAATATGGTCCAAGGTTGTGCATTTTTCACTAGATAATGCAAACGAGGTGAACAGGGAAATGATCACGCTTTGGCTGGCAGAGGGGAGAGCTGCTCACTTAGCAAGCACCTCCGCCAGCAGATTGCTGAGCGTTCTCCGGGTTTATTTTGCAGTGTGCGTAGGCCCACTTTGCTGGAGCAAGGCAACGGAGATGCGCTCTGCCAGAAATCTGGAGTAAAGCTTATGTTGGTGCCATAGAGGGAAACTTTCTTGTAGGGCATCATGTAAATCTGTCTTGGCTATTTTTCAAGCGTGCATTTATGCCTGGGTCAATAACAGGAAGAAAATCTGTTATTAATTACTATAATTTGAAAGGAAGTTACGACTGACCTCCAACAGTCTGGCTTGGCAGCGTAAAGACTTTTACCACTCAGACTTTTGGAACTTGCCTGAGCACAGACATTATCTGCTGACCACACCGGAAGGTTTCTGTAGAGATATGCCCAGCTCTGGGTAGGCACAGTGTTCTAGGAAAGGTAGCGAGAGAGGACTTTTATTTTTTGTCAGTGGAGTCCAATTTTCGCGTGTTTAAGAAATGTTCCTTCTATAAAGAGTCAGTTTTATGATATCAGTTCAGTTCAGCTCAGTTGCTCAGTTGTGTCCAAATCTTTGTGACCCCATGAATCGCAGCACACCAGGCCTCCCTGTCCATCACCAACTCCCAGAGTTCACTCAGACTCGCGTCCATTGAGTCCGTGATGCCATCCAGCCATCTCATCCTCTGTCGTCCCCTTCTCCTCCTGCCCCCAATCCCTCCCAGCATCAGAGTCTTTTCCAATGAGTCAGCTCTTCGCATGAGGTGGCCAAAGTACTGGAGATTCAGCTTTAGCATCATTCCTTCCAAAGAAATCCCAGGGCTGATCTTCAGAATGGACTGGTTGGATCTCCTTGCAGTCCAAGGGACTCTCAAGAGTCTTCTCCAACACCACAGCTCAAAAGCATCAATTCTTTGGTACTCAGACTTCTTCACAGTCCAACTCTCACATCCACCACACATGACCACTGGAAAAACCATAGCCTTGACTAGACAGACCTTAGTCGGCAAAGTAATGTCTCTGCTTTTGAATATGCTATCTAGGTTGGTCATAACTTTTCTTCCAAGGAGCAAGCGTCTTCTAATTTCATGGCTGCAGTCACCATCTGCAGTGATTTTGGAGCCCCCCAAAATAAAGTCTGACACTGTTTCCACTGTTTCCCCATCTATTTGCCATGAAGTGATGGGGCCAGATGCCATGATCTTCGTTTTCTGAACGTTGAGCTTTAAGCCAACTTTTTCACTCTCCACTTTCACTTTCATCAAGAGGGTTTTTAGTTCCTCTTCACTTTCTGCCATAAGGGTGGTGTCATCTGCATATCTGAGGTTATTGATATTTCTCCTGATATAGTAACACAATAAACTGTGGAAAATTCTGAAAGAGATGGGAACACCAGACCACCTGACCTGCCTCTTGAGAAACCTATATGCAGGTCAGGAAGCAACAGTTAGAACTGGACATGGAGCAACAGACTGGTTCCAAATAGGAAAAGGAGTACGTCAAGGCTGTATATTGTCACTCTGCTTATTTAACTTCTATGCAGAGTACATCATGAGAGATGCTGGGCTGGAAGAAGCACAAGCTGGAATCAAGATTGCCAGGAGAAATATTAATAACCTTAGATATGCAGATGACACCACCCTTATGGCAGAAAGTGAAGAGGAACTAAAAAGCCTCTTGATGAAAGTGAAAGGGGAGAGTGAAAAAGTTGGCTTAAACTTCAACATTCAGAAAACGAAGATCATGGCATCCAGTCCCATCACTTCATGGGAAATAGATGAGGAAACAGTGGAAACAGTGTCAGACTTTATTTTTTTGGGCTCCAAAATCACTGCAGATGGTGACTGCAGCCATGAAATTAAAAGACGCTTGCTGTTTGGAATAAAAGTTATGCCCAACCTAGATAGCATATTCAAAAGCAGAGACATTACTTTGCCAAAAAAGGTCCATCTAGTCAAGGCTATGGTTTTTCCAGTGGTTATGTATGGATGTGAGAGTTGGACTGTGAAGAAATCTGAGTGCTGAAAAATTGATGCTTTTGAACTGTGGTGTTGGAGAAGACTCTTGAGAATCCCGTGGACTGCAAGGAGATCCAACCACTCCTTTCTGAAGGAGATCAGCCCTGGGATTTCTTTGGAGGGAGTGATGCTAAAGCTGAAGCTCCAGTACTTTGGCCACCTCTTCATGCGAAGAGTTGACTCATTGGAAAGGACTCTGATGCTGGGAGGGATTGGGGGCAGGAGGAGAAGGGGACGACAGAGGATGAGATGGCTGGATGGCATCACTGACTCGATGGACGTGAGTCTGAGTGAACTCCGGGAGTTGGTGATGGACACAGAGGCCTGGTGTGCTGCGATTCATGGGGTAGCAAAGAGTCGGACACGACTGAGCAACTGAACTGAACTGAACTGACTGAACAATTCACCTGAGTGTAAACTTGGATTTTCAAATAACAGTTTTACCTGACATGACATGCTTCTGTACTTGAAGATAAATCACCATTTGGTCACCGACACTAGAATTAAGTAATTTGTGGAAATGAATTACCATATTGACCTTGTATAGACCTGGGAGGATGGCAGTCCAGGATGGGCCCATTGCCAAGTTTCTGTTTCATGTATGTGATTCGGAATGTACCTCTTCTTCTGATTTATGATCAGTCTGCTTTGATAAAACAGATTGTCTGAGTTATATTTAATTGAATGCTCATTTCTTCAACTTTTTCTTTAAAAATGGGTACCATCAAAAAAATCCAAGGGTCTCCTGAAAGGTGGGGTCGAAAGACATTCATCCTTGAGTGAGGTCATAGACTCAGAGATAGAAAAAACAAACAATTAATGAAGCACAGAGTGGAAGGTTGGATTAGATGGTCCCCAGCTTCCTGTCCTGCCCACTTACTTGTTCTGGAAGAAATGGAAAGCCCACCACACTTAGGGCTCATCCGGTAAATTCACAGGAGCCCAGTGTTCAGTGATGACTCCTGCAAAAGCCATCTTCCCATCAGTGTGGGCGGGGAGATGACCACACAGATGCCCCAATCTCTTTGTAAAGGTAGCCCGCTTAAGTGGCCCAACAGGTAGGCATGAGCAGAAACGTGCCTAAGATAACATGATGTTCTCCTTGTCATCCTGCCCTGCCCTGAACGGTCTCAGCATTTTGTTCAAGCCTCCCTTCCAGCATGCCTCAGAGCCTACCCTTCTACCCTTCTCTCCACTGGTCTTTGCACCTTCCTAGGCAGGAGGCAAGTCTCAGATATCCCCTTATTCCTCACAGAGTCTAGGGCAGTTTACCCAGAATAGGTACTCCGGAAATGCCTGAGAGGTTTTGTTTTTGCTAGCATGGCCTTAGGTTTTCTTCACCTTTCTTGCTTTGCATTAATTGACAGATCTTTATTTTTGGCTGTGCTGAGCCCTCCTTGCTGCTCACTGTCTTTCTCTGGTTGCGGCTTCTCTCATCGCAGAGCACGGGCTCTAGACACAGGCGTCATAGTTGTGGCACACGGGGTTCGTTGCTCTGTGGCGTATGGAAACTTCCCAGACCAGGGATCAAACCTGTGTCCCCCGCATTGGCAGGCGGATTCTCAACCACTGGACTGCCAGGGAAGTCCCGCTTCCTTAAAAATCATTTGAAATATGTTGCATGGTCATCATCATTGAGATTATGAAAAGACAGCATGTCAAGAACACCAGCAGATTTAATATTGTTCATATAAACCTATTCTCTGTTTCAACTGCACAGTAGGTCACGATGGCAGATGTTTCTAGTCTCCAGAACAATGCATAGTCTGGCACGTGGTACCTACTCAAGGCATATTAGTTGAATAAGCCAAAGAATTTGGATTGCTCTTTGCCAGACATGGTGCGAGGTGCAGGAGAGCCACATGAAATGGGTCTTTCCCTAAAGGAATTCAGACTTTACTGGATGATGACAAGGGCATAAGCATCTGAGGCTTGTTTAGTGAGAGCTTTAGCTTGTGTTTGTAGAGCTACGAGTAAAGGTTGCTTTCAATTACGTGGTTTCATTTGATCTCACAACTACATGAGGTTGTCAGCATAGTAAGTTATTTTTCCTGTTTGTCAGAATTTTAGCTCTTCTCCCTCTTCTCCTTAAATACAGATTTTTCCTGTTATTTCCATGTTTCTTTACCATAAAAAATACAAGAAAAAAAGGCAAGATCTATATCTATCTGTGTGTATGCACACACACACACACACAAAACACACAAACATATATATTCTATATTTTACTTCAAAACCTTTTTCCTGATGTCATCTTTGTTTTTCACATAAACATGGATGAATACCCACAGAGTTCCAGGCTTCATCAGAGGTTTTGGTGAATATAAAATTAAATACGGAGATTTCTGCTCACACACTTGCAGTCAAGAAAGGGAGTCAAAATTAAATCAACAATGACAATGGAGACCTGTAGGAAAGAAAACAACACTTTTTATAAAACCAGAATGAAAGTGAAGTGAGCTTGGGTGAAAATTGGAGGGAAGCCAGATTGAAGGTCAAGAAGAGAGAGAATTTCAAGTATTGAGAGCATCAAGATCAACTCCCATCTCACACCATAGATAAAAATTAGCTCAAAATGAATCAAAGCCATGAACCTTAGGATAGTGGAATTCCAGATACTGAAGAGCCATACACCAGGTTTGTGGATGTATATTATATCAGATAACCATGCCATCAGGAGGGTTGAATAGAACTAGCGTGGAGAGCAACATTGTGAAGTAGGCGCCAAAATGCTCCACAAATGTGTGGGAGAAACTGAAAAATCAGCAGCTAACAGTGACGAAGACGGACAGAATGGCCTTGTTGTTTATGCCATCTGTGTGGTTCATTTTCCTAATACTACAAATGTTTTCCTTGTTGCAGTCTACTTTATGTACAGTTATACTTTTGTAACTGAGGATTATATCTATGGTTATAACGTATTTATGCATCTCTTGCTGTATTTCAGTTGTTTTTAACTTTTCAATATTAAACCTATTAGTAACTATAGTTTAGTCTCTTTAATTCTGTATATATATTTGCAACCAAAACTGAAGACAACTTTCAGTTCAAACAATGGTTTTGCCTTTTAATTGAACAACTGTGATCAAATTTCATAATGTCACTTTGTTGACTGGTTAGACTAACTTTATTCCCACCATTCAAGAAGTTGGCCCTGCCCTGGTTATCATTTCAGGTTCCCAGCCCACTAAGAGAATGTAGAAGGTAGATAGGTAGGGCATGCTCAGCACTTTAGATGAACAGTTAGGTATTTTTCTGATTTCCAGACTGAGAATAAAGTATTCTGAGTTTCTTCTGACCAAGGAGTTTGTCAGATCTGATCTGGGAGGTAATCTAAACTGTCAATTCAGGCACAAATATGTCTGAGTGTGTGATAGCTGTTTGAAGGTATTTGGAGTGGTTTATGACTATATCTTGATGAGAAATAGATCTGGATTAATTGTTGGAAAATCAGGAATGGTTCTGAATCCCTAAGAGAGGCATATAAGTCCAGAAATCCCAGTAAATCAATGGAAACCTAGGCTTCAACGGGGGAAGCAGAAAATGGTGAAAAATGGAAAAATTTGTGTCAACAGGTAGACTGCTAAGATTACCAGGAAGAAAGTCTCCACTGGAAGCTGGAGGAGTAGCTCTTTTTGTGGTTTCATATTGGGAGGGAAAAGGGGAATGGGGAGAGGATCAGGAGGAGGTTAGCATGTGCTGAGAATAAAAACTGGATACAGTTAGAACGGCAAAGGACTAAACCTTCACTGAGAGCCAGCTCTATGCCAGGCATATTAATAAATTACTCTATTTTATCCTCACAATGATTGTATAATAGAGGTATTCTCATCAACTAGAGTTAGGTTTGGCTGCTGATAAGAGAAAATTCTAAACAAGGCGGGCTTAATCAAACAATGTTTCTTGGCACAGTTATGAGAAAGTGAATGAGTCAGTCCAAGGCAAATGTGACAGCTCCATGGTATCCCAAGGGACTTGGACACTAGCTTTTCTTTTCTAATATTCTTAAAGAATGGCTTCATTAAGATCACAAGATGACTGCCAGAGCTCCAGCCATCCCATCTGAGTTCCAAGCATCAGGAAGGAGGGAATGTGAAAGAGTTTCTTTCTCAAGTAGTCCTGCTTTTAAGAAGTCTTCCCCAAATGTAAACGGGGCCAGCCACTATGGAAAACAATATGGAGGTTTTTAAAAAAATAAAAGTAGAACTATCATGATCCAACAATCCCACTTCTGGATATGTATCTGAAGGAAATAAATCATTATCTCAAACAGCTATCTAGGGGTGGGGAGTGGGCAAAATGGGTAAAGGGAGTCAAAATGTACAAACTTCCAGTTATGAAATAAACAAGTCTTGGAAATATAATTTCTAGCATGCAACTTAGTTAATAATACTGTATTGCATACTTTAAAGTTGCTGGGAGAGTAAGTCTTATAAGTTCTTATTTCAAGAAAAGAATGCTATATATTGTGACAGTTGTTAACTAGGCTCATTGTGCTGATCATTTCATAGTGTGTATGAATATTGAATCATTATGCTGTATACCTGAAACTGACATAATATTGTATGTCAATTATGCCTTAATAAAAAAAGAAAAAAGTAAGAAAGAGATAGCTGTTCTCCCAAGTTCATTGCAGCATTACAACATCCAAGACATGAAAACAGCTCAAGTGTACATCCACAGATGAATGGATGAAGAAAATGACATTTATATTATATTTTCATATTGCACATTATATACATGTTATGAATGCCATATACACACACACGCAGAAATATTGCTTCATCATTAAAAAGAAGGAAATCCTGCTGTTTGCAACAACATGAATGGACCGCAAAGGTCTTATGCAAAGTGAAATAAGTCAGACAGAGGATGATGAATACTGTAGGGTCTCACTTATATGTGGAATCTGAAGAAGAAAAACTCATAGAAATAGGGAACAGATTGATGGTTTCCAGGGGTGAGGGGAAATGGATATTGGTCAAAAGTACAAATTTGAGTTGCAGGATGAATGAACCCTAGAAAAACGTGTATGGCATGGTGATTACAGTTAATAAGATTATATCTTATACTTGAAAATTTCTAAGAGGGTAGATCTCAAATGTTCTCATCACACGTACAAAACAAGATAAATACACGAGGTGATGGGTGTATTAACTAACCCTAATGAGGTGATCATTTTGCAATACGTATGTGTATTACATCATCATGTTGTACACCTTAAACTTGCATAATGCTGTATGACAGTTATGTCTGTGTAATATATATATGGGCTACCCTGGTGGCTCAGATGGTAAAGAATCCGCCTGCAATGTGGGAGACCTGGGTTTGATCCCTGGATTGGGAAGATCCTCTGGGTATGGCAACCCACTCCAGTATTCTTCCCTGGAGAGTCCCCATGGACAGCGGAGCCTGGCAGGCTATAGTCCATGGGGTCACAAAGAGTCAGACACAACTGAGTGACTAAGCACAGCACAGCTAAACACACAATGGAATCTAAACACACAATGGAATATTACCCAGATTTAAAAAGGAACAAAACTGACTCATTTGTGTAAAGTGTATGACCGTAGAGTTTGTCATACAGAGTGAAGTAAGTCAGAGAGAGAAAAACAAATATAGTATATTAACACATGCCCCAACCAGTAATGCTGAGGAAGCTGAAGTTGAACAGTTCTACAAAGACTTACAAGACCTTCTAGAACTAACACACCCAAAAGATGTCTTTTTCATTATAGGGGACTGGAATGCAAAAGTAGGAAGTCAAGAAACACCAGGAGTAACAGGGAAATTTGGCCTTGGATTACGGAATGAAGGGGGCAGAGGCTAATAGAGTTTTGCCAAGAGAACACACTGGTCATAGCAAACACCCTCTTCCAACAACACAAGAGAAGACTCTACACATGGACATCATCAGATGGTCAACACTAAAGTTAGACTGATTATATTCTCTGTAGCCAAAGATGGAGAAGCTCTATATAGTCAGCAAAAACAAGACCAGGAGCTGACTGTGGCTCAGATCATGAATTCCTTATTGTCAAATTCAGACTTAAATTGAAGAAAGTAGGGAAAACCACTAGACCATTCAGGTATGACCTAAATCAAATTCCTTACAATTATACAGTGGAAGTAAGAAATAGATGTAAGGGACTAGATTTGATAGACAGAGTGCCTGATGAGCTAGGGACGGAGGTTTGTGACATTGTATAGGAGACAGGGATCAAGACCATCCCCCAAAAAAAGAAATGCAAAAAAAGCAAAATGGCTGTCTGAGGAGGCCTTACAAATAGCTGTGAAAAGAAGAGAAGTGAAAAGCAAAGGAGAAAAGGAAAGATATACCCATTTGAATGCAGAGTTCCAAAGAACAGCAAGGAGAGATAAGAAAGCCATTCTCAGTGATCAATGCAAAGAAATAGAGGAAAACAATATAATGGGAAAGACTAGAGATTTCTTCAAGAAAATTAGAGATACCAAGGGAAAATTTCAAGCAAAGATGGGCTCAATAAAGGACAGAAATGGTATGGACCTAACAGAAGCAGAAGATATTAAGAAGAGGTAGCAAGAATACACAGAAGAACTGTACAAAAAAGATCTTCACAACCCAGATAATTATGATGGTGTGATCACTCACCTTCAGCCAGGCATCCAGGAATATGAAGTCAGGTGGGCCTTAGGAACCATCACTATGAGCAAAGCTAGCGGAGGTGGTGGAATTCCAGTGGAGCTATTTCAAATCCTAAAAGATGATGCTGTGAAAGTGAGGCACTCAATATGCCAGAAAATTTGGAAAACTCAGCAGTGGCCACACGACAGGAAAAGGTCAGTTTTCATTCCAATCCCAAAGAAAGGCAATGCCAAAGAATGCTCAAACTACCGCACAACTGCACTCATCTCACATGTTAGTAAAGTAATGCTCAAAATTCTCCAAGCCAGGCTTCAACAATACATGAACTGTGAACTTCCAGATGTTCAAGCTGGTTTTAGAAAAGACAGAGGAACCAGAGATCAAATTGCCAACATCTGCTCGATCGTTGAAAAAGCAAGAGAGTTCCAGAAAAACATCTATTTCTGCTTTATTGACTATGCCAAAGCCTTTGTGTGGATCACAATAAACTATGGAAAATTCTGAGAGAGATGGGAATACCAGACCACTTGACCTGCCTCTTGAGAAACCTATATGTAAGTCAGGAAGCAACAGTTAGAACTGGACATGGAACAACAGACTGGTTCCGAATAGGAAAAGGAGTACGTCAAGGCTGTATATTGTCACCCTGCTTATTTAACTGCTATGCAGAGTACATCATGAGAAACGCTGGGCTGGAAGAAGCACAAGCTGGAATCAAGATTGCTGGGAGAAATATTAATAACCTCAGATATGCAGATGACACCACCCTTATGGCAGAAAGTGAAGAAGAACTAAAGAGCCTCTTGATGAAAGTGAAAGAGAAGAGTGAAAAAGTTGGCTTAAAGCTCAACATTCAGGAAACTAAGATCGTGGCATCTGATCCCACCACTTCATGGCAAATAATTGGGGAAACAGTGGAAACAGTGTCAGAATTTATATTTTGGGGCTCCAAAACTACTGCAGATGGTGACTGCAGCCATGAAATTAAAAGACGTTTGCTCCTTGGAAGGAAGGTTTTGACCAACCTAGACAGCATATTCAAAAGCAGAGACATTACTTTGCTAACAAAGTTTTGTCTAGTCAAGGCTATGGTTTTTCGAGTGGTCATGTATGGATATGAGAGTTGGACTATCAAGAAAGCTGAGTGCTGAAGAATTGATGCTTTAGAACATGGGTGTTGGAGAAGACTCTTGAGAGTCCCTTGGACTGCAAGGAGATCCAACCAGTCCATCCTAAAGGAGATCAGTCCTGAGTGTTCATTGGAAGGACTGACATTGAAGCTGAAACTTCAATACTTTGGCCACCTGATGTGAAGAACTGACTCATTGGAAAAGACCCTGATGCTGGGAAAGATTGAAGGCAGGAGGAAAAGGGAATCACAGGGTGAGATAGTGGGATGCATCACTGACTCAATGAGTTTGAGTAAACTCTGGGAGTTGGTGATGGACAGGGAGGCCTGGAGTGCTGTGATTCATGGGGTTGCAAAGAGTCGGACGCGACTGAGCAACTGAACTGCACTGAACTGAACACATATATATGGAGTCTAAAAAAATGGTACTGATCAACCTATTTGCAAAGCAGGAATATACACACAGATGCAGAGAAGGACTTGTGGACACAGAGTGGGACAGAGGAGGTGGGACAGTGGAGAGAGGGGCACTGACATCCATGAACTGTCATGTGTAAAATAGATGGCTGGTGGGAAGCTGCTGTATGGCACAGGATGAGCCTTGCGATGACCTGGGGGGTTGGGACGCTGGTGTTATGGGAGATGGGAGGGAAGCTCAAAAAGGAGGGGAGATACATATATATATGTATATATGATTCACATTGTTTATAGCAGAAACTAACACAACACTGTAAAGCAATTATATTCCAACCTAAAAAAAGCAGCCCTGGGATTTCTTTGGAAGGAATGATGCTAAAGCTGAAACTCTAGTACTTTGGCCACCTCATGCGAAGAGTTGACTCATTGGGAAAGACTCTGATGCTGGCAGGGGTTGGGGGCAGGAGGAGAAGGGGACGACAGAGGATGAGATGGCTGGATGGCATCACTGACTCGATGGACGTGAGTCTGAGTGAACTCTAGGAGTTGGTGATGGACAGGGAGGCCTGGCAAGCTGCGATTCGTGGGGTCACAAAGAGTCGGACACGATTGAGCGACTGAACTGAACTGAACTGAAAAAAAGGTAGGAAAAAAGTCTTTCTAGGAGTTCCACAATTTCCCCCTACATCTTAGGATTAAGTTTTAATATTTAAGGTCACCTCTAGCCACATTTAACTGCCCAGGGAACCTGACTTTGTCATAACTTCACTTGGTACAATGTTTCCTCAAATGAGAAACAGGATTCTGCTAGTAAGAAGGAGAGGAGAAAAAGCTTGCAGTTTTAGACGCTTCTTTCTCTTATCTTCACTGTGTCTTTGGAGAAAATAGGGCTCAGGGCATTACCCAAGGTCACACAGCTGACAAGTGGAGGTGTCAGGATTAGAACACAGGTCTGTCTGGCTCCACAGCTTCCTTTTGTTAAGTGGCACCAACGCTCAACAGAATAGTCTGCTCATAGAGTGGAAGATGAACCAAAAATGTCAGGGTTGTGCTTTGAGGCCGAGAGATGGTTCCTTCATCCTCACCCCCCTAAATGGATGAAGTTAGACTCTGGCCTGCGTATCATTTTTCATCTTCAATATACTCTTGCTTTTTAGTCCTTGAGCCATTCCACTTCTACGAACTTCACATATGGAAATAATTAAAATGGGTGCAAAGATTTATGTGCTAGGATGTTCACTGAAACTTTATTTATAATAGTGGGAAATTAAAAACAACCAAAATACCCAACAAAGGAAATTGGTTAAATTACAGAATGCTGAAGCATCCATATGGTAGAACACATTGCAACCATTAGAAATCATGTTCTTCAAGAATATTTAAGGACATGCATGATAGAGCTCATAAGTTATGTTAAAAAGATTAAAAATAGTAATCGCTCTGATCCCAGTTTTGTAATATATGTGGGTAGAGGCATAGGAAGAAACCTGGAAGAATAAGCATGTTAACAGTGGTTCTTTTGTAAATGATGGGAGTATTAATTATTTTACTCTTTATTTATGCTTTTCTGAATTTTCCAAATTTCTGCCATGAATATGTATTACTTTTGTAATCAGGAAAAGCTCACACGTGTCATTTGGAAATATGCTTCCTCCTTAGAAAAACAGTTTTGTTATTCTCAAGTTGACTGGCTAAGATGTTCACCATCGTCAAAGTGCTAGCATGAAGAAGGTTGTAGCAGATTGGCTCCAATAAATATTTATTGAGCGCTGATGGCATGGGAGCTGCTGTTCTGGGAATTGCGGGAGTGACAGTATGCAGGGTACAAACTACAAAGATGAGCAAGCCAAGCTCCCTGCCCTCCGGAGAAGTCTCTCTCTGAGGACCCTTCTTGGGAGGTGATGGTCATAGTGTAGGGCCTCAGGCCATTGTGGGGTGACAACTGAGGCAGAAAGACATGACCTGAGAGTGTGTTTTAAGAATGCAGTAAACATGTCATGCCATTATTTTTAATTAATTATTTTTTTAAAATTTTTGGCCACATCGCACAGCATGTGGGATCTTAGTTCCCTGTCCAGGGATCAAACCTGTGCCTTCTGCATTGGAAGTACAGACTCTTAAACTATTGGACCACCTCATCTTGTTATTATACGCCTAGTTCCCCTTTCTCTATGCCAGGCGTAGTTCATGCAGACTGAAGTCAGCTTGGGCTACTCATCAGTGCAGCTTACTCACCTGGTCTCCCCACAGGGACCCAAGACCCTTGAAGGAGAGAGTCACCTGGTCACCCCTCCTAAGGAAGAGTCCATCTCACTCCAGACAACAGTAATGCAGCAACAACAATCAGCAAACAAGTGAACCCAGAAATGGGATTAGGTTTCTGTGTGGTTTCCATGTAGTTAATAAAGCATCACTATGCAACGAATGACCTGGTCTGTGCTTGAATCCTGGTCCCACTGTTTATCAGGATCTGGGGGGAAAAAAATCCAATTTCTTCCTAGTTTCAATGGCTGAGAATGCTGAGCCTCATTTGGGGATGAGAAAGCTTTTAGAATCAGGTGGCATTTCTCTTGCTTTGAACCCATCAGATTTGTTTCTCAGTGGGCCTCTCTGAACTCTGCCTTTGGCCCTAGTATGGGAACTTCTTGTATCAGGGTCCCCAGAACCAGCTGGAAGAGAACCTCAGCCCCTGCTTGTGATCCAGGTTCACCAAGAGGACAAAAATTTACCCAACATGCTCTAGAGGGCTTTGCGTCTCCCCTGCACTCGCCAATCCTATGTCACAGTGATGTCTGCAAACGGCCTTTTCTCTGTCTGCGTGGCCCTGCAGGTCTCTCCTTCCGAGTGTATTCTAGGTTTTTGCCCTTAGCTGTGGTGTTTTTGTGTTGTGCTTTGGGTAACAGGAGGAATTGGAAATCTCATTCTTTTGGTTGGATAATTAAGTCCCTGACTAGGTCAGAGAGGAAAGGGTTTTCTACTCGTGCGGAGAGATGGTCACTGTGTAGACCTTTGTCCTCCATCCTGCCTGGTTGTGTAGCTAGGAATTGAGGCTGCTGGTGGCAAGAAGGTGGTGGCATGGATGGTTAACCTTATCACCTCCAGTGTCCAGGGAGTGAAACATTGACCTGCACCTCCTTTTTAGTTTTTTTTTTAAAGGTGATCTGGTTTCAGGAAACATCACACCTGGACCAGCGCATCTGTCTTTCAAAATTATTCTTGAAAACAATCTAGCCAATGCACCACCCTGTTCAATACCTTTTCCCTCTAAATATAGAACTCTTTTAGAATCCTTTCCTTCCATTCTTTCTTCCAGGAAATTAGACCATATATTTTCTTGGCTCAGAGGAGCTCTCCCCAAATTCTCTTTTACAACAAATGAGTGGCTTCTAACTTTCCTTGAAGTGCAGGCAAGGTCCAGGAGTTTATAGGAGGCCAAGAGGCAGGGAGGCAAGGCGGTGACAGTGTAGGTGCAAATGCTGAGTGTGCTCTTGAGAGTGCTCAGGGGATGTGCTGACCAGTGCACCTGTGCAGCTGCGATGCTTTGGAATCTGCCCTCATGAGCCGCAGGGGGGTACCATGCTTACAGAATGCCCATCTGCATCAAGTGCTGGCAAGACACAGGGCGTTCAACTGGATGTTGTGCTTATCCTGAGACACTTCTTCCATCCATTATGTGGGGAAAATACCCTACAGTGCTGTCGTGATAGTCCACGTAGTGGCACTTAGGAGACCCTGCAGTAAAGAAACAGATTCGGATGCTCTGCTCAAGTCAAGGCAAAATAAAAGTTTTTTTGTTTATTTTTTTAAAGCAAAACTCTGCTTTTCAATAGTCCTAAATATAGCAAATTGCATATTCAATGAAATAAATGTCTATTTCATGATTAAAATATGCTATTTTCTTAGGCTGAGGCTTCCCTGGTGGCTCAGTGGGTAAAGAATCCACCTGCAATGTAGGAGATGCCAGTCCACAGGTTCGATCCCTGGGTCGGGAAGATCCCCTGGAGAAGGAAATGACAACCCACTCCACTATTCTTGTCTGGGAAATTCCATGGACAAGGAAGCCTGGCGGGCTACAGTTGGACACGACTTAGTGACTTAAACCATCACCACGATTGTTTTCTTAGGCAAAAGGGAAACCTTGCTGCAAGCTGACCTCAGGAGTCCAAACCACAGGGCAGACACATCTGGGGCTTCGGTGTCAGTTACCCTCAATCTCTGTCCTTCTGCCATCTGTTAGGAGTTTGGGGATCTTGGATAAGCAAAAGAAAGTTCACATCTCTGTTTCTTCCTCAGTAAAGGTGTTTTCATCATCTCATCTTTTCTCCCCCAGGGGCCTGGGCTGTGCTATAAGCAGACAGTGTCTCCATTGAGAACACAGCCGGGAACATTCACACCACAGGCTACACCTCAGGTGGGCCAACAGTCCTGAAATGAACTGCATCCTGATTGTGGCTGGTAGTTGGGTGAGTCCTTCGTGAAACATGTAAAATGTAGTCTCAGTGGCTCACGGATCAAAATAAACAGGTCTCTCTATTTGATCATAATCAATTCGCGTTGTCCTCTCTCCTTGGGTAAAAGATAAAGAGCATTCAATTTTCATGCAATGCGCTCTAAAGCAGGGAGTGGGGAGGAAATGGGAGAGAGGGGGCCCTCAGGAGGGAATGTTCCCAGTGAATTCAGGTGGAAAAAGCAGCACATGGCAGCCTCGAGTCCCATGTGGCTGCGATCAGAGCACGGTGGCTGTTGGCACTTTGTTTTTTTAAGCTGAGTTGCCTTTCTGTTTGTGCGGGTAGTTTGGCATGATGCTGTTCCACAGCATTTGTTTGAGACATTTCAAACATAGCAATTTAATGAGTGGCAATAAAAATATCTTTATTCAAGCGGCATCTTTGGTTCTGTGTATAGTATAGCTACACATTCATATTTTGGGGCTTTCTGGGTGTGAAACAATTTGAGTTCTGAGCGTAACTGTGGGTACATGCGCTGTGGGGGAGCTGCTGGGCAAAGAGAACAGCCAGTGCTGTAACATTGCTGCAGATGGTTAATGTGTTTGTGTAGAAAGGTTGCATCTTTGAGGCACCGCGGTGCCAGTCCAGACAGCTCACCTGTTAGGTTCCCTCATCAGGCAGCAATGGAGGTGACTTTTTTCTTCTAACACATCCATTCAACTTGTGTTACAGTTTGTACTATGAATGGATTGCTTTGATATGAGATTTTAAAAAAAAGAAAGCAATGTTAAGTGAAGGGCGATAGAGTGTTTTTTAATTCTAAAATAAAACATTGGGACATACATGGTGGTCCAATGGCTAAGACTTCGCCTTCCAGAGCAGAGGATGTGAGTTCAATCCCTGGTTGGGGACCTAAGACCCACAGGCATTGTGGTCACAAAACCAAAACATTTAACAGAAGCAATATTGCAACAAACTCAGTAAAGACAAAAAATGGTCCATATAATAATTTTTTTTTGTTTAAGTTGGTTGAATTTGGGGAAGCTGTCATGTGGACAAGGATCGCCCTGGAATTGTGCCATCACTAAAAAGACTAATATTTTTTATTCCCACTTATGCAGTCTTCACGCCTTCATGACAGGTATCAAGTAGTTAGAGGATGCTAGAACCGCAGATCACTGAATAAAACGGACAGAGGGTAAATGCCTCAGTTCTTCATTTTTAAGTGAGTCTAGTGGTTTGGTGCCAACTAGGGATGCATCAGGAAATCCACAGGGGATTTTTCTTGAGTAGTCCTCCTGTATCCACAGTGGGAGGACACAGATGATTTTCCTGATAGCCTGACTTCACAGAACTTGAAGAATTGAGAATTGTGCCTTCTCAGTCTTGGACTGGCCCCAGGGGACGTGGGTGCAGGACTTGGCCCAGGCCTGGAGGTGAAGTGGTTCCCTGGCCGTGGCTGGGGATCAACAAAGTCCCCATCTCAGGAGTTTGGGACTGAAAGCTAGTTACTTCGAGTAGCCCTTGCCTACAACTGAGGTGATATAGAGAAGAACAGTGGTGAAATAGCCAGGCAGCATTTTCCAAACTTGTGTTTCATGAAGCCTAAGTGATGCTGAAGAGGAGAGAAAAGGAAAGGGTATGTGCATGTAAATTTGGGAAATACTCTGTGCCAGGCTCTTTTCTTGATGTTCAAAATGAATGCTAACCGAAAAAAAAAAAAAAAAGAAGGTTAACATTTAAGTTTTCCGAGAATGAAATGCAATCAAGAAATCAGTTTTACTTTGCTCAAGATGGTGTTTTCCAAGCTTATGTGACCCAGAAATCTCTTATTTGTATAACCATGTATCAAAATCCTATGGAATGTTCTTTAGAAAGTACTGTACTTTGTATCCCCCATAACGTTAGGAGCAAGACAAGAATATGTGATATCATCTCTAGAACTTTTGGCAATGTAGTAAGTTGGAGAAGGGGTTTGGCAGAGAAGTATAGCCATTGAACGGAGAAATTAAGTAGTCGTTATCTACAGAAACCCCAAGACAATCAACTGGAAAAAAAAATTAGATGTAATGTGCTGATGTGCTCAGTCGTGGCCAGCTCTTTGTGGCCCCGTGGACTGTAGCCTGCCGGGTTCCTTCTTCAGGCGAGAGTACTGGAGTGGGTTGCCATTTCCTTCTCCAATTAGATGTAATTGTGAATACTATTGCAAAGTAATGAGTCACAAAATCATTACCAAAGCTGGAAGCTTTCTCGTATATCAGACAAAGCGGTAATCAGGTGAAAAATACATTTGGAAAAAGGATTCTAATTCATAACAAGAAAACACAACTCCTTAAAGTGGGCCTTGCAAGAAGTACATGTGATTTATATGAAGAAGAGAAGGAAATATTGCCAAAGAGGGATAAAAAAGGATGTGAATATACAGAAGGGCAAACTATGTTCCTGATTAGAGGATAAATATGGCACAAAGCCATCCACTGTCCACCAAGCTATTCATAGATTGAACTTAATCTTAATTAAATCACAGTGGGCTTTGGCTTCTGAACTGATCTGAGAAAATCTCATAGATTATCAAACCCCCTAAATATTTTCCATTTCTCCACATCATGTCATCTCTCCTACCATCCAGGCAGCTATCATTTCTTGGATTGCCTTCTTAGTAGTCTCCCTTTTCAATCATTGCCCTTGGCAACCTCCATTCTTTATTTTTTCTTAAACAGTAATAATAAGGAATGTCTTTGATCTTATAACTCCACTGCTTCAAATCCTTCCATAGCTTCTTGCTGTGCTGTACTTAGTCACTAGTCACGTTGGACTCTTTGCAACCCCATGGACTATAACCCACCAGGCTCCTCTGTTCATGGGGATTCTCCAGGCAGGAATACTGGAGTAGGTTCCCATGCCCTCCTCCAGGGGATCTTCCCAACTGCAGGGAGCAAACGCAGGTCTCCCACATTGCTGTAGGATTCTTTACCATCTGAGCCACCAGGGAAGCCCAAGAATACTGGAGTGGGTAGTCTATCCCTTCTCCAGGGGATCTCCCTGACCCAGGAATCAAACTGGGGTCTTCTGCATTCATAGCTTCTTATTGCTGTTCAAACACAAGCTCTGTCCCACTGTGGTCCACAGAGTCCTGCATCACACAGCCCCCTCTGACCTCACCCATTGCATCTTGGCTTTCTGGTCTGACACAGGGATGCTCTGGGCATGTAACTTTAGTCTACAAATTGCTAGTATATTTGCACCCCAAGGTCTTTACTATTTCTTCTGTTTGACTCTTTCTCTTCCCCTGGTTATGTCTTCCTTGTCCTCTAAGAACCAGTTCAACATCATGTATTTCAAGGCAGACTTCAGTTCATCCCCTCTTGTTTCCCTGTAGCCCCATACTTCTTCACGTGCATGAAAATTCTAAAGAATAGTTTGTATAATTAACTGCTTAATGGTTGCATATCCTGTAAGAACAGAAGTCTCGTGTCTGCAGACCCCCTTGTGTGTTATTCACCTGTGTATTCTTTTGCCAGTCACAATTCCTGGCATGAGCCGTTTTGTGGAATACTGAATGGAAACCAGGAAGAAAAACATTAAAAGAGTAGTAGAGGATGGGGGAGTCTGATGGGCTGCCATCTATGGGGTCGCACAGAGTCAGACACGACTGAAGCAACTTAGCAGCAGCAGCAGCAGAGGACCTGTAGTAATGGATAACAGCAAAGCCATAGTGTTTAAAACAAGTATTGCTTGTATGAGAAATAAAAGAAAGATCATTGAAATAGGAAACAATCATCTCTAGGTATCTATGGGAGATTGGTTCTAGGACCCCCAGTGGATACCAAAGTCCACGGGATTACTGCATAAACTAAAACCTATTTAACATATGGTGCTAGAACAATTCACTAACTCTTTGGATTACAGATATAGAACTCTACCTCCTGAATAACAGCATAAATCCCAAATAGGAGAGAAAATAGCAATTCCTAAATGTGTTCAAAGGAACATTAACTTGTAGGCTGTTAATAGAATTAACATGAAAACTAGTTCTGTGGATACATAAGTTTGGGAAGTGCCAAATTAAACTAAATTAAGCTGGTTTCTTTACAGCAAAAAAAAACTCTAAAAATGAAGTTAATGTGCATTGTGAATTCAGGAGCTGCATTAGAAGGCAGCATTTGGCATAATTATGTAGAACTATTTTTATTTTCAAAGTGTAATACCAGTTTGGGAAATTTGGATTTAAAAATCTTAAAAAAAAAAAAACAAAACCTAAACTAAAGGGCAGTTCCAAGAAACATTTTTATAATTTTGGTGTTTGGAAGGACTTTCTAGACGTAGTATTGAAGGTAGATCTCCAAAAGGAAAATTGTATTATAGAAGATTTTTGGTTCTAAGCAGCAGGAAACCTCTCTTATGAATTAAGCATAGTCAATATTATACTAATATTGGTTCCAAATACTCACATTTGCCCACTGGGTAAAAGTTATACCTTTCTGCCTCTGTAACATCTGGCTTGGTCACATGACCTGATCTGATCAAAGAAGAGTAAGCAGAAACAAAGGTATGCCACTTCTGGGCAGGAAATTTCAGAGAAATTTAACTTACTCTTTCCTTTGCCCCCATTGCCATGGACATATGTATCCATACGAAAATTCGGCCAATGTGGGTCCTGACTGGCTTTGAATAGCAGAACTTTCTCGACAGCACAGAACTTGAGTAAGAGGTGAACTTGGGCGAGGTTTGTCAGGTTCTTTGTTCAGTTACCACTGCATTGCTCTTACCCAGGCTAATTTATTAAGGAAAGGTCAGTTGCTGGATTAATATCCAGAGCTCACAGAGTGGATGCCGGGAAATAGGCAGGCTTGGGAAATGTTATCCTAAGGGGCTTCCCAGGTGGCCCAGTGGTAAAGAATCTGCCTGCCAATGCAGGCGACGTAGGTTCGATCCCTGGGTTGGGAAGATCCCCTGTAGAAGAAAATGGCAACCCACTCCAGTATTCTTGCCTGGGAAATCCCACGGACAGAGGAGCCTGATGGGCTATAGTCCACGGGGTCGCAAAAGTGTCAGACATGACTTAGCGACTGAGCACCTAAGAGCTTTGGAGACTAGGAAGTTAAAATCCTAAGATGAGCCTGTAGCAGGAAACAGGGCACTTCAACTGGAGTTGGAGGAACTCAAATCTTTTTCAGTATCTTTTGTTCCCCAGCTCAAACTTTAAATTTCAAAGACGGCATGCACTAAAGGACTAATTTTTATCATGTATCCACGCTCTGGCTAAGAGAGGTGAAGCTTCTAATTACAGTCCCCCTAGAGCAGGAGTCCTCAACCTCCAGGATCTGATGCCTGACAGTCTGAGATGGAGCTAATGTAATAATAATAGAAATAAAGTTCACAATAAAAGTAATGCTCTTGAATCATCCTGAAACAATTCCCCCCACCCTGCTCCATGAAAATATTGTCTTCAATGAAACCAGTCTCTGGGGCCAAAAAGTTTGGGGACCACTGCTCTAGAGGATATCCAAAGGGAGTGCTGTTAAGGAGGATATCCTTGGTGGTTCAGAAGGTAGATATCTGCCTGCAATGCAGGAGACCCAAGTTCAATCCCTGGGTTGAGAAGATGCCCTGGAGAAGGGAATGGCTACACACCCCAATATTCTTGCCTGGAGAATTCCATGGACAGAGGAGCCCCCAGGGCTACAGTCCATGAGGTTGCAAATAATCAGATGTGACTGGGCAACTAACACTTTCGCTTTGACTGAGGAGGATATGGATACTGGGAAGCCAACATACAAACATTTAGTACCAAAAAACCAGTAGATTTCCCCACTAAAAAGTTCAGTACATCGAAAACACCTTCTAATACAATTAAAGAAAAAATGAACAAAAAATATCTGTAACATGTGAGAGCAGAAGGCTAATATCTTAAATATATAAATGCACAAATGAAAAGTAAAAAAAGATGACATCAGTAGAAGATTATCCCAGTACAAAAGACATAAGCAGAAATTTCCAAAAAATGAACAGTAAACAGCCAGGAAATTTATAAAAAATTTCAAGTCACCAGCGTTCAGCAAAATGAAAAATTTTTTAAATGAGATATTCTTCATGTCAGAATTTTCAAAATGGACACTACCCTTTCATTTTAAAGAATGGAGAAATTACCCCAAACTAATATCCCATTACAGAGAAAACAGTATTTTTCTCTTACTTTGTGGTGAGTGTAAATTACTCAGTCTCTCTAAAGGGTCATTTGGCAGTGTATATTTAGTCTCAATAATACGTACAACTTTTAACTAAGTAATTCCACTTTGATGAATTTACCCTAAGGAAATAGCCTCAGATTTTGGAAATTCATTAATAGAAATATTTATTTTAGCTTCTTTTATAATAATGAAAAATTAGAAAAAACATCGATGACCAATGACAGAAAGTTTGTTAAATAAATTATGGTATAGTGCGTTTGTAAACTGATACAGCCAGTAAAAATGGTATTCTAGAAAACTACTAACAACATGGAAGATCATTTATGTTATATTGATATTATTAATTATGACAAGAAGCCCATGTTATAAACAGGTATCATAAAATGCCAACTAGCTAGAAAAATATTTACTGGGAAGATACAGCAAAACATTAGTGAATTTCGGACATGGTTTTGGAATGATAATATAAAATTACTTCTTTGTGCTTTTCTTTTTCCTTGTGTATTTCCATATTTCCTAATTGTTCTATAATGAATTGTAACATTTTCTAACAAAGCCTAATTAATAGATGTTAACAATATGTATCACTTTAATCACACTTTAGGAAGCTATTGATTAACAGAGTAATTTGCACTTTATAGTTTATTAATACAAGTAATAAGCACCAGAATTTTGCTTTGACATGTTCAGTTCAGTCACTCAGTCACGGACTGACCCCATGGACTGGAGCACCCCAGGTTCTCTGTCCATCACAATCTCCCGGAGCTTGCTCAAACTCATGTCCATTGAGTCAGTGATGCCATCAAATTATCTCACCCTCTGTCATCCCCTTCTCCTCCTGCCTTCAATCTTTCCCAACATCAAGGGCTTTTCCAATGAGTCTGTTCTTCGCATCAGGTGGCCAAAATATTGGAGCTTCAGCTTCAGCATGAGTCCTTCCAATGAATATTCAGGACTAACTTCCTTTAGGATGGACTGGTTGGATCTTCTTGCAGTTCAAGGGACTCTCAAGAGTCTTCTCCAACCATCAATTCTTTAGTGTGCTCAGCTTTCTTTATGGTCCAACTCTCATATCCATACATGACTAGTGGAAAAACCACAGGTTTGATTAGATGACCTTTCTCGGAAAAGTAATGTCTCTGCTTTTTAATATGCTGTCTAGGTTTGCCATAGCTTTTCTTCCAAGGAGCAAACATCTTTTAATTTCATGGCTTGCAGTCACCACCTGCAGTGGTTTTGGAGCCCAAGAAAAAAAAAGTCTGTCACTGTTTCCATTGTTTCCACATCTATTTGCCATGAAGTGATGGGAACGGATGCCATGATCTTTTTAAGGAAGCTTTTTCATGCTCTTCTTTCACATTTATCAAGAGGCTCTTTAGTACCTTTTCACTTTCTGCCATAAGGGTGGTGTCATCTGCATATCTGAAGTTATCGACATTTTCCCCTGAACTCTTGATTTCAGCTTGTGCTTCATCCAACCCACCATTTTGTATGATGTATACTGCATGTAAGTTAAATAAGCAAGGTGACAATAGACAGCCTTGACATACTCTTTTCCCAATTTGGAACCAGTCCATTGTTCCATGTCCAGTTCTAACTGTTGCTTCTTGACCTGCATACAGATTTCTCAAGAGGCAGGTAAGGTGGTCTGGTATTCCCATCTCTTGAAGAATTTTCCACAGTTTGCTATGATCCACACAGTCAAAGGCTTTGGCATAGTCAATAAAGCAGAAATAGATGTTCTTCTGGAATTCTCTTGCTTTTTCTATGATCCAAAGATAGATACTGGCAATTTGATCTCTGGTTCCTCTGCCATTTTAAAATCCAGCTTGAACATCTGGAAGTTCTTGGTTGTTGTACTGTTGTAGCCTGGCTTGGAGAATTTTGAGCATTGCTTTACTATGTGAGATGAGTGCAATTGTGCAGTAGTTTGAACATTCTTTTGCATTGACTTTCTTTGGGATTGGAATGAAAACTGACCTTTTCCAGTCCTGTGGCCACTGCTAAGTTTTCCAAATTTGCTGGCATATTGAGTGCAGCACTTTCACAGTATCATCTTTTAGGATTTGAAATAGCTCCACTGGAATTCCATCACCTCCACTAGCTTTGTTTGTAGTGATGCTTCCTAAGGCCCACTTGACTTCACATTCTAGGATATCTGGCTGTAGGCGAGTGATCACACCATCGTGATTTTCTGGGTTTTGTATAGTTCTTCAGTGTATTCTTGCCACCTCTTCTTCATATCTTCTGCTTCTGTTCGGCCCACACCGTTTCTGCTCTTTATTGAATCATCTTTGCCTTAAATGTTCCCTTGGTATCTCCAATTTTCTTGAAGAGATCACTAGCCTTTCCCATTCTATTGTTTTCCCCTGTTTCTTTGCACTGATCAACTTAGGAAGGCTTTCTTATCTTCCTTGCTATTCTTTGGAACTCTGCAGTCAGATGGAATTATCTTTCTTTTTTTCCTTTGCCTTTTGCTTCTCTTTTCTCAGCTATCTGTAAGGCCTCTTCAGACAACCATTTTGCCTTTTTGCATTTCTTTCCCCTGCAGTTGGTTTTGCTCACCACCTCCTGTACAATGTTATGAACCTCCGTTCATAGTTCTTCAGACATTCTGTCTATCAGATCTAATCCCTTGAACCTATTTGTCATTTCCACCATATAATTTTAACAGATTTGATTTGGGTCATACCTGAATGGGCTACTTTCTTCAATTTAAGTCTGAATTTTGCTTTGACATGTATTCTCCAGTAATTAGAAACTGTGGTCTATAGAAATATTTGTCATCCCTGGAAGATTTCTCTGTGAAAATTAAATTTAACAGGTATATGTCAAGTGTACTTGATACTATGACATAGGATGGTATAAGACATTCCCTTGAGAAACACACAGCAGGTAGATACGGTCTACTATGCAGAAGAGGATCAGCCTCAGACAGGAAAGAAGAAGCATACAAGTTTCACTTGATAGCATACCAATGGAGACTTTAGAATGCCAACTCCCAACGTGGAGCAGCCAGCTTCTCTGTATGAGGTTTATATGAAAGATCTTTAATTCTAGCAATTTTATTTTCAGGTACTCTCTCAGGAAACTTTTCCTCCAATTTTTAAAAGAAAGATACTGTTTTTTAAAAATGATTGGATATTCATTTTGGTAAGTTGCCTTCTTCTTTGAAGAATACATATAAGCTTGCCATTTAATTCTGGTAGTCCAGAATAATGTTTCCGTGGACTCATAGCTAAATTTATTTTCTACTTCTGTTTTTATGGCTATATGACAATGGATGTTTCACCAGAGATCTCCTGATTTTGCTTGTTTTTAGGTCACCACTGCAGTCATCATCAGTAATGCAGAAATGCAAGAAAATGTGGACCATAGTCTCCAGTTAGTTATAATATTATGTTTATTGACATGTGTGCACACACACGTATCACATATCCATGAAATAAAGTGCACAACGTTCTAGCTGATAAAGTGTTAAAGAAATGACATGTCTGATAAGGACTATGAGCATTCTGAGCAGATGGAGAGTAATCAAAAAGAACTTTAAAGACTATTGCTTCATAATATAGAACGATTATTCAGATATGAAATATTATTACAGATTGCTGTTATACTGAGATGATAAGCTATGTAGTAAATCTAAATTTAAATGTCTATTCTCAAAAAAAGCACTGTTCCATGGTTGGTTCCAGAAGTGAGCTATATTGTCGGGTGGTAGTTTGCTTCAGGCAATAGATGCATTCCTGAAAAGCCAGGTGAAACTGTTATTCGCTGAATTAAAATTATTTCCATAACACCTGCAATCTGGAATAATAACTCTAGGGCTGTTCTAGCAATCACATGTGAATTTAAGAAAGGAGCCAATCCATTTTCATCATTAGAACAGAATGAATATAAAGAACCACAGGATTAAACCTGCTCACTTCTCCTTCACCTTCACTGCTGAGGACTGAGAAGGAACCATCCTTGATCTTTAGCTAAAGCCAGCTGCTCCCTTGGAACATTAGATCTTATCCTGTCTCAAACTAGGACATTGTTCTAACGATTTTTTTCTCTCCTACACCATCATTCTCCATTTCCAGTGGATTATTCCCATCAGCACATGAATATGCAATTATTTCTCATTTTAGAAAAAATGCAACAAACAAAAAATCTTTCTAGAGAGCACTTCCCCTGTTGCTACTACTGTTTATCTTTTTATAAAAACTGAAAGTTTCTTACATACGTTCTCCGTAGTTTCCCTCTAGTCATTCTCTCTTGCATCCTCTCCATCATACTTTTGCCTCACCAGCTCTCCAAACCTCCATCTTCAAGGTCATAGGTGACCTTCATGGTGCTAATCCCAGTGGTCAGTCCTTGGTCATTATTTTACCTGACCTACAAGCACACTCATACATTTATACATATGTATTTATATATTATATATGCATTTATACTATATATATATATATGTAAACACCATATCTTCTTTATCCATTCATCTGTCAATGGACATTTAGATTGCTTCCATGCCTTGGCTACTTTAAATAGAGCTGCTATGAACATGGGGGGTGCATGTGTTTTTTTAAATTAATTTTCATAGTTTCATACATGCCCAGGAGTGGGCTTGCTGGATCATATGGTAGTTCTATTTTTGGATTTTTAAGGGACCTCCATACTGTTCTCCATAGTGGCTGCACCAATTCATACTCCCACCAACAGAGTAGGATGGTTCCTTTTCTTCCACACGCTCTTCAGTATTTTTATTTGTAGACTTTCTGATGATGACCATTGTGACCAGTGTGAGGCAATACCCCACTGTAGTTTTGACTTGCATTTCTCTAATAATTATCAGTGCTGTGCATACTTTTTTAAACGTGTCTATCGCTTGACTATATTCATCAAAAATCAGAGATGTTATGTTGCTTGTTCCCAACATTAAGCAATTCATTCATTTATATTGGGATCCCAAAGGTAAATAAGACATAATCCCTGCCTCAAAAAGTTTATAGTCTATTGGGAAAGATAAACAAATACAGAGAAACACAGTCTTAATTCTCTCATACTATCATTTCTATCAGATCTTTACCTTATAAAAGATTTTTATAATAAAATAGCAGTTCATATTTCTGTGAATGACTTGACTTGCTATTTTTGTCATTTGAATTGTTCTGTGAAGAATTCTTTTGTAAAGTGTAATCATCGTCTAGTTCAATCATAGACTTGCAACTGGATGAACCCTCAGATATGAACGTTTATGTTATTGTTGTCCTTCAGTCGCTAAGTCGCGTTACAGGGCTGAAGAATTTGTTCCCTATAAATAATGTCTTAGGAGTAATAATGATACACATTATTTCTTGTATTGTATTATGTACCAGATGCTGTGCTAAATGCTTTATATGCTTTATTGCATGTTTTACAAGAGCCTCAAGAGTTGGTTACTATTGTTGTGTCCCTTTTATAGATGCAGAAAACTGAGGCTCAGGCAGTACTTTGCTGAAGGTCACACAGATATATGTGGTAGCGTTTCAATTTAAACCAAGGTCTGTCTCATTGATCAGTTCCAGACTCTTGTCAAATGAACGTGCTTAAGTGACCAATGGGCACCTGAAATCCTTTTTCTGATTCCCAGTCCAGTGCTTTCTCTACATAAAATTACTATCTTTGCTTCCAAAGTGTTTTCTATGATGGTTTTATCTTTCGAGGGGAGAGGAATTGACATGCACAGATACACTGAATGTTAAGCAAACAGCTAGGCTAGAAGTTCTACGACTATTGCGTTTCATCCATTTTCCAACGATGTAGGAAGAGAAGAGAAAGTTGAGATTGAGTCACATCTTTGTAGCAATGTCAGTGGCCTCTTTTGTTTATGTGCCATTAACCCAACATTCTGCAGACGAGCCAAAGATCTCCAACAGTCCAACAGTCCAAGGGCAACGAAGGAATTCTATCACGTGGATGTATGTTGCCCACAACTCTTTACACACAAACACACACCTGTGATCGTAGAATAGTTTGCTAGAATCAGAGAAAATGATCATTTAAGTTTTTCCTTCCCTTGCATTACTCAAAAAAATTGTTTACTTTGCTTAACGACAGAACAATCTGTGTATTTTTGCCATCGTTGTAAGTAGCTGTAAAAAGCATTGTGATAAACATCAATAGAAGCACAGTATGGTAATGTAAAATTAATGAGTGAGATGGCAATCTCCTTTTCAGGCAAACCGTACTTTACAGCACAGCACACCCTCTCAACCAGCCTGTTCTCAAGAACCCAAGAATATGGATATTGTGATGAAGTTATTATCTGAAGATGTGGAAGGGGCCAAGGAAGAGGGTTGCAAGTGATGGATACTATACTTCCTCACAGTGGCTGCTTACAAGGTGTGAAGAAACTATGCCCAATATGTCTGCATTTACTTTTTAAAAAATAAATAAATTTATTTATTTTGATTGGAGGCTAATTACAATATTGTAGTGATTTTTGCCATACGTTGACATGAATCAGCCATGGGTGTACATGTGTTCCCCATCCTGAACTCCCCTCCCACCTGCATTTACTCTTTTTGATTTTTTGATTCTCTCTTGCTGGCCAACAACACGATTGAAACTTAACTGACTTGTATTTAGTATAATAAGTAATGAAATAAAGTAAGTAAACAAATAAGTAAGTGCCACTCCAAGTTTTCCTGCTTTCCAAAATGGTGTAAGTTCGATGAGTACCCGCAAAATTCCGAGAGATCTAGCCTTGCTTATTACAGTAATTAACCAATTTCATCATCAAGGCTGAGATGCAGATTTCCCTGCCTTGTGTTGAGATGCAAATCTCTTAATAAATACTGAACTGGAGTTTGAAAGAGAAGGTCTTTAGTGTGCTTTCTGACTCACTGTTGGGAGGAGTTGAACTGCAGAAAATCAAAAAGATCAAGAGGACCGTTTAGAAATGTTAGATGAACACTATGAATCGTGTCTCCTCAAAATGATTCAGGAGGTCCGATCTGACTGAGGCATACAGAGGAGTGAGATGTGATATTTCATTCAGATATGACATAGTTTCAAACAAAGAAAACACAAGCTCTGTAGGACTTGTTTTAATTATCATCTAGTTTTCTTCTCTAAATTATGATTTCTTTTAATATGCCTGTGGGTTCACAGAGAAAGATGTTGAAAATTGTGAATGTAGTCAGCTAACTTTAAAGTGTTTTTTGTTTAAAAATTCTTTATGTGCCAATTGTAGGAAATAGAAAAAATATTTATGTAAATACAGTAGAACATTATATATTTTGTTACTGCCCAGAGAAACGCTTGTAAGTTTGGTATGCAGTCAGCCCCCTGTGTCTGCAGGTTCCACATCCATGGATTCAACCAACTGTAAATTGAAAAGTATTCAGGAAAAAGAGTCCAGAAAGTTCCAAAATGCTATTAAACTTGAATTTGCCACATAGCAGCAGCTATTTGCATACCATTTACATTGTATTAAAAATCTCTCTCTCTCTGTTTCCCTAGCAGATTTGGGGGCCACTTCTTTTGTGTCTTCCCATCACATGGAGCATGCCTCTGTTAAGCTCCTGTGCCGTGCTGTGCTCAGTCGCTTCAGCCGTGTCCAGCTCTTTGTGATCCCATGGACTGAAGCCCGCCAGGCTCCTCTATCCATGGGATGCTCCAGGCAGGAATACTGGATGGGTTACCATGACCTCCTCCAGGGCATCTTCCCAACCAGGGATCAAACCCACACCTCTTACATCTCCTGCATTGGCAGATGGGTTCTTTACCACTAGCGCCACCTGGGAAGGCCCTGTAAAGCTCTCTGCTGCTAAGTTGCTTCAGTTGTGTCCGACTCTGTGCGACCCCATAGACGGCAGCCCACCAGGCTCCCCCGTCCCTGGGGTTCTCCAGGCAAGAACACTGGATTGGGTCGCCACTTCCTTCTCCAATGCATGAAAGTGAAAAGTGAAAGTGAAGTCGCTCAGTCATGTCTGACCCTCAGCGACCCCATGGACTGCAGCCCTCCAGGCTCCTCCGTTCATGGGATTTTCCAGGCAAGAGTACTGGAGTGGGGTGACATTGCCTAGCACCTGACAATTGTCAACTGCTTGGAGGAATAACTAGTGTCAAAGCTATAGACACTAGAAGTGTGCAGACTTTGCTGAACACTGCTGGAGGGGTATTACCCACATGTTTGTTTTAAAAACTCAAATCATGATATTGGTCTCCACATCCTTTTGGGTTTTAAACATATAGAAACATTGGTAATTTGAACATAGCAACTCTGATGCCAGACAGATGGTTCTTCACCCATACAGTACAAGCAGCATCTCAAAATCTCCTTTCAAATGGGTATTATCACAATGGATAGACTTCCATGCTTTTGAGACAGGAAACTAGTCATTTCTGAGCTAGCAATGACCTCCCTTTATCGGTATGCTAGAGCAAAAAGAGGAAATATTTTGAAAGTGCTATAAATCTTATATGAGCATTTATTAGAATTGACTGTGGAGGTCTTGTCTCATTTATAGTTTATGAATTTTTGTATCTATTGTTTTACTTGGACTTAAGTTGGTATTTTAAACTTAGTGGTCATAGACTAATTTTGTTCTAGGAAAGTTGGCCAATTGCATCTAGCTATGATGGAATAGGATTACCCACATGTAGCTACCCCTAGTGATGCTTGATAACTGTGGATTAATTTATCTGAGAAAAACCCTTCTTTCACCCATGCTAAGTAATGTACTTAGAAAAACAAAAACTTGTGCATGCATCATTGATAGTAACTAATTAATTACAGCCTCATTCACCTCTCAACTCTATTTTTTTTTTGTATAGACATCTTTTGAAGCCAAACTACTTGCCTCCCACAAAAAATATTGAGAGCAAAATTTTTAACTGTTTAAAGAATAGTCCATTATTAGCAAAGGTGTTGCCAAGGATGGCTTATTCATTCATTCATTTAGTTGGCTGATGAAAACTTTTCAAATGTCTACTGTATGTGAGACACTATATTTAATATTGTGATATTTACACAGAAGTATTAGACATCCAGGAGGTGAACTACGTGGAAAAGCTGGGCTATGTGAAAAAATTAAACCCAAATATGGTAATTATAATACTCTGGACATGAGACACCATCACCTACTTGATATATAATCTTAGGGAATAAATATGTGAAAAGAAAGAGACTACATATTTCTGACTGAAACTGGGGGAGACGCATAGGCAATAAAGATATAATTGGTTGGGTCTTTAAGAATGCATAGAATTTTAATAGCTGGAAGTATCAGGAGGTCTTCAACCCTAGACAGGATGGTGGAGAGTTAGAATGAGTGAAATATCCTGGTCATCGGGGACTATGATGAGATGGGGAAGTGTAGCTGAAGACATTTGGGAGGGATTTAACCATGAGGCTCAAGATTGGACTCTGTTCAATGGGTAAAGGGAAATCATTCACTGAGCACCTCTGAGTAGGAAATTAAGACAAACAAACTGATATTCTGTGACGATTCATTTGGTACCAGGATATGAAAAAGGTAAGGATTTCAGGAGACTGGAAGGTGGTTGCAGGTCTTAAAATGAGAGAAACAGTCTGGTGAGATGGTGAGTGAAAATGAACCTAAGGGGGACTATGAGACTCCGAAGTACAATAGATGTTCTTCTTTTTCTAATGAGAACGGAAATTGAGTCTGGTTAAATATGCAAGAGGGCTTCCCTAGTGGTTCAGTGATAAAGGATCCACCTGCCAGTGCAGGAGATGCAGGTCCAATCCCTGGGTTGGGAAGGTCCCTGGAAAAGGGAATGGCAACCCACTCCGGTATTCTTGCCCGGAGAACCCCATGGGAGTCTGGCGAGCTACAGTCCAGGAGTTCCCAAAGAGGTCACTTAGTGGCTGAACAACAATAACAGTAATAGGTAAGAAGTTTAGGGTAGTAAGTGAGAGATAGAGATGGGGGGCTTTTTGGGAGAGTGGAAGTGAATTTGTGGAATCAGAGCTGGGAGGAAGGCTCCATAGACGCAGGGACAGTGTGGGGCCCAGCACCGTCTCTGAATACAAAGGAGCTGCGTGGGAACCAAGGAGAGGCTGCAGGCCTTGAGTTGTGTGTTTTTCCAGTGTGTTGTATTGGAACACAGAGTATAGCTTCTTTTTTTTGTCAAAGATGGACTTTTGACTATTGAACTCAGGGAATCCTGAGATAGCACAGTGCATCCAGTAAGAATAATATGGTGCGTTTGAGTGTTTTATGTTATGTTTTTATGTGGACACTTCCCCATATACTTAATACTGTTTTAGTGGGCTCCATGGTGAAGTGGGGTGAGTTATGAACGCACTTTTGGGAGAGATGGTTCAAGTCTGTCATAGGTGGTCAGTGTGGGGCCATTGATGATTTCATTTTAATTCATACTGGCCATTTCTCCATATCATAGAATCACTAACCATGAAATCTGACAGAAATGGCAATTTTGTTCACTGCAGGGTGAGCGCTCCCAGGGTACAGGATATTACAGATCAGATGTAAAGTGTTTTATTGCTGTTCCCTAGGAAAGTTTGCTGGTACTTAAGGCTATTTTCTGCAATCTCTAATTGATCTGTAAACCTGATAACCATGGCTAAATCATTTATTTTGTTTTATATGGATAAAGATGCTGTTGAACCACAGACTGAATTTGACTAGGAGGTATAATTTAAGGGGTTCAGAAAAGGAAAAAGTTTACCTAAATGACCTCACTATAGAGCCTTGAGATTCACACATTATTTACATTTTTGTGGGGTTAAGTTAAGGTATTGGCTTATGAATATGTTGTTCTGATTAGCTATCTTGGCAGAGAACTCCCACCTCGGGGCTGAGGTGAAAGGATATAGATTGGGGACATTTGATGAAAAGAAAGTTTGGGAAAGATCTAGGGTTTGGAATGTTGTGTGGAAGGTGTGCTGTAAGCATCAGGGTGACTATGGGGACCAGAGGACAGTGAGCGCACGGGGCTCCTGGACACAGGGTGAGCCCCAAAGAGAGGAGGGTGCAGGCGGGGTTATTAGGAAAGCGCCAAGTGTGTTATTTCAACCGACATACTCATCTACTCTTTAGGTTTCCTCTTTCACTCAACTGAACAGGCTTGTCTCCAGTATTAAGAATGCATTTCAATATATTAATACATTAGATACCAATACTGATTCCACTTATGGGGGGTACCTAGAATAGTCAAGTCTAATCAAGGCTATGGTTTTTCCAGTGGTCATGTATGGATGCGAGAGTTGGACTGTGAAGAAAGCTGAGCGCCGAAGAACTGATGCTTTTGAACTGTGGTGTTGGAGAAGACTCTTGAGAGTCCTTTGGACTGCAAGGAGATCCAACCAGTCCATTCTGAAGGAGATCAGCCCTGGGATTTCTTTGGAAGGAATGATGCTAAAGCTGAAACTCCAGTACTTTGGCCACCTCATGTGAAGAGTTGACTCATTGGAAAAGACTCTGTAGCTGGGAGGGATTGGGGGCAGGAGGAGAAGGGGACGACAGAGGATGAGATGGCTGGATGGCATCACTGCCTCAGTGGACGTGAGTTTGCTCGAACTCCGGGAGATGGTGATGGACAGGGAGGCCTGGTGTGCTGTGATTCATGGGGTCACTAAGAGTCAGACATGACTGAGCGACTGAACTGAACTGAACTGACTAGAATAGTCAAATTCATAGAGTCAGAAAATATACTGGTAGATGGCGGGAGGTTGGAGGATGGGAGGGGGAGTGGGGAGAGGGGGAGAAAGGGGAGAGGGAGAGCTCATGTTTAATGGGAAGAGAATTTCAGTTTAGGAAGGTGAAAAATTCAGGAAATGATAAAAGTTGCAAAACAATGTGAATGTACTTAGTGCCACTGAGCTGCACAGTTAAATATGGTAATAGTAGTATGTTTTATATTATGCTCTTTTTACCACAATGAAAAAAAAAATTGAACAGAAAAGAAGGGTCACTAAGAATAGGCTTTCTGAACCTACAGAACGCAACAGTGGGGGCAAGTCTTGGGAGAAGCCAGATCGGGATTAAAAATCCAGTCTCCAACACTTAAATTGTAAAAGCTGAGAAGCGTGCTCCATTCTATGAGTTTCTTTCATCGGTTAAACTGACATAACTTCCTCAGAACGTCGTTACTGGTGTTCACTGCAAAAGCAGGTATTAAATACAACTGTCCAGTGTCATGCGTGACACTGATGGATGCTTTTGTCTTCTGGACCCAAACTACTTTCCTACTGACCTAGCAGGATGTGAGGTGAAGGGAGAACAGCGGCCTCATTCTTCTGTCTCCCGTTCCCTGAGACCTCTCCTGGGGGCTTGCTCTAGCTCTGTTTGAGAGGGCTTCCTCTCCGAGAGGCGAGCTGGACTTCTGGTGTGTGGGACCAGAGCTGAGAGAGAGGCTGGACTTGATTTCATAGTCCACTGTTGCCACCTGGAAATCCTTAATCATTTTTGCAGTAGAGGTTGATGTTTCATTTGGGTCTGGATCTCATCCTTCACCAGGACATTGCTCTGCTAAGTCACTTCAGTCATGTCCAACTCTGTGCGACCCCACAGACGGCAGCCCTCCAGGGTCCTCTGTCCATAGGATTCTCCAGGCAAGAATGTTGGAGTGGGCTGACATTTCCTTCTCCAATGTTCAGTTCAGTTCAGTTCAGTGGCTCAGTCGTGTCTGACTCTTTGCGACCCCATGAATCGCAGCACGCCAGGCCTCCCTGTCCATCACCAACTCCCGGAGTTCACTCAGACTCATGTCCATCGAGTCGTTAATGCCATCCAGCCATCTCATCCTCTGTTGTCCCCTTCTCCTCCTGCCCCCAATCCCTCCCAGCATCAGGGTCTTTTCCAGTGAGTCCACTCTTCGCATGAGGTGGCCAAAGTATTGGAGTTTCAGCTTCAGCATCATTCCTTCCAATGAACACCCAGGACTGATCTCCACTGTTAGTCCTGGTAAAGGATGCTTTCTCGGTGCTTGGCCTGGTCCTGCAGGAACGCATGCGCAGTTACTCCCCGTTCTAAGGCGATGACTGGATCAGCTGCTGGATGTGGGGAAATGAGGGAGGAGGATGAGAAAGACTCTCCGGAGCTCCTTTTTCTGGCTTGAAAGAATTAAGAAAAAAAAAAAAGAAAAAAAAAGCAATGAAAGAGGCATAATTTCTACTAAGGTTTACTTGGTCATTGAAAGCATTGTGGGATGTCAGGGTGAATATTTAAGTATATTTTCTCTCTCTCTTTTTTAACGTTACATATTTGGAGCCTTAAAATATACGTATTCACATATACTAAAACACAAACCAAATAATACAGCTGCCAAAGGATTTCGATATTTTAGGACACGTTTGTTTCTCTTACATTTTGTTGATGTCTAAACACAGGCCTTCGAAGTGAAAATTCCCTCATCTAGTTTAATTTATTCACATCTTTACATTGACTCCCTGAGCGGTTTTGAGACTGGTTGTGCTGAAGCTTTGTTTCCAACCTCTGAAAGCAAAGACCAAAACCTCTCGGAGTATTTTCACTGAACAGAGGAGACATGGGTGGTTTTCATAAATTTGTCTATTCATTGTGCTGAACCTGGGCCCAGCCTCCCCAGAAACTGCTCCCTGACTGAATGAATGAAGGCTAGGAATCACTGTGCTTTGTAGCCCCTTACACTATCCCAGGATTTGGGAGTCAAGTGGAAGCCCACTTGAAGAGAACTGCCAAGAAGGACCAGAGTCAAAACGAGAACTCATGAACCACTTAACACAGCTAATGTGGTTCACAGTGGCACTGATGGCAAATGTGCTATAAGCTATAAGGAGATGCTTTGTCAGAGTGTCTCTTTACTTTCTGTCTGGAGCATATTTCAAAGGCCTTGAATAGTCAGAAAAAGGCATCAAGATAATGATGAGCCCGGGAGCCTTCTCAGTTCAGCCATTGTTCCGGGTGCTCAGAGACATTGCTTTCCATCAAAGACCCAGAGGGGCTGGAATGGAAGAAGCAAGAAAAATGGGGCTTTTCCCTGGCTCACCACCTATAAAATCAAGCTTCATGTGGGAGAAAGAAAAAAAGGAGCAGAAGAAAGATTCTGATTTCCCTCTGGATTTCTGACCAGGCTGAGGATGGGAATCTTACCAACCTCTACCAAAGTTCAGAAATGTTTCAGCATGGTGTCATAAGCCAAGGAAGAAGCTTGGATGAGCTTCTAAAAGTTGAATTCAATGAATAAGTGGACATGAAAGGATTTTGCAAAGTATAAATTGCCATCTAATTGCCTGGTGTTATTATTAATTAAAATCTATTCAACTTCTATTTGAGGCTGATGTCCTTTTCTGAGAAATATGCAAATTGTTCTTAGATGTAGTACTTAATTGGAGGATAAGAGCAGTTTTTATCAGGGAAGGAAAACAAACTGGGGCCTAGTGAGAATGAGGGAATCAAGATGACTTTGAAATTCAGAAAAAAAAAAAAGTGGTGATAGTTTAAGTCAATTCTCTGGAACTAAAATACCAAACATTCATTCCTAATTTTAAAAAGGTAGTGGTAGGGGAGGAGTTTTGCATTGGAATGCTGACAAACCAACAGGAGGCTATCAACTGGTTTGGGAAATGGAGAGAAAAGTTATTGCCATGTTGCTAGGCAACAGATTCCCAAGCTGAGTTCTCTTCCTTTCTTAAAGGACGGGTGCAATGTTTTAGTTCTGTAAATACTAGCCATTTATTTACTTCTTCATTGTGAATTAGAGGGGCTAGTCTCAGAACAAGACTAGCTAAGCCAGAAAGAGTCCAAATGCAGGCAATTAGAATACGATTAGGAAGGCAACATTGTGTATGGAATAAATAAACCATTTGCTCTGTGGAGTGAAAGAGTGGCTACCTAATGCTATTCTGACCAAAAAAACCAAAGTTTTACATGACTAAGATGGTTCCTAATTAGAGTTTCAAGTCTAAGAGAATTATAGTTGCCCAATAAAAATTTATTGCAAAAGATAAAATGACTCACGGGAGACAAATGGCTGAGTGGCTGACAGCAAAGAAAGTGAGAAATTGTCATTTGGAAAAGGATCCCGGATGTGTGTTCAAGGGTCAAGTCCCCCCTGGGGAAGGGGGGGAGCTGTCCCTTGTAGGTCATTGCTTCACAAACATGCCAGATTGGTCTCTGCTAGCTCTCAGGTGTGGACTCTGACCCTGCAATGGAGGGGCTCTGAGGGGACAGATAAGGCACAGCCTGATGAATTTGCTAACTGGGAGATGGAATCCGTGGTCTTGGAGATGAAAGCCTTTCCGGGTCTCCCTCACGACAGAACCACTCCATCAACTTTCCTAATATGGACTCGGACTTCAGGCTAGAGGGCGGGAAAGAAAACACTCTTGGAGCTTGAGAAAAAGGGGAGGATTTGATGAATGTACAGATAGGGAGGAAACCCGTTCTCAGGCAAAAGAATCTTTGATCAATGGTATGGAGAAGCATCTTTCAAAGCCCCCTCAGATTCCAGCCACTTTAGAAGGAACAAAAAGAAGCTGATTCAGAGCCCAGCTGTTGTTATGAAAACCCAAATCAAAACAAGAAAAGGAAAAGAGAGACTTGGCAAAATATCATCGCAAATGGATTACCTGAAATAGCCACAAACGATATTTCTCATCAGAATTCACCTCAAAACCAGAGGGGGAATATTTGGGCCACTGTGTTGGAATAAATACAGGTCTTCTGGGAGTGCATAGGGGGATTTTGTTATTGGTCTTTTCTCTGTGTAGGTGGATATCCTCTAAAATAGCAAGTTAACCTATCAAAGACGCCTGAGCGCCCAAGAATTGATCCTTTCAAACTGTGGTGTTGGAGAACACTCTAGAGAGTCCCTTGGACAGCAAGGAGATCAAAGCAATCAATTCTAAAGGAAATCAACCCCTGAATGTTCATTAGAAGGACTGATGCTGAAGCTAAAGCTCCAAAACTTGGCCACCTGACGTGAAGAGCTGACTCATTGGAAAAGACTCTGATGCTGGGAAAGACTGAAGGCAGGAGAAGGGGACAACAGGGGAAGAGATAGTTGGATGGCATCACCGACTCAATGGACATGAGTTTGAGCAAAGTCTGGGAGATGATGAAGGGCAGGGAAGCCTGGTGTGCTGCAGTCCATGCGGTCACAAAGAGTTGAACACCACTTAGCTACTGAACAACAATAACTTATCAAGTCATAGGAAGGAGCCTGGCCTCCCTCAGTTGCCTGCTGTGTGCAGGACCCCTCACGTGGATTATCTGATTTAAACAATGATTTTCCTCAGAGCATTCATACTGTATGAAATTGCTGACAGAAAATATGGATCCTCTGCGCTTGTATTAATAGCTGATGGGCAGATGCCTTAAAGGGAGTTGAGTAATCATTTCATCTCCTGTGCTCGATGTCTGAGTTTGTTCAAATGGATCCTTTTGAACTCCAATGTCAGTTTTTGATATCAGTTTTTTCGAGGAACTTGTTTTATCCCTTAATTATTTTCTTTCTGTTTAACAGCCAAGCATGAATTTAAAGGTTTTGGATGTTTGACTCTTTGGTTCCAATCATATCTATGAAGTATTACACATACATGCAGATGAAACAACAGCAGCAAAGAGCTGTTTGTGGTTTGTCTTACAGGCTTCCCAGGTGGATTAGTGGTAAGGAACCTGCCTGTCAACACAGGAGACATAATAGCTGCAGTTTCAATCCCTGGGTGGGTAATATCCCCTGGAGCAGGGCATGGCAATCTACTCCCGTGTTCGTGCCTGGAGAATCCCATGGACAGAAGGGCCTAGTGGGCTACAGTCCACGGGATCGCAAAGAGTTGGACACAACTGAGCGACTAACACTTACTTTTACCCGAGGAGATATAAAAGCATAGATCCAGGAACATATATACCTTCTCTCTGTGGACCTAGGTGGGTCATCTGTGCTTGGCTGCTAGAATGTTCCTGATGGCTACTTTTCTCTTACTCCTTGATCTTTACTAAAGCCCATTGGTCTAGCACAGCTACCCTCAAAATGTTCAACGAGTTTCAGAGTTCTCCAGCAAAACTGCATGATAATTGCAAAGTTTTCTCTTTTATGCCTTTCTACAGACCTGTCCTGTGAAACAAATCTAAGTCTTAAGCAGGCCTTCACCAGGACTGGAAAACTGATAAAGAACTGGAGAAGGAGATGCTGAATGGGCAGCAACTGCAAGGACCTCAGACTCCAGCCGAGGTGTACCGCATCCTCAAACAGAAGGGGCTGTTCAGCACCCGGGGGGCTGCCTGTGACCAGGACTCTGCTATTGAGAATTCTCTGTTGCCACTTGTGTTGCGAGGTGTTCAATCTGCGAGGTGTCTTAGGCTGAGCCCCATCACCTGGGGGCTGTAGCTGCAAAGATGCTTCGATCCTAGCTGTTGGTCAAAGCAAGCTGTAAGGAGTGAGCACAGAGGGGCAGGAGCCGCGGCCCCCTGATGAGTGCCGCATGAGCCTGCCTCGGGGACGGGTGCCTCAGCTGCTTCAGGAGAGCCCTGTGGCTCACAGACCTGCTTCAGCCGGATGTAGAGTCTGGGTTCCCATGGGGCAGGGTGTGCTGCAACAGGGCTGTGTCCTGCTGGTCTTGAGGTGTGATCCTGGGCCCCTGCTGGTCAGCATTTCCCCAAGGACCCTCTGGTCGCCCTCCACTCTGCTTCTTGGGGCCTGGCCTGTCAGTGCGCTGCTGAGAGGGCATAAATCAGGGATGCTCTCCAGTCTTTATCTCCAGTGAGCATCTCCACTGAGGGAAGGACTGATGCTTCATAACCAAATGCATCGATCGGGGTCTGAGCAAGTCTGGGCCTAACGCTATGCTGAAATGGAGTTTGCCATTATGTGTGGAGCTAAATAGCTCATTTTCTGCCATGAGACAGAAGGAAATCACTCAGGGAAGCCTTCGAGACGGACGATCCCAATAGCTGCAAAGCTATGGAGGAAAAAAAATTAAGTTTTTCAGAATTGATTGCAATATTTCGAAAGATATTCTTTACCTCTTCACAAAAATCAAACTTTCCATTTGGACTTGTCAGAGTCAGCTTTTAGTGAGACCTATTTTTTTTTAGTTCTTTTGATTAATGGCAAGGAGCCGTTTTTCTTTTTCTTCACTGTAATAAAAATCAAGCTGTCGGAGGGTGCCCTTCAAAATAGAAATCAGGAGATGATTTGAACAGAATATTAATACTGCTCTTTTAAACCCCAGTGTTCGTATCCTGGTTTAATAAACTAAATTTGCAGCCGATTTCTTCTCTAGAAGGCAGGCGACATTTTGTGGAAATATGAGTGTTTCCGACAGAACTTGATCACAATCTTTCATACATTCTTTCCTATTTACAGATAGCAGTGAGAAGAAAGGCTGGGTCTCATTCTTTTGTGCTTGAATAGGCCAGACAGAATGTGTGATTAGATGAATTTGGGCATCTCAATCATTTTATTGTAGCTATTGTTATCGTTCAGAATTCATGGGGCATAATTTTTAATTCAAGAATACAGAGTGGATTTTCTCTTGGAAAAAAAAAAAAAAAGATTTCTCAGTTTCCAGTGATAAGGCTCTTTGGAATCAGGCTCGGAGCTAACTGACAACACAATGGAGTGTACTTTACGACGCATTGCTTTAATTTCACCCCATCATGGCCCGTCTTAAAACTTCTGCCAATGACGATGTCTTCCAGAAACTCTGAGGCCCCCTCGGAATCTTCAGCAGGCATTGGATTTATTTTAGTGGTTCTTTTTATCTGAGCATCCTGAGTTTTTTCTGCCACCAAATTTGCATCAGCCTCATTCACTGAAACAATATTTCAAGATTAATGAATTAATCTTCTCCTACACCACCCTGCCAAGATTTTTAGACACCTTTTTTCTCAACTGGGTTTCCCTCATGACTTACAGGGTAAAGTGTCTGCCTGCAATGTGGGAGACCCGGGTTCAGTCCCTGAGTAGGGAAGATCCCCTGGAGAAGGAAATGGCAACCCACTCCAGTACTCTTGCCTGGAAAATCCCATGGACAGAAGAGCCTGGAAGGCTGCAGTCCATGGGGTCGCAAAGAGTCGGACATGACTGAGCGACTTCACTTTCACTTTTTTCTCAATTGCTCCTTTTCCCCATGACATTTTAAGCTTCAGATGTACTGTATACCTGTCAATGTGCTGTGGCCCTCCAGATAACCATTGCTGTTTAGGTGCTAAATTATGTCTGACTGTTTTGCGACCCCATGGACTGTATAGCCTGCCAGTTTCTTCTGTCTATGGGATTTCCCAGGCAAGAATTCTGGAGTGGGTTGCTCTTTCCCCTTCCAGGGGATCTTCCTTACACTGGGGTTGAATTTGGGTCTCCCACATTGCAAGTGGATTCTTTACCCCTGAGCCACAAGGGGAGCCCCCAGATGACCATAAACTATTGTATAATGCTGAAATTCTTTTGCCTCTGAAGAATGGATGTAATCCCACTCTCTACATACACTGAAATATACACACAACACTTCCATCAAGTCACTCTTACATTTTGTTTCCTTAAGGCATTGTATGTGCCAAAAACCTATTGAAATGATTGCTAATGATTGAAAAGTACTTATTATTTATCTGGCTATGCTGAGTTTCAGTTTGCTGCTTGTGGGATCTTTGGTTGTAGCTCAAGAACTCTCAGTTGTGACATGTGGACTCTAGTTCCTTAACCAAAGATCGAACCCCCTTTCCCCTGCTTTGGGAGTACAGAGTCTTAGCAACTGGATCACCAGGGAAGTCCTTTGGAAAGTACTTATTACACTTAATGTGTACTTGTAGTAAAAGATGATACTCATTGAGTGTACACATCCTCTGGGTTAATGTCGACACTGCTGCTGCTGGGCTATAAGGGGCAGTGAGGACTCAAGCTGGACTCAAGCTGGACATCCGAAAACTGGTCTTGGTCTACAGGTGTGTCATCAGAATTCAGCCCAGTCCATTAAGGAAGCAAAAGTGCCTTCAGCCACACCTGGTCAGGATACTACGTATTATATTGTGGGGTTTTCCCCGTAGTGTGGCTTCAAGGTAACAAAGTTTATCTCCCTCCAAGCCTCTTAATCTCTTCAATCTGACCCTGACACCTTCAACCGGGATCAGCTTCGCTTTTTCCACTTTGGTTCTATAATGTCGTGTTTTTATTTCCAAGAGGGTAAAATAGCAGACTAGGAGAGGAAAAGAAAGAGGAACAATAGGAGGAGACATTGGGAAAGGCATTAGAAAGTGTCTGATTGGACAGGGAAGGACTGTGAAAGTGGGGATTATTCTGAAAGCTTACAGGCACTCACAGAGTCTTCCCAGCAAATGTTTGCTTATCAACATCCTCCTTCTACAATGGGTGGTATCAATTAGAATGAACGTACTTACCGAGAGGTTAAGTGACTTGCCCAAGGTTACCCAGCTAGCAACCTGCAGAGCCCAGATTTGAATGCAGACAAATGAGTCTTGGGGTTGATCTCATCTTCATGTATGCCGAGAACCTTCCCCGTTTCCCCGGTGGCTCCCTCTCTCTAGGCTCATTTTCTCCAAATTCTCCAGTAATTGGTGTTATAACCTGGAATTATGTGTTTCCAATTATCCTTAGCAGAGCTCTTTGGGTGATGTTATTCAACTTTTACCGTTTCAAAGAGTTGTCCAAGGAGCTCATTTAAAACGCAGATGACCATTCTCCATGCCTGCAAGAAGGTGATCCAGAGGTTCTAAGTGAAGCCCAAAAAACTGTCATTCTAATAAGCACTCCCAGTGACGGTCCGTAAGGTGACCCCTATACCCGCTTTCCCTGGGCTCGTGGTTCCACTTCACTCAAATCAACTCCTTGTCATGTCGGATGCGAAGGAAGCTCATCTGCCGTTTCTACAGTTTTCTTTGTGTATTAATAGTCTGATGGAACTGCAGCAAAGCCAATTCAGTGGATGTAATCTAGTCAAGGACCAAAATCAGAGAGTCAGGCACTCTGTTCCCCAGTGATCAAGGATGTATTTGAAAGCAGCTAGACCTTAGGGTAAGTCAGTGAATTATGGCCTGTGGGTCAAATGTGTGTGTGTGGGTTTGTTGTGTTTTTTTTTTTGTATTTAGAAGTTATTTTAAAAAGATATCATGGCATGAAAATTATATAAAATTCCAATTTCCGTATCTATAATTAAAACCTTATCAAAGCACATAATTCTTATTTAGTCACGTATTTTCTATGCCTGTGTTTGTACTACAACAGCAGTTACATAGTTGGAACAGAACATGCCGCTCACAAAGTCTGAAATATTTACTAGCTGGGCCTTTACAGAGAAAGCTTGCCCCTGCTTTAGATTATGCAGAAAGGGACGGACCAACCGAATCTCCTTCCATCTTGTTTTTCTTACCGAGAAAGACAAGGAGTGAAGTTAAAGTCCCTGATGAGTAGGTAGCGGGGGTGTGTGTGTGCTCTTTTCCTCCTATTAAGGTAGGATAGACTTTTTAGAAGTTTTTTATTATTTTTCTTGGCTGCGCCATGCAGCATGTGGGATCTTCATTCCCCATCTGGGGACCGAGTCTGCACCCCCCGCAGTGGCAGCGTGGAGTTTTAACCACTGGACCACCAGGGGAGCCCCAAGACAGATATTTTTAAACAGTCGGCTGAGCTGGGGGTAGAGACACTGCCCCTCCTCTAAACTTGAAAAACGGACCACAGGTGTGTGACATGTTAGTGATATAAAACCACCACCGTGAGCACATACCTGCAGGGGAAGAGAAACAAGCTGTTGAATCAGCAGGGTCCTCTGTTACTGAGTTTCCTTGACTATTTGCTATTTGTTCACCCACGTTGTCATCTGCCAGTGTATTGTAACGGCCTTGTGGGGAACAAGCATCAAGGATTTAAGAAAGATATATGTGAGGAAACCCACTTGACAATCATAACTCCATCCTTTTCCTAGCAGTTGTCTCTGCCTGACGTTGTTGGACACTACTTGTGGAATATTTTGGTCTGGTTCTGGAGCCCTGTTATTTTAAGGAAACAGTTTGAGAATGAATAGTCTAAAACACAAGTGAACTCTTAAGTCCTTTATTGCAAGACTGGTGCCTGAAATTTTCCAGGGGAGAGAATCTCAAAGTGACTCCATCATCAACCAACAACTATATAATTGTACCATGATAATGATTTTTATACAGTCTGGGTGCCTGGATATGTACGTTCCTACAAGTGCATAATGTGAACATCTCTGACAAGTTTGTTTGGGGTTCATTAGTGTAAGCATATGCCAGTCCCCTGAGCGTGAGCCCGTGAGGTGACAAAATTCCTAGGATGCACTTTTTTTTCTACTGTAAATTAGAAAAGTTGGCTAGGGTACGTGCTCCCTAATCATGTTCCGAAGGTGAGGAGAAGGCTGTCCTGGCTCCAGTTGTCAATCTGTGTCTAGAAATTTCACCAATAATTTGTAGCCTGGGAGCGCTTGACTTGGGGACCCCTGGAGCTAATTGGATTCACTGATTTTCTGTAAAATCCCTGCCTGTCATCAGCTCAGCAGTAGGTATGATACTGAAGCTCTAATGAACCCAGGGATAGCTTTGAGTCGGTCTGATTTCTTTGGAGTGAATTATCGGGCCCTAAATTTGGATTTTTAGGGAGGAAACTTCTTGTATTGTCTCTTATAGCCTTTCATTAGGATCCAAGCTATTTAAGGTGGTGATCAGGTTTCATCCTGGAAGATGCGCCATTCTTGCAGAAAGGTTGTTAGAATCTAAGAACTCGTCAGTCAGGTGGAGCTTGGTTAGAACCTGCAAGGAAAATGAATCTGGAATTCTTGTTAACTGGGAACTGACCTGCTCCACAACAGCAACAGAAAAACCCATCCCAGGGAGTGGGGAGCCAGCGACCTGGGCTCTGGGTTGCTGCCTGAGTTGTTTTGGTTCGGTAGCTAGTTTCTTTGGTGCTTCCATGTCAGAGCAGAATTCACTTGCAAATCTGTTTTATCTCTCTCTGGGAGTTCCCTGTCTCTAAAAACAGAGACTGTCCTGTCACGGGGTAGTGTCCTCTGGGAGGAACAGGAATACATTTGGATGGGCTCCAGCACGCCTGGCTGTTCTTTGATGTCACAGATGAGGCCATGGGTCTCCTTTTCTCAGCAGGGCACTCACAGGAGCTGTTTGTGCTGAGGGGGACATGGGCTACAATGTCTGCAGACAGTCACCGCTTCCATTTAGGCTGAAGTGCTGTGGTCTTTGGCAGAATCTTCTCCTGATGTCATTTTTATCTAGGTCAGAAAAATATGTGTTTACATCCTTATGTTTGGTTAGATGGATGCCATGTAAAATGCCTCCCTTCCCCAAACATGCCCCATCAGCCACCTGAAAATCCCACAAGGACCCAAATGTTCTTAAGAAACATGGGTGTTTATTGTCAAGAAGCAGTTTGCTTTTATGGTGATGGAAAACTTGAGTACCCGCAGAGAAAACACACTTGTATATTGCTATACCCTTGGCCCAGACTAGCAATTTAATACCCTGCCCCATCAACCAAGGTCCGATTGATTACGCTGATTTTACTCTTGTTTGAGGAGCCCTTGGGCCCTTGCTGTGGGTCCCACCCAGGGACCAGCATAGATGCTCAAGGAAAGACTTGTTAAGTTAGTCACGTAGCCCTATCACCAGAGCTGGTCCCTCTGGTGTGTCTCTCTGATGCCTGGACTTGCTTGGATTTGAGTGATGCCAGGAGTGGGTCGTCAGTGTCTTCCCTTGGGAGTGGATAATATATTCTCTTTTGGATTCAATTTTTTTCCCCATTTCTTGAGTTTTTTCAATCATTCAAGGGAAGCTGACTCTCTTTAGGGCTTCCTCCCTCCTCCTCCTCCTCTGGGTATTTTCTGATATTTACCCACCGAGGGGGCTGAGGCTTGTCTCAGACCTCCAACTCATAGTCATCCATTTGCTCCTCTCTGTTCTCTGTGGATTCCTTTGTGACGCAAGCTTTCCTCCCCCCTTCACTATGTCATTGCTGCGTGTCTGCACATTCCCTTCATTTTTTCTCAGCCCCTTCACTCCATGTACTGTTGATGAGTTGGTGTGAGAGAAAGGGAGCGTGTGAAGAGAGACACGTGGGGACCAGGAGCAGCCCTTGCTCGGAACTTGGGGAGCCAATGGTTGGGCTCGGGGCTGACTTGGAGACAGAGGCTCCAATGTGGAGAAAAGACTGGAGATGCTGGCGTTCTGAGATCTGAGATGGAAACTGGGAAACTGAAAAACAGGCTCTTGCAATTCCACCACCTGCCATTTTCTTTGGATTACATCGCTGGCCTGCATTTTCAGCTTGAACTAGTTTTCTTCCAGACCACTGTCTCTTACCTTCGTTCTCTGTTCTCTCTGTGACTGTTCTTTTCCATAACCAGAGATGATGATATGAGGGGTTGGGGGGGATCTTTGAGACCATCCCATGCAGCCCCTTCTCAGTCTGACATGAAGACTCAGGCCCCAGAGTGGTGATGGCATCTTCAAGGTCATGTGGAAGCTGACGGAGGAGCCAGGACCAGCAGCTCAGCTCCCGAATCCCATGCTAAAGCTGTCTTCTCTAATGGGTCCCCGGTTCAATCTGTGGAGTTCAGAAAACGGGACTTCTGCTGAAGCCACTGCCTCCGAGCATGCTCAGAAAGTAACAGTGTACATCTATTTGTCAAAGAGAGGTGGCAAAGAAAAGAGCCCACAGCCCTGAGAGAGGAAATATCAGAGCAACCTTCAGTGAGCCTTCCTCTTCTGCAGGAAAACTGAAATGAACATAGCACGTGACACCAAATAAAGTGATTCGACTTGAATGCTACCATTATTAACATCTTCTGGGTTTTCTCCCCTTCAAAAAATAAGGTGTTTTCTCTCTTTTTAAACAACAAAGAGTCAAACTTTAAGACAAGTGTTTTAGGGATTATTTAGTCATCCAAAGTCTCTTTACCTATAATTCTTGAACCAGGTGATACATAATTGGATAATCATAATTTGGAATCGGGAATACAGTCTTTTAAGTAGATCCTACGGTAGGCAGCCACATGTATGACTGATAATAAAGCGACGTGCCCTGGCTGTAAATTCCTTTGCCTCTGATACTGTTTATGATTTGCCCTTGAGCCGTCCTGTCGTCTGTTACCCAGTCATTGCTTTTTTCTCGTTGACGTGCGCATGTGAAGATGGGGCTGTTGAGAATGTGCTATAACCTACATGGAAACTCCTCTCAACCATAAATGAGCTTTTCTAGGGCGTTAATTATATAATTTCCTGATTCTTAACCTTAGAATATTATGCACAAATGGCAACATCTCAAAATAAAAGTGAGAAGAGGTACTTCTCTTCTATTTTGGTTTGGAATACTTGAAACTAAGAACTTAATTTATTTCTCATGTTATAAGATGTTAAAAAAAAAAAGGAAATATCATCTAAAAATGTCTCCAAAGATCTTTGTGACTTCACACTCTAGCTTTGTTCACGATAATAGGCAGATTTCAGGTTGAATGTTGTCTCTAAGGTATCAGAGAACCATAAAGCTGATTGAATGAAGCACCCAGACAAGAAATCATCTTGGGGTTTGGAGGGTGGTGGTGAAGAAATGACAGGCAAGCATGGAGATTTTACCCAAGATGAGGACGTGCTTTCTAGAGGCTTGGAAGGACCGGATGTCAGTAGATACACGTCACTTTTGCCTTTCATGTGCCTCAATGCCTGAATTGTGTACTTGTATTTATTTAGTATTCACACCCCTCCTTTCAGAGCATCTTTGGTGAGAATCATGTCCTTATCTCTGATCATAGCCTCTGTAAGTACTTTAGATGTGTGGATAGGGTCGGTTATCCCCCTCCAGGGCATACACCTTGTACATCCTCCTCCATACAGTGGTACAGAGTTTTATGAAACAGAGATGTATAGCATGATGGATCTGGGAACTGGGTTTGGGAACTAAGAGCCTTGGCAAGTGGTCGGTCTTATAAAACTTTGTCTCCCTCAGGTTCTCTGTTCTTTGGGTGTGTTCCTATATTGGGTCTTTCTATTTTACCAGGTATTTCTGGTTTTCAGAAATTTCTGGTTTCTGTGCTTCTGGTTTTCAGGTATCCATACTGGGAGGAGAGCAGCTCAACCCTTGCAAGGCTGCCCTAGAGTAGGCATTCAGACTCCCAACCCTCACAAGGTACATCTTACACTGTCTCCCTCTTGTCCCTGAGCAACTCTGATAACACCCCCACTTTACCCCTCTTCATTGGAAGCACCAAGCCACCACTTTCCTGCCTTGACCAACTCCATTTACTAAGAGTTAATCTGAATCCCATCCTAGGTGACTCCATCGACAGTCATTTGAGGAATGCCTCCTGACTCACAGTGGTAGAACCACCCCACCTGGGACTGCCCTCATGAGCACCCCAGAGACTCAGGCCAGACCCCGCTCCTGGGCTACAGTCCATGAGGTCACAAAGCGTCAGACACGACTTGGCAACTGAACAGCAGCCACAGGCTGGTCATGGCGCTGGCCCAGGCATGTCCTTATTGGAAAGCTAGACTCAATAGATTCCTTGAAATTAACCTCCAACTATTTTCTTTTTTTTCCTTCCAGTTTTACTTATTAATTTACAACTTTTAATTTGGTTTTTGTTTTATACTATGGTTGATTTACACTGTTGTGTTAGTTTCATGTGTACGGTAGTAATTCAGTTATACACGTGCATATATCCATTCTTTGTAGCTTATTTTCCCATGTACATTGCTTCATAAATTTCCCTGTGCTGTACAGCATTGTCCTTGTTAAGTATTTTTTATATAGGAGTGCATAAATGCTAATTTCAAAATCCTAATTTATCCCTCCCCCCATCTTTCCCCTTTGGTAACCATCAGTTTGTTTCTGAAGTCTATGAGTCTGTTTTGTAAATAAGTTCATTTGTATCGTTTGTTTAGATTCCATATGTAAGTGGTGTATGACTCTTGTCTTTGTCTGACTTACTTCATTCAGTATGATAGAGCCTCCAAGGATTTTCATTCTTTGAGGAAGATGACAGACCCTCCCCTTCCCCAAGGTGTTAGGATTATATCAAGGATACGGCTGTACTTTGTACCAACACACACAGTCTGCTCATCCTTCTGAACTTCCTTACAGAAACGTTCCATCAAAGAAGGATGTACCAGCAGAGTTGTGCTCAAAGGATGCTTCCAGGTACGGTCACATGTGCTCTTGGGGACTGAGGCAGGACGGGCAGAGACACATAGCATTTCACTCTTGGGACAAATGATGGTGAATGTTTCCAAGCGTGTTTCTGGGGATAATTCTTCACTGCTTTGTGTTACCCATAGTGTGTGTGCCATGTCCAACTCTTTGCAACCTCAGGAATTGTAGCCCTCCAGGCTTCTCTATGGAACGTTCCAGGCAAAAGTACTGGAGCGGGTTGCCATTTCCTACTCCAGGGGATATTCCTGACCCAGGGATTGAGCCGATGTCTCTTGCATCTCCTGCGTTGGCAGGCAGATTCTCTACCACTGTGCCACCTGGGAGACCCACCTGTAGAGTAAACTGCAAACTCCTTTCCAGGAGGCATATATCTCTTTATGACCGTATTACTCCTTAAACCTTGTTCTTTAACATTCTTCTCCCCCCAGCACTCCACTTTATGTTACAGATGTATAGAAAAACAACATTAGTCATCAACATTTATTCATGCAACAAGCATCCACTGATGGCACGTGGTAAAGCAGGTCTGTGTTAGAACTGGGGCAAGGACTTCCCTGGCAGTCCAGTGGTTAAGATCCTGGGCTTCACTGCAGGAGGCACAGGTTCCATCCCTGGTTGTGGAACTAAGATCCATGCGTGCTGTACAGTGTGGCCAAAAAAAAAAAAAAAAAAAAAAAAACTGGAGAAAATCAGTGGACAAATGGGTCCTGCCGGTCAGTTGTCTCCAGAGCAGGCTCATCCCTTCTGGGATGCTCTGCTACTTGCTCACCCTTCTCTGATAGACAGCATTTACAACTTAGTGATTTCTCTTACAACCAACCCACTTGTTTCCAGAGATCTTCTCTAACCCCGAGCTTTAAGTTTCCACAACCCTCTTGTTCCCAGAGATCGTCTCTGACCCCGAGTTTTAAGTTTCCTTCCTTTGTGCTGTTCCACCATGGAAGGTGTATTTCTGCCATAGCAAGGATCACCCTTATTTTAGCCAGTTGTTTATTTCTGTGACCTGCTTTCTCCAGCCCTTCCTTCAGTTCAACACTCATGTTCAGTGTCTTGCAATTTTAAAGCAAGATCTATGTCTTGTTCACATTTTTTATCCTAAGGGCCTTGTATAGCATCTGACACACACTAAACATTCAATAAATAAGTTATAGAATCGGTGAATGACTAATTAACTGAGGCTACTCTGACTTTGTGTTACCCCGTGTACAGAATCATAGATTGATAAAACGGGAGGCATGAGGGAATGTATAAGACCATTTCTAACCCTCCATGTTATAGATGACACATGTTTTAGTTGAATCACAGGAAGCAATGCAAAGACCAAATACGTAGTATTTGGGGCTGCAGAAAATCTGTGAACAGAAATAATAATAACCAAAGTGGGAGGAGATACTTCCGTTCAGCCGTTAGCCTAAGTTCTAGTCAGTACAACAGGTAGGACCTTTGTGTCACGATAGATTATGTTGAAGTCTGTTCTGTTTTGAGTTCAAGCTTCAGAGTCAAGGGCCGTCAAACACTTACTCAGCTGTGAGCTTGATGATGAATCATGAGTTACTCATCTGCCATCTTGCAGCCCCATGTGTGCAGAGACGTTCGGCGAACGACTTCAAGGTAGAGGGAGAGAAACCGTTTAAATTTAGGGTAGAATGCCTGAGACAGATTCAAGTGGAGAGGAGGGGAGTGGAAATGGTTTCTATTAGGTGAATGGAGGTGAGACTTGAGTCTGGTGTCTGGAGGAGCTATGAGGCAGGAAGGAAGGGGAGGAGATGGCTTCTCTAGAGGAAATTAAATTTTTTTTTAATCCTCTGATGTACCCTCTTTTCATTATCTCTTGCTTTTTCTTTTCTTCTCTCCTTGTGTTTCTCCCATAGAAATTGCTGTCTGTCTCTGGCAACAGTTCAGTTCTTTAAAATGCAGCCACCTGTGTGTGCTGGGGAGCATATGCTTTTCATCTTCTGCTGGGTTGCCTTTAGAGTTGGTTAAGTTCTACCAGCGTGGAATATGCCCAAGAAAACGTCCACCAACTTGTGGAATGTAATTAAACCTTGATAAAGACAATTCTTTTATTTTTAGATTGAAGTATAGTTGATGTATATTATGATATAAATTATAGGTGTATGAAAGAGCGATTCAGAATTTTTAAAGGTTGTACTCCATTTATAGCTATTATAAAACATTGGTTGTGTTTCCTGTGTTGTACAATATATCCTTGTAGCTTATTTTAAACCTAATAGTCTGTACCTCTTAATCCCCTACCTCTATAAAATTGCCCCTCCCTTGTCCCGTTGGTAACCACTAGTTTGTTCTCTGTCTCTGTGAGTCTGCTGCTTTTTTGTTATATTCACTAGTTCCTTGTATTTTTTAAGATTCCACATGTAAGCGATGTCATGCAGTCTTTTTCTTTGACTTATTCCACTTAGCGTAACGCCCTCCACGTCCATCCAGGCAAATGGCAAATTTTGCTCTTTATGGCTGAGTAGTATTTCATTGTATATATACACTGTATCTTCTTTATCTATCCATCTACTGATGGATACTTAGGTTGCTTCTATATCTTGTCAACTTTGAACACTGCAGTGCATGTATCGTTTTGAATTAGTGCTATTGATTTTTTTAAAGATACAAACACAGGAGAGAAATTGCTGGGTCATATGATAGTTCTATTTTTAGTCTTTTGAGAAACCTCTGGACCATTTTCTACAGTGGCTGCACCAAATCACATTCCTACCAACAGTGTATGAGGGTTCCCTTTTCTCCACATCCTTATCAACATTTGTTATTTGTGTTCTTTTTTGATGACAGCAGTTCTGACAGGTGTGGGGTGATAACTCATTGCTGTTTTGATTTGCATTTCCCTGAGGATTAGCGATGTTGAGCATCTCTCATGAGTGATGAGGGCAATTCCTAAGCTAAAAAGTGACTTTTCTCACTGACAGTTCATGATCAGGCCAATTGGATTTTTGAAGCATGTCCTCCACCTGGTGACACGCTCCTCTAACCGATGGCTACTGTCCTTACTCGGCCTTTTAGTCCATCAGCTTATAATTGTTAAAACTGGCCAAAAAGAGAAAACAAAACACCTTTTTAAAAAATGTCTAATTAAAACTAAAACTCCCTTAGTGGATTAAGGTCTTGAACCATGCCCATTAAAAGAAACTTCTTTTCAATATGAAAGTAAGGAGTTAACAAAGCTTCTCATATTTATAAATGCAAAATAATGACTTTAAGTTTAGAGTTTATATCTTCAAGCAAAATTTGCCAAGAAGTACTCACCACTCCAGCATTCTTGGACTTTCCTGGTGGCTCAGTTGGTAAAGAATTTGCCTGCAATGCAGGAGACCCTGGGTCGATTCCTGGGTCTGGAAGGATAGGCTCTTCACTCCAGTAATCTTGAGCTTCCCTTGCGGCCCAGCTGGTAGAGAATCTGCCTGCAATGCGGGAGACCTGGGTCTGATCCCTGGGTTGGGAAGATCCCCTGGAGAAGGGAAAGGCTACCCACTCCAGTATTCTGGCCTGGAGAATTCCATGGACTGTATAGTCCATGGTCTCAAAGAGTCAGACACGACTGAGCAACTTTCACGTTCACTCACCATCACCTGGATGTTCTTTCTCTGGGCTATCGGGCGTTCAGGAGCTGACTACTCCCTTATCCTATTTTATCGTGTGCATTTGTTTATGGCCTGTATTCTTCTACAACCTTGGAGGTCAAGTCACGCAAATGAAATTCATTTTGATAGTTACCGTTCATTACCTAGAAATTTGATAAATATTTTTTTTCCTAGTATTTTTATTCCAGTAAAATGTTTTATTCCAGTAAACATGCTCTTTTGTGTGTGTACAATTTCAAATGTTTTCTTTTCTCACCTTCCAGATTTCCTTGTTGGTCAGGGAAACCTATATATTAGTAAAAGCCTCCTAATGAATGCTATGCAACTCCTGGGTCTGAGCTTCTGAGAGGAAGAGGAGGGATGGCGAGGAACTAAGTATCTTCAGTTCAGAAAGGCTATCATTTTTTTTTTTTCCCGTCAGCGTGTGAAGCTAATGTGCCCAGCAAGGAAAACACCGGAACTCCTTTGTTTCTATATTTCCGACCGTGTTAATCATCATCTGTTTTATCAGAAACTTCTCATTTCATTGAAATATGCAATTTTAACAGGATTTGGTACATTCTTAAGTATCTCTACTCCATCTCTTAGCAAGTATTTTTTCATGAAGCCATGTCAAAATTCATAATGGAGTTTGATATAATTTTAAATATTTGATGGATTTTTAATTTTTAATATTTGAATAGCTTATATATGACATAGTAAAATATTCAAAGCCTATAAAGGTTATATATGAAAAGTAAACCTTTCCACATTCCCTGCCTGCGGTTCCCTATTTTCCAGAAACAAGCAAGATTACTCATTTCTTATGTATCTTCCAAACATATACTCATATATGTAGAGTATTTATACTTGCCCCTCCTTCTTTGGACAAATAGGAGTATGTTACACAATGTTCTGAGTTTTGTTTTCCTCACTTATCTATATATCTCAGAAAAATGTTCCAAATTGGTATTTATTGAAATACCATCTCATTATTTTTGATGTTGTTGTTTAGTTACTAAGTTGTGTCCAGCTATTTTGTAACCCCATGGACTGCAACCCACCAGATTCCTCTGTCCATGAGATTTCCCAGGCAAGAATACTGGAGCGGGTTGCCATTTCGTTCTCCAGGGGATCTTCCCAGCCAAGAGGTTGAACCCGTGTCTCCTTCATTAACAGGCTGATCCTTAACCACTGAACCACCTTGCTCCACTTTACTCTTGCGTATGGAAATACCATAATTTATTTAACCAGTTCCATACCGATGAACACTTAAGTTGTTTCCAATAGTTTGCTATTACCCTTCACTCTGCAATAACCACCCTTGTTCATATGTCTTTGTGCACAACTGTGAAACTACCTGTAGGGTGGAGTATTACACCCACACTGCTCAGCTGAAGGGACTAGAAGCACATTTCAGTTTCCATAGGTGTTGTCAAATTGTTCTCCAAAGACGTTCCCCCAATTTAGACTCCCAATAACGTGGCTTGAGAACATGGGTTTCTTTTTAAAATGTGTACCATCTATAACCTGCTCAATATTTGCCTCCAAGTCTTGCAATCAGCAACTAAATGAATCTACCAGACACTACATGTAATTAAGAGCCTATTACAGTTACTACTGAAATTAGTCAGTGTGATGCTCCATCTCACCTTCTGCAGCTGATTAAATGCATGCTTAACATCCATGCCTCAGCTTGCAATCCCACCAGCATTTGTGGCTGCACCCAGAGCATTTGACAGCGATGCTCACTGACAGGAAGGAGAGTGTTCTGTGTGTTTTAGACAAATAAAGATCAATGTCTTCAGCCAGATGCTGTTTTGTTAGACAAGTATTTAAACTCTGATCTTATATCTCAAAATTCAGCACAGTATTAACCATGATGGGAAGTTCAGCAGGTGTTTGCTCTCCTTGCCGAAAACTGTCTGCACGTTTGATGTTGGCTCATAATCAGATCGTTCAGAGTCAGCCTGAAACAATTGTGCTTTTCACATGTCAATAAAAATAGAAATGGTTCCCACCTCCAATTTTAGAATTAGGACTGTTAGTTTTGTTATTATTATTGCTGGAATAAATATTTTATAGTGACGATTTCTTGTAAGTAATTACTTTTGCATTTTTGGAAATTCTTAGTTGACAGCAGGAGATTTCTTTTTTTCTCTGTGATGTGTTACAACCACACCCATTACCTTGTCTGAATCCTGAGGTGAATCCTCATACCTTGCTTTGTCAATTTGGCTCAACGCTCTGACAGCTCTGGACATCAGCTTGCCATCTACATTTGGGATCAGTGTTTTCTTAATAGGATGTAAGCTTATAACAGCCTGATGGTACAAATCATGACTTTTCACTCTTGTAAAAGTAAAGCAACTAGCAAGGAATTCATTATGAAAGACCTATTCCGTTAATACGAAGCTTTAACTTTGCTAATTCTAAAATCAGAAGTCGAAGCCAACTTTACTTTTTATTGATGTGTTCAAAGTGGTCAGTATTGGTCAGTGAAATATCTGTTTCTACGTGTTAAATAAATGCTTCTCACAAAGGAGAGTAGCAATGATCCATAAAATACTACAAAAAGGCGTGATTGCAATTCTTTTTTTTTTTTTTTGACTGTGTCATGCAGAATGCAGGGTCTAAGTTTCCCAGCCAAGGATTGAACCCACATCGCACACAGTGGAAGTGCAAGGTCTTAATCACTGGAACCCCAGGGAAGCCCCACGTTCACACTTCTCATCTTCTTCTATTTCTGTTCTTTATAATCTACTTTCTTTCTGACTATTTCATACCCTAGCCTTACTTTTTAATGAGTTTTCACCCCTCGCTCCATAAACATCTTGCTTATCCAAGTCAAACAGGACGTATTCCAAACCAAACTTATGTCACTCCAAACCAGCTTCTCCTCTAGAGTTCCCCGTGTCAGCAAGCGGTGTCACATGCATCCAAGCCAAGCTGACATCTTCTCCTCCCTCCTCTGCCCATCAGTCACCAAATACTGTTGAGTCCTCCTAATATCTCTCAAATCCATCCACTTCTCTCCCCCTTTAGGCTTACTTGGACACAGCCTCCTAAATGAAATCCCACATTGACTCGTTAATTCTAAGTCACTTTTTAGAAGGGCATAAGGGTAACATTTGCATTGTAAGCCAAGACAAATTAAAATGGACCAGATTTACCCTTTCACTCGAAAAGCTAAAAGACTAGGAAAAATCGGTGAAACAAAAGTCCTCAGGACATTGGACATCAGGCCACCAGGCGATAAAAGGCAGAGATATGAGACAAGGAAAGAAGCCAGGCTGAGTCCCATGAATGACCCAGGGTATGATGTGGAGAATGTTTTCAGGTCATGATGCCAGCTAGAGAAGCTGAAACTCCCCTCAATTGAATGACAGTCCTGCCAGCCACACAAGAAGCTCAGGGGCACCAGCAGGGGGACTGACTGAGAGCCCTGTGATGCTGAACAACCAGAAGAACTCTCTCTCCTCCCCAGGAGGCACTGTCAAGGGGGATCCTGCTGCAAATCAGCAACAGGCCAGGGAAGCGCTCTAATTCCCTCTAGGCCTGAGCTTGGCATCCTCCACCCAGTGTGGTTGGGTGGCACAAATAAAGGGAACCCACCACAATAAGAACCTGGTCCAGGTTGGCTCGTGGCCCTCTTGGACAGAGAAACCCTTCCCTCACCTAAAGGCACTCGATACTTTGAGAAAACTACATCCCATCACCCCAAGAAGTACCATCAGGGACCAGCGGGAGCCCCAGTGGCACCAAAGAAAACAAGCAGACAAAATAATATCACATGGCTCTGAAAACTAAGTTGCATTGGAACCACGGTCTCAAAATTAGGCCAGGACCTGTGGGCTAAACCCAAATGTGGTGACTGCCTAGTATCATGAAAGAGCCTTTAATAAATAGGACCTAGGGTCTGCTAAGGAAAAAAAAAAAGTTCAGGAAATAATTTTATCTATTTACTTATTTATTTTTTACTTGTTTAGTCATTTTATTTTATTTGTGTTTTTTTAAAATTTTTTAAATTTTTTTATTTTTATTTTATTTTACAATACTGTATTGGTTTTGCCATACATTGACATGAATCCACCATGGGTGTATACAAGCTCCCAATCCTGAATCCCTCTCTCACCTCCCACCAAAAGCCATCTGTATACCAAAAACCAGAATTTTAAAGCAGTTATCAGGAGTTCCCTGGTGGTAGAGTGGATAAGAATCTGCCTGCCTATGCAAGGGACATGGGTTCAGTCCCTAGTTTAGGAAGATTCTACTTGCTGTGGAGCAACTAAGCCAGTACGCCACAACTACTGAGTTGCAACTACTGAAGCCTGTGCACCCAGAGGCCTGTGCTCCTCCGCAACAAGAGAAGTCCCTAAAATGAGAAGCACGTGCACCCCAATGAAGAGTAGCCCCTTCTTGCAATTAGGGAAAGCCTGCATGCAGCAATGAAGACCCATCACAACCAAAAATAAATTAAAAAAAAAAAACAGTGATGATAAAAATGCCTCACCAAGGTATTACAAATTCTCTTGAAACAAATGAAAAAAAAAAAATAGAAAATCTCAGCAAAGAAATTAAAGTGGTTTAAGAAAGATCCAAATGGAAATTATACAACTAAATAAAGAAATAAGAGAAACAAAATCGAGGTTGAGTATAGCAGAGAATAGCAGAGAATAGAATTAGTAAAATTGAGGACAGATGGATAGAATTTATCTAATCTGAACAATAGAAGGAAATAGAAAAAATAAAAATGATGACAGGGACCTGAGGGACAATATCAGGAGATCTAACATCTGTATCAGTGGAGTCTCAGAAGAAGAGAAAGAAAGTGGGACTGAAAGAGTATTCAAGTAAATACTGGCTGCAACATTTGGCAAAAGACCACACTTTAATAGCAAGGATTTCTTTCAATCTCTTTCTCTAACAGATGAGGGATAGGTGGTCCTTCTGGCTTTTTAGAGCATTGCAATGACTACAGAGGACTTAGCACCAATGGACCTGAGTTTTATTCACAGCATTTCCTCAAACTTTTATCACAGAGGTCTCTGAGCTGGCCCTTCATGCTGCCCTTCCTGTGACATGGTTTCCAATATTCCTTCAATTCTGTGACTGTATTGGAAAATTCCTTTCAGCTAATCTCTCCCTCCCCCCTCCTTTTTTTTGCTTTAGTTATCCAGAGTCAGCTTCTGTTGTATGTGATAGAAAGAACTTACATTAATACACTAAGTATAGGCTGTGCATTGGACTTGGAGTGCAAAGAAACATAGCATATATGCTTCACAAGAAAATAAGTGCTTCTCCTCCTGGGATGTACCAATTGAAATATTTTCTTAAAAGTTAACACAGCCCCCTGGTGACTCTGAAATATTCTGCTACAACATGACCTTTCCCCTCATCTTTGGGGCTCCTGTCCATCATTCTAATTGACTTATCCATTTGAATATTTAATAAATGCGTCAAGTTTCATATGTCCAAAGCAAAACCTAATCTTCCTCAGCAAATGGCACTAGCTTTCATGTAGCTGCTCAGATAAAAGCCTGGGAATCACCCCTGATTTCTCTTTTTCTCTTCCCCAAATCTGACCTATTAGTAGGTTCTGTCCATTATGTCTTAAAAATATAGCTAGAATCCAGCCACTTGACATCTGAACTGCTTCATTCTACTCTACACCACCACTTTCTCTCCCTTGGAAAAATGCAAGCCTCCTAATTGCACTTTCTGCTTCTCCTCTAGGTTTGCCATCCAGTAACCAGAGTCATTCTTTTAAAATGTAAACAAGATTATGTGTCTTTCATGCTCAAAAGCTGTCATTAGCTTCTCATGACACCGAGAATAAAAGGCAAACACCCTAACATGATCTTTAAGATCTTATGTGATCTGAGTCCTGGCTGAACCTCTTATTTCAGCTTCCTCCCATCTTCTCCCGGCACACCCTGCTCCAGTCATCCTGGTCCCCTTTCTCTCCCCAGCTAGAGGTTATATCTCTAGGGAGTAACAGAGATTTTGTCGGCTTTACTCACTATTGTATTTTCAGTGTCCGGACTAATGCCTGTCATCAAGTAGATGAAAATGAATAGCTCTGAAACAAATAAGCAATTTAAAAAATTTGCTGTGCTTAGTCACTCAGTTGTGTCCACCTCTTCGTGACACCATGTGATGTAGCCCACCAGACTCCTCTGTCCATGGTATTTTCCAAGCAAGAATATTGGAGTGGGTTGCCATGCCCTCCTCCAGGGGATCTTCCCAACCCAGGGACTGAACCCAGGTCTCCCATGTTGCAGGTGGATTCTTTACTGTCTGAGCCACCAGGGATGCTGTATCTTAAAGTCACTTTTCAAGTGGCACAGGGATAAAGAATCCACCTGCCAATGCAAGAGACACAGGTTGGATCCCGGGTCAGGAAGACCCCCTGGAAAAGGAACTGGCAACCCACTCCAGTTTTCTTGCCTGGAAAATACCATAGACAGAGGAGGCTGGAAGGCTACATACAGTCCATGGAGTTGTATAGAGCTGGACTCAACTGGGGGACTGAGTGCACACACATAACAACAATGTATCCAAAGAAAAGCAGAGAAAGAAGAAAAAAGAGAGGGAGAAATAGGACAAATACGAATAAATAGTGAAAAGATAGATAGAATTCAACCATTTAACAAGAAATACATGGGGCAAAAAAAAAAATAAACACGATGGTGGATATAACCCTAACATATCTATAATTACATTAAATCACAATGGCCTCAGTTCAGTTCAGTTGCTCAGTTGTGTCCGACTCTTTGCGACCCCATGAATCGCAGCACGCCAGGCCTCCCTGTCCATCACCAACTCCTGGAGTTCACTCAGACTCACGTCCATCAAGTCTAACACTTCAATTAAAAGGCAGAAACTGTCAGCCACTGATGGGAACAAAATATTTGCAAATCACATGTCAGCTAAGGAACTTAGAATCCAAAATATAGAAAGAAGTTTTAAGACTCAGTAATAAGGCCTGGCAAGGCCAGGCATGCCGCAGTCCATGGGGTTGCAAAGAGTTGGACACAACTGAGCAACTGAATAACAACAAATAAGATAAACAGCCAAAACCAAAATGAGCAAATTATTTGAAAAGATATTTCATCAAAGAAGACATATGGGTGGCAGATAAACTCATGGAAATATGCTGAACATGCTGTGCTATGCTTAGTTGCTCAGTCATGCCTGACTGCAACCCCATGGACTGTGGCCCACCAGGCTCCTCTGTCCATGGGGATTCTTTGGGCAAGAAAAGTGGAGTGGGTTGCCATTCCTTCCTCCAGTGGACCTTCCCAACCCAGGGATCGAACCCAGATCTCCCTCACTGCAGGTGGATTCTTTACCAACTGAGCCACCAGGGAAGCCCATGCTGAACATAGGAAAATGCAAATTAAAGCCTCAATTATATCTTGATGCACACTGATTAGAATGTGTAAAATTAGAAACACTGATGATACCAAAGTTGGCAAGGATGTGGAGAAACTGGAATTCTCATATTCTGCAGGTGGGAATGTATATGCACATAATCCCTGTGGAAACAGTGTGTCCGCTGCTTAAGAAGTTAGATACACTTACTATATGATCCAGCCACTCTGTTCTTAGAAATAAAGATATATGTCCAAAGATTTATACACAAATGTTCTTATCAGCTTAATGTGTAATAATCTGAAACTGGAAACAACTGTGATGTCCATTAACAGGTTAATGGATAAACAAATTCTTTTTTACAATCGAATACTGTTAAATGATAAAGAGGGATAGATTATCAATATTTGCAAGAATAGGAATGAACCTCAGAATAATTATGCTGAGTGAAAGAAATCAAACCAAAAAATAATTCCTACTGTGTATTTTTAAATGTAAAAATTTTATATAAAATTAAAAAAACCCCTAATCTGTAGTGAATAAAGCATATCTGTGGTTGCCTGGGGATTGGAAGGGGGTTGAGGGGAAGGGAGGGATAGGGGAACAGGAAAGGGGATCACAGAGGAACATAGGGAATTTGTCTGGGTGATGGAGATGGTCATTATCCTGATTGTGGTGATGGTGCGTATATGCATGACTCAAAACTTATCAAATTGCATACTTCACTTATGTACAGCTTATTATGTGTCATTTATAGCTCAATATATATTTTTCAAAAAGGAAATAGAAGCTGACCTATTTGAATGTCTCATGTTGCCATTTGACCTATGAAAACCCAGCTTTTTAAAAAAGGCTGTATCTCTTTGACTATAATGCAATTGTGAATTTCTGAAGATTATGGATCAAATTTATAATCTTATGCAATATACAATCAGGAGACTTTCAGGTTTCAGCATTGATATTTTTTAGGTGAAGAAGCTAGCCTGGATGGGGTAAATTGATGTGCCCTGAATCACATAACAATGCAGTGTGTCTAAGCTAGCTCACAGAAGTGAAAGTTTTGGTTTCCTGCCACCTATAGAGCTAAGTCACTGTGACATTTTAACAAATGGCTAGCATGTCATACTCATGTCGTCTCAAACCTGACTTCCTGATGGTGAAATCTACTGGCTGAAACATTCAAGCAATCTTTTGAATCATTGTTGAATGTAGCACAAAATATCCACGAGTTTCATCTAACCATAAATCCCAATCAAAATATTTTGGTATATTCTATAGACCATATCAGTGGCTTTAAATTGAATGCATTTAATATATTTAGTATTTGCTCCTGTGCAAATTCGAAAAAGTTATACTTCCTCAGGGTAATTTTCTTTCTGCTCTCAGAAGATTGTCACAATATGCTCTTCTCTGTTTAGGATCAAAGGAGTTTAATCTCATTTGCTGGAGAATTGTTGTAATAAATACATAAATGTATGACTTTTTTCAATCTGAGTGGCCCTCTACAGAGTTTGGCAACAATGGAGGCCCTGGATGTATTTTTATCAGAAAAAGGGAATGCAAGGACTTTCCTGGTGGTCCAGTGCTTAAGACTGCATGCTCCCCATGCAGGAGGCACAAGTTCAATCCTTGGTTGGGAAACTAAGATTGCACAAGCCCATGTGGCATGGTGCAAAAAAGAATACGAATAAAATAAAAATAAGGTAAAATTTTTAAAAAGAGAATGTACAGCTAATTTATTAGAAGTATAACTGCTATAATTTCAACCAATACATTTAAGTATTATTAACTCTGACATTTTAATCTTCCTCAACTAGTAAGCAGAAGTATATTCTCATACCAGTATTTGTAAGTAACTTTTAAACTAATATTGTTTCCCTTGAAGTTTTCAGTATGTTTGGGAATTAGGCAAGATCTTTCTCCATTTTTAGGAAGAAGTGCTTCAAACCCTGTCATTTATGAGCTGGATATATGTAAATAAACAAGATCAATTATATTTTAGAAACCATTATTTTTGCAATAATAGTTCTAGTTTAAGATGACTAAGGATGAAGTAATCATGGCTCAGTAATGTGTTTTAGTTAAGACTGAACTCAAGAGAATTTGATTTGCTTCCCAGCTCTACAGTTTGGCCAAGAAAAGTAATTACAGTGATTAATAATAATATTTGATTTTCTGGTCCCCAAGCCCACTCCTCGGAGCTGATATTATCTGGAGGCAGAGAAACAAATTGCAGGAAGGAAATGAGAAGAATGTTCTACCATTTGAATTTATAAGCATTACATGGTCCCAAAGCTGCCTTTGCAAACCCTGCCTGTGTCACCCAGAAATTTTTACAGATTTTCAGCACCTTGATTTCCTGGTCACCCCAGAACTGAGGGCAGAGCAGAGGTGATGATTTTACTCTTTAGGGACAAATTCTAAGGACTACCTGTCACTCAAGTGGTATCTCCTCATGTTGGTTAAGTGCTGTTAAGGAATATGTAAATGGTGATGGAGAGTTCAGATTTAAATGAGTCAGGACCTCTGCTTGGACACCCTCAAATGAAACAAAACAAAAATAATACATCTTTTTGTCCATAAAAGGATCTCAGGCTCTCGTATTCTCATCTATGGCAGGATTTTGAAGGCAAATACAAGGGAGTTCTAAAACAGTCAAGATTTAATATAAACAAGCAAATGGAGAAAGAGAGGGAGAAACCTGCCCAGGGCAGGCTGAGTTTCAAGATTCCAGTAGCCTTCAGCTCTGCCACTACCAGCAGGAGTTGCTATGGGAACCACTGCAAAAGATTAAATATATCAAGAGTATACATGATTGTGAGAAATGGGTGGGAAAAGAAATTATATTAATGTTGAAATGATGGTTCTTCTATTTGTGGGGTTTTCACTTTTTTTTCCCCTAAATCACAAAAACTCCTTCCCAAACACAGAACTCATTAACAAGTCTTTGCTGTATGATAAAGACAGAGAAAATAAAATGTTCACATTTCACGTAAGAATTAAAGGGTTATATATATATATATTTTTTGTAGTGCTTGCTTGTTTTCTGACCCCAGCATCACTTTTGGAGTGGCCTTTGCCATCTCCCCTTAACTGGCAAAATGACTTCATAGGGTTGTTGGCACAGTCTCCTGGAGCAACTCATCATGAAGTTCCTCACCTCCCCTCTCATCCTTCCATGGATAACATGCATCATCTTTATCTTGTAGTAGAAAAAAAACAAAAACAACAACTCTATTTCTCATGATAATGCTCCTTAGAAAAAAATCTTCCAGGAGAGTCAAAGCTAGAAGGTGAGTCTTTTAAGAAAATGTCTTGAATAATGTGAATACTCTGATTTGATTCATGAAGTTCAGAATTTTTCAAAAGAAGCCTTCTTCTCTTCCATCTTATTTATTATTATTATTAAGACATCTTTTCAATCTGTGAGAAGTCAGTTATCGAATCTCACCTCGCAAGTGAGGAAAGTTGGATCAATTTCAGCAACGACTCCTGGGGTCCTCGTCACCCAGAGGCAGAGCTGAAGCTCGGCATTGCCAGGCCACGGCTTTGCCTGTAACCACATGGTCTCTTTGCCCTTTTGAAGAATTTACTTTAGGAAATGAGATTAAATTGAGCAAAGTCCTTTGTTCCCTCATTTTAGATCAACTTGTTCAGATGAGGTGGGTTTCTAAAAAATGACAGAAAGTGTTTCTCTCTTTTGTAATTATTATGGGTCACATTTCCAAGTAAATCCCTGTAAGGCAAATATTGCACTTTTTTGTTTATTCTGCCTTTTCCTACCCTTTATTATTGCCATCTATACAAAAACTATACAAAAGCTATACAAGAACTATACAAAAAAGATCTTCATGACCCAGATAATCACAATGGTGTGATCACTCTCTTACAGCCAGATATCCTAGAATGTAAAGTCAAGTGGGCCTTAGGAAGCATCACTATGAACAAAGCTAGTGGAGGTGATGGAACTCCAGCTGACCTATTTCAAATCCTGAAAGATGATGCTGTGAAAGTGAGGCACTCAATATGTCAGCAAATTTGGAAAACTCAGCAGTGGCCACATGACAGGAAAAGGTCAGTTTTCATTCCAGTCCCAAAGAAAGCCAATGCCAAAGAATGCTCAAACTACCACACAATTGCACTCATCTCACATGCTGGTAAAGTGATGCTCAAAATTCTCCAAGCCAGGCTTCAGCAATACGTGAACCTAGAATTTCCAGATGTTCAAGCTGGTTTCAGAAAAGGTAGAGGAACCAGAGATCAAATTGCTAACCCAGTGGATCATGGAAAAAGCAAGAGAGTTCCAGAAAAACATCTATTTCTGCTTTATTGACTATGCCAAAGCCTTTGATTGTGTGGATCACAATAAACTGTGGGAAATTCTTAAAGAGATGGGAATACCAGACCACCTGACCTGCCTCCTGAGAAATCTGTATGCAGGTCAGGAAGCAACAGTTAGAATTGGACATGGAACAACAGACTGGTTCCAAATCGGGAAAGGAGTACGTCAAGGCTGTATATTGTCACCCTGCTTATTTAACTTATATGCAGAGTACATCATGAGAAACGCTGGGCTGGAAGAAACACAAGCTGGAATCAAGATTGCTGGGAGAAATATCAATCACCTCAGATATGCAGATGACACCACCCTTATAGCAGAAAGTGAAGAGGTACTAAAGAGACTCTTAATGAAAGTGAAAGAGGAGAGTGAAAAAGTTGGCTTAAAGCTAAACATTCAGAAAATGAAGATCATGGCATCTGGTCCCATCACATCATGGCAGATAGATGGGGAAACAATGGAAACAGTGACAGATTTTATTTTTGGGGGCTCCATTTAATCGCTGCAGATGGTGACTACAGCCATGAAATTAAAAGACTCTTGCTCCTTGGAAGAAAAGTTATGACCAACCTAGACAGCATATTAAAAAGCACACACATTACTTTGCCAACAAAGGTCCATCTAGTTAAAGTTATGGTTTATCCAGTAGTCGTGTATGGATGTGAAAGTTTGACTATAAAGAAAGCTGAGCGCCAAAGAATTGATGCTTTTGAAAGATGGTGTTGGGGAAGACTCTTGAGAGTCCCTTGGGCTGCAAGGAGATCCAAACAGTCCATCCTAAAGGAAATCAGTCCTGAATATTCATTGGAAAGACTGATGCTGAAGCTGAAACTCCAATACTTTGGCCACCTGATGCAAAGAACTGACTCACTGAAAAACACCCTGATGCTGGGAAAGATTGAAGGCAGGTGAAGGGGATGACAGAGGATGAGATGGTTGGATGGCATCACCAGCTCGATGGGCATGAGTTTGAGTGAACTCCAGGAGTTGGTGATGGACAGGGAGGCCTGGTGCGCTGCAGCCCATGGGGTTGCAGAGTCGCACATGACTAGCGGGTAAACAGAACTGACTGATTACTGCCATCACAGCTGGCTGAAAAGAGTCGTGTGTCCAGTGAGATGATGATCTCTGCAGATTTATTCTCTGCAAACATTCTGTTCTAGAGAAATAGTCTAACACAGGACATTTATTCTTGAAAACGGTAATATCGACCACATATAAGTGCATTTCCATTGAAGTGTTTAAAATTACGAAGTAGGCTATGGGGATTTCCCTAGTAGTCCAGTGGTTAAGAATCCACCTTCCAATACAGGGGTCTTGGGTTTGATCCCTGGTCAGGGAACTAAGATTCCACACATGCCTCAGGGCAAACTAAGCCCCTGGGGCCACAACTACAGAGCCCATGCACGACATCTCGAGAGAAGCCTGTGTACTTCAGCTAAGACCCGATACAGACAAAAATCAATAAACAAACATGAAGAGAAGCAGACTGTGTTAAGTGTCCATACTTTGTAAAATATGGCTTCACATTGTTTCAAAAATAATAATTTTTTCACTCGGAAAAGAATAAACAGAAGGAAGAAGAGGGGTCTTAGCCAGGAGGGAGCAGTGGAATCTACCCATTCCTTGAGCCGCCCTTCAGGTTGAGTTTCTAAAAGACGTTTGACTCCTCTTTCTTTTGCCTGCTGCTGCTCTTTGTCTGTATTGGAAATGTGCTCAGGATGGGAGGGACATCAAAGGTGGGGGATAAAAGATTGAACGTTGTCCCCCTGTGGGCTTCCCTAGCTCTCAGTGGTAAAGGGTCTGCCTGCAATGCAGGAGAGCCCAGTGTGATCCCTGAGTTGGGAAGATCCTCTGGAGGAGGGCATGGCAGCCCATTCCAGTATTTTTGCCTGAGATTCTCATGGTCATAGGAGCCTGATGGGCTACAGTCCGTGAGGTTGCACAGAATCAGACGCAACTGAATGACTAAGAAGCAGCAGCAGCAGCATGGTCTCCTTGCTGGGAGAGAAGCGGTTGTATCTTGGGAGAATTTGTATGAAAATCATGCATAAAAGTATTTTGTTGGAAAAAAAAAGGATCACCAAGTTTTCTTCTATTAACAATAAATAACACTACACAACAACAATATCATCAAGGTGGATACAAAGGCTGCCACTAGTTGTCACTTTTTCTCAGATAGACGTGAGAAGACCATCTTCCATTCCTGTGAATGAAGGCTGTACACTCATAGAGACTGTATGGCTCACAAGCTAAGGACGCTATAGACAAATGCCTCCAAGCCACCTACAAATTTTGGGAGATGGCTGGAAACAAGATCAGATAACTGACATGGCCTTTATCTCATGATGAAGGGTCTTTTGAAGGCAGTGGCCAATGACAGCAGCACCCTCCAAATCAAGCATCACCAAACAAAACCAGTTCTTCTCTGCCACCTTTTCCTGAGCGCTTTTGGTCTTTCCAGTATGAGAAACAAGCCCGTACTTATTTTAAGATTATGAGAGTTGGTAATTAAATTAACCCTCCCACCACCCTCTGCCGGAGGGCTCTGTGGAGTGTACACACCTTGTTCCTTTTTCAGATTTGCTCTGAATGATCTCACTGTGGAAGGAAACCAAACACAAAGTCATATTTTAATGCAGTTAAGACTCGAGGTTTACATTCAGCATGCTACTGTTTCATTTGTGGGTATTTTCTTCCTCAAGAGCTGTCAATTGCACTTGGTTTGATTCTTCTCAAATGCAGCTTGGCAATAATGCTGACCACATCAATTTCATATTCGCTTTTGTCTGACTCGAGGATATCAGACACTGTTTCATCTTAATGAGGTTCTATTCCTATTACCAGGCAATTTTCCTTTGCTGAATCACAGTGTCCTGTAGTGTCACAAACCCTGTAACAGCAGGCAGGTGAAGAGCAACCTCCACGCTTGTTTCCTAACTAACTGAGCTATTGCTCAGCAGCCAGGTGCCTGGTTTCAAGGTCTTGAGCAAATTCCTGTCCTGTGGGTTTCCCTGTGCCAGGCCTGGACTTGCCCCTCACAGATGCTCTGATTCATGGTGTGAAACAAGGTCTCCTTAAGAGGGTACGACACGTGGCTCGCTTGAAGGGATCCTTGAAGGGAACACATATGAAAGCTTTTCTCTTTGGTTTTTAAGAAATGCCAAAGCAGGCCCAAATGACTATTTTCTCCCAAAAGGATTGTGTTGCTGCTACTGCTGCTGCTAAGTCGCTTCAGTCGTGTCCGACTCTGTGAGACCCCATAGATGGCAGCCCACCAGGCTCCCCCATCCTTGGGATTAGGCAAGAATACTGGAGTCGGTTGCCATTTTAAAGTAAAAAGAGTGAGAGAATTCTGACTTTTCTGCCTAACACAGCCAAGAGAAACTTCTGAGATGAACATTCATGCATTCACTTATTCATTCAATATTAACTGGACACCAAACTTGGAAAATACATTGTTCTATTTGATCTGTGGGATACACAGCTAACAGACTTTGAGTGCTCGATGGGTATGGGGTTTCATTTATGTTGGTATCAGAGAGGTATTTCCCCTGGAGGAAACAGTGTGAGCGTTGGCAAAGAGATGGAAGGGCAGAACCTGTATGGGATAAAAATGCTTGGAAAGACAGGATGAGATGCAAAGATGATATAGCTAATTTTGTAAGTAAAAGAAAATAAGACTTTCAAAGTCAGAAGTATAATTTAGAAATCTAAAACTTATTAATAATTCCATCTGAACTATTCTAACTCTTCCCAAAGTGTTGAGACTGAAGGATCTTTGAGTTCAGTAATTCCAGGGGAGGTGCAGTGACCCAGCTTAGGGCAGGAGCAGAGAGAAAGCAGAGAAGGTTGAGATCAAGGGTCGAGATTTCAGGAAGACCATGAAGATGACTGCATTTTTAAATCTCCACAAGTGAAATGCAGGAGGTGGATTATTAGTTAGTGCTTTACATTGTTCAAAGGCTTGTTTTCAAGATAACTGAAAGGGACAATTGCCTTAAAGATGTGCAATCCATCCATTTTTTCCTAAATAGACCACATTGTCCTGGATTAAGCCAGACCAGGGTACAGCGGGTTCTCTGGAATGTTCTGGAATTCTCTGGACCACATCATGGCATTCTCTGATTGAGCTCTCCTCTGCGGTTGAACCACTGGCATGTATTCGGGATGTATAGAATCCAAGTCTTTTAAAAATCATTATTCTATCAAGTAGGAAAGCTGTTGAGAACACAGAGGATTCTTTCAAAACTGACCCAGGTTAAACTCTTCACTCGGGTCTTGGAACCAAAACCAATTATACTTCTCTTGAGCAATTGCTTTTTTTCCTAATAGTTTCAAAAAGAGTATTTCCTTCTTTGGGCTGGCTGCTAGAAATTGTAGATCCCAATGTACAGCAGACTTTTAGTGAAGTGTACTTACAACGATTATTGTTTTTTTCCCCCTCATTTTTTGGGCTTGCTTTTAAAAGGATTGTATGTGCTTACGTAAGTCACAGCAAATCATTTTAAGAGTAAGAAGTGACATAAATAATAACTAAAATATGTGTTACAGAAAATGTTTAATCTTTCAAATATATTCTAGGCTAAGATTTGAACTTTCTCCTCTTTTTCCCCAAGGGTTGAAGCTATGAGTCATAGCATCATTCATTTACTGGAATCTACAGTAGAAAAACAATATCAGAGAAAACTTCTAGACTTGTGGACGGCCAGACATGTTCCCAATTCATATTGTCTTTTGGCGCTGTCTTATGTGACCAGTTCCCAAATAGTTATTTAAAGAAAGTTTTCAAACATAAATAAATATGAATTAGGAAAGAAAGGATTTGGCAACTTTGGGACTCAGGAGTTCCAAACAAAAATGAGGCTAGGACATGAAGTCCTTAAATTTTCTGATGTAGAATTTCTGGTATCAAGAGCTATAAAACAAGATGAATTTGAAAAGAGATGCTTCTCGTTTTTCATGCACAAAGACACATAGACTATAGCCAGGAGAATCGTTCCACCTTACATATACTTAGACCAATTTTCTTTCAGGCCAATTTGATCAAAATTTTGCTGACACCATTTCTCCAGGAAAAATGTAGGCATTAATCCCAGAGTCAGATACATCTGTAAATAGTTGAAAATCAAACAGTTGTGCCACTTACACTGCCAAAGTGACACCCCATTTAAATTTTTCATAAATGTTTTCCAGATTGGCAAATCCTCTTTGATGTTTTAAATTTAATGAACAAGTGCTGAAATGGTTTTACAGTGGAAGTGAGGCTTTTGAACCAATAGCTAAAGTGACTGTCTCATTCTGATCACCTGGGGACACAATTTCTGGATGGCCAAATGGAATATATCTGTCTCGGAGTCACTGACTTTTTCATTTAAAAGTATGGTGTGTATTACCGTAATTTCCCGTGGAGAGCGACTCAACACCAAACAGCCAATGTGTTGAGCCTTATTAGCTTTTTCCAGAGCTAATGTGATTCTGGGTTTTCTGAACAGGTGTTTAGATATCTCCAAGGGCTTCAAATAGGCCTGGATACAAACCATTGCTTCTGAAGAAGGACAGAAAAAAATCCTGGCCTAAAATATAGGGATTTCTTGAGTTATCTTGAAATGGAGAACACAAAGAAGCGGAACCACAGAATAGTGAGACTTCCCATTAGTTTAGAGAAGGGCTGGAAAAGCTGTGTACATATTTGAACCAAACTTTTCCCTGAGGCAGAGAAATGACGCTTAGTGATGAGCCCTGTCTCTGGTTCCTGAGAGTGTGGGCCCCACTGGACACTCTGTGCTTCTCAGGGATGAGCTAGAATAGACTGGTGCACTGCCCATTAAAGGCACGTGGACACCTCGCTTCCTGTCATAGTCCTGCATAGTAACAGGCTCCCTTGCAGAAATATATCTATCAACAGTGCCAGCAGTCTTGGCACCACCTGGGAGTTTCTCAGACATGCAAATGTACTGGCCGCATCCCAGACCTGCCAAACCAGAATCTCTGGGGCTGGAGGCCCTACCCGCCCTTCCCTCTCCCTCCCAGCAAGATGACAGGTGATTCTGTGGATGCTGAACCCTGATTAGAGGTACCTTCCGCTCCCTAGGCTCTTTAAGCCTTGGTGTTGGCCTTGCTCTCAGCCACCCTCAACAGGGGACCTTCATTCACAGACCATGGCATGCTCGATGACTGCTTCCTCCCAGGTGGTGTATCCTGCACCCCCACTGGCCCACCAGCAGACAGTGCAGCGTATCCTCCATTGTTTCTTCCTACCCTGAGGCCGCTTTATGCCTGCTTTCTCCCTGTTGTGCGGAGCAAACCCTTGTCTATTCCTGGAAGCAGAGAGGAAAATCCCCCTGCAAGAAAAGAAATTTTTCCTTTTTATATCTTTCTCTTCAATCAGTTCAGTTCAGTCACGCAGTTGTGTCCGACTCTTTGTGATCCCATGAATTGCAGCACGCCAGGCCTCCCTGTCCATCACTAACTCCCAGAGTCTACTCAAACTCATGTCCACCAAATTGGTGATGCCATCCAGCCATCTCATCCTCTGTCGTCCCCTTTTCTTCCTGCCCCCAATCCCTCCCAGCATCAGAGTCTTTTCCAATGAGTCAACTCTTCGCATGAGGTGGCCAAAGTATTGGAGTTTCAGCTTTAGCATCAGTCCTTCCAATGAACACCCAGGACTGATCTCCTTTAGGATGGACTGGTTGGACCTCCTCGCAGTCCAAGGGACTCTCAAGAGTCTTCCCCAACACCGCAGTTCAAAAGCATCAATTCTTCGGTGCTCAGCTTTCTTCACAATCCAACTCTCACATCCATACATGACCACTAGAAAAACCATAGCCTTGACTAGATGGACCTTTGTCGGCAAAGTAATGTCTCTGCTTTTGAATATGCTATCTAGGTTCGTCATAACTCTCCTTCCAAGGAGTAAGCATCTTAATTTCATGGCTACAGTCACCATTTGCAGTGATTTTGGAGGCCCCCAAAATAAAGTCTGACACTGTTTCCACTGTTTCCCCATCTATTTCCCATGAAGTGATGGGACCAGATGCCATGATCTTCGTTTTCTGAAAGTTGAGTTTTCAGCCAACTTTTTCACTCTCCTCTTTCACTTTCATCAAGAGGTTTTTTAGCTCCTCTTCACTTTCTGCCATAAGGGTGGTGTAATCTGCATATCTGAAGTTACTGATATTTCTCCCGGCAATCTTGATTCCAGCTTGTGCTTCTTCCAGCCCAGTGTTTCTCATGATGTACTCTGCATAGAAGCTAAATAAGCAGGGTGACAATATACAGCCTTGACGTACTCCTTTTCCTATTTGGAACCAGTCTGTTGTTCCATGTCCAGTTCTAACTGTTGCTTCCTGACCTGCATATAGGTTTCTCAAGAGGCAGGTGAGGTGGTCTGATATTCCCATCTCTTTAAGAATTTCCCACAGTTTATTGTGATCCACAGAGTCAAAGGCTTAGGCATAGTCAATAAAACAGAAATAGATGTTTTTCTGGAACTCTCTTGCTTTTTCCATGATCCAGTGGATGTTGGCAATTTGATCTCTGGTTCCTCTGCCATTTCTAAAACCAGCTTGAACATCAGGAAGTTCACGGTTCACGTATTGCTGAAGCCTGGCTTGGAGAATTTTGAGCATTACTTTACTAGTGTGTGAGATGAGTGCAGTTGTGCAGTAGTTTGAGCATTCTTTGGCATTACTTTTCTTTGGGATTGGCATGAAAACGGACCTTTTCCAGTCCTGTGGCCACTGCTGAGTTTTCCAAATTTGCTGTCATATTGAGTGCAGCACTTTCACAGCATCATCTTTCAGGATTTGAAATAGGTCAGCTGGAGTTCCATCACCTCCACTAGCTTTGTTCATAGTGATGCTTTCTAAGGCCCACTTGACTTCACATTCCAGGATGTCTGGCTCTAGATGAGTGATCACACCATCGTGATTATCTGGGTTGTGAAGATCTTTTTTGTACAGTTCTTCTGTGTATTCTTACCACCTCTTCTTAATATCTTCTGCTTCTGTTAGGTCCATACCATTTCTGTCCCTTATCAAGCCCAACTTTCCATGAATTGTTCCCTTGGTATCTCTAATTTTCTTGAAGAGATCTCTAGTCTTTCCTATTCTGTTGTTTTCCTCTATTTCTTTGCATTGATCACTGAGAATGGCTTTCTTATCTCTCCTTGCTATTCTTTGGAACTCTGTATTCAGATGCTTATATCTTTCCTTTTCTCCTTTGCTTTTCACTTCTCTTCTTTTCTCAGCTATTTGTAAGGCCTCCTTAGACAGCCATTTTGCTTTTTTGCATTTCTTTTTCTTGGGGATGGTCTTGATCCCTGTCTCCTGTACAATGCCACAAACTTCTGTCTGTAGTTCATCAGGCACTCTGTCTATCAGATCTAGTCCCTTAAATCTATTTCTCTCTTCCACTGGATTCCAAGGGATTTCATTTAGGTCATACCTGAATGGTCTAGTGGTTTTCCCTACTTTCTTCAATTTAAGTCTGAATTTGGTAATAAAGAGTTCATAATCTGAGCCACAGTCAGCTTCTGGTCTTGTTTTTGTTGACTGTATAGAGCTTCTCCATCTTTGGCTGCAAAGAACATAATCAATCTGATTTCGGTGTTGACCATCTGGTGATGTCCATGTGTAGAGTCTCCTCTTGTTTTGTTGGAAGAGGGCGTTTGCTATGACCAGTGCGTTCTCTTGGCAGAGCTCTATTAGCCTTCACCCTGCTTCATTCCATACTCCAAGGCCAAATTTGCCTGTTACTCCAGGTGTTTCTTGACTTCTTAGTTTGGCATTCCAGTTCCCTATAGTGAAAAGGACATCTTTTTTGGGTGTTAGTTCTAAAAGATCTTGTAGGTCTTCATAGAACCATTCAACTTTAGCTTCTTCAGCCTTACTGGTTGGATCATAGGCTTGAATTACCATGATGTTGAATGGTTTGCCTTGGAAATGAACAGAGATCATTCTGCCATTTTTGAGATTGCATCCAAATACTGCATTAAGTGGCTTTTTCTTGCTTATCATGATCTAGGTCATAAAGCTTGAATAACTCACATTCCCAGAGTTGGAGGAGGAGGAGGAGCCTTATCCAGCTTGAAAACACCATAAGACAGTCAAATATTCTTCCGCACTCAGCATGACTGTGCTAGTGACTTATTTGACAGAGATCAAGAGCAGCATTCCTCTGGTACCCATGGCTCTCCCCAAGCCAGGGCTGATATAATTCTGTTTGTGGTCAGATTGGCCGTGGGCTTCTGGTGGCTTTAGTGTATGGATATGGGTATCTGGGGCTTCCCAGATGGCTCTAGTGGTAAAGAACCCGCCTACCAATGCAGGAGATGTAGGGACATGGATTTGATCTCTGGGTCATGGAAGATTCCCTGGAGGGGGGCATGGCAATTCACTCCAGCATTCTTGTTTGGATAATCCCATGGACAGAGAAGCCTGGCGGACTGCAATCCATAAGGTCGCAAAGAGTTAGATGCAACTTAGCACGCACTGGGTATGGAGAGTATGCATGTCAGCTAGCAAGATGGAGGAAGAAATAGACAAGCTAGTGACATCACTGTCAGTAAAATCCCTTTAAGTTCACGAAGGCTAGCGGCTGAGTCTTCAAAGGCAGACTTTGGGGTTTTGGGTAGGATGTGGTTGGCTGCACATTAGGAAGTGAAGGCTGTTTCCTGGTTTTTTTATTAGGACCTCAAGTTTGTCATGGTTACATAGAATGCTTCCAAACTTTTTTTTTTTTCAAGGACCTTGAAGAATTTACCTTCCCAAAAGAAAGTTTGGACTGAGGTCAGAGAGCTAACTGCATTGCCCTTTTTGAATATACAAATTAAAGAATGCATTTCCCCAGAGCTGGCTTTAATTACTAATCATATGGAAGACTCGGGCTCCTAGCTTGGGAATCAGGATATTACGTCGTCTCTCTATCAGACTGTTTTGAGCCTTAACAGACTGATTCAATTAATTGCTCCTTCCCACATATCGCTGTCTTTTGTGAGCCATCATTCTATCTCTTTTGAACTTCCCTTCCTGCTCACCACTCAACCTTCACAATCACACACAGATACTCTTTTCTGCCCCCTTCCCCTTTATCTTGAACTCTTTTGGTTTAAACATCTTTCCAAACCCTTGAAGAAACACTTGAATTGCATAAGGATGTCACCTGTGTGCTGTGTTTCCTAGGGAAAAAAAAAAGTGTCAGTTCATTGCAAGCCCCAGCACTTTCTCTGACCACAATTAGCTCATCCACCAAATACAATGAAAACTGTGGTCTTGGTGGCGTCACAGAGCAGCTTAGAAGCCAGTTTTATTTCCCTTTCCTTGTAAGCTTTGAAACAGGCTCAGCCCTGTTTATCTATTTCAGTGCGGTGTTCTCATCCAGCCTGAAGACAAAAAAGTAACTTGGGTAACTCCCAACCAATTGGCTTTGTCCTGACACCTCTCCCTGAAAGCCTGAGATCTTAAGGCTGGCATTTCTGCTTCAACCACTGACCTCAGACCCTTTCCTGAGAGACGGGAGGGAGGTGGGAGCTGGAGGCTGGTGTTTCTGAGACAGCTGGTGAGGGAGACGGGATGCAGCATGGTGAGAGAGAAAAGAGTGAGGGCCAAGACAAAGGCAGCAATTCACACTTTTGACCTCTCCCTTCCCTGGGCTGAGAAGAGGCAGTAGTGGGAAGGATACACACAGCCCACGGGGGCCCTCAAGCAAAGGTCCCTGGGCCCAGCCATCTCCAACAGTGACAGCAAATGGGGAGCATCACAGTTTCCCCGATGATATATTTTTCAAGGGCAAGTGCATGCCCGCATGCATGCTCAGTCACTTCAGCCGTGTCCGACTCTTTGCTACCCCATGGACTGTAGCTTGTCAAGCTCCTTTGTTCATGGGATTCTCCAGGCAAGAATCCTAGAGTAGATTGCCACGCCCTCCTTCAGGGGATCTTCCTGACCCAGGGATCGAACCCTCATCTCTTAAGCCTCGTGCATTGGCAGCCGTGTTCTCTAGCACAAGTGCTGCCTGGGAAGCCCCAAGGGCAGGAGTTGGAATCCCTCACAAGACTAGCTCTCCATGAGTGTCAGTAGACTCAGTGCAGGGGTGTCTGAGCTGGGCTTCTCCATCTTTGCTAATTCTCTCATAACTGGAACAGATCATTCCTCTGCTCCTCTCTGTCCTCAGGGAAACCACCCGATGGGGCCAGGAAGGCAGAATCGTGGGGACCTCATCCTCTCCGCCTTCGAGGGTTCGTGGCTGTGGGAGAAGGATGGTGGCTGAGCACGATTTTAGATTCCTTAGCTGCCAACTTGGTTGAGAACCACACAAAAGGATGTGAAAGTTGAAAGATGCCTGGACTTTGTACAAATTATTTATGAATTCCAATAGCTGGAATATATTTTACTTTATCTTTGGCAGCTGGGTTGAGAAAATGTGAGACAGACATTCCTGGACTTCACTTACAGAATTGGAACGTCCATCTGTCTATTTATTTATTTACATATTGATGGAAGTTAAATTTTGCATGTGGTGGCTTCCCTAAAACAACTCCCATCTCCCAGCAAAAGCCCTCCTTTCTACCTCTATCCCCCACCATCACTCCTGTAGCAAAGTTATTTTCTTTCGAAATGAAAGGCTATGATTCTTCCAATTAATTCTTCTTAGTCCTGCAGCCAGGGGAACTTTAGTGCAAGTTATTTCAGATGAGATATTAACCGTGAAGGTTTAGAAAGGACTAACCATTGATTCAAAGAGAACTCAGATCTAAGAATTGACATCTTAATAATACTCTATTGGTGGAGTATGGCAAGGGCCTCCCCGATGTCTCAGTGGTAAAAAATCTACCTGCAATGCAGGAGATGCTGGAGATGTGTGTTCGAGCCCTGGGTTGAGAAGATCCCCTGGAGGAGAAAATGGCAACCCATTCCAGTATTCTTGCCTGGGAAATCCCAAGGACAGAGAAGCCTGATGGGCTACAGTCCATGGGGTTGCAAAGAGTCGAACATGACTCAGTGACTGATCACACACAGAGTACAGAAAATTTAATTGACCAAGTTCAAAAATCACTAGCATGAAGACCATCACATTTTCTATCTACACTGGTGTTACAAAATAGCTCTAAAACCATCCTCAACTCTCAAGTGAGGATGCTTTGGAAATACAAATTGTTAATATTATTACATGTCCCCATTTCTTCTCTGCCCCTGACAATTTTTTGGACAAGTACACTCAGATTTTCTGCTAACAACCAACCTCTCAAGAAATGAGAAAACAATCATTTAAAGCGATAGCTATTGTCTATAACTTCACTGTTATAACGTGTTGCTAGTTTCAGGAGGGAGTAAACAAACAAACCAAATTATTTACAAAAGTTGATGACCTGAAACATTGTTCTCAATAAGAGATTCCAAAGCTTGGACATCCCATGTAATAAGCCACTTCTGGCAAGCAGGATGCTCGGATTCTCAAATTCAGAAATACCTACTATTTTGAAAGAATGCCATAGGTCTATTTGACTACGTGATTTACTGAACAGAGCAGTACTCTTGGTACTTTAAAAAATATTCTTGGATTTTGCGAGTGGTTGTTATCATTCATTAGTGCAAGTTATGCTCCGTGATGTAATTACATCATGTTATGCCTATTTTATTAAGTAATTTCTAGATGGCAGGAATGGTTTCAATTTAACTAAGTTTTTTCAGAGCACTTGCTTCCTTGGGTCTCTTGTACTTTCCAGCCTTTATTTGTATCTGAATTTTATTGATTCCATTTTTGCTGTAAGTGGGGGGGGCGGGGAGCTAATGAATATATATTCATATTTTTCTCCCTTTCTCATTCATTTTAGAAACTGATACTTAGGAGGTGAGTAGCGCCTTGCCAGTTGCCCTGGGATCTTACCTTATGCAGACCCCATCCCTTCCTCCCATACCACGCATCCATCCTCAAGCTCATTTCTCTCCTGCAGGCCTGTGTCTTCAAGGCCGGATTTGGACATCTGGTTGTCCCCTCACTGAAACATCTAGGATAGGTTCCTTGGGTCCCTCTTTGGTGACACGGCCTGCCTGGTCACGTGGGCTGTGAACCTCAGAGTAGCTGCAGCTCCTTCCTCACTCCTCAGGTCCAGCCATATCCAAGTCTTTGATGCATCCTCTGTCCCCTACTTCCAGCCCCACTCTCATCAGTGACTCAGACCTTCACCTCCCTTAAAGATGGTGCCCCAGCCTCCCAGGTACTGGGCTTTGCTCTTCTGCCTCCAACCCACTTGTGTGGTCAGGTTCATCTTCCTTAAGAATACTACTCTGATTATGACAATCTTTTGCTCAGAAGCCATCATGGGCCCCCCTCTGTCTGCAGAAGAGTCTACCTACTTCCACCCGGAAATCAGACCAGCCAACTAGAGACCTTCCAGCTGCCTTCCTGGCTTCTTGCTTCCCCACCCCCCTGCTTCCCTCTTGCCTTTGCTGCTACTGTTTCTTCTTCTTGTAAGAAGACAAGGGACCGCACAAGTCAGGTGCCTCTGCATGATGAGTCCTTATTCTGCCTCTTCTTCAGAATCTTGCTCAAGGCTTGCCTCTTTGTACAGCTCTTCTCAACTTTTCTGTAATCCAGCATGTGGAATAAGCTGAATCTATTTAAAACATTATTATTTGCTGGAGATCTAGTAACATGATATTGTTTTCAAACCAACATGCCCTAGCTTTGTCTAAAATACAAACTTCACTTCTCATTTCCCTCCCATCTCTCTCAACAGGCTGATTTTGACCAGGACAGGTGTCATCCTTTAGTTTCCTCCGCTGGGTCACAGAGATGATGTTTGCTTTGTCATGATTACCCACAACATCATGGCAATGTGCTTTCACTGTCATTATGAAGCAGGGATGAGGCGACCATTGCCTGGCACACTGCCGGGAGCCTCATGTGCAGAGCAGACCTTGGGGCTAGGCAGGGAAGAAGGGGGTTGGAGTGAGCCAGAGAAGGCAGAATCAGGAGGAAGTTGTGTCTGTGAGACTTTAAGTAGAAATTAAAAGGGAGAGCCAGACAGGAACCGCACAAGTCAGGTGCCGCTGGATAGATGTCTTCTGGGCCGATGAGCTTTGTGGTTATGTTGACTGAAACAAGTACCCCTCTTAATGGGATGACTCAGATCTTCCCTTCCAGTTCCATCCAGGGGCTTAGAGATCTAGAAAAAGGAGACTCTCGGCTCTTTAACGAGGAGTGTAATTGCTGTGTGTATGTTTCTGCCTATCAGTTAATCACGAGCAATAAGGTAAAATACATTTTGAAGGGACTGACTCAGGTGCTCTGAAAGGTGCTCTGGTCATCAGGAACAGTGATCGTCTTCTGCAAGTGAGCTGTGTGAGGAAACATACAGAGTGTCTTGGTCACCCAATGATTTACACAGATCAAGAAAAATACCCAAGAATTATGGATTTAATCCTAGCAACAATAAGTAAAGATAAAATGATGAATGTCTTCTTTTGTTTTTGAATAGTAACCTGAACTGAGTAAGTTAGCCAAAGTCACAGTTGCTGTGCTTGTGAAAGGGCCACCAGGATTTCCTTAAGGATTGTCTATTTCTGTACAACTATTCTTCCAATTTCTCTCAGCCCTTCTTAAATGAAATACTTTAGTAACTTCTACAGATGTTAAGACTGTGTTTTTCAGCTGTCTTCCAAGTGGCAGTGTTGTAGGAAGAGGGGTCCCCTATAGGGTCCCAAGCGCGGGCCCTTGTCTAACACTCAGAAAAGAATTGTCCGAGGAGACATGTGCTGACCAAGCAAGAGATTTTATTGGGAAAGGTCACCCGGGTGGAGAGCAGTAGGGTAAGGGAACCCAGGAGAACAGCTCTGTGCGTGGCTAGCAGTCTCGGGTTTTATGGTGATGGGATGAGTTTCCAGGTGGTCTTTGGCCAATCATTCTAATTCAGAGTCTTTCCTGGTGGCGCACACATGGCTCAGCCAAGATGGATGCTAGCGAGTGGGATTCTGGGAAGTGGACGGACATGAGGTGTCTCCTTTAGACCTTTCCGAACTCTTCCGGTTGGTGGCAGCTTATTAGTTCCGTATTCCTTATCAGGATCTCCTGTCATAAAACAACTCATGCAGATGGTTACTATGGTGCCTGGCCAGGGTGGGCGGTTTCAATCAGTGTGCTTCCCCTGATTCTCTTCCTGGGCTTCTTAGCATCCCAGGGGCAACTCATTTGTTGTAAAAATTTCTCAATACATTTAGATACTGGCTTTAAAAAAAGCTTATTTTAAAATGGTAGCTTTCTGGTGAGGAAGTCTACTTTTATACGCGTGTAATTGGACTAAGTTCTCTTAAAAAAAATGGAGTAAGCTTTGGGGCCCTTCAAACCTCATCAAGTGCATTTGATCTCAGATATTATCTAGCCTTAGCTAGCATAGGAAAATGCCAAAGGCTCGAGTGCTGAGACTCCAAAAGCATTTTCCCTCATCAGGAAGTTGATGAAGCTTGTTATTTGCTGTTCAAAAAAAAAAAAAAAAAAAAAGCTTCAGGTGCTTACTGACCTGGATCAAACTTGAAAACAGTCAAAAGAGAAAAGGAATGTTTTCATAATTGAAAGCCTCAAGGAAACTGCAAAGTAGAGACGGTCCACAAAGCATAGATGGTCACTTCTTGGCGCAGGTTGGGGAGCTGAGGTTTTTTTTGCCGAGAGTCTGCAGCCGGAGAAGGCGCATTTCCCATCACCTCCTGAGACTGGTGACATCCGACACCACGTTTACAGAAGCTCAGCCATGTTTTCACACCTGGTTAAGTGTCCATATTTCCTGGCATCCCAACAAGAAGTGAGTTTTATATAGATCTTTTCACTCAAGTGTTTGAGCTCTCAGGAGAACCATGTAGCAGCCTCGTTCTAGAGTTGCTCAGCCCAAATGTTGGATTTATTCAGTACCCACAAAGGGTCCCAGTGCCTGCCAAGAAAAACAGGCCAGCAGCTGCATCCTTGCTTTCACAGGGCAGGCTTTAAAATATTAATCTTAAAGTCCCTGCTTTGGGGAAGATAAAGAAACTTTAGCCATATTGGTATTTTTAATGGCCCCTTAGTGAAATACTTCCCCCCCCCCTCAAATTATCACTTTTATCTTCCATTTTGTTCCACTGGCTATGGTTCTCTTAATTGATTAAAAAGCACTCAAACTTTCTTTTACATAAATTACTTCAATTTTCCTACAGAAATTACAAAGATCCTTTATTTACCAGGAAAAATGTCAACAAAAGAATTATTTGAAAGTAACTTTTGGTATAACTTACACTGTTATTTTTATTACTTTATTCACAATTGGATATTGATGGTGAAAACTGATTACCTCACTGTTGTGACTGGGCAAAATTTTTAAATTTGGGCTTTATTATAAAAAGGCAGGGAGTGTATCCTGAAGGGTCTGAGGCTGGTATAAAGTCCCTCTTTTCAGCCTTACTAATGTCCGTCTGCAAGGAGCATGGTCTGGGGAGGCAACAGAGGGTGGGGGATCATTTAAAGAACATGCGTGACTTAATCTTCCTATGAAGTATTCGAGGAATCAAAACGTATTTATTTTATTCTGAAGGGCGAGGTTTCTTATCTCTTCTGTGAATTCAGTATTTTTCAACCCAAGAAAAGGTCAGAGATGACATGTGAAATTTTAGCAGCCAAGATAAACAATCTTCTATTCTAAACCAAAATATTTTGTGGGACTGGCAAACCTCCTGAACTCACTGGGAGGTTTACTGAGGGAGGGTGGGAGTGGAGAGTTAACTCAACCAGGGGTTTCTAACTTGAGGTATTGCCAGCATTTCTTTGTATTAAACAGTTAACAATTCAGGAGCTTTCAGCCAGACAACAGTATTGTTATTAAACCATACTCACATGCTTGCAAAATTCACTGTGTATCTTTTTCTAGGTTGCTCTTGCACTGTGGTCTCATGCAGAAAGTTGCCAAACAATTACCCTTCGCTCATGTCCCCTGCAGGTGCTGTTACTTCTGCTGTTGTGCCTTTGATATTTCTTGGCATTTTTTTTTCCCCTCTGCCCTTTCACTCCAGAGTTGAAAGCTCTCACAAAAACCAAGACGTTTCAGTACATGAAGGTCTTCTTTGGGGCACTCCCATCTCTGTTGTATATAAATAAATAAGTAAGCTGGAGAATCCCAAGGGCATGAGAAATATTCAAAACAGCAGAGATCTCATTTGCAGCCACAGTTCCAATTCTTTGCAGGAAGACGATGCGGTACTTAGGCAGAATGACGGAAAGACCCAGGAATGGAAATGGACGCTTTCTTCAGAAATTTGAGTCTCTGTATTCAAAGGTCAGTGGGGAAGGGTTGCCAATAATTCATATTCCAGGCAAAGAAAGGATTTTGGCTTGTCTCACTGAACAGCTCCAGGTTAAGAAGAGGGAAAGATACCCCAATATTTCTCCATCTGTGTCATCCAGGTGAGGTCTTCGCAGCCCTTGGAGCAGCTCCCCTCCTGTGTTTTCTCTGTGAGCTCAGGTCAGAGAATACGCCCCTCTGACTTGGATACGCACAGTTTCCCTTCACTGCTTGTGTGTGGAACCGTGGGATGTGTTCTGAGAAGCCATTGTTTGTTCTTATTTCCTTGATTATTTTCCGCTCCACGCGAAGCCTTTTCTCTGAGAAGCTCAGGGCCACGTGCCGCAATTAAAGGACTTAATTTGAAGCTCAATTATGCCTTGCTGGGTCAGTGATCTGTGAGCCAAATTATCAAGATCCTGCTGATGACCTGACAAGGAGAAAGCCAACCAGGGTGATTGGAACCAGGAAGAGGTGAAGGAAATGTGGAAATGCGAAGATGGGTTTGTGAGAGAAAGACTTGCCAGGAGCCAGAGGGTTCACAGCGGGGTCGTGGTGTAGTCAGGGGCTGACTAGAAAGTGACTGGAGGAAAGGAGCCCAGAAAGTTTGGGGAAAGCCAATGAAAAGGTGCCATCAAGTTGAGAGGGAGAAGAGAGAGCTATTCAGAGTCAGGCAAAGAGCACGTGAAATATTCCAGGTTCTGAGTTCTCACCAATAACACTTCTTTTTTAAACTACTTCTTATCCACAGTGGCCAGAGGACATGAGCAATGGTTATTAATAGAAATATTAATGGATAGCCTTATTATCATTGATAATAATGACAATAGTAAAATTGTTCTTATTCAACATCGAGGTGGACTAAATATGTATAGTTCAATAAAAATATGCAATGGGAAAACTAGAAAGAGCTTTTAGATAATAGGTAAAAAACATTTAATAGAGAGGGGAAAAATTAAAAATTGTTCAAAAAGTAGAAGAATGAAGATGACTTTTATCCTCATCAAAAGAGAAAAAGAAGAAAAGTACAGTAAGTAATATGTAAGTATTTTACTTACAATCCAGTAAGTAAAATATCTAATTAATAGGAATTCCAGAAAGATAGAGAAAAAAGGGAGAAAATTATCAAACATATAATCCAAAAAAAAATTGCAAAACTGACGGACCTGAGTTTCTACACTGATTTGAAAATACTAAAAACAGAAAAATACAAAGAAAAGCACCAAAGACTCATTAATATGAAATTCCAGAGCAATAGAATCACCGCAGATGGTGACTACAGCAATGAAATTAAAAGACGCTTACTCCTTGGAAGAAAAGTTATGACCAACCTAGATAGCATATTCAAAAGCAGGGACATTACTTTGCCGACTAAGGTCCGTCTAGTCAAGGCTATGGTTTTTCCTGTGGTCATGTATGGATGTGAGAGTTGGACTGTGAAGAAGGCTGAGCACCGAAGACTTGATGCTTTTGAACTGTGGTGTTGGAGAAGACTCTTGAGAATCCCTTGGACTGCAAAGAGATCCAACCAGTCCATTCTGAAGGAGATCAACCCTGGAATTTCTTTGGAGGGAATGATGCTAAAGCTGAAACTCCAGTACTTTGGCCACCTCATGCGAAGAGTTGACTCATTGGAAAAGACTCTGATGCTGGGAGGGATTGGGGGCAGTAGGAGAACGGGACTTCCGAGGATGAGATGGCTGGATGGCATCACGGACTCGATGGACGTGAGTCTGAGTGAACTCCGGGAGATGGGGATGAACAGGGAGGCCTGGCGTGCTGCGATTCATGAGGTCACAAAGAGTCGGACACGACTGGGCGACTGAACTGAACTGAGAAATAAAGAAAAAACCTGAGAAGCTTCTACATATTAAAACACACACACACACACACACACACACACACACACACACACACACACAAAGGACTGAGTTTTAGAATTGTACCAGATTTCGTTAACAACAGTGGAAGCTGGAGAAACAGTATTATAATGCCCTTAAAATTGTAAATCAATTGTTTTTCAACCTGAAATTCTTGAGCAAATCAAATTAGCAAATGAAAGTGAAAATTTTTCAAAGGCTTATTAAAATCTCAAAACAATGGAAGCCACTAGAACATTGCTCTAGGAAGACAAAGGAGTAAAGAGAAAGATAGGAAGGAGCCCAGGAAACTGGATTTGGTACGAAAGGAAGGAAAAAATTAATGTTCCTGGGTTGATGGTGAAGAGAAGGCACAGAACTGCAGCCATTCTTTGGAAACAGAACAGATTAGAGCAAGAGACAGAAGGCTCCAGAAACACGAATCAGAAAAGGGTCAGGATTTATGACGCATGTGGACATATTAGCAGGCCTCATCTCTATCAAAGAATGATTGAGTGACGGGGCATACAAAACAAATCAAATCAGCCAACCAAACTGAGGCAATTGGGAGTGAACTGAAAAAAAGTTTATATGAAGAAGGAAATGTTGTCACAGTTCACTCTGTGATTCAGCTGGAAACAATAATTGCACAGGGTAGCAAATTTGTTATATAATGTTATGGGAGGATAATGGGTAACAGAGAACTCTGTGCGCGCGCGTGCGTGTGTGTGTGTGTGTGTGTGTGTGTGTGTGTATTTATTGGTATAAGAGAGATAAATCCTCCCCTATTTTAAAAGAGAATTGATATATCTGGTCTCAATTTAATTACAACAGTTTGCAACATGAAAGCAAACACTGAAAGAATCAGCTAAAAAGCTGAAGCTCTTGCCACTGGACAGTAGGACTTTGGTGGAAAGAGGTGTGGGGAAGGGAATGACTCTAGTTATCCATGATAAACTTTGTAGTACATTTCACTCTGTAAATTATGCACGAATATTGATTTCATAAAAACAGACCATCTAACACTCTGCTATGCATTAGTCGTTCTTTTTCATTAACTTTATGTGAGTCACTATGGTATCTCCTTCCAGGCTGTATTTATGCAATGGTTAGGCAGCTTGAAATTGTATTCTTTAGCATATCAATGTTTCATAAAAGCATGATTCTAGTGGGCATAGTAAAAATGTTTAATGGCAAGCCTGAAGAATTTCAGAAAGGAGGGAAACAATGGGAATATGGCTCCCCCTTCTCCTTCCCCCTTTCTTTTCTCTCTCTTTTTAAACTGGAGGATAACTGCTTTACAGTATTGTGCTGATTTCTGTGTGTAACAATGTGAATTAGCTGCAAGTGTATGTATATCCCTTTCCTCTTGAAACTCCCTCCCACCCCACCCCCCATGCCACCCCTCTAGAGATCATCGCAGAGCACCAAGCTGAGCTCCCTATGTTATGCAGCAGCTTCCCACTAGCTATTTTACACATGGCACCCCACTCCAGTACTCTTGCCTGGAAAATCCCATGGACGGAGGAGCCTGGTAGGCTGCAGTCCATGGGGTCACTAAGAGTCAGACACAATTGAGCAACTTGACTTTCACTTTTCACTCTCATGGATTGGAGAAGGAAATGGCAACCCACCCCAGTGTTCTTGCCTGGAGAATCCCAGGGACGGCAGAGCCAGGTGGGCTACTGTCTATGGGGTTGCACAGAGTGGGACACGACTGAAGTGACTTAGCAGCAGAGTATATATGTCAGTGCTATACGGTTTTAAACGAAACAAAAATAAAGCAAGTCAAACGGATGCCTCACTGAGGACTCTGACACCACCGGGCCAGGAGCGGGCTGGAGCTGGGGCCCTGAACCAGGTCCCAGGACCCGAAATGAAGTGTTTGCCCACGTCACACCATCACTCATCTGGGTCACTGCCAAGCAGAGGGCTAGAAATAAGCACTTCTCTGATTTTGTCATTCAGACTGTTGAATGAATCTCAGAAAATAATGTGACTTCTTTGAAGTCAGGACCATGAAATTGCCATAGAAATCATTCTATGCCTCAGTGGATGATTTTGAATAATTATCAATAACAGAAGTGAAAAGCAGAGTGCTAATGCTGAGCATGTCTTAAGCGCAGAGTCAGAATGAATACCTGATTTATTTATATCAGCAGATACATCTAGAGGGGGGCTGTGCAGGGTCAGAATTAATACCTTGTTTACTTGCTTATGTCACAGATCTTTTTGGGGGGGGATGGTCATTGGTGAGGCTAAATTTTTAAATTTCAGTCGCATGTACTTAATCTGGTTTTTGAACCAAAAAGGAAGACAATTGCCTTGATATTGCACAATGTTTGCTGTCAGGACAGCATGAAGGGACTATTCATAGAAATCTGCCCTGCCTTTGATTTCATAAGAAAACTTAGCAAGATCCCACAGCTCCAAAGTGTTGGAGGCCAGGTAGTTGCCACACGCCTGCCTCTGTGTCCACCCTCCTAGCACCCAGGGTTATCTCTGTTGAACCAGCCCTGATTTCGATATTGAATTTTTCAGGCTTACCGCCTAAGTAATTACCCGTATCAACTTTTTAACCCCTGGGCTTTGAGCAGGTCTAGACTTGCCCCTCACAACCCATGTCTTCCATTCTGCCTTCTCAGCAGGATGAGAATTTACACAGCAAGGATCGTGTTGTAGAAATCAGATTATAAAACTTTATATACTGTCGGTGACTTGGACTCTATAAAAATCAGTTTTCATGCCCCTCTTGGGTTTGGCATCAGACTAAGAAAAGCTGAACTCCGGGTCCTGAAGAATCCTCTGTGCCATCTTGACCACAAACTCCTGTCCGCTGGAAGCTTAGAAGTAGTAGCCACAAGCAGTCTGATTGTGATACCTACCAACATTTGCCTTAAGCAAGCCCCTGACTGCTTTCATTATTCACTTTTAAAAGCTACATAGTCCGTGTTAAGTCGATGAAACTAAATGCTGTCAGCTGCTGGCTTTCAAGTCGTTTCTCTGATGGTGACCTAATATTTCTGTGTTCTCACCTCCTTCTCCTGGAGGCATGAGCTTGCAGAATTTAGCTATTAGTTCCACCCAAGACTGTAGTCTAAGGCAGACAAAGACAAGTGATGGATGCAGGAGACAGATGTTTCTGAAACTACAGTCAAAAGTTTTACTAGACTATGTCAAACACCCACTAAAAGGGTTATTATTCTGTCTTACTTAAACATTCAGCATTTGGGTTCAGGTAGGGTGTGAGATGGCCTTCCTTGGTGGCTCAACAGTAAAGAATTCGCCTATAATGCTGGAGCCGTAGGAGATGTGGGTTCAATCCCTGGGCTGGGAGCATCCCCCGGAGGGAATGGCAACCCACTCCAGTATTCTTGCCTGAAGAGTCCCATGGACGGAGGATCCTGGTGGCCTACAGCCCACAGAGTCTCAAAGAGTCGGTCATGACTGAAGTGACTTAGCAGGCATGCAACGCATGGGATATGGGACACAGACAAGTTACCTGCCCACGGGAAACAGCATATTCTGGCTTCCCTCTCTCTCTTGTGTCTTTCTGTTTCTGCTTATCACTTCATTTCTCTTTTCTTCTCCTGGGAAGAGAGAATAGTTCAAAACTGGGATGCTTCCGTTGTGAAAGATTTTCTCTCTTTTCTTTTCAAGAGTTCACTTATGAGCTCATCTTTTAGATCTGTATTTTAAATTGCTTTTCTTTTTATCTGGATCTTGGCTTCATTCAACAAATGAATTAAACCATAGCATTTGAATAGTAACTCAATTCACATTTAGTTTTTTTTTTTTTCCCCAAAACAAGTATTTAATGCAAAGACACTTCTCCCTACTCCATAAAATCATGTGTTGGTTAAAGCTTCCTTTCACCCAAATTAATTTCTAGATCTTCATGATGGCTTTTATTAGTTTCAACCTCTGAGTATTCTTTCCAATGTACTAACAGAGCTATAAGAGAAAAATTTTCTTAGTAGAGGAGATGGAGATTTCTGAGTTTTCTTTTGAATAAGGGTTCAAATTGTTTGTTCAGGTCAGACAGCATAGAAGACAAAGTTTTGGGTCAGTCATTCTTTGATAAATCCTCTTAATCTCAGCCCCTTGCTTTCCCCACAGCATGTATGAAGGAGTAGTAAAGTTGAGAACATCAAAACCCAGCCGTGGGCAGTTGTGGGGAGAAGGTAGCGGCCTGTTAGAAAATGTCTGCAGTTACATTCGGAGAAGGCAATGGCACCCCACTCCAGTACTCTTGCCTGGAAAATCCCGTGGATGGAGGAGCCTGGTAGGCTGCAGTCCATGGGGTCGCTAAGAGTCAGACACGACTGAGCTCCTTCACTTTGACTTTTCACTTTCATGCATTGGAGAAGGAAATGGCAACCCACTCCAGTGTTCCTGCCTGGAGAATCCCAGGGATGGGGGAGCCTGGTGGGCTGCTGTCTATGGGGTCGCACAGAGTCAGACACGAATGAAGTGACTTAGCAGCAGCAGCTACGTTAAACCGAGATTCTCCACAAGGGTTGATGCTTTCAACAACAGCGCTGTTTACAGACCTTCTGGATGAAGGAGGGTTGCTTTCATTTTTTTAAAAAACCTTTTTATTCTGTATTGGAGTATTGCATATTAGCAAACAATGTTGTGATAGTTTCAGGTGAATAGCAAAGGGACTAGCCATACATATGCAAGTATCCATTTCTCCCCCAAAGTTCCCCTCTCATCCAGGCTGTCACCTGGATTGAGCAGAGTTCCCTCTGATGTACAGTAGGTCCTTGTTGATTACCCATTTAAAATATAGCAGTGTGTGATGGCTTTAAATCCTCTCCAATACAGTTTGTTTTCTATGTGGCTACTGCCAAAGATAAAAAAACCTCTGTTATCTAGGGGTTCTTTTCCTCTCACTTATCTCTCACTTCCTCTACATAGGGAAAGCTCATTTATTAGTACATGTATATTTACTTAAACAGAAGAGAAATGTGTGGTTTTCAAAGATCCACCTTCCTGACCTGTTACCACGAGATGTTTTCATTAAATCTTCCCACCAGTGTCTGTCCCCGTCTTCCAGTTTTGCTGGTTGAGCTGCGTCAATACTCCTGAAGACAAAGCTCAGCCTTTCCTCTGTGATAGATCCGCTCCTCCCTGCTGCATGCACTCAGATGCTTAGGACATCAAGAATCTCTAATGAAGCCAGAGAGGAGAGTCACACTCCGAGGCCGTGGTCACGTGACCAGGACGACAGGATGTGTGTCATCCTATGGCGGGTGAGCACCAGCGTCAGAGAGAGACTGAAACCAACCATTTGGCTTTAGATGCTAAAATGAGCATCTAAAAGTAGCCTTGGGTGGAGCAAGAAGGCAAGCCAGGCAGCCTGGAGAGTTTGGTGCAAAGGATGGAGGGCTATGTCTTTTCTCCCTGGGTGAAGCTGTGTGCATTTCTGTTAGTTCAGGTGAGAAAGGGGAGCTGGACCAGACCATCCTAAACAACGTGGATGTTTCCACCTCATCTGTTTTCCCTGATGGTGAATTGTGTAGAGTGTAGACAGAAGGGGAAGGGTGGAGGGATAAACTCTGCACTAAACCTCCGAGTGGGGGGGAGTGTGGATCTGGAACGGCTCCTGACTCCTCTTAGCTCTATCCCCACAGCCCCCAGCACTTCCACTGCTCCTGTTAGGTTGTCACCGACCATTCATCCAGCTGTATTGTTCTGGGGTGAAGTCCAGCCATCGTGACAGTACACACATAGCCCTTTCTGATCTGTCCACTTCAGTTCTCCAGTTTGATCTCACAGCTAAGCTTGAGCTGCTCCCAAGAGCCAGGCATTCCCATCCAGTTCTCAGCTCTCCCTCCAATGAGCTTGTCTCACCTGCAGCCTCCTAGACATCCTTTATCATTTTCTTCCTCCCAGAACCCAGGGTCGGACCACTGCTTCCACTTCTCCAGGGGAAATTTGAACAGACCGTCCTCTCCTTGAGATTCTGATTCCAAAAATCCAGAGAGAGACATCCAGGCTTGAGCAGTCTCAAAGGCTCCCCTGGAAATTCTGGAAGTTTGGGAGCCAAGTGTGGACACACTTCTCTGGGAATCTTCCTTTCCAAGCTGAACTACAGTGTCTTTGATTGTGTGTCTCTGTTAAACATCCGCTTCATGAGGGCAGGGACTCAGGCTTAGACGTGTTCAAAAATAACCACTGAACTGAATCAAAACTGAGGTGGGTTTCTTTATTCCTCTCTGCTCTTGCTAAAACAAAAACAAACTATTTTTTTGGCTAGTTTTTGTTGTTTTTTTAGAAAAGCATGACTTAAAAAAGAAGACGGTAGGCACATTACAAATCTGCAACAACAAAGGTCTTACAAAGGCTGGTGATACTGGTCCTTGGTTGGTGTTTAAATGTGAATGATACCGGGTTCACACTTACTTAAACTTTTTTCTGTTTTTTTAAGATTGACTCCAGTGAAATCCCTTTTCTCATTTTTTCAGTCTTTCATAACATGATGTGGAATATGTCATGTATTCTCAGGAAGAAAACTTACATACTTTGTTTCTATCCTCCTCCAATGTATCCCTTTTCTCTCTCTCTTTCCCGCACATGCACCTACGCAATTCTCCATAGATTCTGCCAGGATTGAAACACACAAGTTGAATCGCGTGGGATTCTCAAATTTGCAGAATTCTATCATCTTCCCCTGTTCTCCCACTGCGCAGTTTTCAGCCCACCCTCGCGTCTACAAGTCTCCTAAAACTGTTAGTCCCTCAATCAGGTCTGTTGCAACCCCATGAATGGTAGTCCACCAGACTGCACTGTCCGTGGGATTCTCCAGGCAAGAATACTGGAGTGGGTTGCCACACCTCCTCCAGGGGAACTTCCCAAATCAGGGATCAAACCCTGGTCTCCTGCACTGCAGGCGTATTATTTACAGTCTGAGCCACCAAGGAAGTCCACAACTCTCCTGAGGTAAATTTACTTCATGGATGCTGAGAAGAGCAATGCCTGATCCTGACTCTTGATTCTCTCCAGGTCTAGAAGACCTGATTTTGTGCTATTAACTGTTATTTTTGTTGATGCGGATGCTGTTATCTGATTTAAACATCGAAGGGATTATTTTATTTTGTTTGTGCCCTGGAGACTTTAGGGGAAAAAAAAGGAAAGAAGAAAGCCAGCACCATTTTGAAAAGGAAAGCATCCAATAATTTAATATACTTTCCCACAGAGCTGAGGAACAGATGTTCCATCTCCTCCTGGAGTGGGAGGGTGTGGACTCAGAGAGGCTTGGACCCAGAGCATGTTTCATAATCTTAAAAAGTCAAGGGGTTTTAGGAAGGTCCCTAAACATGGGAGGTCTGGTTGGGGTAAATTTTTACTTGTGCAGAAACACAAAAGGGAATTTACCACAGCTTTTGGCAATCATGTATTTTTTGAATGTTTTCGCTGAACTCTCAAGATGAGAAAGATTTTTATCACCACAAATTAATAGGGTTTTTGAAATTGAGAGAGAAAAAAAAAGAGAACCTTTTAGACTTGGCTAAGACAGTTTTACTGAATAAATTGTTATAGTCATTTCCTTAACAGCCTACCCAGCAGAAGGAAAGTCAGGCCATGTGAGAAGTGAAGCCAACTTTGGAGGAAAAATGGTTAACAAAATAGATGGAAAGGAAGGAAAATTCTTTTTATTCTATTTTCTGTGAAATGATTCTGAAGGAAAGAATCACCTGAGGAACCTTTCAAACACACTCTTGCCTTATCACCCCTCCCCCACCCACTCTCTCAGCCCCTCCACAAGGACATTTATTTCTTAATTTTAAATTTACTTTTTCCAGGTTTCTCCATTTATTTGGGATATGGAGTATATAATTATCATCATTACAAGTAATGATAAGTTGAATAGCTAAACCAGGGTGTATAGTTCAAACTATTTTGTTGGAACAAACTCCATGAAATGGAATCATTTGGTTAAAGAAAGTTTCATAGTTATATTGCCAAATTGGAGTCCGAAACAGTATGCATCGATTTATATTGCATGTATTCTTTTTTCAACAATCCTTGAAATTTTTGAGAAGGAAGAGAGTATTTCCCCGTAGTCTAATTATTTTATTTTCTTTGACTACTAAATGAAAGTAAATATTTTTTAGTCAGTTGTATGAAAGGACATGTTATTTAGAAAGACTCCTGGGTTGATTCTAATACGGTGTCTCTGCTCTACCCTCTCCCTCAATTTTAGAACCAGTGCTACAAAAAGAAATTCTTGAAGGGTGTCTGACTGTTTGTGACTCCAGGGACTGTAGCCTGCCAGGCTCCTCTGTCCATGGGGTTCTCCAGGCAAGAATACTAGAGTGGGTTGCTCTGTCCTCCTCCAGGGGATCTTCCTGACCCAGAAATTGAACCCAGGTCTCCTGCATTGCAGGCAGATTCTTTACCATCAGAGCCGCCAGGGAAGCCCCAAATTCTTGAAGAAAGAATAGCTACTTAAGACTGTTTTAGATGGAGGATGACTTGATTTTTCACCACCTGTGATTACAGGTGATTGATTATATCACCTGCCCTATGGCCACCCTCTGAAATGGCTCCATGGCCCTGGTCCCTCCTGTTTGGATAAATCGATCTCTGGAGATAAAACCACCATTCGCGATTTTCTGAGACACTTGCTTCAAAGTGGAGTCTCGGCTGCTCTTTTTCTGTTCTGTGGCCATGATTAAATTCCTTCTGTATCATTTATAAGGTTATTCTTTTCTGATCTCTCTTTCACTGAACTAGAAATATCTGCATATCTGAAATCTTCTGGAGTGAAATAAATCTCCAAAGTTATACAGTTTTTAGAGTTTGAAGGAGCATGAAAGAGTGTCTCCCACAATTTTGCAGAAATTCATTTTATAGTATTCTAGGTGGTTGCTGCTTGTATATTGCAAAAATTAGGCACCTGTGACTTCATGTGGAAATGTGTTTTATTTTGGGAGAGTGCAGTGTTGAGCCAAAAGAAATGCACTTCTCTTAAGCTTTTCCTGTTGTATGAATCATGCATGGAAAGAGATGGCACATCCTTCTTCAGTAACCTCTGAGCCCAAATCAAGCTGTCAGTCGGCTTAGGAGTAGAATACGCTCCCATTTGGTAATCACAGACGTCATGCCCTCTGCTGAATTTGATTTCTTAGCAGATCCACAATGCTCCTGGTAACTGAGCCGTCCTCTTGGTGAGGAGAGCTCCTTGGAGTCTCCTGGGAAGAGAGCTTGTAAGGGGACCCCAGTTCTCCCCTGACTGCCATCCTGGCAGCAAGAGAGTCTGGGATACTCAAAAGTGGCATCATTGAAAGCCCTCAACATTCAGTATGTATCAAGTGTCTGCTCTGTGCCAGGCATGAAGCTCACTGCCAAGGATGCAGCAATGAAATCAGAAGTGGTCCCTCCCTGAAGGAATGCACTCAGATAAGGGTGCTAGGCTCCCATCAGCGTGAACAGCACTCACAAGCAGGGTGCCAGACCTACTGGGGCAGCATAGAGAAGGGGTACCCAACCCAAAGAGAGGCCTCACTTTGCAGAAACAGAAATGTCTTCAGAGCAACGTGGCATAATTGAATCCACTTTACAGACTGTCTCAGCAGAGAGGATTTTGACGTGAGATAAAAAGCTCAGTTATGTAGATTGGAAGGAAAGACCAGTTATCCAGGGTGCAGTCAGGAGTCTCCTGCTGTCTTTGTTTCGGAAGTGAGCAAAAGATGTCCATCAATCTTTTGAACTTCCAGGTTTAATCTAACGATCTGCTTTTGCTGCGCCAAGGGAGCTGTGATCATTTGCAGGTAGCATGATGCGGAATGGATTCTATTCCTCCATTATCAAGTAAATCCCATATTTGAATATTCCAGCATCACTGTGCTTTTTTCCACCTAAGTTTCTTTCCTTTCAGATCTCTGGGAGTGAGTAGGTTCTGATATTATCAATTTATTTTTTTTTTTTAATGCAGGCTAATGAATCTAGAGTTTGCTGAGAGACGCACGCGGAGAGTCTGTGATTATTTGTGAGCTGATGGAAGGTGAGAATCTTAGAGCAGCAACTAATCTTAGAGGCTGCTGACAGGGCAACCCCAGCAGAGGGGCTCCTGGAGGAGACCGAGACAGCAACACACGTGCTCAGAGACAGACCGCTTCCCCGAGTTGGTTTGTGTTTCAAATTGCCCTATTATGGGTTGAGAGATGGCCGAGCCAAGGAAGACTGGGTACTGGAGAATGAATAACTGCTGTTCTCGACAGAAATAATTCCTGGAAGTGGGGGCAGATGAATAGTTAGGTGGAGAAATGGATGACTCAGTGTGTATTTCCCAAAATGGATTGGCGGCCCTATGTCTTTATTAATGCCTAATGGGCTAGTTGTCTTTGTTAGAATTTTATGAGAGAGTGAGTTCAGGTAGGAAAGGGATAAAGACCAAGAGCTCGTTTCAACAACTAAAGGCTCAGACTCTTAAAGTGAACCTTTCTTCTTTGAAGAGGTACGCAGCCTAAATCTGATGTCAAGAGCTTTGGGGAGGTTTTATGAAGCACTTGGCTGATATGGAAACCAGCAGGCGTCTGTGCTGGCCTTGGCAGGACGGACTTCATCGGGGTTCAAAGAAAGCGCACAGAGAAAGTGTTGGTCTCTGAGACTCTGCTCTAAGACAGGCCGTGTAAACACAAGAATTTCTCAGAAGTCCGGGAAATTTTCGAGGTTAAACTGGGGTGACAAGCAATTTCTGACTCTCAGCAGTGTGAAAAAACAGGGTATACGTTCTGTCTGTGCACTTGTCCATTTGCTGCTTTGTTCCATCTCTGGGATCTAGTCTGATAGAACATCAGCTAAAAAATTGCCAGTCAACTCAACAGAGAGGAGAAAGAATGCGAGTCACACACAGGCTTTTAAAGCTTGCCCTGGCAGGGGGTGTGCCACTCCTATTCCTTTTCTTGCCAGAGCTGAGCACAGGCCCATGCTTGTCTAGGAGGACAAGGAATTGCAATCCTACTATGTGCTCAGAAGGAACTCCAGGAAGATGTTCTGGACAGCTCTGATGATGTTCACAGCCATAAACACTGCACACTGCATGTGAGCCAACCCCAGAGAGCTGGTTGGGGGATGCAAAACTCCAGAAAGCCCTTCCTAACTTCCAGTGAGTATCTGTGTGCATGTGTGTGTGTACGCATGCAAAAGTGAAGAACTAAGACTGACTGTAAACAGCCTTATAGAAATACAAATGATACCCGCCCTAGCCCCAGCCCCCGTAAATCTCTTGTGCATCCAGGTGTTTAACTACAGTAGAACTGCTTCATTTATGCTCTGAGAACCCCTGTCTACAGTAGCCAGGGCACGGAAGCAACCTAAACGTCCACCGACAGAGGACTAGATAAAGAAGATACGGCACAAACATATACAATGGAACATTACTCGGTTATAAAAATAATGAAATTAGGTCACTTGTAGAGACATGGACTGTGAAGAAAGCTGAGCGCCAAAGAATTGATGCTTTTGAACTGTGGTCTTGGAGAAGACTCTTGAGAGTCCCTTGAACTGCAAGGAGATCCAACCAGTCAATTATAAAGGAAATCAGCCCTGGGATTTCTTTGGAAGGAATGATGCTAAAGCTGAAACTCCAGTACTTTGGCCACCTCAGGCGAACAGTTGACTCATTGGAAAAGACTCTGATGCTGGAAGGGATTGGGGACAGGAGGAGAAGGGGATGACCGAGGATGAGATGGCTGGATGGCATCACCGAATCGATGGACGTGAGTTTCAGTGAACTCCGGGAGTTGGTGATGGACAGGGAGGCCTGGTGTGCTGCGATTCATGGGGTCGCAAAGAGTTGGACACGGCTGAGCGACTGAACTGAACTGAACTGAGAGACATGGGTGGACCTAGAGACTGTATACAGGGTGAAGTAAGTAAGAAAGAGAAAATATTGTACACAAACACATATGTGTGGAATCTAGAAAAATGGTATAGATTATTTTATTTGCAAAGCGGAGATAGAGACACAGATGTAAAGAACAAATGTATGGACACCAAGGGGGAAAGGGAGGAGGTGGGAGGAAATGGAAGATTGTGGTCAATATATATACACTATTGATACTATGTATAAAATAGATAACTAATGAGAACCTACTGTATAGCTCAGGGAACTCCACTCAGTGCTCCATGGTGACCTAAATGGGGAGGAAATCCAAAAAAGAGAGAATATATGTTTATGGATAGCTAATTCACTTTGCTGTACAGTAGAAACCAGCACAACATTGTAAAGCAATTATATTCCAATAAAAATGATTAATAATAATAAAGAACCCCTGTCTGCTGAGCTAGAAACAAGCTGGGGCAGCTGAGTGTGGTTGAACAGCTTCTCTCTGGAGAGGAGAGAGGAATAGAACTGTCTCAAACAGGAAGCCAAAAGCTGACTGTCTGCTCAGGACACCAGCAGGAAGCCTGGTGGTTTGGAGAAGAAAAGAAAGGCTTTTCTGGTAGGGAAGCAGTTCCCACCCTCTGGGTTTCTAATCTCGTGTAATGATTTTATCTGTCACAGAAGAAATTGGGGGTCATGCACATCTTTTCTTCCCTTTTCACCCGGAGGATAATCATTAGAAAGAGGGTGATCTTTTTTGATCATCTTCTCAGCTCTAACCTATCTTTTGCATGATTAGGGCTTTATGGATGTGGCAAACTCTTCTGGAATCCAGGTCAACATGGGAGCTTCTGCCTCCCAGCTTGCAAATCCTCGGGTTCACGTTAATTACAGCTTCCCACCACCCTGTCCTCTTTCTTTTGTTACTCACATGGGTTTTTGGGAATTCTGCTGTTTGCAAATCAGGCTAAATCCAAATGCCACACTCACATCTGAATATCCAGGCCCAGGCCCATTCTGAATTGCTGGGTGCAATGAGGGGGTAATCAGTGGACAAAGATGGCAGGTCTCCTGGGATGGGAGAGCCACACAATTCAGCTTCCTGCAAAATAATTTCAAGAGCTATATATAAACTTCCCTTTGTGAACTGAAATTTCTGGAAGCCAAATGTCTGAGATGTACGAACTGTAAGTTTACCAGGGTTCGTAGCCATTTCCTCAAATTTAAGATTTCACTTCCGGGATGTCAACATAAGCAGCTTATTTTGTGTAAAATCTGAGATTCATTACATGGGTGTATGAACAGGGGGAAAAAGAAAGAAAGCGCCTAAAAATATAAAAGTATTTTTTGACATATGAGCCTTACAGAATCTTTTTAATCTGCCGGTCAGATGGTGTTATGTCCAGAGAGCAAAGCTCTACTGTGCTTTATTTTACCCACACAATTCCTCTGTTATAAATTGAATAATTTGTGAAGTCTACTTATATCAAATATTAATGATTATTCATTAAACATGTTTGAATGAGATTAATGTCAATTTCAAATATACATGAATCAACCTCACCTGATTCCCCCACTAATTAGAAAAATGTTTCAGAGTTCCTGGCTCTAACTTAAGTTGTCCAGACTGATGAAACCTTCAAGACAATTTTATATGTTCACAAATTTATCAGCAAATTCAGAATTTTTTTTGATAGTGGACATGCTGAACTAGGTAGAAGGCACTGCTGTAAGGAGGTCTTTAGGGCTGTAATGGTGAGGTTAGGTGGTGGTTGGTGGGGAGTATGCTGGGGTCCTAGGAAGAGGTCTCAGGCTTGGTGAGCCTGTGACTCTGGACCATGAATTTCAAACATGCTTCTTGGCTCCACGGTCTGTCCCTTAGATGGTACAGGATAGTGGGCTGAAGTTGGGTATTTCCCCTCCTGGTGGTCAGTGGGGTCTGATGAAACCCCAGCAGGTGAGGCTGAGCTTGACTAGTCTCTCCTGAGGGCAGCCCTGGTTAACGGAATGGAGTGTCTGGAATATTTCACAATGGTTGCTTTTCCCTCCCCGACTGAAGCACTCAGAGTTTGCTCTGCTCTTCCCTATGAGAACCAGGTAGATCTCCTGGAGGCAAAAACTCACCCAAGGCTAGGAACGTCCTCCTTCATCCCCTCCACCGTGACTGGGCCTCCCTGGAGTTTTTAACTCTCAGACTTGTCCACACTGAGGCTCCAGGAATTCAGTTCAAGTTCAGTCCATGACAGCTGAGGTTTCCCTGCTGCGGCACTGATTCCCAGGAGGGTTGTGGCTTGTGGGTTTCTGCTCCAGTAAGTCATGATTTTCTGTGTTCGCCTCTCAGTGTCTCCAATTTGGGAAGCAGCAGTTTGTCCTGTGATCTCACCTCTGCTGCTGCTAAGTCGCTTTAGTCGTGTCTGACCCTGTGTGAACCCATAGACGGCAGCCCACCAGGCTCCCCTGTCCCTGGGACTCTCCAGGCAAAAACACTGGAGTGGGTTGCCATTTTCTTCTCCAATGCGTGAAAGTGAAAAGTGAAAGTGAAGTCGCCCAGTCGTGTCGGACTCTTAGCGACCCCATGGACTGCAGCTTACCAGCCTCCTCTGTCTGTGGGAGTTTCCAGACAAGAGTACTGGAGTGGGGTGCCATTGCCTTCTCCCGACCTCACCTCTAGGCTGGCTCAAATGACCATTGTTGATTTTCAGTTTGTTAAGGTTTTACTTGCTGTTAGGATGGGGCGATGACTTCTAAGCTCTTTATCTGCTAGACTGGAAACCACAAGTTTGTCTGCAAGTTTGAAATCATGTTTACATGCCTGTCTTGCACGGTACGTATGTGCGTGCTCTGTCAATTCAGTCTTGTCCAACCCTTTGGGACCTCATGGACTGTAGCCTGCCAGTCTCCTCTGTTCATGGGATTTCTCAGGCAAGAATACTGGAGTAGGTTGCCATGCCCTCCTCCACGGGCTCTTCCTGACTTAGAGACTGAACCTGCATCTCCTGTGTCTCCTGCATTCCAGGCAGATTCTTTATCGCTGAGCCACCAGGGAAGCCAGTACTGCAAGGTAGACCCATGTTAAAACCCACATCTATAAACAATTACAGCTCTAGATGACTTTTCCCCCGTGAGATCCATAGGACTTAGCACTCTGCCCAGCGTCAAACAGCTGTTGAGTCAACATTTGTTGACAGACCAGCTGGCAGATCGGAAAGGATGACTTCCCAACAAAAGATTCTGGCCAGAGGAGCAGGTGATGTTGGGAATAGCCATCCAGCAACTGGTGAGTCTGGAGAAGGAAATGGCAACACACTCCAGTATTCTTGCCTGGAAAATCCTATGGACAGAAGAGCCTGGTGGACTACATACAGTCCATGGGGTCACAAGAGTCGGACACCACGTAGTGACTGAACCAACCAAACCAACTGGTGACTCTAGGAGGGAAGGAAAAGCAGAGAATGGGAAAAGGAGAGAGAACAATGGACAAAAGGAAAAAAGAGGAAAAGGAGAAGCAAGATTGAAAAGAATCTAATATTACAGCAAGGTTCCCATCTTCACTGCCGCAGGTGGCCTGGGGGCACCACTGTGCCCCTACCCTCCAGCCTCACCGAGGATTAAGCACTCAGGCCCCCAGGCTCTGAACCCCCAACTGGCACATCATTGTCCTCCACATCCTACTATTCTGTTCTCATTTATTCACTTCCCACAACTAAGATTTTGACATCAGCATTGCTAACAGTGTGGGCGTGGAGTCTTATCAGCTTAACTGAGTTACCTTTGAGAGTGTAAGGGGCACTCTTAATAATTACTTAATTAGTACATCAGGGCAATTGGGACTTCCTGGAAATCCTGGGAGGTAAGGTGACCCTACTAACAGCCCATTCTTCTTGCTGTTGTTCAGTTGCTAAGTCGTGTCCTACTCTTTGTGACCTCGTGGACTGCAGCACGCCAGGTTCTTCTGATCTCCACTATCTCCCAGAGTTTGCTCAGACTCATGTCCATTCAGTCAGTGATTCCATCCACTATCTCATCCTCTGCTGCCCCTTTTTCCTCCTGCCCACAATCTTTCCCAGCATCAGGGTCTTTTCCAATGAATCAGCTCTTCACATCAGGTGGCCAAAGTATTGGAGCTTCAGGTTCAGCATCAGTCCTTCCATTGAATAGTCAGGGTTGATTTCCTTTAGGATTGACTGGTTTGATCTCCTTGCAGTCCAGGAGTCTTCTCTAGCATCACAATTTGAAAGCATCAACCCTTCAGCACTCAGCCTTCTTTATGGTCTATCTCTCCTATTCATACGTGACTACTAGAAAAACCATAGCTTTGAATATATGGACCTTTGTTGGCAAAGTGATGTCTCTACTTTTTAATATGCTATCTAGGTTTGTCATAGCTTTCCTTCCCATTCTGCCTACAGGTAATTTCCCTTTTTTGGCTTGGAATATAGGTATACCTATTGGTATTCTATTAGGACTGATAAATGTGTGCATCATATAAAATGAAAAATTTGGATGGTTAAATCTTTGATTTTTTTCCTTCTAGTACTTGAGAACCCATATAAATACTCCACACACCTCTTTCTTAACATTCCAGAGTTTGAAACACCCTGTCCCTTCTTTGTTTGCTTTCTTTTTCCCTCCCACTTTGTACTAGAGTTATACCTGCACTCATCTCTCTTTGCCTCTAGATATTTTTGCTATTTGAGGGCAAAATCCACATTTCTTTTAAAAAAAAAATCTTTAAAGCTATTGGAAGTACTAATGAAGATTGGATTTTGATAAACATAAAAAGTAAAAAGACATATCTAGGGAAATCATGATTTGGGAATAAGAAATCTTATTTACATTGAACTTAAGGGGTGGAGGGGAGGCATTTTGAAATGCCTTCTTTTCTGATGAACCTTTGAAAGTCAATTTTGCTAAATGAGTTTACATCTAAATTTTCGTTCTGTTGACAGTTAACACCAGGATCTTTTATCTATGCTTAATGTCACTAGCTACATCCTGCCATTGATCGAGGGGAAAAACTCCCTATTGCAATCAATGGGGAGTTCTATGTAAAAATCAATGGCAGGATATGGCTTGCAAGAATGGTGGTTACTACAAGCTTTCGCCTGGGAGGCCTCCATCAATGGTGCTGCAGGGTAGCCCTTTTGACCATGTTCAAAAACACCAGTGAAAAACCGTGCTATTCTTTAGAAGGGGGAGAAAATGGAGGGAAGGAAGTGGCACCTATTTGTTGTGGATGACCTACATGTTCCCACAGTTTAACAGCAGCTTTGTATTGTCTTTTCAAGATTCTCAAAGAAAAATCCATAGAGAAAGACAAATGCTTGAAAAAAGTCTGTGTTCCTTGGATGGGAAGCAGGCAGTGTCACCAAATGTAACAGCACACATCAGTCCATATGAGTGGAACCAACTGCCCTGTCCCCTGGTTCATAGCAGCCCCTGGCTCACCTCTTACCCTCAGCTTCAAAGGCTGGGCTGGCTGGTCGAAGACGCGAGAAAGAAGGCATCTATTTGATTTATTTATCTGGCTGTGCCAGGAGTGAGTTGCGGCCCTCTAGGATCCCCAAACTTGCCTGTGCCATGCGGACTTTTAGTCTCAGCGCGTGGGATCCATCTCCCTTACTAGGGATCGAATACGGGTCCCCAGCGCTGGGAGTGAGGCGTCCTAGCCACTGGACCACCAGGGAAGTGCGTGCCTTAGCCATTTAAACTGGCCTTCTCATAACGAAACCATGAAACTGTGTCAATTTCTCTCCACCATCTACAGTTTGTCTCCCTCCCCCGATTCGTATCTTTGAGTTGAGTAGTATTTCAATAGTCAGGGAGCGGTTGGCTGAAACGGGGGCAAATATTGGCCATTTATACTTTTTACATGAGAACAGGCATTAAGAACCCAAAACTTACACAGCCATGGACAGAAGGAAGGACCAAATCTCCCATTTCATTCTAATTTTTCTCCTGATTCTACCATGCTCATCCATTCTGCAACAATTTGAATATTTGCAATGCCCTGGCCATCATAGTAGCCACTGAGATTACAGAGAAGCAAGGTCACCATTAACCCCAAGGAGCCCGTCACCCACATAGAAGCAAGAAAACCAGGTCAGATTATCCCTTGTGAAACAAGGACAGGAAGAAGCACCTGAGGCAGCCTTTGGAGGAAAGGTCCCAGGGGAGAGCTCCTGGAGGAGCAGGGGCAATTTTCCGTCTAACAAGACTTAGTCGGATACAGAAATGCCACGTTAAACAGCCATTGAAGAGATAGAAGTAGCTAGACAGAGTGACAATGGGGACATGACAATGAAGGAAAAGAAAGGGTCTAGGGTAATTCAGGTGCAAACTTTAAGAAAGCCTCAAGGATGTGAACAAGCATGGTATGTCCAAGGAAGGATAAGTAGTTTCTGGAACTTAGCATTTGGTGAGAAAGAAGTCTGGATCACATGATGAAAAAGGCTTGAATGAAAGTGGTCCGCCTTGAAATACTTGAATCCTGGGAAGTAAGCAGGAGGGAAATGATGAAAGGCCTTGAATGCCCATGGAAAAGCAACAGGAGTCATGTGACCCGACTTCCATTGCTCAGCTTACTATTGCTTTGGAGATGAAGGGGCATTTTTGAGAGGTAATTCAGGAGAAATCTTTTGAAAGAGACGAATGTAGCCAAACACTGTAATTGATTCAATGGGAGGCTGTGTAAATGAGGATCTTGACGCGCTGATTTCTGCCTGGGGCAACTGGAAGAGGTGTTGTTAAGGCAACCAGCACCCTGCGGAGGCAGGAGAGGGTGCCAGCCTAAAGCTCCATGCAGGCACCCAGGAAGAGAGTATGCACTGTGATAAATACATTTCCAGGATGTGAGACGTTCAGGGATTTATGTCTGGTGGCTAGACTCCTCTGTCATTGACAGGGCGGAGCCAAGAGCGAAGGGTGAGGGGGCAGATGGGAATGCAGATGCTCTAAGTGTGGGGGCCCCGCTCCCCTTGGTTTTCCTAAGAACATGCAGGATGGAAGGAGGAGGAGAAGGATGCTTGGACCGACTCAGCTTGACCAGGTAGAGGACTGGAGAGGGTCCACACTGACTTTTTCAGGAAGGCACCCCCTCACAGCGGCCCCAAGGCACCTGTCCAAACCTCATTGGATTGCAATGGATGTTTTTCTCAGCTTTTCTCCACTGAATGGTGTGATCCCTGAAGGTGGGCACAGTCATCTTTCATCTCTCTTTCCTCCTGCCCCAAATTAGATCCTCAAGGTTTTGCTGAATGATTGACTAGATTAATACGGAGGAATTTAGAGAGACAACAGTAAGATTAGGAGGTGGTTTAGCACTGAGCTGTTCTTTGTGGTTATTAAAAAGGTTGGGTTTTCGGTGATGACTGTAAGCTTCCAAAGTGTCATGGAGGTTAAGTTCAAGTACCTGTGAGGCTTATATTTGTTGTCATCTGCTCAGCAATTTCTAAGGGCTGGAGCAGCACGGGGTGGAGAGGCAGGCTGGGAACACGACCTCACTATCTTGATGCAAGCAAGCTACATTTACTGAACATATCACATAAAAATAGACACTCACTATATCAAAGCACAGGACTATGCTGCATGTTTTAACCTCCATGAGGAGAATTACTGTGTAAGGTTCTGTCCTTGTTCTCAATTAACTGACAGTCTCTCTGGACAGCAAACTGAGACCCACGCCGTGAGTGAAAAAGAAGTTTATATTTCTGTCACCAAGAGTCAGCCTGGTGGTCATCAGACTATCCTCCTTTGTCGCTGATTGTATTGACCTTCAGGTGTGGCCATACCCCAGGGTCTATATGCCAGGGCCTTGAACTGTAAGCCCATAATTTTATTTTTGTGGACCATTTTTAAAGTCTTTATTGAATTTGTTACAATATTGCTTCTGTTTTATGCTTTGGTTTTTTGGCCATGAGGCATGTGAGATCTTTGCTCCCCAGCCAGGGATCAAACCCACACCTCCTGCCTTGGAAGGCAAAGTCTTAGCCACTGGACCACCAGAAAAGTCCCCAAACCCATAACTTTAGTGTTTTGATTTTACTCACAGACTAATAAAGAAAATGATAGAGATCTGACCATGAGCTTCAATTCACTGATACTCTTGGTACTGGGGATGAGAAGTCATGTGAAATAAGAGTAAGAATTAAACATGAGATAAGAATGTGGGGACGGGCTTCCTTGAGGCATGGCGATAAAGAATCCTCCTGCCAATGCAGGGGACATGAATTCAGTTCCTGGGTTGAGAAGATCCTGTGGAGAAGGAAATGGTAACCCACTCCAGTATTCTTGCCTGGGAAATCCCATGGACAGAGGAGCCTGGCAGGCGACAGTCCATGGGGTTGCAAAAGAGTTGGGCACAGCTTAGTGACTAAACAATAACAATACCAACAAGAGTCTGGGGACAGGGTAGACATTGTGGAGGTTCTAGGCAGGGCCTCTGGGACCCAGCAGATAGGACTCTGTTGTCCTACTTGCGGTCTGAGCTCTCTGGGCTCCTGTTCCTTCCACTGTAAGGCAAGCACACTAACCTTCTCATGGACTTGGGTGAAGCCCAAAGAGGTCATGTTGCGTCTGGCGTGGAGAGAGATGTGCGCTCTGAAGACAGCTACAAAAACATGAGCCTGGATGGAGCCTGATGGAATCTTGGTGAGGCAGCCATGGGCGCAGTTTCACACTTGGGGGAATGTTTCTATCTACTGGCCTGAGAAAATGCATCCTTTGCTGAGTGCTGCTAGACTACTACAGGCTGGAATTGAATGCTTGCACCATTTATAAACTAACCCCTTTCCTTATTTTTAATTTCTTATTAATAAAATATAATGATGACCATGAAGATCTAGTGATGTGAAGTACCCAACCCAAACTAGGGGCAGGCTTTCGTTCAGCACCAGTATATTTTGTGTATTTAAAGCAAAATGTAACTCTCAGCTGGAGATGGTGGCTGCCACTCCTGTGGTCACTATTTATTATTTGATGAGTTCCTTTTTTGGCTGTATTATGTGACTGATGCGAAGAAATGAAGCCTTCATCCTGGTGTGATATAATGTGTGTTCTTTCTTTCTTTTTTTTTGGCTGCACTACACAGCTTATGAGCTCTCAGGTCCCCTACCAGGGGTTGAATCCGGGCCCCAGCCCTGAAGGAGCTGAGTCTCAACCACCGGGCCACCAGGGAATTCCCTAGTATGTCCTTTCTTTTTCCATTTAAGGACCCACTGAATTTTTGCTCTGGTCACATGTGACCAGAGTGGTGTGGGAATAACATTAGCTTTAGAAAGCTTGCTTTTCAAATTGTGTGTCAGTGTCAAATAGGAAGAAAAATACAAATGGGTTTGCAGATTAATTTTATAATAATGATGAGCGTACTCATGTGGTTAAAATGATTGTGTACATGCTGGCATTTTAAGATACATTTGTGGATTTGATTTTATGCCTAATACGTTGTTTATTAATTTCATTTACTACCGAAATTAGTGGTGTTATGTTTATGTAAGCCCAGAACTCCTCTTCAAACACTGTTTTTGTAAGGCATGTGTTGGAGGGTTTTTAGAGCAAATTATAACCTAAAGCTGTCTTTGTGATGTTGCCATCTCGAACCCTCGGGGGTGGTATGTAGGGCATACATAAGTACATAAATACATGCTGTCAAACATCCAAATAAAAATATGAAATATTCAACTTAAAAATGAGTATTTTATCTACACAGCCAGATTTTTTGGCTGTCTTTGAATATGGGTGGGAGTGGAGAGGCAAAGAGACAAAGCCTGAGTTGGCTCGATCTCTCTCTCTTTTATCTGGATTTGGAAAATTGTCCAGAGCTGTGTCCTGCAAGCAAGTAGCACCCTTGACTATGGAAATGACTGCACCCTGATGTGTTCTTCTGCCTGGTTATTTTCCTTTGCTCCAGGGCTCCTAGGAAATCCTCTCTCCCGGAAATTGACTCTTTTGCCTCCAAAGAGCAGGAGAAATTCCTGGAGGCACAGACATTCTCACCTGTCTCTTGCGACTGGTTTGGTGGAAAGTTAAGCCTCTGGTGACCTTTCTCTGACAGTGGATACAGGCCAACGTCACTTGCATTTCACACTAAAACTTTTAAATACACACAAATAGATTTGGGATCTCTGATTTCTTTAAGAAAAGGAAGAGTTTGGGTAACAGTTAGGAAATCAAAAGATGGCCTAAATTTAAATTTACGCAACTTGCTTTTTGTGTGCATTATATTTTCATATGCTTTTTCCTAAGAGATAATGACTAGTAAGTAACCCCAACTGATGATGATAAAACTGAGGCTCAGAGAGGTTGGATAATTTGTTCAAGATCACAGAGCTGGAAGATGGTAGAGCCAAGGGTCCGTCTGATTGCAAGTCTACTTTTATTGCTATTTTCTGATAGAATCTCAACACATTTGTACATATGACCTCTAGTCAGACTAGAGGTTAATCTACGTGTGGTAGTTTGTGGAGTGTTCCTTTCATAACCCCTGCTCCATGTTGCTCTGAAAAATGAAACCACTGTCCCCTTACTGCCCCTCCCATAAGGGTCCCAATATGTTCCCCGAAGGAGAACATCCCACCTGCCTGAAAGTCACCTGACTATCAGCCCAGGGAAGATCTTGTCAACCTTTGCTTTCTTCACATTATGTTGCCAAGAATTGTTTCTCCCTAACATAAATGGGTATTTTATAGCTTTTTGCAATGACTCATAATTCCCCATCCCACAAAGAATTCTGATCACCCTCTTGAGAACTCAGAGACCTCATCCTTATCTACTCATAATTCATAACTCTTGGGACATATTGGCTTAAAACTGATATATGAAGTGTATCATTGAAGTTATGAGAAAAAGTTAATATAACATAAAAGTCTCTCTCCTTCACATGAGCACGGCATACAGAAGATGTTGACTGAGCCAGCCAGCCAAAATTTCACAGGGACAAACGGAATGGAGATCAGTGAGTTGGCATCTAACAGCCCTGCTAGGAAAGCAAAATGTGGGTTCCTTTTATGGGGAGTCTACGGCTAAATGGAAGCATCTATACCAAGTCACTTGAAGGGCAACAGGATCTCCATACAGCTCCAGGGAACACCACTCAATTTGTTGTGCAGTGCGGAACATATACAACTGTACACAGCAACCCTGCTTACACCAATGTTAACTCCAGCTTAGTTCTCTGAGAGGACGTGAGCTTCTGTTTTTCAAGATAAAGATATTGTGCCTTATCATAGAAAATATATTTTTTGGTTTGGCTTCAGCCCCCGATTTCTGGGACAGAGGTTTTAAAACTCTTGTAATTTCCTAAGTGATAAGAGCACCAGGATCACCTTTTGTTCTAATGTTTGGTCCTTGACACCAGTTCCTAACACTGAGCTCCTAAATCCCTGGGGATTTCCTGGGTGATAGGAGTGTTTTTTGTTCCACTGGGGCTATTCTAGGTAGACTCCTGACTCAGGGGGCAGTCACCAAAAAGATCAAATCATGATGAGAGGCTTGGAATTTTTAGCCCTACCCCCGTCCTCCAGAGGGGAGAGAAGCTGGAGAGGGAGAGCATAGTGAACTGTATGTGATGGAACCTCCACAATATCCCAAAGGTGTGGAGTTCTGGGAGTATCTAGGTTGATGAACACATCCACGGACCAGGGGGTGACACAGCCCAAGTCCACGGGCCTGAAGAGCCCGCCCTCTGGGCCCTTGCAGAACCGCGCCGTGAATCTGCGCATCTGGCTCTTCTTCAGCATCCTTTTCTCTATCGTTTTGGTGGTTGTTTAGTCGCTCAGTCGTGTCTGACTCTGTGACCCCATGGGTCGTAGCCCACCAGCTTCCCCTGTCCATGGGATTTCCCAGGCAAGAATACTGGAGTGGGTTGCCATTTCCTTCTCCAGGGGATCTTCCCGCCCCAGGGATCGAACTCACATCTCTTGCGTTGGCAGGAGGATTCTTTACTGAGCCACCGGGGAAGCCCGCTCCATCCTTTAATAAACTGCGAATATAAGTTCTGTTTCCCTGAGTTCTGTGACCTACTCTGGCAATTTAATAGAACCCGAGGAGGACATTGTGGGAACCTCTGAATTGTAGCCAAGTCAGATGGAAGTTGCAGATAATCTGGGGACCTGCTCTTTGTGACTGGCATCCCAAGTGGGGCTGAGCCCTTAACCTGTGAGATGTGGTGCTACCTCCAGGTAAATAGTATCAGAATTGAGTTAAATCGTAAAGAATCCACCTGCCAATGCAGGAGACACAAGAGATGCAGGTTTGATCCCTGGGTCGGGAAGATCTCCTGAAGGAGGAAATGGCAGTCCACTCCAGTATTCTTGCCTGGAGAACCCCACAGACAGAGGAGCCTGGCAGGCTGCAGTCCATAGGGTGCAATGAGTTGGACACAAATAAGCCTGGAGCATGTATTGAATCAAATTCTAGGACACGCTGCTGGTGTCACAGAGTTGCCCGGTGTGGGGGAAACACCCACACATGGGGTCTGGAGTAGTCCTTTCCACGGACTGTATAGTCCATTGAATTCTCCAGGCCAGAATACTGGAGAGAGTAGCCTTTCTCTTCTCCAGGGGACCTTCCCAACTCAGGGATCGAACCCAGGTCTCCTGCATTGCAGGTGGATTCTTTACCAGCTGAGCCACAAGCGAAGCCCAAGAATATTGGAGTGGGTATCTTATCCCTTCTCCAGCAGATCTTCCCGCCCCAGGAATCAAACTGGGGTTGCCTGCTTTGCAGGTGGACTCTTTACCAGCTGAGCCACCAGGGAAGCCGTGGCTACAGCAGTTTATTAAACAGTTAGCCGTAGCTCACCAGGTCACTTTGCTGGCTCCTGAGACGCCAGTACAGCAGCAGATGACAGAGGCAGCCCACACGTATTTAGGGGATCCTGCCCTGTCCTCTCCCAAGGGACTCAAGGGACTTTAGCCAAAGGTAAAAAGCCAGCCTTAGGAAGAGATGGGCATCTTGGTTTCCTGGAAACTAGTCACAAGGCAGTATAATCTTCTTCAATTCCATGACAATAATTTGCAGAACATTTTCCTGTTTTTTTAGATTAAGTTAAAATGATAGTACAAATTCAGTTCTTTCCTGTAATAATAAGACTGTTATTTCAAAATGCAGCCAACATGGTTAGACTAGTTCCAGAGTCATTGATTGCTATTTCCATTAAAGAAAGAGTACAACTGAAATAATTATTATTTTTTCTGTTAAAATGAAAATTGGTTACCTATAAGAAAAGAGACTGATCTTTCAACTCTGAAGCCTATTACAAGGGGTTGGTACAAGACACATGTAAAGAACTTGGTCACTGATAGTCTTAAACTGAGCAGAAAGGTAGATAACAAAATTGATCAGAAGACTTTAATTCGTAAGAAAAATATAAAAAATTATTTTGAGGTGTCGGAATGGTGTGATTGCAGTATCATTTGGAAGAGGCAAGCCAGCTCCACCAGGCATGCTAAAATTATTTTACCAAAATGATTTTAAAATCTTCCATGTATTTTAAATGGCCTAAGTTTTATTAACTTCATTCACAGATATAATAAAGGCAATACAAACAATGTTAAGAGATGTTATGTGGCAAGAAATGATATAATACAGATAAGGAAAATGAAATTATGGTCTTGTAAGATTCGATCCCCGGTACCTCAGAGAATTGGCTCTCGGACTGGTTATCAGGCCTAAGAAAGGATGAAATTGCTTTTAAGGGGTTGTACTGCATGGAAACCAAAATGACATCAAGCTTCCATAATTCAATTCCAGGGAAGGCTGAGTGGGATGGCTTTGTTTCCAATAGGGCGCGAGAGAGTTCTGGTCAGTGTCTTAATTGCTGTTTTAGAGTAATGAAGAGAACTGAAACATTTCTCCTCCTATTTGTCCAAAAAAAGCAAAGTCGAATGTAAGTATTTGACAACTGACACAAGGATGCTTTGTTCGGGAAAAACATCAGAACATAGGCTAATAAGAGCTGGAATAATACCAAAGGGCTTCATAGAAAGAGAAATCACGAGAAATAAATAGGTAGAATTGAACTGAGACCAGATAGTGCCAAGGTGTGCCAGACACAATGGTCCTTTTCTTCCCCTGGGGCATTTGAGATTCTAATGAGGAGAACAAGTCCATCCGGCTTATAGCACAGCACGGTCTGGAACATGACTCCAGGGAGAATGTGCAATGGCAGGGAATCTTCCGCAAAGAAGTTGCGTGGGCAGTGCCTTCCATGCTGCTGAGAGTCCCAAGATCCACGGGGAAGGTCTGCTTCTGAGCAGGAAAACCTCAGCTCCTGTTTGCAGCCTCTAATGCTCCCTCTCCCAACGACTCCAATAGACTGAAGGGAAGACAGTAAGTCTTGAAGCATGTTTCCCAAAGCCTCAGGCATTGCCTCCCCTATTAACGACATCTGGAGTGGTTTGATTTTTAGACTGAATTTGACTACACTGTTAAAATGTCTAGCAGATACAGCTCCATTGTGACTTTGGAAACACGGGATCTTCTGAGCCCAGGCTCTAACCCTCTGTCTGGGATTAAAGGGGTTGTGGAGTAAGGGAGGCGTGGAGTGAGGAGACTTCTGATCAGCAGCTGTTTCTTGAGCTCAGGCCATGCATTCGGTTCCGTGGCACAGACAACATAGAAGTATGGTACTTATTTTCAGGAAGTTTGTCACCGGGTAGAATTAGCCTTGCTTTATTGTTCTGGGAAGCATGTTGCCGGCCAAATGGTTGGAATGTTCATGTCAGAAATTTAACCACAAGATCCACCACCCGCTTCAATGGAAAGTATAAATGGATGGTTGATGTCCTAACATTCTTTGAATCCTTAGTCTGAAAACCCTCACCTCACTCTTCATTTATCTGGACTGCTGTACTGTAATCCTAACTTGATTTGAATCAGGGCTCAGCTTTTGTAAAACTTACCTTTGAAACTAAACTTCAAATCCTCAGTAGGATCCAATCTTCTCTTTTTCTTCCCAAGATGCTTCCAGAACTGTTTGGAGGTGGTACTGTCCATCAAGGCAATAAGTACCAAACTCATCTTTGTCTCATAAGATGTGTTGGCAACTGGATAGACTCACAAATAAATGGCAGCTAGGCGGTAGGACCAGAATTTCACCCCTGTGAACACTGGTGTGTCTGATTTGAACACTCATTCCCTTAACAGCTACACACAGTGCTTCTTCTGAGTGGGGTTGGGACTCCGATTTCTCTGGGATGGATTTGAACAGAAAGGAAACTTTGGGACCAAAAAGCAAATGGAAACCCCCAAGAGTCAAACCAACACCTGAAAGTTATTCCACCCAGGCAATTTTCTGTTGCATTAGACACAAGTCTGTGTGATTATATAACAGAAAATTGACTCTGCAAAATAACTGTAATTGTACCATCTGACAAGTAAACGACATGAGAGAATAGCGAATTCCTTTTAAATGAATACCTTGTCAAGGGATAGAGGGAACAACTATGTCCATATAGGCCCCACTTCTGTGCTTTTTTTTTTTTTTTTGCTGACAAATACCCTTTGTCAATATTCTCTGACCAGCTATTCATTTTACAAGGCGTTGCTGTTCTCTTTGTTTGTGTCCTGTTTGCCGTCTGGTACAATTACAGAGTAAATTAAGCTGGGTACCATAATATGCATTATGCTCGTCACTCTAGTGGAAGCTGTAGTTAGGTTTGTAAGAAATTTCTATTGTAACCCCAAGTTTCAGTCCATTGAAACTTTCCAAAACATTATCCTTTGGGGTTAAATTCTTCCTTGCTTCTTTCTTTAGGCCAATTTTTTTTTTCTTTTCTTTTTGAAACATAAGAGAAAGATTGCCTGCAGCTGCTTCTGAGTTATTGGTGAATTAAATCAAAATGGCTATTTCCATTGTAAAATACTTTGTTTTATAATCTCTGCAAAACTCAACAAAGAAAGTTACCTGAACAGAAATCCTCATAACACTCTAAGAGTTATGTAAAAGGCACATTTATTACTATTTGTTGGTCAGTCTGATTTCCAGGTTAAAAACAAAACAAAACAATCCTACCTCAGTAAGATAATAAAGTAAATGACCAATTCAGTAAATTCAAACACTTGGCTTATGTTAAAAAGGCAGCATTCTTCTCTTACTGACAAATATTAACTAAGTGCTTACTTTGCACTAAACACATTTAATTTCTCCAACAACCCCTATGGGCCAGATACTGTTTTGCAGCTGAAAATACAGAAGCATAGAGTGATATAAATTAGAAAAACAAGATAAAATGAATATTTAGTAGATTAATGGAAATTAATGTTATTCATTCAATGAGCATTTATTGAGCACCTGCTCTGCGCCATTGGCACTGCAAAGGTAAGGAAGACAGACATGGTTTCTGCCCTCATAGACCTTGTCCCACGTAGTGATTTTAATTCTTGGGCTTGTTAAGAGAATTCCATAAAGCAACCGACATTTAAAAAAAAACATTTGATCTGTAGGGGGCGAAATATCTATAAACTGAAAAACATAGTGTATCTCGTTCTATGCTTGGTTCTATGGAAGATACAGTTTTACTAGGGCAACTCAGGGAATGGACACCTTACATGATACAGTGAAAGAACAAGTAACATTGTGATGGGAGCAGTAGTTATAATCTGCACCAAAATTCACATTCGAAATATCTTGAAACAGTCATTTTGGAGAGACATGACCGTGATAAGGCTGAGACTGACCTTGGAATCAATGATGTTAACTTTAGAGCTAGGCGTGATTGCAGACATAGATAGTCTAGTTTTCTCATTTTCAAACTACTTCTAGATGTTCACATAGACCCTTCCCAAAGTTGCACATAATGGGAAAGAGTGTAGACAGAGGAAAGGAAAGCGTGTAGACAGAAGAAAGGAAAGCAGGGGCAAGATGGAGAAGGTTCTGTACTCTGTTTCAATAAGAACAATTCTATGATCTTTTTATATATGCATTTATAATACTGTTGGAATAAAGGACACTACTGCAAAAAAAAAAAAAAAAAGAGGATGCAATTTAAAAATCACTTATCTGATCTAAATACCTCCCAGACAGACCCTTCTAACTACTCTATTGTTTCCTTCTGTTTTAGGTTGACGACAAAAATGAGAATAATTTGATTAGTGAACGGTCAAGACAAGAATTTCAGATGTGATCATAATTAATGCAAATTGTCCTCCTACAGATCTTACTTAAGAATTCATTTCAATATTGAAGAAGCCAAGAGGATCCTACAGATCAAGAGCCGAAGGTTTATTCACATCATTCACAAGGAATTTCAAATTAGAGATGGATCTGTAAGATAAAACTTCATTTAGGGAAGGCCTGGGAAGAAAGAAACTCCCTACTACAAAGGAGGGTCTCCCACACATGCGAATCACTGGACCCAGGATAATCATCTGTCTTGTTCAAAAACATCAAAGGAAACCAACCAGATCACCTTTCTCCATTTTCCAGAGAAAATCATCCACCCATTCTGGTTCAGAAGCCCCTCTGCTGCCAGATAAAAAGATGTTATCAAACCTGCGTATAAAATAACAAAGACCAAGGGACAATTTATCAAAATTAGGAATGTTCTTTAATCATCCAAACCCAGATGCTTAGAAGAATCCACACTCTTCAAGAAACACCAGCCCTTCTGGCAACAGAGGAAGTAGTACTTTCTGCAGCACTCTTTGCAGCTCTGGAAATGAGCACTAACTCTTTATCAGCTTCATCCATGCTTGCTTACTGTTACCTAGTCCAAGCCCATAGTGCTCGCCACACAACAGACTGATAAATTGAGAGATGAGGAGTTTGGGCAAGGAATAGTGACTTTATTTGAAAAGCCAGCAGACAGAGAAAATGGTGGACTAGAGCCACAAATTACTATTTTATCTGAGCTAGAATTCAGGCTTCTTTTCTAGTCAAAGGGGAGGGGCTGTGGCTGGTTCTTGCAAACTTCTCCATGCTAGAATCCTTTGTTCTTGCACCTGTCCAGATAGATCTGTTCACGTTTCTGTGAACCTCCAAGACGGCAATAGTTATTCTCTGTTCTGCAATTTTTAAACTTCTATCTGAATGGAAAAGTGTTGTACCTTTAAAGGCCAGAACCTCAAGGATGGGCTTTCCTGGTTGTGGGCAACATTCTTTTAGGAAAGGTGCAGAGCCAGCATGGCTAAGCTCAGGCAACAGAGTACAGAGTTAGAGCTAAAGGAATACATCCAATATGGAGTCAGGTTTGTTCTTCTCTGTTGCACTATGCCTAGCAGAGACCTATTGAGCTAGTTCTGGGTAACATGCTCTATGTCTGATCTGTACCAACCAAGGCAATCAGGAGTAAGAGATTAGAACCCTTGGGAAGTCTATGTCTTCCTCACTGTCCCGTGTTCATGATGCTGAACACATAGGAAATAAATACTTATTAATAAATCAGTGAACACATAGGAGTATTACAGACCCAGGAAGTTTGAGACACAAGATGAAGGCTGTGGTGGGGAAGGACAGAACAGATAGGGGAGCAGAGGCTCATGCAGTGCACTGAACGCAAGAAACTGGAAGATGAGATAAAGTTCATCTCCCTTGGGCAGTCACACTACACAGTGCGGGACAGGGGTGGGAGGAGCCTTAACAGGCTTCCCGGGTCTTCGCCAACCCAGGCCAGAGGATTCAGAGGCTGTCTTGATGCAGCACTTCCCTGCATTACCAAACTGTCCCCAGTACGAAATAAATCCCCTGTTTGGGGCCACTCAATTAACCTAAACTCTCACTCTACTCTGGTGATGATTTATAGAGTTTTTATCTGGGATACTATTTAAGTCATGCAGTGAAGAGTCATGGGTTAAGAGACTGTACTTGGATTTGGGAAAGCAATATATATTAAAAAAAGGCTGAGTAACACTTAGAAGAAATATGGTCTTGAAGTTAGCCAGGTGAACAGGTGATGGGAATAGAGGTGGACGAGAAGGACGCCTTTATAAAACAATCTCTCCCCTATCTTTGGTCACATATTCTGAAAGTTCATACCTAAGCAGTGTGGTAAAGTGGTGTGAGCACTGGATTTGGCATTCAACTTACCTGATTCCAAATCCTGGATTTGCCACTGATGAGAGGTTGCCATTGGACAAATTCCTCACCTCTCCAAGGCTTCATTTGGAACATCTGAGAATGATTCCTCTTCAGTAGGGTTATTGTGAAGTTTAAGCAACAGCGTGTGTGAAGCCCCTGACCCATGGTAGAAACTCCAGACTTTTTGATACTGTTGTTATTAATTCATTGCCTTGAATTATGATGACAATTTGGTCCATAAAGGCCAAAGTTGAAGAGAGATCAGTGCTTGAACCTTGGTTGGCACCTTGGCCAAGATTAGTCTTTAGTAACTAGGAAGAAGATGTGCCATGGAACCAGGGGTGGGAATGGGGAGCTAAGAAAGACGTTGCTCTTTGCTGTTTATGGGTTTCCTCTATTATTTTCCTCCGCTTTGCAGGAGCCAGCCCCTTCTCTAGGCCAATTTGCATCCTCCAAGGCAGCAAGGCATTGCGCAGATTACATGGGAAGACACTGCCTCTGGCTCTCAAGCTGCCCTTCCCTCTGCTCGGTGTGTTCCTGTGAAAATATGGCCACCAGGGTCTGTGCACACCTCAGGGGCTGCAGTTCTCTTCATGGGAATCTCTGAAACATGACTGGATCTCCTAGACCCGAATGAACTTCATTTCCATTTCAGCATTTACAAAACGTAATAGAAATTCTGAACAACCTCCTAGTTTTTCTAGGGGAATTAGAGTGTACAAAAGCTCTGCTAATAACACGGGGTAAATAAAAATAGAACGGTCATATGTTTCCATTGTGCTAATCACAGGAAAAGCCTGTTTTGCTCCCTATTCCCCTAATATCAATATCTTATCAAGACTTCCTCTTCTGTAAGTTTGGGATACGAACTCTGTAAACCTCCTCAGGAGTCATGCCAGCTCTTTAAGACTGTAAACACGTTCTGAGAGCACGTTTCCTGACAGTGTTACTCTGTAGAAATCCGACTAGATAGGACTCCTGAAATGCTGGTCAGAAAGCTCCTAGAGTTTTCATGTGAGGTGGCTGCCACCTCAAATGCGAACTCAGGAATCTTCTATGACTAATTAAATACAAGATGAGTCAAGTACTACAAACAGTGATCTTGCTTACATGTTCTACATCAGAAAAAAAAAAAATTCCGTAATGAAATAAATATTACTTTTCTTGCATGGACTCTGTCCAAAGAATTTTGACTCTGTTTGGAGAAATGTTTGAAGTACAATCTGATCATTATGCTTAAGGAGAAGCTGAAATTTTATCTCAGGACCCTAAATGTAATTTATAGCCTTATCTTACTTAAAAATAATGTAAAATAGGATAATCTTAGAGTACAGATTTTCTGAATAGCTATTAGAGGATGGAACTGGAGGGAATATATCTAAGTAATATCTAAGATAAACCATATCTTTTCTGAGTTTTTGAATTTATAAAAGTAAATGACATTTATAAAATTCCATAGGAATGATATACCAAAAATAGATAGCTTATCCTTTAATTAAACTGTGGAAATGTTAGAAATGAAGATTAATAAGGCAGATCTCTGGACATTTTTCAGTTGCTGGTTCGATATTTCCATGTGTACTTTTATCACGCATTGTGTGCCGTGCGAGACTATGAATAAATTTATGAATATCTTCAATTTAATAGCTTTTATATCTGTTTATATTTTCACCTGAGAATTGTTTTACCAAGAATGATTGTGATTAATTGAGACTGGAAGTTAACAATGACTATGCGGTTGTCTACATTCTGTTCCATCATTTTATTGTATAAATGTTCATTATTTCATTAGAGGCTTACGAAGAGTAATGATGTATCATTTTATAGTGTGGCTTTTTAAAATTTATATTTGTTTGATTTCAGAAATGGTCTTTTCCACAAGGCTATTTTTTGAGCAGGTGTTCATTTAAGTGGGCTTCATTGTTTTTTGGGTGGTTTTTTTTGCATAAAATTAAACTGCCAAAGCAATAGACTCTAAAAATGTTTGGCCTCAACATCCTATTTTGAATTATACCTTTTAAATAGGTTTAGATGCAGTTAGCTCACATTTGACCAAAACAAATGTTTAAAGAATAAACATTAACTCAAACTCTGAAAGTCCCCATACCAGTTTCTACTGGAAATTAAAATCCTCCCAAAGCCCAAGTAAGATGCTTGCTTGCTTAGTCGCTCAGTCGTGCCTGCCTCTTTGCGACCCCATGGACTGTAGCCAACCAGGCTCCTCTGTCCGTGGAATGTTTCAGGCAAGAATATTGGAGTGGGTTGCCATTTCCTCCTCCAGGGGGCTTTCCTGACCCAGGGATCGAGCCCGCATTCATTGCATCTCCTGCACTGGCAGCCGGATTATTTGCCCAGTGGCCCACTGGGGAAGAGCCCTTGTGTGTGAACAAAGAAATAACATTTCCTACTATTTACGGAGAGAAAGCGATTTCTTTTAAAAGTAAGGTCTTCGAAAGGGATTCTTTGTTTGGTCTTTGAATCAAAATTTTATATCCACAAAGTCTAACTGCAGTGTATCTCCAACCATATCACAGTGATGTCTTTATAACATTGACAGTAAAACGAGAAGTTCAGAATGTTTGATTAATCCTTGAGGGCTCTCATAATCCATTTTCTGTATGTGCTTCTTGAGCCTGCAAATCCTTTAATCCACTCATCAGACTTGCCTATAAATGTGAAAGTTGGGTCTCAGTGAGGTCTGATTATTCTAGAAGGTAACTGGGTATTTGCCTCTTGACCTGAGAAATACACTTGCTTTTTGTGGTGGGTGACCTGTAGCTCCTTCGTCTCAGGCTAGAATGCCTTCCAGGAATTTGATTGACCTGTTTTCGAGAAATGACCCAACTTAAGAGTTGATCTCTGTCTCATACTGGTAAGAGAATCAGAAGGTTTATTGCAATGGTGTTTGTCACAGTGTAAACATTTCCTTGAACTTCTATGAAACACATTTTAACATCTGCAAGTCATTTGTAACCAAGCGATCAGCATCAGGATTTCATGTATCTTCTGCCATTCTTTAACCCATGACAAATACATTGATTTACCGTGACAAACTTCCAAAAAAGTTTCTCCCTTTGGCAATGATTTACAATAAGTTCAACTAACAAAATGCATTCTTGCGGCTCTCAGCTTGAGAGGGGAAAGAAAAAGTTCTTCTCCATCTTTCTGTCCCATGGAATACGGTTCAAGTAGGGACCTAAAAAGTTATGTTAACAGGAATAAATACTAAACAATTTGCCAAATTAGAAAGATCCCTTTTCAATGGTCTTCAGTTAATGGTTTATTATGTTCTTACTTATATCTTTCACTACTCTGTTTAAAAAAAAAACACAAAAAATTGTGGGGTTTATTTTTCATTCTAATAACTTAAAATTTTCTCTTAAGTGTATGTCTAACCAACTTTGTGGTTTGGGAGTGAGAATAAACTAATCAAATCGGGTAAAATGGTAGAAACCAGATGCTTTTCCAAACAATCCTTTGGGAAGTGTAAGCCTGGAGGTTGAAGCTTTTGCCACACAGTTGGGCAATTTTCTTTGAAGCAATGCTCTTCACACAACCTGTATCCAAGTGCATCATGGTTTTCAATGTAGTTCTAGAGTTAAAGATCCCAGAAGATGAGAAAAAACATGGAAAATATGCACTTCTATATATATGCAGTCAAGTTCAGTCGCTTAGTCGTTTCCAACTCTACAACCTCATGGACTGCAGCACTCCAGGCCTCCCTGTCCATCACCAACTCCTGGAGTTTACTCAAACCCATGCCCATTGAGTCGGTGATGCCATCCAACCATCTCAACCTCTGTCGTCCCCTTCTCCTCCTGCCTTCAATCTTGCCCAGCATTAAGGTCTTTCCCAATGAGTCGGTTCTTCACATCAGGTAGCCAAAGTATTGGAGTTTCAGCATCAGCATCAGTCCTTACAATGAATATTCAGGATTGATTTCCTTTAGGACGGACTGGTTGGATCTCCTTGCTGTCCGAGGGACTCTCAAGAGTCTTCTCCAACACCACAGTTCAAAAGCATCAATTCTTTGGTGCTCAGCTTTCTTTATAGTCAAACTCTCACATCCATACACGACTATTGGAAAAACCATCACTTTGACTAGATGGACCTTTGTTGCAAAGTAAGGTCTCTGCTTGTTAAGATGCTGTCTAGGTTGGTCATAACTTTTCTTTCAAGGAGCAAGTGTCTTTTAATTTTATGGCTGAAATCACCATCTGCAGTGATTTTGGAGCCCCCCAAAATAAAGTTTGTCACTATTTTCACTGTTTCCCCATCTATTTGCTATGAAGTGATGAGACCAGATGCCATGATCTTAGTTTTCTGAATGGTGAGTTTTAAGCCAATTTTTTCCACTCTCATCTTTCACTTTCATCAAGAGGCTTTTTAGTTCTTCTTCACTTTCTGCCATAAGGGTGGTGTCATCTGCATATCTGAGGTTACTGATATTTCTCCCGGCAATCTCGATTTCAGCTTGTGCTTCATCTAGCCCAGCATTTCTCATGATGGTCTCCGCATATAAGTTATATAAGCAGGGTGACAATATACAGCCTTGACGTATTCCTTTCCTGATTTGGAACCAATCTGTTGTTCCGTGTCCAATTCTAACTGTTGCTTTCTGACTTGCATACAGATTTCTCAAGAGGAAGGTCAGGTGGTCTGGTATTCCCATCTCTTGAAGAATTTTCCACAGCTTGTGGCGATCCACACAACCATAAGTTTTGGCATTTTAGGAATCAGCAAATTAAAATGTACTGGAATGGGTGAATTTAACTCAGATGACCATTATATCTACTTCTGTGGGCAAGAATCCCTTAGAAGAAATGGAGTAGCCATCACAGTCAACAAGAGTCCAAAAAGCAGTACTTGGATGCAATCTCAAAAATGACAGAATGATCTCTGTTCATTTCCAAGGCAAACCATTTGATATCACAGTAGTCCAAGTCTATGCCCTGACCAGTAATGCTGAAGAAGCTGAAGCTGAACAGTTCTATGAAGACTTACAAGACCTTCTAGAACTAATACCCCCAAAAGATGTCATTTTCACTATAGGGGACTGGAATGCAAAAATAGAAAGTCAAGAAATACCTGGAGTAACAGGGAAATTTGGCCTTGGAGTACAGAATGAAGCAGGGCAAAGGCTAATAGAGTTTTGCCAAGAGAATACACTGATCATAGCAAACACTCTCTTCCAACAACACAAGAGAAGTCTCTACACATGGACATCACCAGATGGTCAATAACAAAATCAGATTGATTATATTCTTTGCAGTCAAAGATGGAGAAGCTCTATACTATATATATAGAATAGATAACTAATAAAGACCCACTTATAGCACAGGAAACCTTATTCAGTACTCTGTATTCACCTATATGGAAAATAATCTGAAAAAGAATGGATATATGTATGTGAAAGTGTTAGTTTCTCAGTCATGTCCAACACTTTGCAATCCCATGGACTATAGCTGTGACCCACTAGGTTCCTCTGTCCATGGAATTTTTCAGGCAAGAATAATGGAATGGGTAGCCATTCCCTTCTCCAGGGGTTTTCCAGACCCATGGGTTAAACTCAGGTCTCCTGCATATCAGGCAGATTCTTTACTATCTGAGCCACCGTATGTATGACTGATTTGCTCTCTGTACATCTGAAACTTACTCAACACTGGAAATCAACTATACTCCAGTAAAAAAAAAAAAAAAAAAGGAAAATAGGTAACAGAGAAGGAAAGCACTGACAAGTAAATAATTATAGCTGAAGCTGAGCAAGTAAGGCAACAAAAGAACTGTGAATTTCTTTGCAGGGGAGTGAACTTAAAAAGTTCAAGTATCTAAGGTGATACGTCTTTTTATACAGGGTTTTGAAAAGGCCAAGCATTAATTGGTGAGAAAAACATAAAGGGAGACACTTAAATCAGAGATGAAGTTTGGTCAAAATAAATCAATGGTTAATGTCCAGAATAATGAGAAGGATTCATCTAACTTTGAATGTGAGGAGGGAGGAGACCTCGTGTTTGGTGGGATGGTGAGACATCTAAGGTGTCACATGGGAACCAGGTGGTCCAAACCTGGAGGCAACAGGAAACTGGGGATCTACATGGGGGTTTAGATGGGAATGTAAAACAGAGGCCCCAGTTCTTAGTCATATTATATATCTAAGTTGCACCTCTGATATGCCCCCAAAGACTTTGCTTTTTGCTGAACAATTTCATCCATTGCTCTCAGGACCTCTAAAGTGGATTAATGTTCTTAACTTCCTTCATCTCCCTTTTCCATTTGGCTTTAGACAGAGGAAAATTAAGCCAAGGCAGTAAAAGGCAGGGGTTCCAAGTGCAGATCATGAGTATCTTTTGAAGCTGCCCATGATAAAGAACATATTTAGGCCTACAACTAGCCAGTTTCATCTCTTGAATGTTTGAATACATTATAAGTGAATTTTCCCTGTGATTAATATCTCACCTCAATTTTCGTGGTCATCCCAACTACAAATAAACTACAAATAAACAGAGTCTCACTGCTGATAGTAATTTTAGAGGTTTTTATTGGAGGATTGTAAATATACTATTTTTCAAATGCCCTGAACTAAACTGGAATTTTGCAAATATTTACATCGAGAAATTGTCATTTTTAACTACTCTAAGAATATGATGACTAAAAGCATAATCTTATGCATGAAAAGCCCCAAACTCATGAATTAAATTATAAAAATGTTTTCTCCCCTCTCTCTCACTATGTCAATAGATATCTCTATATACATATATATATATATATATATATATATGTAAACCAAATTTTTTCTCCAGTTGATTGGACCACACCAGTAGTATAAAAAATTCCAGCCAAGAAATAGTCACAGCATTTTTGTTAATAATTCCAAATGTTCTTGCCCAAGGGAGGGAAGAATGCTCTCCAGCCATAAATCTTTCTACTGTACAGTGAAGCTGAAATTGTTCCTTTTGTCATGACAGTACCAAATGCAAGGAGTCTGATTTCATCCATCTTGACAAAATAAAGGTGCTGCATCTACTTCTTTTATGTTTTTTGAAGTAATCTATTTCAGTGGGTCAGTGTTATCTACAGGGGTGTGAAAAAAAGTCGTGCAGTGGTGCCATGATTTCTAATGGTTTCACATCCTGTTGAAAAATGTGTGGACCACCCCCTACCCCCAAGCTCTTAGAATGAACAAGGGCTCTTTGGATATGACCCCGACATTTATTGCTTCTCTGTGGTCTCCAAAAGAGAGGAAGTGTGAGGATTAGAGAGGATTTGTAAACTATATATTACAGGAATCCACTTGGAATCTCCTATCTAAACTTGAGAGAACTAACGCAACATTTTTCTATGGGTCAGATTTTTGTACATTAAACCTAATACATCAAGAATTATTCTGACCGTCTCTGATATCTCAGTTCATTTCCAGTGTCTCTATTTAGGTACAAAGAAAGATAGCAGGTGGTGTTCACATGTAGTGTGTGAAAATTTCTGCAACCAAAACAGTCAAGACTTACCTTCTGCCCATTCCATCAAACGATCGTTAATCAAATTTCCCTCTTATCTGTGCCAGAATTTGCTGATCTTTGCTTATGATTCTGGCCAAACTGAAACCTGGATTGTCGTGTTGCCCAGACTCATCAGAGGTCAAAGCTAAATTCCAATTCTTGCCACTGGTTGTTGATTGAATAAGTAGGCATGAATTCACCCCAGCCAAGACACTCAGAGATGAAGAAGGGAGGAGAGCATAGGAGGGAAAGCAGAAGTGGAAACGATTATGAAACTTCCTTTCAGTGTGAAGTTATCCACACCTTGCCATTTTTGGAAAGTACAGGTTTATTTTGTAAACCACTCTCAGTGTGTGTTTATGTGATGTTTCCTTGTGAATAGATTCAAGTTATGAATTTTTGGTAGTAATACTACAAAAAATGAAGCCATATCTTTCTTAGTGCATCACATGGGGAGACGTGTATCCATGGTCCCATGCTTGGTGATGTTAACTTGGGTTACTTGGTCTTGGAGATGGCTACCAGATCTCTACTTGCTGTTTCCTAGGGGGTCTTAATTACCAAATGTAAAATTTAAAGATATAACCAAGGAAATTGACACCAAACCCGATTGAAACTTTACATGAAAAAAACAAAATTGTTGCATGATGGTTCCATTTCTCTTTAATTCTTTAGTGCAAATACTGATCTAAGGTTATAATAAAAACATTCTGATCTTCCATGGTTACTTTATAATGACTTTTCAAACATTTACTTAAACAAAACATACAGTTGGTATTGCCATTTTATTTGAGAAAAATGATGAGTTGGAAGGAATTGTTCCAAGGAGTTTGCTGTTTAAGTTTATTCAACTGTGGTTTCCTTTGGCCAGATTGTACTCATGCATGCTTAGGTAATAATGTGTGTCCCACCAGCTGAGGGAGTTTCCCAGTGGAGGAACGAAGGGGCCCTTCCATGCAAGATTTTTTTCTTTTAGCTTAGTATGTGAGTATTTTAAATCATCCCAAGATTTCTAGGGATGGAAAGCACTCAAGAGGTCTGAAGCTTGTTGCCATATTTTAGGTAAGGATTATACTCAAATCATCTGAAGAAGATCCCAGCTTATCCTTAAAATAAAAAGTGTAGAGCAATCTAGCATTACTCACCGTCCCTTTGCTGCTCAGCTCTTGTTGCTGACCAAATAAACAAGAACTGGATTCCTTCCTCAAATTTCTCTCTGGCCAAGAACAGCCACAGGCAGGGATACAGAGTCAGACTTGGCCTTGGCAACTTACTGATGGGGGAGAGATTCTCTGAAACACATCTTTTCTGTAGGGAGGCATTTGCTGAGACCATCCAGGGAATTCTAGAGCTCAGGCAATATAGAGCAGTATTTGATTTTATAATCTGAGTTCTGCCTCTCCTCATGGGCGTATTGGTCCTTGCCGGTTGATCTGGATATTCTTGGTGGTCAAGTAAAAACCTGAATGTCCTTGACATGCTATTTGTGAATTCTGATTGCTGCTAAGTCGCTTCAGTCGCGTTCGACTCTGTGCAGCCCCATAGATGGCAGCCCACCAGGCTGCCCCATCCCTAGGATTCTCCAGGCAAGAATACTGGAGTGGGTTGCCATTTCCTTCTCCAATACTAATTGGTGGTCTGAAATAGATTTCTCTATTTCTTGGGGGAAGGAAAAGACAAAGTATTGAATATCTGCTCTGTACCAGGAACAGTCATCTCATTTAATTCTTAACCCAAGCCTGTAAAGTAGATTTCTTAAATTCCTCCATTGATCCATTAATTGAAGTGTTTAGTGAGTACTTACTATGTGCTGGGCATTGTGAAAAGTGCTGGAACTCAGTGTTCCATGCCTTCTAGGACCTTCTAATACTGTGTATTTCATTTATATGACATGAATCAATTTTTAATTTAACTTGGTGATTAAAATATTTCTGTAATAATTAACATACAGGAAGATAATAAAAATATGTAGCAAGTAGGGTGGAATAAGAAGAGCAAATGACCTGTTTTCTCCACGTTTTTATATGACAAAGGAAGGGAATGTGAACAAAAGAACAGAAACCCACTTCCCTGATTTATTTTTAAAATTTTACTCATTTTCTGAAACGAAATACATTTCACATACATAGCAACTTCTCTGATTTTTTAACTGCTCACAGTAGGCCTGGCAGTCACCTCTGTTACCTGATAATCCTTGGCTTCTGAGATTTTCCCTTAATCATACTCCAATGAACTTTATTTCAAGAGCAGCCTATCTGTTTCACAGGACTGATCTCCTTCCAGACTTCAGATGGGAAATGTCAGCCCTCCTGTCAACATCCCTAAGGTTTAAATTCCTGGGATACCAGAGATACTCAGAGAGAACAGTCCAGAGTCGGCTATGGGCACACACCACTCTCCCCAATGCCACTGGTAAGAGCCGAGGAGAGGTCTTCTCAACTGTTTTTTTAATAGAAAAATAGGCCAATAAAGAGATTCTACAAACCTGGAACCACTGATCAGGGGAGATTCTTTGGAACACATCATTTCTATATAGGGAGGCATTTGCTGAGACCATCCAGGGGTAGGGGGGTGGTTCTAGAGCTGAGGCAATGGAGGGCAGTATCTGGTTTTATAATCTGAGTTCCACCTCTCCTCATGGGCATATTGGGCCTTGTCTACTGACCTGGATATTCTTGGTGGACCAGTCGAGTAGTGATCTGAACATCCTTGACCTGCTATTTGTGAAACTGAATGGCGGTTTCCTTGCTGAAAAGTTTAGTGGGCATATATGAAAAAGAAAGAAGTAAGGTTGATAATTCATTTGATAATTTTTATTGATAACTTATCAATATTGTAAAATACTTACAGAAACAGTCATTGCACTGTTTTTCAATCCAAAAGCTTAAGGAAGACCTCTTTGTGGTCACACATGGGAGGGATTGACTGGGCATTCTGGGCCTCTTCATCAAAAGGACATCAAATTTACTCCTAGGACACAGTTACCTGAGTGGGGGTGTTTTGAGATGGACTAAGCTCCAAAGAACCATTTCCACAGAAGCACATCCTTCAGCCTGGCCTATGGGGCAGCTAGCATACCAGCCTGACTTTCAAATCAAATGATCCTCCCCATCATTAGGTTTGAACGTGTGAACTTGCCCTGTGATTTCACATGCCTGAGCACCCCACAGCTGACTCAGAAGAAATTCTCGAGGTTGTTTGCTGTGTCTGAAGAATTATCCCCACTCTGGCCAGCAAGCAGATGCTTTGATCTGATGACAGGACTTACTGTAATTGGTGGAGCGCTAAAATTAAGCCTGGCAGCCACCTACAGGGGCAGCAGGATATGTCTTGTGGACCAAGAAGCTGCCCAGAGACACACTGACAGGCAGGAAGCAGGTGAAGCAGAATATGAGCAAAGATGCCATCTCAGAATAGACGTGAAAAACGGGCCAGATGAGCTTGTGAAGGATTTGGGGGCAGGAGGATGGTGGCGATCTGAGGGTGTGGTATTATGAGAAGGCTCAGAGAGGAGGGAACTGTTTTCCCAGGAGACCGGGATCTGAAGAGACTGCTGAAGAGATTGTGTGTTTGTCACAGCGAGAATAATCAGGACGTTGGCATTTGGACTCCGGTGACGGGGATGAAAATGAGATTCTGTGAAAGATGCATCAGAGTCAACAGGCAGGGGCTTGGCTGTGGCAGGAGGGATGAAACCCAGTGGAGACAATTTGCTGCAGAAAGTGAGATGGCCGTAACTGTCTCGATCCGAGTGGACAACCGCGGTGGGAGCGTGGGGTGCTCAGCAGAGAGCAGGGTGAGCTCTGAGCACCTGGCCAGGCTCCTGGAGGGGACAGTGGGGCATGGTGTGAAGATCACTGCCCAGAGCGAGACAGTGACACCGGGCTGTGTATGGCCGTTGATCCCCACACCAGGCTCAGTTTTTGTTGTATACCTTAACGTGGCTCAGCGTGACCTCCTTATTCTACTCAGCTATTATGTGTGACCCAGACGAACCACGGGTGAGGAGGCTTGTACTCAGCACCATATTTCAGCACAGCTCTATTTACTAAAAATAGAGCATGAGCTGTGGTTTACCCGAGGCCAGCCCGTGTGGGAGTCCTGGATTCCTATTTATCAACAGGCTGTGCCTTGGTGCGTCGAAAACAATTCAGATCCAATTCTGATGGCGCGTGAGCCAAAAAAATGCCCATCTCACATGGGACCATTGGTAAGTGTAGTACCCATCATTCTTCCAGCCCCCAAGGCAAGGACACCGAAGAACTCCGAAAGCGCCATGTCACTGCCCACAGGAGGTTCTCACAAGGTGGGGAGGGGAATTAGTTTGGTTCCCTCTGCTTTCTGCAGGGGTGAAGACACAGGCTCAGTGCATCGCCCAGGATCAAGCAAGAGTGACGGCTTGCTTCCCTCCCACCTATCGCAAAACTGGGCCTTCTCAGCCCTGATTTTATTTTCTGTATGAATAATGTGGATTGAAACCTGTACACTGAGACTGCCTGCTCAACCCAGGAGCTTCTAACAGGCACTAAATGGGAATAGAGCCTCTTGCAAGGGACAGGAACATCACTTCTTAGCAGAAAATAAATCCTTAATGGGAAATGCAGCCTGAGGCCACTGGGGTCTGGGGAAGAAAGGGTCCCTGGGAGCTGCTAGGATTAGTACACACAGACACCTTTCTTCAAAAATGTTTAAAAGATCACACAGAGCTCTCAGAGCTGGCAGCCATGAGGAGAGCCTGGGGTTCTGATTTTATGAGCTACCTTCAAGATCATTTGAGAGTCAATTAAAAAAAACCCTGCCAAAGGACAGGGCATGTTGGTGGAGTAAGGAGAGAAAAGTGGAAAGCCTATCACCAGACAGACATGTGAAGGCGGAATGTGTGAGAGAGAGGATGGCCGAGTGCCAGTGCTTAAAAGAACAAATGATGCCTCTTAGGCCGCAGAAGCCTCGGGCAGAGCTGACGGGTTATGGAAAGGCCAAGCTGCTAGTAGTGGCTGTGGTCAAAATTGGGTTCGGTTTCGGAGTAACACAGTAACTAAATGCTGTGGTCGTTTTTGAGCATAAAGTTTACCTACATTCGAAGACCAGATCATTATCCCCAAACCTCCTTAGAAAAAAAGTGCTGCCTGATGAGAAAGGAAGATCGCATTTCCATCATTCTAAATTTGTTTTCAAATATTGTTTAGGCTTCTCTCTTTAAATAGCTTCCTTTCAGCCTTCCTAGCTTCTGCCCTGCCTACAATTCTACACGAACAGCAGATGCCGAGACCTGTCTAAACGGACTACATGTTTGGCTTATCTCAGAAGGCCTGTCAATGACACTCAGGGGCAAAGCTACTTGTTTGAGGTGACAGTAGCTCAGTTTTTCTAGGAAAATAGATCCATAGGTTAAAAAATTTAAAAAAAAAAAGAAAGAAAACAACATCATCTAATATAGCTGGTATTTCCAGTCCTCATTTTCTCCCTGGGGAGAAAATCTCTTGTTGATTATTGCAAAAATATGCCAGAGATAACAGAAATCCTGCATGTATTTAGCTTCCAGAGAGAAACCTTGAAGCTGTTCCTAAGCTTTTGTGTGTTTTTGGTCCCTTTTGTTGCTGTTGTTGTTTTAGTCTGTTTATGACAAACAGGGATTCTATCACCTCGAAATGCCAAGAGTGGAAGAAAAGTGAAAACTTGGAGTTTTCCAAGAAAGTGAAAACTTCTAGTTTTCCACACCTTGACTTGGCATATGATACAGCACAGATGCGGGTCATTCGCATGAACTTCTGATTTTACACCTCGGTCCCTGCCCCCCCAGGGTTAGATGCTCTTCTGCAGAAAGGCAGGGCTATAAGACCTCCAGGATGACTTGGTCCAAGTGTATCACTCACATCTCAAGAAGGTAAGGACGCAGCTGCCTGGGTTTATATCTCGATGACCCTGGACAACTTAGTATTCCTGTACCTGGGTGTCTCCATCCATGAAAGAGGGGTAATATGAGTACCCACCTCCTGTGGTTGTTGCTGGGACAGTTCATGGGTTAACAAGTACACTAATGTAGAGGTTGGAGATGGCTGCTATCACTGCCATCATTTTAAGTAAATTAGTGTCTCACTTACCTTTCCCATTTATGGCCTCTCTTCCTGTAGCTTTCTGGAGCTCTGAGCTCCTTTTTGGGCTATGGTTCTTTTTATTTTCCTTGGGAGTGTGTGTTGTACAGAATGTAAGTGCTGCTGTGGAAATAAAAGAGAACTTCAGAGCCTAAAAACAGCTGCTTGTTTAATATGTAGCATAAACTGTTTCAACAAATAATCACAGTTCCCCCATCCAGGCCAAACTTTGCTCTTCACTATCGTGAATGAGGACTTCCCAGATAAACCCCAGCTAAGTCAGAACGTGGATATTTCCGTAAATACACTTGGCCCCACTCATATGTAAAGATGGCTTCTGAGTGCTGCAAGAGCGTCTACATAAACTTTCTAGAGCAAGTGGACCACAGCCGCTGTGACAGCATCTGTGTCCTCCCACCTCAGGCCTCATGCAGGGGTTGTGGGAACTACAGTTCATTCTTTCTTGGCCACGAAACAGCTTTATGTAGAGTGGATTATAACGGCCCAGGTCCTGAAAGTCAACACAGTCAAGGCAGAGTGCTGGAGACCGGAGCATCCTTGGAGGCAGTTCTGGGAGTGTCTGGAAAGTAGAGGGCTTGCTCTGGCCTCTCTGGGCCCTGGACCAGCTTCTTCGGCTCCCCTTCTGTGCTTCTTGGTACCCCACCCGATGGCCACCCAGCAAGTGCCCAGGCTCTGCATCTGCTCTGATCTCATTTTCCGTCTAAACAGATTTCCTTTCCTGCCCGCCTTCTTTGGACTCTGCACTTGGCTAAGAATAACCTGATAAACTCAGTCTAGTTGCCATGAACTGCCTGAGCACGTGTGTGTGTGTGTGTGTGTGTGTGTGTGTGTGTGTGTCTTTTTCTCTGTGTCCGTATGCATGTGGGTGTGTCCATGTATGCGTGTGTGTGTATATGCATAGAAGCACAAGCGCAGGCTTGCAAAAGATGTTAGTGGTTGAGCTTGTTAAACTCCCAGATTCAGTTTAAATTTTAGCAAACATTGGTGAGGCACTAACGCCAAAAAATGAGTCTTGGGAAGGAGCACGGAGTCCGGACCAGTAGGGAAAGTTGTCCAAGAAAGTCGTTTCCTCTCTCTCTCAGGTTCTGCTATGATAGCCCGAATATTATGTTGGCTTTGAAAATAATATTAGAGATAAAATGATACAGAGGCCAAATCCAAAGGTCCTGATGCTTCATGACTAGCGATTTAAAATTTTTAATGTTTATTGTTGGAAGAGGACTTTAAGATGTCAGGGAGACACATAGTGGCAGAGTTTTGAAAGCTTTCCCTCTTGCTTTGTATGTTAACATTACTGAAGAAGATTCTAGTGGCCACAGTGACTGAGCTGTCTTGCCCCCCAGACTCCCAGGGCGTCTTGCTAGGGGGGTAGCTTGAAAAGATACTAGGTCTTCTGCCAGCTTCTCCATCTCTGGTTGAGAGCCGACCCACACCTAAACCGGAGGGTGTTGAGTTCTAGTTCTGCAACTCACCAGCCAAGGGACTGTAGACAGGTTACTGAACTTTTCTTAGTTTCCTAAATTTATAAGACAGGGACTGCTGCTGCTAAGTCGCTTCAGTCATGTCCGACTCTGTGCGACCCCATAAATGGCAGCCCACCAGGCTCCCCGTCCCTGGGATTCTCCAGGCAAGAACGCTGGAGTGGGTTGCCATTTCCTTCTCCAATGAATGAAAGTGGAAAGTGAAAATTGAAAGTGAAGTTGCTCCGTTGTGTCCAACTCTTAGCGATCCCATGGATTGCAGTCTACCAGGCTCCTCCGTCCATGGGATTTTCCAGGCAAGAGTACTGGAGTGGGGTGCCATTGCCTTCTCAAGACAGGGACAATACTAATTCACGGTGTCACTGAGATTAGTTGACATAACACAGGTAAATTGCCGGATACATTGCAGGCTTACCTACAATGTTAATTTCACTTTCCAAATGGTCAATTTCCTCTTGGAAGAAATGAGGCTTTGATTTAATCCAGATTTACTCCAGATCAGCACTGACAGAATATTATCAATGATGGCTGATTGACAAAGTTAATCCTCAATAAACTCCATTTATCATCCCTGCTTTTCCTGGAAAGGCAGTGCGGGCAGGATTCACAGTATCAGGGTAGATGTGAGCTTTCAGGCCATCAGGTTGCAACAAATTATGTCCAACACAAGTATGGTAATTTTGTGACAACTGTTACTCTGCAGGAAGTTGAGATGAGATGACCAAATATATAATTTTCGTGTTTCAACTTTTCTGTACCGCCTTATTATCTTTAAATAGAAAATAATGTACAAAAAAAATGGTCAGGTACTCTTGTTTTGTTTCCTCTCTTTATCTGTGAGGTCTTTTCAAAATCTTTCAGTCTTCAAGCTGTCTACAAAGTGCTGCTTTCAAATATTAAGGGCCAAAGTTTCAATTGGCCTTCTTTCTCTTGCCTCCTGTTATTTACAGGTGCCGATTCTAAATGCAAAAGTTCCAATTTACTAGTATAATTACCCAATTTATATGCATAAAGGTGGGTGCCACTCACAAAAATTAATGCAGCCCCAAATACCACAGGTAAGGCCAATTCAAATGTGATTCTCACTTAATGTATTTAGATTGGGCGGGGAGCTCCACTGGCTAGGTTATTTTAGTCTCGCCACATCTCCTACTGGGCTTCCCCTGTGGTTCAGAGGTAAAAAAAAATCTGCCTGCCAATGCAGGAGACTCAGGTTCAATCCCTGGATCAAGAAGATCCCTTGGAGGAGGAAATGGCAACCCCACTCCAGTACTCTTGCCTAGAGAATCCCATGGACAGAGGAGCCTGCTGTACTACAGTCCATAGGGCTGCAGAGAGTCAGACATGACTGAGCAGCTTAGCACATCTCCTAATTTTGCATTGGTGCCATAACGGGGTTCCGTCTGAGTGCCCAGGGAGGAATCCAGATTGGATCTTGGTGGGGAGCTTCAGTGGGTTCTTCAGGAAGGTGATATAACGGAACTGGAATTTTTGCAAGATGAATCCGTTCACCTGTGCAGGGTGATTGGCGGATCTTGAGATCTGGAGACATAGGAGAAGACCATCACCAGTGAGGCCAGGTGGGCTGGGAACCACGACCTGGGGTGTGGGAAACACATCTGATGGGTGGAGGGTGGATAAAGAAGGTTGGCGATGGCTTAATATTCTTACCGACTGAGATGACTCAGAGTCTCAAGTTGCTCAAGAAAATAATAAATGTCTTTGACTGGAAGGGGAGGTGATTTGGGAATTCCTGCTATGAAATAGATAGCAAGCTTGGTACGGACATGGTCTTTGATGGCAGAGATCTCATCTCCATTCCCATGATCTCTGTAGTATTTATACAGTGTTATGACCTGAGTGCATAGATGCTCAGTTAAAAACTCTGATGGGTAATCGACTGAGTGACCTGTGAACATTTGAATAATACAGTCACAAGACAAAGCAGGTCCAGGATGGCTGTTCTACTCAAGTTTATACAACTGACAATTTCCACTGGATAAGATGTCCAGTTAATAGAAGACATGCTAACACAGCTTGTTCCAGAAATCTGGTAGATTTTCACCTCTCTGGCTTCCTCAATCTGCCATCTGTATGTGTTGCAGTCTTTCCCTCACCATGCTGTTAGGCAAACTGCAAAAGTAGAACTCAGGGTCCCTAAACCTGGTTTGGTACAACTGTGTTAGTAGGCAGGGGGGAGCCCGTGTCATCTGGGCGCCACATGGATTGAAAGTTGCAAAGTCACACTCATGAAGCCCCATTAAAGCAGAAGCATTGTGTCCCCTGAACGCTGCTCAGCATCTGGACTGTACATGTTCGTGGCCAGTGATGACAGGAACCCCGGCACCTCACCAGATGACAAGCAAGTGGACGTCGTAAGCCCCAAAGTTATGCAACACTCGTATCGGCGCTGAGTTCACATCTATTAAAAGCTGCCTGAAACTAGAGTAAGCTCTATCTTTGGACCTGGGAAGCTCTTTCAAACTTTTAAAACAACTTGCCATTTAGGAAGGCAAGAGTCCAAAGACTGGGGCTTGAAATGACCATGAAGGTTGGGTTTGCTTTTTCAGTTGCCTGCGAAGAGGAAATGTTTTATTTCTTCCCTCTCCTTTCTCTCGTCTCCCTCTTTCTTTCTTTCTTTTTTTTTCCTTTTGGTTCACCACCATGTGGGCCTACTGCCGCTCATTTATTCAACGATCTGTATAATTTTAACATTGAATGATTAATGATTTCCCTGCCAAATTTAAGGAGACAATTGCACTCAAACCCCTCTGATATCAATGGCATATTTAAAAGTCTAATTTAACAGTAACATACTTGGCGTTTTGATTCCTTTTGATTTGCCTTATCTTTTTTCATCAACTTAGGAGATTTTTCAGCTACAGTCGTTTTAGATCCTTTTTGACTCTCAGGGTATGTGAGGGCCCTGGGCTCCTTCATTCTTTTTTCTTTTTTTAAGATTTCATAAAATTGAAATATAGCTGATTTACAATGTTATGTTAGTTTCAGGTGTACAGAAAAGTGATTTAGTTATATATATGTGTGTGTGTGTGTGTATGTATAAAATTCTTCGTTTATACATGCACACATAAATTTATTCTTTTTCAGAATCTTTTCCCTTACAGGTTATTATAAACTCTTGCATATAGTTCCCTGTGCTATACAGTAGGTCTTGTTGCTTATCTATTTTATATATAGCAGTGTGTATCTGTTAACTCCCCAGTGCCTTCCAGGTGGTGCTGGTGGTCAAGCACCTGCCTTCCAATTCAGGAGATGCAGGTTCAGTCCCTGGGTCAGGAAGAGCCCCTGGAGCAGGACATGGCAACTCACTCCAGTATTCTTGCCTGGAGAATCCCCAAGGACATAGGAGCCTGGAGGGCTGCAGTCCAGTGGGTCGCAAGGAGTCGGACATGACTGAAGTGACTTAGCCTGCACGCACACATGTTAACCCCCAAATCCTAGCTTGTCCCTCTGACCCCCTTTCCACTTTGGTAGCTATAAGTTTCTTGTTTCTGTTTGTGAGTCTATCTCTGTTTTGTAAGTTCATTTGCATAATTTTTTTTTATTTCACATATAAGTGACATCATATGATATCTGTCTTTCTCTGTCTGCCTTACTTCAGTTAGTGAGATAATCTCCAAGTCCATCCATGTTGCTGCAAAGGCATTATTTCATTCTTTTTCACAGCTGAGTCCCTGGGCTCCTTCAGAAGGGAACGTGGTAAGGAGAAGGTCAGAATATGCCCTTTCTGCTCTGGCAAGACAAAGATGTTCGCATGACTGGCGTTGCTGAAAGCAGGCTCCTCAACTGGCCTGTTTATCTTCACGGGTCACGTTTGAGGAATTCTTTCTATCCTAGTCTCCTGATAGGGAAAGTGAATTCCAAACCCGAGGCCAATACTTTGAAAGGTTATGGGAAAAATAAATACTTTAGTGTCTGCAAATAATCCCTTCTTGCTACAAGAAAAATATATCTATTAATAAAAAAAATTGTTGGGCAAATATTTCTTCAAAGAAAGGCAATAAAAATGACAAGGTGCTTTACACGAAGGCCTCCAGCCCATGGTAAATGTCCTGAGTTGCTACAAATGCTATGTTAACCCCGGAGTAAAGTGCTTGTCGGACATGAGACCATCAGTCGTGGCTCTGGGACGCAGGGCTTGAGTGGAGGGGTTTCCAGAGAATCAAGCCAAACCAGAGGCGAGTTTTCTCTGCATTTGCCTGATGCCTAACTCCTGTACTTCTGGAAGGTCCGAATGAGAGTGGAATGGAATAAAACCGTTGGAGGATCCTGGTTGCACCTAGTAGGTAAATAAAACTCAGGGTTGTCAGTACCTCTGGCATCTTTTTAGGTTCCAACAATCAGTAAGCTTGTTTAAAGATCTATAAGTGAGAAAATATGAGATGTTAAACATCTTCTCTCTCTCTCTCTCTCTTTTTTTGTATTTGGACCGTTTTTAGTCTTTATTGAATTTCTTACAATACTGCTTCTGTTTCATGTTTTGATTTTTTGGCCCCGAGGCATGTGGGATCTTAATTCCCCAACCAGGGGTTGAACCTGCATGCCTTGCATTGGAAGAAAGTCTTAATCCCCGGACAGCCAGGGAAATAACTTAAATATCTACTCTTCATTTTTAAAAAAATTTTCCTTTTAGCCCCCACCCATCTCCTTCAGGTAGAGGAATATTTGAAACTGCTAAATATTTCAAAGACAGTATCAAGGGATTAATAGACTGGAATTTCAAAGTCCATAGGTCTAGAAGTATCTAGAAGACTTAGGGTGGTTTGAGACAACTGGGTTAGCACTTCTTAAAATAATACAGTTAGGAATCCAGTAAATGTCTTTAGGAGATTTTGAATGATAAAGACAAACTTCAACTGTAAACCTAAGAATTTTAAATACATATTTATTTTCTAATATAATATGTTTGGGCTTCCCTCATAGCTCAGTTGGTAAAGAAGCTGCCTGCAATGCAGGAGACCTGGGTTCGATTCCTGGGATGGGAAGATCCCCTGAAGAAGGAAATGACAACCCACTTCAGTATTCTTGCCTGGAAAATCCCATGGACAGGAAGCCTGGCAGGCTACAGTCCATGGGGTCGCAAGAGTCAGACACGACTTAGCGACTAAACCACCAAACCATAATATGTTTATGGTAAAAATGGGAAATACAGAAAAAAATAAAGAGCCTCTCAATAGAACTGTTCATAATCCTACCACCTTTAAATACTTTGGGAGTCTGGCAGGGAAATACACACCTATACACACAAAGGAACAATACATACATACATACATACATACTCACTACAGGGAACAATATTGGCCGTGGGATCAGTGGAGACATCTCTTCCCAGATTTTATCCCTAGGATGAATCTGAATGCCATGAGGAGTATCTATTATGTTAAGGCCCTTTCCCTGCCACAGTGTGGGCTCAGTCACATGCTGGGCTCTGAAAATGGATATGGAGGATACTCTGGCCATCTCTCCTTGCAAAGAATGCACATCCAGAATCCATCAGCTTCCAGTTCAAACCACAGAGAGACTGACTTGCTGAGGCAAAGCCATGCTGCCTGTACAGCGTAGATGGTCCCGTGAGTGATCCAAGCTTGAACATGATTATCAAACACCCGCACATTCTTTATACAGATGTGTCAACTGCTTCACTCCCAAACACATCCTTTCCCTTGTTCATGTGTGGCCAATAAACCCGGATTCTGCACTGGCTGCCATTTCAGAGCTGCTGTTTGAGGGCAGCCTGGGGAACCCACGGTGGCTGGGACTCCATTCTCAGGGACTCCCTGAAGCCCTGAGAATGATGCAATAATTGAAAACAGGGAGGCTATGTGTCTTTGTTACCCAGAGGAAAGCAGATGTTTGCACAAAGTGACCGATGACCCTGGGTCACTGCCCTCCTTTAAACTTTAAGCTAACCTAAGGTAAGATAACCATGTTTTTAACTTTGAAAATCCAAGGAAAACCGACTCCTCTTTGTTGTAAGGATACATTACAGGCACCAACTTTATAAGTGAGCATATTACTTAAATCGGTACTTAGGTACTGACTCAATTAAATTCACAGGTGGTAAAATCTGAATGTGCTGTAGACAGAGCAATTTATCTATAGATGCTCACGTTTTGCCGAAAATAGAATACAGCGTCTTCTACAGATGCTCTTCCCACGTTAGTTCTTATTTTTTCTAAAGATTAATTGCTTCATATAGCAGACATTCGTTATCCTTCTCCCTCATACAGAGAGGAAGGACGTTTGAGGGGGGAGCAGTTCACGTAGCTCTCCAGAGGCGGCTGGTGAGCTGAAGGGGAGAGGCAGCTGTCTGCACAAAGTTGACATCTCCCGCCAGCATCTCAATGGCCGCCATTGTTCTCTCTGCCCATGAGGAGCTCATTGTGGATGGATGAGCCTTCCTCCAGGGTCCATAATGAACTCTGGGCAGGTGGAGGTAACAATCAGCCTTGGATGGAACCCATTGCTGCCAAGCTCACGGAGGCTTGAGTCTGCCAACTGGTATGATACCCATGATAAATTAAAACTGTCCATTAGGATGGTCCACCCCTCGCCAAAGGAAACTGGCCCCAAATCAGCAGCTCCTGGCACAGATGACTCTGAAAGGCTGACCTGGGATCCAAACTTGGATTGCAAAAACTCTCATCATCTTTGACCTAGTCGGTCTTCTATTAGGCCTTATTCTAAGAAAATGATCTATTTATCCAGCTATCTACACACAAACACATATGCAATTGTCCATTGAAGTAACCCTTTATAATAACTAAAAATTAGAAACTCTAAGTGGCATACAATGAAGTAATATTAATTTGGGGTACACACACACAAAAAAAAACCTTTTAAAAAATGTGCCATTCCAGGTAATCTTCCTGTAGAACATCATGCAGAATCCTTTTACTCATCGTCATTGAATCAAGGAGTTACTGTGGACCTTGAGGGATCTTCTCTCTGACTTTCTGTCTTTCAGCAAGTGAATGACAAAGTCACCCAGGACAGACCAGGCTTACACTTTCTTTTTAAAGGACCCAATAATGACACCAAGTGTTGGCAAGTGTGGGAAGAAATGTGTTCTCTATACATTGCTGCCTGTAAGTTGATACTTTCACCATTGTCTGCAAAAAAAATTAAGAATAGCTTAAATATCTATAATAAGGAAATTAACTCGTTAGATCCATATCATGGAATACTTTGCAAAATGTGGCTCAGTATACACTGACATGGAAAGATAAGCAAAATGAATATTTTTGAAATGAAAAATATAGAATAACATGTGTATAAGATAGTATCTATCATGTGTGAATAGAATACTCCCTACAAGAATATGTACTGGGTATGTGCATGTGTGTGTGTGTAAGAAAAAGATCTGGAAAAGGACAGAGAAGATTACCTATTGCATAACACATATTTTGAAACAGAAATCAGGTCTGGGGAAGAGCATGGTCTGGGGGAAGCTCAGCTTTATTTGCAATGTTTATAATTTGTATAAGTGAAAGTGAAGTCGCTCAGTCATGTCCGACTCTTTTCGACCTCATGGACGGTAGCCTACCAGGCTCCTCGATCCATGGGATTTTCCAGGCAAGAATACTGGAGTGGGCTGCCATTTCCTTCTCCATATAATTTGTATAACTAGTGTTTATTACTTATGTATTTTATTCATGTATTATTACTTTACTCTTGATATTACACTATGCTTCATTGTAGGATTTACATGTTTTATATTTATTTATTAAGTATTATTTATTTTTAATATTTATTTATAATTGATTGATGATTGCTTTACACTATTGGTTTGATTTCTGTCATACGTTAAAATGAATTAACCACAGATGGACACAAATCCCCTTCTTCTTAAATCTCTTTCCCACTTCCTGCCCATTCTTACCCCTTATTTTTAAAAAAGTAGAAGAAAATCTCCTTAGAGCAGGATAGTTGGTGGTCATGCGTGCATGCATGCTGAGTCGCTTGAGTCGTATATGACTCTTTGCTGCCCTATGGACTAACCAGTGTAGCCTGCTCGGCTTCTCTCTCTGTGGGGACTCTTTGGGCAAGAATACTGGAGTGGGTTGCCATACTCTTTTCCAGGGGATCTTCCTGACCCAGGGATTGACACTGCATCTCTAAAGTTTCCTGCATTGGCAGGTGGATTCTTTACCACTAGCATCACCTGGGAAGCCCCTGTGTTGTCTTGCTGCTAATGCTACTGCTACTGCTAAATCGCTTTAGTCGTGTCCGACTCTGTGCGAACCCAGAGACGGCAGCCCACCAGGCTCCCCCGTCCCTGGGATTCTCCAGGCAAGAACACTGGAGTGGGTTGCCATTTCCTTCTCCAATGCATGAAAGTGAAAAGTGAAAGTGAAGTCGCTCAGCCATGTCCAACTCTTAGCGACCCCATGGACTACAGCCTACCAGGCTCCTCCATCCATGGGATTTGCCAGGCAAGAGTACTGGAGTGGGGTGCCATCGCCAAATGTGGTATGCCATTTAAGCATCTCATATCTTGGAGCACAGACCTTCCTTCTGGTAAGTTGAGATCTTCCCCTTTTTGATTGAGCTGATGCTTATTTTTCTGGGTTTCTCTTCCTGTTGGGCATTTCCCTTCCTGCTGGGCATTTTGAAAATTCAGAGAATGCAGTCAGTGCTTTCTGCCTGTTGCAAGGCCTCCAACTGGCCTGCCTTCAACCAAGCCAGCTTCCCCTTCCCCCTGGAGGGGGACAGTCCTCAGTTCCACTCTCAGGGCTGCTGGACAGCCGCTCTTCTCACTGACTGTGCTTGCTTGAACACGAGCATAGACACCTGTGTGGTCTTAGCCTCAGGACTCCTGGACCAGGTCTGTCCACGTCTTGTCAACGGCACACAGGAAATGTCCCTGTTGGTTGAGAGGAAAACGTTAAGATTTATTTTTCTTTTTGAAGGTGATTGACCCTAGGAAAGAGTGCTTGTTTGGAACATGAGCTCTCAGACTATGCTGTGGACGATTAGTTCTCTGCAGCTCATCACATATCAATACATATGTGCAAATTCAGAGATTCAACAACTCAAGCCAAACATAGTTATCTACACACAGTGGGGGAAAATGTTCACAGAAGATTATGCGAACTGTCGATTCAAGTTCTTCTTAACGCATGAAAACAGCTGTCTTACTTTCCTCACAAGTCAGCAGCCTGTAGAATTCTATTACCTGAGTCAAATTTAACACAATTTTCTTTTTTTAAAGTGATGAGCTTTATGAAGAGAGACAAATAGAAAATACCATCTTCGGTTGGTGGTAAGAAGTCAAGGGCAGCAGATTGAATCTATGGGAAATGGTACAACCATTCACAGAGAAGGTGGGGTGCCCCAGTATTTAATTTCATTCCTTGGACCTATTAGATTTCTCATATCAAATAATGATGTTGGTCTCACCCCATCCTTGCCAACTGAACCCCAGCGTGATATTAAAGTGAAAGCCAGCACTGACAAGTTCTAGAAGCTTTCTCTTCTTCAGTAGTTTCTGAATATTTTTTAAAATGCCTTTCATAGGTGGTTTCCATCCACACAAATTGATGAAGAGCATATGCTGAACAGAACACAGCATCAGAGAGTGCAGATCTTGTGAATGAAGCATCAATCATTTGGTCCTATTGCCTGTGAAATTCTGGATGGACTTCTAGCCCATCGGCTCATCTACCAGCCTCTTGCGTCCCCACAGGAGCTCTACCCCCTGAGTGGGTGGCTGGGTGTAGTGAGAGCAGGGCCACCTGCAGCCTGGGATCTGCCTTCATTCCATCTGTTTCAGGTCCCAACAGAGGGATTCCTAAATGGAACTGGCACCTTCTCTCTCATGCCTGGTGGCTCTGCTGATAAAGAAATCTGCCTGCAATGCAGGAGACTTGGGTTCAATCCCTGAGTTGGGAAGATCCCCTGGAGAAGGAAACAGCTATCCGCTCCAGTATTTTGGACTGGAGAATTCCATGGACTGTAAAGTCCATGGGGTCACAAAGAGTTGGACACGACTGAGCGACTTTCGCTTTCACTCGCATGCCTTCCTCCATCCCAAGGGAGTCTTGAGAAGACACATGCCCACCTCTTCCCAAGTCAGGGTCATCTGAACACTGAAGGACTCCTTCTGCCTGTGAGTTTTTCAGGGGTGTAGAGTTACTTACAAGTAAATTCCTCCCCCTATCAGTTGGAAATATCCTGCTGTCTATGTCTTTCAAGATACTGCACTATAAACATGCAGCCAATTGTAGATTTGATGTGGCAGGAACGGTCTGTTAGGTCCAAGCCCTGGACCTGGGCTGTGTGTGGGATGTCCTGTTCACAGAGCAGGCAAACAGAAGGGGTTTGTGGCTTCTCCTCCCCTCTTCAAGCTGGGCCACTGCTCCTGCCACACCTCCATGTCTGAGCTGCCACAACGGCCTCTGTCTAGATCTCTAGGATTCTCCTCTCTTGTTATGTCTCCCATGTCTTTCCTCCACTCTCTTGTGCCGACTACTGAATAATATTAAACTATATGTAATAATATTAAAACTATATGTAAATATCCAGTTCATTTTATCCCCCACCCTTGCCATATCCACATTTCTGCTCTCTATGTCTGCATCTCTATTCCTGCCCTGCAAATAGGTTCACCTGCTCATTTTCCTAGTTCTGCCTATATATGTCAATACATGATATTTGTTTTTCTCTTTCTGACATTTCATTCTGTATGACAGTCTCTAGGTCCATCCATGTCTCTACAAATGAGCCGATTCCATTCTCTTTAATACCTGAGTAATACATATAGCTGATTCACTTCACTGTGCAGCGGAAATCAACACAATATTGTAAAGCAACTATACCCTAATGAAAAAGCATTATACTTGATTTTAGTATACAGAGGCCCTTGAGTATGACATGACTTGCCATTTATTGTGGGCTGAACTGTGTGCCACAGTGAGATTCAAATCCTATTTTTGATACCTGTGAATGTGGCTCTTTTTGGAAACAGGGTCTTTGCAGATAAAATTAGTTCAAATGAAGCCACCGACAAAGGTCTGTCTAGTCAAAGTTATGTTTTTTCTAGTAGTCATGTATGGATGTTAGAGGTGGACCATAAAGAAAGCTGAGTGCTGAAGAACTCATGCTTTTGAACTGTGATGTTGGAGAAGGCTCTTGAGAGTCTCTCGGGCTGCAAGGAGATCCAACAAGTCCATTCTAAAGGAAATCAGTCCTGAATATTCAGTGGAAGGATTGATGCTGAAGCTGAAGCTCCAATACTTTGGCCACCTGATGCGAAGATCTGACTCATTGGAAAAGACCCTGATGCTGGGAAAGATTGAAGGCAGGAGAAGAAGGGGAATGACAGAGGATGAAATGGTTGGATGGCATCACTGATTCGATGGATGTGAGTTTGATTAAGCTCTGGGAGTTGGTGATGGACAGAGAAGCCTGGCGTGCTGCAGTCCATGGGGTTACAAAGAGTCAGACATGACTGAGTGACTGAACTGAACTGAACTGAGGTCATCCTGGATAGTAGGGTAGGTCACTAATTGAACATGACTCGTATAAAGATGGAAAAAAAGACAGGGACATTTATGCAGACAGATGAAAGTCATGTGACTACAGAAACGTGAAAGAACCACAAGGCAAGGGGAGCTGGCAGAGCTAAGACAGGAGCATGGAACAGACTCTTCCTCAGAGCCTCCAGAAGAGCCAGTGCTGCCAGCACCTTGATTTGGACTTCTGATTCCCAGAACCACGAAACAATACATTCCTGTTGTTTTACATCACCCAGTTTGTAGTAGTTTCTACAAGCAGCCCTAGGAAACTAACGCATCACCTCACCTCCCTCCCTATCAATGAATGCAGGGGAATTAGTGGGTATGCGTGTCATAAGACAGGGAGCCCCAGAGGAAAGACATCCTCATAGGAAGCCCATCCCTGGTCAGGTTACCTAGGAGTGGACTCATTGACACCCCAGCTGGAGGAAACCCTCACAATAGATAAACTGCTCATGGCTCTACCGTGGGCACCAGACCAAGCCCATGGTCAAACATGGCTTTAATCTTGAAGGTCAGACTAGCTGCAAGGGAACTATAGGAGATGTGAATACATTTCCTTCAGTTTCTTTCTTTCGCTCTCTTTATCCATAGATACTTTCTCTGACTTCAGTTCAAGGACATGCTGTGAAGTTTAAGTCTTTCCCCCCCATCACCTTTGTAATGCAAGTGGCACTGAGGATGTAACAGAGAACAAATCTGAGAGAAGAACAGACTTCCATACTGAATGTATTCCTTTAGCTCTAACGCTGTGCTCTGTTGTCTGGGCTTAGCCATGCTGGCTCTGTACCTTTTATAAAAGAATGTTGCCTACACCCTGAAATACATAGTAGAGCCCATTCTCAAGGCTCTGCCCTTTAAAGGTATAACATTTTCCCATTCGCATAGACATAAAAAGTTGCAGAACAGAGAATAGCAATTGTCTTGTTACAGAAACATTGTGACCAGACCTACTTGGACAGCTGTAAGAACAAAGGATTCCAGCATCAAGAAGTTTACAGTAATCAGCCACAAGCCCTCCCTTTTAGTATAAAAGAAGTCTGAATTCTAACTCTGGTAAGATTGTTCTCTGGGACACTAGTCCACCATCTTCTCTGTCTGCTGACTTTCCAAATAGCAGTACTGTTCCTTTCTTCGACACCCTATCTCTTGATTAATCAGCCTGCCTTGAGATAAGCAGTATGAGCTTGAACTTGGTAGCCAGGAGGCATCTATAGACTTACATAGATGGAAAGAGCTGATATACAATTGAATGAATGAATAAGTGAAGAGAAGTCTTTCAAACCCTAAATTACCATGCTGAAGCTTCTCAACCAGGTTTCTTTTGCAGGGTGAAAGAGCAGGAGAGAAGATACTCGGGTGGGTGGTGCTTCCCTAGAGAGCAGGCATGCCCTCTGGGATCTGAGAGGAACAGCATTGCTCCCTCACTCAGCAAGAACAGCTGGTCCATCTTCCCCTGCTTGGTTAGGCAGAAATCATGAAGGGTTTGTCTTTATTAAATTACGGATATTTTTCACATTTGCGTTTTTTTTTTTTAAACTCAAGGCTATATCCATGGGATTTGTGAGACTAATTGGAAACAAAATTTCTGATATTTAATCCAGTCAGCCTTTCCCCACATGCTTGCTTCTTCAGAGGGACTAGAGCTTTCTCCAGCTTGTGGACAGTGCAAACTGCAACTTCACTTTAAAATCAGAACTAAATATGGGGTTCCAATTGGCTCTGTCAGCCCCAGACACAACTGAGTACACTACCTTTGCACCCACCTCTTTAAGACTGTTCCTTAGCTATTTCTGAACATTGCGGAAACAGCTGCCAGCATGTGTACACGCAGGCACGTATGCCACATACACGGACACACATACAGAGGTGTGCACAAGCCACCATGCTGGTTTTCTATAAGGAAATCATTTACTCCCCTTCATGGAATGAGGCGTAATCCACAAGTGAGCAAGCTGAACCCCGTTTTAGCACCAGGCAGCAGGCAAGGCTGCACAACTGAGCAGCCCAAGTATTTACTGTTGTATTTGTTGTTGATTTAGAAAACAAACAAATGTGTATTGACGCAAAGCGATCTAAAAATTCAATTCAGGCATACTGACTTTTTCACACTTAGGCATCAGAGAGTAGCTGAGAAATGAGAGACTCAACCAATGATGGATGTGTGCCAGCCCCTGGTTGTAAAGCGCATTTGAAGGCTTCTCGTCTTAAGCGTCTATCACAGTATTTAGCACAAAATGAGCGCTCTGGTGGGTGATTTGATGTCTTAAGGGGAGTGAATGAGCACAAATGCTTGTGTTTGGTTTTTTTTTTTTTTTTCCCTTCTTCAACCCCTTCACTCTATCAGGATATACACAGAGGGATCTTTACAAGAAATCCATCCTCTCTACCTCTGTGCTTCACCAGACCCCCTCAGAGACAGGTGAACTACTGCCTCCACTGACCCTAAAGTATAGCCCATAATTCAGGGTAAATTGGAAATGGTGAGAAATCTGAGAAGCCACTGTCTGGTGCAGATTTCCCAAATACAGATGATGCTCCTTATTAAAAAAAAATTTTTTTTTATGTGTACCATTTAAAAAGTCTTTATTGAATCTGTTACAATATTGCTTCTGTTTTAGGTTTTGGTTTACTGGCTGTTGAGGCATGTGGGATTTTAGTTTCCCAACCAGGAATCCACCCCATAGCCCCCGCCTTGGAAGGCAAAATCTTAACCACTGGACTGCTAGGGAAGTCTTGATGCTCCTTTTCTGATAGACGAATTACCCGGGGAATTCCCAACGTTTGGGTAACTACCACACTTTGTCACTGGGGTTCTGCAGGCCTTGTCTTCTAAAAGCATATATTTTAGACCCACGAGCTAGGGTGTCAGGAAAATTAAAATTATTGTTATCTCTTGAGATAGTTTATGAAAGGGTGCGAGTTTCTGTTGCATTCACTGCAATCGTCCCGTCCAGGGTCCACATCCAGGGAGCCAAGCGCTGTCATCTTTTAGTGCAGGAAGACCTTTGTTGTTGTCGTCTTGTTGCTCAGCCATGTGCGACTGTTTGTGACCCCACGGACTCTAGCCCGCCAGGCTCCTCCATCCATGGGATTCTCCAGGCAAGAATGCTGGAGTGGTTTGCCATTCCCTTCTCCGGGGGATCTTCCTGACCCAGGAGTCGAACCCACATCTCCTGCGTCTCCTGCATGGCAGGCGGACTCTTTACCACTGAGCCACCAAGAGCTGACATTCTGTAAAATGGGGTATCATTTGACACAAGTGTTTCTTTACATGTATAAGAGAAAGCATGGTCCCCAAATTATAAGCAATTCTTATTTTGTGCACTGAGTACACGGAGTAATTACAGGTTCTGATGAGACAGGGATTGTGGATTGAAGCTGTCTCAGGCTGGGCTTTCTTTTTGTGGAAGTGTTTTAATTATGTCTTTGATGGCTTCGAATTCACAAGAAACTGAAAAGGCAATACACTGATACTCTTCTCGGGGGTGTATTGGCTGACTGTATTTGTTTTGTTAAGTGATATGAGGAAATGGTGAAAAGGCTAAAACTCTTAAAGGAGATGCTTATCTCCCTCTGAAACTGGCAGATTTCTAACCTCAGGATGAACCCTGATGGGTAGCATTTTAGGTTGTTTATGGAGAGGGGCACAGTACCCTTTTTCATTTTTCAGGGTCTAAAAGATGGATTTCTCACTTTGGTCTTCTCACAAATATCGATTGCAGTCATCTTGCGTAGCTTCAGTAAGTCTAAGCTATAAAATATAACAAGTAGGTTTGTACTATTGGCATTTTCATAATGAAAAATAGTTGAAAAGCATTATCTTTTACCCAGACTTGAACTTTTAGAAAGAAGCTTAGGAGAAGTTTTTAAAAAGTTTAGAAGGATATCATATTCTTTTAAAGGTTATAAACATGTTCCCTATTTTTGAGCCATATGGATCGCATGATTAAACGAACTGAGAAAACATATAACATTGCCTACAAAATTATTTTTATTGTATTTGATGCATTAAAAAAGAAAGGATATTTTTAAAGGGAGGCTGGTGATGACTTCCTTCTGGAGTCTCCTGTTAGTGTGCTTATCAAATGCCAACCAACCAAGGCAATCTATGAATCAGTCATGTTGGTGGGAAAAAGTGAATCAAACCAATTACTTGGCCTTATATAGCTAAAAAGGCTGGTTAAATGCCTAATTTTTTTTGCTGGCCAATAGGTTAGTATGATGTCTTGTTATCATCTAAATTAGTTTTGCTGGCAGAGTAGAGAAAAGATTGAAAAGACTATCTGATTAGCTCCTTTGCTTTTTGATGTTTAGTATTAGTATATTTTACTTGCTCTTCTCTTTGTTGTAAACAATGTGATTCTCCCAAACTTCAGAGGGACGGGCTACCTCCTGACACTCTCCCATAGTCTCATCCATGACAAGAGAACAGAAGAAAAAGTGAAATTATTCCTCTTTACAGATTTATGGAATCTCTTTTTTATTTGCAGTAGAATCATCTAACACCCGCTAGACTTTCTCGCTGGAGATTTGGTATTAGTTTATATAAAAGTGAAACTCAAGGGTGTATAGAAATACTGTTCTCTTCAATTCTTAGCACTGTGACATGGGGCCCAGTTTGGTGACAGTGTCCTGAGGGTGCTGACATCACTGTTGGGTGTCTAGTTGCGTGACGACGGGGAATCCTCCTGGGGAAGGTCTCGGCCTGAGTATGTATTGAGGTACGTGGAAGAACATGATTAAGGGCCCTGTAACAACTGTCTCTGTAATATCTTTCATCCAAACCCCCAAGGACTCAGACAGCAGCCCTAGGAAGAGGAAGTAATGACAAAGACCTCAATGTCACAGAAAAGTGCTGTTTCCCTGAGAGCCCTGTATCACATGCGAGGAGCCACAGCATCCTGGCTGGCATGACAGCACAGCGCCAGTGTGGACGGAGGGAATGCTTTCCCTTCCAGCTTGTTGCTGGGACGTGACACACCTCCAGCAAGGGCCTTTGCCCCAGTAGCCACACAGGTGTTTCTGGGTTGGTGCATTTCCATAAGCATTGCAGGCTCTGGTGCCGTCTCAGAAGTACCACAGTGGCCCTGGACACTTAAGGTGCTGGTGGAAGGATCAGGCTGCTGGCATCACTGTGACAAGTTGAGTGTCAGTAGCGACTGGAGGCATCTCAGCAAGAAGCCAGATCAAAGGGCCATGGAGGGTGCCACTGAGTACCTGAGAGGCCTCAGGCACAAAGGACTAACCTCCAGGGTCCCCTGGGATGGAGCATGAGGAGTAGAGGGGTAAGCCATTCTGCCCGTGTGTGGCCAGAGGGGAGTGAGACAGAAAAGTACCATTTTGTCACGATGCAAAGGACCTTCCTGCTGTTCTTAGGCTGGAGTGGTCTCACCAAACACCAGCCATGGTTCAACAGCTCAGACTAAGTTGCTCGGAAAGACTATGGATTTCTCATATCCCAACCTCTGGGCGAGAACTTCTTGAAAATCGGAAGAGAAATGCTTTTAGTGCAGAGTTGTTGTCAAAACTGTGTTATCTTGTCAACCAGGGTGTCAGTTAAACTGGGCTTGAAGAAGCATGTTTGAAGCTCCTCATCAAGCATGGCTCTCGGAGTTTCAGGCGGCAATCCCGCACATAGAGTGCACGCAGCGTTTCTGTCATAATGTGAGAATGGGAATCATATGCTCTGCCTTCCTGAGGGGGAGAAAAATATTCTCTAATGTTTTCCAGAAATGACACTGTTTCTCATTATCTGGTGCGTTTTGTGTCTGTCGTTCAGCTCAGAACGTTGGATTCGCATCACAGTGGTTGCTTCTAGGGGCTGCGCTGGGGTACAAGCGTTTTCCTCGTCTATGAGTTAGTCAAGTATATATCCATTTCTCTTGAGAAAACAAGACTGAATTCCTCTTCCCTGTCTCTCCCCCTTACCCTCCGCCACCTCATTTATGCTACGACAAGTGTGTTAGCTCTGACTTAAAAACATATCCCCAGAAATACAAAATCGACATCGAAATAATGGACACGGCTAAGGCATCACAAGAATCTTCTTTGCCATAATTTACTGTTTAGACACAGTTCTTGAAGGGATTTTCACAAAATATAATTCTGTATGTTTCAAGGCAGAAGGGGGCCATATGGTCTATACAAACCCATCCACCTGTCTGTCTGATGTTTATACCGTGGAACTTTCGTCATCCTTGTCGAGCTCTTCTTCAAATACACTCACAGAGCATGCTGCATTATTGCCTTAGGTGGATAGCTCTGCACAATAATTATTCTCTGTATAAAGAAGGTAGGTACCTTTTTTTATTCTTCCTAAAAGCTGAAGGGGAAAAGGCTGACCACGCCAAACCAGAATCGTATACTAGCAGGTGGGCATTTAATTGGGAAATGAAAGCAACCTAACACTAGTTTGCAGGCGTGTTCAGATTTCGTGAGTAATTGCCATGGAGAAGGTAACTTGGGGGCAGGCTCAGTGGAGCTGAACAACAGACACGTCTAAATATGGCTGTGGCATTTGTGACATACGCTCTTCGCCTAGAGGTGTGAGCAAAAGAGAAGGGTTGTTCCCGGAGGTAAACTCTGAATCAGGAGATAAAGGATATCTTTCAAAGGGGAGTAGAAGCAAAGGGGGCTGCAGATCATTGCTGGAGACAGACGTCCTCTCTGAGGGGCTGGGTGCTGTATTGCAGTGCTGGATTGACGGAGGTGCTGTTGCCTGAGGCTGAATCTCTCCCACCAAAGCCACGAGAAAGCCTGTGCCTGCAATCTTGAGGGGAGAGTCTGCATTTTACCATCAAATAGTGTATGCAAGACCTATGAACATGGCTTGCACCTAACACGTGCTCAACAAACAGGTTTGGTGGAAATATGGAAGTTGTGGAGGCTTGCCTGATAGCTCAGTTGGTAAAGAATCCACCCGCAATGCAGAAGATCCTGGTTCAATTCCTGAGTCGCGAAGATCCCCTGGAGAAGGGAAAGCCTACCCACTCCAGTATTCAGTCCTGAAAAATTCCATGGCCTCTATAGTCCACGGGGTCACAAATAGTCGGACACGACTGAGCAACTTTCACTTTCACTTTCATGGAAGTTGTGGGCTTGCAAGGTTGTCTTGAAGGCAGTGTCCAGATGGAAACTTTTGAGGGACCTGGTGTTCTAACCCAGCACTGGATGCCTTGATGAATGGTAAACAATGTATTCACTTTTGAATTTGTTTCCCCCTACATATCTATCCTCTTTACTATCGAACTTTCACCCCAGTTTGTGTTTCTTTTAAACTGAAGTACAGTTGATTTACAGTATCATGTTAGTTTCAAGGTGTACACCAAAGCGATTCAGTCATATATATATATATTTATTCATATACATTCAGCCATATATATTTATATAAGAGTATATATATTCTTTTTCAGATTCTTTTCCCTTATAGGTTATTATTAAATTTGAGTATAATTCTTTGTGCTATATAGTTCAGTTCAGTTCAGTCACTCAGTCGTGTCTGACCCCATGAATTGCAGCACGCCAGGCCTCCCTGTCCATCACCATCTCCCAGAGTTCACTCAGACTCACGTTCATCGAGTCGGTGATGCCATCCAGCCATCTCATCCTCTGTCGTCCCCTTCTCCTCCTGCCCCCAATCCCTCCCAACATGAGGGTCTTTTCCAATGAGTCAACTCTAAACATGAGGTGGCCAAAGTATTGGAGCTTCAGCTTTAGCTTTAGTTCATCAGTCCCTCCAATGAACACCCAGGACTGGTCTCCTTTAGAATGGACTGGTTGGATCTCCTTGCAGTCCAAGGGACTCTCAAGAGTCTTTTCCAACACCACAGTTCAAAAGCATCAATTCTTCGGTGTTCAGCTTTCTTCACAGTGATATTTATTTTATATTTTGTAGTGTGTATGTTAATCCCAATTTATACCCCACTCCACCTTTCTCCTTTGCTAACCATGAGTTTGCTTTCTATGTCTATGTGTCTATTTCTGATTTATAAATAAGCTCATTTGTATCTTTTTTCCAGATTCCACATATAAGCAATATCATATGACATTTGTCTGTCTCAGTCTTACTAACTTGCTTAGTATGATAATCTCTAGGTCCGTCCAAGTTGCTGCAAATGGTATTATTCCATTCTTTTTTGATGGCCGGGTAATACTCCACTGTATATGTTTAACCACATCTTCTTTATCTACTCATCTGTCAGTGAACGCTTAGGTTGCTTCCACGTCTTGGCTATTGTAAACAGTGCTGCTGTGAACATTGGGATGCATGCATCTTTTTGAATTAGCTTTTTCTCTGGATATATGCCTAGAGTGGGATTACTGGATCATATGGCAGTCCATGGGCTCACAAAGAGTCAGACACTACTGAACAACTGAACCACAACACACGGTAACTCTACGGAGAACAATGTGGAGGCTCCTTCCACACCAATTTGAATCCTGGATATTTGCATGCTCTCACCCAAAATGGAACTTCATCTTTGACTTGTTCTTGAGGTAACCATGAACCAGAAAGAGTTTTACTGAATTCTTGACCAAGAGCTGCCTCCTGTATAAGACAGCTTAAAAAATAAGCTAGAAGATCTGGGATGATAGCCCTGGGGTGGGACTCCTTTAGAAGGAATATCTACTTGAACACAGTTTGGACCAGAAGCCCACAACTTAGGGGCTCACATGGTCAGATGGCCCAGAGGCCTGTCTTACATCCACAGACACATCCCTGCGGATGGAGAGGTGGGGTTTGTAACTCACTGAGCCCTAAACACAACTGTTGTGTTTGGCTGGTGTTACAACCTCGAATTCTGTCACATAGGGTCAGAGGCTCCTGACTAAGTCACAGCCGAGAGAGGGGCATAGCAGCCTCAAGGAGAGTTTCTTTCATGAGTCAGGAAGGTGGTCACTAAGACCAACAGAATATGTGTAGACCGAGGAAATTCACTTTAATGGGAGTATTTAAGTCATATGGGGAAGCATTTGGAAGAATCACAATTTACTCCTGGCTCCCCAAGTCCCTAAGGAAAAGAAATTCAGGAAAGGTTTCTTTACCATTTGTGAATTGTGAAATAAACGCATCTCCAGGGGGGTGCGTGGGTGTGTGTACATATTAATATTCCAGGGATGTGGGCAATATTGACACTGATGATTTTCTAAGTTATTTGCGATTCCTCCCCGACGGATTCATCTGAAATCGGTGCGCTGCAGATCTTTAAGGCTGCCAGATTCCTTTGGAAAGGAACTGTTTCTTCCCATTACCTTTCAAATCAGCTCTCTTGGGTTTAGCCAAGCGCTGTATTCCAGCGTGGAAAGGAGAGGAAGAGGAAGTCTGCCTCTCGGAGAGGAGGAGCGGGGAGGCCAGGAGAGTAACTGCAGCCACATTAGAGAGGAAATGCGCCTGATGACTTCGCTGGGGCCCTTGTATCCCCACCATTTACCAACAATTTGCTAAATGCCTTCATTAAACTGCATCTTCTTCTGCTGCCATTGTTCCACGGAACTGAAACAAGCCAGCATAGCATTGTCATCTGTGTCAATAATGGTCACAAAATGGCTTTTCCTCCTTCTGCAGCAGACTGCCTGCGAAACATAAAAGAGTGTAGTGATGCACCCGAGCAAATTACCCTCCCAAGCTCATTTAAATAACGTTTTCCCCTCATCTATGCAAAATTCAGATGAATATTTACAACATCCAGGAATAGGTACCACAGGAAGAAAAAGAAAACGACGACACACTACCAACCCACCCCAACCCGCAAGTGCAATCATTCGCAAAATGCTCCCCAAACAAATTGTTCTGGCTGCTGTTGCCCGGCAACAATCCCACGGCGGTGTTCAGCCCAAGCGCATGTAAAGCGGGCGTCCTCTCTGCTCAGAGGGTGTACAGTCAGAATGGCAGCAGAGATGGAAAGTGAGATGTGAGGGGGGTCAAAGTCAGGGTCAGCAGTGCAGATGGCCATGACCCCAAAATCAATCTGAAGCACTATTTGCGGCATTTCCCCCCTGTGTTCCAGTGCTTGATGTCAGTCTTGCAATGAACCAGCTAATCAGACTTCGGGAACCACGGGACCTTGGGGTTTTTGGAGTGTCAGGTCAATTTCTACCCATCAGTGTATTGCCCCTCAATGAGGCAGACCATTATCTTGACTTTGGAGAATCTCAAAGCTGTAAAGATCTGAGTGGAGAGAGGAGAACCTGGCAGAGCTCATCCAGGGCTTTGACTGGAACCAGAGCAACCCGCTCATGGAGGGCAGCCCCTTTAGACAAAGTCTGCCCTGCATGCAGGGCATTTTTCCTAAGGCATTCTTCCAAAGGTACAAGAATGTGCTTTTATTCTTCTTTCTAACAGATGCGCATGTACAGAAGGAAAAGGGAGGGATTGTGTAAAATAAGCTATCACCATATGGCACTAATCATTAGTCTTAGGAGAGTTATGGATGTATGTAGGGGTGGGCTATAGTGGGCTCAGGCCAAATCAGGCTTTTACCTAAAGACTGGGGTGATTTCAAATATCGTTGGACCTTTAGTTTTATCTCTAGATATTTCTTAGGTGGTATGATAGAGCTAAGCAACAGATGACTTTATAATTGAGATTTTCCCTTTCTTATCATTATTAATTTGTGATAAAATTAAGGCATTTTATTCAGTATAAATCATTTAGGGAAGCAATTAATTCATAATTGTTTAATCTAAGACTGATCTGAGCAAAATATTGACAGTTCATCTGAAAACTACCACAGAAATATTTCCCCAATACCTGTTTGGTTAGGAAGACTCTCCTGCTCAAAGTTCTTTAGTGAATCCTCATTCCTTAGAATAACAGTTAAAACCCCTACTTTAGTATCTTTTCAGCATCACCTGGACTTATCTCGCTAAACCTGATCTCCTATGTTTTTCCTTTGGCGAAACTGGGTTCCATTAACCCAAGGTGCAGGCTGACAGAGCAGAGACAGCATAGCAAGAAGTCCAGGATCTAAGTTCTGGTCTTGGCTCCCTCCTAACTGGCTGTATGATTAACAAGTGCTTTAATTTTCCTTGGTCTTTGTTTCCTTATAACAGCTGCTGCTGCTGCTGCTAAGTCGCTTCAGTTGTGTCAGACTCTGTGCAACCCCAGAGACAGTAGCCCACCAGGCTCCCTCGTCCCTGGGATTCTCCAGACAAGAGCACTGGAGTGGGTTGCCATTTTCTTCTCCAATGCATGAAAGTGGAAAGTGAAAAGGAATTCGCTCAGTCGTGTCCGACTCTTCGAGACCCCATGGACTGCTGCCCACCAGGCTCCTCCTTCCATGGGATTTTCCAGGCAAGAGTTCTGGAGTGGGGTGCCATCACCTTCTCCGCCTTATAAGAGCACTGCAGGCATAAGGCCACAGGGTCTGAAGACCCCACGCACTCAGACCTTACTCCCCAGAGCACTTGCCACTGCTGTCTACACTCTCATTGTAATAGGTCCTTCTTTTGCCTTTCACGATACCGCTCCCTCCTTGTTTTTCTTTCTTCTGTTCTTTGTGTTTCCCATGAAATTCTTCTCCTGTTCCACTCTGGAAAATTGCAGGTACCTGTCTTTAGCAAGCCCCTCCTTCAGTTTCCTGAATGGGCTCAACTCTGACCACGACTTCCTTTAATGCCCCACCCTGACCTCTGCTGCCTCCATCTCCAGCCCAGAAGGCCCCTGAGCCCCAGTTCCATGTTTGCAACTCTATCAGACTCTGCATGGGGGGGACACTGCACCCCTCCCAACATTTCCATTCCCAAGGAACTTATCATCTTCCTCCTCAAGTCAGTTTCTCCTTGACTTTGCACATAATATTCAAATTGGAAGACTTTCTTCTTTCCTTCCCTAAGTCTTCTTCAATTATCCTCACTTCAAAAATCAAGTCCATTTTCAGAAAGAACTTATCGTACCTTATTTCGTTTATGACGTGCCTCATATTCTTATCTCTTACTCTGCAAGTAAGGTATTAGAAGGACTTACTTTTAAATTTTTATTCTATATTGGAGTCTAGTTGATTAACAATGCTGTGTTGCTTTCAGATGTACACCAATGTGTTTCAGTTATATATATCCATGCACTTATTTTATATTGTCTGCGATTATTAGCCAAATGAGTATGATAAGCCTGTATATTGTCACCCTGTTTATTTAACTTAAATGCAGAGTACATCATGCAAAATGTCGGGCTGGATAAGTCACATGCTGGAGTCTCAGATACGCTGATGATACCACTCTTATGGCAGAAAGTGAAGAGGAACTAAAGAGTCTCTTGATGAGGGTGAAAGAGGAGAGTGAAAAAGCTGGCATAAAACTCAACATTAAAAAAGCTAAGATCAGGGCATCAGGTCCCATCACTTCATGGTGAATAGAAGGGGAAAAAGTAGAAGCAGTGACAGATTTTCTTTTCTTGGGCTCCAAAATCACTGCAGGTGGTGACTGCAGCCATTAAATTAGATGATGCTGGCTTCTTGGAAGGAGAGCTATGACAAACCGAGACAGCATATTAAAAAGCAAAGACATCACTTGGCCAACAAAGGTCAATATAGACAAAGCTATGGTTTTTCCAGTAGTCATGTATGGATGTGAGAGTTGGACCATAAAAAAGGCTGAGGGCTGAAAAACTGATGCTTTCAAATTGTCATGCTGGAGAAGACTCTTGAGAGTCCCTTGGACAGCAAGGAAACCAAACCAGTCAATCCTAAAGAAAATCAACCCTGAATATTCATTGGAAGGACTGATGCTATAGCTGAAGCTCCTATACTTTGATCACCTGACGTAAAGAGCTGATTCACTGAAAAAGACCTTAATGCTGGGATAGACAGAAGGCAAAAGGGGAAGAGGGCAGCAGAGGATGAGATATTTAGATAGCATTACCAACTCAATCAACATGAGTTTGAGCAAACTCCAGGAGATAGTGAAGGACAGGGAAGTCTGGTGTGATGCAGACCATGGGGTTGCAAAGAGTCAGACAAGACTTAACAACTGAAAAACAACAAATTTGCCAAACACTGGTCTTCAGAAAGCATTTCTCTCTGTATTGATTATTGCTAATAATCTTCTTATTAATGCCAAATTTGTCTCTTTGTTTTTTCTAATGCAACTTTTATCTAACTGGAGAGAAGAGAGAACTCTTAACCCTTATTCCTTTATGTTTGTGATAAGAAATGGGGTTGACATAATTTTTTTTCTTTTATTGCAAGTCTTCCTCCCTTATTTGTTTTTTTCATATTTAAAGAAATAAAGCAAGATGTCAGACTGACATTATAGCAAATGTTGTCATGACAAGCACTGATAGTGAAGAAATTCTAGTTTTGTTTGTGCTTCCACAACATGTCCATTCTAATTAATCTTGCAAGAGAAACTCATTTTGTTCTCAAAGCAACAATATGAAAAGACAGGCTCCTAATGCCTTGGAATGGTTTTGGAAAGTTTGTGGGGGGAGATTTGTTATTAAGATGAACTGGTTACTTAAGAGCTGTTATAATTCAAGATTCTGCTTCAGATGTCTAATATTTTCTGCAGAGGCTCAAGCAAAGATTATTGCTGCATTTCTGTGGTCGGTGGAAAAGCCCAGTGTGAAACCCAAAACTAGGAATAAATGAATCTTTTTAAAAAAACAAGGTTTGGGTTGGGATAAATATCCTATAGTGGGCAGGAAATGTCATAGAACTTCCCTCACCTGCTCTCAGAAGACTTTCAGAACTTCCTGCCATGTTGCAAATACCAAGAGGATGGATTTTCTGGGGATATTTCTGTGCTTCACTTAGGACTCTGACAAAACGAAAAAGTGCAAATGAAAAATTGTTCATCAGTTTCCTTTGGGCCAGGACAGCGTCTGGACTGAAGTTTAGGGTATGCTGTTTATTTAGCACTTAAAGTTATAGAACTAAATCATAGTCCTCAGTGAAAATTATAATTATAGGAACCTACTGAAATGAAAATAGTTGCTTATCATTTTAAGAATTAACCACTTCTCTAAATGCTTTTAGCATGGTGAGAAATTATTTTTTAAGGAAAGCATTTACTCACTGGGTCAGTGAGCCCTGAAGCAAATTACTAATACTATTAGATTTTGATAGCCAATGTCAAGTTTTCTGGAGGCATAATTTGTTCTCATATGGTAAAATTTGGGAAGTCATGGGCTTTTTAAAAGATTTTCATTGGACTATAGTTGCTTTACAATGTTATGTTAGTTTCTGCTGTACAGCAAATTGAATTGGCTATATGTATACATATATCCCTCTGTTTTGGATTTCCTTCCCATTTAGGTCACCAGAGAGCAGTGAGTAGAGTTCTCTGTGCAATGCACAGTCGGTTCTCATTAGTTATCTGGTATATATATATAGTGTTAGATATATGTCAATCCCAATCTCCCCATTCATCCCATGCTCCTTACCCCCTTGGTGTTCATACATTTGTTCTCTACATCTGTGTTTCTATCTCTGCTTTGCAAGTAAATTCACTTGTACCATTTTCTAAATTCCACATATAAGCAATTTTGTTTGATACTAATATTTGTTTTTTTCTTTCTGACTTATTTCACTCTGTGTGACAGTCTCTAGGTCTGTCCACATCTCTGTTGATGGCACGATTTCATGCCTTTTTATGACTGAATAATAGTTCATCGTACCACATCTTTATCCATTCCTCTGTTGATGAACATTTAGGTTGCTTCTATGCCCTGGCTACTATAAATAGAGCTCCAATGAGCACTAGGGTGCATGTGTCTTTTTGAATTATGTTTTCTCTGGATATATAGCCAGGAGTGGTGTTGCTGGGTCATATGGTAGCTCCATTCTTAGTTTTTTAAGTAACCTCCATACTGCCCCCTACACTGTTCTCCAAAGTAAACTGTACTGATTTACTACATCAGCCTCAGCTTTTAATTGAAGAAGATCCAATTGGTCAAATACATTCAGTCATCACTCTCAAAATTACCTTTTAGTCTCTGACACCTCTTGCTAAGAAAATTTACTGGAAGGGTTCAAAGGACATATTGGAAGACATTGAATAGAAGATGTGATGGAAACAGATTTAGCCAAAAAAAACACACTGCATTCTGATTTCTTGGGATTTTGGTATGCATGAACTTGGTTCAGGAAAACTGGACTTTGGAACTAAATTTTTTAAGCAAAATATATCTAACTTTGCTTTCACTATGTTAAATAAGTAAAATTGATAAAAGCCTCTCATGCTTCTCTGGGCTGACAGGGCTAGGGAAATGAATCCGAAAGCTGCAGCAGTGGATGAGGATCTGAGGAAACCAGACCCATGATGGGCTGTGAAGTCACAATTGCTGTTCCTGAGCGGACCACTTCCTCATGCTGACACTTAGATGGGCTGGACCCACCCACCCTCAAGGGCCAGCAAAGAGCTTGGTCTGCATCTTCCAAAATAAAAAACTCAAATCAAGTAATCTTCCTCAACTGTGTCAGTGTATGGCTCCAGGAGATCTCTCCTGCCAACAGGATGTTGCATTTGATCATGACTGCCTCAACCAGTCCTTGGGCAGGTCTAGTCACCATAGTGTGGAAGGCCTTGGCCAAACCCCAGGTAATCCCACGTTGCAGGTGGGGTTTAGCTGTCCTGTGACAGCCACCAGGGTCACTCATCCCTCAAAATGCATGAGATTTGAAGTTCTATTTAAGATATTCCTTGTTAAATGTCCTTTCATATAGCCATATCAGTGCTATGATATGCCAAACCACTGCACAAAGTTACTGTGACATGAACCTGTAAAATGGAATGTTGCTTCATAAAGTCCCAGATCGAAGGAACAACAACAACAAAAGAAACTCTTAAATTTTACCTAGGTATCTGGCCAGCCTCCTCCATCACAATTATCTTCTCTTGACTGTTGGGATGGAGCCCATGGTTCCCCTGGCAACAGAGCTCTCCTCCTCACTCCCAGTCTCCCAATTGACTCCAGGCTATGTTTTCCATGTCATTTAGTCCACTCCTTCACTTTGAGTCGCTTTGTTTCACTCTAATGTACTACAAAAAAAAAAAAAAAATGTTTCTTTCTATATCCAGCTTTGCATATTTGCTTTCTTTCCAGTTTCAGCTCACTTAGTTCTGGCTATGCTGATTCTTAGAGTCATCTAGCTGCACTTCTGAAGTGCTAAAATTTCGTTTGGTTGCACTTAGTAGAAACCACCTCTGAGGAAATCAAGAGAAGGAATTCATTGAAAGGATATAATAGAATTCCAGGAGAAAATGAACAAATAAAACTTCAGAAGGGAAGAAAGAAGGGCAGCTCTAGTGACTTCAGGGACCAAACAGCACAAACTTCCTCTCTTGAGTACCAGTGCCAACAGTATTCAGCTGCAAGGAGACACTTGGGAAATTCTGACTTCCCACAGAGAAGAATCTGATAGAGCCAGTTTAGCTTTGGTTGCCCAACGGTCCAGTCCTGCATGAAGGGCTTAGAGCCAAGAGGATGGGTGTTTTGCAGAGACATATCTGCTTTCTCTGGAGAAAGATCTGGACATCAGAAAGAAGAATCCTTGTGAACTAAGAATAGGTCCCAAGCATAATAAATTCTCTGTAGAGTGAGATCTCAGTCACGCTTGTTTGGTATCCCAGTGTAGTATCACTGTGTATGTGAGTGCTCACTCTTGTCCGACTCTTTGTGACCCTGTGGACTGTAGCCTGCCAGGCTCTTCTATCCATGGGATTTTCCAGGCAAAAATACTGGAGTGGGTTGCCATTTCCTTCTCCAAGAAATCTTCCTGACCCAGGGATCGAACCTGCATCTCCTGCATTGGCAGGCAGATTCTTTACCCCTGAGCCACTTGGGAAGCCCCTTCTGTGTAGTATACACTTAAAAAAAAAAATATGTTATTTTCCCTGAGCCAGACTGTTAAGCCCTTGGCTGGGGAAATGGGCTGTGTCCTTGCTCTAGTCCCAATTAAATGGCAAGCTTCCAGTGAAGGTTTGACTGGCCAAGTCAGCTAACATGATGCCAGTTCTTGAAGGGTAGGTTTCACATGGCTGATCTTCCTTTCTAAACCCGACACTTAATAAACAGCCACCACAGCAAGATACCTTCAGAGGCGGGGGTGGGGGAGCGGGGGAGCGGGGGAGTGGAGGGAGGGGAAGGGAGGAGGAATGGGGACTTAGTGTTTAAAGGACACAGAGTTTCCTTTTAGGAAACTGAAGAATTCAGGAGATGGAAGATGGTGAGAGTTTCACAACAATGTGAATGTACTTAGTTACACTGAAATATACAGCTTAAAATGGTTCAAAGAGTATATTTTATATTATGTGACTTTTCCCACAAATTTTTAAAAAATAAATAAAAAATAAAGATAAATTAGACATGACCTCTGTTGTTAAAACAGATAATCTAATAGATTTTCTGTATGATTAATTTTTAGGAGGGAATTGAATCAACAAATTCTTTCCTTTTTTTAAGCATTTATTTATTTATTTTAATTTAAATTTTATTTTTTTTACTTTACAATACTGTATTGGTTTTGCCATACCCTGACATGAATCCACCACAGGTGTACATGAGTTCCCAACCCTGAACCCCCCTCCCACCACCCTCCCCATATCATCTCTCTGGGTCATCCCAGTGCACCAGCCCCAAGCATCCTGTATCCTGTATCGAACCTAGACTAGCGATTCGTTTCTTATATGATATTATACATGTTTCAATGCCATTCTCCCAAATCATCCCACCCTCTCCCTCTCCCTCAGAGTCCAAAAGTCCGTTATACACATCTGTGTCTCTTTTGCTGTCTCGCATATAGGGTTATCATTACCATCTTTCTAAATTCCATATATATACGTTAGTATACTGTATTGGTGTTTTTCTTTCTGGCTTACTTCACTCTGTATAATAGGCTCCAGTTTCACCCACCTCATTAGAACTGATTCAAATGTATTCTTTTTAATGGCTGAGTAATACTCCATAGTGTATATGTAGCACAGATTTCTTATCCATTCGTCTGCTGATGGACATCTAGGTTGCTTCCAGGTCCTGGCTATTATAAACAGTGCTGCGATGAACACTGGGGTACATGTGTCTCTTTCAATTCTGGTTTCCTCGGTGTGTATGCCCAGCAGTGGGATTGCTGGGTCATAAGGCAGTTCTATTTGTAGTTTTTTAAGGAATCTCCACACTGTTCTTCATAGTGGCTGTACTAGTTTGCATTCCCACCAACAGTGTAAGAGGGTTCCCTTTTCTCCACACCCTCTCCAGCATTTATTGCTTGTAGACTTTTGGATCACAGCTGTTCTGACTGGTGTGAAATGGTACCTCAATGTGGTCTTGATTTGCATTTCTCTGATAATGAGTGATGTTGAGCATCTTTTCATGTGTTTGTTAGCCATCTGTATGTTTTCTTTGGAGAAATGTCTATTTAGTTCTTTGGCCCATTCTTTGATTGGGTCGTTTATTTTTCTGGAATTGAGCTGCATAAGTTGCTTGTATATTTTTGAGATTAGTTGTTTGTCAGTTGCTTCATTTGCTATTATTTTCTCCCATTCAGAAGGCTGTCTTTTCACCTTGCTTATATTTTCCTTTGTTGTGCAGAAGCTTTTAATTTTAATTAGATCCCATTTGTTTATTTTTGCTTTTATTTCCAGTATTCTGGGAGGTGGATCATAGAAGATCCTGTTGGCAACCCACTCCAGTATACCTGCCTGGGAAAATCCCAAGGGGTGGAGGAGCCTGGTGGGCTACAGCCTATGGGGTCACAAAGAGTCAGACACAACTGAGCACATATAGGCACATACCCAGAAGCTGGGCAGTTTCTACCTGGGTCATCACACGGGTTCCACTTTAGGCAGATGTTCAGGGGATTGCCATCAAGGGCAGGATTCCAATGGACTGTGTTTTCCAGTTTCCACCCTTAACATAGTATTTTTGTTATCATTCACCAAACCTGCCATTCGGAGCCTATATCTATATCTATAGGTATGTATATCTCTATCTAGCTAGCTATCTATGGGCTTCCCTAACGGCTCAGATGGTGAAGGATCTGCCTGCAATTCAGGAGACCCAGGTTCAATTTCTGGGTTAGGAAGATCCCCTGGAGAAGGGAATGGCAACCCACTCCAGTATTCTTGCCTGGAGAATCTCATGGACTGAGAAGTCTGGCAGGCTACAGTCTGCAGAATCACGAAGAGTCAGACACGATGGGATTCTCCAGGCAAGGATACTGGAGCTTGTTGCCATGCCTTCCTCCTGGGATCTTCCTTACCCAGGGATCAAATCCATGTCTCTTTCATCTAATCTGCATTGGCAGGTGGGTTCTTTACCGCTAGTTCCACCTGGGAAGCCTATAGATAAAATAATCAAAAAGGGGTTTTCTCCCCCCTCTAACTATCTGAGATAATGCTTGGAAGACTATGTGTATTTCTCCACTTTGTTATTTGTATTTTCACACTGTACTTATTCGGGCTATTTTAGAGTTGTTATGCTGCTTCTGTATTATGTATATAAGTGCACTTCTATGATTTAGAGATCTTACTGAGTTTACATGAAAACTGTTAAAGCAGAAAGAGACTCCGGAGTAAGCCAGACTTGGGTGGAAAGCCTGGTTTCATAGCCTAATAGCTCTCTGAACTTGGGTCAAGCTACTTTCGGATCCTTGGTTGTTTCATCAACACAGTGGGATAATACCTACTTCACATGCTTGTGGGAAATAAATGAGATAATTTGTGTGAAAGTGAAAGTTGCTCAGTCATGTCCAACTCTATGTGACCCCATGGACTATAGAGTCCATGGAATTTTCCAGGCCAGAATACTGGAGTGGGTAGCTATTCCCTTCTCCAGGGGATCTTCCCAACCCAGGGATTGAACCCAGGTCTCCAGCACTGCAGGCAGATTCTTTACCACCTGAACCACAGGGAAGCCCAATTTGTGTGGAGGGGCCTGACAAATAGAGGAATATCAGTGTGCATTCTCTCTCCTCCCACAAAGTGAAACCATGAGCTTTCCTCCCGGGGCCTGCCTCCTACCACAGAGGCTGCCTTCTGTGATTCCTAGCCTGCAATGACCAGCTGCCCAAGGTGGGGTGGCCAGGTGGGCTTCTGTTACTCCCAGGACAGCCCAGCTTGATTTCTGAGGGTGTATTGCCACAGGCAGCCAAACTCTGACTATCCCAAACAAAAGGCTAAACCTGCAGAACAATCTCCCTGTCACTGCTGGCACAGTTTTGCGTGTTCTGTAGAGGCTTACTGTTACTAAACTCAGGTCCAGCTTCTTGCTGCTCAAAAATCAACACAAAGAGATGCAAGTGTTTGTAGCAAGGAAAGTTGCTTTTGATTAGAAAGCTGGCAATATCAGGAGGAGGTGGAATCATGTCCTCCAAAACCAGCTCCGAACATTCTGCTCAGCCATGACAGTTGTTAAAGAGAAACAGGGATGTACGCCCAGTTAGTTACTCATTGAGATAGGGGGTCAACATCGTCAGCATCCCTCCACTGCGTGCAAGCTTGTCCGCTTCTTGTGATCTATCTTCAGATGTTATCTTGTTCACACAGTTTGTTCATGAGATGACTGAAGAGGAAGCTAGGGAAGAGATCTGGTCCCCTGTTAAAAACTTATTCTTCATTTCTACTTCTTTGATCTATGGATATAGCCAACAGGTTAGGCAAGGTATTGTGTGATCAAAGATTAGAAAAATGTGCTGGGGCCAGAGCTTGGGGGTGCCTTATTTAAAAGTTAGTTACAATGTACCTTTGCTAAATTGACAAGAAAAGGGGTTTCTGGCTAAGGGCAGTTTCCTGCAAAAAATAAAAAGGCAATAGTTTTCACTATTGTGTATTTTGTTTCAATATGGAGATAAAGATGCTAATATAAAAAACGGGCACAGGCTTCCCAGGTGGAGATAGTGGTGAAGAACCCGCCTGTCAATGCAGGAGATGTAAGAGACGAGGGTTCGATCCCTGGGTCGGGAAGATCCCCTGGAGGAGGGCATGGCAACCCACTCCAGTACTCTTGCATGGAGAATCCCCATGGAAAGAGGAGCCTGGTGGGCTACAGTCAGTGGGTTCACAGAGTCAACATGACTAAAACAACTTAGCACGCAATCAGTTGATGGCTCACCTAGTAGTTTTTGCTTCTTGAAACAAGTGGAAGAATGAACATATTGGCCTTGGGATGCCATTCAGCTCAAAGCTGGTGGTGATCACAAATGGCTTTAATAAATGAAAGAGCTATTTTGGCAGCACCCATTGAGGCAAATAAAGATTAAGGTCCTTGCCAACATCACAGAGTATATTAGATCCTCTACTTTAATTGCATCTTATGAATGGAAAGGATGCAGGAAATGGAATTTTAATTTGTACATCCAAGTTATGTTATTGAAGGAGAAGGTCTTTGTGACCTTATGGATTTGAGGGAAAAAAAAAAAAAAAACTTTATAGGGCATAGCCGAAACTAGCATAAAAGTTATGTCTCATGGCTGACATTGCTGCTGTTTGATGCTTGCTGCTAAACTGTAGAAAAGCAGGACATGAATCCCTGGTTGATTTTTCTGGACATGCATTTGCAGCAAACAAGGATGAGTCTGGCTGGAACCATGTGATGTTCAGAAACAGTAGAAACACAGTTTGTGTCCGGGCCCCCCATCGAGTTCTAGGGCTGGTGGTGGCTTTAATTGTTTACATATCTCTTGCTTGATAATCAGACACAAGCTACATATTTCTGTGGACAGACTAATATATTCTATGTCAAGACCTGCAACAGGAATGAAGAAAGCCCTCGAATGGCATTGGCATTCATTTTCAGAACAGCAGGGAGAAGGCATGAAGAGCAAGGCTGGGATGCAGGCTGGGGCAACTCCTTCACTCTGGCCCTGTTATCATTTCCACAGCCCTTTGTTTCCTGCCACGCCCCCAAGTGCGTTCTTTGATGACAGAGACTCACCTCCATTTGACTCTGGGTGTTCATGACTTAGTCTGTGAATGGCCTCAGCTCATCAGTCCCCCTGAACCACAGCTGTGGTGCAGTCACATCTCTGCCTTTGCTCACATAATTCTCAGACCATCTTGGCTACCCGAAGATAAGCAGCTTGATTTGAGTTATCAGGCAATCTAATCTTCTCTGCTTGCATCCCTAATTTCCCAAAATGAGTTCGTTCCTCATAGTATATAAATAGATATTTGATATATATCTGACATGTGCCTGAAAAATCCGATACACACAGCCACATGAGAAGCCACATGGTACAATGGGAAAAAAAAAAAAAAAAGCATTAAGCGAAAGAGAAAGCCAAAGGACAGAGGACTTGGCTTCTAACTAATTATGTGATCTTGAATAAATAAATAATGTATTCTCGTCGAACTTCTCCTTTCTCATCATTGGAATTCACTAACAAGATATTATAAAAATCAAATGAGATAATCTATAAAAGCGTTTGGAAACTACTAAGATTTGTATAAATGGGAGGCAATATTTTACTACATACTTTAACCCCAGCACATTGATAGTCATTAGGAAAAATCAAGAAATAAAAAGAGGTGGATGAACCTAGAGCCTCTTACACAGAGTGAAGTAAATCAGAAAGAGAAAAACGAATATCATACATTAATGGATATATATGGAATCTAGAAATTGGTAAAGATGAACCCAGTTGCAGGAAGGGACAGAGACGCAGGTACAGAGAACGGACTAATCCCCCCCCAGTGGGGGAAGGAAAGAGTAGGATGAACGGAGAAAGCAGCATCAACATATATACACTACCATGTGTAAAATAGATAGTTGGGAAAAGTTATTACATAAAACAGGGGGCCCAGCTTGATGCTCTGTGATGACCTAGAGGGCTGAGTTGGGAGGACGGGAGGGAGGTGATATACGGATAATTACAGCTGATTTGCATTGCTGTAAGGCAGAGGCCAACACAACATTGTAAAGCAATTTTCCTCCAATTAAAAAATAAATTTAAAAAGTCAGCTAATAAATAAATGAAAAGCACACGACCTGCCTTTGTGGAATTTACAACCTACTCAGGAAGATCACACATATACACGTGTACAATAATTAGTCTCATAAGTCACTATAAACTGATATATATATATAATATGTAGACAGATGGCATACCACATGATAAGAGTTTAAACAATTGAAATACTATGCGTGTAAAATTAGTGCACAAGCATCATGCTATTACTAATAACGAGCATAATCATTATCTTTACCACTTTCTCATCACGCAGATTACTTTACGGATGGTCTCTGTCCTTCTTTGCATCCTAGTTTAGGTTTGAGATGAGTTTACATTTATATATACTATTTATTTAGTGCCTTTCTATGTCTCATTTACCAATATACCCCAACACCTAGGGCAATATCTCAATAAATGCCATTGAATGAATGGATGAATCAGTTAATCAATGCAGGAGAAAAGAAGCCACTTGCCATTTGGATCCACACATGGTATTTTCTACTTCTGGATAAAGAATAAAAACGGTGGAAAAAAGACTGACCTGTGCACACATGTGCACACACACTCACATACACTAGCTTAATCTTATGGAAACACATCGGAATTGAAGAGAGCAAGCGTGAGGTTGGTGGACAGACTGGAAAAGTCACCCAGACAGCTCTGTCCATCTCTCCCGTCCACTGAGAACTGCGATCTAACATTTTTAGGGTTCTATCTCTCTAACATGGGGTTCCAACAAAATGGGAACCTTTCTTGGACAGTCTACTGCCTTTTTTCTAATCCTTTCAGCTGTTTAGAACCTCATGCTATTAAAACATTTCCTTAATGTTAGTGTGTGAATTCAAGTCTGATTGGATAATCAACTCTTGGATAATATTCTGAGCATAGTTGGAGGTGCATAAAGCAAGCTCTTAACCCATTGATGTTTACCTATTGCGGGTAATGATCTGTTCAGATGGAGCTGTTTTCCATGAAGATAAACTACTCTAATCAGTTTCAGTGTAACAGTTAACCCCTCAGGCCAGAGCATATGGTTGTCATTGTGCAGCTGTGCTGATAGAATAGCTGGGCCCTTCCGAATGTTTGTTCCATTTTTATATAATTGCTGACCACCCATTATCTGTAGAGGATAATCATTTTTCTTCTTTCCTTCTCAGTTTCTAAGAAACAAAAGCTTCCCTCCCTTTCTTATTGTAAACAGTTTGAGAAAAAGCAAAAGGTGAAGTAAGTAAGAATGCCTCATTGTCCCCTGCCTACCCCAGTGCTGAGCTCCCTATCCTGGACTGTTTTCAAGTATTTCTGCAAAAAACAAAAGGCATTTTCCTAAACCAAGATGTTTTACATGGAAGCCAAACAAATCCTAGCCTTCATGGATAAGGCACTGTAAAATGGCTCACATCTCCAAATGAGAAGAGGCATGGTTGGAAATTATAATGATCTTCTTATTTTAAATGGAAATACCAGCAGATGTCACAAGAAATGTATAGAACTAGGCACAGACAAATAGAGAACACTTTGGGGGTGTGAAGTAGAGAAGAGGCGCATCCACCTTGGACTGTGGAGGAGGGGGACAGTGGACCAGGAGTTCAGCAAGGAGTTTGCTGGGTCTGAACAGTATTAACCATCTTGGAAATTTAAACATTTCTTGTCAGGCACTTTTAGGACGCTATCCATAATTATATTTATTTCACAATAGGTTGATCCCAGACATCTTTTCAAACGTGCTCACCATTGAATTTGCATGTTGTCATAGGTTCCCTCTTTGAGTTTCGGAGAGAAACAGAAGAGACAGCCAGCAAAATTGGGACAGGGAGACGGTGTCCGTCAGCAGGTCCCCCTGCAGAGGTCTCCTAACCCTGTGCCAGCTTGTTAATTTCTTGCTCTTGCCTGTCTCTCAAAAGAATGGAGATGGTATTTGACAGCCCACACATTTTTTTTAAAGCTAAATTTTTATACATTTCCCTGATTTCCAAAAATATGACCAATGTTATTCTGGCAGAGATGTTTTTCTCCCCAAGAATGGGAGTAACAGAGTAGATGTTCTCTCACTCATGTGATACACTGAATCGTGCTCTCCTGGGATACCGAGAAGACAATCACAAGCTGTCTTTCCTTAAGTGGTATTTATCCTTCCCAAACAGAGGTCTTCCCCAGTGGCTCAGACAATAAAGCATCTGCCTGCAATGTGGGAGACCTGAGTTTGATCCCTGGGTTGGGTAGATCTCCTGGAGAAGGGAATGGCAACTCACCCAGTATTCTGGCCTGGAGAATTCCATGGACAGAGGAGCTTGGCAGGCTGTAGTCCATAGGGTCGCAAAGAGTCAGACACAACTGAGCAACTACCACACACACAGACACACACATACACACATCTTTCCCAAATAGTTCACTGGTAGGGGCTGCAAGGGTTTCTAAACTCACAAGTTTTGTTTTTAAGGATGAGAGAGCCCTGAAACCCTGACTGACATTCAAGTTGGAGGTACTATGAATCTGTGGAAAAATAGGATTTTACACACTGACACCACCAATAAGAGTTCTGAAAGGCATGCTTGTCATGAAAGAGTTCCATTTGAAACAGCCCAGACTGGACTAAAACGGTCTCCATGTGGCAGAGGATGTTTGTGAATGAAGTGCCTTTCAATGAGGAGAAATCGATTTTAACAGCTCATTTATTGATGAAACCAAGCCTAGTCTCAGCAGTTAGAGAGCTTTCTTGGAACAAGGACTAGAGGATTCATCTGTCTCACCTGAATGGATCAAAGAAAAAGCTTCTCATAAAAGATGTTTATGGTCCCTCTGCTCCTGGAGTTTGGATGAGCTAGTATTTGATAATGAGTTACTAGGGAATTGGGGCGACTAGAATGCCTACTAACATTTCCCATTCCTGTTGGACTCTGTGGAGTTAAGATTATTCAAATACACTTAAAGATGAACCCTCCAATGGCCGAATCGTGGATTCATTTAATGTCTCAATTCCACTAAGCTTCCTTAGCACTACCCTTTGCTTTGGGCTATGCTGGCTCATTTCCTGTTCCAACACAGTGCCTGTCATTTCTCCACCTCTAAGTCTGATCTTACACACAGCCAGGTGGAGTCAGAATCCTTTCTTTCTGCAGCTGTCCACTGCAGGTCAGGTCATGATGTTCCTGTAAGACACATGCAAACCAGAAGATCTAAGGTAGATCTCTTGAAAATACAGGCGCAATCACTTTAGTGACATTATATTGACTGCTAACATCGAGGTGCTCCTGAAAAAACTGTACTTGGACTTCATATCACTAAGTGGGAGCCTCTTTGGGTCTGAGAGATAATATATACAATGTCTGCATGCCCCACTCTAATCCATTTATTAATACAAGGTGAACTACAAGACTGGGGGGAAGCTACAGAAAAATGTTTTCTGGTCAGTGCAAGCTGAGGATGAGCCATTTATTCAGTTCTCCTGGCCTAGCAGAATTCTGGTGCTTTCAGTTCAGTTCAGTCGCTCAGTCGTGTCCGACTCTTTGCAACCCTATGAATCGTAGCATGCCAGGCCTCCCTGTCCATCACTAACTCCCGGAGTTCACTCAGACTCACGTCCATCGAGTCGGTGATGCCATCCAGCCATCTCATCCTCTGTTGTCCCCTTCTCCTCTTGCCCCCAATCCCTCCCAGCATCAGAGTCTTTTCCAATGAGTCAACTCTTCGCATGAGGTGGCCAAAGTATTGGAGTTTCAGCTTTAGCATCAGTCCTTCCAAAGAATGTCTAGGACTGATCTCCTTTAGAATGGACTGGTTGGATCTCCTTGCAGTCCAAGGGACTCTCAAGAGTCTTCTCCAACACCACAGTTCAAAAGCACCAATTCTTTGGTGCTCAGCTTTCTTCACGGTCCAACTCTCACATCCATACATGACCACAAGAAAAACCATAGCCTTGACTAGACGGACCTTTGTTGGCAAAGTAATGTCTCTGCTTTTGAATATGGTATATCTAGGTTGGTCATAACTTTCCTTCCAAGGAGTAAGTGTCTTTTAATTTCATGGCTGCAGTCACCATCTGCAGTGATTTGGGAGCCCCCCAAAATAGTCTGACACTGTTTCCACTGTTTCCCCATCTATTTCCCATGAAGTGATGGGACCAGATGCCATGATCTTCGTTTTCTGAATGTTGAGCTTTAAGCCAACTTTTTCACTCTTCTCTTTCACTTTCATCAAGAGGGTTTTTAGTTCCTCTTCACTTTCTGCCATAAGGGTGGTGTCATCTGTATATCTGAGGTTATTAATATTTCTCCCAGCAATCTTGATTCCAGCTTGTGCTTCTTCCAGCCCAGCATTTCTCATGATGTACTCTGCATATAAGTTAAATAAGCAGGGTGACAATATACAGCCTTGATGTACTCCTTTTCCTATTTGGAACCAATCTGTTGTTCCATGTCCAGTTCTAACTGTTGCTTCCTGACCTGTATACAGGTTTCTCAAGAGGCAGGTCAGGTGGTCTGGTATTCCCAACTCTTTCTGAATTTTCCACAGTTTATTGTGATCCACAAAGTCAAAGACTTTCGCATAGTTAATAAAGCAGAAGTGGATGTTTTTCTGGAACTCTCTTTCTTTTTCCATGATCCAGCGGGTGTTGGCAATTTGATCTCTGGTTCCTCTGCCTTTTCTAAAACCAGCTTGAACATCTGGAAGTTCACGGTTCACGTATTGCTGGTGCTTTAAGATTCTTAAAAAATAAAATGCCCACATGAAACACAAAGCATCTAATGGGATATCGCCAGAATTGGGGAGGAAAACATATTTTGAAGAACATATTCTTCTTTTGAAAGAAAGCTTTTCTATACCTGGCTTTAGTATCACAAACTCCAAGCCACCATGTGACTCACATTGCCCATGATGGAGTAAGAATTATCCGAGAATTATCTGATTCCTGTTGGCAGAAAATCAGACATCCCCAGCAGGCCTTCATCACATGGAAGCAATGTCTGTGAGGCAGAAATCAGCAGGTTGTGAGGGTACAAGTCAGTTATATAAGCGCATGGCTCACATTCCCAGGGTAACTGCCCTCCTCATCTGCCCCACCCTCCTGAATCTGCCCTGCAACCTCCTAGGAGGTCCCATGAAAAGATAGCTACAGAGGCATCATTTTTAAGCCTGGTTTCCAGATGGCTCTGCTAAGTGCAAGTGTGCCGGTCCCACTGGGAAGGGACTGCTGTGTTATTACAGCTGCATTTATCACAGGTGGTCCTGAGGGGAGGGGAGAAAGGAAGTTTTTCCAGAGCAAATAACCGAATAGGAATATCTCAAAGCCACACTGTCAGAAAGGAGAGAGAGCCTGAGATCAGAATCTGTACCAGCTTATGCTCTGGGGATAGTTAATGATGTGGCTCTATAGTTGGATACATGGAGGAAAGATACTGAAAGACTCGCCAGACGATGAGGGAGGGAGAGCGTCATGTGGATGGACCTATTGGAGTGGGTCCAGACTGAGATATTCTTGATGCACACAAATGCTCACCAAAAGGATTCCATGACAGAAATATGTCTTGGCTGTTAGATTTTCAAGATGAGTTATCTCTATGGATGGGGGCTTCCCACGTGGCTCAAAGGTAGGGAATCTGCCTGCCAAGGCAGGAGATGTGGGTTCAATCTCTGGGTCAGGAAGATCCCCTGGAGAAGAAAATGGCAACCAACTCCAGTATTTTTGTCCAGCAAGTCCCATAAGCAGAGGAGCCTGACGGGCTACAGCCCCTGGGTTCACGAAGAGTCAGACTCCACTGAGCGACTAAAGAACAACAATCCTTGTAGATAGTAGCCAACCTCATTGTCCAGCTATTTTAGACTCCTCCGTGGGTGTATGAGCAAAGTGGCCCTGGTGACAGAGGTGAGGCTCAGCATAGCTTCAGCAGCTTGGGTGTTTCGTCAGTAGAGTTTATCTGATACTGCCCTCCCTAAGAGACTTATCGGCATCAGTAACCCTGATACAGTATATTCCTAGGGTGAGGGTATGGGTGCTAAGTCACTTCAGTTGTGTCTGACTCTGTGCGACCCCATGGACTGCAGCCTACTAGGCTCATCTGTCCATAGGATTTTCCAGGCAAGAGTACTGGAGTGGGGTGCCATTGCCTTCTCCAGAGGGTATGGGTAGACAGCAGTAAATCAGTGGCAGCCTTTCCATCTTAGCAAGGAAACTATCATTAAGGTCTAATGCACAGTGTTGCTTCTGATCCAGAAATTCACCTATATACAAAATAAAAGCCTGGTGTTCCTTGCAGTCTCTCATATGTACCCTTATTGCTGCAGGCACCTGGGTTTGTAGGATGAAGTGTCATCTCCATGGAGAGATTTCACTGACTACCCAAGTAACTGACTACCCAATAAGATACCCAAGTATCTTCTTCCTCTGTTTTATCTTCATCCCCCTATGTATTTCTATCCAGTTTTAAACATCAGTTTCCCACTAGAAATTAAACTAGATGCAATTGAACTAGCTCATTTGTTCATTGCCATATCTGTAGCACCTAGAACAGTCCTAGGAGCAAAGCCAATGTTTAATAAATATTTGTTTAATGAGTATATGAATAAATTATTTGTTAGAATGTATAGTTAAGACCCAAGACATATTTGATTAACCATTAAGAACTTAAGGCCCAAATTACTTAATAAACAGGTAATGATACAATTTCCATTTTAATTGGCTGATTTGGTCCCTGGTCAGGGATCTTATAATTACAGAAATTTTAATGCTGGGGAAGAAATTCAAGGATAAATCAAATCTACATTCATTCTCTGAGTCCATTATTTGCAAGCCATAATGCTAGATCGTAGGGAACATACTATGGATGTAACATGACCCTATACTCAAGGAGTTTAAAATTGGGAAACACAGAAAATAATAAATAACAGACAGAAATAGGACACTTAAGGAACTCGTGTGTTTGTATATGTGTGTGTGTGTTTGAGTGTGTGTGTGTACACATGCATGCATGCACATGAAGAGGAAGTAGCCATTTATTCATCTGTCCTAGGGAAATCAGAAAGGTTTTGCGGCAGCAGTAACCTAAGAGCTGGGCTTCCCCAGTGGGCCAGCGGTAAAGAATCCGCCTGCCAATGCTGGAGACGCAGGTTCAATCCCTGGTTCAGGAAGATCCCTTGGACAAGGAAATGGCAACCCACTCCAGTATTCTTGCCTAGGAAATCCATGGACAGAGGAGTCTGGTAGGCTATAATCCATGGGGTTGCAAAAGAGTCAGATACAACTTAGCAACTAAAAAACAAGAGCAACCTATGAGCTAGGACTTAAAAAATCAGCAGGAGTTCAACAGGTAAATCTGGAGGAAAAGGTCCAGGCTTGGAGAACAAAGGATTCGGAAATCACAGAGGGCTTGCTTAATGGAGGTTTGGGTGGATCCTTCCAAGATGCTGGATGTCATATTCAGGTGGTGGCCTTTACTGCGTAGCAGTGTGGAGAGATCAGCAAAGGTTTGTGAGAAAAAGTCTAACACCTTCTGATCTGTGATTTTGGCCACACGTTGAAGGATAGATTAGCGAGGGAAGAGACTGGAGGCAAGGACACTGATCAGGAGCTTCATCTGATGGTCCAGGGGTGATAAGAAGCTAGTGGGCTTGAAACAGGCCCACAGTAAAGGGGATTAAGTGAATGGGGTGGATGCAGAGATATTAAGAGAGGATTTGTAACAGGATTTGACCAGATGTTTTATTTTGATGGATTGAGAGGAAACATAGCCTAAAATAACTTCTGTAGTTCCTGTCTGGGTGATTTGGAGAATGGAGGTGATGTCAAGTGATGGGAAGACAGAATAAATAAGGGAGATTTTGGAAGAGAAATTTGGCTCTGTCCAGTCTGAAGATCAATTGCATATCTATCTTCATATGCCAAACTTGCATTTGAAGATCAATGGCATATCTATCTTCATATGCCAAGTTGGCATTTGAAAATTTGGGACAAAAGCTCAGGATGAAAGTCCAGTACAGTGATGTAGTTTTGAAGTGATATTTAAATATTGCAAAGAAGTTAAAGAGAGAAGACTGTCAACATTTAACAACAAACAGGAAATGCCAAGGTAGATAAAGAAAATGAATGTTTTCCCCAAACAGCATGACAAAGTAGAAATATGTACCACTGAGGCTCCCAGTCCTGTTTTCCACCCTTTCCCCAATATTCTTCATCCTTTTTTTTTCTTTTTAAAAATCAATTTTCTTTCTTATTTCAAATTTATTTTTATTTTTCTTTATGGGCTGTGCTGGGTCTTCATTAAAGTGTACAAGCATCTCTGATTGTCGTGTGGGGGCTTCTCTCTAGTTGTGTTGTGTAGGTTCTGGAGGGTAAGGGCTTAGTAGTGTGGCATGCAGGCTCTCTAGTTGTGGTGTGTGGACCTCTTTAGTTGTGGCACTCGGGCTTAGTTGCCCCGAGGTATACGGAGTCTTAGTTCCCCGATCAGGGATTGAGCCCAGGTCCCCTGCACTGAAAGGCGGATTCTTTATCACTGGACCACCAGGGATGTCTCCCTCTTTTTTCCTTTCCCTTTTAATTACAGCTGTCCCATCTTTCCTATGGGGAGAAAAGAAACTCACCATGACAACTTGAAATTACAACTTTGATTAATGTAGTTTTCTACTCAAAAACCATTCATGACTCACAGTTTCTCCTACACCAATGTCCTGACTCTGTAGCGTTTGGCGTTTCTCCCATTGTGGCCACCCTCTTACCTTACACCCAGGACAGTCAGATACACCTAAGCTCCTTGTCAATTTTTCTACCTCGGGATCTCTGCTCCAGCAGTTCCCTGAAACCAGCATTTCCGTTGTTTCCTTCTCCACATACATGTCAAGGCTTTGAAACCCGCCCAGTTTTTTCCTACTCAGAATTCTCTCACTTTATCGACTCTTACAGAAGTCCCCCTTCACTTTGGTCATAGCCTTTGCCTCAGTGTTCTTTGCTGTTTCCATGCCTTAGTCCCTCAGTAGCCTGCAGCTGTAGAAGATTGCAACTTACTCCCTTTGTGCTTTATACTGGCTTTCTTGAGACTCTGAGCACAGCAGTGATTAGATGGATGTTTTGAAATGAGAGAGGAGAGAAAAATAATTGCAGCAAAGCCCATTCCTGCTCTGTGTGTTCCCTTTCTTAGCCTGACTGATTTGATGCGATGATAGGAGACATCATTGAACTCTCATAAACAGGTGTAAAGGTCTCTGGTATTCTCTGGGCTGATTACTTTCAGACAGAGAAAGAAAGAAAGAAACCCACAAAACGTATGAGGTCTGGGACTGGAGGGGACTTCATTATTTTTAATGTCTCAGTAAAACATCTTTTTTCTCTCTCTCTACATTTATCAGACTAATCCCAATAATGTCTTTTAAACAATTAATTCTAGTTTCAAAAGCATTCTACTCTGCAGTTTGTCCAGAATTAAGTGACCATTAGAAGGCATTAGCTTAGAAATGAGTGCCCTAATTACTTCTGAAAGTTAGCCATAAAAGACAGGAAAAAAAGTCCAGATTTCAGAGACATCAGCATCCTTGCAGCGTGGCTGCTTCCTGTGGACCTCTCTGTCTTCCCACCACGCAAAGTGTTGGGTAGAGGAAAACACTGGAGCATTTTGGCACCTGCCGATTTAAGTCTGTATTAGCAAACGTTTATCTTTCCCTGATTCTGGAAAATAAAATGTATGGAGAGATATTAAGATGGGGACCGTTTTTCTCTAGATGAACTTTCGGGAATGCCAGGAAGTGTGATGGTGTCGATGTGTACAGATGATGCGTGTCCAATTGTGCAGCCACGGAGTTTGTTACCACTTAAGAGCAATGCATATATATGGAATCTAGAAAAATGGTACTGATGAACCTATTTGCAGGGCAGGAATAGAGGCACTGACATAGAGAATGGAATTGTGGGCACAATGGGGGGAGAAGGGGGGGAGCGAATTGAGAGAGTAGCTTTGACTTATACACCCTTCTTTGTATAAAATTAGATAGCAAGTGGGAAGCTGCTGCATAACACAGGGAGCTCAGCTCAGTGCACTGTGATGGCCAAGACAGGTGGGGTGGGAGGGCAGGAGGGGAGTTCTGGAGGGAGGGGATATATGTATACATATGGCTGATTCACAATGTTGTACAGCAGAAACTAACACAACGTTGCAAAGCAATTACATTATAATTTTAAATAGCTTAAAAAGAGAATGTCACAGACACAGTAGTTCCCTGTGCCGTGTGTGCTTGTTTCAGCAACAACATCAATTCACTGTATGGGTTTAGACTTCACAGCTGTTTGCAGAGGCCTGGTGGATACTCTTTCCTACATCTAGGTGTAGGAGAGGTGCTAAGTTTCCAGCACAGTCTCTTTTAAAAGTGGGGGTGGTTTTCACCATGAAGCCCGGTCAAGGATCCACCTGCCAATGCAGGAGACTCGAGTTCCATCCCTGGGTCAGGAAGGTCCCCTGGAGAAGGAAATGGGAACCCACTCCAGTGTTCTTGCCTGGAAAATCCCATGGACAGAGGAGCCTGGGTGGCTACAATCCATGGCATTGCAAAGAGCTGGACATGACTGAGTGACTAAACACACACACACACACACACGCACACTCAGGGGAGCTGTGTCAGCTGTACTTGTGCGGCTCAGGAGACAGAGTTCTCCGGGTGGGTAAGTCCATGCATCGTATGTGCGATCAGTCAGCTCACGTTGGACGGGAGTGTTGGCAGTGCTCACAGCCTTGACATCCACTTTACAGGTGATTACTTTCAGCTTGCATGTCTGCCCATGGAAAGCAGGTGTTCTCAAAGAGGGTTCTTGTGCTGTGGGAGTGGAAGCTTCTTGTACTTACTGCTGCTCGCTTTCCCTCTGTTGGAGTGTAAGATCTTCACTGCTGTAACCCTTGCACGCTGAGTTGCTAAGTTGCGTCTGACTCATTGTGACCCTCCTCTGTCCACGGGATTTCCCAGGCAAGAATACTGAAGTGGGTTGCCATTTCTTTCTCCAGGGGATCTCTTCAACCCAGGGATCAAATCTGCGTCTCTTGCATTGGAAGACAGACTCTTTACCACTGAGCCACCAGGGAAGTCCTTTGTAACCCTGAGGGGACCAGGATAGGATTATGAGGGCTTCCCAGGTGGCTCAGTGGGTAAAAAATCCTCCAGAAATGCAGGAGACCCAGGTTCAATCCCTGGATCAGGGAGATCCACTGGAGGAGGGCATGACTACCCACTCCAGTATTCTTGCCTGGAGAATCCCATGGACGGAGGAGCCTTGTGGGCTATAGTCCACAGGTTTGCAAAGAGTCGTACCCGAAACGAGGGAGCAGAGTGCAGCACAGCACATGAGATTATGAATGCTTTAGGAAGGCAGAGTAGTTCTTGAGCTCATTTAGATTTCTTTGCAGAGGTTATGAGGTTTAGAAACAGAAAGAATCAAATGGGTGATTTTTTTCCCCTTAGCTTTGGCTCCAAAATAGAGCAGCCTCCAGTCAGGCTCATCTGCCTTTTCCGCAACTCCTCACTGATTAGGGGCCCTTGGAAAGAACCCTTGAATGAATTCACAGGCCAGTCTGCTCCGGATTTCTCCTTTCCGCTCCCCGAGTGGAAAGAAGGAAGTTGAAATGGGGACGCAGTCTAGGTAAGTGGGGCCCCCTGGGGCTCTGGCAGTGCATGTTCCTTGCTGAGAGATGTTAGACACCTTCCTTACCTGTAAAACCCATCTCACACTCTCAGTGGGAAGATGACGCGAGCTAACATGGCTGGAGTATTTGACACAGTGCTGAGTGTGTAAGCCAACAAATGTTGGCTGGCATCATAACGCCATCATCATAACGCCAGCAACAGCAATGGGAATTTTGTGGTCCAGCTACCCAGAGCTTCACCAAGGACACATGTCCATCCAAAGAAAGGAGTACAGAGGGGCAGCATCGCTGTCTCCATATCGCTGTTTCATCAGGAATCTGGACTTTTATCAAATGAAAGCATATTAGCTTCAGAGCCTCGCTGTAGTCAGACGCTAGGGACTGTACCTGCTGGCCTAATGAAGGCTTTGATGTGGCTTGTCCAGGTTGTATAGGTACCTACCTTTAATCATGGGAAACCAATGACAGATAGCAACTCACAAGGCTTCCTTTCATCTCAGAGTATTCTTCCAGCATGATTTCAGAAGTAAATATCTAGGCATATTATTTTTGCCTTTATCCCATATTAGAATCAGGTGAGAGGATGCTATTTTGTGGCCTTTGCCACAAGAAGATGAGCTGCCCAGGTTGGTGGGTGGGTGGGAGGGGGGCAGAATATGTGTTCTTCTTCAAAATTTATGTATTTCTCTGAACCTGTGTTTTATGAAAGAACTCAGGGCTAGGAATTCTGAAAGTTGTGGAAACTACATGTAGGCTTTGCATCCTGGAAACTGGTTCCCACTCATTCCAGAAAGGTCGTCAAAGGCAAGCAGGCTATGAATTCATCATGCATTCATCATTTAGCCACGCCAGGGGGTTTTCTATTCCTTGCCTTATCTGTCATTGAAAAAAAAATTCACAAGACCTACATTATTCCATTTATTTCATGGTTATAAATAATCAAGTACAATTTGCAACTCTGTGGTTTGTAATGCATTCAGATGGGCTGAGGACGTGATGGAAAAGAACAGGCTTGGTTTGTGCAGGAGGTTTGCTGAGGTCTGACTTCCCTGGGGAGTTCCCTCTCTTTGCAGAGAAGGGCTCAGTTATGTTGTAGGGACCTCTCCGGAAGCCAGGGCAAGGAAGGCCTCTGCTCCCAAAGCATGTCTCAGGGAGCACCCCTGGGTGATACTCTGCAGAGCTGCAGGCTGGGAGAAGAAGGATCATGATTTCCAACATGGAAATCTTTTGAGTCATCTTGGCTGGAGATTTCTTTGGATCTCAAAATCCTTCCATGCAAAAAAGAAAAAGAGGGTGAGAATTCGAAACTGAAGATTGTTGCTGTGAATTGCTAGTGACAACAATATGGTCACGGTCTGTTTTTCACAGTTCGGTTCACACTTATTTCAGGGCTGGGGGGAGGGGGGAAATGTGTTCTTGAAATAAATCGGAACTCATTCAGAGATTGTGAGCAGGAGATCTTAATGGAGATTTTTTTTTTCTTTCTTTCCAAATCATGAGCTTTATTCAGAGTCCAGCCTCCCTGCCTGCCTGCTGACGATCCTCCAGCGAACTAGAGGCAGATGCCTCTAGTTCTTATTCTCTCTGGCTTTTCCAAGATCAACTTCCAAACATCGTCCCACCTGCCCTGTTGGCTGGAGCGCCCAATTCTGATTAAGTTGTCGCACACTCCGGCTGTCTCCTCTGGTGACAGAGCCATGCCTAGGGAGATTTCTGAGCCTGTGGCAGTGTGTTCCTGAGGCCCCATCCCTGGCACTGAGCTGCTCTGCTCCTGGCATCCTGCCCCTCCTGTGAGCCCACGGGCTTTTTCAGATGTTGTTCACATGAGCCATCCATGAAAACTTCCACCCTCTTTAAAGCATCCGTAAAGTTTAAGGTCCCCATACCTGACCTCTATCGGGGTGTAGATACAGCTGCTAAATCTTTCCTCTGATAGGTACTGGCTACTCTCTCTGGTCAGACTAACAAGGTCAAAATTAGAGCTGGTCTTCTGAGTCTGCTAACCTTGCTCCAGGGAAGAAGAGAGCTTTGGCCCCTATATCCTTTATTCGGCCACAATCCCTGAACTGGTTGATCTCCTTAATCCCTATGCTTTGATTAGACACTATGAGTGTCCTGTCCCAAGAGACGTGGGGCCGGTAAAGTCCACCTCAAGCCTCTCTGCATCAATATCTGAAGGAGTGATCTCCACCTATACTGGGAAGATAAGGCTCAGTCATCTTCAGAAATTCCTCCTCTCTGCTTTTTCTTGTCCCTTGAAATCTGGGTCTTGAAATCCAGCACCATGATCATCTAAACCCAAATGCCCCAGACCTCACCAGCTTGTGGAGACAAAGAAGTCATGGAAACGTGGTATTTAAGTATTCTTGCCCTCCTCCTTGTGAAGCCGATCTCTCTTCCACCTCCCTCACCTGACACTCCCTCTGCACCTGTCCATCCAGCCCTGCTGGCAGGAGCCTGACTGAAGAGGTGTGAGGTCCTAGGCTGCCACTTTTCAGATCTACCTCGTACCAGGAATGATGGACTCTAAGCTCCCTTCAGCTTCGGTCACTAGCTTCCTGCCAGAGGACTCCAAGCCCTGCGCCACCGCCCCCCCTTCCCCAGCCTCGTGAAGTGTGCCTTGGGGCGGAATTAACCGCCCTCTTCTCAGGTTCTTATTTAGTCACTAAGTCATGACCAACCCTATGTGACCCCATGGACGGTTGCCTGCCAGCCTCCTCTGTCCTTGGGATTCTCCAGGCAAGAATCCTGGAGTGGGTTGCCATTTCCTACCCCATGTTCTCAGGTGGTTCTTTTCAAATTAATAAAACAGCAACGACATTAACAAAAACATCTCTCCCTCCATTTAAAACACAGTGCCCTCCTGCAGGTTGACTTACATTCATGGATACTGACTGGTCAGCAGTCCCCCTGTTCTGGAAGCAGTCAAAATAGAAGCCCCATGGCTTGGCTAGGACTCTCTGTAGCAGACAATGCCCACTGCACAGGGCAGAGATCACCTGACTCCTTAAAAAGAGTCAATCAGCCGGTCCTCCCTCTGGGCGTCTGTTATGAACTGAACTGAAAAGCGTTAGTGTTAGTGGCTCAGTCAAGTCCGGCTCTTTGTGACGCCATGAAACTGTGGCCCGCCAGGCTCCTCTGCCCATGGAATTCTCCAGGCAAAAATCCTGGGAGTGGGTTACCATTCCTTTCTCTAGGGGATCTCCCCTACCCAGGGATCGAACCAGGTCTCCTGCATTGCAGGCAGATTCTTTACTGTCTGAGCCACCAGGGGAGACTTGGGCTCCCCTAAAATCCAGGTTTGGAAACCTAACCCGTAACATGACTGTCCTTAGAGATGGGCCCATTGAGGGGATAATTAAGGCTCCGTGAGGTCATAAGGCTGGGGCCCTGATCAAACAGGAGTGGTGTCCTCATGAGGAGAGGAAGAGATGCCAGAGATCACTCTTCCTGTTTGCACACAAGCTGTGTGGGTGGAGAGGGCAGCTGTCCTCAAGCCAGGAGGAGAGGCTTCATCAGATCCCAACCCTGCTGACACCTTGACCTTGAACTCCAAGTGTCCAGAGTCATGAGAAAGTAGGGCTGTGCTCTGTAAGCCTATGGTGTCTTGAGAGGGACCCTCAAGCCTTGCTGCTCCTGTGATGACGGACAGGTGGGGGAGCAGGGACAGGCTGGGCCCCCTGGCAAGGGTGAGCACCTCCTCATGACAGGCTTGTGGCTCCGGGACTGGAGAACCATAAGCCCGTGCCGTTGTCCTCTGACTCGTCCCTCTCAGACGGCTTCCATGCATGACGTTTCGTTTGGGTCTCATAATACCTTTATGATCCTTTGCAGGCGTCAGAGTGTTTTATTGCTGTTTTACAGCTGGTGAAACTGAGGTATTAAACAGGCTGTGCAATTTATGTAATGTGTCTGAAATTGCTCTCAGAGCTGGTGCTCCAGGCTTGCTGCAGCCTGATTCAGTATTCTCACAATGCAGGGCGTCTCCAAGTGGGTGAGGCCGAGGGACCTCTGCTTAGGCTGGGGACAATTTCAGTTCTTTTGTCTTGTAGTTTTCAGCATCTGTAGGATGGCCAACGGCCCCGGTTCCCAGTCGTGGAGTAGCTGGGGAGTAGCTGTGAGGGAACCCAGTGGGGCCTTTTTATGAGACACA